>NC_045962.1:36882358-38240238 GCF_010909765.2 Amblyraja radiata
TATATCCTCCCTTGGTTGAATTGGCTCATTTGGAGACATATTTTACTGTGTATGTGGGAGACACAGATGGACTGAGCACAGTACCTCGGTCTTACTGTGTGTGGGAGAGGGGGAGAAAGAGACGTACACTCACAGAGGCAGAGTCTCTCAGCCTGTGTAAGAGGGAGGGAGAGAGAGAGAGAGGCACACACAAGGTGGATGTGAAATCTCACCTGCCTGTTTCAGTGACAGACACCCGCCGTCAGTAAATGAAGACACCCCCATCTGTCTCCCCCTCCTCTCCCTCGACTCCCCCACCTTTCCCTCCCAACTCCAGTCCCGTCCCGACCCCCTGGGAAACTGAATAGAGCAACAGTCAACTGCTGCCTGTGCGCTGATATGACAATAAAGGCTACTTTACTTTACTGAGTTAAAGAGTTCCCACGGTAGACTGTAAAACTGGGACCCTGGTTCTGGACTCCCCCAACACCGGAACCCTTCTTCAGACAGCCTAATCGGAATTGAGTCTGAAGATGTGTCTCGTCCCGAAACATCAGCTTTTTTTCTCCAGAGATGCTGCTTGACTCGCTGAGTTACTCCAGCTTTTTGTGTCTGTCTTCGGTTTAAACCAGCATGTGCAGTTCACTCATTACACGGGTCTCTGTACAACATTGATTGGTAGCGTTCCGGACCCCTGGACCCGAGGACTCCGATCTGTATCTCTCAAAGAAGTACATGTGAAAAATTTCTCACGGACCATAAAAATGCGTAACCTTTCAGTAAAGTCCCTTTTAAAGTCCCTTTTAAAGATTATAGTTATTTTCTTGAATCTCATTAACATAACTCATGAATAAGTTGATGTCCATATGCGGATGCAAATCTTTATTTTTATTTATTTTTTAAATTCAATCCCACATAAGATAATTTTTACTCACCTTCTGTCCCCTCTGTCCAGCTTCCGGGTTCACCGTTCGCAGGAGTTCCCACGGTACCCGCAAGAGTTATTACGGATATCGCACTGGCCACTTCGTTCATATAATGTTGCAATACTCAACCACAAGTGTACAAGTCACTCTTGGAGAAATTCAAACTTTCTTGAATTTTCTCCCGAGTGACCAAGTTACACGATTACCTGCCGTTAGCGCTACGGTGGTCCACGGTGGTCCACGAATGCCGCACTGTTATCGCACGAGGTTCCCACGATGTTAAACTCCGGTTAACTCTTGCGTCAAGTCGCCCCGTGAAAAGGCCGCTTAAGGCATTATTTGTGGTTTTTCTTGATTCCTTTGGTATCTAAAAAGTTTCAGAAGTGATATATCTGGTTGTAAATTTTGCTTCAGAGGCGTTTTCTTTTTGTATGTAAAAACCCACTTGAGAACCATGGGCAATTTTAAAGTTTTACAGCCAGATTTATCACTTCTGAAACTTTTTAGATGCCAAAGGAATCAAGAAAAAACACAAATAATGCCTTACTTGATGAAATGCAGTGAGCAAACGGCCAATGTTTGCCAAGCACTCTGACTGTTGTTGTCCCTTCAGCTCTCGCGTCTATCTACCGTCATTTCTCCTCACTTTTGGAATTCTGAAAAATGCTAAATGTCTCTCACGCTTATCCTGATTTCCATAATTATTTACAGCGCTAATATTGACAATTTTGGCGGGTTTTAACGGGCCCGCTACGCTGGAAACAATGGTAAGTGCCTACCTGCAGTTCATCGCGTGTACTCCATTTGGCGTAGCGTAGCAACAGTACGGGTCATGGGTCGTGACCAAATTGCCGTGAAACCTCCCTGTAGGTAGAGCAAAGGAGAAGACACAGAGTGCAGACTATAGCAACATTTCAGCACATTAGATGGCCTTAAAAGAAGAAAGGAAACTATTGACAGCATGTCACCTGAGACAACTGGGTCAGAGTGATTTAAAGTTACATTGCTTTAGAATTTACGAGAGTTATGTTAACCTTTAAGACCAACAGACCATAAGACATAGGAACAGAATTAGACCATTCGGCTCATTGTCTGCTCGCCATTCCATCATGGCTGATCTCTTTTTCCCTCGCAACTCCATTCTCCTGCCTTCCCCCTGTAACCTTTGTCAGCCTCAGTAACCAAGAATGTATCAATCTCCGTTTTTAAAATGCCCAATGACTTGGCCTCCACTGCTGAATGTGGCAATGAATTCCACAGATTCACCACGCCATGGCAAAATAAATCCCTTCTCATCTCTATGCTAAAGGTACATCCATTTATTCTGAGGCTGTGCCTTCTGGTCCGAGACACTCTCACCATCCTTGTTTAGGTTTCAGTGTATCACTCTCATGTGCACTGAGGTACAGTGAAAAGCTTTGTTCTGCATACTATCTAAACAGATCAGATAATATAATACATAGTTACAATCAAGTCAAACCCAAGTACAATAGGTAGAGCAAAGGGGAAGATACAGAGTGCAGAATATTGTTCTCAGCATTGTAGTGTATCAGTTCCATAGACAAAGTCCAATGTCCACAATGGGGTAGAGGTGAATTGGACGGTACCCTAGCTAATGGAATGACCATTCAGAAACCTTGTGTATGAGCGAGAGGAGTCTGTTCATCTGCTATTCACTGATCTTGAAGAACAAATACGTTATTGGGGCATATAAACTTGAACTAGTTTTATTGATAAAAAACATCCACAGAGGCAGCAGAGTGGTGCAGCTGTAGAGTTGCTGCTTCACTGCGCCAGAGACCCGGGTTCGATCTTGACCACGGGTGCTGCCTGTACCGAGTTAGTACGTTCTCCCAGTGACTGTGTGTGTGTGCTCCCACGTTCCAAAGACGTACAGGTTTGTCCCTAGTGTGTTAGGATAGTACTAGTGTACGGGGTGATCGCTGGTCGGCGTTGACTTGGTGGGTTGAAGGGTCTCTTTCCACACATCTCTAAAATGACAGACAAACCAGTTAAGCGGGAACACCATTGTGAATTGGAGAGAATCATCAAACTGAATAGCTTGAATTATGAAAAATGTTAAATACTTTATTTGTGCTTTTTATTCTTTGTTATTTTAATTTCCTCAGTCAATGTCCCGAGGGTTATATATGCATGAAAGCTGGAAGGAACCCTAACTTCGATTATACAAGCTTTGACTCATTTGGCTGGGCATTCTTATCATTGTTTCGACTAATGACACAGGACTTTTGGGAAAACCTTTACCAGCTGGTAAGCATCATTTGTCTCGTAACAGACTAATGAAATGTAAGTGCTTCAAAATGTTTCAGTTGTACAGTGTGCAGTACAATTGAGAGACACTTAAGAACAGCATGTAAAATACATTTCGACAGGTGCATGCACAGGAAAGGTATAGAGGAATGTGGGCCAAATGTGGACAGGGCAAGTGTCAAGTCAAGAGTGTTTTATTGTCATATGTCCCAAAACAGAGCGATGAAATTCTTATTTGCAGCAGCACAACAGAAATGTAAACATAGTACTCTGTAAAACTCAGAATAAATATCAACAAAAAAAGTTGAGTACGTATATATAAAAAAACAAATAGACAAACACATAGATAAAATGTGTAGGAAGAAACTGCAGATGCTGGTTTAAACGGTACCCGGACGGGGTGTCGAAGGACCCAGGCCAGTGATGTGATGGACGCGGGGTTGGACCAATCGCTGACAAGGTCTCGCACAAATCCCGTCCCTGGATACGTCGTGTCCGTTATTTGGCTTTTCGGTGTTGTGTCCATTCGGTTATTTGGCTTTTTGGCATCGTTTCCATTCATTAATTTGGCTTTTCGGTGTTGTGTCCGTTCGGTATCTTGGCTTCCACTTCTTCGCTGCGGCTTCTCGTCCTTCGACGCCCTGTCCACACACAGGTTTAAACCGAAGATAGACACAAAAAACTGGAGTAACTCAGTGACACTAATAGTGGACAGGCGTAAGTGGCATTTTGTTCGGCATGGACAAATTGGGCCGAAGGACCTGCTGTATTACCCTATGACTCTATGAGATTGAAGATGTTGGAATCTTGAGCAGATGTTGGAATCTTGAGCGGGTTGAGCTACTGCCTGAGACCCGAGTTCCACCCTCACTACGGTCTGTACGGCGTTTGCACGTTCTCCCTGTGACCACGTGTAGTTCCTCCGGGTGCTCCAGTTTTCCCCCACACTCCAAAGATGTACGGGTTTGTAGGTTAATTGGCCCTCAGTAAATTGCCCCTAGTGTGTAGGAAGTGGAATAACATAGAACTGGTGTGAACGGGTGATTGATGGTCGGCATAGGCTCAGTGAGCCGAAGCACTGTATCTCTAAACTAAACTAAACATTCTTTTTAATTTTAAGGTAGCAGACAAGTTATGGAATTAATTAATTAAACTTAATCAATAACTAGCTTTCATACGTAATGTTGTAGCAACCGGAATTTTGACTCACTGAGACATATGTCTCAGCTATGAGTGGAATAATCTTCACTGATAATGACCCAAATACTTACTGTTTTGAAGAGTCCGGGTGGAAAGAAGGGAGAGTGAAGATGTTTACAAATTTTATAATTGAATGCTCAATTAACACTGATGAATTAAGTCAGTGTGGAGAAGGTTACTCTTATTGTTCAGGTTGTTTGGATGTAAAATACTCTTTGGTTGAGTACAATTTTGAGAATCAATACTGCACATTTAGATCCCCACATCTAAGTCACAGTCACAGAGTCGTACAGCACAGACGGACACAGAATGCTGGAGTAAGTCAACAGCTCAGGCAGCATCTCTGGTGAATATGGATAGGTGATGTTTTGGGTTGGGACCCTTCTTCAGACCATTTGACCCGATACATCACCTGTCCATGTTCTCCAGAGATGTTGCCTAACCCGCTGAGTTACTCCAGCACTTTGTGTCCTTTTGTATGAACCAGCATCTGCAGTTCTTGTTTCTACATATTCTGGAAACAGGCCCTTCGGCCCAACTAGTCCAAATGAGACTAGCTTGGTCCCCTTTGGGGTAACCTGGACAGCATGGACTAGTTGGGCTGAAGGGCGTGTTTTGTGCTATATGTAGGAATGTTACACAGTTTTGAGATTTAAAAAATCAAGCCTGTAATTTATCCCATCAGATAATAAAGCATAAAAAGAACTTTAATTTGGTACCTAATTCACTTTCATATCTTCAGTATTAAAAACGTTATGGTCATTTTCATACTCGGAAATTAGCCTATTGTTCCCTATTGCTTTTCCATTAACTTAACACAAAAGCTGTGATCAAGGACAGTCAATTGACCTAAAAGCCCATGACTTTCTTAACAATTAAGAGGACTGAATGAAAATTGCAGTTATTATGGATTGAAGCATTCTGAAACAAATATGATACATCTTACTTGGATGACCTGAAATTAAAGTATAGATTAGTTAATTACCTAATTAAGTAGCTAATTACAAAATTAACCGTTGTGACAGAAATAGTAATAAACACCCAGACTGCCTTGAAATTTTCAAAAATGTGATATTCTCAAGATCAGAACTTTAATATTATTGTAACGTTAAAACAAATAGTAAATACCCAGCAAAAAAATCATATTCATCAGTCAGCAAATCAATTAAATTCATCTAAATTCAATTACTAGATCTAAACATCTATCCCACTTAAGAAAAGACTAAAAATAATTTATTAAATAGCCAAAATATCCAAATAACAAGTTGATCCCATTCACGCAAGTATTCACAAAATATAACATGATGTTTAAAACTCACTTTGTCAGAATTTTTATGCCAAATCGTAGGAATTTAATGTTTAATTCCCATAAATTTTACTGTTGGTTTATTACACTGCAGCAGGCAAGGGCCATTTTGCACAGACATGTGTTCAAAATCCACAAACATCCATTCTCAAGATAATCATTTTTTGCACAATCATGTCATAAGAACATCTAAATTATCTATATTTTGTGTAATTGTCTATCCATGATCAATATTTTCTTACTACATATCTGACTAAAAACTATGTACTGTGGACGTTTTTAGTCAGATATTTAGTATGAGAATATTGATCATGGATAGACAATAACACAAAATATAGATTATTTAGATGTTCTTATGACATGATTGTGCAAAAAATAATGAATCTGATTAGCTTGAGAATGGATGTTTGTGGATTATGATACAAATATCGGATTGTGGCCGCCGCCATGATTTTACACACAATCACAGTCACAGCCGGCAGGCAGGACACCGCCGATATCGGGGCCTAAATGACATATTTCGCATCGACAGATTAAAATGAAATTACACCAAGAACTAGATAAGTTGTTAAATAAACGCCCGACAGTACATACCTTTTGTTTCATCCTGAACTTGCGATCCGTGATTTTGAACGCGTTGAAGGTGTCCCAATTTTCACCCAGCGATTCAATAGTTAAGCAACGTTTAAAAAAAGATCGTAAACGGGATGACAGAATGAAATTTCCTCATAAGCTTGTTTTACGAGGAAATCCCTTCTTGACAGCCTATTAAAACATGCATTTTACTAACATCCCCCCACACAGCCTCCCGAGTCGCACGCACAGGCAGTGAGCAGATCAAGAGCGCCACTAATGGCAGGAAATGGTAACAACGTTACTATATGACTCTTTGACTAAAACAAAATCAACTTTTACAGGTGCCAATACACAATACCAGCAAGTATCTTCAGAAAAAGAGGATTGTGTTTTATAGTCATAGAGTCCTGCAGCATAGAAACAGGTCCTTCGGCCCAACTTGCCCACACCAACCAACATGCCCCATCTATACCAGGAGATGGACACAAAATGCTGGAGTAACTCAGCGGTCCAGGCAGCATCTCTGGAGGGAAGGAATGGGTGATGTTTTGGTCCGAGACCCTTCTTCAGACTATACCAGTCCCACTTGCCTGCGCTTGGCCCATAACCCTCTAAACCATTCCTATTTTGTACATAATTCCTGATTTTTCAGTAAAAGCCATGTAGGACAAAAATTAATGGCGAGGTCTAACACTTTGATCCATCAGACCTTGCGGGCCGCTGGAAAAACCTACATGATCTTTTTTGTGTTGGTCATTTTCCTGGGATCGTTTTACTTGGTCAACTTGATCCTGGCTGTGGTGGCCATGGCGTACGATGAACAGAATCAGGCCACGCTCGAGGAGGCAGAACAAAAAGAAGCAGAATTTCAGCGAATGCTCGAACAACTGAGAAGACATCAGGAGGATGCCCAGGTAGAGTTTTTGTGATCTTGTTTTATCACACATTTGTTGACGATGCCCTGTTGCATTAAGATAATGCTTGGAATATTATTCTGCATCTATTATGTGGATGAGACAGATGAGCTTAACTTGGTATCATGTTCGGCACAGATACAGTGGGCTGAAGGGCTTGTTCCTGTGCTGTACTGTCCTACGTTGCATGATTGAATTGCTAACTGTAATCTTTGAAAATATTTAAAGTGGGAGGGGCAAAGTTTAAAGGAGAAGTGCAGAGCAAGTTGTTTTACATGGAGTGGTGGGTGCCTGGAACGCAGTGCCGGGGGTGGTGTTTGAGGCTGATATGATAGTGGCGTTTAAGAAGGTTTTAGATAGGTACATGGATATGTAGGGAATGGAGGGATATGGATCCCATGCAGGCAGAGGAGATTAGTTTCACCTGGCATGTTTGGTGTGGATATTGTGGGGCTGCAGGGCTTGTTCCTGTACTGTACTGTTCTATGTTCTATAATTGTCTTGCTCTCATATTATAATGGAGAGTCAGGAGAGCCAATAGTGTTTTATTGTCATATCTACTGAAATTTAGCAATGAAGTGATCAGAGTGCAAAAACACAAAGTGCTGGAGTAACTCAGCAGGTCAGGCAGCGTCACTGGAGAATATTGACAGATAATGTTTCAGATCGGGACCCTTCTTCAGACTGAAAGTTGTGGGTGGGAAGGAGGTAAAGAACAGGAGGTGAGAAAAACCAATAACAATCAGGGCTGGCAACAAATAATCTCAGGCAAGGTGTTGCCTGGTTGTCCATTGTTGGCGAGGGACGGTGCAATCTCAAGAGGAATGATGTAGAGATCTGTGGAACTCATAAAACGACTAGGGTGGAGGAAGAAGGCAAGGGGGGGGGGGGGGAGGATGAGATACAGTTACTAAAAATTAGAGAATTCTGCATTCATACCATTGGGTTGTAAGCTACCCAAGCCAAATATGAGGTGCTGTTCCTCCAATTTGCGTGTTGTCCTTACTCTGGCAATGGAAGAGGTCTTGTATGGAAATGGGATAGGTAACATTTTGGGCTGGGACCCATCTTCAGACTGATTGTAGGGGTGAGGGAGAAAGCTGGAAAAAAAGAGGAGGGGGCAGGACAAAGCCTGGCAAGTGATAGGTGGATACAGGTGAGGGGGGGGGGGGGGAGGTTAATTGGCAGATGAGTGGACAAAGTCTAGACATGAAAAGGAGTCAAGATGCTGTGAGATATGGAGACCAGAGGTGTGAAATGTGAGGTCAGTGGAAGGGGACAAGGAGGATGGTGAGAAGGTAGGTGAGATAGTGTGAGATATGTGTGCACACCCAGCTGGAACACGGGGAGCAGTGGGGCAAGAATAAAGGTTCAGGTTTATTATTGTCATGCGTACTGAGTTAAGATGAAAAGCTTTGGTTTGCATGATATCCAATCATCAGATATACTATACATACATATAATCAAGTCAAACTCGTGCAATAGATGAAGCAAAGGGGACGATACCGAATGCAGAATATAGTTCTCAGCATTGTAGCGCATAAGTTCCAGAGACAAGGTCCAATGTCCACAATGGGGTACAGGTGAATCGGCCAGTACCCTAGCTTATGGAAGGACCGTTCAGAAGCCTGAGAACATTTCACGCTTTCAAGATTCTGTACCTTCTGCTGGATGGGTGCGGGAAGAAGAAGGAATGACCAGGATGGACAGGTGGACAGCACGGTGGTGCAGCAGTACAGTTTCTGCCTTACGCGCCAGAGACCCAGGGTCAATCCTGACTGCGGGTGCTGTCTGTACAGAGTTAGCACGTTCTCCCTGTGACTGCGTGGGCTTTCTCCACGTGCTCTGGTTTCCATAGGCTAATTGGCTTTGGTAAAGTGGTAAATTGTCCCTAGTGTGTGGGATAGTGCTAGTGTATGGGGTGATAGCTGGTCTAAAGTAAAGACTATGTCTTTGATTATGTTGGCTGCTTTTCCGAGGCAGCGTGAAGTGTAGATGGGGTCAATGGTGGGGAGTCTGCTCTGTGTGCTAAGAGGGAAGGATGGTTGTTAGTTTGTTGGAGCATTCAGTGATGTTGTTTCCATTGAACAGGCTGCAGCGGCTCTGGCAGATGAGGTAGAGGAGGGAAGCGAGAGGGTTGGAATGTGTGAAATGTCATACAGTTCCTCTGAGGCATCGAAGCTCAGTTCAAAGAGCGCCAAGGAGCGGAGAAACAGAAGGAAGAAGCGGAGACAAGGAGGCGAGGAGAAAGATGATGAGAAGATGCACAAATCGGAATCAGAAGACAGCGGCAGAAAGGGAAACGGATTTCGGTTTTCCATTGATCGGAACGGCCTTTCGTATGAAAACAAAAACTCCTCCCCACATCAGGTGAGAAAATATGTTACACAGAGTGTTTGCCACTATCTATTATTGAGTGATAATTCACCTGGATTTCCAGAGAGAAGGCAACAATGCAAAAAGAAATTGAAATGACAGGTGAATTATCTCAAAACAAAGAACTGCTGATGCTGGTTTATAGCAAGGATAGACACAAAGTGCTGAGGTAACTTAGTGGGATAACATTTTCACACAGATCTGGCAGAGGAGGTACTTGAGCAGGTACTATAACAACATTTAAAAGACACGGACACTTACATGGAAAGCATAGGCTTACAGGGACATAGGGCAAAAATGCGGGCAGGTGGGACCAGTCTTGGTCAGCATAGGCAAGTTTGGCCGAAGAACCTGTTTCTATGCTGCATCTCTCAACTAAACATAAGTTGTTTTCAAGAGTCTTTTGATAGGTTTACAAATACAAAGGAGAACTGCTGGAATTATTGGGTCCCATGGCCAAAGGGTCGGAGTGAACCTGATGGGCCGAAGGGCCTGTTTATACGCTATATCTCTGAACTAAACTAAATTAAATTAAACTAAAGGAATCAAATATCAGTGTAAAGTGTTTGTGGCAATGAGTGAAGTGTTAATAAACTAAAACAGAACTGAACTGGAGCACAACTAGAGAACTAGAGCTCAACTAAAACTCAACTAAAGGAATCAAGTATTGGTGTAGTGTGGGTGGTACTGAATGAAGTGTCTCCAAACTAAGCTAAACTAATCCTAACCTAAGATAAAGGAATCACATTGCTGTTTGAAGCATGGGTGACACTGATTGAAGTGTGTTCTCCTTCTCTTCCAGTCGCTGCTCAGTGTCCGCGGCTCCATCTTCTCTCCCCGACGGAACAGCAGGAGCAGCATCTTCAGCTTCAAGGGCCGGACGAAGGACGTGGGCTCGGAGAACGATTTTGCCGACGACGAGCACAGCACGTTCGAGGACAACGATAGTCGCCGGGGCTCGCTCTTCATCCCCCGCATGCAGGGTGAGCGGCGCAGCAGTAATGTCAGTCAGGGCAGTCGCTGCTCCAGGATCCTGCCTGTCCTTCCCGTCAATGGGAAGAAACACAGCTCGGTGGACTGTAACGGAGTGGTCTCACTGGCCGGTGGACTCTCGACACCAACCTCGCCCATCGGACGCCTACTGCCAGAGGTGATAATAGATAAGCCATCTACTGATGATAATGTAAGAAAGTTTCATATAGTTGGGTTTGAAGGCCGCATCACGCACTAAGTGTTGTTACAACTAGGATGCAGTGGGGAAATGCAGAGCTCAGCTAGCTTGCAAATGTTGTGGGGTTTTAAAGAAAGTCAGCGAGCAATGTCAGCAAGTAGATAGACACAAAGTGCTGGAGTAACTCAGCGGGTCAGGCAGCATGTCATGCTTTTCTGCCCACTACTTTCCCATTCAGACCGACTTTTTCCAAACGAGGCATACAAGTACAAGATGTGTCCATTTTTAAGATCTCTCTTAGACTCAGGCATGACAGAGAAATTCACTTCAAGGTGAGCTCTAGCTATGCCAGGCTGGGCATTTGGATTGACAATTTTGCATTTCTTCTTCGGAGGCATCTGAGAAATGTAAAGAAAAAAACCACTGAACAGCATTAAGTAGAAACAAGTTTTTATTTGCAGTTTTAGAAAAAAAAGTAGAAATGATTTTGTTCAACAAAATGCCTAACAAAAGAAACGCTAAAACAAATAGTAAATACCCAACAAAAAAAATTATATTCATCAGTTTCATCAAATCAATTCATTTAAATTCAATTACTAGATCTAAACATCTATCTCATTCTTAAGAAAAGGCTAAAAATATTTTTTTTAATAGCCAAATAACAAACTGATCCCATTCATATAAGAATTCACAATATAACATGATTTTTAAATCTCACTTTGTCATGAATTTCTATGCCAAATCAAAGGAATTTAATGTTTATTTCCCATAAATGTTACTCTGTTGGTTTATAACACTGCAGCAGGCAAGGGCCGTTTTACACAGACATGTGTTCAAAATCCACAAACATCCACTCTCAAGACAATCAAAATCATTATTTTTTGCACAATCATGTCATGAACATCTACATTATTTATATTTTGCATAATTGTCTATCCATGATCAATATTTTCATACTAAATATTTGACTAAAAACTATGTACTGTGGAAGTTTTTAGTCAGATATTTGGTATGAAAATATTGATCATCGATAGAAAAGAACACAAAATATAGATAATTGAGATGTTCTTATGACATGATTGTGCAAAAAATCATGAATTTGATTATCTTGAGAGTGGATGTTTGTGGATTATGATACAGAGATCGGATTGTGGCCGCCGCCATGATTTTGCTCACACTCACATATCGGGGCCTAAATAACATATTTCACATCATCAGATTAAAATGAAATTACACCAAAAACTAGATCAGATGTGAAATAAACGTCAAACAGTACATACATTTTGTCTTGTCCTGAACGTGCGATCCGTGATTTTGATGGCATTGAAGTTGGGCCCGACTTTCATCCAGTGATTCAATAATCAAGCAACGTTTAAAAAAAAAAAAGATCACGAACGGGATGAGAGAATGAGATTTCCTCATAAGCTTGTCGTACGAGGAAATCCCTCCCTGACAACCAATTAAAAACCTACATTTTACTAACCCCCCCCCCCCCCCCCACCCCCACCCCGTACAGCCTCTCGAGTCGCATGCACAGGCAGTGGGCAAATCTAGAGCGCCACTGATGGCAGGAATTTGGAACAATGCTATGTCTTGTTTGTGCCCACAATGTGCCTCTGTGTCAACTGGTTTTCCTATCTTCTTCCAAACGCTGGGCCACAGCCTTCCCATTTTCACACATCCTACTCCCATTTTTCCCGTGGTGGCGATGAACATCTTCCCATCGCATTTCCACCTATATTTCCGAAGTTATCGACAATTCAAGTTTAAAAAAACAAAGAAAAACACGGTTATCACACACAGCCACAGTGCCACAATGACAGCACAATGCGGCGTTGCCAATGGTAACCGCAGCTTCTCACAGACCGCTTTTTTTCCAGGAGCTTCCAGTGATGATGTCACAATGCAACTCAGTGCACCAATCACAATGGGCTCCCCAGCTGCCGAGTGCCACAATGACATCACAATGGGACGTTGCCAACGGTAACTGCAGCATGAGGTTGCTGCCCCTGGACCAATACCTGAAGGGGCTGCTTCTCAGGTTGCATTTTAGTTCCACCATCCTGGTGTTTGGACACAAGGCAGGGAGTGAGGAGGGCTGATCGAGGGGATCTCCCGGTCTGTTTGCTCCTGGGCCTGGCCAGGATGCCCATTCGCGGGTCCAGTCAGCGGGGGAGGAGAATGCTGCGCGCTGCCATTGAGGGAGAGGGAGAGGGAGAGTGAGGGGGAGTGACAGACAGTCAGAGAGACAGACAGAGAGACAGACACGGAGAGAGAGAGAGAGAGAGCCCGCACCACCCCACACGTCGAGTCCACGCTGCCCGCCCCCCCGCCCCTCTGCCCCACCTCCTACCCCGCCTGCCCCCGCACCCCTTCCATCACCCCCTCCCTCCCCACCCTCGCCCCTGCCTCACCCCGCCCCGCCCTCCCAATTTGGGGACCATTGATTGCCTCCATAAATTCCAGAATTTTCCTTATGGGGGTGATTGGCGGGGGCGCCTGTCTCCGGGATGTGCGCTGACGCCACGCCGGCGCGTGCCGCGCCCCCTTCCCCCCCCCCCCGCGTTGGGGGACGGGGCCCACCGGGTCCCACTTGGCCTAGTATATATATTTTAATAATAGTGCTCCTACCTGCGTTTGACCCATATCCCTCTAAACCTTTCCTAACCATGTACTGTCAAAATGTATTTTAAATATTGTCTGCCTCGACTATCTTCTCTAGCAGCTTGTTCCATTTACCCACCAGCCCGTGTGAAAAATATGTCCCTCTGGTTCCTATTAAATCTTTTCCCTTTCACTTTAAACCTATGCCCCCTTGATTCCCCCACCCTGGGTAAAATACTCTACATTTACCTTAGCTGGACTTGAATGAATACATTTTAAATGATTGTTGAATAAGCACAGCATTGGAAAGCAAGGAAAATATCCAAGAACCATCCAACCTGCCAAATCTCATCAGGATCTTAGTACAGTGAGCTGTGTCTCATTCTTCCAAAAAATGGCCCTATATAAATGTCTCTGGAGGTAGCTCCCTTTTCCAACATCAATCTGGGACTCAAGAATCCACTTAGTGAATAAAAATGAAAGATGTGGAGTGACAGACTTGGATATAATGGATAGATTAAAACAAGATTAAAAATAGATATAATGGATAGAAGTGGATTATCGCAATGTAACGTTAGTTTGGCCTTTCTCATAAATCCCTCAGAACATAAAACAGTACAGTGCAAGAATGGGCCCATTGCCCCAAGATGTCTGTGCTGAACATGATGCCTGCACATAATCCATATCCCTCCATTCCCTCCATATGCATGTGCCTATCCAGATGTCTCTTAAACGACACTATCATATCTGCCCCAACCACAAACCCCTGGCAACACGTTCCAGGCACTTACCACCCTCTGTGTAAAGAAAATAAAGTTGCCCCACATATCTCCCTTAAACTTTGCCCCTCACTTCTGTCAAATCTTTCATGGGAAGCTCATCTAAAGATGCAAGATATACTGGAACCTTGTTTCACCTGACAATTGTCAGTCTTTTGGTTGGTTTAAAGCCATCCCCCTTTGAGACCCCTTACGAAATCTGCCTGCAATAGAAGGTACTATCTACAAGGAAAGTTTACTTTAGAGATGCAGTGTGGAAACAGGCCCTTCGTCCAACTGAGTCCTCACTGACCCATACTCTCGTTCTATTGTACACACAATTTACAGAAGCCAATTAACCTACAAACCTGCACGTATTTGGAATGTGGGAGGAAACCGGAGCACCCGGAGGAATACCACGTGATCACAGGGAGAATGTGTAAACTCCGTACAGACGGCACCTGTAGTCAGCATCGATCCCGGATCTCTGGCGCTGTAAGGCAGCAGCTCTATCACTGTGCCCCCCAGAGGATGGACAGACTTGCATTGTTTTCTCTGGGACGGCAGAGGTTGAGGGGAGACCTGATAGGAGCATATAAAATTATCAGAGGCATAGATAAGGTAGAACCTTTTTCCAAGGATTAAAATGTCAAAGACTAGAGAGCACAGCTTTAAGGTGAGAGGGACAAAGTTTAAAGGAGATGTGTGGGTCTGGAAGGAGTGGACGCCAGGAACGGGCTGCTATGGGTGATGGTGGAGGCAGGGCGTCTAAGAGGGTTTTAGAAAGGCACATGGATATCCAGGGAATGGAGGGATATGGATCACGTGCAGGCAGAGGAGATTAGTTTAATTTGGCGTCATGTTCGGCATGGACATTGTGGTTTAAACGGCCTGTGCTGTACTGTTCCTGTGCTGTACTGTTCTATGTTCTATGTCGCTTGTTCCGTGGAGTGTAATTAAGGCTGGCACCCTGTTAAACAGTGGAAGTTGGGCCTCGCCGAGGCTGGTAGTCTGGCCCATTGGTGGGAAATGTCAATAGTTTTGACCTTTATCAGTGACATAGGTCCACATGGATAATTTGTTTACAGCCTGTACTATACTAACAGCCGTCATCTTCGAGGGTAAAAGTTGCCTTGATTTAAGCTATGTTTATATATAAACAAAACCATCAATGCACTGTTTATGTGATTCATTTTGGTTAATGCTATAAATTTAGTGTTTTTTAATATATGGGTTATTTTCGAATTGTGCTATTAAATTCTCTATAACAATGCACATTTGTTTTGGATACAAAAGGAACTGCAGATGCTGGAATCTTGATAAAAGACAAAGTGCTGGTGAAACTCAGCGGGTCAGGCAGCATCTGTGGAGGGAATGGACAAACGCATTTCAGGTCGTGACCTTTTTTACTGATTAATCAGTGAGAAGAAGGGTCCGAACCTGAAACGTCGCCTGCCTATTTACCTCCACTGATGCTGCATGACCTGCTGTGTTCCTCCAGCATTTTGTTATTTACACATAATTGTTTGCAGGTAAGACAATATGGTGACTGGAACTCTGATAAACTCTTCATGAAGCGACTTGGAGTGCAGTACAGGGGAATTATTCAAACTAGATCCAGCATGAGCTTGTTTTTTCCCAACAAAGGTTATAGAGTCTTACAGCATGGAAACTGGTCCTTTGGCCCAGCCTGTCCATGCTGATCAAGATGCTCCATCTACATTAATCCCACCTGCCCACATTAGGCCCATATCCCTTTAAACCGTTCCTATCCATGTACCTGTCCAAAAGTATTTTAAAAGTTGTAAGTAGTCCCTGCCTCAACTACCTCCTCTGGCAGCTTGTTCCAAATGCCCTCTGAGTGAATCAAAGATGCTATGTTATCCCACTTTATAATATAGTTGCATAACCAAATCCACTTTCTAGTGGGCAGTGGGCAACTCCACACTGACAGCACCAGAGGTCAGGATCGAGCCTGGGTCTCTGGCGCTGTGAGCACTGATTCACTGTGTTACTCAAGTGTTTTAATAAAGTCCTTACAGACTCTCTACGTTAACAATATGTCAGCAAATAATTAGCAGTGTTAGTAAATCAGGAATGACACAGCAATCTCAGGGCAACAGTGATCATGTGTAAAAATGTCAAAGAAAATTTTCCCTTTACTTTTCAATCAGATGCAACAAGGATTTTTTTTTAATGTGTTAAGACTTGTTAAATGTACAGTTTATGCAAAAGGAAATTATTGAATACTATAAAACATGCAGTGCTTCAGTAGTCTTTGAATAAAACAGTTATATAGTTTAAAGCTACAGCATGGAAACAGATCCTTCGTCCCATTGAGTTCACGCCAACCAACAAATCTCTCCGTTCCATGTTATCCCACTTTCTCTTCCACTCCATACACACTAGGGGCAATTTACAGAGGCCAATTAACCTACAACCCTGCATGTCTTTGGGATATGGGAGGAAACCGGAACACCCGCAGGAAACCCACACGGTCACAGGGAGAACGTGCAAACTTCACACACAGGCAGCACCCAAGGTCAGGATCGAACCCGGGTCTCTGGCGATGTGAGGCAGCAGCCTTACCTGCTGCGCTACTGTGGCGCCCTATGCATCATTCATTTGGGTAAATCAACTGGCCTGTTCACCATTGCCTTCAACTCTGAACCACCCTTTTCCCCCTCCCTGAGTTTAAAATAAAAAACTATTAATTACAGGGTACACCACTGTAACTGCTGCTGAGAGGTCAACGATTTCAAGAGTGCCTCAGCATCATATCCAGTCCGGTTTCCACTCATAAGTACATTTCACAGACCAAGTATAGGGTGACACAGAGGTGCAGCGGTAGAAATGCTGCCTCACAGCGCCAGAGACCCTGAATCTGTACGGAGTTTGTACATTCTCACTGTGACCACCTGGGTTTCCTCTGGGTGCTCAGGTTTCCTCCTACATCCTAAAGATGTGCAGGTTTGTACTTTAATTGGATTCCTTAAATTGTCCCTAGTGCGTAGGAATAGAACTAGTGTATGGGCGATCGTTGGTCGGCGCAGACTCAGTGGGCCAAATGGCCTGTTTCCATGCTGTATATCTAAACTAAACCGAACTTAAAATGTAAGCAAGTGAGGTGTGGGCTAAGTTTGTAAGGCACAAACTTTTATTCCATTGTTGCTACTGATATATTTGACATGGCATGATTGAATGTATGTGATTTCCAGGGCACCCACACAGATGCAGATCATAAGAAGAGAAGGATTAGATCTAATCAACATTCCATGGATTTTCTGGATGAACCCACTCCAAGGCAGAGAGCTTTAAGTGTGGCCAGCATTCTCACAAATACTATGGAAGGTTGGTCTACGCTTTTATTGTACTTCAGCATTGCATAATAATTGCATTGGGAGACAGCAGATCTATTGGACACAAGCAAATGATGGAGAGTTTCCTAATTATATGTTTGGTCGATTGGATCACTGCATTTCGTAACGAAAAGATATCAGCTGGGGAGGAACTAACATCACTGTTGATTTATTTTCCATTAATTAAGATGAATGTAAAATCAGGTGAGCATCTTTGGCGGTCTGATTTCCCTCCAGACACTTTGTCAGAGTAGATCAAGTGTGTCAGGGCACTGAAACAGGAGAATCTGCCGCTATAATGTTCCACGGTAGCGCCTTCCAGTTTAATTCTCAACATATCTGGGCTTTGTCGATATGCTGCTGTGTTTAGATTGAAGAGGGTGTTCGCAGCAACAGAGAGTCAATGCGGTGTGACCCATTGTGTTGACATTGATTTCTGATATGGCCCGTCTCTCTCAGGAGGACAAGGTCAACTTCCTGATGTCACAACTCCCTCTGTGGACAGAGGAATGTCTTGGGGATAAATCCAAATGTGTGCAACATGATGTGTCCTCGATTCAGCAAGGCCACCAGCATAATCAAGGACCAGTTTCACCCCAATCACTCCCTTCTCCCCTCTCCCATCAGGCAAGAGGTAAAGAAGTATGAAAACGAACACATCTGAATTCCGGGATAGTTTCTTCCCAGGTAACTGAACCATCCTATCACCAGCTAGAGAGCGGTCCTGACCTCCCATCTATCTGAAGAGGGGTCTCGACCCGAAACATCACCCATTCCTTCTCTCCAGGGATGCTGCCTGTCCCCCTGAGTTACTCCAGATTTTTGTGTCTATCTCCCATCTACCTTATTGGAGACCCTTGGACTATCATTAATCAGACTTTACTGGACTTTATCTTGCACTGAACATTGTTTCCTTTTCCTGGATCTGTACACTCTGGGTGGCTTGATTGTAATCATAAATAGTCTTTCTGCTGGCTTAATAGCATGCATTAATAAAGCTTTTCATTGTACTGCGTTCCTGGAGGTATCCTCAGGAAGACAAAAGTTTGTGCTGGAGAGTTGTTAATAAGCAACAATCAACTTGAACCAATTACTAGGACAACAGTTGCGCAAGCAGCACAAAAAAACTCTTTACATTGCATTTGAAATGGCTGCCATGGTTCTCAGCATTAGTCATAGAGTCATACAGCGTGGAAGCAGGCCCTTCGGCCCAACTTGCCCAAACTAACCAACGCCCCATCTACACTTGTCCCACCTGCCTGCCTTTGGCTCATATTCCTCTAAACCTATCCTGTACATGTACCAGTCTAAATGTTTCTTAAAAATTGCAATAGTACCTGCTTCAACTATCTCCTCCACCGGCTCATACACCCACCACCCTTTGTGTGAAAATGTTGCCAGTCAGGTTCCTATTAAATCTTCCCCCCCTCACCTTAAACATGTGTCCTCTGGTTCTCGATCCCCTTACAAAGAGACTGTGCATTTACCCGATCAATTCCTCTCATGATTTTGTATATAAGATCACCCCTTATCCTCCCACGCTCCAAGGAGTAGAGTCCTAGCCTGCCCATCCTCTCTCCCTGTAGCTCAGGCCCTCGAGTCCTGGCAACATCCTCGTAAATCTTCTCTGCACCCTTCCCAGCTTGACATCTGACTAATCCAAGATTCTTTGCTGCGAGAGAGCAAGTTCATTCTGGCAGTGCCTATGAATAATGAATAAAGGAGATGATGGTAGTAACTCTGTTTAATAATGTAGTGTGGAGACAGGAGCCCAGATACGGCTAATCTGTCCCGGGGTGGGGGGGGGGGGGGGGGGGGGGGAAGGGTGGAATAGAAAATGGGAGAGAGAGCTGTTTGACCTTGGATGTGGCAATGAATCTCAGGCATAATCTCCACTGGAGAGTTGTACAGGCCAAATTATTTTAGTTTAGAGATACAGTGGGGAAACGGGTCCTTCGGCCCACCATGTCCATGCCGACCATTGATCACCCGTACACTAGTTCTATCCTACTCATTAGGGACAATTTACAGAAGTCAATTAACCTACAAACCCGGTTCCAGGGAGGAAACGTGAGCACCCAGAGTAAACCTAGACGGGGGAGAACATGCAAACTCCGTACAGACAACACCTGTAGTCAGGATTTAACCCGGGTCTCTGGC
Organism: Amblyraja radiata; assembly: GCF_010909765.2. Classification (NCBI taxonomy): domain Eukaryota; kingdom Metazoa; phylum Chordata; class Chondrichthyes; order Rajiformes; family Rajidae; genus Amblyraja; species Amblyraja radiata. The sequence continues at coordinate 36,901,959 of NC_045962.1, forward strand.
GCTGTAAGGCCGCAACTCTACTGCTGTGCCACTGTGCCGCCCCGATTAAATACCCTTTAACCTGTATCTGTACAGAGTGGACGGCTTGATTGTAACCATGTATAGAAACAAAGAACTGCAGACACTGGTTTATAGCAAAGATAGACACAAAGTGCAGAAGTAGCTCAGCAGGTGAAGCAGCATCTCTGAAGAACATGGACAGGTGACGATTTGGGTTGGGACCCTCCTTCAGACCGAGCAGGTCTGAGGACAGACCCAGACCTGAAATGTCACATTTTTCTCCAGAGATGCTGTCTGATCCGCTGAGTTACTCCATCGCTTTGTGTCTATCTTTTGTAATCATGTATGTATAGTCATTCTGCTGACTGGATAGCAAATAACAAGAAAAAAGTATTTCACAGTATTTTGGTACACGTGACAATAAACTAAACTGAAATGGTGTGTGGATTTCTGGACTGTAACATTGGTTGGCATTATCTGATCTGCCTGTTTGGTTAATTGACTGATGTTTTTTGTAACCGTACTTTTGCCTCCTCGCTGTAGAACTGGAGGAATCGCGACAGAAATGTCCGCCCTGTTGGTACAAGTTTGCAAACGACTACTTGATCTGGGACTGCCATCCGCATTGGCTGAAAGTGAAGGAGATTGTCCACTTGATTGTGATGGACCCCTTTGTGGATCTGGCCATCACTATCTGCATCGTGCTCAACACCCTGTTCATGGCGATGGAACATTACCCCATGACCAAGAACTTTGAAAATGTGCTTTCCAATGGCAACTTGGTATGTGTTCACTTGACCCACAGCGCTCCTTGCCAAGCGAGAACATGGACAGTACAGCACAGGAATGGGACCTTCAGCCCTCTATGGCTGTGCTGAACATGCTGCCTGGCTGAACTGATCTCATCTGCCTGTACATGATCCATATCCCTCCATTCCCAGCACTTCCATGTGCCTATCTAAAAGCTTCTTAAATGCCACTATCATTTTTACCTTCACCACCACCCCTGACAGCGCATTCCAGGCACCCACCTTTTTACCTCCACCACCACCCCATTCCAGGCTATGTAAAAAAACTTGCCCCACACATCTCCTTTAAAGTTTGCTCTTCTCACCTTCTAGCTATGCCCTCTGATGTTGGATATTTCCACCCTGGGGAAAGAGGTTTTGTCCATCTATCCTATCTGTGCCTCTCATAATTTTGTACACACAGGGTCAAGTTGGTTGTGGTATTGGCTTCATTTGGTAGAATATTAAATTAGTTATCAATGTAAGGCAGTCAGAACATGTGTAGACAGTTATACTAAAGCACACACAAATTATATAAAGCAGCTTGATTTGTTTTAGTTTATTATTGTCACGTGTACCCAGATACAGTGAAAATATATCACCTAGACTAGATAATGATCAAACTCTCTCACCTCTTGGTTAGGTACAGTATCTGTCGCCCATTTTAGTACCAAAATCCATTATGATATTTTATCAGAAGTCTCTCTGCAGATACTTAATATTCCCCCAATCTCGCCCCCCGGCCACCACTTTCTGCTTTTGTTTTGAGTATTTTGGTTTTGCTTTAAGACTTTTCAGCAGTTCATAAAAACCATTAAATCATTAAATGGTGCATTAAGTCAAGCAGTGGCACTGTTATAAATTAAACTTTTGTTCTGTATATTTATATAAAACTTATAGGTTGCACAAAAAAAAATTTGAGGATCATATGTTCTTCAGAAACAGTCCCAAGTTAACCAATATAGAAATACAGCCACAATTTTCCAGCAAAACTCTGGCGTAGTCTGCCCTGCCCTTTCCCCTCCTTAGTACACTCATCTCCCATCCTCGAATCCCCCATTTCCGCTTTATCCCCCTTTTTCCCCTTCCCTCCTGCCCCCCAATCTCCAATCCTCATCCATCCATATCCCTCCCTCCAGCTTGACATTTCTCTCCTCCTCTTCTCACCCTTTCTGACATCCTTTTGTCTCCTTCACCTCCAGCCTTTGTCACTTACTCCACCCATCTGCCAATTACCCCCCTCACCTGTATCCACCCATCACTCACCAGGCTTTGTCCCACCCCCACATCTCTTTTCCTGCTTTTTCCGCCCTACTCCATCAGTCTAACTAAGGTCCTGACCCGAAACAGTGTCTGTCTATTCCCTCCACAGATGCTGCCTGATGCGCTGAGTTCCTCCAGCACTTTATGTGTTGGAATATATTTAATGCCTTCTTGGCAGTTTATTCCTTTTCAAAGATGTTTTTTTCAAAGAAAACTTTTTCTTTTTCTATGTGCCTGGAACACGCTGCCAGGGGTGGCGATAGTGGCATTTAACAGACTATTGGATGGGCACATGGATATGGAGGATATGGATCATGAGCAGGCAGATAGGATATAATCTTGGCATCATGTTTGACACAGACATTGTGGGCCGAGGGGCCTGTTCCCTGTGCTGTACTGTTCTATGTTCTATGTTATATGTCACACCATCCAATATTCAGCCCACGTCAACTACAACAATGGAGTCAACATTTTTATACTGTTTTATGAAGACAATCACAACTGTTCATTTAGAGCCTAAATCACATCAGCTAATTCCACTCAAAATCCACTCCCTTCAGTGTTGTGAGTTTATGAAACCTCATCAATGTCTCCACACTAGCTGCATCAATCACTCCTTGTGACCAGCTTTCCTTCATCATTCAACACTCTACGGACATGATTCAATGATACTTTATTGTCACATGTACCTAGGTGCAGTGAAATTTGTTGTTTTTGCATACAATACATAAAATACGCAAAAGAGTTGGCACGTTTCTGGCACTGACGAAGTTATAAAAGCACTAATTGGAATCACATTAGTCGCTCTATGTTTTTGGCGGCTTCGCCCTACTAGTTCATACTAACCACTAGTTCGCCCTCTTGCTCTCTGTGACCCTCTGTGACCCTCTTGCTCTCTGTGACCCTCTGTGACCCTCCCCTACTCAGGTGTTTGGAAATGAGCAGGGCTGAGTTCAGCGGAGGCTTCCCTTGACAGGCTGGTCCTAGGTCCTGAGATAATAAGATAATGCCAGAATGAGAGGTCCACTAATGTTTAAAACAGGAGGAATTAATAAACTATGTAAAGACATGTAAATTAGATTAAATTCGCCTTTTCCTTGTCCATGCTGGAATCTAGTTTCATCTCTCTGGCTTCCTTACACCAATGTGTTGTACTGCATAAGTAAAAAGACGTTCTCCCAATCCATTCTCCAAAGCGAAGATAGACACAAAATGCTGCCGTAACTCAGCGGGACAGGCAGCATCTCTGGAGAGAAGGAATGGATCACGTTTCAGGTCGAAACCAATTTTGTGTCTATCTTCGATTTAAACCAGCATCTGCATTTCATTCCATATAACAACCTACACACCATCCAAAGCATCAGGCCTGGGATACTGTTGTTTTATCTAATGGTATTGCTATAGGGAGAGGCTAGGCTGGGACTTTATACATTGGAGCGCAGGAGGATGAGGGGTGATCTTAGAGGTGTATAAAATCGTGAGAGGATTAGATTGGGCAGATCAAATCTTTTGCCCAGAGTAGGGGAATCGAGAACCAGAGGACATAGATTTATGGTGAAAGGGAAAAGATTTAATAAGAACCTAAGAGGTAATATTTTTACACAATGGGTGGTGGGTGTATGGAATGAGCTGTCGAAGGAGGTGTTTGGTGCAGGTTTTATCAAAATGTTTAAGGAACATTTGGACAGGAATATGGGTAGGAAAGGTTTTCGAGGGATTTGGGGCCAAACGCAGGCAGAATAGTGCAGATGGGGCATGTTGGTCGACGTGGACAAGTTGTACCAAAGATTCCGTCCCGCAAAGTCGGCCTCGGAGGTCGGCTATGGGAATGGATCTGCCAGCACCGGCCAGGTTTGAGTTCCAGAGACCTGGCCACATGGGGACAAATTCGACCGGAAATTCACAGAAAGTCCCGATAATATCGAGATCGGCTGTCAGACCCGGCCTAGGCGCCACACTTTCAGGGGGACCTCTGAGGAGGGGTGGGTGTTTGTCTGGACTAAAGGAGAGGTCGGACCACCAGTTGCCGGAAAAATAATTAGTTGACTCGTACACCAAGTGCGGAGACCACCCATGCCTTGTACAACAGTGGACACAAAATGCTGGAGTAACTCAGCGGGTCAGGAAGCATCTTTGGAGAGTAGGAATGGGTGATGTTTCAGACTGAAGAAGGGTCTCGACCCGAAACATCACCCATTCCTTCTTTCCAGAGATGCTGCCTGACCCGCTGAGTTACTCCAGCCTTTTGAGTCTACCTTCGATTTAAACCAGCATCTGCAGTTCTTTCCTATACATCTTGTATAACAATAACATAATAATTGTGTTTTATTTGAAATATTGAAAATTACACAATAATCATTATTGCTTTTATCCAGGTATTTACTGGAATCTTCACTGGCGAAATGATTTTCAAAATCGTTGCCTTGGATCCTTATTACTACTTTCAAGAAGGATGGAATATTTTTGACAGCATTATTGTGAGCCTTAGCCTCATGGAACTGGGTCTTGCAAATGTGGAAGGATTATCTGTGTTGCGATCTTTCCGCTTGGTAATCACAAATATTTCATGTCTATCGAACTTAGATTATCCCCGATATAATGCATCAATATTACAGTTAACAAAAAATGGATGTCTTTGTTTGTTTAGACTTTAGACTTCAGAGATGCAACGCGGAAACAGGCCCCTCGGCCCACTGAGTCCACTCTGACCAGCGATCACCCCGTACACTAGTTCTATCCAACACACTAAGGACAATTTTACAGAAGCCAATTAATCTACAAAACCACACATTTTTGGAATATGGGAGGAAACCAGAGCATCCGGAAAAAACTCACGTGTTCACAGGGAGAACGTACAAACTCCATACAGACAGCACCCGTGGTCAGGATCGAACTTGGGTCCCTGGCGCTGTAAGGCAGCAACTCCACTGCTGCACCGCAGTGTAGCCCAAGCGCATTTTATTAAAAACAGAGAGGATTTTAACAAGTAAATGTCAAAATTATTAAACAAGTAAACCTTATAAGCAATCCAAACGCAATCCTTTTGGATAGGCAGAGATAGACACAGAATACTGGAGTTACTCAGCGGGTCGGGCAGCATCTCTGGAGAAAAAGGATGGGTGACGTTTTGCGTTGGGACCTTTCCTTGGGATAGGCATACAAATATACAGGGATTGTAGGGATATGGATTATGTGCAGGTAGATAAGATTTAAGCTTGGCATCATGATCAGCACGGACATTGTGGGCCAAAGTGCCTGTTCTGGTGCTGTACTGTGCTATGTTTTGATTAACTTTCTCCCGATTTGTTTTTCAGCTCAGAGTTTTTAAACTGGCCAAGTCTTGGCCGACACTGAACATGTTGATTAAGATCATTGGCAACTCAGTTGGTGCTCTGGGCAACTTGACCTTGGTGTTGGCCATCATAGTCTTCATCTTCGCCGTGGTCGGCATGCAGCTCTTTGGTAAAAGCTACAAGGAGTTTTACTGTAAAAGCAAGGGCCACTGCATACTACCGCGCTGGCACATGAATGACTTTTTTCATTCCTTTCTGATTGTGTTCCGAGTCTTGTGCGGAGAATGGATTGAGACAATGTGGGACTGTATGGAGGTCGCCGGACAGCCAATGTGTCTCATTGTCTTCATGATGGTCATGGTCATTGGTAACCTCGTGGTATGTTGGAACGCTATCTTTAAACACTTTTTTTTCTTTGGTTTTTGGTAAAGTATCAAATTTAAAGGTAGATGTTGGAGGCCACATTTAGAGTATTGTGGTCAGTTCTGGACACCATATTATAGGAAATATGTTGTCAAGCTGGAAAGGGTGCAGAGAAGATGTACAAGGCTATTGCCAGGATTCGAGGGCCTGAGATATTGGGACAGATTGAACAGGCTAGGACTCTATTCCTTGGAGCAGAGGAGGATGAAGGTTAATCTTATAGGTGTATAAAATCATGAGAGAAGCAGATCGGGTAAATGCACCGAGTATCTTCCCCAGAGTAGTGATCAAGAACCAGAGGACGTAGGTTTAACGTGAAGGGGGGAAGAGTTAATAGACACTTGAGGGGTAACTTTTTTACACAAAGGTCGGTGGGTGTATGGAACGAGCTGCTGGAGGAGGTAGTTAAGGCAAGTACTATTGCAAATTAAAAAATATATTTTGGTACATGGATAGGATAGATTTAGAGGGATATGGGTCAAATGCAGGCAAGTGGGACTAATATAGATGGGGCATGTTGGTTGATAGGATAGGATAGCCTTTTATTGTCATCCAGACCGAAGTCTGAACGAAATTGAAGCAGTCATACATACAATACAATACAATAAAAAAACAACAATAAACACATATTAACATCCACCACAGTGAGTCCACCCAACATCTCCTCACTGTGATGGAGGCAAAAGTCTTAGGGCTGCAGTCTCTTCCCTCCTCTTCTCCTTCTGCGCTGAGGCGATACCCCCCGGGCGATGTTAAAACCTGTCCCGCGGCTCAAACACCGCGGCCCGGGGTAGTCGAAGCTGCCGCTCACCAGACCTGCTGATGCAGCCGCTGGCCCGCGGCCGAACCCCGGTCTCAGGCCACCACCACCAGAACTGCCGTCCCAGCCCCCGGAGCATCGTTCCAGCCCCGAGCCGGATCGCCCTCACGTGAGTACTGCCACCGTCTCAGCCTCGCGCCAGCCCGGCGGCCTGGCGCGAGGCTGATGCGCAAGTTGGACCGAAGGGCCTGTTTCCATGCTCTATGACTCTATGACATGATGGACTGATAATGTGGACTGAGAATGTATTTCAAAAATCAGTTTTCAAATAATTGGGTTATTTGGATGTAATTAGATTAGAGGGTATTAGCTGTTGGCGAGGTTGGACAAATTTGGGTTTTTACTGGAGCATCAGAGGTGTGGGAGACTTGATAGAAGTATTTTAAATTATGAGAGACATAATCAGTCAACAGTCCAAACCTTTTTCCCATGGTGGAAATGTCAAAAACCAGAGAGTATTACTTGAAGGTGAGAAGAAGTGCGGGTGAAGTTAATTTTACACAAAGCGTGGTGAGTGCCTGGAATGTGCTGCCAGTGGTGGTGGTGGAGGCATATACGATAGTGGTGTTAAAGAGGCTTTTAGATAGGCACATGGATATGGAGGGATTTGGATCACATGCAGGGAGAGGAGATTAGTTTAACTTGGCTTCATTTTCAGCACAGACATTGTGAGTCAAAGGACCTGTTCCTGTGTTACACTGTTATACGTTCTATGTTCTTATTATCAAATCTCCTTACTGTTAATATGCACACGCGAGTGAAGCAACTCACATAAATGTTGCACATTGCATGTTAAAACGAGATGCTGGAAAGAACAATGGAAGAACTTCAACGTGATAAAAAGGGAACTGCAGGTTCTGGTGTATACCAATGATAAACACAAATGCTGACGTAACTCAGTGGGTCAGGCAGCATCTCTGGAGTTGATGGATAGGTAATGTTTCGGGTCAGGACCTTTCTTCACACGTGTTTCTGGTTGGGTCCCTTCTTCAGAATGGAAGAACTTTGTTGTATATTTCTACATGGTTGCAGGGAATCAATGAGAAGATGAATTTATCCTCTGCTTGATTTCCAGGTATTGAATCTATTTTTGGCCTTGCTATTGAGCTCGTTCAGTGCCGATAATTTAGCGGCTTCTGATGATGACAATGAGATGAATAACTTGCAGATTGTCGTGGGCAGGATACAGAGGGGCGCGGACTACATGAAGCGAAACGTGCAGCAATTATTTCAGAGAGTCTTCGTCAAGACTAAAGTGACAGAAGATATCAAACCTCTCGATGAATTACAGAAAAAGAAAGATATCCACATCTCTGACCACACGGCCGTTGAGCTGAGCAAAGAAGTGGACTATCATAAAGATGGGAATTGCACTACCAGTGGGATTGGCAGTAGTATGGGCAAATACAATGCTGATGAATGTGACAACATGTCCTTCATTCACAATCCAAGTCTGACTGTCACCGTGCCAATAGCTGTGGGGGAATCAGACTTTGAAAATCTAAACACAGAAGACTTTACCAGTGAATCAGACATGGAAGGAAGCAAAGAGGTAAAGTGCATTTTATTTTTCTACTGCATAGTGAATAGTGTAAGGCCTGGATAGAGTGGATGTGGAGAAGATGTTTCCACTAGTGGGAAGGTCTAGGACCAGAGAGCACTGCCTCCGAATAAAAGTAACGTACGTTTAGAATGGAGATGAGGAGGAATTTCTTTAGCCAGAGGGTGGTGAATCTGTGGAATTGATTACTACAGCGGTGGAGGCTAAGTCATTGGATATTATTATAGTGGTGATTGATATGTTCTTGATTAGTAAGGGCGTCAAAAGTTGAGAGGGAAAAATAGATCAGCCGTGATCAAAAGCAGACTTGATGGGCTAAATGGCCTAAATCTGTTCCTATATCTTGAGATCTTATGCAGAAAATAACTTGATGTGAATTAGTTCTGTGTGATATAATTTATCAAATAAAGGGAAGCCTGCTATAGATAAGCATTTCCAGCATTTGAAGTAACACGCTTAACATTTAGTGCATGAATGATATGCTCTGTTTTAATAATAGCTAAGATTCAAAAAAGATATAGTTATGCAATTTAAGTAAGTACGTTAATGTATTTATTGTAAACAGTGAATACGAATATTTGCCTTCAGTCCATGTATTTCAGCAAGAGAGGAAAGATAATTGCAAACAATTTAAAGGAATGTGTGCCATTAAATACTAACGTGTTTCCTTTTCAGTATGTTCTTTACTGTATTCCATTTTAGAAATGTATTAAAGTTTAAAGAATGGTGGATGAATGAATAGCTAAATATGAGTGGACGGTGCAACTTTATACCTTCCAATATTTTTTCTTAATCCTGGTCGTTTATCATTTTATTCAAATTTAGGGTAACCATTAACTTAGAGGAAAACTTGAAGATTACCATTGTCCAAGGCAGGTATAAGTCATGGATTTGGGAATTGTTGACCTATGTATATGGAGCATTGCTAGGTTAGGTTAGTTTATTAATGTCACGTGCACCGAGGTACAGAGAAAAGCTTTTTTGTTGCGTGCTATCCAGTCAGTAATTACAATCAAGCTGTCCACAGGGTATAGATACAGGATAAAGGGAATAATGTTTAGTGCAAGGTAAAGTTCAGTAAAATCCAATTAGAGATAGTCCACGGATCTCCAATAAGGTAGATGGGAGGTCAGGACCGTTCTATTATTGGTGAGGGGATGGTTCAGTTGCCTAACAACAGCTGGTGAAAAAAACTGTCCTTTAATCTGGAGGTGTGCTTTTTCACACATCTGTACCTGTTGCCTGATGGGAGAGGGCAGATTAGGGAGTGACTGGGGTAAGACTGGTCCTTGATTATGCTGGTGGCCTTGCCGAGGCAGCGTGAAGTATAGATGGAATCAATGGAAGGGAGGTTGTTTGCGTGATGGTCTGGCATGCGTCCACAATTCTCTGCAATATCTTGCGGTCTTGGAGGGAGCTGTGATGCATCATAATGATGGAGCAGCAACCTTCAAGTAGTGCCTGAGATTGAAGTGTATTCGGTTCTATTCTTGGCGAGCCTTCAGGATAGTGGAAAAGTTATAGACTTTGAATGTGCATCACAAAAGTCAGAAGACTCCCCTCAACATCAGACATTCCCGAGAAAACAATCCAAGTCTGTCCAACCTCTCCTGATAGCTAATACCCTGTTGTTGACTGATCTTGAGAAAGATCAGAGAACTTGTGAACTACTAAGGTGGTTGGAATATGGAATGAGCTGCCAGAGAAGGTAATTGAGGCAGGTACTTTAACAACATTTCAAAGACATTTGACAGGTACATAGACAGGAAATGTTTAGAGGAATATGGGCCAAATGCAGGCAGGTGGGACAAGTGCTGATGGGTCATCTTGATTGGCCTGGGGAGTTGGGCACGTTTTGTGCTCTATGACTCTACTGAAAGTATTTGACCATTCACAAGGATGATTGCTTCTGTGCATGGGCACTTGGTGCATGTTGATGCACAATTTCACAAGATCATAAGTGATAGGAGTAGAATTAGGCCATTCAGCTCATCAAGTCTACCCCACCATTCAATAATGGCTGATCTATCTCTCCTTCCTAACCCCATTCTCCTGCCTTCTCCCCATAACCTCTGACACCTGTACTAATCAAGAATCTACCTTTCTCTGCCTTAAAAATATCCACTGACAGCCTTCTGTAGCAAAGAATTCTACAGATTCACCACCCTCTGACTAAGAAATTCCTCTTCATCTCCTTCATAAAAGGACGTCCTTTAATTCTGTGGCTATGACTAGTCCTAGACTCTCCCACTAGTGGAAACATCTTCTCCACATCCACTTCATCTACTTGATGGTGGGGAGATCAATATTTGTGATGTACTGGAAAGTGTCGACCACTCTAGGTAGATCTCCTTCCTTCCTGGGCGTTCGAGTTGCTGAACCAGGCCGAGATGCATCCAGTCAATATGCTCTATTTAAGAGACTTTTGGACAGGCATATGAATATGCAGGAAGTGGAGGGATATGGATTAATTATGGGCCAGCAGATAAGGTACGGCAGATTATCGGCCTAATTGTGTGTCCCTGTGCTGTACCAATCTATGTTCTTAACCTTTGCATTACAGTTAGCGCTCTGGTTCCATTATAAATTGCTTGAGGAACTCAGCGGGTCAGGCAGCATCTGGGGAGGAAATGGACAGACGATGTTACGGGTTGGGACTCTTTTTCAGGCTGATGAAGAGTTCCTCCAGTGCATTGTGTTTTACTTTAGGAAGTAGCTGTTACCTCAAATGCTGTTTTCGTCATGCAGGTGGGCACAGCTTATATTTTCAAGAGTGGCATATTGATTAATGTTACAACCTGCTGGGGAGAAAAATATATATAATTGAAACTGAGTGGAATGCAAGTTGTAGAAACATGGCAGTATTTAATTGTAAGCCCACTAAAGTTCACAATATACACAAGGAAAATTGTGGCATTGTACAAACACCTGGCACTTTGAGTCCGTATTTATGCGTGTTGTCAAACCTTGGGTATTCACTTATCCTAAAATGAACAAGAATGGATCCTAACATAAACAATCAGAACATGGGATCAAGAGAGGTCATACTATTGTATAGAATCATAGTGTTACCTGTATTATCTTTCAAGCAGAAACAGTGTATACTCTCTTTATTTACAATGTAAGCTCACACAAGTCTCCAGTCTATGTCTATCTATAAATCCATCTATCTACCCAAACTATTTGGCTCAAGCATGTTGCAGTTATTATTAGCTGTTAAATAAACTTAGCTGGGAAAACAAAATGTGAAATTAAATATATTTCAACGGTGTAAAGATTGCAAATATTGTGTTTTTGTTACCAAAAGAGTGCTTATATTTTATCTATATATTAAACTTTTTTAGTAAATGATCACGTTTAAAAATCATTTAAATGATGAGTTTCAATCGTGCTATTTTCTGAGAAAACAGAGTTTCTAAGTTCTTTTTTTCTTCATCAGGTTAAATTATGTAGAATCATATATTGCAGAAACCAAGATGTAGAAACAAGCCAATGCTGGCTTACAAAAAAAAGACACAAAGTGCTGGGGTAACTCAGCGGGTCTGGCAGCATTCCTGGTAAATCAGCAGGTCAGGCAGCATCTCTGGAGACCATGAATAGGTGACATTTCACAGAGTGCTGGGATAACTCAGCGGATCTGGCAGCATCCCCAGAGAACATGGGTAGGTGTTGTTTCGGGTCGGGACCCTTCTTCAGACTGAGGAAGTCTGAGGACAGGTCCCGACCTGAAACTGCACCTCTCCATGTTCTCTAAGGATGCTGCCTTACCCGCTGAATTACCCCAACACTTTGTGTCTTTTTTAAATTTCTGAAACCAAACATGGAAGTATTTTAAAATCCTTATGGGCTTCGAGTCTGCTGTTTTTTCTGAAACAATGAACTGAACAACTGAGTATAGAAGCTGGGATGTAATGTTAAAATTGTACAAGGCATTGGTGAGACCAAATCTGGAGTATGGGGTACAATTTTGGTCGCCCAATTATAGGAAGGATGTCAACAAAATAGAGAGAGTACAGAGGAGATTTACTAGAATGTTGCCTGGGTTTCAACAACTAAGTTACAGAGATAGGTTGAATAAGTTAGGTCTTTATTCTCTGGAGCGCAGAAGGTTAAGGGGGGACTTGATAGAGGTCTTTAAAATGATGAGAGGGATAGACAGAGTTGACGTGATCAAGCTTTTCCCTTTGAGAATAGGGAAGATTCAAACAAGAGGACATGACTTCAGAATTAAGGGACAGAAGTTTAGGGGTAACATGAGGGGGAACTTCTTTACTCAGAGAGTGGTAGCGGTGTGGAATGAGCTTCCAGTGGAAGTGGTGGCGGCAGGTTCGTTGGTATAATTTAAAAATAAATTGGATAGGCATATGGATGAGAAGGGAATGGAGGGTTATGGTATGAGTGCAGGCAGGTGGGACTAAGGGAAAAAAGTTGTTCGGCACGGACTTGTAGGGCCGAGATGGCCTGTTTCCGTGCTGTAATTGTTATATGGTTATATGGTTATTATGAATGTAGCAACGTTAAAGTTGCATTTTGTGCTGTTCCTTTGAGGTGTTTATTCATTTCCTATGTTAATGCTACCAGTAAAGTTGACCTGCTGCCATTTCTCCAGCCTAATCTATCTGGTTATTATTGCAGTTCTATTCCAGGCGCACAAGTTTTCATTGAGAAGAGAATTGTAAGACCCACTTGTTGTACATGAAAAATAATTACCGCTCATTGCAATAAAAGTTTAAACCATTAAACTATTAATTCTCTTTAGCAAATAACTTTTAATTTTTTAAATCGTTCTGTTCCTCTGATGGGCCTGCGCTTTAGACATCAGATGACTTTAAGTTCAACATTAGCTTCTTGGCATTTTTGATAAACTCTGCTTAAACAGCGAGTCTTGTTTCAGCTCTCCCACTCTGTGCTGTCCAGGGCAGGTTTGATGTCCTGCTTTTACTGATGATCATGGACAAAATGTGTGTCAAGAAATTATAAATAAAATCTCTGCATAATCAAAGCTGAACAAAAAGCATTGTTACACTGACAGCTCATCAGCACGGACATGTGGGCAGCTGAACCAAATCCACCACAAAGCTGGCATAGGATTTATACATTGGTGAACTTGGCCAAAACTGATGATGCAGAAAAGCAACACGCTATTTGGCTAATGTCAACTTCAACTGCATATCTTGCACTTTTGATGCAGGCAATTAAAAAAAGACTTGATGGGTCAGAAAGAAAAAAAACTGCAATGTTTTTGTCAGATGGAGCTTCAGATTACCCTACATAGTGGTACTCGGGTGGAATGATGCATGCAATGCTGGTAATCTAAAGACATTGCGGTTCTGTGTGTTCTTGGAGTCTGTCTATGACCTAACCTGCTAAAAAATGCACTCACCTTAAGTCAAAAGAAGAGAGTTTTTTACAGCAGTGATTTAGTTGAATTACTATACAGAAGTCAGTGGCAACTTAAAGACTAATTTAAGTTCAGGTTTAGGTTTATTATTGTCAAGTGTACCAAGGTATAGTGAAAAGCTTTGTTTTGTTTGCTGTCCAAACAGATTAAATATACCGTCCACAGATACAATCAGTTCAAACTCCAGTATAATAGGTAAAGGGGAACATACAGTGTAGAATACAGTTCTCAGCATTGTAGCGCATCAGTTCCTTAGACAAAGTCCAATTTCTGCTTATTCTAATTTCAATTCCTACAATTTCTACAAATGTACAGAGGTTTTTACAAATGACTGCTGTTTAACAAAAAAAACCTCCTGTTGAGAATATCACTGGGTGATATCATTGGGTGTTTGTTATTTGGTAATGTGTAGCTGTCATTGACATGTGAGAGCATGTGATTAATTCAACATTTTGAACAAAATTTAAAGCGATGTGTTGCACATGTATTTAACAAAAGATTAGTATATACATGTGCACCATTCTTTTGAGAAAAACAAATACAAAGGGATAGCGTTGAAAGAGTAGACAGTCTACTTAGATCACATTGTTAAGGGGGAGAGGGCACCTTACTTTGTCGGCATACACAGCTCTACCTCCTGTGTGTCACAGCAAGTCATAGAGTTATACAACATGGAAACTGCCCTTCGGCCCAACTTGCCCACCGACCAACGTGCCCCATCGGCACTACACCTACCTGCGTTTGACCAGTGTCCCTCTAAACCTTTCCTATCCGTGGTACCTGGCCAAGTGTCTTTTAAATGTTGTGATAGTATTAAATTATTCTCCCCTCACCTTAAACCCATGTCCTGTGCAAGTGGAAAGTTTATATGGAGCAACTTCACAGAGTCTAAATATTTTTTAATAGGTGATTGAATATGAGGGGTTACCATAGTGTGCTGTGGAGTCCATAACCTGTAAAATGCAATTCATGTTAATAAACCATCTCAGAATATGCCCATTCTCATTCTTCTTTGTGTTTGGGAATGTGTGGCTGTAAATAACATGCACCTGATTCATAGCAGAGACACAAGAAACTGCAGATGCTGGAATCTTGTGCAAAAAAAGTGCTGGAGGAACTCCATGGTGGCATGGTGGAGCAGCGATAGAGTTGCAGCCTTACAGCGCCAAATACCAGGGTTCAATTCTGACTACGGGTGGTGTCTCTAAGATGTTTGTACATTCTCCTTGTGACTGCGTGGGGTTCCTCGGGGTGCTCTGGTTTCCTCCCACACTCCAAAGATGTAAAGGTTTGTAGGTTAATTGGCTTGATATAAATGTAAATTGTCCCTAATGTGGGTACGATAGTGTTAGTTTGTGGGGGATCGCTGGTCGGTGCAGACTCAGTGGGCCAAAGGGCCTGTGTCCTCGCTGTATCTCTAAACTAAATAAACTAAACTAAGCTCAGAGGGTTAGGCAGCATCTGTGGAGGGAATGGATAGATTATGTTTTGGGTTGGAACCCTTCTTCAGACTGATCCTTCTTCGGATCTTCATCGGTGTGAAGAAGGATGTCAACCCAAAACTTGTCTGTCCATTCTCTCCACAGATGCTGCCTGACCCTCTGAGTTTAGAGACACAGCATAGAAACAGGCTTACTGAGTCCATGCCAATCATCGATTACCCATTCACAGTTCCATGTTATCCCACTTTCTCATCCACTCGCTACACACTAGGGGCAATTTACAGAGGCCAATTAATCATCAAACCCGCAGTGGAAACCTAGGTGGTCATGGAAAATGTGCAAACTCCACACAGGTAGCACCCGTAGTCAGGATCGAACCCGGGTCTCTGGCACTGTAATGCCCCTGTCCCACTTAGGAATCCTGAACGGTAACCTCTGCAGACTTTGCGCCCCACCCAAGGTTTCCGTGCGGTTCCTGGAGGCTCCCGGAGGTTTTTGTCAGTCTCCCGACCTGCTTCCACTACCTGCAACCTCCGGCAACCACCTGCAACCTCCGGGAACCGCATGGAAACCTTGGGTGGGGCGCAAGGTCTCCAGAGGTTTCCGTTCAGGTTTCCTAAATGGGACAGGGGCATAAGGCAACAGCTATACCCGCTGTGCCACTGTGTTGCCCTGTAGTTCCTCCAGCACTTTGTTTTTTTGCACCTGATTTTTTTGCTCTCACATGTCAATGACAGCTACACTTTACCAAATAACAAACACCCAATGATTTGTTAGTTATGTGGACAAATTTATAATCAACTTTAATCTTCCTTGCGTCCTTCCAGACTGCTTTCTGCTGTAGTAGCATGGAACACAGCAACTTTAACATGTCCTAAGGTGTTAGCTTTGGAACTGAGATGCGTAAGAGATAATGTACTAATGGTGGAGACAGAAAAATAAAAAGACATGGTTATTGCAGGTGACAAGAGTTGAATATGTTGCATTGATAATCAAAATTACTTGTTGCAAATAGAGAATTCTGCAGGATGGAATCTGCATATGGATCAAATTTGTCAAGCTTATTTTTAAGTTGAGTAACTTACAAAGTTTAAAGCATTCTTATCCATGTCCTTAGTGAAATCAAAATAACAGAATCATCCTTCTAGGCTTAATTTTAAGGAGCATTTTATTGTGAAGCAAGATTGATAAGGCTCTCGATTTAACTAGTTTTTAATTTTTGAGCCGACCTGGCTTTTATTTTACATCATTAAATAGCAATCTTCCATATAGTTGCCAGCTTACATCATATTCTCTTCAGTTGGTTTGTCAGAGCAGTCATGAATGCCATAACAGATAGATTTGTGCAAACTATCTTGTATCCCACTATACACAACTGGAATGGCCAGCTACTAATTCTCATATTTCAGAGTGGTACCCAGCTTTGTTCACTACTGATATTTTTGTTGTTGTTGTCGTTAAATAAACCGTAATGCAATTTAATTAGCATTAATGTTTCCATACAATGCAAATGGAAGACTTTCATGGGACATGTGCCCTTGTTATAAATTTCCAGAACAGGTGTGTGTGTGCCACTTTGATTCATGAGTATTGCTTCCCGAGTTCATCCATTTTAGTAACAAACAAAAGTAAAATAATAATGTGTAACAATGATCCTAACGTTAATCATTGATCTTCCTTCCTGACGCTCAGAAATTGCGGGAGCTTGGAACCCCTTACACACTGAATGGTAAAGTGTATTTTCATGTCACTGAAAATTACAACTGGAGGGTCAGATTAAATGCATATTCTTCATAAATATCTCATGCCGTCTTTAGAATTGGCGTAAATGTTATTTCGGATGTAATGACAATGATATGTATATCAGTTAAGCTTATGCACATTCCCACAAACAATTTCATTGGCTTAGAAGCTTTTACGCAAGTCATTTCAACATAATTTCAATATAATAATTGTTTAAAAAAGTCTTAGCAACATCAAACCCTGCAGCACAAAGGCTATTACCAGCCTGGCTGATTGATGCTCAGTGCTTTTTTGTGACAATACATATCAATATAATGTACCGACATGTCTAACGTGACATGCATGTTTATTAATCGTGCTTAGCTAATTGATAACTAAGTGAATTAATTGGGATATTTGTTTAGTTTTAGTTTAGTTTATTGTCACATGTACCAAGATACAGCAAAAAGCTTTGGTTTGCATGCTATCCAGTCGAAGAAAAGACTATACATGATTACGATCAAGCCATCCACAGTGTAACGATAAGGATAATAGTTCAATTGTTCAATAGTTCATTAATTATCACGTGTACCAAGGTACAGTGAGATTTGTTTTTTGCATACAGGTCAGTAAGGTTATTGCCATGCATAAGTACAATCCCTGGTTATGTACAGAAGGAATGGAAACAGCCCACTGAACCGATATGCACCAGGTTTTGGCGCCAATTTACAGTTTCAGCTGCAGCTGGCTGCAAAGGCCCGTTGCAGCCGTCGCTTCTGTCCATTCTAGTGCGAACCCTCGTCCCTTTCCTTGCCCGGCCACGTTCAACCTTCGTGCCCCAGGAGCACCTCCTGCAGCGAACCTTGAGGGCACGGAAGGTGATATCCCTGGTTCATCTTACCTGCCCTTGTCCATCATCCGCCCCCGTGGCCAACTCCCTCCACTCTCCTATCCAGTTCCCAGTTTTCTGGGCAAGCAGTGGCCGGGCTCGGCGGCTTCCCTCTCCTGATTCCACGCGGGCAAGTCAGGCCAGGATAAAACATTTAGTGTCAACGTATAACATTGAAGTCCGTAGTTAGACTTAGAGTTCAGGTATTATATTACAAGTTAAAGTGTCCCCAAGATTGGGTACATTGAAGGGGGAAAAAATGTTGATCAGTTTATACATGTACCGGCACCTCTTTGTCTGCAAAAATAGCACTGTGGATACCTTTGATGTATTGACAATAAACAGCATGCATTTGGGTTTCCTCGACAGAAGTTACCTGATAGCAGCTCATCGGAAGGGAGCACGGTTGACATCAGTCCACCTGGGGAGGGAGAGCAGCCAGAGGAAACGCAGGAGGAATCTACCGATCCTGAAGCTTGCTTCACAGAAGGTACGAGGCTGATAATATCGAAGGTTATCTCAACCTCCAAACAGTCAGTACAAACAAGAAACCATAGATCTGGTTTACACAGAAGGACACAAAGTGATGGAGTAACTCATCGTGTCGGGCAGCATCTCTGAAGAACATGGATAGGTGACGTTTTGGGTTGGGACCTGAAGAAGGGTTCCAACCTGCAACGTTGCTAATCCATCTCCTCCACAGATGTTGCCTGACCCACTGAGTTACTCCAGCACCTGGTGTCCCCTTTTTTTTTAACTTAGAAACAAAGATTTGCAGATGCTGGTTTCCAACAAAAGTGCTGGTGTAACTCAGAGGGTCAAGCAGCTTTTCAGTATCTTAAGAAGGTTCCCGAGCTGAAACTATCCATTTTCTTCTGAGATGCTGCCTGACCTGCTGTGTTACTCCAGCTTTTTGTGTCTTTATAGACTTTGCATAAAATAGAAAATAAATAATTTCCTCATTTAATTTTTACTGTTGTTTGCAATACATCAATTGGAAAAGGGTCAAGTATATTTGTTCCAGTGTTCTGGACATTTACTTTGCTCAGATGGAAAAATTCTGTCCTGTAAAAAGATAAACCGAGTGATTCTAGTGTGCACCGATGGGTGCGCTGTAGGGTTCCTGTCCTACAAGCAACGACTACTCTGGATGGAAGATCACTGCTACACATGTCAAATTGACCAGAGCCCTTGGATCTACTGCACAGGCTATACTCTTTTACACTGAGAGGTGCAAGTCTCTGGAGTTTAACTAGAAGGTGGCGAATCTGTGGAATTCATTGTCACAGACGGCTGTGGAGGCCAAGTCATTGGGTACTTTTAAAGTGGAGATTGAGGGTATAGGGCGAAAGCAGGAGAATGGATTTGAGAGGGAAAGATAGATCAGCCATGATTGAATGATGTAGTAGATGTGATGGGCTGAATGGCCTAATTATGCTCCAATACTTATGTCATGGGTGGGGAAAGAAATGAGGAAGCTAACGGTCAGAATCAGGGCCTGGAGTGCATCACGAGGGAGCAGAATATCACATAATCATGGTTGAGAACGCATCATAATAGGCAGTCAAGAGAAGGGGAGGGAGAAAGACCATTACATTTTTGTGTGGAGTGCCTGGTTGGATTTGTGAATGAAGTGAAATGACCCAAATATAGTTGTTACCCATTTTCTTTCCAGTCTTGGTGAGAAACTAGATCACATGGCGCTGCTTATTTCTTCAATAATGTGTGCTTGAAATAGATTAACTTCGCAGAGTCAAGAGTGCTTAATTGTCATATGAACCGACAACAGATGTGCTACAGGTTAACCTGCCTGTAAACACAAAAATACACAGATAAATATATAATGATCATTCATGCAATAACTTAATCAATGTAAATCAGGTAACCACAATACAATGATACAATGATACAATGTATTTGTTGTCATTTGAACCTCATTGAGGTTCAAACGAAATTTGGTTTCTGCAGTCATACACACGTAGAAGAACCAAGACACAACACAATTTACACAAACATCCATCACAGCGAATCTCCTCCTCGCTGTGATGAAAGGCAAAGTCTTATGTCTCCCCTGCACTCCCCATTCTCCTCCTGATGTCAGAGTCAAAGCCCCGACGGACGATGGTAAGTAAGTCCCGCGGCCATTAAGGCCGCGCCGGGCGATGCAAGGCCACGCTCCGGGTCTTGATGTTGGAGCCCCCCGGCTGGCGCTAGCAAGTCCCGCGGCCGTTAAAGCCGCGCCGGGCGATGTAAGGCCCGGCTCCAGGTCATCCTCAACCCCGCAACTCAGGCGGGAGAAGTCGCCGTTGCGGAAGATCCAAAAAGCTGTCTCCCACCAGGGACCCGCGGGCTCCCAGTGTTACTGCAAAACTGTAGTCCATATTACAGCCAAAGACACAGTCCGTAGAAGATCATTGTTGCTGAGATTAGTGTCGTGCAGTGTTCAAGAACCTGATGGTTGCTGAAAAGAAGCTGTTCTTGAACCTAGAGGTCACAGTTTTCAGGTTCCTGTACTTTCTTCCCAATGGTATCAGTGAGATGAGAGCACGGCCAGGGTGGTGTGTTCTTTGATGATGCTGGCTGCCTTTATGAGGCAGCACCTCCTGTAGATCGCTTTGATGGTGAGGAGGTCATAGAACATTTATTCGGTTGTGTGTTTAATTTAATTTAAATATTTAAACTTATTGACGTAATGGCAGGAATATTTCTGCAGTGTTTACTGCAGGATGTGGGAGGTCAGGGGCACTGCTGGTGTCATTCACCACCACACCTGTGGGAACTGTGACCAGATGCAGCCCCTCAAGGACCGAGTTAGAGAACTGAAGCAAGCAGCTGGATGACCTGCGGTCCACCCGGGAAGACGAAAGATTCCTGGACAGGCCCTACAGTCAGGTCGTCACTCCAAGAGTAGAAGAGGTGCGATGGTTGGAGACGGAAAGGAAGGGGATGAAATTAGTGCAGGAGACCTCGTTGGAAGTGCCTCTTGAAAACAGGTACATCCTCTTGGGAGCTGTCGGGGCAGACGACGCTTCCAGTCCGAGTGGCCGACAGGTCTGTGACTCGAATCCTGGTGCTGAGGCTCGACTGACGAGACCGACGTCAGGCAGAGCCATAGTGGTGGGTGACTCCATTATCAGATGTGCGGACAGGAGATTCTGTGGCGACAGGGGAGTCTCAAGGATGGTGTGTTGCCTCCCTGGTGCCAGGGGCCAAGATGTCTCAGACCGATAAGAACATCCTCGAGAGGGAAGGTGAACAGCCCTAAGTAGTTGTGCATGTAGGCACAAATGACGTGGGTAAGAAGAAGAAGGAGATTCTGCAACGTGAGTATAGAGAACTGGGCAGGAGGCTGAAAATCAGGACTTCTATGGTGGTCATCTCTGGGTTGCTTCCAGTACCTTGTGCAAGTGAGGGTAGGAACATGGAGATAGGGGATCTGAATATGTGGCTGAGGAGTTGGTACAGGGGTCAGGGATTTAGATTTCTAGATCACTGGGATCTCTTCTGGGGCAGGGAAGACCTGCACAGATGGGACAGGGGCCTGACATATGATATGAGGCATTTGGATAAGCACATGGAATGGAGGGATACAGATCCTGTGCAGGCTGAGGAGATGAGTTTATCTTGGAATCATGTTTGACGTGGACATTGTGGGACAAAGGCCATTGATCCGTGCTGACCTGTTTTGTAGAAACATAGAAAAATAGGTGCAGGAGTAGGCCATTCGGCCATTCAATATGATCATGGCTGATCATCTAAAATCAGTACCCCGATCCTGCTTTTTCCCCATATCCCTTGATTCCTTTAGCACTGAAAGCTAAATCTAATTATTTCTTGAAAACATCCAGTGAATTGACCTCCACTGCCTTCTGTGGCAGAGAATTCCACAGATTCAAGAAGTTTTTCCTCATGTCAGTCATAAATGGCCTGTCCTTTATTCTTAAACTGTGACCTCTGGTTCTGGACGCCCCCAAAATCGGGAACATTTTTCCTGCATCTACCCTATCCAATCCTCTAAGAAATTAATATGTTTCTATAAGATGCCCTCTCATCCTTCTAATTCCAGTGAATATGAGCCCAGTCGACCCTTTCAAAGGTTTCAAAGATTTCAAGAGTCTTTTATTGTCATCATGTCAGTCCTGCCATCCTAGGAATTAAAGTGGTGAACCAACGCTGCACTCCCTCAATAGCAATAATGTCCTTCCTCAAATTAGGAGAGCAAAACTGCACACAATACTCCAGGCGTGGTCTCACCAGGGCCCTGTACAACTGCAGTAGGACCTCCATGCTTCTAAATTCAAATCCAATCGCAATAAAGGCCAACAGCTTACTTCACTACCTGCTGTACCTGCATGCTTACTTTCAGTGATTGATGTACACCCAGGTCACGTTGCATCTCCCCTTTTCCTAATCTGACACCATTCAGATAGTAATCTGCCTTCCTGTTCTTGCCACCAAAGTGGATAACCGTGCATTTATCCACATTATATGGCTTCTGCCCACTCACCCAACCTATCCAAGTCTCCCTGCAGCCTCATAGCATCCTCTTCGCAGCTCACACTGCCACCCAGCTTTCTGTCATCCGCAAACTTGGAGATGTCACATTTAATTCCCTTATCTAATCGTTAATATATATTGTACACAACTGGGATCCCAGCATCGAGCCTTGCGGCACCCCACTAATCACTGCCTGCCATTCTGAATATAACCCGTTAATTCCTACTCTTTGATTCCTGTCTGCCAACCAGTTCTCCAACCATGTCAATACCCTACCCCCAATACCATGCGCTCTAATTTTGCACACTAATCTCTTGTGTGGGACCTTGTAAAAGGCTTTTTGAAAGTCCAGATACACCACATCCACTGGCTCTCCCTTATCCATTCTACGTTACGTCCTCAGAAAATTCCAGAAGATTAGTCACGCATGATTTCCCCTTCACAAATCCATCCCTTCAGTTCCTGCCTCCCACTAGTTCCTCGGTCCCCTAGTATTTCTGGTAGATTGCTTGTGTCTTCCTTAGTGAAGACAGAACCAAAGTACTCGTTTAACTGTTCTGCCATTTCCTTGTTTCCCATTATAGTTTCACCTGTTTCTGACTGTAATGGACCTACATTTGTCATCACTTCACCAATCTTGTCCTCTTCACATGTCTAAAGAAGCTTTTACAGTCCGTTTTTATATTCCCTGCAAGCTTTCTTTCATGCTCTATTTCCCCCCTCTTATTGATAAAATGTTGTATCAGTGCTAGCTTCTACAATTGAAGTCGTAATAGATTCCTGACACAGTAGGTTTAGGTGTATTATTATCACGTGTACCGAGGTACGGTGAAAAGCTTAGTTTTGCATTCCATCCAAACAGATCAGTTATACTATACGTAGTACCATCAAGTCAAACTCAAGTACAATAGGTAAAGCAAAGGGGAAGAAACAGAGTGAAAAAGATAGTTCAGCATTGTAGTGCTTCAGTTCCAGAGACAGAGTCCAATGTCCGCAATGGGGTAGAGGTGAATCAGACAGTACCCTAGTTTATGGAAGGACCGTTCAGCAGTCAGATAACAGAAGGGATGAACCTGTTCCTGAGTCTGGTGGTGTGCACTTTGAAGCTTCCTTACTTCTGCTGGAGAAGAATGAATGACCAGGATGGGACAAATCTTTTATTATGTTGGCTTTTCCGAGGCAATATATGTATTTTTAAAGTGGAGATTGACAGGTACTTAGTTAGGGTGTTAAAGGTTATGGGGAGAAGGCAGGAGACTGGGGTTGAGAGGTAAAGATGGATCAGCTATTGTTGAATGGGCTGAATGGTATAATTCTGCTCCTATCTTGTGAACCCATCACTGCCAAAATGAGAAAATATGAATAATAGCATTTTCTAAATGTTGTTTTTCTATTTTTGATGGATGAAACAATTTATATTTCAATAAATTTATATTTCAATGTTGGTGTTGTGTTATTATTGCCACATATATCATGGTTCAGTGAAAAGCTATTGATAAAAGTTATTGAAATATTAAAGCTTACTGATGATTTGACTGTTGTTTACTATTAAAATCACAGGAGTGTAACTTTAAATTTAAAGGCATTTCATAACATCGTTCCATCATTCTGTTCCTTAACTTGCTACACAAAACATCCTGTTTAGCTGCGTAATGGTCATTATGTTTTTAATCTAAATTTGGGTATCTGATTCAACATCATGGTTCAATTAATGCTTTTATAGATTACCTGATTATCAAGGGAAATGTTTAATCATTCTGCCTATTTGTAATTGCAAAGATTACGGCAGAATAGGGGGCGACAATGCTGGCTCTCAGTATTCCTTGAAGCTAAGATGCTGTGCCTGCTCATGTCACCACTTATATATTCTAGTTGACCTACTTTTAGGAGCAATGCAGAACATGTCATTTTGCATAGTGCCTCACAATAACTTGCGGTGAACAAAATTAATGCTTTTTAAAATACTGTCTACATTTGCAAAGATGGAACTTCATGTATTAAAAATGTAAACATAGGACATAGTGCAGCGTAGGAGCGGGCACAATGTTTGCTCAAAAATGGAGAAGATTGCTGAATCCCCAACAAGACAAACCATGTTGAAATATCTGTAAATCTAACAAGGATATCAGAGCCGATTTCAGAACTCTGCGCATCAGCCTTTTGAGGGATGATATTTGGAGTGTGTTTGCATGTCTGAATTATCTGGGTAGTTTTAGATCATCAGAGGTATAAGTTGGTCATTTGGAACAGACCTCGTTCGGGGAGCCATTTTCTTTGTACGTTGCCTTGAGGCTTTTACAGTGCTTGCTTTGACTGAATAATCGGAAATCAGATGAATAAAAAGGTGGAAACAACTTCAGAATGAACCGGAACTTTGACCCTAAAGCAGCGTATTAGCTACAGGAGGTAGCTAGACATTGGAAGGGTGGAATGCAGTGAAAACATTCATTAAATTTTAAAGAACGATTTTGAGGTTTGAGTTTAGTTTATTGTCACGTGTACCGAGGTGCAGTGAAAAGCTTTTGTTGCGTGCTAACCAGTCAGCGGAAAGATAATACACAATGAGCCATCCACAGTGTACAGATACAGGATAAAAGGAATAACACGAATAACGTTTAGTGCAAGGTATAGCCAGTAAAGTCCAATCAAAGATGGTCTGAGGGTCACCAATGAGGTAGATAATAGTTCAGGACTGCTCTCTGGTTGTTGCTAGGATGGTTCATATGCTTTACATCCTCTATGTCTCCTTGCTTTCAAATGCAAAAAAAAACATTTATTTTAGATTACAGTTTAAAGCAGCCTTCTATCGCTTTTTCCATACTTATTATTTAAATATAAATAGTTTCATCCCTCAAAAATAGAAATAACCTCATTTAGAGATTGCTATTATTAAAAAAAGATGTTAATGTGGCAGTGATGGGATTACGATTAGAATGTGTGAAATCCCCCCCCCCCCCACACTCAAATACGTCACCCACTCTACTAAGCATTGATATTGGCAAATAAGGCTAACTTTTTAACATTGAATAGCAGGCATTCTTTTATTTTTTTGAAATGCCTGTTCTTTTTTGCCACTGTGTGTTTGCAGTGCAGAAGCAAATGTTGGAAATGTGCCTTTCCCTCAGGTTATAAATGGGACATGTTATAAAAAACAGGAGGCAATCTGTCTGTCTGATCAAAGGCTGGACGTTCGGTCCGACAAAGGGAAGACTCGGAGTGTGCAGGGGCTCAGCTAATGAGTTATATTGGTTAATCAATTAGATGAATTATTAGCATGCTTGCATATGGACAAGTTGTATTGATTGAGCCAAATGAGTTCGGAAATGCTGTTCCTGATGAATGATACTTTATTATCACGTGTGACATGTCACAGTGATATTCTTTGTTTTGCATACCACACACAAAGTATGCAAAGAATCACCACGTATAGGGTGCTGACAAGGTTACAGAGTGTCCAATGTAGTCTCAGTGGTCCCTCTTTGTTCACAGCGGTCACTCCCCCCGGCCGCGTCCCTGTTTGTTCCCCTCACCTGCTTATGAATTGGTCTTATCTTACCCAGGGGTTTCCCTATATTCTATGACAAGGGGATCCTACCATTTTAGTTTAGTTTAGAGATGCAGCATGTAAACAAGCTCTTCGGCCCACCCAGTCCACACCGACCATCACTCCCTACGTACTAGGGGCAATTTACAGAGGGCCAATTAACCTACAAATCTGCACATATCGGCGCGCCCATAAGAAACCCACACAGTCACAGGGAGAACATGCAAACTCCACGCAGACGGCGTGCCAGAAAATGGTGTAGGTTTAGGTTTAGGTTAAGAAGCTGTTCCTGACTGATGGTGCATGCTTTCATGCTTCTGTATCTTATGCCTGATGAGAGCAAGGAGAAGGAGGAATGACTAGGGTGGGACAAGTATTTGATTATACTCGCTGCTTTTCAGAGGCAATGTCACAAAAAATATTGGATTGAGAGATTGGTGTACTTCTGAAATGCCTGTTGTTAACATTTATCCTCGTCTTTCACACAGGGTGTGTAAGAAAATTCCCATTATGCTATGTCAACATATACGAGGGCTCTGGCAAGTCTTGGTGGAACCTCCGAAAGACTTGCTTCAAAATAGTGGAACACAATTGGTTTGAGACATTCATTATCTTCATGATTCTTCTGAGCAGCGGGGCATTGGTAAGAACGTTTTTACCTTTCTCATTTTTTTCTACATTTAGCATTTTACAAACGTGGCATTTATGAAAATAAGTAAAATAAAACTGTGCACTATCTACTGAGAATCGAGGATTCTTGCCCCTTCTAACTTGATCGTTCAATCCACCAAAGTAGAACCGGTGGCTCAGGCAGCATGAGCTGTAAGTTGTGCAATAGATTAAAATCACTTCATATCAATTAAGTTATGGTTTAGTTTCAAGATACAGCAAAGAAGCAGGCCCTTCAGCCCACCGAGTCCATGCAGACCATCGATCACGCGCTCATTCTAGTTCCATGTTATTCCCTTTCTCACCCACTCCCTACACTCTTGGGGCAATTTACAGAGGGCCAATTAACCTATGAAACCGCACCTCTTTGGGATATGGGAGGAAACTGGAGCACTGGGAGGAAACCCACGCGGTCACAGGGAAAACGTGCAAACTCCACACAGACAGCACCCAGGGTCAGGATCAAACCTTGGTCTCTTGTGCTGTGAGGCAGCAGCTCTACCAGCTGCACCATTGTTGTTGTAAGACCTAGTAATCCTAAACTAACTAATGTACCGCATACCGAAACAGAGGGTGGTTTGGTGGATGTAGCAAAAAGGTGGGAAAAAAGGTATGAAATCTGATGTGAAAAGCACCTTGTTAAGATGCCTGCATTTTTAGGAATATTTTCTTTTTTTAGGCTTTTGAAGATATTTATATCGAACAGCGGAAAAACATCAAATCAATTCTTGAATATGCAGATAAAATCTTCACCTATATTTTCATTCTGGAAATGTTGTTGAAGTGGGTGGCGTATGGCTTTGTGAAGTATTTCACAAATGCATGGTGTTGGCTGGATTTCCTCATTGTTGATGTAAGTATTCTAGATATCCCTTTATTTTCTGATAATCCATGTTATGACGAACACATATACATGTATAATGTATGTGTGTGTGGGTGCGTGTGTATATATATATATATATATATTATATATATATATATATATGTGTGTGTATATATATATACATATATGCGTACATATATGTGTGTGCGTTTGTATGTGTGTGTGTGTGTGTATATATATACACACACACACAATGGACAGATAGACAAATCATATGGTAAAATGTTACTTGCCACTAATCTGCCTGTATCTCCATTTTGAACATGAACGATATTATTTGTATTATTTGAGTTACTTATTTGTTTGTTTTCCTTTGTGTTTTATTTTATTTTTTTTATTGCTTACAAGTTTATTTGTGTTTGTATTTTTTTAACATGTTCAATAAATTAATATAATTTTTTTTTTTTTTTTTTTAATTAAAAAAAATGTCTCAGTGTTATTGCTTGCAGTTACAGAGTGCTTATCTTGATAATTCTTGACATTGTTGCACAAATTACTTTACTTACATGGGATATTTCCTTTTCTCTTTATGGTCTAGGTGTCTTTAGTGAGCCTCGTAGCCAATGCCTTGGGGTATTCGGACCTTGGGGCCATTAAGTCCCTCAGAACGCTGAGAGCCTTGAGGCCTTTGAGAGCACTGTCACGCTTTGAAGGCATGAGGGTAAGATACCAACTCGACACATCCATGGATGTAAGATGCATTTAGATCCGTACAAACAAATCTCGTTGGAATGACTTACATAAGTGGCTCTTTCACAATGTACACCCCATCCTAAGTAAAACTGAATTTGAACACCTCAAGAAATACCCATACTTTAAGAGTACCTGTATTAGAATGCAAACAATTCTCTCATGCCCTGTTATTTGGCCAGGTATTTTCGTTTGTGTGTTCCCAAATAATTTTCACGATGTTTGGAGAAAGGCTGAAGTAGAGTTTGGTTTGAACACTAGCAAGGGTTGTGCTAACCTTTGTATTACGTTGCATGTGGGTTGGATTCAGGAGGAATAAATCTAGCTGTGATTTTATCAGACTTTGGGTAGAGTTTGGCGAGATTACAAGGTGCAGTTTTGGTAATGAAAATTAGGAGATATTTTGGCATTAGTTTCAAACTATGTTGTATTAGTTTCTGTGAAGTCACTGAAATGATCATCATTGTGGTACGTTTAACCAGGTCAGGACTTGTGGAGCAAGGCGGCACAGTGGTGCAGCTGGTAGTGCCACTGCCTCACAGTGCCAGAGACTCGGGTGCGATCCTGACCTCGGGTTCTGTCTGTGTGGAGTTTGCATGTTTTCTCTATGACTTCCTCTCTGGGTTTCCTCTGGGTACTTTAGTTTTCTCCCACCCCCAAGACGTGCAAGTTTGTAGGTTAATTGGCCCCTAGTGTGTCGGGAGTGGATGATAAAGTGGGATAACATAGAACTAGTATGAACCGGTGATCAATGGTCAGTAGGCCAAAGGGTCTGTTTCTATGCTGTATCTCTAAAAGTAAACAAAAACAAAAAAAAAGTAAATGATAGGGTCCTGGAAAGTGTTGTAGTACACATATCTAGGAGTACAGGTACATATTTCCCCACTAATTGTGATGCAGATAGACAGGGTGTTGAAGAAGGCATACGGCATGTTTGCCTTCATCGGTCAGGACCTTAAGTATTGTCGTTGAGAGGAGTTGTACAAAATCATGAGAGGAATAGATTGGGCAAACTCATAGTCTCTTGCCCAGAATAGGGGAATCAATAACCAGAGGACATAGGATTAAGGTGAGGTGGGAATGATTTAATAGGAACCTGAGGGGTAACTTTTTTACACAAAGGGTGTTGAGTATATGGAACGAGCTGGAGGTAGGTGAGGCAGGTACTATCACAACTTTTAAGAAACATTTGGACAGGTACTTGGATAGAGCAGGTGCAGAGGGATATGGGCTAAATGCAGAGTGGTGGGACTAATGTTGATGGGACCTGTTGGTCAGTGTGGCCAGGTTGGGCTGAAAGGCCTGGTTCCATGCTGTATGACTATATGAATCTATATTCTAATTGGAATATTTTGTGTAGTTCTGGTCATCGAGTCACAGGAAGGATGTCAAGGGAGGAACTGAAGGAAATCCACATTAGTCAGGAAATAGTGCAAAGTGCCTGGACCACTTAGGCACTTTTTTCAGACACTACCGGCGACTAGGCTGTCGCCACATGGTCGCGGGGTAACGCCTTAATGGTCGTGAAACATCTCCTCAAATCGCCCAAAGAGTCGTAAAACCCCTGTCTCATGGTGCGAGTCCACCCACGAGTGATCCCGAGTTTAAAACCAATGAAACTCGTGGTAATCACATAGAATTAATGTAGCGGGAATGTCAGAACTCGTGGACGTAACTTAGCGACTCGTAACGCTAACGGCAGGTACTCGGGAAACTTGTTAACTCGTGAAAATCTTTCAACATGATGAAAGATTTCCACGAGTCAAATTTACTCTTGAAGTAAAAATGTTATACTTTTAAACTCGTTATAAGAACGTAGTAGCGCGTGAGTTTACCGTAGTGACCCGTGAGTCTACCGTGGGCACTCTTTAACTCAGCGGGACAGGCAGCATCTCTGGAGAGAAGGAATGGGTGACGGGATGACGTTTCCAAATTTCTGCTGCGTCTTTGTGGTACTCCAGCACCGTGTGTTCACTTTTTGTCAACCAGCATCTGCCCTTTCTTGTGAATAACATTATTTGTATCCGTGGCAGTTGATTGTCGCTCCCTTCAGTTCCCCAGGGGGTCGGGACGGGACTGAAGTTGGGAGGGAAAGGTAGGGGGAGGGGAGGGGAGTGGGGGGAGAGGAGTGGGGGGAGAGGAGGGGGTTGGGGTGACTTAGTACGGGAGACAAGTGTAGGAGAAGTGTACTGACTGTGTGGGCAGACACTTTGGTAGTGATTGCCCATGGGGTTCATTGTCGAGGACTTCATAATGCAAAGAGCATTATAATGAGTGGAGCGATTAACCCTGGAAAGGGGGTAGACTTCTCTCTGAGTTGGACCCAGGAAACTGAAGCAGGCTCGTGTAGACTTAATATTTTCTTGAGGTTATTAACGACAGATAAATGGATGGGAAGGGTTTAGAGGGCTATGGACCACATGCGGGCAAACAGGACTACCCCAAGACGCCAACTTGGACGGCACGGCCAAGCTGGGCCGAAGGACCTGTTTCTGTGTTGTACAGCACCTTGACTAAGGCCTATCCAGTGGGATTGACATGTTTTGTATTTTTCCTTTCTAAAGATGCAGTGTATTTTGGTGACTATTGCACACTGCAGACCAGAAGTGCCTTCAATACCCAGATTTTCCAGATCCACACAAAATCTTTTTTTGCGGCAACTGCATTATGAACTGCTTTTTGCATTATGAAGTCCTCGACAGTGAACCCCAATGGGCAATCACTACCAAAGTGTCTGCCCACACAGTCAGTACACCTCTCCTACACTTGTCTCCCGTACTAAGTCACCCCCACCCCCCCTCCCCCCCCCCCCCCCCCACCTTTCCCTCCCAACTCCTGTCCCGTCCCGACCCCCTGGGAAACTGAAGGGAGCAACAATCAACTGCCACGGATACAAATAATGTCATACACAAGAAAGGGCAGATGCTGGTTGGCAAAAAGTGAACACACGGTGCTGGAGTACCACAAAGACGCAGCAGAAATTTGGAAACGTCATCCCGCCACCCATTCCTTCTCTCCAGAGATGCTGCCTGTCCCGCTGAGTTAAAGAGTGCCCACGGTAGACTCACGAATCACTACGGTAAACTCGCGTGCTACTACGTTCTTACAACGAGTTTAAAAGTATAAAATTTGTACTTCAAAAGTAAATTTGACGCATGGAAATCTTTCATCATGTTGAAAGATTTTCACGAGTTAACAAGTTTCCCGAGTACCTGCCGTTAGCGTTACGTGTCGCTAAGTTACGTCCACGAGTCCCGACGTTCCAGCTACGTTAATTCTACATGATTACCACGAGTTTGATTTGTTTTAAACTCAGGATCACTCGTGGGTGGACTCGCACCGTGAGACAGGGCCATAACTTTTTTCTTGTCGCCGCTGGATTTTGAAATATTCAAAATCTTTCAGCGACTGTGGGCTTGACGTAGCTTGTCTTCTCCTGCCGTAGGTGCTGTCGTAGGTTGTCGACAGGATGACGCAGGTTGTTGCCAGTTGTCGGTAGCTTGCCGTAGCTTGACGTCGACTTGGTGGTAGGTGGTCGTAGACATTGTCGTGGGGGGGTCCAGTCGCCGTTTTTTTGGCGAACTGCTACGACTGTGACTGTCACCGGCTGTCGCCGAAAAAATCGCCGAAGTGGGACAGGCCCTTTAGTTCTTCTTCTTCTTTTCGTGTCTTTGAAGCTGGTTGGTTATATGACAGTTTCCCATTCCTTTACACAGTCCTTTGCGTTTTTATTGAACACTGCAAGATCCTTTGGGCTGCACCGGTTGGGTAGTAGGGGGCAGACAAGGCAGTGCTGCATTGTATGGTCCTCTTCTCCACATTCACAGGTGGTTTGGCCAGTTTCATAGCCCCATCTGGCCATGGCAGCTTTTGATCGCCCTGTTCCTGTTCTCAGGCGGTTGAGCGTCTTCCACTGGACCATGGTGCTTCCGAGCCTGGAGGGAGGGCTTCAGAAGGAGGGATACCCATGTCAGTAGGAGGGGGGTCGTTCTCAAGCCTTTTTGTCCATAGTTGGAGTCTGGTTTCTTCCCGTGATGCTATTAGGGGCTGGACATGGCTGAGAAAGCTTCTCCTGGACTTCAGCCGTTGGGCCGGGGGTACACGTCCGTAGAGGAGGTGGCGTTCATCACTGGTGGCCTTGGTCATCTCTACTCGGCTGGCGACTTCCCATCTCACATCAGCAGGGGCAATGCCAGCGAGGAGGTGCAGGTTGTTTATGTTGGTGGGCTTCAAGCAGCCAGTGATTGAGCGGCAGGTGTTATTCAACGCTGGGTCTAGTTTCTTGGCATGGGATGATCTCTCCAAAACAGGACACGCATACTCTAGCCCTTTAGTTAAACTGTTGTGATTGAAGGCAGGTAAATCCCCAGGGCCTGATGGTCTGCATCCCAGAGTACCCAATGTTCTCTAGACTCTGGATCAGTTCCTGTGGACTGGAGGGTAGCCAATGTAACTCCACTTTTTAAGAAAGGAGGGAGAGAGAAAACAGGGTATTATAGACCAGTTAGTCTTACATCTTTAATAATCGACTCAAGATGCTTAGTTGATTATTAAAGATGTTATAGCAGTGCATTTGGAAAGCAGTGACGGGATCAGTCGAAGTCAGCATGGATTTACGAAGGGGAAATCATGCTTGACTAATTTTCTGGAATTTTTTGAGTATGTAACAAGTAGAATGGATAAGGGAGAGCCAGTGGATGTGGTGTATCTGGATTATCAAA
Source organism: Amblyraja radiata (assembly GCF_010909765.2). NCBI lineage: Eukaryota > Metazoa > Chordata > Chondrichthyes > Rajiformes > Rajidae > Amblyraja > Amblyraja radiata. The sequence continues at coordinate 36,934,565 of NC_045962.1, forward strand.
AGGCCTTTGACAAGGTCCCACACAAGAGATTATAGAGTGCAAAATTAGAACACGTGGTATTGGGGGTAGGGCATTGACATGGATAGAGAACAGGTTGGCAGACAGGCAGCAGAGTAGGAATTAACGGGTCCTTTTCCGAATGGCAGGCAGTGACTAGTGGGGTGCTGCAAGGCTCGGTGCTGGGACCCCAGTTATTTATAATATATATTAACGATTTAGACAAAGGAATTAAATATAGAATCTTCAAGTTTGCGGATGACACAAAGCTGGGTGGCCGTGTGAGCAGCGAGGAGTAAGCTATGAGGCTGCAGGGTGACGGATAGGTCGGGTGAGAGGGCAGATGCATAGCAGATGCGGTATAATGTGGATAAATGTGAGGTTATCCACTTTTGTGGTAAGAACAAGAAGGCAGATTATTATAGAAACAGAAAAAAATCCTTAAGGGATTGGACAAGCTAGATGCAGAAAAATGTCCCCGATGTTGCACCAGAGGGCACAGCCTCAGAATAAAAGGACATACTTTTAGAAAGGAGACGAGGAGGATGGTGAATCTGTGGAATTGCCACAGACGGCTGTGGAGGCTGTCATTGGGTATTTTAAAAGCAGAGATTGACAGATTCTTGATGATTAAGAATGTCAAAGGTACAGGGAGAAGGCAGGAGATTGGGGTTGAGAGGGAAAGATAGATCAGCCACGATTGAATGGCAGAGTAGACTCAAGGCCAAATTGCCTAATTCTGCTCAAGGCCGAATTGCCTAATAACTTATGAACATTTACTTTTTCCTCGGGTAGTGAAGTGTAATACTAGATAGCATAGATGTAAGGTGAGAGGGAAAACATCTAAAAGGGACCTGAGAGGCAAGTTGGTATTAGGAAAGAGGAAGCCTTGGAGGTAGGTACGATTACAATGTTTCAAAGGCATTTGGACAAGTACATGGATAGGTATAGTTTCGAGGGATACGGGTCAAAAACTAGCCAATGGACTAGCTTGGATAGACATAGTCAGCATGGATGAGTTGGGTGTAGGGGCCTGCATCCTTGCTGTATGACACCATAACTTCATCATTAGCTTCACACATGCTATCTCATCTTCCAAACCAAGACCAACCATTGTTTGGTTTCATTTTCCAGCTTTACAATATATTGTCGCTAATTATGATTTGCGATTTGTATTTCATTTATAATTTTGCTTTTTTTTTCTCCTTCGCAGTAATCAAATTCTGTGACAGCTTCGGTCCACCACAAGGTTTTTTTCTTTATTTTGCTTTACAATACATGCATTTCCGTTTGCCCAGATAACTCTGTAAATTACTTTACCATTATTATCTTCACTTTATTTGTAATCATTTTATCTCTTAATTGTCACAGTAAATTTAATCATCATTGAATTATTGTTTAGGTATGCTGTAGACGGCTTGATTGTACTCATGTATAGTCTTTTGTTTGACTGGATAACATGCAACAAAAACACATACATGTGACAATAATAAACCAAACAAAACTAAACTGGTTTTATTTTGGCTATTTGCATAAATTGCTAGTATCAGACTTCTGAACTGTCCTCTCATAAACTAGGGTACTGTCCGATTCACCTCTACCCCATTGCAGGCATTGTACTGTCTCTGGAACTGCTGCACTACAATGCTGAGAATTATATTCTGCACTCTGTGTCTTCCCCTTTGCTCTACCGATTGTACTTGAGTTTGACTTGATTATAGTTATATATAGTATTATCTGATTGGATAGCATGCAAAACAAACCTCTTCACTGTACTTCAGTACATGTGACAATAATCAACCAAAATCTAAATTACAACAGGCAGTGAATATTTTTTTTTTAAAGTTGGCAAGGTGGCAATGTAGCGCAGCAGGTAAAGCTGCTGCATCACAGCGCTGGAGACCCGGGTTCGATCCTTACCTCGGGTGCTATCTGCGTTTGGAGGTTGCACATTCTCCCTGTGACCACATGGTTTTCCTCCAGGTGCTCCGGTTTCCTCTCACATCCCAAAGACGTGCGGGCTTGTAGGTTAATCGGGCTATGTAAATTCCCCCTAGTGTGTAGGGAGTGGATGAGAAAGTGGGATTACATGGAACTAATGTGAATGGGTGATCGATGGTTGTCGTCGACGCAGAGGGCCGAAGGGCCTATTTCCCTGCTGTATCTTTCAAAGTAAACTAAAGACAAAGCAGCTTTCTGATGTATGTTTTGATGTTTAGGTGGTTGTCAATGCTCTCCTTGGTGCCATCCCTTCCATCATGAACGTGCTGCTGGTTTGCCTGATATTCTGGCTTATCTTCAGTATCATGGGCGTGAATCTGTTTGCTGGAAGATATTACCGTTGTATCAACACGACGGACGGGGAACTATACCCCATTGATGTCGTTGACAACATGACGGAATGCCTTCAACTTAACGAGAGCGCTCGGTGGAAAAACATAAAAATCAACTTTGACAACGTTGGATTCGGCTACCTTGCTTTACTGCAAGTGGTAAGTTAACAGCTAGCTGGTGAAATGGTCTGAAAGAATCAATGCCATTCAGAACCTGTTCCCTGGCATGGAATTGTCAAAGTCTAGAGGGCGTAGCTTTAAAGTGAGAAGACCAAAATTTAAAGGTGATAAATTAGATAGTCATAACTGTTTTCCCCAGGGTGGAAATGTCAAATTCTAGAGGGCGTTGCTTGAAGATGATAAGATCAAGCTTTAAATGTCATATGCAGGGCAAGTATATAAAATTATGAGAGGCATAGATAGGGTGGATGGTCAGAACCTTTTTCTCCAGGGAGGAAATGCAGAGCTGAGAGGGATTAGCGTTAAGATGAGAGGGCAAAGTTTCTCTGGAACGTTGGAGGTTGAGGAAAGATTTGATGGAAGTATATAAAATGATGACCAGCATAGATAGGGTAGAAAGTCAGAACCTTTTCCCCCAGGGTGAAAACGTCCAACACTAGAGGACACAGCTTTAAGGTGAACGAGCAAAGTTTAAGGGAGATGTGTGGGGCAAATATTTTACACAGAGGGTGGTGGGTGCCAGGAACATGTTGCCAGAGGTGGTGGTGGAGGCAGATACGATTGTGGAGTTTGAGTCTTTTAGATAGAAATGTGGATATACAGGGAATAAAGGGATATGGATCACATGCAGGCAGAGGAGATTAGTTTAGCTTGGCATCATGTTCGGCACAGACATCACTACCCTCTGGCTAAAGAAATTCTTCATCATCTCCTTTCGAAAGGTACATCCTTCTATTCTGAGGATGTGCGCTCAGGTCCTAGACAATCCCACTACTGGAAACATCCTCTCTGCATCCACTCTATCCAGGCCTTTCATTATTCGGGAGGTTTCAATGACATTTCTCCTTCATCCTTCTAAACTCAAGTGAGTACAAGCCCAGAGGTATCTAAAATAATAAAATGGCAGATGTAGAGTATAGAGTACAACCCATGGCAATAAATGCAAGCCTACACCATTTGCAGCTTGCAGAGTTGAAGAGAGTACAGGGTGAGGGAGAAGATTGTTTGGAGGAGGACCAGGGTAAAAGAATGTTATCATCTTCCATGGTCCTACCAGCAGGTATTTCAAGTTGGCCACAACAGTCTCCTCCGAGTCCACCTTTCAGGCCAGAAAGGTGGACTCGACCCCAGTCTGCCCAGACACCTCTGCCTCCAGTTTATAAGTTCATACGTCATCATTAATATACGATGAGTGCTTGACAGCATTGGGCATCTACTCATGGGAGTTTAGAAGGTTGAGTGGGAAACCTCATTGAAACTTACAGAAAAATGAAAGAATTAGATAGAGTGGATGTGGAAAGGATGTTTCCACTGGTGGGAGGGTCTAGGACCAGAGGTCATAGCCTCAGAATTAAAGGGTGCTCTTTTAGAAAGGTGAGGAGGAACTTCTTTAGTCAGAGGGTAGTTAATCTGTGGAACTCATTGCCACAGAGGGCTGTGAAGGCCAAGCCAGTAGATATTTTTATGGCAGAGATAGACAAATTCTTGATTAGAACGGGTGTCAAGGGTTATGGGAAGAAGGCAGGAAAATGGGATTAAGGGGCAGAGATCAGCCATGCTTGAATGGTGCAGTAAACTCGATGGGCCAGATGGCCTAATTTGACTCCTATAACTTGTGAACATGATAGGAGCAGAATTAGTACATTCTACTCCACCATTCAATCGTGGCTGATCAAAGTTGTTCCCCATCGGTTGTGAGATCCGGCCATTGTTGATGAATAAATGGCCATGTGAGCGATTTGTGAAATGTGGGCGTGGGGTTTGCAGCAACGAGAGTGAAATGGAGCATGTGAATGCCAGGAATGAGTCATAGCAACATTGAAATCCACACAGCAATCTGAAGCCATTTAGCCCATGATCTCCATGACAACAGGAGGTGGTGATTGCTGATAATGGTGAGTACCTGATGCGGTGAACAGTCATGGGTGACGATGACACAGGGAGACTGCAGATGCTGGAATCTGTAGAAAAACACAAAGTGCTGGAGGAACATGTCTTTGTGGATACTTCGTCTACTTCCTAATCCACTCCCACTACTTATGTGTAGGAAGGAACTGCAGATGCTAGTTTATACCTAAGATAGGTACAAAATGCTGGAGTAACTTAGCAGGTCAGGCAGCATCTCAGGAGAAAAGGAATAGGTGAAGTTTCAGGTAGAAACCCTTTATCAGACTCTAATCTAAAACGTCACCTACTCCTTGTCTCCCGTGATGTTGCCTGACTCGCTGAGTTTCCCCGGCATTTTGTATCTACCTTCCCTCTAATTCTTATTTCCACTCACTATACTACCTACACCCACTTCCTGTACTTCTTACTTCCACTCGCTACTTCCTACTTCCACACCCTCGTACTTTCATGTCCTCCACTTATTTTCATGCTCTCTGCTTATACTTCCATGCTCTCTATTTCCTACTTCCACACCCTACTACGACATCCTCCTATGTCTGCTTCCTTCACTTCCTACTTCTATTTCCTCCTTCAACTTCCTCTCCTATGACCTCCAGCTCACTCATTGGAGACCATGGAGACTGCTTCTTCCCAGGTTTGAAGACATTCTTATTACTTCTCAGGTCAATGTCACTTGTAAAACCCTGCTGGTGCTTGTTTCAGCCACACTGTTTTATAATAATAATAATAATAATAATAATAATTTTATTTATAGAGCACTTTAAAAACAAACATAGTTGCAACAAAGTGCTGTACATCACTAATCATTGACAAAAAAGTTAATACACACCAATAATAACAGTTAAAAGATGGAGTAAGTAAAGATATTCAAAATAAAGAAATATTAAAAACACTACAAGCAGGAGCAAAGACTCATGCATGGTCAAAAGCCAGAGAGTATAAATGTGTTTTAATACTGGATTTGAAGATGGACGTGCAACGGCAGAGCGTTCCAGAGTGCCGGAGCAACAACAGAGAAGGCTCTATCCCCTCTGATCTTCCACTTAGACCTTGGTACCTCCAGGAGCAGCATTGGACACGGATTTTTATTGGTGCCAGCCACCCGTTAATACATGCTGCCAATTTACAGCGTAGTTGAGCAAAACACAAAGTGCTGGAGGAACTCAGCGGATCAGGCAGCATCTGCGGAGGGAATGGACAGATGACATTTTGTTTCAAACTGTCTGAAATTGTTGGAGTAACTCGGGAGGTCAGGAAGCATCTCTGGAGTACATGGATAGGTAACATTTCGACACGGAACCCTTCTTTAGTGATTGTGTGGATCGGGGATGGGGGGAGGGGAGGAATGAAAGCTGGGAGATAGGAAAGGTAGGACAAAGTGTGACAGGTAATAGGTGGACAAAGGCAAGGTAGATTCATGATAGACAAATGGTTGGAACAAAGGCCAGAGATTAAAACAGAAGGTTTGAGACAGAAGGATTGAAGACTTGTGAATTGTAAAACCAGAAGAAAGAATGTGGGTTGGAAACGGGTGCACCCGGGGAAACCCCACGCAGTAACGTACAAGCTCCATACAGACAGCACCTGTAGTTAGAATCAAACCTGTGTCTCTGGTGCTGTAAGGCAGCAACTCTACTGCTGTGCCACTGTGCTGCCCCTTGCTTTCACTGGGCAGGAACGGGTTAACCACACAGCAGATGTGTGCAGGGTCTATAGAATTCTGCCCCCACAATATCAATCTAACCTCTCAGAGGCAGCGCAGTAAATAATGGCACTCGATGATGTGTCCATAAGCAATTCTTGGCACAGAGTGCCGATGACTAGTCAGTAGATAATGCCTCATTCTAGTGGAGGAAGGAACTGCAGATAGTGGTAAGAACGTTGATTCCACAAATTTCAAGTAACTCCTGCATTCCTTCCCCTCCCCTCTCTCCCCCTCTCCCCCACCCTAGTTGCCCAGCCAGTTCCACTCTTCACATCCTTGTATATCTCTTGCTATCACCCTTTCTCCAGCCAACAATAGGCCATTATGGGCTCCATCATCCCTGCCGGCCCTGATTTGTTCCAGACTTTTCCCGCCTACAGTTTATTTCCCCCCCGCCCCCTCCCCATCTTTACTTTCAGTCTGAAGAAGGGTTCCAAAAAGTCACTTTTTTTTTCCTCCAGAGATGCTGCGTGACTCGCTGAGTTACTCCAGCAATTTACATCTATGCCTGATCTAGCTTTTGTCTGTAGAAACAAAGAACAGCAGATGTTGGTTTATACCAAAGATAGACACAAAGTGCTGGAGTAGCTCAGCAGTCCATTCAGCATCTCAAAGGACAGGTGACGTTTCAAGTCAGGACTCTTCTTCACACTCTTCTGAAGAAGGTTTCCCATCGAAAACATCACCTATTGTTATTCTCCAGAGATGCTGTGTGGCCCACTGAGTTACTCCAGCACTTTGTCACTCTAGCTTTGGTCTGTTTGCTTTGCTGTTTGCTTATTCCAGCTTTCCCTCAAGTGCCGGTTGGAAGCATTCTTTACTAATTAGATCATATTAATGATAGTGAATTCCCAGAGTCATTGGGATCCTAACCCCAGGGTAAACAACTTGCAAGACCGCTAAGAAATCAGAAATGTGGCGTTTCATCGAGTGACTTGGCATGCTGTACTGTTTTATCTCCCTGAGGAAATATGTTCCTGAAGTCTGGTGCAGATGTAAGGAAGCAAATGCTAACCACAAGACTCAGCACCAAACTTGAATACATCCTCTTAAGTGATGAATAATTCTAAGAAATACACTTATGCTCATTTAAATTGGCCTATTCAAAGGCTTTAAACAGCATTTTGATATTGTCTTAGCTCCCGGAATATAAAGCTGCAGAATTGAATGATGTTTGGATTCAAACAGAGACACAAACTCAACGGGTCAGACAGCATCTCTGGAGAACATGGAGATAGGTGGCGTTTCGGGTCGGAACCTTTCATAAGACTTTTTCCATTACAGGAAGGATGTGGAGGTTTTGGAGAGGGTGTACAAGAGGTTTAACAGAACGATTCCTGAATCACAGGGTATGGAACAATTGTTTGCAGGTTGTGATTGTGATGGTGGAGAAGAAAGCTGGAAAAGAGGTGGAGGCAGGACGAAGCCTGGCAAGTGATAGGTGGATACAACTGAGGGAGGCTTTCATTGGCAGATGGTTGGGCAAAGGCCAGAGAAGAAAAGGCAAAAGATATGAGACAAGGATAGAAGAGGTGTAAATTGTGAAGCCAGAGAAAATAATAAGAGGAGAGGCAGGGGGAGAAATGGGTCTAGATGCGGCACAGAGGGGAAAAAAGTAGATATTTGTAGGCAAGTTACCTAAAATTGGATAATTCAAAGTTCATACCATTGGGCTGTAAGCTACCCAAGTGGAATATGAAGAGCTGTTCCTGCAATTTGTGTGTGGCCTCACTCTGGCAATGGAGGAGACCCAGGACAGAAAGGTTAGTGTGGGAATGGGAAGAGGAGTTAAAGCAGCATCTGCAGTTCCTTGTGTCTACTTAGTGTAGGAAATGATCAGACTCACACATAGTGATTAGAATCCATAGTCTTTTATTAGCAACTCTGTGGAGGAAACACAAGGTGCTTTCGTCTCCATGCATTCAGCTAGTCTAACTGGAGAGAGAGAGCTCACTGATAAGCCCGTAGTAGTATCAGTGACATAAAGAATGAGTAGCAAGCACTAATGTACATCCTCCGTCTTAAAGAATTAATTTCAAATGTAAAACTACTGAGTACTACAAAGAATTAAATGCAAATATATATTGCTGATTGTATAAAGCACACATAGTATGTGGCAATAAACTGGAGGAAGTTCAAACATAGCCCGGGTACTTTACAGTGGGTTTACAAACACGACCAGTACGTGTACAGTACAGCCCTGCATATCCTCCCGTCACCGGGGACACGCTCGGTGGTGAAATAGGTGTCGGAGATTGAAACGGCATTCCCGGAGACGAAACTGGATCAGAAACAGGTTGTCGTGCTGGTGCAGTCGGGCTGATGCCGCTGGATGTGGATGGAAGTACACTTGTGCAGTCAAGATAGTACGAAGGTGGTGCAGGCTCATTCACAGGCAGGATATGTTGCCTATTATGTCTGTAGGTGCCGCCATCGGCATTGACCAAGTATGAACTTGGCTCAAAGGCACTTCCAGAAATTACGCCAAGGAGGTCGTGAGCTTTGTCGCTTTGCAGACGCACCACTTGCCCCTCAGCATACCACCCTTTCTGAATGTTCCACTTTTGTTGTAGTCTGGACTAGACTTCTGATAGTGGGAACACATGTGGAACCAGTGCCTGTTTCACCACAGGCAATGTGGCTTGGGTCTGCCTTGACATCAGACACTGAGCGGGTGAACGCAATATTGGGTCGCGGGAGATGTTGCGCAGGTTACGCAGGTCCAGGTACACATCTGATTTTGCTCAGAGGGACCATTCCATTAATTGTTTTGCACTCCTGACGGCACGTTCAGCTAGTCCATTCTACTGAGGGTATTTAGGGCTGCTGGTGATGTGACGAAAACCCCAGCGTGTAGCAAAGTCTTTGAAGTACTGGCTGGTAAATTGACTGCCATTATCAGATAGTAGGAGCTGCCGTCAGGAGTGCAAAACAATTAATGGAATGGTCCCTCAGAGCAAAATCAGATGTGTACCTGGACCTGCGTAACCTGCGCAACATCTCCTATGGTCGGAGAAATGGCGTGCCAGCTTCTGAACTACCCCATGAGATGTGGGGTTACTAAGAAGTTCGAAGTCAAACCAACCAGAATACGAGTCGACAAGAACCAGGTATTGTTTGCCATGCCACTCATATATGTAAGTTTCCACTGTGGACCACGGGAGGGCAGGAACCGGGTGTGAGACAAATGGTTGCTTTTGTTGATGTGGTGCCAAACTGTTGCACACTGCATAGGATTCCACTTTCTCGTGAATGTAATCGGTCATGCCAGACCAGTAAAACATGTTTTTTGCTCACAGGACGGTTGCTACTGCACCTGGGTGTCCTGCAAGGACAGCATCAAAATACTTGCTGTGTAGAGAGGAAGGAACTACAGCTTTGTGGCCCTTTACGATAATGCCAAAATGTACTGCTAGTTCATCACGGACGGCAATGAAGGGCTGAACAGGAAGTGGTAGATTGTATTGCTTGTCAGGCCAACTGCGCTTAATGACAGAGGAGAGCGATCGTAAGCTATCGTCAGCAGCAGTGTGGGAAAAGGCAACACCACTTTTCAATAAGGCAAAGGCAACACCACTTTTGCATTTTCAAACCAACCCACTTTTGAATTTTCAAACCAAACCACTTTTGCATTTCCAAACCACATTTCCAAACTACATTTTCAAACTACATTAAGGGCACTCACAGGTCAGTAAAACCACTCACAGTTTAGTAGACATGTGTTCAGTGTTATTCACAGCTCAGACTGAGAGTTGTGACCTCTCGCTATCCCATCTTGCAGAGACTGAGGCAGTCCATACTTCCGGGTTTTATAGTCCCTCCCTCATCCCACCGGAAGAGGCGTGGCCTTCATGGCGTGTGACAGGAGAGACAATCTCAACATTTTTTAAACATGTATTTTTCATCAATGGGAAAAATCCTCTTGTACTGCACAGCGGAGGGGGACTCTGAGTAAGATGGCCAAAAATCACAGCCATAAGTGGTAGTGTTTTGTCTAAAATCAATATGCAGTGCAAACAGGAAGTGGTCAAGATTTGAGTTTTAATTATATAGATGGCCTACGTAGTTCACCTCATTTACTCTGGATTTGCACTTTAGCGGGTTTAATGAGGTTGATTTCTTTAGCGCAGTCCAGAACCTTCTTTAAATTTGTGTCGTGTTCTTGAATAGTTCGTCCAGCAACAAGGATATCATCAACTACGATGGAGCATGGGTAACCTGCAAACAACTGTTCCATAGCGCGTTGAAATACTTCACTAGCAGAGCTAATGCCAAATGGCATACGGAGAAATTTGTAACGTCCAAGGGGTGGCTGAAGGTGGTTAACTTGGGGGAGTTGTGCTCCAGGGCAATCTGCCAGAATGAACTCTTGGCATCTAGTACTGTGAATATAGTCGCCTTGCCCAGCTGCACTGCAATTTCTTCCACTGTGCATATAGGATAGTGTGGTCGCTTAATGGCAGTGTTTAAATCTTTAGGATTGATGCAAATCCAGATTTTTTCCTTATTCTTGTTCGTTGCTACGACCATCGTCGAGATCCAATCCGATGCGTCAGCGATGGGGGCAATCACACCCATAGTCACCATTCTGTTGAGTTCACCTTGTACCCAGTCCCGCATAGCATGGGGAATCTGGTGTGCCGGATGGACAACTGGAAGGACCTTGGGGTCAGTCATGATTGTGTATTTGACAGGTAACCTGCCCAGCTTGTCGTTGAACAGACTTTTGTATTGTGTCAGGATTTGTTGAGTGAAGCCACATGTAGCAAACAGTTGATAGACAGATGTACTGAAGGTGACCAGACCCAGGTAACAAGCATCAATGCCCAGTAGAGAAGGCACTTTTTCTTGGACAATAAAGAAGATCAGGCTGTGGACATGTGAATCAAGATAGCATCGTAGACCAACTAGGCGAGGAGAGGGTCCGAAATATCTGACACCATGTAGGAAATGATCAGACTCACACATAGTGATTAGAATTCATAGTCTTTTATTAGCAACTCTGCGGGGGAAACACAAGATGCTTTCGTCTCCATGCATTCAGCTAGTCTTACTGTAGAGAGGGAGACCGATAGGGTACACTGCGCCACCTACAAATGAAAGTAGAGTGGCGGCCGTGTGATTGATGACCTCGTTTTTTCGAATCCTATTGAGTTCAGATAAGGATAAAACATTGCAGCGAGCTCCAGTGTTGAGTTTAACAATAACATTCATTCCGTTAATGAGGAGAGTGACCATGGGATCTTGATGTTTACGAGACAAATCCGACAAGGAATGTATGTTGATATCCAGCTTCTCGTTAGCAGACAGTATGTCCTCATTGGTCAGAAAAGCTTGCGTGGGAGCCGCATGGGAAGGCTCTGGATCTAAGCTCTCACGTTGGAGCTGGTTGATGGATTGCTTTGTCTGTACTGTGTTTCTAAGTGAACGGCAACAACGAATGAAGTGATTTCTGCGTTTACAGAAGTGGCAAAGTTACCCATAAGCCGGGCAATGTACACGAATGCCTGCATGCGAACCTCCACAGTTCACACAATTGTTAATGAACTTAACACCAGATCTGCCGGGCACCTGTGAAAACTGGCATTGGGCTTGATAAACTATGTCAGCAACATTAAAATCATAGGCAGAATGGGGACCATGCCCCAAAGATTTGGTGTGAGAATCTGTCATTTCTGCAATACGACAGCGATTTTCAGCAGTCTCCAGAGTGAGATCAGTATCACGTAGAAATTCATCACGTACCTTATCATTGAGAATTCCACAAAAAAATTCTGCCTCGTATCAGACTATCGCACAAATTGGCAAACTCGCACCGGCTGCCGATGTGTTTCAAAGAACTGATGCACGCTTCGACAGGTTCACCGTGCCTTTGGCTACGCAAAAAATTTTTATGGCGCTCCATCACAAGATTAATGCATAACTCACATAGGTGTCTGAAGGCACTCAGGGTCTTAGAAACATAGAAACATAGAAAATAGGTGCAGGAGTAGGCCATTCGGCCCTTCGAGCCTGCACCGCCATTCAATATGATCATGGCTGATCATCCAACTCAGTATCCCATCCCTGCCTTCTCTCCATACCCCCTGATCCCTTTAGCCACAAGGGCCACATCTAACCCTCTTAAATATAGCCAATGAACTGGCCTCAACTACCTTCTGTGGCAGAGAATTCCACAGATTCACCACTCTCTGTGTAAAAAATGATTTTCTCATCTCGGTCCTAAAAGATTTCCCCCTTATCCTTAAACTGTGACCCCTTGTCCTGGACTTCCCCAACATCGGGAACAATCTTCCTGTATCTAGCCTGTCCAACCCCTTAAGAATTTTGTAAGTTTCTATAAGAACCCCCCTCAATCTTCTAAATTCTAGCATGTACAAGCCGAGTCTATCCGGTCTTTCTTCATATGAAAGTCCTGCCATCCCAAGAATCAGTCTGGTGAACCTTCTCTGTACTCCCTCTATGGCAAGAATGTCTTTCCTCAGATTAGGAGACCAAAACTGTACGCAATACTCCAGGTGTGGTCTCACCAAGACCCTGTACAACTGCAGTAGAACCTCCCTGCTCTTATACTCAAATCCTTTTGCTATGAATGCTAACATATCATTCGCTTTCTTCACTGCCTGCTGCACCTGCATGCCTACTTTCAATGACTGGTGTACCATGACACCCACGTCTCGTTGCATCTCCCCTTTTCCTAATCGGCCACCATTCAGATAATAGTCTACTTTCCTGTTTTGGCCACCAAAGTGGATAACCTCACATTCATCCACATTATACTGCATCTGCCATGCATTTGCCCACTCGCCCAACCTATCCAAGTCACCTTGCAGCCTCCTAGCATCCACCTCACAGCTAACACTACCCCCCAGCTTGGTGTCATCCGCAAACTTGGAGATGTTGCATTCAAGTCCCTCATCCAGATCATTAATATATATTGTAAATAGCTGGGGTCCCAGCACTGAGCCTTGCGGTACCCCACTAGTCACTGCCTGCCATTCTGAAAAGGACCCGTTTATTCCTACTCTTTGCTTCCTGTCTGCCAGGCAGTTCTCTATCCACATCAATACTGAACCCCCAATACCGTGTGCTTTAAGTTTGCATACTAATCTCTTATGTGGGACCTTGTCGAAAGCCTTCTGAAAGTCCAGATATAACACATTCACTGGTTCTCCCTTATTCACTCTACTAGTTACATCCTCGAAAAATTCTATAAGATTCGTCAGACATGATTTACCTTTCATAAATCCATGCTGACTTTGTCCAATGAATTCACCACTTTCCACAACACACCACACCACCACTCAGCTGGAACAATCTGGACACCCGTAGCATTGAACTGTGCCAGGGCATAATTAAATCTTCTAGAACATCGAGTGGCCACTGTACCGGCCTGGTTGAGGAGAATCTGGAACATCTGGAACATCTGGAACAGCGGCAGCATGTGCCGCATGCACATACACAGTGAAATCCTCTTCAAAGATGCGCCCACGCTCGACGAGGTCACCATCAAACACTAAAGACCCAGGCTTGCGAAGAGACGCAGCCATTGTAAAACCACAAACTGAACAAAAAAACAAACTAAAATAATCGTAGACCAACTAGGCGAGGAGAGGGTCCGAAATATCTGACACCATGTAGGAAATAATCAGACTCACACATAGTGATTAGAATCCATAGTCTATTAATAGCAACTCTGCGGGGGAAACACAAGGTGCTTTCGTCTCCATGCATTCAGCTAGTCTAACTGGAGAAAGAGAGAGAGAGAGCTCACTAATAACCTTGTGGGCGGACCAGTAGTATGAGTGACATAAGGAATATGCAGCAAGCACTAATCTACACTTAGTATTTGACCATGTTACTTAAGATATATATTAGTTTTGACCTTAAAATGAAACGTTTTCAATTTAACTGAAAGTGTAGATTGTGCGATTACATCTTGGTTTCTGCACCAATGACAATTATTTGTTTATTTTCTTTACATAGGCAACATTTAAAGGCTGGATGGATATCATGTATGCTGCTATTGACTCAAGAAAAGTAAGTGTATATTAGCAAGTTATTGATGTGTGGGAAAGAACTGCAGATGCTGGTTTAAATCGAAGTAACTCAGCAGGACAGGCAACATCTCTGAAGAGAATGAATGGGTGACGTTTCGGGTCGAGACCCTTCTTCAGACTCAATGCGTGACATTTCAGGTCTCGACCCAAAACGTCACCCATTCCTTCTCTCCAGCGATGCTGCCTGTCCCGGCCCGCTGAGTTACTCCAGCATTTTGTGTCTACCAACAAGTTATTGATGATCAGTCTCCAAGTTGAAATATAGCTTGAAATCCGATTTCCGGCAACTGAGGGTTCGCCAACGCCTATATTATGGACAAAACTACAAGAGCTTAGTTGAAATTCCGTGAGTGGTCACAGATGGCATTACGATTGGATAGTGCTCTTTCTGGTCATGTCCCTCCGTCATGGAAAGAATAAACTATGCTCTCACGATAGGCACAAAATGCTAGAGTAACACAGCAGGACAGGCAGCATCTCTGAATAAAAGGGATGGGTGATGTTTCGGGTCGAGACCCTGCTTCAGACTGAGAGGCAGAGGAGAGGGAGACACAGATATATGGAAAGGTAAGGTGTAAAAATGAGACATCAAAGGGGGCAAAGATTAAGGAGAATGTAGGATTGGTCATTGTTTGCCAGGGGAAGGTGATAATGAACATAATAGACTAGAATAGATAGAATGCCTTTTATTGTCATTCAAACTGCTTGACTTGAACAAAATGCATTTTCTACAGTCTTAACATTTCAAAAAAAAAACAGGACCTACACTTAACACAGTTTACACAAACATTCATCACAGTGAATCTCCAACACCTCCTTACTGTGATGGAAGGCAAAAGTCTTATCTCTTCCCTTTGTTCTTCACCCGCGGTCCAGCAGTCCAATTGCCCAGCAGTCCAATTGCAGCGTCGAGGCGATTGGGGCTCCCGAAGTTCAAAGGTTCAAAGGTTCAAAGGTTCAAAGGTTGATTTATTGTCACATACACCTAGATGTAGTGAAATTCCTTTTGCCAATGCAGCACATAAAAAAGAATACAAACATAACAATAATAAATAGCTTTAACATAAAAACATCCCCCCACAATGGTTCCCATTATGGGGGAAGGCACAAAGTCCAGTCCCATCCCCAATGTCCACCCATAGTCGGGCCTATTGAGGCCTCCACAGTTGCCTCTACGGAGACCCGATGTTCCAGGCCGTCCTCGCCGGGTGATGATGTTCCGGCGTCGGGAGAGTCCTCTCAGCGGCATGGGAACCCTGGAATGGCCGCCTCCCTACTCGAGACCGTGGCTTCCGGAGCCGACAAGGCCGCGCCGAATGGAGCTCAACTGGCGATCTCGTCGCGAGATCCCAGGCTCCCGATGTAAAGTTCAGCGCCGCCGCCCGCACTCCGCGATGTTTTTAACGCCGGCAGGGGATGGTAAGCCCCCGGCAGGGGATGGTAAGTCCCGCGGCCGTTAAGCCTCGCCGGGCGATGTTAGGCCCGGCTCCATGTCATTTAACCCCGCGATTCTGGCGGGAGAAGTTGCCGTTGCGGGAGCTCCAAAAAGCGGTCTCCCACCAGGGACCTGCGAGCTCCCGATGTTACCGTCCACTGGGCCTGCGGCCGGAGCCTCCGAAGCTCCGAAGTCGGGTTGCAGCAGCGCGCCACCACATCTCTCCCCACTTCGAAGAAGACCAGCTCCGCGATGGCAGGTCTGCAGGCTTCGCGACTGGAGCCCTCAGGTTGGTTCTGGCCAGAGGCCGCCGCCGGCTCCACGATGTTAGGCCCAACGACATCGGAGACCCGACAGTGAGAAAGTTGTGTCCCCGTACAGGGAAGGAATTAAACGGTTCCCCCCCCCCCCCACCCCCCACATATACACAGCTAAATAAATTATAAAAACTAGTCAAAACATACATTTAACGAGACAAAAATTTAAAAAAGACAAACGGACTGCAGTCGAGCCGTTAGGCGCCGCCACACCACAATAGACAATAGGTGCAAGAGTAGGCCATTCGGCCCTTCGAGCCAGCACCGCCATTCAATGTGATCATGGCTGATCTTCCACTATCAGTACCCCGTTCCTGCCTTCTCCCCATATCCCTTGAACATACAAAGATAAAATTAAAATGTAATCAGGAGGACAGTCAGATTGGTCAGAGAACTTGGAGGAGGGATGGAGAGAGGGAAAGCAAGGGTCACATGAAGTTAGAGAAGGGAAAGCAAGGGTCACTTGAAGTTAGCTGCCCAAGCGAAATATGAGGTGCTGTTCCAAGTTGTATTGGGCCTTACAGTGGAGGAGGCCCAGGACAGAAAGATCAATATTGGAATGGGAGGGGGAGTTAAAGTGTTTAGCAACGGGGAGATCATGTAGGTTTAGGCTCAGTGGCGCAGGTGATAGAGCTGCTGTCTCACAGCATCAGAGACCCGGGTACCATCCTGACCTTGGGTGGTGTTTGTGTGGAGTTTCTACGTTCTCCTTATGACCGCGTGCATTTTATCTGGGTGCTCCAGTTTCCTCCCACATCCCAAAGATGTGCGGATTTGTTGGTTATTTGGCAAATTGCCCCTGGTGTGTAGGGAGTGAATGAGAAAGTGGAATAACATAGAACTAGCTGAACAGGTGATCGCTGGTCGGCGTGGACTCGGTTGGCCAAAGGGCCTGTTTATACACTGTATCTCTAAACTAACTAAAATACAACAGAATAAAATCTATTTGCTTTTTGTATTTTTAATCTTTGCCCTATATTATGTGTTTCAGGTGAAACAGCAACCGGACTATGAATGCAACCTGTACATGTATTTTTACTTTGTTATTTTCATCATTTTTGGATCTTTCTTCACCTTGAATCTGTTCATTGGTGTCATTATTGACAACTTCAATCAACAGAAGAAAAAGATAAGTATTTTGACTAAAATAAAACTAAAATGGTTAATTGGTTTTCCGCCTTTTTGGAAATGTTTCTGAAATGTTAATGGTGACAGTTTTGTGTACGTTCCTTCAAGATTAGATCTTTCATTTTGTAGTGGACAAAAGAATATTGGGAAATATTTCACTTTTTAAAGCTGCGTACTAAACTATATTACTAATTGTGTCCAATATAAAGTATTCACCCGCTTATCTCTCGTGGCTGTTGAGTTTTCTTTTTTTTCTTTAATATGATGCAAGTGCTATGATCATGATCACATTGAATGCTATTGCCATGATCACATTGAATGGCGGTGCTGGCTTGAAGGGCCAAATGGCCTACTCCTGCACCTATTGCCTATCGTCTATTGCTTTCGCTGTTAAACTTGCACCTGCTGTTAACATTTATATTAATCATACAATTTTGTTTTGCAACTTGCGAAGCTTTATGTATCAATTGCAGAGTGAAATTTTCTTATTTTTATTCATCACATTCATCACATCGCTTTTCCTAAAAAAGCTATCTGGTGTTTTAAAGCAGAATAGTGCGATTGGAACTCAGCAGGTCAGACAACATCAGTGGAGGGAACGGAGAGAAGACGTTTTGGGTCGCGACCCTTTGTCAGACTGATCAGTCTGAAGAAGGGTCACGACTTGAAACATGTTCTGTCCATTCCCTCCACAGATGCTGACTGGCCCGCTGAGTTACTCCAGTAGTTATTTGCTGAAGATTCCAGCATCTGCAGTTCCTTGTGTCTCTTGTTTCTTTGTTCTTTTGACTTTCTACTCTTTGAGAATTTCTTCATAGGATTGATAGATCTGTATTGTTGCTGCATTCTTCCTCTCTCTTTGCATCTTATTTGCCTTGGTTATTTTCAACATATTTTTGTTATTACTTGAATCATTTTATATTTTGCATCCATTTAGTGATTTTCAGCATTCTGTGAATTTGATTTTAGGGTGTGGTGTATGATTTAGCACAAATTGTGTTTGTGGGTGAACCCATGTGGGTGAATTTTCAAGTACAATTTGAAATGGATACAAAGTAGGCAAAAGTATTACTCGTGTATGGTGATATGGGACCAGGCAGAGACATAGAGCTGCATAGTCCGAGTCATGGAGCTATACGGCAGGGCAACAGGCCTTTCAGCCCAACTTGTCCATGCCAACCAAGATAGCATTCTGCACTTGTTCCATGTGCTTGCATTTGGCCCATAGCCCTCTAAATCCTTCCTAGATTCATGTTTAGGTTTAATATTCACACGTCTACCGAGGTTCAGTGAAAAGCTTTGTTTTGCATGCTATCCAATTAATTTCTCTGGAACGTCAGAGATTGAGGGGAGACCTGATCGAAGTATATAAAATCTTGAGAAGCACAGATAGGGTAGACAGTCGAGAACCTTTTTTCCAGGGTGGAAATGTCAAAGACAAGATTTTGCATAGCTTTAAGGTGAGGGGAACGGGGTGAGGGGGAAGTTTACAGGATATGTGTGGGGCAAGTATCTTTTACGGAGGGCCGTGGGTACCTGGAATGCATGGCCAGGGGTGGTGATGAAGGCAGAATAAATAAGGGGGTTTTAAGAGGCTTTTGGATAGGCACATGGATATGCAGGGAATGGAGGAATATGGATCACGTACAGACTGAGGATATTAGTTTAGCTTGGCATTATGTTTGACTCAGACATTGTGGGCCGGCCTGTTCCTGTGCTGCTCTGTTCTATGTCATATGTGGATTGTCATTCCACATTTACCCCTTGATTATTGCAAGGTTTCCTAGTTTCTAATTCCATGGTTCTGTGCATCTGCCTGTATATTGCATTTTCTCCACATGCATTCTATCCTCTGCTTCTGGTTCCTTGATGTTTTCAATAAATCGAGTCCCCATTCAGTATCTGGCTGACGTATTATCTGTGTAACTGAACCTCTGTTCTCTCAGTGCCGTTCTTTGTTCTGTGAATCTTACTTTCTGCTCTCTTCTCCCTGTTCTGTTCCTGTGACCTATTTCTCCCCTCTTGCTTCCGTGTGCTCTTTAGTCTTTCTCTCCTCTTTCCAGTTCTGTGTTCTATGTGGCTGAGAGACTGTGACTGACTGATTGCAGAATTCAGGGCATTGACAGCAGGGAGAAGAACTGTTGACAAGGTTAGCAACCACGGAGGAAGTTAACTCTAAGAAGCTGGCACATCCATAACACTGAAAAATATGGTGCTCTGAAAGCTGCCCTAATTCCCCATGCAAGATCATGTTTTGCAATTGGCTCACAAACACTGGGCAGCAGAGTGGAATATTGGTTGAGCAGCTGCCTCAGCGCCAGAGACCCGGGTGCGATCCTGACCTTGGGTGCTGTCTGTACAGAGTTTGCACGTTCTCCCTGTGACCACATGGGTTTTCTCCAGGTGCTACGGTTTCTGTCGAATCCCAAAGAAATGCAGTTTGTAGGTTAATTTGCTTCTGTAAATCATCCCCAGTGTGTGTAGGGTATAACTAGTGTAGTGCTGATCACTGATCAATGCGGACTCGGTGAGCCAAAGAGCCTGTTTCCACGCTGCATCTCTAAACAGAACTAAATAAAGCACTGCATTATAGCCAGAGTCTCCTGAATGAATCTCATTTCTAACAATTCCAGCTAGAAATTATCTGCATTTATAATCTTACTCAGTATTGTAATATAAATTGCAAGCAGTATGTACAGAAACAGGTTAAACCTGTTTATTTTGCATGGTCCAACATTCCTCTGACACCTTTGACAATGACCTTGCAAAGACAAATGTGTCAATTTACCAAGTGTAAGCAGGTGATCATCTGAGGCGTCCATTGGTAAATTAAAGCACCATCTAGTTTCTCTTCTCAGAGATCCCATGTGCACATCAGGGAAAATACCAATTGATTGATAGGGATATTGGGGCAGAATTCAGAAGGTAACTGGTGCTAATTACCTTGAGCATAGCTCTTTGACAGTGATGGATACTTTGTGAGGAGCTGCGTGGAATTTGTACTGTAGACCAGTAATGTCTCAGACACACCTCGAAAATGCACCTTCTCATGTGTCGGCTAGCATGTCGAGGAACAAGAATCGCAGGTAACATTTGAGTACAAATTGCTGCAAATGTAAAGAGATTATGGTTATTCTGTATACTGAACAAATAGTTATCAAATGCCAATGGGTGAAATGAAAGAGAGGTCAGGATCTCAACAGACACATTTCAGTTATCAAAACAATCAGCAAGATAGGCAGATAGGCTTGAATTTTGGCAATAAAACATTAATATTGCAGAATTACTGGAATTGAATGGCAATAGATTTCTGGCAGCACTGCAGTATCCGTTAATCATAGTCATACAGTAGGGCAACAGGCCCTTCGGCCCCACTTGCCCATGCTGACCAATATGCTCCATCTACACTAGTCCCACCTGCCTGCATTGTAGTTTACTTTATTGTCACGTGTACCAAGGTACAGTGAAAAGCTTATTGTTGTGTGCAATTCAGTCAGCTGAAAAAATATACATGATTACAATCAAGTCATCCACATGTAGAGATACAGGATGATGGGAATAATGTTTAGTGCAAGATAAAATCCAGTAAAGTCCGATTGAAGGGAAAAAGGGGAATTACAGACCAGTTAGTCTAACATCAGTAGTGGGGAAAATGCTAGAGTCAGTTATTAAAGATGGGATAGCAGCACATTTGGAAAGTGGTGAAATCATTGGACAAAGTCAGCATGGATTTATGAAAGGTAAATCATGTCTGGCGAATCTTATAGAATTTTTCGAGGATGTAACTAGTAGAGTGGATAAGGGAGAACCAGTGGATGTGTTATATCTGGACTTTCAGAAGGCTTTCGACAAGGTCCCACAAAAGAGATTAGTATGCTAACTTAAAGCACACGGTATTGGGGGTTCAGTATTGATGTGGATAGAGAACTGGCTGGCAGACAGGAAGCAAAGAGTAGGAGTAAACGGGTCATTTTCAAAATGGCAGGCAGTGACTAGTGGGGTACCGCAAGGCTAAGTGCTGGGACCCCAGCTATTCTGCCACAGAAGGTAGTTGAGGCCAGTTCATTGGCTATATTTAAGAGGGAGTTAGATGTGGCCCTTGTGACTAAAAGGATCAGGGGGTATGGAGAGAAGGCAGGTACAGGATACTGAGTTGGATGATCAGCCATGATCATATTGAATGGCGGTGCAGGCTCGAAGGGCCGAATGGCCTACTCCTGCACCTATTTTCTATGTTTCTATGTTTCTATGAAGATGGTCTGATGGTCTCCAATGAGGTAGATGGGAGGTCAGGATCGCTCTCTTGTTGGCGATAGGATGGTTCTGCTGAGAAGAAACTGTCCATGAATCTGGCCTATGTTCCTCGAACCCAAAGTCCCTAGTGCAACCAGGACAGTAGTAGTTCGTAGATTGCAGTCAGATACATTTTGTACATGATCCTTCAACATTGCACCAGCTACATTATATTTTGGGTGTGTGTAGCAGGGCCCCTTGCATTGGGTAGGATCACCAAACTTAATTAGAAAGGTAAGTCTGAAGAAGGGTCTCGACCTGAAACGTCGCCCATTCCTTCTCTCCAGAGATCCTGCCTGTCCCGCTGAGTTACTTCAGCATTTTGTGTCTATCTTCAGTTTACACCAACATCTGGTGTTCCTTCTTACACGTCTCACTAAATGGTTTGTTTATATTATACTTTTTTTTGTTGTAATTAATTATTTAAAATAATTTTACTTTCCTTAGATCACAATAGTCATAGAGTACAACAGCATGGAAATGAGCCCTTCGGCCCAACTTTCCCATGCCAACTATGATAGCCCATCGACCACTTGCCTATGTTTGGCCCATATCCCTCTAAACATTTCCTGTCCATGTACTTGTCCAAGTGTCTTTTAAATGCTGTTATAGTATCTGGCTCAACAACCCCTTCTGGCAGCTCATTCTATATACTCACCACTCTAGTAGTGGACAGGTTCTCTAACCCTGCAGAACTTGCTCCATATCAATAAATGTTGATAACCAGGTCAACAACAGGATTGCAAAAGTCTGCGTGTGGCAGTGAAGAGGAATCACTCACGGACAAGCTGAAGATGTCCCGTGCCGTTGTCAGCTCCTCCTCACTAACTGCCCATGAGACTTTCCCATGCCGACCAAGACCCCCTATCTACCTGCCTGCCTTTCGCCCATATCTGTCCATGTTAATTAATTTTTTTTTTAAATTATTATCGCAGACATTTAAAACAATATTTCAAGACTGACATCATGAACTGGGACGTGGTGTGAGGAAATGTCATTTGGAGTCTTGGTGACATATCCACTTGTAGGTCGCTTAAAGGGCAATTAAACTTCTGTTATCACAAGAGGAGCTGTGTAGTTACTGATACTTAAAGTGGCCTCAAGTTCAGCCCATGCTCAATTACTATTAATACTATGATACTCAAATAAGCGCTCCCACTTGCCAGGCCCGCGCCTGCGCACTTGGGAGAGGGTTGCCAGGCCCGGTATCCGTGCATACGCAGTTGGGGGAGTGTTGCCCATATCCGCACGTGTGTACTTGACTGCCGTCACAATGGGGACATAAACGGGTCCACGGGTCATCTCGTTATTCTTCAAAATCTGTTCTCAAGTGCAGTAGGATTTTCTTATCCTTTGAAAAATTTGTTTTCACATTAAATTTTACAACCTGTTTCAATTCAGACCAGATGAAATTTGGATGGATTGTTTTAGTTTTTAGTTTAGTTTAGTGGTGCAATGTGGAAACACGCCCTTCAGCCCACCTGTCCACGCCGACTATTGATTGCCCTGTTCCATGTTATCCCACTATTGCATCTGACACACTAGGGATAATTTTACAGAAGCCAGTTAACCTACAAACGTGCATGTCTTTGGGATGTTGGAGGAAACTGGAGCACCCAGAGAAAACCCACGTGGTCAAAGGGAGATTGTGCAAACTCCACACACTCAGCACCTGAGGTCAGGATTGAATCTGGGTCTCTGGCACTGTGAGGCAATGGCTCTACGTCTTGGCAAATCTGTGATATTTATGAAACCATTCATCTAACACCATTGGGCAAGAAGTTTTAAGATTGATACAAAAAGTCCAAATTAGCTATGTTTTACAACCTAATATAATTTAGAAAAAGGAAAAATAAAACTTGTATTGTTCTCTACTAATAACATTCAAAATTATATTTACAAATCTGTGGTCATGTAAAGGATGTGGTCTATAATACAGTTGAAATAATTTGTTGAACTAGAAATGAAGTATTTCATAGATGTATTACGGAACATTGTAAACTTAGCATAGAGTGGCCAAGAATATGATTATAATCAGTATGTGTTTGTCATTTTACTTTGGAGGTCAAGATATTTTTATGACTGAAGAACAGAAGAAATACTACAATGCAATGAAAAAGCTGGGCTCCAAGAAACCGCAGAAACCTATACCAAGACCCTTGGTAAGAGGTGTTTATTTAATGTATATCAATGACAGGTGATTTTTACTATTATACTTTATAAATAAAAAATACTTTGCTGAGAACAAAAACTCAAAGCACTGGAGGGAGAAGGGATAGAGAAGGGAGTGACCGGGGTGAGACTCGTCCTTAATTATGCTGGTGGCTTTGCCAAGTTAACGTGAAATGTAAATGGAATAATTGGTTTGTTTGAATAAGTGAGGTTGGTTTGTGCGATGGTCAGGGCTGCGTCCGCAATTCTCTGTAATTTCTTGCGGGTCTTTTGTAAAGCGTAGTAAGTTAGCTGGATATATTGAAAAATATGTCTATGCGGGTGGTTCCGAACATAATACTGTATATTTTCCAGAACAAGATCCAAGGCACGGTGTTTGATCTGGTAACCCAACAAGCCTTTGATATCAGCATCATGATTCTCATCTGCCTGAACATGGTCACCATGATGGTAGAAACTGATGACCAGAGCAAAGAGATGAGCAACATCTTGTATTGGATCAACTTGATCTTCATTGTTCTCTTCACATGTGAATGTGTGCTTAAACTGATCGCCCTTCGATATTATTACTTTACAATAGGCTGGAATACTTTTGACTTTGTAGTCGTTATTCTTTCCATTGTAGGTAAGAACATCATAAGGCTTAAATTGCTGATCAAAAAATATTATTTCTTGACTTTTTTGCCTCTGAATGTACCAGCTTTGATGTTTGATTAAATATCAGCAAATGTAGCTATTTTGTGAAGAATATTAAGTAGTAGATTATAGACTTCTTAAACTTTTGGAGATACAGCACGGTAAAGGCCCTTCAGCCCACTGAGTCCACACCGACCAGTGATCACCCCGTACATTTGCACTATCCTACGCACTAGGGACAATTTACAATTTTACTGAAGTCAATTGACCTACAAACCTGTACATTTTATGAATGTGGGAGGAATCCGGAGCACCTAAGAAAACCCAAGTGGTCACAGGGAGAGCGAACAAACTCTGTGCAGTCAGCACCCGTAGTCAGGATCGAACCCGGGTCTCTGCACTGTCAGGCAGCACCTCTAACATTGCTTTAACAAGACTTGATAAATACATTACAGTGAATTAAAAACCATAAAAACGTAAAAAAATGTCAGTAATTGTTTGTCCTATGTTAAGTTCAAGTATAATAAAAATTTTGTAATATTACTCAATATAGAAAAGGCTAGAAAAGATGAAACTACAGTGTAAACCTGTGTCTTTTTACCATTTGTTTTATATTAAGATGGAGGTAGTGATATTTTTAAATTAGGCTATTCAATTACCACCATACAGCATGGCAACAGGCTCTTCGGCACAATTTCGGCACGACGGCAGGACTGTCATAAGAGGAAAGATTGGAAAGACTGGGCTTGTATTCACTGGAATTTAGAAGGATAAGAAGGGATCTTATAGAAACATATAAAATTATAAAAGGACTGGACAAGCTAGATGCAGGAAAATGTCCCCAATGTTGGGGGAGTCCAGAACCAGTCTAAGAATAAAGGGGAGGCCATTTAAAACTGAGATGAGAAAAAACCTTTTCACCCAGTTGTGAATTTGTGGAATTCTCTGCCACAGAAGGCAGTAGAGGCCAATTCACTGCATGAATTTAAAAGAGAGTTAGATACAGCTCCAGGGGCGAGCGGAATCAAGGGATATGCGGAGAAGGCAGGCACGGGTTACTGATTGTGGATGATCACAATGAATGGCAGTGCTGGCACGAAGGGCCAAATGGCCTCCTCCTGCACCTATTTTCTATGTTTCAATGTTTCTATGTTTACCTGTCCAAATGTCTTTTAAATGCTGTTATAGTACCTGCCTCCACGACCTCCTCTGGAAGTTTGTTCCCTATACCCACTGTGTGAAGAAGATGCCTCTCAGGTTCCAAATAAATCCTTCCTCTCCTTAAACCTATGTCCTCTAGTTCATGATTTCCATACCCTGGGTAAAAGACTTTGCGCATTCAAATTATTTATTCCCCTCGTGATTTTATACAAGAATGATAAGATCACCCTTCGGACTCCTGCGCTCCAAGAAATAAAGTCCAATTTAAATATTAACATAAGCTATCAATCCTGAATCTTTTTAGCATTTGTTTCGTAATGGGATGAAGAAGTGATATATTTAAATTAGCTTATTTCATTAAGTTAAATAGATCAACGTATTAGGGTTAGGATTAGTAAAATCAAGAAATAGAGTGGTGGGTATATGGAAGGAGCACCAGAGGAGGTAGTTGAGGCAGGTACAAGACAACATTTAAAAGACATTTTGGATAGGCACATGGCTAGGAAATATTTAGAGTTTAGAAGGGGACTAGCATAGATGGGGCATGTGATTGGCATGGATGAGTTGGGCCGAAGGGCCTGTTTCTGCGCTGTATGATTCTATTGTTTTGATTATTGCTTGTTATGACTGCAGTGCTTAGAAAATATGCACAATGGAACATGAGGCATTTTTGGTATAATGAGCTATCATAATGAGATCAGCCGGACACCCAAGGGACGACCATGGGAGAAGAAGAAATGAAAGATTAAAAATATTTTTTTTGTTGTTTTTTTTTGTTAGAAGTAAGTACAATAATGTGGTACCACAGTACCTAATACTTATTGACATATTACATTTCATATACTTATTTATAATTTAATAATAAAACAGGAGTGAAGAAAAGAGTAGAAAAAGAAAGAATATCATAGAGTGGTGCATGAGATAGTAAGATAGCCCGAAAGAAGAGAGAAGTACACGAAAAGAGAGAGATTTCAATTTATTTATTTATTTATTTATTTATTTAATTCTTTATTTCGAACAGAATAAAAGAATAAAAAGCAAGTGTGAAACAGCATACAAAAAAACAAAACAAGAATATTTATAAAGTGTCATAAACAATATCTATAAATAAATGAAATCGTATGTGTCCGAAAAGGAGCAGGAAGTAGCCAAAGCTTATTAATTCCCACCCCTTATTCAACTGCTTGTAATTATCTTATACAAATTTAGCAGCTAAATGTACACCATATGTACACCACCAGCTATATGTACACCAAATTATTTACATTTATAGACTAATCAAATATTTACAAAGCCATATAAAAAAGAGATAAAAAAAGAAAAAAGAAAAGAAAAAACCCTCATATACACTATACAGTATCTCTTAGTCATATATACAACCCATCACCCTATAATCACCCTTCCCAATACAATCAGTATATGTAACAAACATCCCACTCAAAATCACCTATCCTCATCCCAATATCATTTAAAAAAAAGTATTTTTGTACATCTTTTTAAACTGAATTATGTTTGTGCTAAGTTTTATCTCCTGTTCCAGGCCATTCCACAAATTCACACCACAGATTGCTATGCACATACTTTTAAGAGTTGTTCTGACATTGAGTTTTTTTTAAATTATGTTCCCCTCTCAAATTATACCCACCCTGTCTTTCCATAAACAGTTTTTGTATATTTCTTGTAAGTAAATTATTTCTTGCTTTTTGTACATGATTTGGGCAGTCTTAAATTTAACCAAATAGAAAAGAAGAAGTAAAAAGAAAAAGAAAAAGAAACGAAGTAGGAAAAAAAAGGAGATTAACCAAGATATACCTATTTAATGTTCTTGGCCACCCGTCATCTGATTCCAAAACATTTGATTTCTATGGTTGTGTTGCACCATATGCTTGTAAGAAGTTGATAAAAGGAGACCAAATCACTAAGATAAAAATAATTTATGAGGCACAAAATTGTTTATATGGTGATATGTGGTGGAGGCAGGTTCGTTGGTATCATTTAAAAATAAATTGGATAGGCATATGGATGAGAAGGGAATGGAGGGTTATGGTATGAGTGCAGGCAGGTGGGACTAAGGGAAAAAAGTTGTTCGGCACGGACTTGTAGGGCCGAGATGGCCTGTTTCCGTGCTGTAATTGTTATATGGTTATATGGTTATATAAAATGAAAATTGACCGAAGTGAGCATGATTTTCAATATTAAGGCGCTTGAAAGTAATTCTGAGATTTGCATTTCAATCTTTCAATGTTCACTTGTTTTGAAACATGGTCATGAAATACCATACATGCATTATCGCACAAAATAATTGTTAAAATTTTAAACAGTTAATATTTTCCTTTCTTTTAGGCATGTTCTTAGCAAAAATCATTGAAAAGTACTTTGTGTCACCGACGTTGTTCCGAGTGATCCGACTGGCCAGAATTGGTCGTATCTTGCGTTTGATCAAGGGGGCCAAGGGAATCCGAACACTGCTGTTTGCGTTGATGATGTCCCTGCCTGCCTTGTTCAACATCGGTCTGTTACTTTTCTTGGTCATGTTCATTTACGCCATATTTGGGATGTCTAATTTTGCCTACGTGAAGAAGGAATCTGGCATTGACGACATGTTCAACTTTGAGACCTTTGGAAACAGCATGATCTGCCTGTTTCAGATCACTACATCCGCTGGTTGGGATGGATTATTGGCTCCGATTCTCAACAGTGGACCACCAGATTGCGACCCAAAGAAAGAAAACCCAGGCAGCCCGATTAAAGGAGACTGCGGCAATCCCCCTGTCGCAATCTTATTCTTTGTTAGTTACATCATAATCTCGTTCTTGATTGTCATAAATATGTACATTGCAATTATCCTGGAGAATTTCAGTGTTGCGACAGAGGAGAGTGCCGAACCACTCAGCGAAGATGACTTTGAGATGTTTTATGAAGTTTGGGAGAAGTTTGACGCGGACGCAACTCAATTTATGCAGTACGGGCGATTGCACGACTTTGCAGATGCCCTGGAGCCACCTCTCCGTGTGGCAAAACCCAACAAAGTACAACTCATAGCTATGGACCTGCCCATGGTTAGCGGAGATAGAATTCACTGCCTGGATATCTTGTTTGCATTCACAAAGCGTGTGCTGGGTGAGAGCGGAGAGATGGACGTTCTACGACAGCAGATGGAAGAGCGCTTCATGGCATCTAATCCCTCCAAGATATCCTACGAGCCGATTACCACCACTCTGCGACGTAAGCAGGAACATATGTCTGCGACTATAATTCAGAGAGCTTTCAGGCGGTATCTGATTCGGCGAACATTGAAACGGGCATCCTTCATGTTCAAAGAGAAAGGTAAAGCAAGTGAGCTCTTACCCGGCAAAGAAGAGATGGTGATAGACAAATTTAATGAAATCTCCACTACAGACAAAACTGACATGACACCTTCCACCACATCACCACCATCCTACGACAGTGTAACAAAGCCAGGGAGGACCAGAGATGACAAAGAAAAAGAAGACAGAGGCAAAGATGTAAGGGAGTATAAAAAGTAAATGCAGACACGTCAAACAAAAAGGATCCACTTGTATGACATTGTTTACAACCTTTTAAATGTGACCCTACTGTATCAACAGACTCCATTGGAGATCTATGCCAAACAAATGATTAGTATGTCATGAGGTGTCTGACCCTCACCAGGAAACTGGAACTCTGTACAGCGGAGGTCAGCAAGTGGGAACAGGAGCTTACGGTTCCAACTTCCTGTTGACGCCGCGGATGAGAAAAGTCAAAACAGAAATGAGACAAAGGGACCAGAAGGTTTTACATATTTGTGTGTCATTTATTGTGCAAACGGTAGTATGTTTTATCTGTATATTTTGCATTCCAGTTGCCACAGTTCCACACAGTTTATACCTGGCCCACAACAATTCACACATTATTTTATAATTCATAAGTTATATATTATATGTGACTATTTTTCTAAGTGGAGCGGGAGGGCCTTTATGTTCTTGGGAAAAGATTTCGAGCACTACTTTTAAGGTAAGCAGATCACACCAAACGTTTTGGAGAACGTGTTTAACGTGGACAAAAGCTGTAGTGCATGGTGGCATGCTGCACTCTCATCCATTGTGCATGAGGAACCATTACCCCACAGATCAAACAAGATATTTTTTATCGATTTAGTGTTTCAGGGTGGTCCTGATGTCTAAGGTGCTTTAATAAATGTGTTGTGTTATATTTGGACAGTTCTGATATGTGCCTGCTAGTTATTTATGACCCGAAACTGAGAGTTGATGGGTATTTTTATGTGGCACATTTACAAACGACTCTCAGCGGCTGCAATTTCAGTGTATGTTCTAAAGTCAAGATTACTATTTCTTTCTTTTATACTGCCATTGGGTGGATAGAAACAAGAACACAGAGAAAGGGTCTACCCAACAAAACTGATTTGACCAAAACTGAACTTTACAAAAACTGCTCTGCTCTATTGTTTCAGTATTGTTTCACGATTGTCAACTCACAATGAGATTGACATTGCACAAGATGAATAAAACCCTTTTGTTGTGTAAATAATTACTCCACACTGCGGTGCATATTTGAACAAGTGATTATCTTGGCACGACTGTCACGCTGTCAAATATGCTCCACTTTAAGTCTAGTTAGCAAGCTTTTTGCCAGCTGTATTCCGTACCATTATACATAGTTTGAATACTGTCTCTGGTGCATGTTTATATAGCAATGCTGCTGTACACTATCCTTCCACTGCCCCATGAGAAGACATACGTCAGTGCTCACACCTCCTAGTTTGCAGTAAACCAAGAAGCTTTATTTATTTTGGGTTTCTAGATTCAAATGCATTCTGTATGCTGTATGACCAGATTCCATTGCATATTGCTTGAAATGCTCATACTAAGTGGTTGACTTTTCTAAAGAAAATATAAATATTGTAAAAATTCATTTTATTTTACTTTTCAGCGTTTGTACATATAAAATGTTAATGAGAATGATTTCAGGTCAGAACTACAGACACTTTTTTTTACATTGATCCATAGCACTTTTTCATCAATAAACTTCTTCCCAAAAGAGAGGGCAGAAATGTTTAGTTTACTTTTTAATATGAATGCACACATTTTCAGTCTTACAAAAATTAATTTGTGCTAAGTTTGGACCACGATTCACTTCTTCCTGCAAAGTGATATCCAGCGATGAAATGAGAGTTAAACATTATCCAGAGATAAAGCACTGCCTATATTGAAGAGGTCAGGGAGAGAAGCCTTGAACCTTTGAGGTGTCCACTTGGACACATTTTGTCTTGTGAAATAATTCATGCTGCACTAGAATGGTTTGAAAATTAAAATGGGTCCACGGTTTTCTTTCACAAGAACAAAGTTGATATTCTTTAATCACACCCAGGGTTTTTTTGTGTTTACTTACACAAAAAGAAATTAAATGTAAACTCCTTATATTAAGCCTATTGACTTGTAGTGTATTAGTGAGCTGCATGCAGGATAATGCTAATATTACCGTAAATAAATGGTAAGACTACATTACAGAAACAAGCTAACAGAATAAATAATTTTTTTTATTGTACGTAATGACTGACTCTGTGTGGATTTTTTTAAAATGTCCGGTTGATCTTGATTGAATTTTGCTTTGGGTATTTCTGCTCCTGATAATGTCTACCGTGTATGACGTTGGAACAGATTACACTGGAAGCACCCTGTGGCTGATACTTGCCACACAAAGTGCCCACAACTAAAGCTAAATAAGGGGAACAGCTGACCTATGTACCCATGAACTGAAGTTTGTGTTTGTGGTGACCAGGGCTCATACAGTAAACACTCTGGCCCTGCCTTTGGCATAATCATGACAGCCTTTATCAGTTCCTCCAGCACTTTGTATTCTGCTCAGGATTCCAGTGGCTGCAGTTCCCTGTGTCTATGCTCATTCCCCCAAGTTAGATGTTCCAGCATCACAACTCTATCTTCTCCAAGTTTTGTACTTCATCGCAAAGTTCAGAGACAAGTATCCCTGTAAAGTTTAGTTTAGTTTAAAGATACAGCATTGAAACCGGTCCTTTGGCCCAACGATCGCCCCCACACACTAGTTCTATCATACACACTAGGAACAATTTATAGAAGCCAATTAACCTACAAACCCGCACTTCTTTGAAATGTGGGAGGAAACTGGAGCGTCCGGAGAAAACACATGCGGTCATAGGGAGAAGATACAAACTCCACACAGACAGCACAAACATGTAGTCAGGATCGAACCTGACTCTCTGGCGCAGTGAGGCGCCGCTCTAAAATGAAGACCCGATGGCGGTTTTAAATAGAACAGCCTGCATGACCTAACGCATAACCCAATTGCTTTCAAGTCCAACACCATAATAAGATTAAATTTGATAAGCAGGGCAGTAATGCAGTCAGACTCCTTTGGAATAAGAGTAGATAGTCTTTACACATTATTATTAAGGTGATAGTTATCAGCATTAATATAGATTTTAAGCTTTCTAGCCCAATTCAAATGTTATGTGGATGTATATAAAATAATAAGAGACATAGGTAGGGTAGAGAGAACCTTTTTCCCCAAAGCAGAAATGTCAAAGATTAGGGGGCATAGTTTTAAGGTCAGCGGGACATAATTTAAAGGAGATGTGCAAGTTTTTTTGCACAGAGGGTGGGTGCCTGGAACACGCTGCCAGGGATAGTGGTGGAGGCATATATGATAGTGCCGTTTAAGAAGCTTTTAGATAAGCTCAAGGATATGCTGGGAATGGAGAGATATGGATGATGTACAGGCAGAGGAGATTAGTTTACAATTTTGCACGGACATTGTGGGTTGAAGGGCCTGCTCCTGTGCTGTACTGTTCTACTAATGTTTTAAATGTGATCTTGTTCAAGGTAGAATATTGTATTTGTGTCTGGGGTGAGCATTCCTGACATATTCCTGCTCATGAGATGAACAGTTTTCATGTTTCCTTCGAAAGTCCTTAGTTTGGTTTTGTTCTACACCACCACAAGCTGAATTTCCACTGACTCCGCAATAAAACTCCTCCCTGACGCATGAGAAACACCAAGTGAAAAATATGTATTTTACCTCGCACCAATTGGATAAATCTGATCCTGCTTTTTGTCTCATTCACGATATAAAAAATGCAGTTTTATGCAGCAGTGCTTGCTGTCTGAAAATACTTCCTCATCTATTGGTTGCTAAGAAACAGCTATATTATTGCAGAAGGCTCACAACCTGAATCGTCACCTATCCATGTTCTCCAGAGATGCTGCCTGACCTGCTGAATTACTCCTGCGCTTTGTGTCTTTTTTTGTAACTCAGCATCCGCAACTCTTTGTTTCTATATATTCTTGCAGCTTCTGCTTTGGTAGTCTTGTCAACTATAATCTGGTATCATTGCATTAACCTTTCTTCACATCAAACCTCTCAGGTTCTCCATTTTGTCTGTACACAATGTTTGCTTGCATGTAATTCTTGTATACAATGAAGCGCTCTTAATGATGACATAAAACGATCAAAGGGTCTGCCATTGGTCTAGTTATTATATAAAAGTCTGTGGCTGCCGCCTGCCGTCCGTCCGTCCGGCTGCCGCTGCCTTTCTTCCTTTTGATTTGTTCCATCGTGTGATGTCACAATGCCCAATGTTCACATATGTCCAATCGGAATGGATCCATTTACATATGCCTTTGCAGGAGCCCCAGCCCCTGGTGAACGTTCCATTGTGTGATGTCACAATGCCCAATGCTCAAAGACATTCTTGCCATAGAGGGAGTACAGAGAAGGTTCACCAGACTGATTCCTGAGATGTCAGGACTTTCATATGAAGAAAGACTGGATAGACTCGGCTTGTACTCGCTAGATTTTAGAAGATTGAGGGGGGATCTTATAGAAACCGATGTTGGGGAAGTCCAGAACAAGGGGTCACAGTTTAAGGATAAGGGGGAAATCTTCTAGGACCGAGATGAGAAAAACATTTTTCACACAGAGAGTGGTGAATCTCTTGAATTCACTGCCACAGAAGGTAGTTGAGGCCTGTTCATTGGCTATATTTAAGAGGGAGTTAGATGTGGCCCTTGTGGCTAAAGGGATCAGGGGGTGTGGAGAGAAGGCAGGTACAGGATACTGAGTTGGATGATCAGCCATGATCATATTGACTGGAGGTGCAGGCTCGAAGGGCCGAATGGCCTACTCCTGCACCTGATTTCTATGTTTCTAAGTTTCCCTCTTTCCACCCCTCTCCCTCTCCCACCCATCCCTCTCTCCCCCACCCCCCTTCACTCTCTACCCTATCCCCTTCCCTCTCTCCCCCGCCCCCTTCCCCCTACCCCTCTGTCCCTCTTCCACCACTCCCCCTACCCTTCCCTCCCCACTCTGCCACTTCTCTCCCTCACTCCACCCCTTTCCCTCCCCCACCCCTCTCTCTCCCCTCCCTTCCCCCTCCCGCCCCTCTCCCCCACACCCCTTCCCCCTACCCCTCTGACCCTCCCCACTCTTCCACCTCTTCCCCCTCCCACTATCCCTCCCCACTCTTTCCCCCCTCTCCCCCCACCTCTCACCACCTCCCTCCACACTCTTCCCCCTCCCTCCACACTCTTACCCCTCCCTCCTCCTCTCCGTCCCCATCCCTCCCCCCCACATCTCTCTCCCCTCCCCATCCCTCTCTTCCACTTCACTTCTCTCCCCCCTCCCCCTCCACTCTCCCTCCCCACTCTTTCCCCTCTCTCCACCCACCCCTCTCCCCTTCCTTCCCTCATCTCCTCCCTCCCTATCCCCCCCCCCTCACCCACATCTCTCTCCCCATCCCCCTCTCTCACCCCCTACCCCGCTCTCCTTTCCCTCCCAAATCTGTCCCGTTTCCTCCTCCTCCTCTCCCCTCCCTCCCCTCTCTCAGCCCCCCCTCCCCCCACCTGTGTGTTTGGGGGGTGGTTAATGTGAGTGTGATGCCTCAGCTCCCCCCTCCCCCCCCGCAAACACCGTTGGGGAAACAGACCCAACGGGTCTGCATTTGGTCTAGTAAAATCTAAAACTCAATATTGCAAACCAAATTTAAAACCTTTAAATTCTATCTGTGCATTTTATTACGTTCTTTCTCAACTAAATTTTATTAGGTTGGCTCGCTGGCGCAGCTGGTAGGGTTGCAGCCTCACAGCACCAGAGAGCTGGGTTTGATTCTGACCTCGGGTGCTGTCTGTGTGGAGTTTGCACGTTCTTCCTGTGACCGTGTGGATTTGCTCCAGTTTCCTCCCACATCGCAAAGACGTGCAGGCTTGTAAGTTAATTGCCCTCTGTAATTTGGCCCTTAGTTCATAGGGAGCAGATAAGAAAGTGGGATAACATAGAACTAATGTGAATGGGTGATTGATGGTCGACGTGGACTTGGTGGACTGAATGGTATGTTTCCATGCTGTATCATTAAACCAAAACTAAACTAAAGGGAATATGTCATTATCTACTAATTTCACTCAGAGAATGGCGAGTATATAAGATGAGCTGCCAGAGGAGGTAATTGAAGCCAGTACAATGATAACAGTTAAAGGACATTTGGAAAGGTGTAATTTAGTTTATTGTTACCATTGTTTACAGTGGAACAGTGAAAAGATGTTTTGTTGCATGCTATCCAGACAGCAGAAAGACTATACAATTAAGCCGTTGACAATGTACAGGGTATAATGTTTAGTGCAAGATAAAGTCCACTAAAGTCAAATTTAAAGATAGTTCAAAAGTCTCCAATGGGGTAGTTAGTTGGTCGGAACCAATCTTTAGCTGGTGAAAGGACAGTTCAGTTGCCTGATAGCAGCTGGGAAGAAACTGTCCCTGAATCAGGAGGTATGCATTTTCAAACTTCTGTACCTCTTGCCTGATGGGAGAAGGGATAAGAGAGAAAGACCGGGGTGAGACTGGTACTTGTTCATGCTGGTGGTCTTGCCAAGGCAACGTAAAGTGCAGTTGGAGTCAATGAAAGGGAGGTTTGCATGATGGTTTGGGCTACGTCCACAACTCTGCAATTTCTTGCGGTCTTGGATGGAGCTGTTCCCAAACCATGGTGTGATGCATCCTGATAAAATGCTTTCTTTGCACATCTGTAGAAGATGTGGATGGCCTGCCAATCACGGAAAACACTCCTGAAGACACAAACTGTTGGAGTAACTCAACCGCTCAGGTTGCATCTCAGGAGAACATGAAAAGATGACCTTTTCGGTCCGGACCCTTCTTTAGACAGATTGTGTGGGGTGGGGAGGGGTAGGAAAGCTGGAAGAGATCAGGGGCAGGACATAGTTTGGCAGGTAATAGTGGATCAGGAGGGGAGTTTTGATAGGCAGATGGTTGGACCAAGACCAGGGTTGAAAAGACAGAAGGTATGAGACAAAAGGATTGAAGAGTTGCAAATGGTGAAGCTAGAGGAAGGAATGCAGGTGGAACGGGAGGGGGAGGAGCGAAATAGGTGCGAGATCAGGTGGGGCACCGGGGAACCTCCTGGTGGTGGTTCTCAATGTACCTGCTGCCCTTGACCTTCTCGAGGGCAGATGTCATAAGTTTGGGTAGTGCTTTCTCAGTGGCCAGACCGTGGCGGTGTGTGGAGGATGGTTCACAGTACACCAACTATGTGCTGGTGGTGGAGTGAATAATGGAGTTATGAAATACCAATGAACCGAGTTGTATTAACCTTGATGGTTGTTGATTTATAAAATCAATAGGCATTTGAGAATTCCATCTTCTCCTTGCTCCCATCCAGCAGAAGGTACAGAAGCTTGAAATTGTGTAACATCAGTCTTAGAAACAGCATCTTTCCCTCTGTTATCAGACTTCTGAATGGTCCATCCATAAACTATGTCACAGTCTGCCCTCTCCTCATTCTCATCCACTTCACCTCCCAGTACTTTTCCACCGGTCCCTCCTTCTCCTCACCTGCCTGCCACTCCCCTCTCATCAGCCCAACTCTCCTCACCTGTTGCACTCAGTTGCCTCTGATCACCTATTAACCCGGTATATAGACTCTCCTCACCGTTCACACAGTGCCAGATTGTTCTCAGCATTCATGCAAGACTCTCCAGCGATTTCCCGACTGCCTACACGGATTCGAACCTGCCTGCCCCTGACCATTCCGTCCTGTCGTCTTCCCGGATATCACCTCAGCCTTCTGTCCCCGACCACGGCCTTCGTCCCGTACCTCCTGGTTTCTGTCTGCCTCTCTCCTGGGCTGTTTGGTGTATCCCTGCAACGGCTCCTCGACTTCCTGCCTGGCTTCGACTCTCCTTTCGTCTGTCCCTCGCTGGTTTGTTTGCATCGTGTGTTGGATCTCCTGGTTACCGGACCTTCCGCTACCCCGACTACGTCTCCTGCCTGCCCCTCTTCGGAACCCTTGCTCAGTCCTGAGCCTCTGTGTGAGTACGGTGTACCCATTCCTGTGTTACTACTCTGTTACAGTATCGTAATAAAGTTCATTACCAACTATACCTGCCTGATTCTGTGCTGCTATTGGGTCCAAGCTATACCCGTTACAAACTAGGGTACAGTCCGATTCACCTCTACCCTATTGTGTACTTGGACTTTATCTCTGGAACTGATCCGCTACACTGCTGATAACTATATTCTGCACTCTGTATCCTCCTCTTTGCTCTACCTATTGTACTTGAGTTTGATGATTGTGTTTATGTAGTATTATGATATTTATGATAGTATACGATTTAATTGTGGAGCAAACAAAACAAAGTTTTCACTGTACCTCGGTACACATGACAATAATAAACCTAAACCTACATCAAAACGTGTGTTATTTTTAATTAACAGCAGTATTGGCTTGAGTGTTTAGTTCCTTCCCCTTAGAATTTGATCTCCTTTATTAATAATTTTGACGTTCTTTATTTGAGCGCTTGGAGTAATTGGCACTATTATTTTTCTAATTAACTCTGAAGCAGTCTATGTGTGTCCAGATCCACGAGAGGCCTCATTTGAACAGCAAGCTTTAAATAACTACCATATAGATTTAATTTAATACGAATACAACAGTAAAAGCTGAGACCTTAAGAATATTTGAAGACTGCACTGTTGGCCAAGTTGACATTGGTCACAAGGCATGTGGAGACTAAGCAAAAACAATATATATTTTTCCTTGACTTTGTACTTTTATCCTTTGACTTGCAAAGACTAACACCTGCAGATGATAAGATGAACAAATAGTCTGTAAACATTTGGCTCACTACATTCCCTTGAATTATTTGTATTTACAATTACATATATAATTACAAATACACAAGAAATTGCAGAGAGTTGTGGATGTAGCCCAGTCCATCACACAGGTGTCCCATCTTGGTTATTCCTTCTTCTCCCCGCTCCCGTCTGGTAGAAGATACAGAAGCTTGAAAACATGCACCACCAGACTCTGGAACAGCTCATTCCCCTCTGTTATCAGGCTTATGATTGGTCCTTCCATAAGCCACGGTACTGTCCTATTCACCTCTACCCCATTGCGGACTTTGGACTCTGACTTTGGAACTGATGCTCTACAATGCTGAGAAATATATTCAGCACTATGCATCTTCCTCTTTGCTCTACCAATTGTACTTGAGTTTGACTAGATAATTTAATGGCATCTAACCAATGGCATCAGAGTAGGTTTCATAGACAGCGAGGAGGAGATATCGTAGATAGTGAAGATGGTTAACAAAAATACTGCAGAATCTTGATTAACTGGGCAAGTGGGCTGGGGAATGGCTATTCGAGTTTAGTGCAGATATTTGTGAGGTGTTGCATTTTGGCAAGTCAAACCAGAGCAGGACAAACACAGAGAATAGTAGGGCACTGGAGAATGATGTAGATCAGAGAGATCTAGGAGTACAGATGCATAGTTCTTGTTGTGTTGCAGGTAGTTAGAGTGATAATGTAGGCTTTTTTTTATCTTGAAGAAGTACATTGGCATTCATTAGGTGA
This sequence comes from Amblyraja radiata, assembly GCF_010909765.2. Classification (NCBI taxonomy): domain Eukaryota; kingdom Metazoa; phylum Chordata; class Chondrichthyes; order Rajiformes; family Rajidae; genus Amblyraja; species Amblyraja radiata. The sequence continues at coordinate 36,972,808 of NC_045962.1, forward strand.
GAAATTGAGGGGTCGTTCTGTTACAGTTGCACAAGACATTGGCAAGGCTGCATTTGAAGTATTGTGTTCAATTTCAGTCACCTTGCTATAGAAAGGATGTCATTAAACTGGAAAGAGAGCAGTGAAGACATACGAGGATGTTGCCAGGATTCGAGGTCTGAGTTATAGGCAGAGATTAGACAAGCTAGGACTTTATTCCTTTGAGCACAGGAGGCTGTGATCTTGTTGAGGTGTACAAAATCATGAGGTGAATAGATGGGCTGAATGCAGTCTTTTATCCAGAGCATGGGGAATCAATGTGAGAGGATCAAGATGGTTGGACAAAGGACAGAGGTAAAAAGCCAATAAGTATGAGATTAGGTTAGAAGAGGCATGAAATGTGAAAACAAAGGAAGCTTTACCCTGCCCCATCTCTCTTCCAGCTTTCTCACCGCACCTCTCCCCCCCCCCCCCCCCCCCCCCCCCCCCCCCCCCCCCCCTGTATCCACCTTTCACTTGTCGGGCATTGTCACCATTTGCAAATGACTCTCATGTGCATTCATGTGCTTTAACAAGAAAAAGGTCTGCCTTAAAGCTAATCAATTATTTGATTATAGTGCAGCTTCTGTATTCTCAAACTAAATCCTGCAGGATTTCTCAAGATGTTTGTATCAGAGGAATGGAAGATGCCTCAGCATAAATCATCTGCCCGCACACTTCAGGATGAAAATATGGAATTCACTGCAGTATTCGGGAAAGACATTCTACAGCATGTTATTGACTCTCTGGAGAATAACCGATACTGTAGAGTTCTAGGATTGCTGCACTGGAAGATGTTCTTCCTGTTTTACCAATGCATGCACTGAAAAGGTTATATATAACATGAATAATTTGGATGCAGGTAGCCTCAGCCATATTCTAAAAGGAATCTTGTACAAAGCACTGGACTTTTGCAAACTGCACCTCTATTTTTTGCAAAGTGCCGCTGTACAAATCCAATTAGCTCTGCCAGACAATATAGTTGGGAAGATGAATCGGCTAGTATGTTTTTAAAGCTGTTTGTAACACCGGAGTCCTCCAATGCTTGATGTCTACGTGGGAGTGGGCAGTAATAGGTTTAGCAAAAATACATTAACAAATTCCTTCTAACATTGAATCATTAAATATGAATCTAATGGTTAAAATAAGACCATAAAACAATAAGGTGGGAATTTAATTAGGCAATTTGGCCCATCGTGTCTACTCCACCATTCGATCAAAGCTGATCTATTTTTCCCTCTCACCCTATTCTCCTGCCACCCCCCCCCCTTAACCTTTGACACCCTTATTAATCAAGAACCTGTCATTGCCCGCTTTAAAAATTCCCTATGACTTGGCCTCCACAGCTGACTGTGGCAATGGACTCCACAGATTCACCACTCTCTGACTAAAGATATTTCTCTTCATATGCATTCTAAAGATATATCCTTTTATTCTGAGGCTATGACCTCTGGTTCTAGACTCTCCCATTACTGGAAACATCTCTGTTAGTATCGTTCAATGTTTAGTATCTGAAGCACCAGGATAATGGTGTTTTCATTGTTACAATGATTCTTCAAACCACATAAAATGTGTAGTAAACAAATACAAAAATATAAAGAAAAAAAGTCTTAAAATGATTTTACCATCAAAATAAAATACATATTGTGATTATTATGACACCTTAAGCTGTATGACCCTTAGTTGATTAATTCAATAGATTTAAACTTAAAATGAGAAGAAGAAATTTGGATAAATAGTTTAATACTTGTACAAAGGCCAATGTACAGCAATGGAATTTGGAGTAATCCATTTAAATGTCAAGGTAAGAAAGGTAGATGGGAAAATAGAACTAGTTGATCTTCATGGGAAACATTGAAATAATATTAGTAAGAAAGTTTTTAAAGGTTTCAATTTCCTGATAGGTTTCTTTTACCAAGAAAATACTGTAACAACATAGAATCAAAAAAATACTATAAAAACATTTAAAATATTGGAATAACACTTAAAAGACATTTAGACAGGTACATGGATAGAAAGGGTTTAGAGGGATAGGAACCAAATGTGGGGCAGGTGGGACTAGTGTGGATGGGACAACTTGGTTGGCATGGGCAAGTTGGGCCGAAGAGCCTGTTTCCATGCTGTATGGTTCTAAAACTCCTCAACACTAAAAACAAATGAGAGGCAGTTACCATTTCAGCACAATAGGGACTGATCAGAGATAAATAACAGACATTTGCAGGGTGCCATTAATATTTTAGAAAAATTAATTTAAGTAGGTATGAATTGAGGATCTACATAGTGGTGGGGGCCTGCAATGCATTGCCAGGGATGGTGGTGGAGGCTTGTGGATAGGCGCATTGAAGTACATGGAATAGAGGGATGTGGATCATGTACAGGCAAATGGGATTAGTTTAACTTGACACCCTGTTTGGCACAGACATTGTAGGTTGAAGGACCTGTTCCTCTGATCTATCGCCCTATGTTCCATGTTCTGACCGTAAATTGTGCTTATTAGATGATGGAAAGGCTTTGTATATCAGAAGATGAATCACTGGCTGGTCCAAATGAGTTTATAGACAATGATGTTCCCTAAGATGTGGATGGTAGGAGACACAGTGTGAGCAATTCCATAGGATATCAATGATAGGCCGATAAACAGGGCTAGTTTAGTTTTAACTTTCGAGATAGTTTTAATTTTAGAGATACAGCATGCAAACAGGCACATAGAAACATAGAAATTAGGTGCAGGAGTAGGCCATTCGGCCCTTCGAGCCTGCACCGCCATTCAATATTCACCGAACATTCACTTTGGCCCACCAAGTCCACACTGACCATTGATCACCTGTTCACGCTAGTTCTATGTTATCTCATTTTCTCATCCATTCCATACATGCTAGGAGTGATTTACAGAGGCCAATTAACCTACAAGCTACACGTCTTTGGAATTTGGGATGAAACCGGAGCACCCGGAGGAAACGTGGGAGAACGTGCAAACTCCACACAGAGAGCACCTGAGGTCAGGATCGAACCTGAGTCTCTGGCCCTGTGAGGCAGCAGCTCTACCCACTGTGCCACTGGAAATCCTAATGTTAAATGCTAAAGTGGGGATATTGTCCAATCTCATAGCCATTGCCTCCAATTCTTGCAATTATTTCTTATCCAGGACATCTCCAATATGCCAACATGCTCAGGATTTTGATGGTGCCAGACTCGATTGTTCAATGATAGACACAATGCGTAGGAGCAACTCAGCAGGTCAGGCAGCATCTCTGGCGAAAAGGAATAGGTGTCATTTTGGGTCGGACCCCTTCTTCAAACTGAAAGTAGAGGTGGGGAAAGTGGAGGTACGCAAAGGCCCGAACAATACAGGGCCAGCAACAGCTGAACAAGGAAGGGTGGAGCCTTGATGGCCTATTGTTGGCTGGGAAGAGATAACGAAGGGGGGGGAGGGGGGGGGGGGGGGGCAGGAGAGAGATGGTGAACATATGTAAAAGAAGAGACAATGGTCAGTGTCAATGTGTGATAGAGAGGACGGTGTACGTGAGCAATGTGAGTGATCTTTTCATTTCCGCCCTTTTAAGATAATCACAAATGTTGTTTTGTTATCTGTGTTACAGGTCTGGGAAATAAGATGTTATGGGAATGGTATTGACCCAAAGTCCAAACGTTTATAACATCACAGCAAGATAGTTGTCTGAAGCAGCTTGGTGTAATTACATTTACATTTATTATTAATTTATTGGAGGGAAATGGATCCGAAGTGAAATTCTGGGATATTACAATGATCCATTATGCTAAATTTTATGACACTTGCGGTCAAGCATGTCGATGAGGGAATGCGGGAAATAAGATCACTGAAACAACATATAAATTATTTCAACATTCATTAAAAAGGGAACCCTGAAATAGATCAATTTCATTGACAGTGATTTTTCAAGAGCCAAGAGCAACTGTTGTAGGAATATTCTGCTATTGCAATAAATCCACTCTGCAGAAAATAAGTTTAAAAATGAACTTTATTGCCACAGGCAAGGTTGGTATTTATTCCCTATTTATTATTGTCATGTGCACCAAGATGCAGTGAAAAGCTTTGTTTTGTATGCTATCTAAACAGATCAGAATACCATGCATGGATACTATCAATTCAATTTTGAAGTACAATAGGTCGAGCAAAGGGGAAGATACAGAGTGCAGAATACAGTTTTCACAATTGTAGCTCATCAGTTCCAGAGACAAAGTCCAATGTCCGCAATAGGATAGTGGTAAATTGGACGGTACCCTAGCTTATGGAAGGACCGTTCAGAAGCCTGATAACAGAGGGGAAGAAGCTGTTCCTGAGTCCGGTGGTGCATGTTTTCAAGCTTCTGCACCTTCTGCAGGAAGAAGGAATGACCGGGTTTGGGACAAGTCTTTAATTATGTTGGCTGCTTTTCTGCAGCAGCATGAAGTATAAATGGAACCAACGGTGGGGAGTGTGGTCTGTGTGATAGACTTGGCTACATCCACAACTCTCTGCAATGTCTTACTTAGGCAGCATAGTGGCTGCTGCCTCACAGTACCAGAGACCCAGGTTCAATCCTGACCTAGGCTACAGTCTGTGTGGAGTTTGCATGTTCTCTCTGCCACCACATAGATTTCCTCTGGGTGCTCCGGTTTCCTCCCCATCCCAAAGACGTGCGGGTTTGTAGGTTAATTGTCCCTCTGTAAATTGCCCCTAGTGTGGAGGGAGCAAATGAGAAAGTGGGATAACAAAGAAATAATGTGAATGAGTGATCAATGATCAGCATGGACTCAGTGGGCCGAAAGGGCTGTTTCCACAATGTATCTGTAAAACTAAAAAGCTAAACCAAATAGAAAATACTGGAATAACTCAGCAAGTCAGCATTTTCTGTTTATAAAATTCTTAAGGGATTGGACAGGATAGATGCTGGAAAATTGTTGCCGATGTTGGGGGAGTCCAGGTGGGGCACCGGGGAACCTCCTGGTGGTGGTTCTCAATGCATCTGCTGCCCTTGACCTTCTCGAGGGCAGATGTCATAGGTTTGGGTAGTGCTTTCTCAGTGGCCAGACCGTGGTGGTGTGTGGAGGATGGTTCACAGTACACCAACTATGTGCTGGTGGTGGAGTGAATAATGGAGTTATGAAATACCAATGAACCGAGTTGTATTAACCTTGATGGTTGTTGATTTATAAAATCAATAGGCATTCGAGAATTCCATCTTCTCCTTGCTCCCATCCAGCAGAAGGTACAGAAGCTTGAAATTGTGTAACATCAGTCTTAAAAACAGCATCTTTCCCTCTGTTATCAGACTTCTGAATGGTCCATCCATAAACTATGTCACAGTCTGCCCTCTCCTCATTCTCATCCACTTCACCTCCCAGTACTTTTCCACCGGTCCCTCCTTCTCCTCACCTGCCTGCCTGCCTGCCACTCCCCTCTCATCAGCCCAACTCTCCTCACCTGTTGCACTCAGTTGCCTCTGATCACCTATTAACCCGGTATATAGACTCTCCTCACCGTTCACACAGTGCCAGGTTGTTCTCAGCATTCATGCAAGACTCTCCAGCGATTTCCCGACTGCCTACACGGATTCGAACCTGCCTGCCCCTGACCATTCCGTCCTGTCGTCTTCCCGGATATCACCTCAGCCTTCTGTCCTCGACCACGGCATTCGTCCCGTACCTCCTGGTTTCTGTCTGCCGCTCTCCTGGGCTGTTTGGTGTATCCCTGCAACGGCTCCTCGACTTCCTGCCTGGCTTCGACTCTCCTTTCGTCTGTCCCTCACTGGTTTGTTTGCATCGTGTGTTGGATCTCCTGGTTACCGGACCTTCCGCTACCCTGACTACGTCTCCTGCCTGCCCCTCTTCGGAACCCTTGCTCAGTCCTGAGCCTCTGTGTGAGTACGGTGTACCCATTCCTGTGTTACTACTCTGTTACAGTATCGTAATAAAGTTCATTACCAACTATACCTGCCTGATTCTGTGCTGCTATTGGGTCCAAGCTATACCCGTTACAAACTAGGGTGCAGTCCGATTCACCTCTACCCTATTGTGTACTTGGACTTTATCTCTGGAACTGATCCGCTACACTGCTGATAACTATATTCTGCACTCTGTATCCCCCTCTTTGCTCTACCTATTGTACTTGAGTTTGATGATTGTGTTTATGTAGTATTATGATATTTATGATAGTATACGATTTAATTGTGGAGCAAACAAAACAAAGTTTTCACTGTACCTCGGTACACATGACAATAATAAACCTAACCTAGGCTACTGTCTGTGTGGAGTTTGCATGTTCTCTCTGTCACCACATAGATTTCCTCTGGGTGCTCCGGTTTCCTCCCCATCCCAAAGACGTGCGGGTTTGTAGGTTAATTGTCCCTCTGTAAATTGCCCCTAGTGTGGAGGGAGCAAATGAGAAAGTGGGATAACAAAGAAATAATGTGAATGAGTGATCAATGATCAGCATGGACTCAGTGGGCCGAAAGGGCTGTTTCCACAATGTATCTGTAAAACTAAAAAGCTAAACCAAATAGAAAATACTGGAATAACTCAGCAGGTCAGCATTTTCTGTTTATAAAATTCTTAAGGGATTGGACAGGATAGATGCTGGAAAATTGTTGCCGATGTTGGGGGAGTCCAGAACCAGGGGTCACAGTTTAAGAATACGGGGAAGGCCATTTAGGGATGAGATGAGGAAAAACACTTTCACGCAGAGAGTTGTGAATCTGTAGAATTCTCTGCCACAGAAGGCAGTGGAGGTCAAATCACAGGATCGGAATCAAGGGATACGGGGAGATATACATTTTCACCACCCTCTGAGTGAAAATGTTCTCCTTACCTGATCCGGCTGTAGGTGCAAGTCAAGATTTTACGACCTCGTCAAGATTGATGGATAACACTTGAATCTAACAAATCGGCTCCTACACAATTTCCTTTATGCCGACCAAGATGACCCACCTAAGCTTGTCCCATATCCCTCTAAACCTGTCCGAAGTCTGAAGGGTCCCAACCTGAAGCATTACCTATCCATATTCTCCATAGATGCTGCCTGACCCGCTGAGTTACTCCAGCACTTTGTGTCTTTTTGTTGCAAACCAGAATCTACAGTTCCTTCTGTCTCCCTCTGAACCTTTCTTAACTAGGTATCTGACCAAGTGAATTTTAAATGCTGTTATCGTACCTGCCTCAACTACCTGCTCTGGCAGCTCATTTCATATACCCACCACCTTCTGAATGAAAAACTGAAGAACTGAATTTATTATCTGCTATTACATAAACAAAAACAGGACACACTTGATTTATTTTTTCTCACTGATGAGTTGCTTCAATAGGTTCAGTTGAGTAATTAAGAGAAAAGATGTGTCCTCATTCAAACCTGGTTAAAATCTGACACAGCAAGAATAAAACAGCAGTCTAATTTAGCACCAACCCGAATCCTAATACGTGAGACACACTGGGTGCTGTACGGTTGCATCACTGTGATGCCTGGTTGCTAGGGAACTTCTGTTGCTAAATTTATCTTCTACATTTCTTACTTAATCAAGCAAAGACAATGTCGCTTGTTAAAAATGAACATGGTAAATATATCTATCTATTCATGGCTGCCGTGATCCAGATTACGGCACTGTTAATAAAGTATTTAATTATTCATTTCCAGCCATTGATTTGGTAAATATATTTACAAAATCAATCACTGAAAACTAGAGATTAATATAGAAAATATTATTTGCTATTACTGGCGCAAATATATTTACAAAATCAATCACTAGAAATACGGATTTGGGATGTATATTTTTTTCATCTCAATATTTGAAGTCACGTGCATTTCAATTCCTGCAAATATGGTCTAGCTCAGTAATAACATCATGCATATTGATGCTAGGTTTTTTATAATAGCGAGAATGCAAATCATAATTATGAATGTTTTAATGCTGTAAAAATCTTACTGTGTAATAACAAACAGAATCACAAACATTAACCTACCAAAATTGGTAGCAAAATGGAAGATGAGGAGGAGTGAGTTCATGCTAGAATTTCATCATGAGATGCAACATGAAGGATTGGATGTCTGTATTTTTCATCTATTATTCATAAACCATGTACATAAATTATTTTATGTTGCCAGCCTGTGCTTGACTTTTCCTGTTTGCAACTAAGAACTAAGAAAATATATTTGGTTTCCAAAAATGATATTCTCACATAATACAATTGATAATACCATTCAATAATCATTGTTGATATCATGCTTAAATTATTGATCATCATATTTGTGATTGATATCAACAGAAATTATTTTCATGTTTTACAGCTACAAATTACAATGCATTATTATCATCATGTGCTATTGATTAGTTACAGATCAATTACTTTTGATCTTTTCACACCACAACTGAAAATTAAATATTAACCAATAATACAAATATACATTTTCCCATCAATGACCTAGATGCAATTGATGTGCAGCAGTGACCATTAAGAGATGGGCATGATCTTTTTTTCCAGATCAGTAGCGCAGTTGGTAGGGCTGCTGCCTCACAGCTCCGGAGACCCCTGTTTGATCCTGACCTCGGGTGCTGGCTGCGTGGACTTTCCACGTTCTCCCAGTAGCCGCGTGGGCTAAATTCTACATCCCAAAGACGAGCAGGTTTGTAGGATAATTGGCCTCTGTAAATTGCTTAGTGTGTAGTGAGTGGATAGAATGTGGGATAACATAGACTTAATGTAAACGAGTGATCAACGGTCGGCATGGACTCGGTGGGCCAAAGAGCCTGTTCCATGCTGTATCTAAACTAAGTTAAACCTAGATACCTGTAGTACAATTTGGGAAAAAAAAAATATTTTCCAATATTTATGATCTTAACTTGCCTCCTGAGTTTCATATCTTGCAAGTCGGTGGGGATTCTCTCACCATATTCACAAATTATAGACACAAGGAACTGCAGATGCTGGAATCTTGTGTTGAACACAAAGTTCTGGAGTAACTCAGAGAGTCAGGCAGCATCTACGGAGGATATGGATAGGTGATGTTTCGGGTCAAGACCCTTCTTCAGACTGATTCCACTTGAAACAAAGAAGGGCCCCGACCCGAAACGTCACAAATCCATGTTCTCCAGAGATGTTGCCTGACCCGCTGAGTTACTCCAGCACCTTGTGTCTTTCCTCAACTACAAATGGTTTGCTGGTGGTGCAAACTTTGGGGCAGCACAGTGGCGCAGAGGTAGAGTTGCTGCTTTACAGCACCAGAGACCCGGGTTCAATCCTGACTGCGAGTGTACGGAGTTTGTAAATTGTTCCCGTGACAGCCTATCGGTTTGTAGGTTAATTGGTTTTGGTAAAATTGTAAATTGTCCCAAGTGTGAAGGATGGTGCTCGTGTACTGGGTGATCACTGACGGTGTGAACTCGGTGGGCTGAAGGGCCTGATTCTGTGCTATATCTCTAATCTAAACTAATCATGCTAAAAGTAACTTGCTTATTTGGACGACCAAATGCCTTATCCCTAAAGGGGGAGGTCCACATTGCAAATATAGATCATGACTTACTGAAGAACTTGGCAGCATTATTTTGAATGGGATCCCAGATTCACTGGAGCAATTGGAGAGGCGTTCAGAGAAGTAGCTAATAAAAGAAAGAAGGGTAGTTATCTACTTGAGCTAGTTCTGGCATTCAGCATTGTAATGGCTGACGTTTAATTCTGACCCAATTACCTGCATTTTCACCATAACACTTAATATTTTAATTAGATGTAGGTTTATTATTGTTATGTGTGCCGAGGTACAATGAAAAGCTTTGTTTTGCATGCAATCAAATTAAATCACATAATATTATACATTAACACAATCAAGTCAAACTCAAGTACAATAGGTAGAGCAAAGGGGAAGATACAGAGTGCAGAATACAGTTCTTAGCATTGTAGAGCAGGTTCCATGGACAAAGTCCAATAACCGTAATGGGGCAGAGGTGAATCAGGACTGTACCCTGGCTGATGTTAGAACTGCTCAGAAGCCAGATAATGGAGTGGAAGAAGCTGTTCCTGAGATTAACATGGAACTGCAGATGCTGCTTTACAACCTTCACGTGGTCCACCCTGTTTTGACTAATGCAATCAACCCGACATGCGCAAAGAAATAGATGTAGTGTTTTGGTGTCTACAACTTTAGGCTGTGCACGCCATACACAAGAAGAAGATTGATAGGTGACATTTCCAGTCGGGATATTTCTTCAGACTTTGAAGAATGGTCACAACCCAAAACGTCACCTATCCATGTTCTCCAGTGATTCTGCCTGACCCGCTATGTAACTCCAGCACTTTAATATTTTTTTAACTTTAATTAACATATGAACAAATTTTATCCAAATATATCCGCCACTTGTGATAAATGTCTAGCCCAAAAGGCAACTATAACACACTCCTTAGTCTCCTGCATAAAACTTTATAGATTTTGGAATGATATTTTTGAAATATTTACAAAATTATTCAAGACAAGAATGGAACCTAATACTGAAATGATTATATTTGGCGTAATGGAAGATGGGAATAAATTGAACACATCTCAAAATCTATTCCTTAACTATGGTTTAATAATAGCAAAAAAATTAATTCTTAAATTTTGGAAGGGTACATCAATACCAACGCTTAAAATGTGGATTGCAAGTATGTTGGACACCGCTCATCTTGAGGAAATGCGATTCCTCCTAATGGATAAATCAGACCAATTCATAACGAGTTGGTCTCCATTCGTCGTTTTTTTGGAATCATATGGTGCAACACAATTGTAAAAAATAACTGTTTCAGGACTGGACGAGGGTTGGTCAAGACTATAAATAATGATCTCCTCTTTTTTTCTTTTCTTCTCTCTATTCTCTCTCTCAACTTTTTTCATTTACTCGTTTTCTTTTTTCACACACTATATATTTCACATCTTTCTATCCTTTACTATCTAACTTCTTTTTCTTATTCTAATCTTTTTTCAGTGTAACAAAAAAAAAAAAGAAGTTGTACATAAAATGTATTATGAAAATATATATTAGGCACTTTGGTGCCATATGACTGTACTTACTTCTAATAAAATAAAATATTAAAAAAAAAAAAAAAAAACATATGTTTATTAATATTAGATTTAAAACTAACAATTGACCTGGCATAAGTTATCATTTGTGAAATTAAGTGGCAGGTTTCTACCCACCTTGTAGAAAAGTTTGACTTCCCTCCTGAAGGTTTCATTCTAAGTTTTAGATGATGTCCTTTGGCCATGGGATCCATCAATTTAATCAGTTCCACTTGGCATTTGGAAAATTATCAAACCATTCCCGAGAACACAATATACATTCATAGGGAAATGCAGCAAGGAAACAGGTCCTTTTGCCCACCAAGTCCATGCCGACCATTGATCATCCGTTCACACTAATTCTGTTATCCCAATTTTGCTTCCTCTCCCTACACACGGCAATTTACAGAGGGCCAATTAACCTACAAACCCGCAGGTTTTTGGGATGTGGGAGGAAACCTTTGCGGGCACAGGGAAAATGCGCAGATTCCAAACAGACTGCACCTAAGGTTAGGATTGAACTGGGTCTGTGACACTGTGAGGCAGTAGTTCTACCAGCCCTTACGTTTGCAACATATCTCCTTGCGACTCAGTCTTTGAAGTCCAGCTATCTTCCTGGTAAGTCTAAGCTGCCTTTTCCATCAGGGTTGATATATTTTTTTCCATGATGTGGTGCTTAAAACTGCTCATAGCACCTGATGGGTGGCTTAACAATGAATTTCTACAACTGCAACATAACCTTTATTCTCTAGTCATCTAAATCTAGCCTTTCTTTCCATTACACTTTTTACTTTTTTTTCTTCTTCACCTGCCCATGAGATTTAATGTAACTGGATCCTAATTCTATATCTTTTTGGATTGTAACGTAACATCCAGCTTTGCACCCTCACAAACAGAGAGCTGTACAGCACGGAAAAAGGGCATTTTGTCCACCTTGTCTATGCAACCAAGTTGGCATATTGGGCTAGTCCCATTTGCCTGCATTAGGCCAACAGCCCTCTAAACCCTTCCTATCCATATACCTGTCCAAATGTCTTTTAAAACTCTGCTTCTATAGTTTCCACTGGCAGCTCCTTCCAGAAACGGACTACAGTACCCTCTATGTGAAAAGGTTGCCCCTGAGGTTCCTCTTAAATCTCTCCCCTTAAGTCTGTGCCTCTAATTCTAGAATCCTTTACCCTGGGGGAAAGACTGTAAGCTGAGACTGTCACTTTATACATGCCCATCATGATCTTGTTTAGTTTAAAGATACAGCTTGCAAACAAGCCTACCGACTCCATGCCGACCATCGATCACCCATACACGAGTTCTATCCTACACATTAAGGACATTTTACAGAAGCTAGTTAACCTACAAACCTGTACATCTCTGGAGTGCGAGAGGAAACCGAAGCACCCAGAGAAAATGCACGCGGTCACAGGGAGAACGTACAAACTCCCTGCAGACAGCACCCGTATTCAGGGTCGAACCCAGATCTCTGGCACTGTGAGGCAGCAACTTTACCACTGCGCCACTGTGCTGCCCTGAGATGGATTGAGCAGGATACTGTAACACATAAGTCAATTTCTGCATCATTGGATAAGTCACAACTGGTTTGTGCTTAGCAGCCTGGGATAAGAAACAACCAGCCCATTAGAACATCCACATGGTGAAAACTCCCTCACCACAGGATCTATAGGGCCACGGTAGCCTTTGTGTTAATGTATTTAGCGATAATGAAGCTAGTTCCTGGATAGTCTCTATGGCAGCAGGGTTAGAAACATAGAAAAATAGGTGCAGGAGTAGGCTATTTGAGCCAGCATTGGCTGATCATCTAAAATCAGTACCCTGTTCCTGCTTTTTTCCCCATATCCCTAGATTCCTTTAGCCCAAAGAGCTAAATCTAACTCTCTTGAAAACATCCAGTAAATTGGTCTCCACTGCCTTCTGTGGCAGAGAATTCCACTTCTCCATCACATTACCTGATCTGCCTCTCCACATGAAACCGGTCTCTTCTCTGTCTGTTTTTAAATCACTTCTTAAAACCCATCTCTTCTCCGTGGCCTTTGATACCCAGTAAGATGTCGACTTTATTTATTTACTTGATTTAATTTCTTATTTTGATTGCTTTTATTGCGTGGCTATTATTTTTACTTATGTTTTATGTCTTTTAATTTATTGTTGTATTTCATATGTAATTTTTGCGCCTCATGTGAGCTGTTATGTTGTCTGTTTATGATGTCTTGTTTATTCTTCTGTACAGCACTTTGGTCAACATTGGTTGTTTTAAAGTGCTTAACAAATAAAGTTGGATTGGATTGGATTCTGTGGCAGAGAATTCCACAGTGGCCCCCAGGGCTGTCTCCATGGCAACCAGGGGCCTGAGTGAGAAGACGAACTGATAGATATACCAACTGAAAGATATAGTGACGATATTGTGGGAGGTAATGTTGCATCAGGTAATGTGATGGAGATAGTTAAAGCCTGGGAAAAGACACCCAGAAGGCCTCTCAAGGAGCACAGTAATTGGAAATGATTGGCTTTCTCCTGGAACCGTTACCATGGAAACTAAAGCTTTAACTGAATAAGAGGGATGCTTTAGTATAAAACCACTAGATTGGGTATTTACCAACCAAAGACAAAGGTCTATAAAGCACAGCAACAGGCAGGGAGGGCAATGTCACAGTAACTGATCACATGCCTTCTACTTAGTTTAGTTTATTAGATTAGAGATACAGTTTGGATCAGGCCCCTCAGCCCACCGAGTCCACGATGATCAGTGATCACCCCGTACACTAGCACTATCCTACATATTAAGGACAATTTACAATTTACCAAAGCCAATTAAGCTACAAACCTGCATATCGTTTGAGTTTGGGAGGAAACCTGAGCACCCAGTGAAATCCTACGTGGTCATAGAGAAAATGTACAAACTCCATGAAGAAGGCACCCATAGTCAGGATCGAATCCAGGTCTCTGGCGCGTAAGGCAGCAACTCTACTGCTGTGCCACTGTGCCGCCCATGAATTGGTAGGTTAATGTTTATTATTGTCACGTGTACCAAGGAACAGTGAAAATCTTTGTTTTGCATGCTATCTAAAGAGATTAGATAATACCATACATAAATACAATCAAGTGAAACTCAGGTACAATAGGTAAAGTAAAGGGAAAGATACAGAGTGCAGAGTATAGTTCTCAGCAATTGTAGCGCATCAGTTCCACAGACAAAGTCCAATATCCGCAATAGGATGGTGAATCGGATAGTATCCTAGCTTATGGAAGGACTGTTCAGAAGTCTGATAACAGAGAAGAAGCTGATCCTGAGTCTGATAGTGCCTGATCCGCATTTGATGATGCCTGACCTGCTGAGTTACTCCAGCACTTTGTGTTCCTTTGGGTAAACCAATACCGGCAGTTCCTTTCTATACATTTTGACATCTCCACTGCGAAATCTCCTCAAGGTAGGCCTACTTTGTAAAAGTTCTTCTCCTCTCTCCAGTGAGAGTTCTGTGAGACTTTCTCTCATAGCTCCCCATCTGTGATTCCTGCTGCCCTCCTGCTTTATTACCTGCCAGGCTATGTCCTACCTCTTCTCTCTCTCAGCTTTCTTACACCCCTCCTTACAAAGTCTGAAGAATGGTCCCAACTCGAAACATCACCTATCCATGTTCTCCAGAGAAGGTGCCTTACCCGCTGAGTTACTCTGGCACTTTGTGTCCTACGTTTCTGCACCTTCTGCCGATGGGAGTGGGGAGAAGGAATGACTGGGGTGGGACAAGTCTTTGGTTATATTGGCTGCTTTTCTGAGGCAGTATGAAGTGTAATGTAGTTTAGTTTAGTTTATTGTCACATTTGCTGGTTAGCACGCAACAAAAGCTTTTCACGGTACAGTGAAAAGCTTTAGTTGCGTGCTAACCAGTCAGTGGAAAGACAATGCATTAATACAATTGAGCCATCCAGAGTGTATAGATACATAATAAATGAAATAATGTGAATAATGTTTAGTGCAAGATAGTCCAGTAAAAGATCAAAGATTGTCCAATGCTCTCCAATGAGGTAGTCGCTCAAAACTGCCCTCTAGTTGTTGGTAGGATGGTTCAGTTGCCTGATATCAGCTGGGAAGAAATTGTCGCTGAATCTGGAGGTGTGTTTTCAAACTTCTGTACCTCTTGCTTGATGGGAGAGGGGAGAAGAGGGATTTGCTGGGGTGCGACTCGTCCTTGATTATGATGGTGGCCTTGCTGAGGCAGAGTGAAGTGTAGATGGAGTCAATGGAAGGGAGGTTGGTTTATGTGATGGTCTGGGCTGCATCCACAATTCTCTGCAATTTCTTGTGGTCTTGGTTGGAGCTGTTCCCAAATCATGCTGATTCATCCCAATAAAATGCTTTCCAAGGCGCGTCTGTAGAAGTTGGTGAGAGTTGTGGCCCCATAGCAGAACCATCCACGTCGTGGGGCTGGAAACTGGAAGTATCCCGAGCTAATTCTGCTACCACCATCATCTATTGCAACAAGTGATGGCTCCCACTGATTGTCACCGGAAGATGTCAACATTTGAAACATGGAAGATGGACACAAAAGACGAAGGTGAGAGTTGTTGGGGACATGCTAAACTTCCTTAGCCTTTAAGGAAGTAGATGGAATGATGTCTGTGCATTTGGTGATAAGTCTGTATCTAATCTCAAAATGCTTTGTCCCATTGGTGAGACAATGCATGGACCACACTTTCTCTTATTCTTAAGGGCTTTCTCTCTCCAGTGCTACCAAAATATTTCACTTTTTGTCCTGTGCATGGAGCTGTATGAGTAATTCATCTAAACTGTATGAATCATGGCTCGCTCACTGAAATAAATCAGGTTTCTATTACAATGTTAGGCCACATAATAACAATGAAGATTTTCTCAGCCACTGAAATTACAAACAAGTTTGGGTTAGTTTTAGTGATACAGCATGGAATCAGGTCCTTCGGTCCACTGGGTCCGTGACAACGATCGATCACCTGTTCACACTGGTTCTATGCTATCACATTTTCTCATCTCCTCACCTACACACTAGGGGGCAATTTACAGATGTTTGTTAACCTACAAACCTGCATTTCTTTGGGAAGTGGCAGGAAACCGGAACAACCAAAGGAAACCCACGTGGTCACAGAGGGAACGTGCAAACTCCACACACGGACAGCACTGAGGTGAGGATCGAACTTGGGTCTCTGGTGTTGTGAGGCAGCGGCTCTACCAGCTGTGCCACTGTGCCACTCCGTGGGACAACCAATGTTATTTTGTAGGTTTTGCATTCTTGGGGGATTTAGCTGTTCAAACGTGTGTTTGAAATGAACGGCTGAAAATACAAAAAATCTTTGTTTTTATCTGGGTTGAAATCAGGATAATTGATCAGCTTAATTAAGGGTGACGTATAAATTCATAAGTACTAGGAGCAGAATTAGGCCATTTGACCCATCAAGTCTACTCTGCCATTCAATCATGGGTGATCTATCTTTCAACCCCATTCTCCTGCTATCTCCCCATAACCCCTGACATCCTTGCTAATCAAGAATATATGTCACATCACAAGACACATGCAAACATGTGCAGGTTTGTACGTTAATTGGCCACTGTAAATTGCTCCTAGTGTGTAGGGAGTGGATGAGAAAGTGAGATAACATAGAATTAGTGTGAACGTATTATCAATGATCGGCATCGATTTGGTGGCCTTAAGGGGGTGTAATTCTAAATTAAACTGAACTAAATTGGTATTGCTCCATCATTTCTATTTAACAAAACATTGTATTAATGATTAATTGAAGGATTAGCTTGATTACATTTTAAATGCTGCTGACAGTTTTTTAAAGTTTTGATAGGGTTCATTTGATCATTTGGCTCCCTCTTGTGGGGCCTTGGTGATTTCATTGCAGATCAGATCGGTCATGAAAATAATAACCATATAATACTCAATGAATCAGAAAATAACAATAACTACTGGTATATTAATTATTAACAAGCATTCAGAAACTGTGGGCTATATAATTGAATATTTAATTGAATGTTGATGTATTCAATCTTGAGACCTTGAAACTTGAAATTCAAGGAAATTACAAGCGAATTCAGATTCAGATTCAGATTCAATTTTAATTGTCATTGTCAGTGTACAGTACAGAGACAACGAAATGCATTTAGCATCTCCCTGGAAGAATTGGTTACATTTGTAATAAATTTACCCAAGGGGTTTATTATGGGGGTATTAAGGTTCAGGAAGTAATTATGCAACTTTATAGTGCTTTGATCAAGTTGCATTTGGAGTATTGTGTGCATTTCCTGCACCCCATTGCAGGAAGTAGGTGGAGGCTTTGGAGAGGGTGCAGAGCAGGTTTACCAGAATGCTGCCTGGAATAGAGGCTATTAGCTACAGGTAGAGGCTGGACAAATTGGATTGTTTTCTCTGGAATGCCAGGGGTTGCGGGGAGACCTGATAGAAGTATATAAAATTCAGTTCAGTTTAGGTTATTGTCACGTGTACCGAGATTCAGTGAAAAGCTCTTTGTTGTCGGCTATCCAGTCAATAGAAAGACAATACATGATTACAATCGAGCCATGCAGTGCAGTGTATTTACAGTGTGTTACAGTACATTACAATACAGAACAAGGGAATAACGTTTAGTGCAAGCTAAAGCCAACAAAGTCCGATCAAGGAAAGTCCGAGGGTCACCAATGAGGTAGATAGTAGTTCAGCACTGCTCTCTGGTTGTGGTAGGATGATTCAGTTGCCTGATAATAGCTGGGAAGAAATTGCCTCTGAATCTGGAGCTGTGCGTTTTATATACCCATTGCCTGATGGGAGCGAGTGGCCAGGGGGCAACTCTGAAGAAGGGTCTCGACCTGATACGTCACCCATTCCTTCTCTCCAGAGATGCTGCCTGTTCTGCTGAGTTACTCCAGCATTTTGTGTCTATCTTCAATAGGCGATTGGTTTGTGTGATGTTCTGGGCTGCGTCCAGTCGCTGCAATTTCTTGCGGTCTTGGATGGAGCTGTTCCCAAACCAAGCTGTGATACATCCTGATATATTGACTTTTGATGTTGGAGGGGTGACTCCAGCTGTTTGGGGGTAGGGGGAGGGGGGTGAGATCTGGAGGGTCCTGACCCAAAATGTCCCTTATCCATTTCTCCAGAGAGCTACCTGACCTGCTGAGTTACTCCAATACTTTGTCATAAGTCTAATAGGAGTAGAATTAGGCCATTCGGCCCATCGTCTACTCCACCATTCAGTCATGTTTGTTCTATCACTCTCTCCTAACCCCATTCTCCTGCCTTCTCCCCATAACCTCTGGCACCTGTACTAATCAAATACTAATACTAATTTGTATCTTATAACCTATTCCATACATCCAATTCTTGCAGTTCTGGCACATTTGTTCAGATGAGAACACTATCCAACCAGGGCTCCTGACATCCCCTTCACGTCTGGGCTACACCTTCCCCTCCATCATAGTTGATAGAAGACTTACTTCTCTGTTCCATCTCCCCAGCTCTGGGTTTTGGGGTGAGATCCAGGTGTGGAGAGGGAGTGAGATCAGGTGTTGGTGGGATGACTTTTGATGTTGGAGGGGTGACTCCAGCTGTTTGGGGGTAGGGGGAGGGGGGTGAGATCTGGGTGTTGGTGATGTTACTCCAGGTGTGGAGGTGACTCCAGGTTTTGGGGGAGGTAGTGACTCCTTGTCTGGGCAAGGAGTGACTCCAGATGCGGGTGGTGACTCCAATGTCAGGGTGAGATCCGGGTGTGGGTGTCGTTGTTGGGAGAGTGTGTGCATTTGGGTGTAGGTGGTGGGAAGACTCCTAGTGCTGACTGGGGGTGATTCCAGGTGTGGGTGTGACTTCGGGTGTGAGAGGGGGTCACACCGGGTGCAGGGGTCACTCCGGGTGTGGGTCGGGGTGACTCCGGATGCGGGTAGGGGTGATTCCGTGTGCAGGTTGGGGTGACTCCAGGTGTTGGGGTGGCTCCGGGTGTAGGGGTGAGTCCAGGTGTAGGGGTGAGTCCGGGTGTAGGGGTGAGTCCGGGTGTAGGGGTGAGTCCGGGTGTACGGGTGAGTCCGGGTGTGGGTAGGGGTGAGTCCGGGTGTGGGTAGGGGTAAGTCCGGGTGTGGGTAGGGGTAAGTCCGGGTGAGGGTAGGGGTGACTCCCGGTGCGGGTAGGGGTGACTCCCGGTGCGGGTAGGGGTGACTCCCGGTGCGGGTAGGGGTGACTCCCGGTGCGGGTAGGGGTGACTCCCGGTGCGGGTAGGGGTGACTCCCGGTGCGGGTAGGGGTGACTCCCGGTGCGGGTAGGGGTGACTCCCGGTGCGGGTAGGGGTGACTCCGGGTGCGGGTAGGGGTGACTCCGGGTGCGGGTAGGGGTGACTCCGGGTGCGGGTAGGGGTGGCTCCGGGTGCGGGTAGGGGTGGCTCCGGGTGCGGGTAGGGGTGGCTCCGGGTGCGGGTAGGGGTGAGTCCGGGTGCGGGTAGGGGTGACTCCGGGTGCGGGTAGGGGTGACTCCGGGTGCGGGTAGGGGTGACTCCGGGTGCGGGTAGGGGTGACTCCGGGTGCGGGTAGGGGTGAGTCCGGGTGCGGGTAGGGGTGACTCCGGGTGCGGGTAGGGGTGAGTCCGGGTGTGGGTAGGGGTGGCTACGGGTGTAGGGGTAATGACCACGGGTGCCGGGGCTGCATATTTCGGGGGGGGGGGGGGTGATTCCGGGTGTTGGGGGAGACACCGGGAGTGTGGGTCTCTCCGCCCGGTGCGGACCCGGAGCAGTCGATGAGCGGAGCGGCCCCGACCCGCCCACCGATCGATCGATGGCTCGGCGGCCGGCGGTTACCAGGGAGACGGGCGGCGGCGGCGACGAGCTTCAGTCCCGGGCCTCCTCCGCGTCACATCAGCCCCGCCGCTCGATCCGTTACCCGCCGCCTCGAGGCGACCCGGAGCAGCGCGAGCTTCAGTCACCGGCCCCCGACCACAGCACCAGCCCCGGGCCTGTGACTGGGAGCAACCCCGGGCCGGTGCAGCCGCAATGGCGGAGCAGGACCCGGCCACGCTGGTGAGAGAGGGAGGGGGTAGATCTGTGTGTCAGTGTCAAGGCCTGTGGAGGGGGGTGAGGAGAGGGGGGTGTGTGACCAGGTAAAGTGAAGAGGGGATCTGCGTCCGGGCCAGGGTGAGGGGTCTGTCCCCGGGGGTGAGTAGAGCATGGCAGGATCTGTCTCGGGATAGTGGGGGGTTTTGGGGGATATGTCCCCAGGGGGAGTGGGAAGAATCTGTTCCGAGCCCTGATGTGAGCAAAGATATCTTTGGATGTGAGTGGGGGGTGGAAAGGGACTGTCCTTGTGGAGAATTAGTTTTTTGGGGGGGGGGGGAGGAGGAGGAGGGGTTCCCCATGGAGAATGGGGGTGGTGGGGTGTGGAGAAACTGTGTCTCAAGCCCCAAGGTGTGTGACGGTGAGCCAAAGGGCCTGTTTCCATGCTGTATCTTTCAATCAATCTTAATGTTGTGCTGCAACATGCTGTGGGTGGAATCATAGATTATAACAGCCTCTGACCTTCTATGAAGGTAGATTTGTTCAATCAAATGAAAGAAAAATGCTATCTGAAAAGGATGGGCTATGGAGGAATTGGTGGCTTGTGGAAGATTAGGTGAAGTTGAATTAATTACATTTATTTTACTATTTTGAATTTGCAGGCACTAATAAACTACTACTGCCAAAAAAATTACTTTAATCATATCCAGATTGCTGCAGATGTGGGTATGAAAAAATATGGCAATGATGCGGTGTTCCTATTCTTCCGTGCTTATGGGATACTTATGGAAGGTAATGTAATGTAGTGAAAATATCAAATACACTTTCATAACATTCACAGATTAAATAATAACGAGACAAATTATATAATTTCTAAATTGTCTCTATTTTGTGTATGTAGATCGCATTCAAGAAGCTATCCGTGAGCTTGAGGTTGTTAGGGAGAAGCAGGATGTATCACTCTGCACCACCATGGCTTTAATCTATGCTCATAAAAAATGTTCAGCTCCAGGTAAGCATATTTTCCAACCAATGCAGCCAAGGAGAAAAGTGGCACAGCTGGCAGAGCATAGGTGCAGCACAGGAACGGGCTCTGTGGCCCACAATGTTTCTGCCGAACATGATGCCTAGCTAAACTGATCTCATCTACTTGTACATGATCCATATCCCTCTATTCCCTGCACACTCGTGTGCCTATCTAAAAGCCTCTTAAACGCCACTTTAATATTGCCCGCCACCACCACCCCATGGCAAGGTGTTCCGCTCTGTGTAAAAAAAACTTGCGCCACACATCTCCATTAAACTTTTGCCCTCTCACCATAAAGTTATGTGTTGGACATTTCCACCCCGGGGAAAAAGGTTCTGACTGGCTACCCTATCTAATCCTCTCATAATTTTATATACTAACATTTTGCCTTGATAAAAGATCGTGACACCATTCAAGAACTGGATAACAAACTCAAAGAGAACCGGAAGACTGCAGGGCAGATGGCATTGTATTTTGCTAGTCTCTTTCTTTGGCATATTGGGCGTCACGACAAAGCTCGCGAATATGTTGACAGAATGATCAAGGTTTCGAGTGGATCACGAAAGGTCGGTATACTTACTATATATTCACTGTAGGTGTATTTTTTTCGATAATTCTTCAATTTAGATACAGGAATTATAATAAGGATTTTTCTTTTCATTGATAAAATATTATGACATGATCACACAGTAGCACGGTTAGTGCTGATGCCTCATGTTTTCAGGCATCAGGGTTTGATCCTGACCTCAGGTGCTTTCTGTGTGGAGTTTGCACATTCTCCCTGTGGATTTCTCTGGATGCTCTGGTTTCCAGCCACACACTACAGATGTGGCAGCATGTTAATTGGCAACTGTGAAATTACCTCTTATTATAGGTAAGTGACGAAAGAATCAAAGGGTAGTTGACAGACATGTATGGGAGAATAATTTGTAAACCACAGGAAAATGTGGGGAAGGGGGATGAAACCTGGAGGGTTATTCTGCAAGGACCAGCTAAGACGTAAGGGTGAGAATGAGGAGGACTCTTGGCAGCTGTCAAAGTTGCTGTACCCATGCAGGGGGCAGTTGTGTTGTAAGAGACGCTGACTGCAGTGGGCCACAATGATGAGCAAGCATCCAGCTCCAAGCTGAATCAGCACCCTGGACCATGCTGGAAGAAGCAGGGCAAGTGCTGGAGGAACTCAACGGTCAGGCAGCAACTGTGGAAGGAATGGACAGATGACGTTGTGAATCGGGACCATGCTTCAGACTGAGATGTTACAGGTCAGGATCAATCTGAAGAGCTCCTGTCCATTCCCTGCACAGATGCTGCCTGACCGGCTAAGTTCCTCCAGCACTGTATTTTGCTCATGATTCCAGCATCTGCAGTTCCTCGTGCCTCTGGAAGAAGCAGTGTTTCCCAGGCTTTATGGCAGCAAAAGATCTGACTCTTTGTAAACACAAGGAACTGCAGATGCTGGTTTACAGAAAAAGGCACAAAATGCTGGAGTAACTCAGTCGGTTAAGCAGCATCTCTGGAGGACATGGATAGATTGTGTTTTGGGTCGGTACCCTTCCTCAGACACTTTGAAATCTCTTCAAATCACCTATCCATGTTCTCCATAGATGCTGCTGGACCCACTGAGTTACTCGAGCACTGTGTCTTTTTTAAAATCTGACCCTTCGTGTTGTCAAGATTCTGACTTTCCCATAGCTGGGTGTTTCATGCATGGTATGACAAATCAAATTTCTACTCGTTATCCTTTTCACCCAGATTCCTTCTAAACTGTTATGGTTACAGGATGTTGCCTTGCATATTCCTCCATTTGGCCGTGTGATCATTATTATTCTATGTACCTTTTTTCCAGGGTCTAATCTTGAAAGGATGGATTGATCTAACCAGTGGGAGAGACGCAAATGCTAAAAAGGCCATAAAATACCTTGATGAAGGAATCCAGGATGGAAATGATATATTTGCCATGATGGGGAAAGTGAGTTTAAAAACTGGGGTTAAGAAATACTATAGAAATAAAATAATGAAATTAGAGTTGTGGAGTCATACAGCATGAATACAGGCCCTTAGGACCAACTCGCCCATACCGACCAGGATGCGCCATCTAAGCCAGTCCTATTTGCCTGCGATAGAGACAAAATGCTGGAATAATGCCGGGTCAGGCAGCATCTCTGAAGAAGATGGATAGGTGATGTTTTGAGTTGGGACTCTTCCCCCGACCTGAAATGTCACCTATTCATGTTCTCTAGAGGTGCTGCCTGACCCGCTGAGTTACTCCAGCATTTTATGCCTACCTTTCGTATAAACCAGCATCTGCAATTCCTTTTTATTACATCCTAATTGCCTGTATTTGGCCTATGCTTCTAAACCTTTTCTATCCATGTACCTGTCTAAATATCTGTTAAATGTTGTTATTGTACCTGCTTAATTATCTCCTCTCGCGGCCTGTTCCGTATACCCACCACCCTCAGGTTTCTATTAAATCTTTCCCCTTGCACCTCAAATCTATGTCCTCTGCAGCACAGGAACGTTCGGCTCACAATGTCTGTGCCAAGCATTATGCCAACTTATCTGCCTGCGCATAATCCATATCCCTCCATTCCTTGCATATGCTTATATAAAAATCTCTTAAACAGCACTCTTATCTGCCTCCACTACCACCCTTAATAGCATGTAACAGGCACGCGCCACTGTGTAAAGTTTTCTCCGATACATCTCCTTTGAACTTTGCCCCTCCTATCTAGTAATGTTGCCACTTTGAGGGAATTATGGACTTCATATGCAAGCCCATTCCTCCATATCCCACCATTCCCTGTACAACCATGTGCCTATCCAAAAGTTTCTTAAATGTGATTATCATATCTGCCTCCACCACTACCCCTGGCAGCATGTTCCAGGCACATTTTCTATCCAACGATTTCACCATCCTGTTTACCTCTTCCTGAAGTCCACTGCTATCGTTACAGTTCACTAGGATTCAAAGTCATGTGCATATGTGGAAATTGTATGCTATACCCCACATCAAAATCATTAATATGTTAAGAGAACAATGCTAATATCAGCCCCCAGTGAACTCCACCACAAATTTCCCTTGATTCAAGAAATATACCAATTTGTACAAATTTGGATCTAGGAGTGCAGGTGCATGGTTCCTTGAAGATCGAGTCACACATAGATAAGGTGGTCAAAAAGGCTTTTGGCACATCATCAGTCAGAGTATCACGTATAGATGTTGGGAGGTCATGTTGCAGTTGTATAAGACATTTGTGAGACCGCATTTAAAGTATTGTGTTCGGTTCTGGGCACCATATTATAGGAAAGATGTTGTCAAGCTGGAAATGGTACAGAGAAGACTTACGAGGATGTTGTCAGGACTTGAAGGTCTGAGCTAAAGGGAGAGGTTAAGTAGGCTAGGACTGTATTCCTTGGAGCGCAGGAGGATGAGGGGTGATCTTATAGAGGTGTATAAAATCTTGAGAGAAGTAAATCGGGTAGAGGCACGGTCTCTTACCCAGTGTTGGTGAATCGAGGACCAGAGGATATAGGTTTAAGATGAAGGGGAAAATTTTAATACGAATCTGAGGGGTAACTTTTTCACATAAAGGGTGGTGGGTGTGTGGAACAAGCTGCCAGAGGAGGTAGTCGAGGTAGAGACTATCCCAACGTTTAAAAAAACAGTTAGACAAGTACATGGATAGGACAGGTTTGGAGGGATATGGACCAAACACAGGCAGGTGGGACTAGTGTAGGTGGGACATGTTGGCCGGTGTGGGCAAGTTGGGCCTCAGGGCCTGTTTCCACACTGTATCACTCTATGACTCTATAATGAAGTTCTGTTACTTTGGCAAGTTTGTATCCGTACTGTTACAGTTCCTTTTATTCCATGGCCTTTAGACTTGATGACAAACTAATTGGGTGCACCTTTACAAATGCCTTTTGATATATCATTTGTTGCAGCATCTCTTTCCAAACTTCATCCAAAAAACACCTCTGTCAGAATCTTTAGATGTTTGGAAAATTATGATCGGGGTGCCTCCAATTTCCTCCCTTCCCTCAGCAACCTTTTACATATCTCATTGATCAAGTAGCTAACCGTGTCAATATCTCAGCTTGAATAAATCATAACCCAAAAAAAGTAGCCCATTAATTTAATCAGAATGCATTTCACATTGCTTTTGACAGTATGTTCACAGTAAAAGATAACGAAACAGTTACATGTGGAAACAAGGAACTGCAGACACAAAGTGCTGGAATAACTCATGGATCAGGGGTGGTCCTGACCTGAAACATTCCCGATCCATGTTCTCTAGAGAAGTAAAGGAACAGTTAACATGAGTTCCTCAAATCAAATTACACAAACAATCTCATTACATTAGGTTATTCAATTTTCCCTCAACGAAAACCCAACAAAAGAAATCGTTTCCTTTGAAATGTCTTTTTTTCCCTCCTTTGTATGCCTTCTTGGTCTCTTTCCCTGTCACAATTCCTTCCTGGAATCGTGATTTTTATTGTTCAGTGCATTCAAACAAACTTGCATTCTTTGGGCTATAACGCTCTTTTAGTGCCTATTATCAACAGACACTTAATTTAATGGAACTAAAGTTGGCTGTGCACCTCCATTTTTGTAACCTGTTTGGGCTCAGTCAATACCAAGTGCACCAACACAATTGACGAGGAAGATGCAACAAAAAGTAGACCACATTATTACATAAAAATCATTTCCTGTTCTGGGAGTCGATCGATTTCTAATCATCTAAATAATGTAGAATAAGTTGCTGCCACTTTGGATTAGTGGTTGAAAATTTTTCTGTGCACTGGGTTTATTCATATTGTAAAGTTGTTATGAAACGACGATTGTCATCATTAAGGGAAGGCACAGTGATGTAGCTGGTAGAGCTGTTATCTCACAGCTCCAGAGACCCGGGTTCAATCCTGACCTTGGGTGCTTTCTATGTGGAGTTGGGTTTTCTCCGGGTGCTCCGGTTTCCTCCCATAAACCAAAGACGTGCGGATTTGTAGGTTAATTGGCCTCCGTATATTACCCCGAGTGTGCAGAGAGTGCTGAGAATGTGGGATTATATAGAACTGGTGTGAACGAGTGATTGAAGGTCGGTGTGGACTCAGTAGGCAGAAGGTCTTGTTTCCATGCTGTATCTCTAAACTAAGTTCATGATAATATTCAGCTATTTTCTAAGATTTGACTTGGTGACTAAAACTATCCACCCTAAAAGTATGAAGCAGTTAAGGCATGGAGTTATTCCATTTGCTTACTTGTGACTTCAGAATATTATTTCTTGTCAATAGGCACAGTACTTTGAGATGCGACAGAACTTCTCAGGGGCTTTGGAAATGGTAAACCAAATAATAGTTCATTTTCCTGGCTTCCTGCCTGCTTTTGTAAAGAAGATAGAGCTACAACTAGCCTTGCAGGATTGGGAACAGACAATTGAGACAGTCCACAGGTAAAGATGTTCAATTAACATAACAGCATTTCTGTTAAATGTTAGTTTCAAGCAACTACAGATGCTGGAATCTTGAACAAAAAACAAAGTGCTGTAGTATCTCAGTGTTCAGGCAGCGTCTGTGCACAAAATGAGCACTAAGTGCTGTAGTGTGAAGAAGGATCCTGTTAAAGAAAACTGTTGTGTTTTAAAGTTTTCTTTAACGGTCCTGACCCAACGGGTCACCTGTCCATTCCCTCCACAGATGGGTAGGAAGGAACTGCAGATGCTGGTTTAAACCGAAGATAGACACAAAAAGCTGGAGTAACTCAGAGGGACAGGCAGCATCTCTGGAGAGAAGGAATGGGTGATGTTTCGGGTTGAAACCCAGTTTGAAGAAGGGTCTCGACCCGAAACATCACCCATTCCTTCTCTCCAGAGATGCTGCTTGTCCCGCTGAGTTGCTCCAGCTATTTTTGTCAACCCTCCACAGATGTGCCTTCCCCGCTGAGTTCCTCCAGCATTTTGTGCTTTGTTCTGTTAAACTTTATCTGTGCATGACTATGGTTGCAGTTATAATAGACCAGAAAGTAGCCTGTGTATAACCAACGGAGAATCTCAGACTGTCATTTCCAGGTCAGAATACGTGCAATATGATAATAAGTTCTTTGCATGCATCTAGTGCAGCCTAGAGTCCTGGAGTGATACAGCGTGGAAACAGACCTTTCGGCCCAATTTTCCCACACCAGCCAACATGTCCCAGCTACACTAGTCCCATCTGCCTGCGTTTGGCCCACATCCCTCTAAATGTAATGTGGATAAATGTGAGGTTATCCACTTTGGTGACAAGAATAGGAAAGTAGATTATTATCTGAATGGTGTCAGATTACGAATAGGAGAGGTGCAACGAGACCTGGATGTTCTTGTACATCAGTCACTGAAAGTTAGCATGCAGGTACAGCAGGCAGTGAAGAAAGCTAATGTTGGCCGTTGCGAGAGGATTTGAGTTTAGGAGCAAAGATATCCTGCAGTTGTACAGGGCCCGGGTGAGACCACACCTGGAGTATTGTGTGCAATTTTGGTCTCCTAATTTGAGGAAGGATGTTCTTGCTATTGAGGGAGTACAGTGTTAGGTTCACCGGGTTAATTCCTGGGATGGCGGAACTGACATGATGAAAGATTGAGTCGACTGGACTCGTATTTGCTGGAATTTAGAAGGATGAGAGGGGATCCTGTAGAAAAATATAAAATTCTTAAAGGATTGGACAGGCTAGCTGCAGCAAAAATATCCCCGATATTGGGGGACTCCAGAACCAGGAGTCACAGTTTAAGAATAAGGGTCAGACCATTTAGGACTGAGATGAGGAAAAACTTTTTCAACCAGAGAGTTGTGAATCTGTGGAATTCTCTGCCACAGAAGGCAGTGGACGCCAATTCGTGAATACTGGATGTTTTCAAGAGAGAGTTAGATTTAGCTCTTTGGGCTAAAGGAATCAAGGGATATGGGGAAAAAGCAGGAATGGGGTACTGATTTTTGGTTGATCAACCATGATGATATTGAATGGTGGTGCAGGCTCAAAGGGCCGAATGGCCTACTCCTGCACCTATTTTCTATGTTTCTATGTTTAAACTTGTCCTATCTATGTACCTGTCTAATTGTTTCCTAAATGTTGCAATAGTCCCTGCCTCAACTACCTCCTCTGGCAGGTCGTTCCATACACCCACCATCCTTTAATAATAATAATAATAATAATGGATGGGATTTATATAGCGCCTTTCTAATACTCAAGGCGCTTTACATCGCATTATTCATTCACTCCTCAGTCACACTCGGTGGTGGTAAGCTACTTCTGCAGCCACAGCTGCCCTGGGGCAGACTGACGGAAGCGTGGCAGCCAATCTGTGCCTACGGCCCCTCCGACCACCACCAATCACTCACACACATTCACACACATTCACACACAGGCAAAGGTGGGTGAAGTGTCTTGCCCAAGGACACAACGACAGTATGCACTCCAAGCGGGATTCGAACCGGCTACCTTCCGGTTGCCAGCCGAACACTTAGCCCATTGTGCCATCTGTCGACCTTTGTGTGGAAAAAGTCACCGCTCAGATGCCTATTCAGCTTCTTAAACATTAAATGACAAGGAAATTACATTTCAGTGCTTTCCAAAACAATCGGATGAAATCCCTCCAGTTAATGTGATAATCAGGCTGAATGAAGAGCACTCAGTGTAATGACTTTTTGATAGAATGTAATGAAAGAGAGATGATTAGAACGAAGTACAACTTTTAACGTGCTTATTCTTGAACAAATTCGGCCGGACCAGTTCTACAACAAAACATAGATAAAACCTTTTTCTTTTCTTGTCCCCGCCCCCGATCAGCCTGAAGAAGGGTTTCGGCCCAAAACGTTGCCTATTTCCTTCGCTCCATAGATGCTGCTGCACCCGCTGAGTTTCTCCAGCTTTTTTGTGTACCATAGATAAAACCACTTTGTGTTATTTATGCCACATGCCATTAAAAAAAATGGTTGAGTGTTCATATCAAGTACAGGTCCTCCACCGATTTTCTGGCACCCTTAGTTCCATAGCCTTGCCGAATGATCCGTTTTGCCAGACCAACAGAGGTCGCGGTCTTGGGAGAGGGGTCGGGGGGGGGGGGGGAAATTCGACCCGCTGATCGGCCATGGAAGTCCCGATGAGGTAGAGATCGGCCGACTCACCCGGCCTAGGCGCCACATTTTCGAGGGGACTTCTGGGGGATTTCAAGAGCGCTCATGTAATTTTGTCCAGATTATAAAAGGTGTTGGATTATCAGTTGTTGAAAAATCAATGGTGGACCTGTAATGAAGAGGTGTGGTGGCGAATAGAAAAATATGAGGATTTATAAGGAAATGGCACACTCATATAATTGAACAGATGCAACTGGGATTTATAAAAGTGAAATCATGTTTGACAAATCTTTGACTGCTTTGTGGTGGCAAGTAGCAGGATAGATAGGGAGGAAGTAATATTTGGACTTTCAGAACACTTTTCATAAAGTGCCAAGCAAGATAATCTATCTAAACATAACTAAAACTATGATCTGGTTATCTTCCGGTTTGACGGTCCTTTTATTTGCGCAAAAATGGTTCGCGACAGCACTACGATTTTTCTCCAGTTCACTCACCGATCACCTGTACTGCGAGTGTACCAAGTTTCGTTCCGATCGGTTGAATGCCATAAAAGTTAGCGAGGATTAAAAATGTTAAAATCCGCGTGGCTCTCCCCCATGGCTCTTCCCCATCTTTTCTCCGAGCTTACTCTCCCCCTCATCCCCCCCCCCCCCATCTCGCCCACACAACCACTCCCCGCCCACACACACACCCCCCTGCCCACACACAATAACCCCTCCCCGCCCCCCCAACCCTCCCCGCCCCCACAACACCCGCCCCCACAACCTACAGCCTACTCCTGCTTTGCTTCTTGTTTTGGTGATTCCCTGACTAAGCAAGTCCAGTCTATTTATGGCACTGGTCCTGTGTTAAGATAGCAGGAAAGAGACTGCCTGGATGTTTGATGCCTGATATTCTGATGTGGAGAAAGAGTGAAGGTTGTTTTATTGTCATCTGTCCATAAATGGAACAATGAAATTCTTACTTGTAGGAGCACAGAAGATATGTATACATAGTACTCTGTAAACACCATAATAAATAACAATGAAAAAAGTTCAGTAATATATATAAACTATAAAACAAACAAACAATAATAGTACAGGAGAAGGAAGTAAAAAGTGAAGGAAGATCTCACCTAGGGTCTCAACAAGCTATGTTCTCATACTCACCTGAGGCCAGAGTTGTTCAGCTTCCTGTCTGCTCATCGCCAGGATTCAGGCAGATAGAAAATAAAGTGAGATTAGGGTATTGATGGTACAACATTGTTTGTGTGAGAATGGTACTTAGAAGCCTAATAAAAGTGAAACTAGTTGGAGTCTATGTTTAAAAATTCTCCAGTGTTTGGAATTTTAGCTAAAACAAATGAATATGTTTATGGTTGTAAGAGCACACTCATAGTAGGTTCCCCTTGCTTCTTCAGAAACGGTTTGCCAATGGCTTCTCCTTTATAGCAGGAGCAGGAGTAGAATCCTTTGCTGGGGATTTTGTGGTACCCATAAGTTTAGAGAACAAAAATATAAATAAAATTAATTGAATTGTAAAATGCAAATGGGAAAGATGCAGGAAATGTTGAACTCCATCTTCATTAAAACTGATGTGTTGTAAATGTGATTGCTTATGCATATAGGCTTTCCAAAATAGGCTGCTTTCACTCCGATGAACTGTAAATGTAATATCTCTATGTGCAATTTATCGTGAAATATTTCTCAAAAATTTGGTGAAATTAGGATTAAGATTCAATTTATTTAATTGTAATTTAAAATGTATTTTGAAATCTATTGCAGAGTGTTGGAGAAGGAGAGTAATAATTTTGAAGCACTAAAGATGTTGGCTGTCCATTTATTGTGCAGAGAGGGAAATATTAAAGAGGTAAGAAAGTTACAATAATTAATCATACCTACACTGATCATCTCATCACTTGCTACTAGTACAAATTGCTGTGTTTTTATTAAGTCTATTCACATTTCTCATTCGTAGCAAAATTCAAAATAGCGTTCCCGGCCTATTTCAGCAAAGCATACATTAATGTTTTAAACCCAGTTTTTGCAGTATAAAATATGTATGTTTGTTGGAAATATTTTTCTCCCACTAGATAAGAATGTTGGTCTTAAAGTTTGTGAATTGAATACATTATTGTGGAGATACCCAACATGCATCTCGTGCCAAGTTTGAAAATCTGCATAAATTCCAAAGTAATCATCATCATCGTTGAAAACATTAGCGACGCAGTGGTGCTGGTTTCCGACGGGCACGGTGACGGACGCACCACACATCTCTGTCCTCCATGCAGCTGGCAAGCTCCTCTTTTGTCTTCCATGCGTCTTCCATCAACGTCTTCAGCATCATCTTGTTTGGGGTCCCGGGCACCTCTTCCATGGGTCGGTTCCCACAGCACAGCCTTGTTTGCTGGCATTTCTCGACCTGATCTTCTCGGTCAGAGGTGGATTCTCCCCATAGAGCAGGGCATTGGTGATGTGGTCCCTCCAACTGACATTTTGAACTTTTCTGAGCATTCGGGTGTAGGTAACATCGAGAGACTTAGACAGTGCTCGAGTGAGATTCCATGCCTTACACCCGTACAATAATATGATCTCTACAGTTGCATGGAACAATCTCAGCTTGCGACCCTTAGACATCCGAGACGTCCAGATTTTCCATGTTATTGAAGACTTTCCATGTGAGCGCTTATCGGACCTTGATGTAATTCTCCGAGCTCTGCATCCTCGCTCCCAGGTACTTGGTCCTTCACTCTCTTGAGAGATGCACCGCCACTGGTCTTGAGAGGCTCATGGCCACCAGGTGGAGACCCACTTTCTTGCACTCCATCTCGACCCTGCCGAGCAGCTCCTTTGCCCCCCTAATCTGGTCTGACAGCAGGACGATGTCATCAGTGAAGTCGTGGTCTGACAAGGTGACTGGCCCGATTCTTCTCGAACGCCTTGGGGTGATTCCAAAGTAAGAATCCATAATATCAATTGTTCGAAGGCCCTCACACCGGGTGGCACCGTCAGCAAAAGAAGCCTCGCCTACGGTCTGTCTGTCTTTTCGTCTTTTTTGTTATTTTTAGTGTGTTTTAAAAAGTATGTGTTAATATTCTTTGGTTTGTTTTATGTGGGAGGGGTCGGGGTCAGGGAAAACCTTTTTCTCAATCTCTTACCTTGCTGGAGATGCGATTTTTTTTTTTTGCGGATCATGTCTCCGGTCACTCTGCGGCCTAACACCATGGAGATGGAGACTGACTTTGAGCCCCACCGCAAGGCTGTGGACTTGCCATTGAGGAGCTCGCAGTCTCTGGTAGAGGCTGATGACGGGTGGCTCCAAAGTCGCAGGAGGTTTGACTAGTCTCGACCCGAGGTCCGATCGCCCGGTGCGGGGGAGCTGAGATCCTCCCGATGCAGGAGCTTGATCACCCCGATGAGGAGGACCAGACCGCCTGCTACGGGAGTCAAGATCGTCTTGTCAACGGAAGACTCGACCGCGGGAGGACAAAGAAGGTCTTACAGCGCCAGTGACACACGCTCGATCCTGACATCGGTTGCTGTCTGTGTGGAGTTTGCACATTCTCTCTGTGACTGCGTGGGTTTCCGAGTGCTTTGGTTTCATAGAAACATAGAAAATAGGTGCTGAAGGAGGCCATTCGGCCCTTTGAGCAAGCACTGCGCACATCCCAAAGACATGTGGGTTTGTAGGTTAATTTGCCTCTGTAAATTGCCCCTAGTGCCTAGTGTGTAGGGAATGGATGAGAAAGTGGGATAACAGAACTGGTGTGAACGGGTGCGATCGATGGTCGGCGTGGTCTCAGTGGTCCGAAAGGCCCGTTTCCATGCTGTATCTCTAAACTAAACCAAACATTGTCAATTTTTTTATGGCGCTTGAGGCGAACGTTAAATTTCAAGTATAATAGTGTGTAAGCACAGATTTTCCCAGGTGTTGCAATTCAGAAGTCTGTGAATAAAAATTCATAATTGTTATGATCTTTTTCAGGCTGGCAATAGACTTGGTGATATAATCAGTGTACTGGATCGCCTTGAACCTCACAATCCTTATGTTTTCTTCAACGTGGCGTTGGTTTTCAGCAGAATGGTAAGCATATTAATATATTTGTTTTGAGATTTCTTTCCCCAATTGTTTTAATTTTTGAGCGAATAGATGAGCTTTAAAAAGCCCAGGGAATGACAGAAACACTTAAAAGTTACTTTGGAAATTGACATGCAGCAAAAAAAAAGTTGTCCTGAATTTAAACAGTGCAGGTCCACCACTGATTTTCTGGCAACTAGTGTCCGGCACCTCCTTTAATCCGGGCAAAATTACAAGAATGCACTTGCAATTCCTCTGGAATTCCCTCATAATTATGGCGCCTAGGCCAGGTGAGGCGGATGATCTCAACCTCATCGGGACCTCTGCACCGATCGGCGGTGGAATTTGTCCCCTGTTGCCGGGGTTCTGGATTTCCGGACCAGCCATAGCCAGCAGATCCATTTCCATAGCCGACTTCCAATGCCAACTTTGCGGGCAAGTATCTTGGCTTCCCAGCAAAACGGACAGTCCAGAAAGGCTCTGGAACTAAGGGTGCCGGAAAATCAGTGGTGGACCTGTCTAGGGCAAAAAACTGTTTCCATCTTACT
This sequence comes from Amblyraja radiata, assembly GCF_010909765.2. Lineage (NCBI taxonomy): Eukaryota > Metazoa > Chordata > Chondrichthyes > Rajiformes > Rajidae > Amblyraja > Amblyraja radiata. The sequence continues at coordinate 37,006,613 of NC_045962.1, forward strand.
TCCCGTAGTATTCAGATGCCATGGGCTATTAAGAACACAGCTACTAATTTAACAGAGGCCTTTGTAAATGATAAGCGGTCGCTTCTATTGACACTTGTGCCAAGGTACAGTATTAAACAAAGTAACATGCAATCTTTAGTTATTGCTTTTGAAATGACCTTTATTTTTGAAAATCCTTAAGGAAAAATTAACTTTTTTGCAAGTCTGAAACTCTCTAGCCCCCAACCCACATTCCCCCATTGACACAATCGTTTTTATAAAGTAATTTTATTTTACACGAGGTGTCTTAGCAATGCAACTATCGTATTATAACAGAACTACTTGTATTAAATATGGACTGCGTGGTCAATAATGTAGTACTTAACATGGTTGCTAAAATAACACATTCATCCGAGAAAATACAAAACTAATATGTGAATTACTGGAATTAATTAAGTTTGACAATTGTTCATCAAATTACGGTAATACAGTGTGGGCGAAACCAGATCATCCTTCAACAGACGTACACCTTGGTTGAAAGAGCGTTCAGCATGTCCTCGGATAATGCGGAGATTGCAAATGAGCTTGGCTATCAGATGATATTACAAGGAAAAATGAAAGAAGCAGTGAGATGGTACAAAACAGCAATGTCACTGGATGAAACTAGTATCCCTGCAGTAACAGGTATGATTCTTTTCACCTGCATTTTTTGCGAAATTACCTTTTCTTTTGCGTGTGTGAGGTTGTGCTTGGGGAAAGTGAAGACATAGAACCTAGTACAGCACAGGAACTGGCCCTTTGGTGTCCATGCCAAACATGAAGCCAAGTTTAACTAATCCCATCTACCTGCACGTGATTCCTCCATTCCCTGCATATTCATGTGTCTATCTAAAAGCCTCTTAAATGCCTCTATCGTATCTGCCTCCATCACTACCCCAGGCAGCACGTTCTATGGCACACATCACTCCTTGTATAAAAACATCTATCTCTATATAACTAAAAGTCTTCATCTTGTTTGTGCCCACGATGTGTCTCTGTGTCAATCTGGTTAATTCCTTTCTTCTTCCAAATGCTCGGCCACAGCCTTCACATTTTCACACATCCTACTCACATTTTTCCCGTGGTGGCGATAAACATCTTCCCGTCGCATTTCCTATATTTCCGAAGTTATTAATCGTTGAAATTTTAAAAGCAGTCCGATTTCTTCAAACTCACCCATTTCGGGGAAAAAAATCCGAGTGATGTCACAATGCACTCGCAAGGCAGGACGGGCCACTCCAAAAGGGAGGGGAACTCCAGCGCACCAACCGCCCCTCACCCCCACCCCCCTCCCCCCCACCCCAACCGCCCTGCCCCTCCCCACCCACCAGATTGGTCTCCTCTCCTGTCAGTCCACGCCACGGCCGGGACGGTGACGCCCCTTCTGCACGGCGGCCTCTCCCACCTCACTCACAAACTCCTCTCTCCCCTCCCCACAGTAACTTGTCTACCATCTCCCCCACCACCGGCGGCGGCCACGGGGGAGGGGGGGGTTCAGTGGAGACCCGGTCACGTCTCTCTCTCTCTCACTCACCCCTCTCCCCTGCCCGCCCCCTGCGGGAATGGCCGTCCCGACTACCCGTCCCCCCTGGTGAATGGCTGCGACCGTCTGTCTCCTCCGCCACCGCTGCGGTAACTCACCCTCACGGCCCTCTCGGAGGAGATCTTCTCCACCAGCTTGTCGAAACTCCTGGTGCCCACCGTGACAAACACCGACTCCATCCCGGCCCGGCGGCAGCAGCGAGCAGGCAGGCAGATAGGCGCGTAGGCAGTGAGGGGACGGGTCGAGCGGCAGCAACGGGTGGGCAGCATGGGGACAGCCAAGCGGCGGCTGAGCTGGAGTGGGCGGAGGGAGGGAGGGAGAGTTGGGTTGCAGGGTGGCCGAGCAGTTTGCGTGGAGTTTGCGACACAGACAGACAGACAGACAGACAGACAGACAGAGCGAGCAAACTGGTCATTTTATGGGTACTTGTAAATGGGAAATCCTTTATTTGACTAGAAGATTATTTTTCATTGCTCGTCGCAATTGCAGGCATTATAAGATGCCAACTAATCAAAGGACAGCTAGAAGATGCAGAGCAACAACTGGACTTTCTTAATGAAATACAACAATCTATTGGAAAATCTGCGGTAAGGGTGTTTTTGATTTTGTTTCATTTAATTTCAAGTATTTAGACTGATGCATTTCTGCAAACTACTTTAACAAAAGGAATAACCTAGTATCTAAAACTAAATCTACAAATTTCTATATATTCTGATCAAGTGATTCGTGAGAAAGGCTTTGAAAGATAAGAAAGGAGTTTGAAAGGAAGCAAAGGGGTTAGAAATTTACATGAACTTACTTCAAATCAAACCCATCTCCATCATAGAGTCATAGAGCTGTATAATACAGAGGCAGGGCTTTTGGCACATCTAGTTCATGCTAACCAAGTTGGCATATTGGGCTTGTCCCATTTGCCTGCATTTGACCCTATCCCCCAATCCCTTCCTTTCCATATCTGTCCACACATTTTAAAAAACGACACAGTGCTGGAGTAACTCAGGGGGTCAGGCAGCATCCCTGGAGAACATCAATAAGTGACGTTTTGGGTCAAGTCCTTCAGACTGATTGTGAGGGGGTGGGGGGGGAGGGAAGAAGAGAGCTGGAAAAAGGGTGACAGGACAAAGCATGTCAGGTAATAGGTCAAAGCAGGTGACGGAGGGGGGGTTATAATAGGCAGATGGTTGGAACAAAATCAAGAGGTAAGAAAGAAAGGTGTGAGATAGGTTTGAAGAGTTTCAGATTGTAAAGCCAAGGGTGGAAAGTGGCAGGGGAGAAATAAGTGGGAGTTCAGGTGTGGCACAGGGGAGGAAAGGGATGGGGGGTGGGGGGGGGGGAAGAGATGGGGAGAAAGAGGTGGGAGGGTTTCTGTGGCACAGCGGTAGAATTGCTGCCTTACAGCGCCAGAGACCTGGGTTCAATCCTGACTGGGTGCTGTCTGCGGAGTTTGGACGTTGTCCCTGTGACCGCATGGGTTTTCTCCGAGTGCTCTGGTTTCCTCCCACGCTCCAAGATGTGCAGTTTTGTAGGTTAATTGGCTTTGGTAAAATTGTAAATTGACCCTAGTGTGTAGGACAGTGTTAATGTATGAGGTCATCGCTGGTAGTCACGGTGGGTCGAAGGGTCTGTTTCCACGCTGTATCTCTGTATCTGCATCTAAACTATCAAATTAATAAACCTAAACCTAATCAGGTATTGTTTTTCCGCCAACTGGAAAGCAAGCACACAACCTTCTCACTGTACCTTGGAACCTAAACCTAAGGTAGACCCAAAAAGCTGGAGGAACTTAGCAGGTCACACAGCATCTCTGGAGAAAAGGAATGGGTGACGTTTCGGGTAGACACCCTTCTTCAGACTGGCGCCTTTCCAGATCCCGGACGAGGACAGGTCCAGTGAACTTGCTTGTAGCATGCACTAATATAATCAATTAGCTTGCGTATTCCTCCTAATCTACAAACAACAGTCATCTGTATTTTAAACTGAGGTGTTTTCCTAAATGATGGAAACAGAAGTTATTCATTACTGCAGGCAGCAAGCATGTCCTGCTTATCTTTAAGAAGCGAAACAAGCTCATTTTATCTCTTTATGTTTTTGCAGCTGCATAATCCTCATGATTTTGTGTCTATCTCATGATTTACTTATTCCTCTATGTGAGCCCAATTGTTTTCTAAGCGAACCCGCTTGCTCGACATAGGGACTATTAGCAGGCAACCATTTTAGCTGAAAAGCCTGCTTTAACTCTTCCATTACAGTCACCTGCAGGTTTTGCTTCCAAATATACAGCACCGTGACTTAGAAATCTATCCCAAAGCACAAATTGCTGGAGGAACTCAGCGAGTCAGGCAGCATCTCTCTCTGAAGGGCATCGATAGGCGATGTTTCAGGTCGGGATCCTACTTCCCCAACCACGTTCATAAGACACAGGAGCAGAATTAGGTCATTAGACCAGTGGAGTTTGCTCTGCCATTCAATCATGGCTGATCTTTTTTTCCTCGCAACCCCATTCTCCTGCATTCTCCCCGTAACTTATCAATCTCCACTTTAAAAATACCCAATGACTTGACCTCCACCATCTGTGGCAATGAATTCCATATTATAAAAGTATCTTCACCTTACTCGAGACGTTGTCTAAGAAATATATCGTTATTCCTTCAGCATGGCTGGGTTGATATCATTATGCCTAGATGATAGTAGCCAAACCAACACGAGAAGCTTGTTGCATTCCAGGACAAGACAGCATGCTTGATTATCAAAATGTAAAATGTTTCGCCAATCCTTGCACTTGGTCCGCGAAGGCCGACTAAATCTCCCGGTTGCTAACCATTTTAACTCCCCTTCCCATTCCCACACTGAACTTTCTGTCCTGGACCTCGCATTGCCAGAGTGAGGTCACACACAAACTGGACGAACAGCACCTTAGCTTTCGCTTGGCAGCTTACATCCCAGCGGTATGAACAATGAATTCTCCAATTTTAGGTAACTTCTACGAACATCTCCCTTTCCCCTCCCTTTCCCCTCCCCTCCACCACCCCCCCTCCCTCCTCCTCACACACATAGGGTATGTGTGTGAGGGGGGGGGGGGGGGGGGGGGGGGGGGGGGGAAGGGAGATGTTCGTAGAAGTTACCTAAAATCGTTGTGAGCTGAAGAGGGTCTTCAGCTCACAACGGTTTCCATAGTTTCTACAAACACATCCCTTTCCCCTCCCATTCTCCTCCCCCCCCCACCCCCACCAGCACGTATCCCTCAGATTCACAACGGTTTCTATCCAACAATCTGCCTATCGGGGATCCTCTACTCCTGAGGTCATCTGTTGTCGGGCCATGACCTGCCTTTTTGCTTCTAGTTTTTTCCTCCCCTCCTTACGACAATCAGTCAGAAGAAGCGTCGCGACCCTTGAGACTTCACTTTAGAGAGAGCACGTGGAAACAGTCCCTTCGGCCCATGAGTACATGCCGACCAGCGATCACCCCATACACTAGCACTATCCTACACATTAGGCTCAATATACAATTTTACCGAAGCCTGTATATCTTTGTATGTAGGAGGAAACCAAAGCACCCAGAGAAAACCTACAGGGAGAATGTACAAACTCCATGCAGACAGCACCCGTAGTCAGGATCTAACCTGGGTATCTGGTGCTGTGAGGCAGCAACCTTATCACTGCGCCATTGAGCTGACCTGAAAAGTCCATATTCTCTAGAAATTCTGCCTGACCTGCTGACTTACTCCAGTACTTTGTGTCTGCTTGATTGTCACTTTGTCCACCACACTAAACATTCATTCCCTCCATCTCTGCATCGAGGCTGTTGTCTGCATACCACCAACAAAATATTTTGCAGCAAAAGGTTGGGACTCTACCACCTACAAAATCCCTCCCAAGTCCTGCATTACCCTGACTTGAAAATACATTTCCATTCCTATGTCTAAATCTATGCACTCCTTTCCCAACCATATCATAGGAACTGTGACAAAATATGGTTCACCATTTCCTCTTCAAGGACGTTTGGGGGTGGATAATAAGTACTGGCCTTACTGTTGTTGGCCAGATCCTGAAATATGAATAAATAATAACACTGTGAGATAAACTTCAATGGGCAGACGGCATTAGTTCAAATAAGTGGCTCGCCATCCCATTTTTGAAGGGCTTCAGAGATGAGCAATAAATTGTCTGACGGTGACACTAATGCAACTGCTAACTCCCAAGACTGCAGCGATAGACACAAACTAGAGCAGTTTAATAATGAGTACATAGGTCTGCAGCAGGGAAAATGTCATGTTGCATGCTGTTACATCTTGACAAAATGGTCATTGATAGAGAGGAGTATGCATTGTAAGAATCCAGCAGATAAGGGGTGGGTGGAAAGAGCAGTCTATGTTCTTCCATTGTCTCATTGAAAGCTATTTAAATTCAAGCAGCAGCACACAACACTTTTAGTTGTGTTTTGGCTTAATGGAGACTGCCCTCAAGGGTTGGAGCCCTGACAATGGCCCTGAATATTTTGGGGAGCAAAGCAGACTGCCATTTGAAAGAATGTTGTTTGTTCCATTTGCAAAGTCTGAACCATACGTGCATGAGTAGACATGAGTGAACACATTGCAAATGTATTTTCAAATTCCACATAGCCAAATAATATTGAATACCTATTGGGGCAGCACAGTGGCACAGCGGTAGAGTTGCTGCCCGACAGCACCAGAGACCTGGGTTTGATCTTGACTCCTGATGCTGTCTGTATGGAGTTTGTATGTTCTCCCCGTGACCGCATGGGTTTTCTCCAGATGCTCTAGTTTCCTCCCACATTTCAAAGACGTGCGGGTTTGTGGGTTAAAATTGTCCCCAGTATGCAGGATAAAACTCTTGTACGGGTGTTTGGTGATCAGTGCAGACCTGGTGGGCCCAGGGGCCTGTTTCCATGCTGTATCTCTATGCTAAAAAAAGCTGTAGGAAGGAACAGCAAATGCTGGTTTACACCGAAGATAGACACAAAGTAATTCAGTGGATCAGGCAGCATCTCTGGGGAAAGGAATAGATGACCGACATTTCGAGTCGAGACCCTTCTTCAGACTCTGAGTCTGTCTCATTTAGAGCCTGTAGAAGGGACTCGAGCCAAAACATCCGTCACCTATTTCTTTTCTCCAGAGATGCTGCCTGACCCACTGAGTTAATCCAGCATTTTGTGTCTATCTATTTAAAAAGCTGATGGGTGGGGGCTGGCTTCATGCTTGGTCGCTCGCATCCCTTCATCAAAGTGTGCACCGAGTTAATAACTGATTGGAAATCCTGGCTTCTAGAAGTAATTTTCTGCGTAAACAATAAACCAACCTTTTTTTCTTCCCAGGAATTGTCGTATTTGTGTGCGGTTTTGGCAGTGAAAAAGCACAAAAGACAAGATGAAGTTATTAATTTGTTGAACGATGCTGTTGACACCCATTTTTCTTCACTGCAAGGCCTGCCACTTGGAATTCACTACTATGAAAAATTAAATCCTGACTTTTTATTAGAAATAATTCATGAATACCTCGCCTTCTGTCCCACGCAGGTAAAAACCTTAATTTAATATTCACAGAAGTATACTTGGAAGCATAACGAACATCATTTTTGTGGAAAAGGAAAGACAAACTCCACACAGCCAAACAGTCAAAATGTAGAAACAAGGAACTGCAGATGCTTGTTTACTAAGGAAAGGCTCAAACTGTTTGGGGGCGGTAAGGTGGCGCAGTAGTAGTGTTGCTGCCTTACAGTGGCAGAGACCCGGGTTCGATCCTGACTACGGATGCTGTCTGTACAGAGTTTGTACGTGGTCCCCGTGACTGTGGGTTTTCTCCGGGTGCTCTGGTTTCCTTCTACACTCCAAAGACGTACAGATTTGTAGGTTAATTGGCTTCAGTAAAAATTATAAATTGTCCCTAGTGCTTGTGTATAGGGTGATTGCTGATCAGCGCGGCCTCGGTGGGCTGAAGGGCCTGTTTCCACACTGTATCTCTAAGCTAAAAACTAATCTAATGATTAAACAATTAGTACAAATGCTTTTACTAGTGGAAGTATCAGTTATTTAAACTTATTTCTGATGTGTGCTTTGTGTTTAAAGTTGCCAAGGAGCAAAAAGATAGTTATTAACAAAGATGCATGGCCTTGGGAAACTGCAGCAGATCTACTTTGTATTGTTGCGGCAGTTGGAAACTGGGGCAGTCTGCATAACAATAATCGCCAGAAAGAATGTGCCTTAATCTTCCATTCATATCTGGATACCTAAATATAAACACACAAATATACGCTGGAATAAATGGATCTTACTCATGAAGAAGCAAAATACTATATACTTTGGAAATTTCAGCAAAGAACAGAAAATGGTGGTAATAGTCATCAAGTTGCAGAAATATGGCAGCAAGTTTTAGGGTGATAAACTTTCAAAAGATTTTAAATATATTTGATTTGTTGATTCCTTCCAACATTAGTTACTTTTAGGACATACTTTCCACGTGTAAATTCACTGCTTTATTTGTGACGGTACTGGCACCTCTAACGTGACATTTATGTTTATTAATTGTGCTTAGCTTAAGGAGAATGTAAATTAATGAATTGGAACATTTATTTGTTGATACTTTTTTAGAGTTGTAGTATCATTATTTTACGCTTAAGTATCCCCAATGTTGGGTATATTGATGGAAACAAAATATTGATAAGTGTAGCTTAATTTTTGATTGATAAGTGTACCGACTCCTTATTCTCTACAGAAAGAGCACTGTATAAATGTAATTGGCTGGAGTAGTGGGTCAGTGGAGGGGATGTGGAAAAGTAGTTATCTTTCTAACATTCCTGCTGACTTGTACAGTTATTAGATCTAATTCTTTAAAAACAAATGTTTAAAAAAATCTGTTGAGCATCTCTGAAGACATAAACCCTGCATACGTTTTAAAGTTATCTCAGTAGTTCTTTAAATGTCTTGCTTTGAAATTGTTCGATATATTTCAGTGAAAAACAATGTAAACTTGATATACTCAGGTTGTCTTTAGTCATGATAGTCTCATCTTCTTTCAGCCTGCAACTCCTGGCCAACCTCTATCTCCATTGCTGAAACAATGTGCATCCGTGCTGGAGACTATCGTGAAGACAGTGCCAGGACTATTGGAGGCTGCCTTTTTAATGGCCAGGGTCAAGTACTTGGCAGGTATTTCATGATGTTGAACATACTTTATTGTCACATGTAGTTATGTACTGAGGTACTGCGAAATTGTTTGTTTTGCATACATTCCAGTATAATCATACTATAGATAAGCACAATCACAAATAAGTACAAAGTGCAATGATTGTAGTGTAATAATAGACTTCACAGAGGGTACACAAAGAGTTGCCATGGTTCTGCCGCTCACAAAGTTTCAAATTTCTTAAGAGTACAGTCATATCTTGCCCTTAAAGGCCCGTTGTCCTGGTAACACCGATCCTCTCCTCTGTCCGCCGCCATCTTGAAAACTGCCTTTATCCAGCGTCCGTCACTGACTCCCTTCACCCTCCGCCCCTGTTCCCAGTCTTAGGGGTCAAGCTGGAGACAAGCCACAGACGACTCCAGCAAGTTCCTGGTTCCATAGCGCGAGCCAGGCCTGTTGTTGAGATATGGTCGCGGCTCACTGGGAACCTGCTTCTGCAGTGGTGTGTAAAACATGGGGGTCTTTTAATATTGCAACTATTCTCCTCTCTGTGTTGGGAGGGAAAATATAAATACAGTGTATTGTGAATTATTTCTGATATCATTACCCAATCATGATCTGCAGAAAAAAAATGGAAACGAGGAACTGTGGTTGCTGGTTTATCAAGGAAAGACTCAAAATGCTTGAGTAACTCAGTGGGTCAGGCAGCATCCATGGAGAATGCGTCGATGCACAGCTATTTTCAGGTCCTTCCAAAGATGTTCGATCAGGTTCAAGTCCGGGCTCTGGCTGGGCCAGTCAAGGACATTCACAAACTTGTCACAAAGCCACTCCTGCATTGTCTTGACTGTGTGCTTAGGGTCGTTGTCCTGATGGAAGGTGAGCCAAGGTGACCAGGTGATGAGCGGTGCCTGGTTTACTCCAGACGTGACGCTTGGCATTCAGGCCAAAGATTCTCAGACCATGAGAAACAAGATTCTCTGGTCTGATGAAACCAAGATTGAACTCTTTGGCCTGAATGCCAAACGTCACGTCTGGAGGAAACCAGGCACCGCTCATCACCTGACCAATACCATACCTACAGTGAAGCATGGTGGTGGCAGCATCATGCTGTTGGGATGCTTTTCAACGGCAGGAACTGAGAGACTAGTCAGGATCGAGGGAAAGATGAACGGAGCAAAGTACAGAGAGATCTTTGATGAAAACCTGCTCCAGAGTGTTCTGGACAGGGGTGGAGGTTCACCTTCCAACAGGACAACGACCTGAAGCACACAGTCAAGACAATGCAGGAGTGGTTTTGTGACAAGTTTGTGAATGTCCTTGAATGGCCCAGCCAGAGCCCGCTGAATACCCACGCAGTCACAGGGAGAGCGTACAAACTCCATACAGTCAGCACCTGTAGTCAGGATCGAACCCGGGTCTCTGGCACTGCGAGGCAGCAGGTCTTCCACTGCGCCACTGTGTTGCCCAAACCTCTAAGGCAAATGAATTGTATGTAAAGTTGACTTGAATGAATAGATGAAATAATAGACCAAAGGGCCTGTCCCACTTTGTGATTTTTTTCGGCGACTGCCGGCATCATTGACTGACGTATCAGGTCACCGAAAAATTTGACACGGCAGTGATGCGGTGTGATGACGTATGACGCGCGGTGTTTTTTCAAGTGTCGCAAATTTTGTTTTGTCGCGGCTGGATTTTGAAATGTTCAAAATCTTTTGTCGACCCTGATATGACGCCGACAGTCACCGAAAAAATCGCCAAGTGGGACAGGCCCTTTGGGAAATGTTTTGACAATATTCTTAGCTGATTACAAACTGAAAATGCTGCAGAAAGCAGTGGATTTAAACTTTACAGCTTTTCTGCTTTGTTCTTTAACAGGTGATGTTGATGCCGCCCAGCTCAATCTGCAACATTGTTTAGAACAGAATCCTTCATCTGCAAATGCCCATCTCCTGATGGCCCAAGTTCACTTGTCTCAAGAAAATTTCAAACTCTGCTCACATTCCCTAGAAATGTGTTTGAGTTATAATTTTGAAGTAAGTAATAGCGTCCAAAACATAGAACAGTTCAGCACAGGAATAGGCCACGATATCCCTGCCGAATATGGTACCGTTAAACTATTCTCCTCTGCCTGCACATGATCCATATCCCTCCATTCTCTGCATATCCATGTGCCTATCTAATAGCCTCTTAAACACCACTATCATATTTGTCTCCACCACCACCAAACTTGACCTGCGCATCTCCTTTAAATTTACCCCGGTCTCTAGTCTTTGGCATTTCCACTGTGGGGGAAAAAGGTCCTGATTTGTTATTCTATTTGCCTCCCATCATTTTATATACTTCTATCAGGTCTTGTGATATATCAGAAGCTGACCATGAGGTCAGCATATTGTCAAGTGAAATTTTAAACTTTCTTTAATTTCCAAATCATGTTTTTAATATTCGGACCTTTATAGAAATCTAGAAGTGATGCCTCTTTTTATTCCAATTTCCGGTCCTTGAACATAGAACAGTACAGCACAGGAACAGATCCTACAGTCTGCAAGGTCCGTGCTGAACATGATGCCAAGTTAAACTAATTTCCTCGATCTGCATGTGATCCATTTCCCTCCACTTCCTGCATATCCATGTACCAATGCAAAGCCTCTTAAATGCTTCTATCCTATCTGCCTCCACCACCACTCCCGGCAGTGTGTTCCAGGCACCCACCATCCTCTGTGCAAAAAAACCTTGCCCTGCGCATCTCCTTTAAATTTTGCCCCTCTCACCTTAAAGTTATGCCCTCTAATATTTGACATTTCCACCTCTCGGAGAAAGGTGTCTCAATGTCTAAAGGGCCTGTCCCACTTAGGTGATTTTTCAGGCGGCTGCCGGCGAATGTCAAGTCGTAGCAGGTCGGTGAAAAATCGGCGAGTGGAACGGCGACTGTCAGAGTGGAACACACACACACATACACACATCGATTCCTTCACCAGCCAGTTATGCAGGCGGGGACAGGGCAAGCAGGGGGAGCGCTGTCTGAGTGAAATTCACACAGTGCAAAGCCAATGTGATACAGACACACTCCACGATGAACAGGAAGGTTGGCGTTGTAATTAAGACGGTGAAAGCACAGTGTACGGGAAGGGTCACTTAAGTCCTTTAAAAGAGGGGTGGAGAAGGGGAAGACGGGGTGGGTAGAAGGAGTGGAGACAACTTTTAAGAAGCCAGAGATACATGGCTGTGAAGCTTGGCGGACATTAAGATTATCCTTGGTTCTGAAAACTACTGTTTCCATTTTTTTTCCCAATGAGCCAATGAAATTCACCGATCAGCACCGGCTACAACCTACGAGAACCTACGACCTCCTGGCGACCCACTACCACTGCATCTACGGCACGAGAATTCTCGCTATTCTCCATTGGCGGCTTCATTCTGGTCGACCAGAATGAAGCCGCGACTAGTTCCGAGAATGCGGGAACTACTCACGACCATGAAGGCGACTCCCGGGCAACCACCTGTGAACATGTGGCGACTGCATAGTATCCTGTAGTCACCTAAGTGGGACAGGCCCATTAGTCACATTTGACACTGGGAGAAAGGTGAATAAATAAGACAAAAGCAATTCGAAACCTTGATCTTGTTTCCATAATTTTTATTATTTACTGTTCCAGGTTCGGGAGCATCCTCTGTACCATTTGATTAAAGCCCAGACTCAGAAGAAAATGGGGGATGTTCAGGAAGCGATTAAGACCTTGCAGATCGCTACAGGTTTACCTGCGATGAAAAAACCTGGAAGTGCATCCAAATCTAAAAGCAAAATCGTTGAGTTTAGTGCAGCCGATCGTGTTTCCATTTTCCTGGAGCTGGCAGATGCCCATTGTAGCATCGGAGAACAGGTAATACAGAAGTACTTTCTACGTAAAGCAGAATAATGATTGCAGTTTTTACAATTTAAGTACGATTTGGATTCAAACAAATTGTAATTTCAGAGATGTTCTGGAAATATGATAAAACCTAACCTTTGTTCCTACCCCAAGTTAGTCATAGTCAGACAGCACAAAAACAGGCTCTTCGGCCCAACTCGTCCATAGCGACCAGATGCCCCAGCTAAGCTAGTCCCATTTGCCTGCATTTGGCCCATATCCCTCTAAACTCTTCCTATCCACAGAACTCATGAACAGCTTCTCCCCCGCTCACGTCCAGCAGAAGGTACAGAAACTTGAAAACGCACACCACCAGACTGGAACTGTTTCTTCTCTCTGTTATCAGGCTTCTGAATGGTCCTTCCATTAGCTCGGCTCAGTTCAATTCACCTCTATCCCATTACAGACATTGGACTTTGTCTTTGGAACTGGTGCACCACAATGTTGAGAACCATATTCTGCAACCTGTATCTTTGCTTTATTTGTTGCACGGGTTTAATGTGATTGTATTCATGTATAGTAGTGTCTGATTGGATTGCATGCAAAACAAAGCTTTTCACTGTACCTCGGTACGTGACAATAATAAACTTAACATAAACCCAAGCCCTACCCATGTAACAGTCCAAGTGATTTTTAAATGCTGTTATAGTACCTGCCTCAACTACCTCCTCTGGCATCTCATTCCATATACCCACCTTATGAGTGAAATAATTGATCTTCAGGTTCCTCGCACCCTAAATCTATATCCTCTGCATTTTGGTTCCTCGACCCTGGGTAAAAGACTCTGTGCATTCATTAAAACTCTATTCTCAGTAAAATTCAATTATACAGTAAAACACCAATAATCCTCCATCTGACATCAGAATTCCCATTGCTCCAGCATTGGGCATATAGGTCATCCTTATCTTCTCCCTCATGCACTCACCAGCTCCCAGCTCCTGCTCTCTCTACCAACACACCATGCCCTTGGTTCTTCTGACACATTGGGACCTTGTTCCCATGTTGCCCATCCCTTGTTGGGGCCTCTGTTCCTGCACACCCATCCCACTCACTATGTTCTGATTCCTTTGCTACCTTTCTTCTCACTGGGGCCCAAGTACCCACAGTTCCTTGCTAATAGTTGACGTTTTGGTCGGGACCCTTCTTCAGTCTGATGGGAGTAGGGAGAAGAAAGCTGGAAGAGAGGAGCAGCAGGACAAAGCTTGACGAATGATAAGTGGATACAGGTGAAGGGAGGGTTTGATTGGCAGATGGGTGGACATAGACCAGAGGTAAAAAGGAGACAAAAGGTTGAGGCATTCCAGCATTCTTTCCCCAACCACAATCAGTCTGAAGATGGGTCCCGACCCAGAATGTTACCTATTCATGTTCTCCTATTCCCTTTAAACTTACCACGTTCTCTGGAAAAAATATTATTCTGTTCTGGAGCATTGAAAATTATTGTAAATTAAATGTGTTGGTTTATTAATGGAATAACATCTGATAGTCTATAAAATCATTTAATGGTTCAATGGTTTATTGTCATGTGTACAGAGATGCAGTGAAGAGCTTGCTATACAGTCAAATCATACTATTTGTGAATACAATAGATCCTCTTCTGGAACAGCACACATAGTTGCCATGTTCTGCGCAATCTTGCAACTTTCAAGTCTTTGAAAAGCGATTTCTTATTTTCTCACTTTAAGGCCCGGTGTCCTGGCGGCACTGGATCAATGAAGTAGGGGTCAGCCTGGCCCAGCACGATGCCGTCGGCTCCTTCCACCGCCGCACCGTGCAGCTGCCGCAGGCTGTGCTTGATCCGCTCGCTCACCCACCCGCTGTAGGGCCTTAATCTAGCATCATCAGTCCCGAGCGCACAAGAGCATAACAGAGTTTTACTGCAGCTGTATAAAAACAGTTTATTATTATTCATAAGCAGTGAAGCATTTCCTACAGATTTCCTACCAGCCTTTGCATAAAATACAAGTTGCCTGCTGTTTTTCCACAATCAGAAAGCATTTGATAATGAAGGCACATGGTATTGGGGGTAGAGTGTGGACATGGATAGAAAATTGGTTGGCAGACAGGAAACAAAGAGTAGGGATTAACGGGTCCATTTCAGAATGGCAGGCAGTGACTAGTGGGGTACCGCAAGGCCCGGTGCTGGGACCACAGCTATTTACAATATATATTAATGATTTAGATGAAGGGATTACAAATAACATTAGCAAATTTGCAGATGACACAAAAAAGGGTGGTAGTGTGAACAGTGAAGAGGATGCTATGAGAATGCAGGGTGACTTGGACAGGTTGGGTGAGTGGGCAGATGCATGGCAGATGCAGTTTAATGTGGATAAATGTGAGGTTATCCACTTTGGTAGCAAAAGCGGGAAGGCAAATTATTATCTAAATGGGATCTGGGGATCCATGTTCATCAGTCTATGAAAGTAAGCATGCAGGTACAGCAGGAAGTGAAGAAAGCAAATGGCATGTTGGCCTTCATAACATGAGGAGTTGAGTATAGGAGCAAAGAGGTCCTTCTGCATTTGTACAGGGCCCTAATGAGACCTCACCTGGAGTATTGTGTGCAGTTTTGGTCTCCAAATTTGAGGAAGGACATTCTTGCTATCGAGGGAGTGCAGCGTAGGTTCACAAGATTAATTCCCTGGATGGCAGGACTGTCATATGCTGAGAGAATGGAGCGGCTGGGCTTGCATACTCTGGAATTGAGAAGGATGAGAGGGAATCTTATTGAAACATATAGGATTATTAAGGGTTTGGACACGCTAGAGGCAGGAAACATGTTCTGAATGTTGGGGGAGTCCAGAACCAGGGGCCACAGTTTAAGAATAAGGGGTAAGCCATTTAGAGCGGAGATGAGGAAACAATTTTTCACCCAGAGAGTTGTGAGTCTGTGGAATTCTCTGCCTCAGAGGGTGGTGGAGGCCGGTTCTCTGGATACTTTCATGAGAGAGCTAGATAGGGCTCTTAAAGATAGCGGAGTCAGGGGATATGGGGAGAAGGCAGGAACGGGGTACTGATTGGGGATGATCAGCCATGATCACATTGAATGGCGGTGCTGGCTTGAAGGGCCGATTGGCCTACTCCTGTACCTATTGTCTATTGTCAAATGGTATATACAATTATATGATGATATTTTTACAGCAATAAAAATACTTATTTTCTGTTTCTGTAGCATGAAGCTGCCAAGGTGATGCAAGATGCTATCAATGAATTTACTGGCACCTCTGAAGAATTAAGAGTCACAATAGCTAATGCAGACCTTGCCGTTGTACGTGGGGATATAGAGCTGGCACTTAGCATGCTTCGAAATGTCACACCTGAACAGCCTTACTTTATTCAAGCAAAAGAGAAGATGGCAGCTATTTACCTCGATCAGAGGAAAGACAAGCAGTTGTACGCAAGCTGTTACAGGTGCAAACTCTTTGTTGCATACCGTGAACATTATTTATTTGTTTCTAATATACTGAAGATGGAACTCACTTCAAAGCTGAATTCGTATTTAACCATAGTTTAGTTTTGTTTATTATTATTGTCACAGTGAAAAACCTTTTGAGCTTACTTGTATGTGCACATAAATTTAAGTCATTCTGTCAGTGGTTTAGTTTATTGTTACATGTACAAGTACAGTGAAAGGAAAAAATAATTCTTACATGCTACAGCGAAAAGATTTTACATGATTACAATCAAGCCATCCACAGTGTACAATACAGGATAAAGGGAACAACGTTTAGTGCAAGATATAAAGTCTAGTAAAGTCCGATTAAAGATAGTTTGACGGTCTCCAGTGAGGTAGATGGAAGTTCAGGGCCACTCTCTAGTTGGCGAGTTGCCGAAAAACAGCGGGAAGAAACCGTAGTCATAACCAGTTCTGTTTTGGTGACAAAAAGTTGCTATTAAAATTGAGCTACATTTATCACAATTTTTTTTCTATCATTATACCCAAATCTATGAACAATGAACAAATTGTAATATAATAACTGAACTCCAAGCTCAACAAACAAATGCTGCAAATTATTCACTTTTATTGTCCCTTAGCTGAACATGATTAATATACATGCATGTCACATTAGAGGTGTTTATGAGGTGTTTGCAGTGTCTTCTGCCATGAACACCGTTCCATTGTCGATCTTTAGAATCTGTAAGTTTTATATTTCCCCATTATTAATTCCTCACTCTCATCCTATAAGCAACTAACGTTTACTTTAGCTAAGACACAAGTGACTGCAGATGCTGGAATCTTGCGCAAAACAGAAAGCACTGGAATAACACAGTGGGTTAGGAAGCACCTGTTGGAAGATTGGACAGATGACACTTCGGGTCAGAATCCTTCTTTGGAATGAAGAGGGGTCTCAACCTGAAACATTGCCTGTCCATTCCTTCCAGAGATGCTGCCTGACCCATTGACCTTGTCCAGCACTCATGGTTTACTTTAGCCACTTGGTTTTTGTATTCCTGGAGATACTTTAAAAAAAAATACTACACTAAGTGGGACCCGTTGGGTCCCTGTCACACAGGAGGCCTGGTCCCCCAACGCATCCTGTTCCCACAACGCAATATTCCACCACTCACCCATAGCCCCCAACTGTGCAGGTGCGGATCATTTCTCCTCATCCCCAGCACTCTCTCCCCCTCCTCTTCACCCTACCTCTTCTTTTTCCTCTCGTCCCCTCCCCCAATCTCTCCTTCCCTCTCCTTTCCCCTATCCTCACTCAGTCACTCCCTCCCTCCCTCCATACCGCCTCTCCCCTCCCTACCTCCTCCTCTCCCTCTATCCCCCACCTCCCCAACTCCTCAACTCCCCCTTCCCCCCCACTATCCCTCCTCACCTCCCCCACTGCCTTCCTCTATTCCCCCTCCTCCCCCACTCTCCCTCCTCACCTCCTCCCTCTTCTTTTCCCTCTCCTCCTACCCTCCCCCAAATGCTCCCTCACCTCTCCTTTCCCCTACCCTCAGTCACTCCCTCCATAACTCCTCTCCCCTCCCTACCCCCTCCTCCCCCACTCTCCCTCCTCACCTCCCCAACTTTCCCCTTCCATTCCCTCCATACCCCCACTCTCTTAATCCCCCCAGACTCCCTCCTCACCTCCCCCACTATACCCCTCCCTCCCTCCCTCCCTCCCTACCTACCCCCTCCTATCCCTCAATTCTCCCACTTTACCTCCTCACCTCCCCAGGATCTCGAGGTTGCCGCTCCTCTGACTGGAGGTTGCCTTGACCGGAAGCCGCACCAACCTGAATTGGCGGCGGGCAACACCGGGCAGAGGCGGGTGCTGCTGGTGACTGACAGCAGATGCTGCCAATTAGTGCGAGATGGTGCAGGAAGGGGCGTCGCCGTCCTAGTGGTGACTGACAGGAGAGGAGAACAATCCATGCATGCGCGGTGTTTAAGATCTTTAAACCTTAGTAACTTTTGAAATATACCACCGATCGGAACAAAACTTGTTGCACTTGCAGCACAGGAGAATGGCGAGTAAGGTGGCGAAAAATCGTAGCGTTATCGTGTACTGCTTTTGCGCAAATGTAAAAACAACGCAAACCCGGAATATAACAAGAGAGTTTTAGTTATGTATAGATAGATATAGATAGATAGATTTTCTAATATGTGTTGATACTTCATCTTTTTCCCCTTTATTTTAGTCATCCTTTACTGGATTTAAAAAAAAATCTCTAACCCTCTGGGCTGGTACTGATCTTCACAATATTATATACTTTAATTTTCATTTGATATTATTCTTAACTTCCTTGGTTAGTTACTGATGGTGTATCCTTGTAAAACCATTCTTTGTCAAAGGAGTATACCATTGGTGAGGTTTATGAAATAAGCATGTGCGACAGCTGATCCACCATGTTTCCATGTAATCTGTTATCCCAGTTCACTTTAACCAACATATTGTAATAAGCGAGTTCAGTATTCCGACTGCAAATGCCCAGTTCATAGGTCACAAGTGAAAAACACTCTTGGCAGCCGTGCCGCGGCATGGACATAGACCTGTCATAGGACATAGTCACTCGGGAGGGGATGGGGATGGTCCAGTGGCGGTTCGGCAGCGATTGCGGCGCCGGAGACCCCGGGATCGATCCTGGCTGCAGATGAGACGCAGGTCTATGTCCATGCCGTGGCAATTTTTATCGCTTGTGACCTTTGACAAATCCCATGATTCCTATTGTTTTTAGGAATACCGAACTCGCTTATTGCTTTTGAGGTCAGGACACGAGTTTCATGTCCATGTTTCCCACGCTCAATATGAAATTTGAAATTCTATGATCGCTGTTTCCTAGGAAATTGTTTACTATGAGATAACTAATTAATTATATAAACGAAATGGATGAGGGGCAGGATTAATCACAATCTTATCAAATCGTAATGCAGCGATTGATATTGATATTGGCATTCATACATAATAAGAGCAGAATTAGGCCATTTGGCCCACCGTCCGCTCCGCAATTCGATCATGGCAGATCTAGCTTTCCCTCTCAACCCCAGTCTCCTGCTTTCTTCCCATAACCATTGACACCCTTACTTATTAAGTACCTGTCAATCTCTGCTTTGAAAATACCAAATGACTTGGCCTCCACAGCCGGCTGTGGCAATGAATTCTACAGATTCACCACCATCTGGCTAAAGATGTAAATTCCTCGTCTTCAATTATTCTGAGGCTGAGCCCTCTGATCCCAAACTCCAACTGTGCCAAGATACAATGTAAAGCTTTATTTTAAGTGCTACCCAGGCAAATCATACTATACATGAGTACATCAGGCACAAGAGAGAATGTCTCTTGCAAACTTATGCACAGAATTTAGGCACACAGTCGTAAGTCTACGAGGATAGTAAGATGCTTAAAATGCACCCTTGCAGGGCACCGACGTGGAAGTTATCGTGGAGGATGTTTTATCACCTATCCTCCCAGATTGTGGTCTCTGGGTCAAGATGTCGAAAATCCATTTGCAGAGGGGGTCCAGGAATTGTCCGGGAATTATAAGTATAATTTTACATTTTTCTTCAGGGACTTAATCGACAAATTGCCTGGACCTCACACCTTCCTTTTGTTGGGCGATGCGTATATGAATATTCAAGAGGTAAGTCGTTTGTTTAAATTTTCACATAAATTTTATTTTTAAATGTCCCTGGTCAATCAATGAATCTGTTTTTAAATACAAAATAGCATTGGGTATATGTGCATGCTTGCAATGTCAGTGTTTCAGTAAAAGATTCTTGCCTCAACTTAAATATTGGAAATTTGATAAGTTAGCCAAACCGTAATTATATCCCATGAAGATGATGGTGTTCTTGCATTTTACCCTTCTTCAGTCTCTTGGGATGGAGTTTTGCAACATTAAATGTGAAGTATAAATGGCAGTCATTGTTACTCAACTCTTAATTCCATTGCAGCCAGAAAAGGCCATTGATATATACGAACAAGCACTAAAGAAAAATCCAAGAGATGGAACTCTGGCTAGCAAGATTGGAAAAGCTCTTATTAAAACACATAATTATGCTAAGGTCTATTTCTCTATTAGACTCAAAGCTGCCTAATGAATCTTTTGTTTTACAGTTAATATTTTTGATTGTTTCTGTGGAAAATTGTGCAATATGTGGCACATTTTAGGATTATTTATTCAAGATGAGTCAATCTTCATTCATTGAGTTTTTTTATATTTAAGTGAAAAGACCAGATTGCAATCAATTTTTAAAATCCTTGTTTTCATTGTACCTTACCATACTTGTGCATATGATAATAAACTCAAAGGTAGACACAAAATGCGTGAGTAACTCATCAGGTCAAGCAGTATCCCTGGAGAACATAGATAGGTGACGTTGCGGGTCAGGCTGATTGTCGAAAGAAAGCTGGGGAAGAGGAGAGGCAGAACACAGCATTTAGCATAAACCAGCATCTGCAGTTCCTTGATATATCAATAAACTCGCCTTACCTCGAGTTGGAGATACAAGAAACTGCAGTTGCTAGAATATTGGGCAATGTACATAGTGCTGGAGGAGATCAGTGGGTCAGGCAGCATCTGTGGAGGGAATGGACAGATGATGTTTTGGGTTGGAACCCTTCTTCAAACTGACTTGACTTGACTCGATTTTAGCTATTCAAAATTTAATATAGCGAGATAGAGATTTAAGGACATAAAGACATGTGCGCTTATACAGTCAAACAGTGTTGAAATAAAAGATCAACCGTGATCTTAATAGTGGAGAAAGGCAGGTAAACTGGTGAATGTAATGGGTATTCTCAACTGACCTCACTAACGATTAAAGAGTGAGGAAGGTCCTGACAAGGTACATCAAAACTAATATCAGATGTGTTTCCTGACAATTAATGTGTATTGATTGCAAAGAAAGAATTGGTTGTGGCATTGTTTCCATCTTCTGTGGAACCCAACACCAGTGAAAGGCCTGGATAGAGTGGATGTGGAGAAGATGTTTCCAGTAGTGCAAGAGTCTAGGACCAGAGCGCACAGCCTCAGAATACAAGGATGTAAGGAAAGGAGATGAGGAGAAATGTATTTAATCAGAGGGTGGTGAATCTGTGGAATTAATTGCCACAGACAGCTGTGGAGGCCAAGTCTTAGGGGATTTTTTTAAAGCGGAGATCGATAGGTTCTTGATTAATAAGGGTGACATAGGTTAGGAAGAGAAGGCAGGCGAATGGGATGGAAAAGGAAATATGGATCAGCCATGATTGAATGGCGGAGTAGACTCAATGGGCCGAATGGTTTAATTCTGCTCCCATGACTTAATTAACATATGTCATGCTATCTGGGGAGGAGAGGGAGGGAGGGAGGAAATAGTGGGGTATTAATTAAGAAATCAATTTTCTCTTCTATGTTTTTTACAATATTAATGGCAGCAGAGTGGTTTTAATCTCTGAAATTCATATTTTTCCCTCGTAGGCAATTAATTATTATGAAACAGCACTGAAGAGCGGCCAGCAGAATTTTCTTCGGTATGACTTGGCTGAGCTCCTATTTAAGCTTCGACAGTATGAGAAAGCAGAAAAAAATCTACTGCACTCATTAGAACATGACCATGGTAGGACTTTTTTTTAATAGTGTGAATTGTCTACTTTTGTTATTTTAGAAATAAAAGTATATTTGTTTCGTGGAAACATGCCCGTCAGCCCACCGTGTCCGTGCAGTCCAGCAATCACCCGTACACTAGTCCTATCCCACATAAAAGGAACTATGTGCACATGCTAATTAACCTATAAACGTACATCTTTGGAACCCTAGTGTCTGGCACTTTGAGGCAGCAACTCTACCGCTGCGCCACAGTGCCGCCCCTGCATGTTGTAAATTGATTAATTGAAAGAGACAGCATGGAAACCGGTCCTACGGCCCACCGAATCAACGCCGACCATCACACTAATTCAATGGTATCCCACTTTCTCATCCACTCCCTACACATTAGGGGGGATTTGCAGAGGCCAATTAAATTACAGACTTGCACATCTTTGGGATATGGGAGGAAACCCATAATTTTACCATAACGGCAAAATTTGAAAAACGTATATGATTTTGTAAACCAGCAGTTCCTTGTGTTTGAACTTACGTGAGTGCCATTTGATATTTGTAAAATATCACCTCCTTTGGATATAGTGATTGGGACTAACTTGATTACCCAGCATTGATTCAATGGGCCAGGTGGCCTCAACCTGCGTTACAATAATCCTGTTTTCCTTTCTAATTTTTTCCAGTAAATGATCTTCAAACATTGATGGAAGATGCACGCTATTTAATGCTGCTCGCAAAAATATATAGCAAGAAGAAGAAGACTGAGGATGCTATCCTTTCATTGCAGAGGGTGAATAGGTTTTTATTTTTTGCTTGAATATGGAAAGATATAGCTTTGAAAAATTTTACTTCTTCAAATTTTGCAAAGGTTGCATGAAATTAATTGCCCAACTTGCTTGTAATACGTCCATTTTGTGAAAATGTTTTTTATGAAAAATGATTATGCTTTATATTCTTCCTTTTAGGTTTTTGGTAAATCATCACTAAAGATTTCAGAGTTGTTCTGACCATGCATATTATTATTGATCAACGTAATTATTACATAGCTTATTAATATTTTATGTGTTTTTAAAATATGGCAATTGCCACTGGCCTTATTTTGTTTCAGGCACGAGAAGTCCAGGCTCAAGTATTGAAACGTGTTCATTTGGAACAGACTGATGCAGTCCCTGCCCAGAAACAACTTGCTGCAGAAATTTGTGCTGAAGTGGCGAAGCTTGCTACAGAACAGCGGGAGTATGAGAAAGCAATTAAATTCTACAAAGAAGCTCTAGTCTACAATGAGAATGATCACAAGGTTAGTGCTGCAGCTTCGAAATTAGTTTAGAGTTAAGTTTTGCTTTAAGATTGCAGAGAGTGGTCACTGGTGGTCCATCACAGGTACTGCCCTCCCCGCCATCGAAGGGATCTACAGGCCTCAAGATGGCAGCAAGCATCATCAAAGACCCACACCATCCTGGCCACGCTCTCATCTCGCTGCGACCAAGATATTGGAGCCTATGCTTCCTGAACCATGACTTCCATGTTCTGGAACAGCTTCATCTTAACAATCAGAACACTGACTTTAAACTTTAGAGACACTGTGGAAACAGGCCTTTCGGCCCACTGAGCCCACACTGCCTAACCGTCAACGATACTGATCACCCGTACACTACTGCCATCCTATACTTCAGGGACAATTAACAGAAGCCAATTAACTTGCAAATCTGTACATCTTTGGCATATGGGAGGAAACACACGGAGCACACAGAGAAAATCCATGTAATCATAGGGAGAATACACAAACTCCATACAGCCAGCACCCGAGAGCAGGATCGAATCTTTGTCTCTGGCGCTGTAATGCAGCAACTATACTGCTGTGCCACCACTGCACAACACAAACCTCAACATTGATCTACATTTACAGTTTCACATGCCCCTTTATTATTTTTTTGCCTTCTGTAACCACCCTCATTATTCTATTAATCAGATAGCTTCAAAAACATGATAATCATCTTGGAAAATATAGCTTCACCTTGGTAATATCCATCTCATCCCTGCCCTCCCTATAGTTTTAAAAAACAAACTTGTTTTCTCATTTTCCCAGTTCTGAAAATGTAAGCAAGAAAAGGGCGGCACAGTGGTGCAGCGGTAGAGTTGCTGCCTTACAGCGCCAAAGACCTTGGTTCGATTCTGACCTCGGGTGCTGTCTGTGGAATTTACATGTTCTTCCTGTGACCACCTGGGTTTTCGCTGGGTGCTTTGGATTGTTTGCAGGTTAATTGTAAATGTTTCCCAGTGTGTATGGTAGAACTAGTGTACAGGTGATTGTTGGTCAGCGTGGACTTGATGGGCTGAAGGGTCTGTTTCCACGCTGTATTCCTAAACTAAACTAAAAGGAGGGGAGAATCAGAGCAAATCCAAAAATGAGCATTAAAATAGTATTGCATGCATCCTCAAGACTCACAAGTTTTGGACTTATTTGATAGGTTAGGAAATTCCTGATCCTTAATTGACTTTGAAGTGAGTGCTTTGCCAGGCCATTTCGGAAAGTAAAGATTCAATCACATTGCTGTGGTCTGGACTCGCATACAGACAATGCCGGAAAAGCTTGGCTGACTTTCTTTGCGAGAAAGCAAGTTAATGAACAATAAAGGGCTTTACAACAAATTGGTCGTTTTGTGGTCATTTCTAATGTTACTTTCCATAATTTATTTCATGAATTGCATTTAAATTTCCCAGTTGCTTTGAGGTCATTTCAAATTGTGTTTCCTGATCCACCGTGCATGCTTCTCATTTAGTGGTTTAATAATTTAATGACTATGCTACCTTCCTGTTTGCTGCAGTAGTGATTCTCATCCCTTGTCTTTATAGTGCTGGGCTGCCTGTGTCCGTACATTGTGGACAGCTCGATTGTAATCATGTACACCTGACAGGATAGCACGCATCAAAAAAGCTTTTCACTGTACTTCGGTACAAGTGACAATAACCAAAACTAAATTAAACATGGTTTATTGATATGTTTTTTCTCCTTTAATTTCGGTGGAGTTTTGGAAAAACATGGCGGTATTTTATTTTCAGCTGCTTTTCCTGCACATTACTGAATCTGCGTTCAACACTGGAGAATGTTTGGAAAACCAGTCATTCAATCTGATGTGAGGGTGGGTGAGGGAGGGCGGGAAGAAGAAAGGAAGAGGTGGAGCCAGTGGGCTGAGGGAGAGATGAGAAGAGGAGGAGAAAGTAAGGACTAGCTAAAATTAGAAATTAGTAAACTGACCAAGCGAAATATGAGGTGCTTCTTTTCCAATTTACGGTGGCCCTCACTCTGGCCATGGAGGAGGCCCAGGATAGAAAGGTCGGAGGTGCCTGGTGAACTCACTGTGGTGGATTAAATTTGTGTTTATTGTGTGTTTTGTTATTTTATTATATGTATGACTGCAAGGCAGCGAAATTTCGTTCAGACCGAACGGTCTGAATGACAATAAAGGATACTTTGACTTTTGACTTTAAACAGTCATTCAATCTGCTGTTTTTAGAAGCAAGCACTTAAATTCTGCATGTATTGCCTTATTTATTTCCTTACAGATTGGCAAAGTGTGGCACAGTGGTGTAGCTAGTAGAGGCACAACAGTAACAATTCCTGAAACTTGGGAAGTGAAGGTAGAGATGGGGAGAGTGGTGGTGGCAGCCTTGTTAATTTAAAATGAAATAAATTCAACAATGGGGGAAGGTGTGATGAGAAAGGCACAGCTGGTAGAGCTGGTGCTCACGGCACCAGAGACCCGGGTTCGATCCTGATGTTGGGTACTGTCTGTGTGGTGTTTGTAAGTTCTCCCAGTGACTGCGTGGCTTTCCTCTGGGTGCTTCAGCTTCCTCCCACTTCCCAAAGACATACAGGTTGGTAGGCTGATTGCTGCGGTAATATTGTAAATTGCCCCGAGTGTGTAGGATAGTTCTCGTGTACGGGGATTGCTGATCGGTGTGGACTCAGTGGGCAGATAGGCCTGTTTCCGCGCTGTATCTCTAAAGTCTAAAGTAAAGTCTGAGATTTGTAGGTTAAATGGCCTCTGTAAATTGTTCCTAGTGTGTAGAGAGTGTTGCAATGGTTGGGATAACATAGAACTAGTGTGAATGGGAGATCAATGGCTGGTGTGGACTCCCGTGGGCCAAAAGCCCTATTCTATGCTGTCTGTTTCAATCCATCAAATACTTTGACCTGCTGATTTTCTGTTTCTTTCTGATATAGGTGATGCTGGAGCTTGCTCGTTTATACCTTGCTCAAGAT
This sequence comes from Amblyraja radiata, assembly GCF_010909765.2. Classification (NCBI taxonomy): domain Eukaryota; kingdom Metazoa; phylum Chordata; class Chondrichthyes; order Rajiformes; family Rajidae; genus Amblyraja; species Amblyraja radiata. The sequence goes on from NC_045962.1 coordinate 37,032,508, forward strand.
GATATTGATGCCTGCCAACATCAGTGTGCTATCCTGCTGAAGAGTGACCAAGACAACGATGCAGCTACCATGGTAAGTAGAAATACAAGCATAAAGGGGCTGTCCCACTGCGGCGACCTAATCTGAGAGTTCAGAAGAGTGTCTTCAACCTTTAAGCTCACGGGCACTCGCCTGGAAAACCTCAAGCTGAATCGACCGTCAGCGATGAAACCGCAAGCTGGATCGACCGCGCGCGCGCACACACACACACCAAAGGCGGGGGCCAGGGAAAGCGGGGGAGCGCTGTCTGAAATTCACACCCTCGATGAAGAGGAAGGTAAAAGACGGCTGCACAGTGTACGGTAAGTCCTTTAGAGAGAGCGGGGGGGGAGGGGGGAGAGAGGGGGAGAAGGAGTGGAGACACTTTTAAGAAGTCAGACAACGTTTAATAAAGTTTAGCGGGCATTTTACCTACTGGTCGGTTTTCCTTGGTCCTGAAAATTCCAATGAGCCAATTAAAATGCCCGGTCAGCGAAGGAGATTGCCTACGGCTGCCCTCGACTGCCTGTAACTAAATAGCGACCCCACTCCACTGCACTACGAGTTAAAAAGAACCATGCCGACCAATTTTTACTCACGGAGGCCGCGAGTATCGTGAACTTCCCTCGAGCATGAAGGAGAGTTCCAGTGACCTCATAGGACCACGTGTCGACCATGCTGCGAGTTTGAGTCGAGGGCAACCTCTTCTAAACTCGCAGATTAGGTCGCCGCAGTGGGACAGCCCCTTAACTCAACTCAAATTAATGCTGCCATTGGCACATGAAATGTGGACTACAGGTAGCCCTCGTGTTTTGACAGTTCAGGTAACAGAAATTTCACCCTTACAGTATTCACAAATCATTACCAAATTTTCTGGGATATGGGATTAAAGTTCGCTCTTTCAAATCTATGTGGGAAAAAAAGGTAATACAAAAAGGACAATATTTTTTCAACTTCCATTTCATGAAGCACACACATATACCTTGCACTCAGTATCTACCCCTTTGCTCTACCGGTTGTGCTAGAGTTTGATGTGGATACAAGGAACTGCAGATGCTGGTTTACAAAAAGAGACAAAGTACTGGAGTAACTCAGCAGCTCAGGCAGCATCTCTGAGAGTATGGATGGGTGACGTTTCAGGTCTGAAGAAGGGTCCCGACCGAAAATGTCGTGAACCATGTTCTCCAGAGATGCTGCCTGACCCGCTGTGTTACTCCTGCACTTTGTGCCTGTACTTGAGTTTGACTTGCTAGTATTTATGAATAGTATTATCTGGTTTTATTGGTTAGCATGCAAAACAAAACCTTTCACTGTACCTCAGTACGTTATAATAATAAATCTATACCAAACGACAAGGCTTCAAATAATGCTGATCATTCTACGAGCTAGAAGTTACAAAGAAATGTTCAATTTCCATCAATAATTCTGCATATACAGTTGACTTTATTGTCTAAAATGTTTATAAATTCGTGAAGCTAATTGAGAAGTACCCTCAACAAAATCCAACAGAGGAGGAAGTTAAAGGAGAATGTGAACAACTCAAGAACAAGAGCTGAAAAGGCTTTGGCCCAAAAGGAGTACAACAGATGCCACAAAGAAATGTGGAAGAACATCAGGAGGGACAAGAGAACACAGGTGGAGAGGCTAGCGACTCAAATGAACATGAGGGAGTTATATACCATCACAGGGAAATTGTCTAGGACATATCTGCGTAGTAATAAACCAATTACAGACAAGAACGGTCAACTGTTTTCAACCCAGGAGGCGCAGCTCGACAGATGGGTAGAACATTTCAAAGAAGTCCTAAACAGACCACCACCGGCTGTACAGACACATATTCCCAAAGCCAGGATACCACTACAAATTAAGTGTGACAGACCAACAAAATCCGAGACAAAGGCTGCAATTAAGCAACAGGAAACTGGCACAGCTGCTGGCCCTGACAAAATTCCACCTGAAGCCCTGAAAGTAGATATAGATTCATCAACAGACATGCTGTATGGCTTCATTGGGAGAATTTGGGAAGAAGAACATCATGAAACTGCCAAAAAAAAAGTGACCTAAGAAAATGCGACAACTATCGAGGGATCACCCTATTTTCTGTACCCAGTAAAATTCTCAACCGGGTCATCCTCAACTGTCTTCAGGAAGCTGTAGACAAGAGGCTATGGGACCAGCAAGCAGGATTCAGGAAGGATCGCTCATGCACAGACCACATAGCAACATTACGCATCATCATTGAGCAGTCTATTGAATGGAACACGTCCTTGTACATCAACTTCATCAACTTTGAGAAAGTGTTTGACAGCTTAGACAGACAACACTCTGGCGTCTAATAGACCACTATGGAATTCCCATCAAGATCATAAACTTAATCAGGAACTTGTATGATGGAACCTCATGCAAAATTATGCATGCAGGCCATCTCTCTCAGAGCTTTAGTGTCAGGACGGGCATCAAGCAGGGATGTCTATTGTCACCATTCCTGTTCCTCCTGGCAATTGACTGGATCATGATGGAAACAACTGAAGGGAAAAGAAATGGAATTCAGTGGACAATGTGGGAGCAGCTAGATGATCTTGGCTTTGCAGACGACATAGCTCTACTTTCACACACACAGATACAAATGCAGGAGAAGACGGACAGACTCTCACAAGCTGCTACAAAACTTGGTCCTACACCCAATACAGTAAAGACACAGGTGATGAGGATCCACTCCAAAACCAGCAACCCTATCCTTATGCACAGCATTGCTCTGGAGGAGGTAGAAACATTCACAAACCTAGGCAGTGTTGAGGACATCACCGGAGGGGCAGAGGCAGACATAAGAAGTAGAATCAATAAGGCTAGGGTGGTGTTTAACATTCTCAGGTAGATCTGGAGCTCAAAACACATCGCAATCAACTCCAAAATACGCATCTTTAACTCAAATGTGAAACAGGTGATGCTGTATGTATCAGAGACATGGAATACAACAAAACACACTACAAACAGGCTGCAAACATTCATTTAAGGGCCTGTCCCACGAGCATGCGACTCCATGCGACAAGCGCGACCTAAAGGGTCTGTTCCACCAGCATGCGCCTGCATGCTGCAAGCACGACCTAATGTGGTCGCTTGAGCCGTACGGCCTTGCGGGGCCGGACCCACTTCGATCGCCGGAGCCGTATGGAGTTGTGCGGAGCTGGCCCCGACATCGCGCGGGGCTCCGAAAAACTGACCGTGTTTAAAAATTATGTGCGGCAACGACCTGCCGGACCGCAGCCACCTCGACGCCGTGCGCAGCCGCCTCGACGGGCATACGCAGCCGCCTCGACGCCGTGTCACTCACTCGACCTCCGCGCGGCTCCCGCTTCTGGTTTGGTCGTGCTTGCTGCATGCAGGCGCATGCTGGTGGCACCGGCCCTTTAGGTCGCGCTTGCCGCATGCTCGTGGGACAGGCCCTTAACACCTGCCTTAGGAGAATACTTAACATCTGGTGGAGAGACAAAGTAAGCAATGTGGACCTGTGGAACAGAACAAGCCAAGAGCCTATTGACTTATAAATTCGAAGGTGAAAATGGAGTTGGATTGGGCCCACCCTCAGGAAACCTGCCACAAACATCACCCGGCAAGCCCTGAAATGGAACCCCCAAGGAAAAAGGAAAAGAGGTCGTCCCAGGAACAGCTGGAGAAGAGGTGTCCAGACAGAAATGTCTGAGAATGGGCTTAACTGGGGAGATGTCGAAAGAACTGCCAACAACTGAGAGGGGTGGAGGACATTTGTCAATGGCCTATGCTCCCTAGAGGAGCAAAGGGCTTAAGAAGAAGAAGATTATCTGGTTTTATTGGTTAGCATGCAAAACAAAGCCTTTCACTGTACCTCAGTACGTTATAATAATAAATGTATACCAAATAACAAGGCTTCAAAAAATGCTGAACATTCAACTAGCTAGACGTTACAAAAAAAGTTAATTTCCATCAATAATTCTGCATTTACAGTTGACTTTGTAGTCTAAAATGTTTATAAATTGGTGAAGCTAATTGAGAAGTGCACTTAAGATAACTGACAAATTTCCACCCAGATAGTCAGATTAAAGTATACACTTAAAGTGAATTACGTTTCCAGAACCCGAGTCAAGAGTCACAATGAGCAGACGGAATTAAATATATAGCAATTGAGTCTTACATCACGGAAACACGTGTTTTGGCCCAACTCATCTATGTCGACCAATGCTGCTATAGCACCTGCCTCAAATACCTTCTCTGTTTGTTCCATATACTCACCACCTCTATTTAAAAATGTTTTTCTTCAGGTTCCTATTAAATCTTTCCCCTCTCACCTCAGTTTTTTGATTCGCAGATCTGGGTATAAGACTCGTTTAAGAAAAAACTGCAGATGGAGGAGGACTGGCCAAATTTTGTGCCTTCCACCACAGTGATGAATGCTGTGGTGGATGTTTGTGTTAACATTTTTTATTGTGTTTTTGTGTGTTTTTCATTGTACCGCTGCTGGCAAATTCATTTCACTTGCACTTTATGTGCAAGTGGCGAATAAAACTGATATTGATTGAGATGCTGAAAAAAATCGAAGGTAGACAAAAATGCTGTAGAAACTACCGAAGTGAAATATGATGAGGTTGCAGTAGATGAGGTTGGAGGTGTAGGTAAACCTCTGCCTCACCTGGAAAGAGGGAGGAGATGGGAAGATGTGGCATGTGGTGGGATCTCGTTGGAGGTGGCGAAAATGTCGAAGGATTACCCCCACTCGTAACAAGGACTGAGTCCCCCTTGTCCTCACCTACCACCCTACCAAACGTCACATACAACAGATAATCCTGTGACATTTTCGCCACCTCCAACGGGATCCCACCACTGGCCACATCTTCCCATCCCCTACCCTTTCGGCTTTCCACAGAGACTGCTCCCTCCGTAACTCCTTGGTCAATTTGTCCCTTCCCACACAAACCACCCCCTCCCCTGGTACTTTCCCTTGCAACCGCAGGAAATGCTACACTTGTCGCTTTAACCCCCCCCCCCCCCCCCCCCCCCCCCCCCCCCCCCCCCCCGACTCCATCCAAGGACCCAAGCAGTCTTTCCAGGTGAGGCAGAGGTTCACCTGCACCTCCTCCAACCTCATCTATTGCATCCGCTGCTCTAGGTGTCAGCTGCTCTGCATCGGTGAGACCAAGCGCAGGCTTGGCGATCGCTTCGCCCAACGCCTCCGCACAGTTCGCATTAACCATCCTGATCTCCCGGTGGCTCAGCACTTCAACTCCCCCTCCTATTCTGAATCCGACCTTTCTGTCCTGGGCCTCCTCCATTGGACCGCACCGCAAATTGGAGGAGCAGCACCTCATATTTTGCTTGGGTAGTTTACACCCCAGCGGTATGAACAATGACTTCTCTAATTTCAGGTAGTTCTTGCTTTCTCCCTCCTTCCCCTCCCCTTCCCAGCTCTCCTACAGCTCACTGTCTCCGCCTCTTCCTTTCTTTTTCCCACCTCCCCCACCCCCACATCAGTCTGAAGAAGGGTCTCGACCCGAAACCTTCACTCCATAGATGCTGCCTCACCCGCTGAGTTTCTCCAGCATTTTTGTCTACCTTGGGTATAAGACTGCATTCACCCTATCTATTCCCCTTATGATTTTATACAACTCTATGAGATCACCCCCTCATCCTCCAAGGAATAAAATCCTTGCCTAACCTATCCCTATAGCCCTTAACATCGTAAATCCTCTCTGAACTAAAAACGCAAATCTTTCTGAAGAGAGAACATCTGGTTTCATGACTGCTGAGGTACAGAGAGGAAATTGGCATCAAAACAACAGATGACATCTGTAAAGTCTAAAAGCTGTACTATTTTCATGAAATGTCCAGTCATCATTCTATTTGAGGAAATTACTGGCAAATGTGTAATTGCCAGTCTTGTTAGATACCTATGTAACATTTATTCTAATTTGAATCGTGTTCATGTTGCAGATGATGGCTGATTTGATGTTTAGAAAGCAGGATTTTGACCAAGCAGTATTTCACTTTCAACAACTGTTGGAGCGCAAACCAGGTAAATATTGCAGTTTACTATTCTGAATAGATTACCTCTTGTAAAGTAGTCAGTATTATTATTTAGCTAAAAATGGATATATCTTCAAAACAGTCGTTATTTACCATTCCTGAGCACATTGATATTGTGACGATGCATCCCTTTCAAGGTCCCCTACGATCCCGGCCACAGGCAAGCGAGCCACAGCCAAGTCCAATTAGAGTTATTGGACCAATTAACCCAATCCGATATACCTACCCCTTAGAAACCTTGAAGGACCTGGGGAGAGCAGAAAGAGGAAGCTGTGGAGATAATTCTAAACCCTCTTGTTTATCGCTGGTAATAAAGCCCATCGGGTGAGCTCACCCTACTGATCAGGCATCATAACCAATGCCACAGTATGAGATCAAATATTTCTGACCCAACCAGCATAAATTTGGCCAAGGAAGTAGGTATAGAGGCAAAGAGTAGGAATGAACTTTGTATGTTCCTTAATGTATGTTCCAAGTTTGGAGTACTATGCAACTTTAAGTGCTTTAAGTGTCTGGTCATCATTGCTATGGCTGTGCCAAATGGAACAGTAGCAGTATTGAGGACTGTAACGCTTTTTTTCATGGATCAGATGCAACTATACTCATTCAGTTAATCCCAAGGAAGATCAATCCAATATAGGATCCATGCTGACCATCGATCACCCGTTCACACTAGTTCTATGCTATCCCACTTTCACATCCACTGCTTACAGATTAGGGGCAATTTACAGAGGGCCAATTTACCAACAAACCCACACGTCTTTATGATTTGGGAGGAAACCCATGCGGTCACAGGAAGAACATGCAAACTCCACACAGTCAGCACTCAAGATCAGGATCAAACCTGGGTCTCTGGTGCTATGAGGTAGCAACTTTACCTGTTGCGCTACAGTGCCGCCCCTGATACCATCTTGTCAAATGGTGGGTGCTTTCTGAGCAAATACTCCTCGGATTATATTTTAAATCACTTCTGTCTGACTTTCCAATTGGGATAGTGTATCAAGATATGACAACTAGCATTTGTGTAAGAGCTGGAGTAACTCAGCGAGTCAGGCAGCATCTCTGGGGAAAAATGATGGGTGACGTTTTGGGTCGGAACCTTTCTTCAGATGTCCTGAACGGAAATCATCACCTGTCCTTTTTCTCCAGAGATGTTTCCTGACCTGCTGAGTTATTTCAGCACTTTGTGTCTATCTTGGGTGTAAATCAGCATCTGCAGTTCCTTCCCACACATAGCATTCATGCAATTTTTTTTCAGATAACTTTATCACATTGGCACGCTTGATTGATTTGTTGCGGAGAGCTGGAAAACTAGAAGATGTTCCAAGGTTCCTTGATATGGCTGAAAAACACACTCCAAGACCAAACTCTGAGCCTGGCTTCAATTATTGCAAAGGATTGTACCTCTGGTAAGTTATCCTTTAATAATATGAATTATGAGAGAATATGTAACTACTGAAGGCTTGATGATTAAAGGGCCTGTCCCACTTTCACGACCTAATTCATAACCTTTTTTACTCGTGGACTTCATCAGGCTAGAAAAACGCCCCGACCTACTTGATGCCACGAGTACCTACGACTAGCATTACGACCTACCTACGACCTCGTGACGACCATGCTGCGAGTACGAGTCAAGGGCAAACTTGTCAGAGGTCGTGAATTAGGTCGTGAAAGTAGGACAGGCCCTTAAAACGCCTATGGTATTACTCTGGAAAGATTACTCTGCAGGGAATCTCAATGTGTTGAGTTAGTGCATTGCCGACAAAAGAGCAAATTAGAGCTTTATTTTCACGTGAGGCAGAGGCTGAAATCGTAGTTCTAGAATCATACAGCGCAGAATCAGGTCCTTCGTCCCATTCATCCATGCCGAGTTGGCCCACATCCCTCTGAATCTTCTTATCTTAGGACCTGTCTAAATGTCTTTTAAAAGTTGTTAAGTTGTTACAGCACCTGCTTGAGCTACCTTCTCTGACATCTCGTTCCATGTTTCACAATGTAAAAAATTAACCCCTCAGGTTTCCTATATATATACCCTGGGAAGAAGATGCTGCGCATTCACCGTGTCTACAAATTACAAATTAGCCAGAAAAAGCAGCATACCGGAGGACTGGGAGAAATTCAGAGACCAGCAGAGGAGGACAAAGGGCTTAATTAGGAAAGGAAAAATAGATTATGAAAGAAAACTGGCAGGGAACATAAAAACTGACTGCAAAAGTTTTTATAGATATGTGAAAAGGAAGAGATTAGTTAAAACAAATGTAGGTCCCATACAGTCAGAAACAGGTGAGTTGATCATGGGAACAAGGATATGGCGGACCAATTGAATAACTACTTTGGTTCCGTCTTCACTAAGGAAGACATAAATAATCTGCCGGAAATAGCAGGGGACCGTGGGTCAAAGGAGTTGGAGGAATTGAGTGAAATCCAGGTTAGCCGGGAAGTGGTGTTGGGTAAATTGAATGGATTAAAGGCCGATAAATCCCCAGGGCCAGATAGGCTGCATCCCAGAGTACTTAAGGAAGTAGCTCCAGAAATAGTGGATGCATTAGTAATAATCTTTCAAAACTCTTTAGATTCTGGAGTAGTTCCTGAGGATTGGCGGGTAGCAAACGTAACCCCACTTTTTAAGAAGGGAGGGAGAGAGAAAACGGGGAATTACAGACCAGTTAGTCTAACATCGGTAGTGGGGAAACTGCTAGAGTCAGTTATTAAAGATGGGATAGCAGCACATTTGGAAAGTGGTGAAATCATTGGACAAAGTCAGCATGGATTTACAAAAGGTAAATCATGTCTGACGAATCTTATAGAATTTTTCGAGGATGTAACTAGTAGCGTGGATAGGGGAGAACCAGTGGATGTGGTGTATCTGGACTTCCAGAAGGCTTTCGACAAGGTCCCACATAAGAGATTAGTATACAAACTTAAAGCACACGGCATTGGGGGTTCAGTATTGATGTGGATAGAGAACTGACTGGCAAACAGGAAGCAAAGAGTAGGAGTAAACGGGTCCTTTTCACAATGGCAGGCAGTGACTAGTGGGGTACCGCAAGGCTCAGTGCTGGGACCCCAGCTATTTACAATATATATTAATGATCTGGATGAGGGAATTGAAGGCAATATCTCCAAGTTTGCGGATGACACTAAGCTGGGGGGCAGTGTTAGCTGTGAGGAGGATGCTAGGAGACTGCAAGGTGACTTGGATAGGCTGGGTGAGTGTGCAAATGTTTGGCAGATGCAGTATAATGTGGATAAATGTGAGGTTATCCATTTTGGTGGCAAAAACAGGAAAGCAGACTATTATCTAAATGGTGGCCGACTAGGAAAAGGGGAGATGCAGCGAGACCTGGGTGTCATGGTACACCAGTCATTGAAAGTAGGCATGCAGGTGCAGCAGGCAGTGAAGAAAGCGAATGGTGTGTTAGCTTTCATAGCAAAAGGATTTGAGTATAGGAGCAGGGAGGTTCTACTGCAGTTGTACAGGGTCTTGGTGAGACCACACCTGGAGTATTGCGTACAGTTTTGGTCTCCAAATCTGAGGAAGGATATTATTGCCATAGAGGGAGTGCAGAGAAGGTTCACCAGACTGATTCCTGGGATGTCAGGACTGTCTTATGAAGAAAGACTGGATAGACTTGGTTTATACTCTCTAGAATTTAGGAGATTGAGAGGGGATCTTATAGAAACTTATAAAATTCTTAAGGGGTTGGACAGGCTAGATGCAGGAAGATTGCTCCCGATGTTGGGGAAGTCCAGGACAAGGGGTCACAGCTTAAGGATAAGGGGGAAATCCTTTAAAACTGAGATGAGAAGAACTTTTCTCACACAGAGAGTGGTGAATCTCTGGAACTCTCTGCCACAGAGGGTAGTCGAGGCCAGTTCATTGGCTATATTTAAGAGGGAGTTAGATGTGGCCCTTGTGGCTAAGGGGATCAGAGGGTATGGAGAGAAGGCAGGTACGGGATACTGAGTTGGATGATCAGCCATGATCATATTGAATGGCGGTGCAGGCTCGAAGGGCCGAATGGCCTACTCCTGCACCTAAGTTCTATGTTTCTATGTTTCTATTCAACTCGTGATTTTTATACACCTCAATAAGATCCCCTCTCAACCCCTTGCACTTCAAGGAATAAAGTTCTAGAATGCCTAATCTCTCCCTATAGCTCAGGCCCACGAGTCCTGGCAACATCTTCGTAAATCTTCTCTTTCCAGTCAAGGCAGCATACCTGCTCTTTGTTTCAAAAATCATGCATATTACCGATCATAAATATGGACGCAAGGAACTGCAGATGCTGATTTACAACAAAAAAAAAGAGCTGGAGTAACTGACTACTCCTGCACCTATTGTCTATTATCTATTGTCTATTAAGTTGACTAAAATATCACTCTGTTTTACAACATGGTTCCAGCCTTATGTGTCAACTCTTTAATTGTTTTTCATCATTGTTTTATATTCCTAATTCATTGACCAATCATACTTGGGGCAGAAGCTGGATATCTAAATTTATGACACCTATGCTCCCCAATGACGTGAGACTGGAACTGACGAAACACTACCCTCTGGTGGAGATATCAGAAACTGCAGATACTGGAATCTTGAACAAATAACTAGTTTGAAGAAGTGTCCCAACCCATTCCCTCCACAAATGCTGCCTGACCCGCCATTTACTCTCTGATGACTGTTTTAGTATTAACTTCAGGATTTGCCCTTTCAATAAATATCCCTTTTAACCTGTGGGAACAAAAAGTAATTTCACGTCCTTTTTGTGAATGCTTATGGAAAAAATGAAGTTATACAATTATAAAGTTTATAATATTAAATCCAATTAATGTGGGAGATCCTCTTAGGTACAAAATCAAGTGGGAAACAGTTTGTAAACTGAAGATTTGACAGCTACATGATCCAAATCAAATTTCAAACATGCTGGTACTACAAGATATAATTTAATTCAATATCTCAATGTTATATTAGAATTGGACACAAAGTGCTGGAGTAACTAAGCTAATTGGGCAACATCTCCAGCGAACATGGATAGGTAGCGTTTCGGGTCGAGACCCTTCAAGAGACCGGAGAACATGGATAGGTGACATTTTGAGTTGAGACCCTACTACAGGATGCTGTCTGATTTGCTGTCACTCCATCACTTTGTGCCCTTTTGTGTATTAACCTACATCTGCAGTTATTCACGTATACCTTAAATTAGAATTAATTTGCTTTGAGGAAGAAAGTGGTAGTATAATTGTATGCTGAGATTTGTATGATACAATACGATAGAACTATTTGTCCCAGGTGAGAAATTGGTCTTCCAACAGTCATAAAACGCAACAGGATACTTGAAATATGAAATTAAAGTGACAAGTGGAAAGTCCAGGAATGGGGAGGGGGGAAGGGGAGTCAGTCTACCTCACAACAGAAGGGGGAGGAGTTGTTGTTGTAAAGTAAACATGCCTTCCATATCCACTCCCACTGTTATAATGAAATATGCCGTCATAAGAAAGGGATATTTTTAAATATGTTTAATTTTTCCAGGGTCACTGGGGAGCCGAACGATGCACTCCGACGCTTCAATAAAGCTCGTAAGGATAATGATTGGGGGCAAAATGCAGTTTATAATATGATAGAGATTTGCATGAATCCAGATAATGACACCATAGGAGGAGAAGTCTTCGAGAACCTGGATGCAGATGTGCGGTGAGAATGATTCTGATTAAATGTAGTTGAGGTACTAGAGATGAATCCGATTTACTTTTAATCTGAAGTAGAGAATTCCACAGATAATCACACAGAAAAGGGACATAAACCAAATTAATGAAAGATATGCAAAAAGACAGATCAAAGCCAGCAACAGTGATACAAGTGAGGAGAGGGGAGTGATTGGCAGATGGGTGGAGTAAGTGACAAACACTAGAAGTGAAAAAAGACAAACGGGTGGAAGATGAGGTGAGAAGAAGTGGAGTGAAATGTAAAGCCTGAGGGAGGCAAATAGGTTGAAAGGGTGGGGAGAGGAGGTGGGCATAACAGGAGAAAAGGGTGAGGGGGCACAGGAAAGAGAAGGTGGCAAAAGGGGATGGGGATATTAATTAAAATTAGAGAAATTAATGTTGAATTATAAAATACCCCAGCAGAATATGAGGTCTCTATAATTTACCAAGATATGGTACCTTGCATACATTTGATACCTTGCATATACAAACCAGAAACAAATAATTGGAGTAATATTTGAAACAGAAATTCAAAATTGCTGCGCAACTCTGAAGTAGGATAAATTCTGACGTGAACAAGAAATTAAGATTGAACGAGAAAGCTTCCGATGTCTCACACACTTTTTAAAATGTTTTTACACCAAGGGTGGTGGGTGTAAGAACAAGCTGCTGGAGGAAGTAGTTGAGGCAGGCACCATTACAAGGCTTAAGCAGCATTTAGACAGGTACATGGATAGGACAGGTTTGGAAGGATATGGGCCAAATGCAGGCTGGTGGGACTAGTGTAGATGGGACACGTTGGTCAGCGTGGGCGTTGGACTGGAGATCCCTGTTTCCACGCTGTGTGACTCTGACATGTTTGTGTTGCTAATAGAAACTCAACTGAGAAACAGGAGTCGGAGCAGCTGGCTGTCATGACAGCAGAGAAGCTTCTGAAGGAACTCAAACCCCAGACCATTCAAGGTCACACCCAGCTCCGTATCATGGAAAGTTGCTGCCTCATGGCAACAAAGCAGAAAGCTAATGTGGAGCAGGCCCTCAATGTCTTCACAGAAATAGCAACTGCTGAGGTTAGTCTCCGATATACCCAAGATAATTATGGATAGATACAAAATGCTGGAGTAACTCAGCGGATCAGGCAGCATCTCTGGAGAAAAATAATAGGTAATGTTTCGGGTCGAGCCCCTTCATCAGGCTCTCCAGTCTTATGAAGGATCTCGACCCGAAAGGTCACCCATTCTTTTTCTCCAGAGATGCTGCCTGACCCGCTGAGTTACTCCAGCATATTGTGTCTATCTTTAGTGTACACCAGCATCTCCAGTCCCTTCTTACACATAATTATGCATAGTTTAGTTTAGAAATACCACGCAATAACAGGCCTTTCGGCCCACCGAGTCCATGCTGACCAGTGATCCCCATACATTGGCACTATCCTACACACTAAGGACAATTTATAAATTTTTTTTACCAAAGCCAAATTAACCTACAAACCTATACTTCTTTGGAGTGTGGGAGAAAACTGGAGCACCCTGAGAAAAGCCACACGGTCACAGCGAGAACATACACACTCCGTACAGACAGTAACCACAGTCGAGATCAAACCCGGATCTCTGGTGCAATATGGCAGCAACATTACCGTTGCGCTACTGTGCAGCCCATATGAAAGCTATTTTTTATGTTCTAAATTTGTGCATTTTAGTATCATTTGAGATGGTTCCTTGCATTGTTATAGTGGCACAGTGTTGCAGCTGGTAGAGCCACTGACTCACAGTGCAATAGGCTGCTATAGACTGGCTGCTGTCCTTATGGAGTTTGTCACGATCCCCCTGTGACGGTCTCAATTTAATTCTTGCCTTGTCACCGCATATTAGAATTAAACACTCTTGAGTTTCCTCCCTGGTGCTCCGGTTTCCTCCTACATCCCGAACACATGCCACTAGATAGGTTAATTAGAGAAATCAATAAAATGCAGAGTTCTAAATGTAGCCCAGTCCATCCCATGGACCAGACTCCCCACCATTGACTCCATCTACACTTCGCTGTGCATTATATGGTGTATGATCCCATATCTGTTGCTGCTGCGTGAGAATTTCATTGTTACATTTCGGGACATATGACAATAAACCATTCTTGACTCTTCATTCAGAAGGACCACATCCCTGCGCTGTTTGGAATGGCCACAGCCTACATGATTTTGAAGCAGACTCCTCGTGCAAGAAACCAGCTGAAGCGCATTGCAAAGTTAAACTGGAATGCGGTGGATGCTGAGGAGCTGGAAAAGAGTTGGCTGCTCCTGGCGGATGTTTACATTCAGTCTGGCAAGTTTGACATGGCTTTAGAACTGCTCAAACGCTGCCTGCGCCACAATAAGGTTGGTGACGTTCTTTTGAAACAAAGAACTGGTTTATACCAAAGTTAGACACAAAACAGCATCTCTGGGGAACATGGATAAGCGATGTTTTGGGTCGGAACCCTTCCTCAGTCTGAAGAAGGGTCCCAACCCGAAACATTACCCTTCCTTTTTCTCCAGAGAATGCTGCCTGACCCGCTGAGTTACTCCAACACTTTGTATCTATCCTTGGGTAGGTCCATTCATTTGGTTTAGTTTATCATCACGTGTACAGTGAAAAGCTTTTGTTTGCATGCTATCCAGTCAATGAAAAGTGTATGCATGATTACAATCACGCTAACCAGAGTCCACAGATAAAGAATAACGGGTACAACATTTAGTGCAAGATGTAGTGTTGAAGTCTGATTAAAGATAGTTCAAGGGTCTCCTATGATTGTCTAGATTCTGTAGTGTCATCTGCCAGTGTAGTGCCAGACATTTAACAGAGGACACCTCCAATTATTTCAGATTTGATGAGCAGCTTGGTAGATCTCACTGGAAACATATGGTTTTCTTTGGAGACTTAAAGCCTCATTTGGAGTATTGTTTCAGTTTTGGTCAACCTGCTATAGGAATTATGTCGTTAAGGTGGAAAGAGTGTAGAGAAGTTTTACGATTATGTTGCCTGGACTAGGGAAAGGTTGGGTGCCGGCTTGGACTTTGTTCCTTGGAGTGCAGGAAGCTGAAGGGTAAAAGCCCTGTCTCATGGTATGAGTTAATTCCAAGAGTTCTCCCGAGTTTGCCCTGATTCGAACTCGGAGATTTACGGTAATGGCCACTCGTCGGTACTCGGGGCTCTCGTGGACATTTTTCATCATGTTGAAAAAACGTCACGAGTCTTCCCGTGCTTACCTGCCATTAGCGAGTCTTCCAGAATACCTGCCGTTAGCGTTAAGAGACGTCCCCGAGCTCCGACGTGCCCGCTACGTTCATTCTCTGTGCTTACCACGAGTTTGATTTTTTTTTTAACTCGGGAGAACTCTTGGAATGAACTCGTACCGTGGGACAGGGCTTTAATGTTACAGAAGTGTATAAGATCATGAAGTGAATAACAGAGTATTTTTCTCAGGGAAATCAAGAACCAGTGGACGTAGGTTTAAGGTGAGATTTAACAGGAACGTGAGGGACAACTTTTTCATAATGGGTGGTGGTATATGGAACGAACTGCCAGAGTTGAGGCGGATACAATAACAGCATTTAAAATACATTTGGACAGGTACATGGATAGGAACGGTTTAGAGGGACATGGGCCAAACACGGGCAGGTGGGGACTAGCGTAGATAGACATTGGGATCAGCAAGGACGAGTTGGGCAGAAGGGCCAGGTTCTGTGCAGTATGACTCTAAAAGGAACTGTAGATGCTGCAATTCTGAGCAAAACACAAAGTGCCGGAAGAACTCTTAGCGGGTCTAGCAGCATCTGTGGAGAGAATGGACAGACGACATGTCGGTTTAGGACTTTTCTCCAGATTGATTTTTTTTTGTTTGCTTTTAAAAAAGTGCCCTGAGTTGATTGTTTGTTGCTGGCGAGTGTGATGATTAAACACTCTACGCTCTTGAATTAACAGCTGTTTGTTTTCTTAGTCTTGTTGCAAGGCCTATGAATACATGGGTTACATTATGGAGAAAGAACAATCTTATAAAGATGCGGCCTTTAATTATGAGATGGCTTGGAAATACTGCAACCAGACAAATCCAACCATAGGTAAGATCTAATTTATTAATATATACCATAAACACATTGTGGATTTTAAAATGCATTGTTGTGTAACAAACTCAAAACTGATACCATTCATTTATAGGGTACAAGCTGGCTTTTAACTACTTGAAGGCAAAACGATATGTTGATGCCATTGACATTTGTCATAAGGTAACATTTTTAAATGCAAAGTTTAATGTAGAAATGTTGACAGATTAAATATAACCCGTCTGTGTTAAAACCCAAAAAAGTGCTTTAAAAACTCTGGTCAGGAATGGACAGAAAATGATTCAGGTCAGGTTGCTTCTTCGGTCTGAAGAATGGCCCTGACCCAAAAGGTCGTCTGTCCATTCCCCCCGCAGATGCTACCTGACACGCTGAACTCTTCCAACATTTTGTGTTTTGTTCAACTGAGCTAAAATGTAGGCATAGTCTTGCCGTCAGTCACCGATTCTAGCAGTGCATTTCCACAGCCTCATATCTCCGACTAATTAAAACAAAACATTCCTTTTCCACTCCCCTATATCTATGTACAATGGTTGAATATTTTTTTAATGCTAGAATCATTTGATGGCACAGTGGTGCAGCTGGTAGAACTGCTGCCTTACAGTACCAGAGACCCGGGTTAGATCCTGACTTTGGGCGCTGTCTCCATGGAGTTTGCATGTTTTTTCTGTGGCCGTGTGGGTTTTCTTCAGGTGCCCTGATTTCCTCCCACATCCCAAAGACATACATGTTTGGAAGTTCACTGGCTTCTGTAAATTGTCCGTAGTGTGTAGGATAGAATTAGTGTATAATAAATTTTATATTTATTGGGCGCCTTTCATACAAAATCTCAAGGACACCTTACATAGTAATCGAAATTAAAACATATAATCGGAGTAAAACAAGTAATTAAAGACATCACAATGACACAAATTAAAAACAGAATTCAATCCAAAAACAGAAAATCAAAAACACAGTGTGAAGAGAGAGCAGCGGCAACCAATTCGTGCCAGCGTCCACTCTCCCTTCACGGCAGCCATCTTGGACACAGACCTACAGGACTACAGTTAGACAAAAAAAAATCATCCCCCCACAGTGGATAGCACTGTGGAGGAAGGCACAATGTCCAGTCCCCACCCCATGTTCACCCCAAAGTCAGGCCTATTGGGGCCACCGCAGTTGCCTCTACGGAGGCCCGATGTCCCTGGCCGTTCTCACTGGGTGGTCTTGCCCCGGCGTCGGGAGAGTCCTTTCGGCGGCTGGGCCACTTGGAACGGCCGCTTCTTGGTTGGAGCCCGCGGCTGCCGAAGCCGACAAGGCCGCGCCGGTTTGGCGCTCCTAGGCTCCAGATGTTAAAGTCGGCGACCGCTCTCCTCACTGCAGCCTTGCCGCCTCTACGCACGCCGCCTCTCCGCTCCGCAAACCCGCAGCCCGGAGATGTTGCTTACGGCGGTCCAGCTCGCCAGAGCTCCAGCGCGGCGACCCAGGCAAGGCATCGCCCGCTCCGCTCCGCTCCAGCGCTCCAGCGCTCCAATGCTGTGCCGCCACGCAGGCCGAGGTGCTGGGTGGTTCCCGCCAAGAAACGGCGCTCCAAGCCCGCTGGTAGGCCACGACGACGGGTCGACGGGCAGCCCGGAAAAAAGGCTGCCACACCGACCAGGTAGGGACCTATAAATAAAGTAACACCTACCCCCCCACATTAAAAGACCATATCCCCTACAAACAAAAAACAGGACTCACTAAAAACTAGAAAAAAAACGAATTTAAGACGGACGGCTGCTGCTAGCAGCCGTTCACCAAGATGGCTCCTCCTCCTCCTAGTGTATGGGTGATCGCTGCTTCGCGTGGACTCGGTGGGCCAAAGGGCCTCTTACCACACTGTATCGCTAAACTAAAACTAAATATCTACCACACTATCGCCCCACGGTACATTAGTACCAATATGTAATGTCACAAAGAATATACTGATAACAATTATAATATGATGCAACCAAGGGAGATAGAATAATTAATTAATGTCAAAGCGTTTAGTTTACTTTAGAGATACAGTGCGGAAGCAGGCTCTTCGGCCCACAGAGTCCACGCGACCAGTGAGCCCTAAACTAGCCTACGCACTAGGGACAACTTACAATTTTACCAAAGCCAATTAACCTACAAACCTGTACTTCTTTGGAATGTGGGAGGAAGCTGGAGAAAACTCACGCAGGAGAGAGTGTACGAACTCCGTGCAGACAGCTGCCATAGTCAGGATCGAACCCGGGTCTCTGGGGCTGTAAGGCATCAACTCTGCAGCTGCGCCACTGTGTCGCCCAAGTAACCAAAGTATCCCAACTCTTGTTTCTTTTTGTTTTCATTGGCAGGTATTGAAAGCTCATCCCAAATATCCAAAGATGAGGAAAGACATTCTTGATAAATCACGGGCAGCTCTGCGCTCTTAGTGTTGCCCACATTTCCAAAAGATGTTCATAGGAGTATATGTTTGCCATGTTAATTTTATATTGTGTGCAAATCCTAATTCACAATTTAAAAAATTTAGATTTTCAATGTTTTATAATTCAAAAAATAATTTATATTGTATTTTGTTTTTTTTACAGTAATGTTATCCTTTAATGATGTTAGTATTTATAGAAATTATGCATAGTCACTAACTATCATACACAATTCATTTTTGATAATTTTCTTACTGAGTTATCTTACAAGACCCTACATTTGGTGTCAGCGTTTGACTCAGTTGTTCATTACATTTTATATATCTCGAGCACAAATGTATCAATTATTATTCTCTAGTGTTAGTGTTTTATTGCCTTGAGCTTTTGGTAAAGGTTCAATCTATTCTGAAAAAGTTATATTCCAAAATGAAGAAACAATGAACTGCAGATGCCGGTTTACAAAAAAAGACACAAACTGCTGGAGTAACTCAGCAGATCAGGCAGCATCTCTGGAGAACATGGATAGGTGATGGTTTGGGTTGGGACCCTTCAATTTAAATTAAAAAAAATAAAAGTTAATTTCCAATGTGTGTTTGTAGTGGATCACTGTAATGAAATTTTAAATCCAAGACAAAACTAAACTATCTGTTTAACATTCTTGTTGTTGTGATTTATATTGAGGTCTATTTGTATATAACGATTTGGATGAGGGGATTGAAGGCTTTTTGGCCAAGTTTGCTGAGACGGAAATAGGTGGAAGGGCAGGTAATGCAGAGAAAGTAGGGACTCTGCAGAAGGACTTGAACAGGTTGGGTGAGTGGGCAGAGAAGTGGCAGATGGAATATAGGTGTGGAGTCGTGCATTTTGGTAGCAGGAATAAAAGCGTAGACCATTTTCTAAATGGGGAGAATCCAGAAATTGAAGGTTCAAAGGGTCTTAGGAATGTTGATGCAGGATTCCCAAAAAGTTAATCTGCAAGTCGAATCAGTAGTAAAGAATGCACGTGCAATGCTTGCATTTATTTCATGAGGGCTAGAATCCAAAAACAGCAATGTAATGCTGAGTCTCTATAAGGCGCTGGTCAGGCCACATTTGGAGTATTGTGAGCAATTTTGGGCGCCATATCTGAGGAAGGATGTGGTGGCCTTGGAGAGGATCCAGAGAAGGTTTACAAAAAATGATCCCAGGAATGACTGGGTTAACTTATGATAAGCGTTTGACAGCACTGGGCCTGTACTCGCTGGAGTTTAGAAGAATGAGGGGGGACCTCATTGAAACGTATAAAATAGTGAAAGGCTTGGATAAGGTGGATGTAGAAAGGATGTTTCCACTAGTAGAAGAGTCTAGGACTAGAGGTCACGGCCTCAGAATTAAAGGACATTCATTTAGAAGGAATATATTTAGTCAGAGGGTGGTGAATCTGTGGAATTCTTTACCACAGAAGGCTGTTGAGGCCAAGTCAATGGATATTTTTAAGGCAGAGTTGGATAGATTCTTGATTAGTACGGGCGTCAAGGGTTATGGGGAGAGGCAGGAGAATGAGGTTAGGAGGGAGAGAGATCAGCCATGAGTGAATGGGAGAATAGATGTGATGGGCCGAATGGCCTAATTCTGCTTCGATTACTTATGACCTATTTAGGGTGAATGCACAGTCTTTATCAGAGGATAGGGGAATCAAGAAGAGGACACAGGTTTAAGGTAAGAGGGAAAAGATTTAATAGGAACATGAGGGGCAATGTTTTCACTCAGAGGGTGGTGCGTATATGGAACAAGCAATCTCCACAATGTGGTAGAGGTGAATCGGACAGCTTATGGAAGGAACGTTCAGAAGCCTGCTAACAGAGGGGAAGAAGCTGTTCCCGAGTCTGGTGGTGCACATTACATAAGCATCTGTGCCTTCTGCCAGGGTGAAGTTATACAGCCCTCACATACACATCTACATGTAGAGCAGCATTTGGCCAAGTGTGGCTTCGTGAAATTCTAGCAAAATTAAAATGAAACAACTCAAACTTGAAATGGGATAAAAGCCGTATATTATACTTTGGAGATACAGTGCATAAACAGGCCCTTCGGCCCACCGAGTCCGTGCCGGCAACCTATCACCCATTACACTTACTATCCTATACTTGTAACAGTTTACAATTTTTACCGAAGCCAATTAACCTACAAACCTAAATGTCTTTGGAGCCTGAGAGGAAACCGGAGTACCTGGAGAAAACCCACGCGGTCACAGGGTGAACGTACAATACAATACAATACGGGTTTATTCGTCACATTGCACATAAAGTGCAAGTGAAATTAATATGTCAGCAGCGATACAATGAGAAAGAACACACAATACATAATAAAAATTTAACACAAACATCCACCACAGCATTCATCACTGTGGTGGAAGGCACAAAAATTGGCCAGTCCTTCTCCATTTCTCCGTACAGGCAGCACTCGTAGTCAGGATCAAACCCGGGTCTCTGGCGCTGTTAGGCAACAGCACAAACCACCACACAAACAAAGATGGGGCTGTAAACAGCATTTGTTAATCACATTTGATATACCTCGCACATTAATTGATCAATCCCTGGTGCTCATGTTTTATTGCCTTGATCGTTTGGTTAAGGCTAATAATTAATGTCAGCAAGACAGGATTCTAACTTTCACCTTCTCTTTATCAAATTACATTTCCATTGCCAAATTTCCTCACCCAGAACATCCCATTGATCCAACACTGATCTGGACCTACCTTGTAAATGCAGAAACTTGCCCACACCAACCAACATACCCCAACTGCACTATTACCACCTACCTGTGCTTGGCCCATATCATTCTGAACATATCCTATCCATGTATCTGTTTAAATATTTCTTAAACATTGCAATAGTTCCTGCCTCAACTACCTTTTGTGTGAAAAAGTTGCCCCTCGGGTTGCTATTAAATCTTACCCCCTCCCCTTAAACCTGTCCTGGTTCTCGATTCCCCTACTCTGGGCAAGAGACTGTACATCATCCAATCTTTTTCTCTCATGATTTTGTACACCTCTATAAGATCGCCCCTCATCCACCTGCGCTTCAAGGAATAAAGTCCTAGTCTGTTCAACCTCTCCCTATAGCTCAGGCTCCCAAGTCCTGGCAACATCCTTGTAAATCATAGCTGAAAGTGTCAGTTTAAATGTTTGACTTTTGACATTCAATTATTCAGCAATTTCCTGTTGGATTGTGCACAAACTCAATAGTTGTTCAAGTGTGCTGATTTAACTCTGAATATTGGACTGGTCAAAGTGAATCTGGCTTTTTGTGAAAAGCGGTTAGAAGACAATGCCTTGTAAATTGAGCAATTGTTTACGCATTCCAGATCAGAAAGTTTTACAAGAAGCCAAGAGGTTGCTGCTCTGGCAGCAAATGTGTGCGTTTCTGAATGGTAGGTCCAAGTACACAAGATTTATTGCAGAATTGTAACTTAACACTGTTCACATACACAATTGAATACACTCACTCTGCTTCTAAAATACCATAAAATGAATTACTGTTTCAAATAGGAAATAAGCAATTGAAAGGAGTGTGTGATAAGGAAATAAATAAGAATAACAATCTCAGTAATTTGCTATCAATTTAATAAAGCAAAATGTTATCAGTTTGTAATTCCACCCTGAATCTCAAGGTAAATATTAACGATGGAAGTATTCAAGGATTTAAGTTATGAGTTTAATGATCAGTTCAACCTTTAGGTCATCTTGTGATTGTTGTGAACTATTCTGGTGAAAGTGTTAACCAGAATACTCCCTTCTTTGGCTCATGGCAGTGGATTAAATTAAACATGTTTGAGTGCAACCTGTTATTTTATTGCAAATATATTTATATATGTATTATGTATATGAGGAAAACTCATGCATGTTAAACATATAATTTGAAAGTAGATGAAAGATGTATAAACTTTTTTTAACAATTAAAATCAATCATATTGAAGCCCTAATTCAAACCAGATTCACCAAGAGCAGCACAGTGAGGCAGCTGGTCGAGCTTCTGCCTCAGTGCCAGAGATCCAGGTTCGATTCTGACCTCGGGTGCTGGCTGTGTGGAGTTTGCACGCTCCCCATGTGATCACGTAGGTTTCCTCCCGGGTGCTCCGGTTTCCTCCCACGTCCCAAAGACATGTGGGTTTGCTGTCTGTAAATTGCCCGTAACGTGTAGGGAGTGGAAGCAAAAGTGGGAAAACATAGAATAGTGAAAGGGTGATCAATGATCGCCATGGACTCGGTGGAACGAAGGGCCTGTTTCTCAACAATTAATTTTATAATACTGTCACAGTTACGTCACAGTTGAACATCAATCAAAGTTGATAAAGGTTAGTATTGACAGATCCTAAACCAGAAGACCATGCATGCCTGCGTATAGATACAACACGTGACACCTGGTACATTAGAACATGGAGCAGTACAGCACAAGAACAGACCCTTCAAAGTATATCTATGCCTCATAATTTTATATACTTCCAACAGCTCTCCCAGGAATAACCTTCGAGGAAACAATTCAAGTCTGATTGTCCGAATGGCCTACTTCAAGGGATATGGGGGAAAAAGTAGAAACGGGATACAGATTTTGAATGATCAGCCATGATCATATTGAATGGCGGTGCTGGTTTGAAGGGTCGAATGGCGTACTCGTGCACCTATTTTCTATGTTTCTGCTTCTATGACTTATGAACAAGGTACTGCAGATGCTGGTTTACAACAAAGGACACAAAGTGCTGGAGTAAGTGCGGGTCAGGCAGCATCTCTGGAGAATACGGATAGGTGAAGGGTACCTGGACAGGGACCCTTCTTCAACCTTTTTATAAACTAGCATCTGCAGTTCCTTGTTTCTACATTTTACTGTTCCACTGAGAAATCCGATCAAACTATGCCCACTTTGAAGTTCTCCTCTCTCCCAGTCTGACCCAAAACGTCACCTATCCATGTTCTTCAGAGGTGCGGCCTGACCCACTGAGTTACTCCAGCACATTGTGTCTTTCGCTTTATTTGTTCAGTAAAATTCTGGGGCTGGGTTTGCTTGGGATATAACCATGTCAACCTTTTTATTTTCTTGACACATTATTCAAACAAGGGGACATGACTTGAGAATTAAGGGACTGAAGTTTAGGGGTAACATGAGGGGGAACTTCTTTACGCAGAGAGTGGTAGCTGTGTGGAATGAGCTTCCAGTGAAGGTGGTGGAGGCAGGTTCGTTTTTATCATTTAAAAATAAATTGGATAGTTATATGGATGGGAAAGGAATGGAGGGTTATGGTCTGAGCGCAGGTATATGGGACTAGGGGAGACTATGTGTTCGGCACGGACTAGAGGGGTCGAGATGGCCTGTTTCCGTGCTGTAATTGTTATATGGTTATTACTTAATTCAACATTTACCATTTTAGGTAAATACATAAACACAGCAGCAAAAGCATTTATTTCCAGTCCACTTGTCTGTTCCATTTGATCCAGTCACTAAGAGGAGAAGAGGCATGCAGTAGTCACTGGGACTGTTGATTCTTGATTTAACTCGACATGTGGGCGGGATGGTAACAGGAACTCCTAATAAACTGTGGCCTCATTCCAGTCTTTACACCCCTCGTCTTCCTTGTTCGGACTTGGTTTGGCTCTGACAATGTGTGCACATTTGACCTGTGCTTCAGTTAGCAGAGACGTTTGGTAAGTCTTTGAAATATTCTTTGTTCCACAGAAAACCTGAGACATTAGTAAAAGTTAAATGTATTTGTAACACGTCAGACTGAAGTACAGCATGGTGTTTTAATTATCTGTTTAAATAAGGTGATGTGAGGCAACATCTACACAAACAAAATGCCAAGCAGCTTATTAAAAACTACTTTTTCTTTAATTAATCTTGCAACACAATAGGGTTATTTTTGAAAATAATTGGGTTTATGTTGAAGACTTTTAAGCAAATTTTAAGGCACATAAAAAGCAAACAGAAAGAAGTATTTGTTCGCAAACACATCCAACAGTACTGAATATATAGAGAATGATAAGGAAAAAGTGATTGCTTTTTATTAATTCAGTAATAACAAATTCTATTTCACAATTTATATTATTTCATTAGTGAGGAATATACATACATTAAAACTGTTTTGGGGATGCACTGTGGAGTTTGGTTTTACTCTATTATGGTTCCCTGGTTTTACTGATTATTAATTTATTGTATTATTACATATTATCTGTTTGTGTTATGTTCAGGGGTCTGTTAAGCTGCAGCAAGTATATGTCATAATTCCATTGCTGGTACATATGACAATTAAACACTTGACAGTTTATTAAATCACTTATGAAAATGCATGTGTGGCCTGTGTTACTCAATATCACTGTTCATTTTTTGCAGTGATATTAATATGAGGACAGGATTGTGAGGATTCTGTGATTATTAATAGAGTGCATTATTTACAATGTAATAAGAGAATCTATTGATATATATTTTTAAATTGTGTATATTTTTAAGATTATAAAATATTTTTTCCAGCAGGCAATTATATTTGTTTTATCCTTGATCGCATAATAGAGAGAGTGAAACAGGCATTTGTTGGCAAACTGTTGTCATGTGATTTTTCTGTGTAACTTTTGTTGATAAGGGAGCCCTGCAATCAATTCCTGGTACAAAATGCTTTATATGAGGATCGCTGTTCAAGAATCTTTGCTAGAACTGACATTTAAAGTTTTTAAAAGATAGTTTATCAAATATAATTAAGATTTCTGACAGCATATACATAAAACCATTTTCTTTTAAAAAAAAATATATACCCACATTACTTACTAATTGATAGTCATAGAGCCTTGCAGCACGGAAAATGGTTCTTCGGCCCACCTTGTCTGTGCCGACCAAGTTGGCATACTGCATTAGTCCCATTTGCCTGCATTTAGCCCATATATCTCTAAACCCTTCTATCCGCATAACTGTCCCAATGTCTTTTAAAGGTCAGGTAGGCAGAGTATATTCAGACAGTCAAGGTTAAATGTTTCAGGAAATTTGGAAATGGGGAAGATATCTCTTCTGTATCTATTCATACCTCTAGTTTCCCTCTCCCCTGACTATCACTCTGAAGAAGGGTTTCAACCCGAAACGTCACCTTTTTCCTTTTCTCCAGAGATGCTGCCTGACCCGCTGAGTTACTCCAGCACTGTGTCTATGGATGTTTGATAGTCAGCACGGACTCGGAAGGCCAAAGGGCCTTTTTTCTGTGCTGCATGATACTAACTAAATTCCAACCACACCCAAAGATTTTGCACGTTTTCTTTCTCTTGAAACTGCATCACAACACTTTTTCCTCTTCCAGAGACCCACACCACCCTGGCCACACTCTCATTTCACTCCTGCCATAGGAAAGAAGTTATAGGAGCCTGAAAACTGTAACATCCAAGTTCAGGAGCAGCTTCTTCTCTGCAGCCATCAAGTTATTAAACAATGCAGCCTCCAAATAAGCTCTGAACTACGTAGACTTGGGGGCATTGGTTTTGTATCTTTGCACTATTATTGTTATGTTCGTTTTTTTAACGTGTATCTATATGCGTGTGTGTGTGTGTCAGGCACGTGCCGTGAGTAATTACTCAGGGTAGGCAGTCAGTCGGCTTTAAAAATAAAAAATAAAGTTAAACCGCGCATGCGCAGATTGTTCTCTCCGTAATAAGTAACAATTCAATTTTCCCAAGGCTTCTAAATCTCCTTCATTTTTTAATTACTGAATGGGTGGGGGACAGAGGATGAAGGCAGGTGGAGAGATGGTGGGAAAAACTGGAGCACACCGGGACGTTGAATCAGTTGTCATCTTATTGAATGACAATACTAATTCAAGGGTCCAATTGGAGGGAGAGTTCCTTTCACAGCGTGTGGAGAGTCTGTGCCAGGGGTTAAAGATACGGGGAGGGCAGGAGTGTTGAGAAGGAGGGGGTCGGAGATCATATCAGACTCACTCACCGCTGCCTCAGCGCTCCGGGCACGGACAGCAGAACTGGCCGCCACTTCCGGGGAGGGAAGCAGCTCGGGTGACTGCGAGCGGCCGCCAGGACCCGACAGCAGAACCGGCTGCCACTTCAGCGCCTTCTGCCGGCCCGCTCACCTCTGGCAGTGCTCTCCGTCTGAACACCTCTCACCTGCCGCTCGCCGGCTTCGCTCATGTCAACCGCGTCCCGCAAATCCTTAAATTCCCACAGCCATGTAACCTCAACTGGTCCCATGAACGCGCTGTCGGAATTTAAGGATTTGCGGGAAGCTGGCCGGCGAGCGGCAGGTGAGAGATGTTCAGACGGAGAGCACTGCCAGAGGTGAGCGGGGACCAGCAGAAGGGGCTGAAGTGGCAGCCGGTTCTACTGTCGGGTCCCGGCGACCGCACACAGTCACCCGAGCTAGCTTCCTTCCTCAGAAGTGGCGGCCACTTCTGCTTTCCGTGCCCGGAGCGCTGCGGCAGCCACCCGAGCTAATTCACTCCCCGGCCACAATAAAACCATATGGCAATTACAGCACGGAAACAGGCCATCTCGGCCCTTCTAGTCCGTGCTGAACACTTACTCTCACCTAGTCCCATCTACCTGCACTCAGACCGGATGCCCTTCTTTACCCTACCTGCCTTCCTATTTATCTCTCTCCCTTCTCTTTCTTCCCATGGTTCTTCAATCTAAAACTATTCTTGCCCTGAAGAGTTGCCCTTATTTGTCCGAAGAGCAACGAGTCAGAATGCAAGTGTCATAGACCTGTACATTCATCCCTTTCACCAAATCGTTGCTTGGATACAATCACCGACAATGGTCCGTTTTCCCCTTTGCCTGCTGCTAATTGAAGTTAAATAAACGGAACGGGGACATATGAGGAGTGTTTGATGGCACTGGGCCTGTACTTGCTGGAGTTTAGAAGGATGAGCGGATATCTCATTGAAATTTACCGAATAATGAAAGACCTGGATAGACTGGATGTGGAAATTATGTTTTCAGTAGCGGGAGAGGCTAGGACCAGAGGTCACAGCTTCAGAATAAATGGGCGTAGCTTTAGAAAGGAGATGAGGAGGAATTTCTTTAGCCAGTGGGTGGTGAATCTGCCGAATTCATTTGCACAGATGGCTATGGAGGCCAAGTCATTGGGTATTTTTAAGAGCAAAGATTGTTAGGATTAGTAAGGGTGTCAAAGGTTATGAGGAGAAGCAGAAGAATGGGATTTTCAAAACTTTGGTTGGTGTGATTATGCCTGTGTCTGGGAAGATTTTTACTGAACTACTAGACTAAGTGGGGCCCGTTTGAGGGGGGGGGGCTTTCTGGAGCGCTAGTATGGGTGATGTGGGCCGAAGGGACTGGTTTCCAGAGGGCTAGTATGGACATTGTGGGCTGAATGGATTCTTGGGCTGGCAGCTCAGTCACTCAGGCCTGGTGGGCTGACAGCTCAGTCACTCAGCTGGTGGGCTGGCAGCTCAGTCACTCGGCTGGTGGGCTGGCAGCTCAGTCACTCAGGGCTGGTGGTCTGGCAGCTCAGTCACTCAGGGCTGGTGGGATGGCAGCTCAGTCACTCAGGGCTGGTGGGCTGGCAGCTCAGTCACTCGGCTGGTGGGCTGGCAGCTCAGTCACTCAGGGCTGGTGGTCTGGCAGCTCAGTCACTCAGGGCTGGTGGGATGGCAGCTCAGTCACTCAGGGCTGGTGGGCTGGCAACTCAGTCACTCAGGGCTGGTGGGCTGGCAGTTCACTCATGGCTATTCCTTGAAATTCCATTGCAAGCATAGTGCAGGCCTCCAAATTCAATTTCATAGCATTTCAGGCGGAATGCAGGCCACCAAACTCAATTTCACAGCATTTCAGGCGGAGTGCAGGCCACCAAACTCAATTTCACAGCATTTCAGGCAGAGTGCAGGCCACCAAACTCAATTTCACAGCATTTCAGGCAGAGTGCAGGCCACCAAACTCAATTTCACAGCATTTCAGGCAGAGTGCAGGCCACCGAACTCAATTTCACAGCTTTTCAGACGGAGTGCAGGCCACCAAACTCAATTTCACTGCACTTCAGGCAGAGTGCAGAATCAGAATCAGATTTTATTCACCGTATGTTTTGCAACATACGAGGAATTTCACTGGTCAGGTCAGGTCAGGTCAGTCATACAATTAAAAGCAACAGATTCAAAAACATATTTAACATGAACATCCACCACAGTGACTCCTACACATTCCTCACTGTGATGGCAGGCGAAATAAAGTTCAAGTCTCTTCCTTTGTACTTCTTTGGTCGGGGGCCTCGAGCCCCTCCGTTGGCGGGATGGTATTGACTCCCGTAGCCGGCGGAGTTCGGGACCTCCGCGTCGAGGTGTTCAGTTCCCGCATCGGGGGGTTGTCATCTACCCCGCGCCGGGCGATCGAATCTCGCGTCGGGGCTGGACGAACCTTCTGCGGCGTTGGAGCTCCCAACTCAGCCTCTCCCGAGACTTCGAGCCCTTGTTGGTAAGTCCACGGTGGTCGCGGTGAGAGCGATCCCAGGCAAGGGATCCGCTCTGATGGTAAGTCCACACCCCATGATGGGACTCACGACAGTCCGAGGCGGCTCCCAGCTCCAGCGATGGTAGGCCGCAGAGCCCGGAGAATGTGATCCGAAAAATGATCACATCTCCGGGAGGGTAAGGTCTTGAAAAAAAAGTTTCCCCCGATCCCCTCCCCCCCGTCCCCCACATTAAACAAACTGAAGAACATAAAAACAAACTTTAAACAAACGCTAAAAATAAAAAGTTGAAAAACAGACAGACTGCCGGCTGGGCAGGCCATTTCCCCGGCGCCCCTGGTGGTCCATGCAGGCCACCAAACTCAATTTCACAGCATTTCAGGCCATCAAATTGCCAAACAACTCATTGCATTGTCATTAAGGGCTAACAAACCGTTTATTGCAAGTACATTGCAGACTCACAGTTCAGTTGATTCACAGCTTAGAATCACAGTTGTGGACACTCCCTCGCAATCTTCCAGAGTGACTGACTCATGTCCAGGCTTCCGGGGTTTTATAGTCCTGCCCCCCCCCCCCCCCCCCAGAATGGGCATTACCTTCATCGTGGTGATTGACAAACGAGAGGACCAATCAGCTGATCTCAAGATTTTTTAAACACTCATACCTTTTTTATTTTTCATTGATTGGAAAAATCCTCGGGACTGCCTCAGCGGAGGAGGACTGTGAGTAAGATGGCCAAAAATCATAGCGATATATGGTAGCGTCTTTTCTAAAATCTAATATACACCGCAGACAGGAAGTGGTCAAGATGAGACTTTTAGTTATATAGATATACAAAAAAGGAATCTCACTGTCCCAAGGTATATGTGACAATAAAATACCACTGAACCATTAGAACATTTGCTTGGTGCTTAGTATTTTTTTTAAAGCAAAAATGATACTCTCAAATGTTAGCTGATGAAAATTAATTTAGAATTGGACACTATTTTATCTGTCATCTAAGTTGTTACGAACTGCCTTGATTGCACTGGGGACTTTGGCCTTTTTTTGCACTATATCGGGTCTTTTGTTTATTTAACTTTTGTTTATGATTGTTTATTGTATTGTCGATTGAGTACTGTGTTTGCAGACCGGTTCTGCTACTGCAAGTGGCATTCTCATTGTTTTATTTGGGTGCATATGACAGTAAAACAGTCTTGACTTTTAATTGATGCTTTGTAATTGTCAAAGTACGATGTTACACTTATCTGTTTCGAGAATTACTTAACAAAGATTCAGTTCAGCAAAATCCAAAGCCAAATTCTTGGGCAACATCTGGTGGTTACAATTGAAATGCAAAAGGGAAAGGTATTTAATTGGATCTGTCTTGGGGGTGATACCACCAGTTTATCATAATCAGCCTCAGAAATTCCAGGAACTGTAAGTTCTTGAAAATATTGATAGCTTTCTTATTATCACTCCTTAAGAACATAGAACAGTACAGCAGTGGAGCACGGCTTTACGCTCACAATGTCCATGTTGAACATGATGCCAAGTTTAACTAATCTCCTCTGCCAGGAATGACGGCCTGTTTGAAATGGGTACTTCACAAACACAAAATTTGTTATTAATATAGAACATAGAACAGTACAGCACGAGAACAGGCCCTTCAGCCCACAATGACCATGCTGAAAATGATGCCCAGAACAACGCTTATCAACCTGCACATAATCCATATTCCTCCATATCCAAGTGCCTATCCAAAAGCCTCTTAAATACCACTAATCGTATCTGCCTCCTCCACCACCACCCCGAGCAGCGCGTTGCAGGCACCCATCACTCTCTGTACTAAAAACTTGCTCCACACATTGCCCCTCTCACCTTACGAAGGAGCGCTGCTAATATTTCTGAACTTAAAACCAGCAATTTCTGTGAGATACTGCTGTTTTAACATGTGCAGTGCCTGCCCGCCTAAGGATTCCCAGAATGATTGAATCGTAACTTGGTCACACTTGTGGTCTGTAGATGTGTCCCATCGATCTTTGGGAGTAGTGTGTACACTTCATTACAGGAAGGACATGGAAGCTTTGGAGAGGGTGCAGAGGAGGTTTAGTTTATTAAGTTTATTCTTATTACTGTCACGTGTACTTCTGTATTGTGTAAAGCTTTTTTGTTGCGTACCATCCTATCGGTGAAATGGGTAAATCAACCAGTTTGCATGTGGCCCCCCTCTGCCAATGGAGGAAGCCCAGGAACAAAAAGGTCAGTATGGGATCGGGAAGGGGAATTAAAATCTTCATCTTTTCATGTCCATCTTGTTACAAATGTTAACCTGGCTGTCATCGTCCATCCTGAAAAGGACGCAAGCTTCCGGCGACAATCAGTGGAAGCCATCACTTGTCGCAATAGATGATGGTGGTAGCAGAATTAGCTCTGGTGACGTGGGTACTTCTCCTATGGGGTCGGGGAATTAAAATACGACTCCTTGAATAGGTTTTGCCTTTTTTTGCGTTGTTGTTAGTTGCAATTAATTAATTATTATTCTGAAGCTCTGATCGTTGGACTGAATTAATTTCTAATTCAGATAAACCTCCAGTAATTAATGTGTAGGAAGAAATTTTAGTTGCTGGTCTACACCGAAGGTAGACACAAATGCTGGAGTAACTCAGCCGGTCAAGGAGCATCTCTGGAGAAAAATAATAAGTGACGTTTCAGGTCGAGACCCTTCTTCAGATTCAATCAGGGGACAGGAAAAATAGAGGAATGAGAAGGTACAGAACAAACCGGAGTCGGTACTGATGGTCAAGGAGCCCACAATGGTCCATTGTTGTCTGTGGAGGTGGTGATAATGAAGGGATACGAACAGTGAAACTAGCAGGACGTCTAGGGTGTGGGAAGGATGGAGGCAGAGGGAATGCAAGCATTACTTGAAATTAGATAAATCAATTTTCATACCGCTGGGTTGTAAGCAAAATATGAGGTACTATTCCTCCAATTTGCACGTGGGCTCGTTCCAGCAATGGAGGAGGCCCAGGACAAAAGGTCAGTGTGGGAAGGGGAGTTAAAATGTCCGTTTCCTGGATCCTGTTTGGTTAATCTTCAACCATTCTGCTTTGTACCTTCCTGTCGTACCCCATTTATCAACTGACCAAATATCATGCCTGGCAGTTCATCCATTTATCCCTTAGTCTAGAGTTGTTTCATCTCATGGGAGTTCGTAAAATAAAGCACAGATTTCTCCAGGTCTCATTTTCCACGGACATGATCTTTTCTCTGCCCACTGAGTAAATATTATTGTCTCTTTATTGCACTATTGTATAATATTATACATACAATGGAGGCAAATTGTTCTTAACATGAACTGCATTATTCACATGCGATTCAAATTATGCTTAACATTTTACTATTTGAATTATGCCTTACATAATACTATTACTGATTACTATTTGAAGATAATGTTCAAATAATCTCATGATTTCATAACATTTACAAATTTGATGTCACTTTGTTGGAAGAATGAATGGAATATAAATAATTAGGACATAATCATTAAATAATTATTTTTCACGGTGAGATTGAGTTAACATTTGTCCGGTCATTATTTTAGTCTTTACTAATATAAGAATGATTATCGGCCAATGGTGTTGATATTGTGTGATCCAGAGATCCGGGTTCGATCCTGACTACACATGCTGTCTGTACGAGTTTGTACGTTCTCCCTGTGCTGTCTGTACGAGTTTGTACGTTCTCCCTGTGACCACATGGGTTTTCGCCGGGTGCTCGGTTTCCTCCCACTCCTAAGATTTGAATTTGATTAATCAGTCTTACTTATTAATATCTGATATTGATCAGATCATTAATCAGACTGGTCAGTCTGAATAAGGGCCACTGATCAGAAACGTCAACTATCCAAGTTCTCCAGAGATGCTGCCTCATCCGCTGAGTTAGTGACTAGTGGGGTGCCGCAAGGCTCGGTGCTGGCATCCCAGTTTACAATATATATTAACGATTTAGATGAGGGAATTAAATGTAACATATTTTTGCGGATGAACCAAACCTGGAGGGCAGTGTGAGGAGGATGCTAAGAGGCTGCAGGGTGACTAGGATAGGTTGGGTGAGTGGACAGATGCATGGCAGATGCAGTATAACATGGGTAAATGTGAGGTCATCCACTTTGGCGGCAAGAACAGGAAGGCAGATTATTATCTGAATGGTGTCAGATTAGGAGAAGGGGAGGTGCAACGGGACCTGGGTGTGCTTGTACATCAGTCACTGAAAGTAAGCATACAGGTACAACAGGCAGTGAAGAAAGCTAATGGCATGTTGGCCTTCATTGTGAGAGGATTTGAGTTTAGGAGCAAGGAGGTCCTACTGCATTTGTACAGGGCCCTGGTGAGACCGCACCTGGAGTATTGTGTGCGATTTTGGTCTCCTAATTTGAGGAAGGACATTATTGCTATTGAGGGAGTGCAGCGTAGGTTCACCAGGTTAATTCCCGGGATGGCGGGACTGACATATGATGAAAGAATGTTTCGACTGGGCTTGTATTCACTAGAATTTAGGAGGATGAGAGGGAATCATAGAAACATATAACATTCTTAGAGGATTGGACAGGGTAGATGCAGGAAAAATGTTCCCGATGTTGGGGGAGTCCAGAACCAGGGGTCACAGTTTAAGAATAAGGGGCAGGCCATTTAGGATTAAGATGAGGAAAAACGTTTTCACCCAGAGTTGTGAATCTGTGGAATTCTCTGTCACAGAAGGCAGTGGAGGCCAATTCATTGGATGTTTTCAAGAGTTAGATTTAGCTCTTAGGGCTAAGTGAATCAAGGGACATGGAGGAAAAGACGGAACGGGGTACTGATCAGCCATGATCATATTGAATGGCGGTGCTGGCTCGAGAGGCCGAATGGCCTACTCCTGCACTTATTTTCTATGTTACTCCAGCACTTTGTGTCCATCTTTGGTATAAACCAGTTCTGCAGTTCCTTTTTGTTACATCAAGTTTTTTACTGTACCTCGGAACACAGAACAATAATATAACTAACCTATCCCTGGATCAAGATATAGCTGCACTCTCTACATGCCCCCCTGCAATGGGCCAACAAGCATCCCCTCAGACGCTGCCCGACCCGCTGAGTTTCTGCATCACCTTGTGTCTTCTGCTCCACTCCAGCCCTGTGCGCTTCTACACACGGGGAGCAGTCGCTCTCTCAACCGTGGTATTTGCAAAAGGACAAATGCAGAGAAGGGGAGGCGGCGCCTTTAACTCCCCGGCCCGGCCCTACCCTACCTGGCCCGACCCGGTCCTGCCCTGCCCTACCCCACTGCACGGGGCATGCGTGCTCACCTGGTGTACACACCTGTTCCACCCAAGCGGAAGCCGGCGCCCAGCGTGGCAGCGAGCCCGGGACAGCCAGCGGGGTCAGTCCTGGACCAAGGTGGCGGGCGCTCCTTCTCTCTCTCTAGGGGCAACGCTGCGCTCTCCCTCCGTCTCCCTCTCTCTCCCGGGACGACACTGCGCCCCCTCCCTCCCTCCCCCTGTCTCTCTCCTTCCCGGGACGACACTGCGCTCCCTGTCCCGGGGCAATGGTGCGGTCTCTCGGTGTCTCTCTCTCCCGGGCCAAGGCTGCGCTCCCTCTCCCTCTCTCCGGGCAATCGTTACACTCTTGGTGGTTCACCCTGCACTCGGTGAATGCATAGACCCTGACTCCCTCATGATCTGTTGTAGGCGGGGATAATCCCAGCGTTGCAACGCACGGCGACCCATTGAAACCCCGCTGGGGGTTCCTTCTGGGCTCATCCCATTGTCCGGACAGCGAGTCTGGCCCGGGGATTACTGACCCTCATCCCAACCCTTGCAGCCAACTCCGGACACCCAGCACCTCGGGTAGGCTGCCTTTTACTGCTGTTTTACTAAAACAAACTTCGTGCGTGTGCTAACTCAGCGACTTCATGCGTGCTGTTGATCTGTAAAAAAAGAAGCAAAGTGCTGGAGGAACGCGGTGGGTGAAAAAGGCAGCATCAGTGCGCACACGTCAACACGCTCTTAATCTTTTTTTTTAACCAACCAAGGTAAAGGATTCTAAAGCCAGAGGGCACAGGCTTAAGGTGAGAGGGGAGTGGTTTAAGAAGGATCTCAGGGGCACTTTTTTCACTCAGAGGGTACCCCTATCTCGAATGAGCTGCCAAAGGTAGCTTTAGAAGCAATACAATTATGACTTTTAGAAGACATTTGGATATATAGATATGTTCTTAAGTCATAGGAGCAGAATGAGGCTATTCAGTCCATCAAGTCTACTCCGCCATTCAAACATGGTTGATCTACCTTTCCCTCTCAACCCCATTCTCCTGCCTTCTCCCCATAACTTTTGCGCCCTTGCTAATCAAGAACGGTCATTCTCCACTTTAAAAATATATGATGACTTGTCCTCCACTACCGTCTGTGGCAACGAATTCCACAGATTCACTAGCTTCTGGATAAAGGTTCCTCCTCATCCCCATTCTTTTATTCTGAGTGTAGGAAAAGTTTAGAGGGAGATGGACTAAATGTAAGCAAATGGGTCTAGTCCAGTATGCCAATTGGGTTGCCATGAACAACTTGGGCCAAAGTTCCAGTTCCCATGCTGTAATGACACCATTTTTGGTTGGGACCCTTCTTCAGAGTCATTCCCTTCCACAGATGCTGCCTGACCCGCTGAGTTCCTCCAGTACTTTGTGTTTTGCTCGAGATTTCACCATTTGCAGTTCCTTGTGTCTCCACGATATTGATTACACTTGCACCAGGTTTAGGACGTGGATGTTATAAGTGATTATGTTGGAGTGTAGCTCCAACATCAAGGCAGCATCAGTATTGGATTGAAGAAAGGTCCTGACCCAAAACGTCACCTGACGATGTTCTCCAGAGATGCTGCCTGACCCGCTGAGTTACTCCAGCACTTTGTGTCCATTTTTGGTGGAGGTTTTTCAGTTGAGGTGACTTCTGGTGCCTGCAAGCACTCATTGGAGGAGGTGTGGGTGGTGGGGAGGGGTGGGGAGGTGGGTGGTGGGGAGGTGTGTGGAGGTTGGGGTGGTGGGGAAGTTTGGGTGGTGGGGTTGTGGAGGTTGGGAGGTGTGCTGATAGCCGAAGTCATATGTGACAGGTGAGTTTCCCACTAAGGTGTGTTAGACAATTGTCCTTCATCTGTCAAAAACGGTTTTCAATTAAGCCGACATTCCTATTTGGAAACTTTCATCAAATAGTCTAGTACACCATAGAGCATTGGTATACACAAACTTTATCCTGTGGACTGTACAGTCTGAACAAGGATTCCAACCAGAAATGTCACCTATAGTTATTAGTCATGGGAAGAAGGCAGAAGAATGGGGTTGAGAGGGAAAAATAGATCAGCCACGATTAAATGGCAGTGTGGACTTGATGGGCTGAATAGCCCAATTTTGCTCCTATAACTTATGAATGTATGAATTGCTCCTTTTCTTCAGAGATGCTGCCTGGCCTGCTGAGTTACTCTGGTATTTCGTGTCTTTCTCCAGAGATGCTGCCTGGCCTGCTGAGTTTGTTTCCTTATTTTGTAAACCAGTTTCTGGAGTTTCTTGTTTCTAGCGGTGCACTGTACCATGTACTGTTGCCCATTTCTGCATGGGCGAGTTGAGCTGATGGCTCTATCTCCAGACTGTATGACTCGTTTCTGACTCAATCCAAGACAATTGTCCTGACTTGTGTAATTCCTGCCGCTCACACTAAAGTCAGCAGACCATCATCTGTATTCAATAATGTTTCATAACGCACAATAAGAAATGCAGAATCACTTACACTTTTGTATACACTTTTATCAAAGACTTATTCCCTGAAACAAATTCATTTGAGATTGAAAGTACAAAGCAGGTAGTCGTAGAGTGATACAGTGAAAACAGGCCCTTCGGCCCAGTTTGCCCACACCGACCGGCCAACATGTCCCAGACTCCGGCCAATTTGTCCAAGATATGTTTGTAGTGCTTTAATTTGGAGGAAGGTACGTGGCAGAATAAATGTGTAAAAAAATAGTGTCAACTTGATTTATGTGATAGTTTGAAGCATTTCTTTTCTTCTGTTGTTAAATGAACAAACTTTGTTCTTGGAATTTTAACTCGGCCTGCTGTGTCAAGAGTGTGTCGGCTGAATATAGAAACAGGAAAGTTGAGCTGTAGATTTACATCTCCAATATTGACTTTGTTCATATAACAAAGCACTCAGAAAGCGTCTCGAAATAATGGAGAAATATAAAATTGAACTTTGAGGGGGCTTGCATCTGCACTAAGAGATGTCAGCTTCTAATAAATAATAGGATTTAAAGTCTTACAAAAAAAGACAAAGAGCTGGGGTGAGTCAGCGGGTCAGGCAACATCTCTGGAGAACATGGATAGATGAAGTTTCGGATCGAGACCCTTCTTTAGACGTTCTGAAGAAGGATTCCGACCTGCAACATCACTTGTCTGTGTTCTCCAGATGTGTCTCCTGACCTGCTGAGTGGCTTCAGCACTTTGTGTGGTTTTTGTTTGTAAACCATCATCTGCACTTCCTTGTTTCTGCATAAAATCTAATGCTAACTATATTTGCTTGTTCACCTAAGAATAAATTAGCTACATGTCCCATTTGATTTTCCTTCCCATCCGTTCCCTCCCACATCAAACTAAATTCTCATAGAATCGAACAGCATGGAAACAGGCCCTTCAGCACATCTGGTCCAGTACAATTATTCATGTTATAGGAGCAACTTGGGCCATTCGGCCCTTCGTCTACTCTGCCATTCAATCATGGCTGATCTATCTTTCCCTCTCAACCCCATTCTCCTGCCTTCTCATAACCTCTGGCAGAGTAACCTTGCCCAATCTCCACATTATTGCTTGGGAATGTAATTTCAAGTTGGCCTGGAGAAGTAGTGCGTTCTGGATTCTAAAAGCATGAGTGAAGTTACATTTACGTTGTTGCTGCATAACACCACTGGCTTTCTACCTTAAATAATGTATGAATGAACACGCAAACGGAGTCACATTAGTTAAATGTTTATTGCAAAAATGCACTTGTCATTTAGTTTGTAGGGGGGTTGGTGCCAAATTTATGATTTTGTATTTCAATGCAGGTATTTACATAATGCAAAGAAATTGAATCTTAATAGTACAATTAAGAATAGTTTTGTTGCATTTTCTAGAGAACCCTATCAAATATACTATATCTCTGGCAGCAATGTGCCGTTCAAAGACTAGCGAGCACAGCTTTAAGGAGTGAGGGGCAAAGTTCAAAGGAGATGTGCGGGGTAAGTTTATTTTTACACTGTGGGGACAGGGGGGATGGTGGTGGTGTTTAAAACAACTTTGGGATAGGCACCTGGATATGCAGGGAATATAGGGATATGGAGTATGTTCATGTTATGTTCATAATATGTTCAGCACAGACATTGTGGGTTGAGGGTCGTCTTATCTTGTGCTGTACTGTTTCATGTATTCCACGTGGAGGAAGCAATATGAATCGATCCTGCCTGACATGTTGTTCTTCTGTCACTTCAGGTCCAGTGACACCATTCAATACGATCATGGCTGATCATCCAGAATCAGTGCCCTGTTCCTGCTTTCTCCACATATCCCTTGAATCCATTAGCCCGAAGAGCTAAATCTAACTCTCCCTTGAATAACTCTTTCCTTGCTGGGGCCTCTGCCTGCCACTCTTCCAACCTGAAAAGTCAACTATTCATCTTCTCCAGAGATGCTGCCTGACCCGCTGAGTTACTCCAGCACTTTGTCTTTTTTGTTGTAAACCAGCATCTGCAGTTCCTTGTTTTGTACTCTGCAGATACTGATGAGCTGTCCCAGCCCTCCCACCAATCAGTCTGGAGAAGTGTCGCAACCCGAAACGTCGTTTGTCCATTCCCTCCACAGATGCTGCCTGACCCGCTGAGGGGTTTAGTTACCTGTACACTAGTTCTATCCCACACACTAGGGACAATTTAAAGTGGGCCAATTAACCTTCAACCCTGTACAACTTTGGGAAACTGGAGGACATGGAGAAACCCCACACAGTCACAGGGAGAACGTGCAAACTCCGTACTGACACTACCTGCAGTCTGGATCGAATTTGGGTCTCTGGCGCTGTAAGGCAGCAACTCTACCACTGTGCTGCCCTCCAGCACTCTGTGTTTTGCTCAGGTCTCCGGCTTGTGCAGTTCCCTGCATCTCCTTTTCATTGGTCTGTTTCACCAGTGAATTTCCAGCATTTGTGGCTTGCATTGTAGTTTCACATTGTAGTGTAAAATTAGGGAACAGATTTCCGTCAATGGGAATGAAATGTGCCTGTCATATGCTTTGACGTTTTATGTTTCAGATTTGAAGCATTCACCGCTTCATGAGCATTTCTGTGGACTCCACGTCTGGGATTTTGGAGTGAATTTTAAAGTGGAATGATGAGTGTGATTCGTAAGCTGTTACGACGGCGCTCCTTGTACTGGAAGGTGGTTCTTGCAGCCCTGGTGTTCATCACATTTTTATTTCTGATGCAAAGGGAGATGGTGGGGACGGCAACACAGGAGCCGTGGCTGAGGGAGATGGTGGTGAGAAAAGACAAGGTGCTGGACATCATGATGGGGGCAGTCAATAACATCAAGGAGGCGATCCCGCGAATGCAGATCGGAGCGCCGGTCAGGGGGCAGATGCCCATCCACGTGGGCAAACTCTGCTTGCCCGGCCACTTCACAGCGGCAGAACTGAAGCCGTTCATGGAACGGCCGCACCAGGACCCGAACGAGCCGGGAGCCGGCGGCAACCCCTACCTCACCGACAACCTGACTCCAGAGGAGCAGAAGGAAAAGGATCAAGGAGATGCCAAACACTGCTTCAACCAGTTTGCAAGTGACCGCATCTCCCTACACCGAGACCTTGGACCCGACACCCGCTCACCTGAGTACGATTACTTTGTCCATTGTGTTTTGCTTTCCTGTACTCAGTCTAGTGAAGTCTCCACTTTTCCAATATTCAAAAATAACTCTCTTAAAGGCCTGTCCCACTATGGCGACCTAATTTGCGAGTTTAGAAGAGTTTGCGCTCGCCACAAACTCGCAGCATGGTCGACACTTCATGCTCGAGAGAAGATTCCCGCATACTCGCGGCCTCATCATGCTGAAAAATTTCCCGCGAGTAAAGATTGGTCAGCATGGTTCTTTTGAACTCGTAGTGCAGTGGTGGTGGGGTCGCTATGTAGTTATAGGTAGTCCAGGTAGCCGTAGGCAATCTCCTTTGCTGACCAGGCTTTTTAATTGGCTCATTGGAGAAATGAGTCTCTTCTCCCCCCCCCCCATTCCCTCCCCTCCTTCTCTCCCCCCCCTTCTCTCCCCCCCCTTCTCTCCCCCCCTTCTCCCCCCCCCCTTCTCTCCCCCCCTTCTCCCCCCCCCCCTTCTCTCACCCCCCTGCTCTCACCCCCCTTCTCCCACCCCCCTCCCCACCCCCCCTTCTCTCCCCCCCTTCTCCCCCCCCCCCCTCTCCCTCCCCCCCCCTTCTCTCTCCCCCCCTTCTCTCCCCCCCTTCTCTCTCTCCCCTTCTCTCTCTCCCCTCTTCTCTCTCTCGCCCCTTCTCCCTCTCCCCTTCCCCCTCTCCCCCTTCTCTCTCTCCCTCCTTCTCTCTCCCCTCCTTCTCTCTCCCCTCCTTCTCTCTTCCCCCCCCTTCTCTCCCCCCCCTTCTCTCCCCCCCTTCTCTCTCCCCCCTCCTTCTCTCTCCCCCCTCCTTCTCTCTCCCCCCTCCTTCTCTCTCTCCCCTCCTTCTCTCCCCCCCTTCTCTCTCCCCCCCTTCTCTCTCCCCCCCCTTCTCTCTCCCCCCCTTCTCTCCCCCCTTCTCTCCCCCCCTTCTCTCCCCCCCTTCTCTCTCCCCCCTTCTCTCTCCCCCCTTCTCTCTCCCCCCCCTCTCTCTCCCCCCCTTCTCTCTCCCCCCCTTCTCTCTCCCCCCTTCTCTCTCCCCCCCTTCTCTCTCCCCCCTCCTTCTCTCCCCCCCTTCTCTCCCCCCCTTCTCTCTCCCCCCCTTCTCTCCCCACCCTTCTCTCCCCCCCTTCTCTCTCCCCCCCCTTCTCTCTCCCCCCTCCTTCTCTCTCCCCCTCCTTCTCTCTCCCCCCTTCTCTCTCCCCCCGGCTCTCTCGTCCCTCCTTCTCCTCTCCATCCCCCTCCTTCTCTCTCCCCCTCTTCTCTCCCCCCCTTCCTCTCTCCCCCTCCTTCGCGTCCCCCCCCTTCTCTCTCTCCCTCCCCCTTCTCTCATCGCCCCCGTCCTTCCTCGCTCCCCCCCGTTCTTATCATCCCCGCTCCTTCTCTCAGTTCCCCCCCCTTCTCTCTCTCCTCCCCTCCGTCTCTTCCCCACCCCCTTCTCTCGTCCCCCCCTGCTCTGCTCCCTTCTCTCTCCGCCCCTCCTCTCGTCCCCCCTTCTCTCTCCCCGCCGGTCTCTCTCGCCGCCCCCTTCTCTCTCCGCCCCGCATTCTCTCTCTCTCCCCCCTCCTCTCTCATCCCTCCTTTCTCTCTCCCCTCCTTCTCTCTCGCCCCCCTTGCTCCTCTCCCGCCCCTTGCTCTCGTCCCTTCTCAGGATCTCCCCCCTTCTCTCTCCCCCCTTCTCTCTCTCCCCCTTCTACTCTCTCTCCCTCCTGTCTCTCTCCCCCCCTTCTCTCTCCCCCCCCTTCTCTCTCTCACCCTCTCTCTCTCCCCTTCTCTCTCCCCTCCTTCTCTCTCCCCTCCTTCTCTCTCCCCTCCTTCCCTCTCCCCCCTTCTCTCTCCCCCCTTCTCTCTCCCCCCCTTCTCCTCTCTCCCCCCCTTCTCTCTCCCCCCTCTCGCTCTCCCCTCCTTCTCTCTCCCCTCCTTCTCTCTCCCCCCCTTCTCTCCTCCCCCCCCCTTCTCTCTCCCCCCTTCTCTCTCACCCCCCCTTCTCTCTCCCCCCCCTTCTCTCTCTCCCCTCCTTCTCTCTCCCCCCCCTTCGCTCTCCCCCCCCTTCTCTCCACCCCCTTCTCTCTCCCCCCCCCCTTCTCTCCCCCCCCCTTCTCTCCCCCCCCCTTCCCTCCCCCCCTTCTCTCTCCCCCCCTTCTCTCCCCCCCCCCCCCTCCCCCCCTCCCCCCCCCCCCCCCCCCCTCTCCCCCCCCCCCCCCCCCCCTTCTCTCCCCCCCCCCCCCCTTCTCCCCCCCCCCTTCTCTCCCCCATAGTAGTTCTGAACTGCTCTCTAGTTGTTGATAGGATGGAATATCCATGCGTCTATCCAAAAGCCTCCTAAACACCACTATTGTATCTGCTTCCACCCTCACCCCTAGTAGCACATTCCTGGCACCCACCGCACTCTGTGTATAATTTTAAAAAATTGCTTAGTGCATCTTTAACAAACATTGGTGGCACATTGGTAGAGTTGCTGCCTTACAGCTCCAGAGCCCCGGGTTTGATTCTGACCACAAGTGCTGTCTATATGGAGTTTGTTTGCTCTCCCTGTGACCGTGTGGGTTTTCTCCAGGTGCTCTGGTTTCCTCCCACACTCCAAAGATGTTTTGTAGGTTAATTGTCAAATTGTCCCTGGTGTGTAGGATAGTGCTAGTGATCTCTGGTTGGCGCAGACACGGTGGGCTGAAGGGCCTGTTTTCACGTTGGTATCTTTAAAGTCTCTAAAGTCTGAACATACCAATTTTTCATCTCGGTAAGATCCGTTCTGGGTGTGTTTTATTTCTTCCCCAGATGCATTGAGCAGAAGTTCAAACGATGCCCATCCTTGTCCACCACGAGTGTCATTATCGTGTTCCACAACGAGGCTTGGTCGACCCTACTGCGAACAGTCTTTAGTGTCATGCACACATCACCCGCTCAGTTTCTAAAGGAGGTAATACTGGTCGATGATGCAAGCACAGACGGTGAGCCCGAGTTTTATTACCAATTATTTCAACTTTAGTGATACACTGTGGTGGGTGCCAGAGGTCGGTCGAGAACAAAGAGAGACCTGGCGTGATGGGGTCTTTGAGAACAGAGGGACTGTTGGGGACTATAATGAACACATTTGTAGCTTTGTCAGCGCCCAATTCGTGGTGACTCTTTGCATACAGGGCATAGAAACAGAAAAAACCTATTCACTATTCTGATTACAATGAGCAATTAAATCAATGAACAATATCATAATGAATAATATCTTGGAAATATATTGATTTAAATTAATTTGATTGTACTTGGGTTGAGAAAGGTACAACTTTGCAGATAGAATAAATGACTTTTACTGTCACTAATTCCTCAGCTTTTATTCCAGCGGATGCTCATTGAAATAGTTGCAGTTGAACTGTAAGTTAACAAAATATTTCTGTATGCAGATTACTTAAAAGAAGAATTGGATAACTATGTGAAGCCATTTCAAATTGTGAAAGTTGTTCGCCAATTGGAAAGGAAGGGGTTAATCACTGCAAGATTGCTGGGAGCCTCGGTGGCCGTGGGAGAGGTCCTGACCTTCTTGGATGCCCACTGTAAGTTTACCAGCTTTTGCAAGCTATTGAAAGGGCAGCCAAGTGGCACAGTAATAGAGTTGCTGCCTTGCAGCGCCCAAGACGCGGGTTTGATCCTGACTAATGATGCTTTCTGTACAGAGTTTGCACATTCTCCCTGTGACCCCGTGGGGTTTCTTGGGATGCTCCGGTTTTCTCACATCCCAAAGATGTGTGTGTTTGGAGGTTAATTTCCTTCTGGAAATTGTCCTTAGTGTGTAGGATAGAACTAGCGTGCGGGGTGACCGTTGGTCGGCATAGACTTGGTGGGCTGAAGGACCTGTTTTCACGTTGTATCTCTCTTTGGTATAAATTAGCATCTGCAATTCCTTGTTTTTAGTTTATCTTAGCTTGGGTTAGTCTGGAGATACATAGCGGAAAAAGACCCTTCAGCCCATTGATAATTTTCTATTTTTACCGAAGCCATTCAACCTACAAACCTGTGTGTCTTGGGATAAGGGAGGAAACTGGAGCACCCGGAGAAAACCTACGCGGTCCGTAAAGACGACACCTGTAGTCAAGATTGAAGCCGGATCTCTGGTGCTGTAAGGCAGCAACACTACCGCTGCGCCAAGGTGCTGCCCCTTTTTCTATTCAAGATGTTTCTTCCCCCAGGTGAATGCTTCAATGGTTGGCTGGAGCCATTACTGAGCAGGATTGCTGAGAACCACACTGCTGTGGTAAGCCCTGATATCACCAGCATTGATATGAAGACTTTTGCGATATCAAAACCCAATCCATATGGAAGCCATCACGTCAGGGGTAATTTTGATTGGAGTTTGTCCTTCGGCTGGGAAAGCCTTCCTGACCACGAGATAAAACGGAGAAAAGATGAAACCTATCCAATAAAGTAAGTTTACATTTTCCAAAATGCCAGATGGCACCTGAGCAAGGCAGCAGCCTGTGTGCTAGTCACAGAAGTAGATCTGCTATCACCCATTACAATCGCTCCACTCTTCTACACCTCTACTCCAGCATTTCTTACTTTATTCACATGATTCCCTTTATCATGTATTTGTACACAGTGGCCGGCACGATTGTAATCATATGTTATCCTTCCGCTGGCTGGTTAGCACGCAACAAAAGCTTTTCACTGTACCTCGGTACACGTGACAATAAAATGATCTCAACAATGCCATTTTCAATGATTCTTCCCCTCCCCCTCTCCATTCCTTCATCTGACTTCAAAATACTAACTTCTATCCTTATCTCACACCTTTTGTCTTTTCAACCGCTGGCCTCTGTCCGATCATGTCCCTATCAACCCCCCCCCCCCCCCCCCCCCCCCCACCTCACCTGTATCCACCTATCGCTTTGCCCTGCCCCCGTCCCCCATCACTATTCCAGCTTTCTCCCCCCCCCCCCCCCGCAATAATCGGTGTGAAGAAAGGTCTTGATCTATCCATGTTCTCCAGAGATGCTGCCTGATCCGCTGAGTTACT
Source organism: Amblyraja radiata (assembly GCF_010909765.2). Classification (NCBI taxonomy): domain Eukaryota; kingdom Metazoa; phylum Chordata; class Chondrichthyes; order Rajiformes; family Rajidae; genus Amblyraja; species Amblyraja radiata. Next base: position 37,077,138 of record NC_045962.1, read on the forward strand.
CCAGCACTTTGTGTCTTTATTTTATAAACCAGCATCTGCAGATCCTTGTTTCTGAAGTTGTGGAATTCTAGACTGAGTCCAGAAGGCTGCCAGTCCTGCTTAGTTACTCCAGCAAATTGGTGCCTTTTTTCAATCCTAATTTATTCTAGGAGCACAGTGCAATAACTACATGACAAACAATTTCTGAAATAAAGGAGGTTTTGGATATGTCCATGCAGGTAGAATCCTAATTTTGAACGTAGTTTAGTTTATTATTGTCACGTGGACTGAGGTGCCGTGAGAAGCTTTTTGTTGTGGAAAGACTACATGATTACAATCGAGTCATCCACAGTGTACAGACACTGGATAAAGGGAGTAACCTTTAGTGCATGGTAAAGTCCAGTAAAGTCCGATCTAATATAGACTGAGGGTTTTTGTTACTACTTTATCAATTCATTTAGACCAATACCACTGGTTACAGCCAGATGGAAATGGGTCTTCATTGTCTTTCTCATATTTTATCTTCTCAATTTACTTTTCAATGGTTCAGTGGTTTCCTTATTCAGGTCTCCAGGGCCTAGAAACAGAAAAAATTGGTGCAGAAGTAGGTCATTCGGCCCTTTGAGCCAGCCAAATAATTTGATCATGGCTGATCGTCTAAAATCAGTACCTTGTTCCTGCTTTTTCCAATATCCCTTGATTCCTTTCGCCCTAAGAGCTAAATCTAAATCTCTCTTGAAAACATCTAGTGAATTGGCTCCACTGCCTTCTGCGGCAGAGAATTCCACAAATTCACAACTCTCTGGGTGAAGAAATGTTTCCTCATCTCAATCCTAAATGGTTTACCCATTATTCTTAAACTGTGACCCTTGGTTCTGGACTCCCCCCAACATTGGGAACATTTTTCCTGCATCTAGCCTGTCCAATCCTTTTAGAATGTTATATGTTTCTATAAGATTGCCTCTCATCCTTCTATATTCTAGTGAATACAAGCCCATTCGACCCATTCTTTCATCATATGTCAGTCCCGCCATCCTGGGAATTAACCTGGTGAAACTATGCTGCACTCCCTCAATAGCAATAATGTCATCCCTCAAATTAGGAGACCAGAATTGCACACAATACTCCAGGAGCGGTCTCACCAGGGCCCTGTACAACTGCAGAAGGACCTCTTTGCTCCTAAACTCAAATCCCCTCGCAATGAAGTCCAACATGCCATTAGCTTTCTTCACTGCCCACTGTATCTGCATGCTAACTTTCAGTGACTGATGTACAAGGGCACCCAGGTCTCATTGCACCTCCCCTTCTCCTAATCTGACACCATTCAGATTATAATCTGCCTTCCTGTTCTTGCCACCAAAGTGGATAGTCTCATATTTATCCACATTATACTGCATCTGCCATGCATCTGCCCACTTACCCAACCTATGCAAGTCATCCAGCAGCCTCATAGATAACATCCTCATCACAGCTCACACTGCCATCCAATTTTGCATCATCCGCAAACTTGGAGATGTCATATTTAATTTCCTAGTCTAAATCGTTAATATATATTGTAAACAACTGGGGTCCTAGCACTGAGCCTTGCGGCACCCCACTAGTCACTGCCTGCCATTCTGAAAAGGACACGTTAATTCCTACTCTTTGCTTCCTGTTTGCCAACCAGTTCTCTATCCATGTCAATACCCTGCCCCCAATACCATATGCTCTAATTTTGCCCACTAATCTCTTATGTGAGATCTTGTCAAAGGCTTTTGGAAAGTCCAGATACACTACATCCACTGGCTCTCCCTTATCCATTCTACTTGTTACATCCTCAAAAAATTCCAGAAGATTAGTCAAGCATGATTTCCCCTTCATAAATCCCTGCTGACTTTGACCGATCTCTTCATTGCTTTCCAAATGCGCTGCTATGACATCTTTAATAATCGACTCGAGCATCTTCCCCACTAAGGCTAACTGGTCTATAATTCCCCGTTTTCTCTCTCCCTCCTTTCTTAAATAGTGGAGTTACATTTGCTACCCTCCAGTCCACAGGAACTGATCCAGAGTTGAGAGAACATTTGAAAATGATCACCAATGCTTCCACGATTTCTAGGCCCACGTCCTTGAGTACTCTGGGATACAGACCATCAGGCCCTGGGGATTTCTTTGCTTTCAGTCCCAACAGTTTACCTAACACCATTTTCTGACTAATGTGGATTCCAGTTCATCCCTCCTACTAGATCCTCGGTCCCCTAATATTTCTGGGAGATTGTTTGTATCTTCCTTAGTGAAGACAGAACCAAAGTACTCGTTTAACTATTCTGCCATTTCCTTGTTTTCCCATTATAAATTTGCCTGTCTCTGATTGTAAGGGACCTACATTTGATTTCACTAATCTTTTCCTTTTTTTACATATCTAAAGAAGCTTCTATAGTCTGTTTTTATATTCCCCACAAGCTTTCTTTCATGCTCTCCCCCCCCCCCCCTCTTAATTAACCCCTTTGTCCGCCTCTGTTAAGTTCTAAATTTCTCCCAGTCCTCCGGTTTGCTGCTCTCTCTGGCCAATTTATATGCCTTATCGTATCCTTGATTTCCCTCGTTATCCACGGTCGAGCCGTCTTCCCCGTTTTATTTCTTCGCCAGACGGATGAACAATTTTTGGAGTTCATCCATGCGGTCTTTAAATCTTTGCCATTGCATCTCCACCGTCAACCCTTTAAGTATAATTTACTAGCCTATCCGAGCCAATTCCCATCTCATACCTTCAAAGTCTCCTGAGCTATAGGGTAAGGTTGGGCAGGCTAGGACTTTATTCCTTGGAGCGCTAGAAGCTGAGGGGTAATCTTATAGATGTTTAAATAAAATCACGAGGGAAATAGATAATGTAAATGTACAGAATCTTTTGCCCAGAGTAGGGGAATTGTGAACCAGAGGATATACGGTTAAGGTGGGAAAGATCTAATAAGAATCTGAGGGGCAACTTTTCTACACAAAGTGTGCTGGGTGTATGGAACTACCTGCCGGAGGAGGTAGTTGAGGCAGGTACTTTAACCATGTTTAAAAAACATTTAGATGGGTACAAGGATAGGATAGGTTTAGAGGGGTTTGGTCCAATGCAGGCAGGTGGGACCAGTGTGGATGGGGCATGTTGGTCAGTATGGGCAAGTTGGGCCGAAGGGCCTTGTTTCCATGCTCTGTGTACCAAGGTACAGTGAAATACTTTTTTTGCGTACAGCACAGCAAGACTATCATTATGCATAAGCACAATTCCTTGGTTAATAAAGATCAGCTCACTGAATTGGGCTTGAACATGTTCCAATCCACTGGGTCAAGGCCATCCTGAGTTAGACCCTTGGCCTCCTTAGGCCACTGCTGTATCACTCTTTTTGTGATACGTGAAGCATACAATATCGTAGGATCACTGAATTCTTAACGATTTGCCGGGTTGAGTAGTAACATTTAAATCGTTTTACTCACAATGGTTATACGGCCGACATCAGAGCAAAACAGTAAAATACCTGCAGATCCGAACTGAAAACTGAGCATATCATAACTAACAAAACAAAGACACTATGGAGTTACAACTAAAGGACTAAAGACTGAACATCACTAGCAGGCAAACGACACAGGACATTCAACTAACACTTTCACACAGAGCACACTGCTGAACAACAGGCTTCCTTATCTATATAGGGTGATTAGGTCATACCAAGCACCCTTGCAGTTGCAACCTTGAGCTCACAGCTGATCATTGTCACTGTGTTTAGCAGACCTGTTCCCCAGAAGTTAACGGCCTTATTTTATTAACCCAGCCCCATCAATTCTTCGCACTGATATTGTCACTTTCTCTCGCTCCACAGGTCGCCAACATTTGCTGGTGGGCTGTTTGCCATCTCCAAGAAATACTTTGAATATCTAGGCACCTACGATGACCAGATGGAAATATGGGGTGGTGAGAACATAGAAATGTCTTTCAGGGTAAGCGATTGGTTTATGTTTGTTAATTGGTTATGCATATGACACCCAAGTTGGAGTATTTCGAAGCCTCGTAAGGCCATTCCATTTAAATAGCTGCTGTATTCTGTACTTTCTGTAAATCTGGGAACATGGACGTTTAAAATCAGGGATTTTATATGGGTGATTGGAAAGAGTTTCTGTCACTTCACTGTTTAATCTTCTTCAATTTTGTGTCTCTTCTACGTTTATGTCGTGGTGTTTTCCATACTCACCCACTCTGCTTGGTCAGTCAAAGGTTAACTAGTCGAGAACTATCATTAACTAATCGAGAACATCCAACTAAGCTTTATGCAAAAGTAATTGAAGGGAACTGCAGATGCTGGTTTATGCCAAAGGCAGACATAAAATGCTGGAGTAACTCAACGGGTCAGGCAGCATCTCTAGGAAACATGGATAGGTGACGTTTCAGGTCTGAAGGGTCCCGACCCAAAACATCACCAATACATGCTCTCCAGAGGTACTTCCTGACCCGCTGAGTTACTCCTGCACTTTGTGTATAGCTGAAGATTCCAGTATCTGCAGTTCCTTGTGTCTTCATTAATGTACATTTATGGACCTTCCCAATGTAATCCACACACAATCTTTCAATCTGCCTGACCTGCTGAGTTACTCCAGCACTTTGTGTCTATCTTTTATCTAATATAATAATAATTTTGTGGTGGCACAGTGGTAAAGTTGCTGCCTTATAACACCAGAGACCCGGGTGCAATCCTCACTAGAGATGCTACCTGTACGAGATTGCATGTTCTCCCTGTGACTGCGTGAGCACGTACATACTTATAGATTAATTGGTTTTGGTAAAATTGTAAATTGTCCCTAGTGTGTAGGATAGTGCTAATGTGCGGGGTGATCACTGGTTGGCTCAGACTTGGTGGGCCGAAGGGCCTGTTTCCGCGCTGTATCTCTGACGTCTAAAGATGTCGGTGCCTATTAATTTCTGTTTCAATAACAGGTCTGGCTGTGTGGCGGGCAGTTAGAGATACTGCCGTGTGCTGTCGTGGGTCATGTCTTTCGCTCCAAAAGCCCCCACTCCTTCCCCAATGGTAATCAAGTGATTGCCCGCAACCTGGTGCGACTGGCAGAGGTGTGGATGGGGGAGTACAAGCAGATCTTTTACAGACGCAACCGTGAGGCACTGCATATATTTCAAGCGGTAGGTGCGATTGAGAGCTTTGTAAGCTCGACAGGGGAGGGGCAGTGAGGGGGGGTGGGGGTGGCAGTGGGACAAAGCCTGGTTGGTGAGAAGATGATACAGGTGGAGGGGAGGGGGTGGGGGAGGGGGGGGGGGGGGAGAGGAGTTGGTGATGAGAAGGATTGTAAAATGTGAAGCCAGAGGGGGGGATTGATAGTTGGAGTCATACAGCATGGAAACAGGCCCTTCAGCCCAACTTACCCACAACAAGCAACATGCCCCATCTACATTAGCCCCACCTACCTGTATTTGAAACATCATCTGCCCATGTTCTCCAGAGTTGCTGCCTGCTAAGTTACTACAACACTTTGTGGGTTTTTTTTGCTTAACGTTCATGCCGCTGGCTTGTAAGCTATCCAAGCGGAATGTGAGGTGCTGTTCCTCCAGTTTGCATGTGGCCTCGTTCTGGCAATGGAGGAGGCCCAGGACAGAAAGGTCAGTGTGGGAATGGGAAGGGGAGTTAAAATGGTTGGCAATTGGGAGATCCAGCAGGCCAAGTGTAAGTGTCCAGTGAAGCTGCCACCGAGTCTACGTTGGTTGTGGGTTAGCAAGTGGGGGAGGTGTGAAGTGAGCTAGTTAGAGGTTTCCAAAAATTGGAGAATTCAATGTTCATACCGCTGGGTTATAAGCTACTCAAGAGGAATATGAGGTGCTGCTCCCCCAGTTGGTGTGTAGCCTCACCCTGGCAATGGAGGAGGCCCAAGGCGGGTAGATTGGTATGGGAATACGAGTAAAAATGGTCCTAGTAACTAATTATTTTTAAACAGAAATCTTACGGAGACATTACCGAAAGGCTGGAGGTGAAGCAACGTTTGCAATGTAAGAACTTCACTTGGTATCTCAAGAATGTTTATCCAGAGGTATTTACCCCTGAGTTATATCCTCAACACTTCGGTGCAGTAAGTACTTTTTTCTATGCTAAGTGTAAGACAAGACACGGGTGTTTAGCATTTGTTTGAGTGTTGAATCAATCCTCTATAATTTGTTTTACTGAGTAGATATTTACATAGCTGCTCAGTAGTGCATACTGGTGAGCATGGGTGGTGAGACCATATATTGAGGGGGTGATTCTGGGACGCCACAACTAATTGTTGAGCCTTCCCGAGGTGTCATGGGTGTAACTCAGGGAAACTCCAGTGAATGAAGCTGCCCGTTTGATAACCACAATGATATACTGGCACCTACATGCCTAGTTTTTGCTGTCCCATGGTTTAATTGTATAAAGACATTTTAGATTCTCATGGGCATTGGGATTGGGTTTCATGGTTAAACATTTGGTTTGTGTGTTTATCAACATGGAGAGCGCTTATTACTGAATATGGAGTTAGTTTTTGTCCCGTTGCATAAGTGTGTCTAAGCAGTTTCGATACTACTTTGGCGTTGGGTTTGGTTTTCTTGGTTGAGAAATATTCTGGTGTTATAGCATGTTATTTGTGTTGTAATAGTAATTCTAAACATACAGCAAATAAATGTTCCATTCCACAACAATTATCACTCTGGCCAGTTTGTTTGCTGTTTGGACACCTGAGAATTGGAATTTCTTTAAATCATTGCACAGTGGTGCAGTGGTAGTTACTACCTCACAGTGCCAGACACCCTGGTTCGATCCTGACCTCGAGTGCTGTCTGTATGGAATTTGCACGTACTCCCTGTGACCGCATAGGTTTTCTCTGGGTGCTTTAGTTTCCTCCTATATTCCAAAGACATGCAGGTTTGCAGGTTAATAGGCTTCTGTAAATTGTCCCTAGTGTGTAGCAGTATAGCCAACTAGTGTGAACGGGTTAGCGCTGGTTGGCACGTACTGGTGTGCCAAGGAGCCTGCTTCGACGCTGTATCTCTAAACAAAACCAAATATTTCCATCTTCCCAATTTGAAAACCTTTTACAGTACACTCATAATTGCATCATAGCTTTATAGTTGCAATAATTTCAATTAAATGTCCAACTGAAATCTAAGATATTCTAAAATGGTTAATATTTATCCTTTTGAATTAAACGCCCTGTTCTATTAATCTAAAAATTATTTTACAAAATGTGTTCAGTCGATCAAAATGTAGCGCAGTTCCACACTGACTTGTTGTTTCCCACCTTCAATTTCAGATTAGAAATGTTGGTTCCGGGACTTGTCTTGACGTTGGGGAAAATAACAAAGGTGCAGAGCCCCTAATAATGTACACATGCCACGGTCTTGGGGGAAACCAGGTAAGAACATCATGCCCGTTTAATATAGAAACAAGGAACTGCAGATCAAGACACAAAGTGCTGGAGTAACTCAGCAGGTTGGGCAGCATCTCTGGAGAACATGGACAGGTGACGTTTTGGATTCGGACCCTTCTTGAAACTGATCACTAGGTGATGTTTCAAGACTGAATGTTGAATATTTTGCTTCAGTTTGAAGAAAGGTCCTGACTCAAAGCGTTGCCTGTCCGTTCCCTCCATAGATGCTGCCTGACTCATTGAGTTCTTCCAGCACTTTGTGTTTTTGCTTGCATTGATTCAGTGATGGGTAGCTTTGGATAAACCACTTTGGATAATCTCCAGAATATCAGGTTAATGATAATTTGGCAGCCAAATTGCAAATTTGTTTCAGATTTGTTTCAGATTACTTTTCAAATGATCTCGAGGTACACTCCCAGTTGGAAATGTGCTGAGACAAGTTGAGCTGTGACTACATCTATTCCCAATGCTCAAAATTACTCACATTTTAAATAATAATACTAATTTTGGTAATGCATTTGAGACTGGGAATAAAACTGCAAGACATCTTTAGAATCACAGCATGGAAACAAGCCCTCATCCTAACACATCCACGCTAACCAGCATGCTCCGTCTACACTAGTCCCACCTGCCTGCATTTGGCCCATATCCCTCTCAACCTCTCCTATCCATGTCCAAGTTTCTTTTAAATCTTATTTTTATACCTGCCTCAATCATGCTGGGCTTGTTGTTCAGATATTTTTGCGATTTCGATTTGAAACCTTTTTCTCAAGCTTTTTCCTTTCTGCAAAAGAAGCAAGGCAGTTGGGCAGGAAAAGTGTGAAAGAGTGTATTGCAGCGTTGTTAGATCATGAGCCTTTAGAGGAAAGACAAATTCTTTGAAACCAAAACGTGGACGAGATGGTGATCCAGAGATTTAATTTAAGTCTTTGTTTTTAGAGCTACAGTGTTGAAACAGGCCCCTTGGCTGTTAAAGAAAACACCCAACAAAGATCAGGCAAGACAATCAAGATTTATTTAAAAGTTTTAAATACAGCGATCGCTGAGAGCAATCTAGCAGATTGCTCACTGAACAAAGAGTCATATGTTCCTTATATACAGAACCTCCCTATGATGTGTTGTTTACCGTTGCAGCACTTAAGCATTTTTTCTTCTTTAGAATGGTCTTATTATTAAATTATAAATCACGCACCTCCCAAAGACACAGATGAACAAAAACGTAGCTCAATCCCACCCCACAGCAGATAAACACGCCCTCTTACCCTTTCGATTTCATTTTATTATTTTGTGATTGCCATTTGACCTTTCACAGTCCACAGAGTCTGCGCCAACCAACCAATATCCTGTTCCACCCTATACACTAGGGGCAATTCACAGAGGTGCAAATAAACTGCAAACCTGCACATCTTCACGATGTGGGAGGAAGCCGGAGCACCCGGAGACAACCCACGCAGTCACAGGGAGAATACAAACTCCTCACAGACAGCACCAGTAGTCAGAATTGGACCCAGGTCTCGGGCACTGTAAGGCAGCATCTCTACCACTGGGCCACCGTGCTGCCCTATAATGCAGAGCAAAGATGATCATCATCTTCTATTTTGCTCCTGAGCAAAATGTATCCCATCAACCGAGCTCCCCCTTTAATCACATCCATGTTGGTGATTCCTATGCCAATTATCAAGCTTGATTTCCAAGAATAGCACAGTGGGTAGACCCGCTGCCTCACAGAGCCAGAGACACGGGTTCGATCCTGACTCGGGTGCTGCAAGATAGCTTAGCTTATCTTCAATTACTTAATGAATGCACACTCATTGACTTGTTATTCTTTTCAGTACTTTGAATATAGCTCATTGCATGAACTTCGTCATAATATCCAGAAGGAATTGTGTGTTCATAACTTAGACAACATTGCTTATCTTAAGCAATGTACTTACAAAGGTACAAACAGCGCTGCCTCAGAAGAGCAGATTTGGGAAAACCAGGTAATCAACTCACACATTGTAACTCAAACGTTCTGTGCTTTTAAATGATGTTGAAGATTATTATGCAGCAAACCTATGATGAATCTGTGGAATTCATTGCCACAGATGGTGGTGGAGGCCGTCATTAATTATTATTAAAGTGGAGATTGACAGACTCTTAATTAGTTAGGGTGTCACAGTTATGGGGAGAAGGCAGGAGAATGGGGTTGAGAGGGAAAGATGGATCACCCATGATTGAATGACTGAGTAGACTTGATGGGCTGAATGGCCTATTTCTGTTCCTATAACATATGAACATGCCCAGGGTGTGGAGTCGATACCCAAAGCACCCGACTCCGACTCCTTGATTCCTTGTGTATCCAACTCTGACTCCGACTGCGGCGCCATAACCCCTGTTACTAACAGGCAGCATCTCTGGAGACAAGGAAGAAGATAGATGGAGCCAAGTGTGGGAAGGGGAAGGTAAAGGTAGAGACAATGACTGGAGGGCAATGAGTGGGGACAGAAAAGCCGAAATCTGAGAATCTGATAAGGATAGTAATAAATGGGAACTATTGAGGGAGAGATGAAGGGTACATGGTGCCATATGAGGGAGGGGACACAGTGAGTAAGAATGAGGGGTAGGCCATTTAGAACGGAGATGAGGAAAAACTTTTACACTCAGAGTTGTGCATCTGTGGAATTCTCTGCCACAGAAGACATTGCAGGCCAATTCACTGGATGTAGTGAGTTAGATGTAGCTCTTCGGGCTAACGGAATTCAGGGATATGGGAAGAAAGCAGGAACAGGGTTCTGATTTTGGATGATCAGCTATGATCATATTGAATGGCGGTGCTGGCTCGAAGTGCCGAATGCCTACTCCTGCACCTATTTCCTATGTTTCTATGAGTGAAGATTGTCGGTAGATGATGGATTAAAACTAAAGTTGGAGAGATAAGAAACGTAGTCATCCGGGTGAGGGAGAGTTTAATGGGAAAGGGGACAAAAATGAGAGGACCAAGAGGAGAACAAGTGGTGATGTTTACCTGAAATTTCAGGCTCAATATTTGTACTATTGGGTTGTAGACGACGTAATCTACTATGTTAGTCAGAGCCATGTAGCACAGGAATAGGCCCTTCTGTCCAACTCATCCACACTGATCAAGGTGTTCCATATCCCCCCCCAAAACCTTTCCTATCCATGTACCTTTTGAAATGTCCCTGAAATGTTGCTATTGGGCTTGCCTCATTTACCTCGACAGGCTAAAACGTTCCTCTCTCACCTTAAACCTATGCCCTCTCCATCTCAATTTCCTCCACCAGGTATTGTTCTTTCAGTTTGTGTTGAGCTTTACTCTGGTAGTGTAAAAGGCTGAAGCCGGACAAGTCAGTGTGCAAATGAGAATGGAAGTTGAAATAGCATGTAGCCAGGATCTCAGGATTGCTATTGTGGACAGAGCTTAGATGCTCTGCAAACCAGTCGCCTCTTCTGCATTTGGAATCTTTGAGGAGGCTACATCAACAGCATTGGATGCAGTGCTCAAGGGTGAAGGAGATGCACGTGAATCTTTACCTAACCTGGAAGAGCAGCTTTGGTCCCTGAAAGGTGATGAGGGAAGATGTTTAGGAACAAGTGTTGCCCTCCAGCAGAGAAAGTGCCAACAGGATGATGAACAGGTTAAGCAGTTATGGAAAGAGTAGTCACTGCACAAGGGTGGGCAGAAGTGTGTGGATGGTTGTGGGATCGTGTTGTAGTTGACAGAAGAGATAAAGGGTATGCTGAATGTGGAAGCTAGTGGAATGAAAGGCAAGGACTAGGGAAACTATGATTATATTTTTTTACAAAGGACACGTGGCCATTGCAGTGATTATAAGAAAGAAAGTGGTCAATGAGCAGTAGAAAACAATGGGTGGGGGGGGGGGATGCTGTCTGATCTGCCTCGTTATTCTAGCACTGCATGTGTTTTTTTTTCAAAAACATTCTGGTAAAACCCTTCTCTGAAATCTCTCCATCTTGCCTATATTGGACAATTGGACAGAATACCCCAAATGTAACAGAACCAAAACGTTTTGCACAGCTGCAACACAATTTGCCAACTTGTATACTCAATGCCCTGACCGATGATGGCAAGCATGCCATATTCCTTTACCTCATTATCTACTTGCGTTGCTATTTTCAGTGAGCTATGGACAAACACCCAAAGATCCCTTTGTACATCACCGTCCCAAGAGCCCAGCCATTTAGTATATTCCTTGTATTTGATCCCCCAAAATACAATATCCCAAACTCTGATTAAACACCTTCTGCCATTTCTCCAACATATCTGTACTGATCTATATTCTGCTTTGTCCTTGGACCACCCCTCAATTCAAAATCCACCAATTTCATTTCATGTCAGTATTGCAGCTGAACAAAGGGGACTATTGTATCAGTCTGAAGAAGGGTTTCGACCCTTCTTCAGAGAGGAGCTGGCCAAAATTGACTGGAAAGGGACCCTAACAGGGATGATGGTGGAACAGCAATGGCAGGAATTTCTGGGTAATAATTCAGAAGATGCAGTATCTTTTCATTCCAAAGAAGAAGTAAGATTCCAGGGGGAGAAAGAGGCAACCGTGGCTGACAAGAAATGTCACGGACAGTATATAAAACTAAAAGAGAACATGGCAAAAATTAGTGGGAAGCCAGAGGTTTGGGAAGCTTCAGAGGTACAAAGGGACTTGGGAGTGCTGGTGCAGGATTCCCAAAAAGTTAATCTGTAAGTCGAATCGATAGTGAAGAAAGAAAGCACAATACTGGCATTTATTTCGAAAGGGCTTCTATCAAAACAGGGATGTAATGCTGAGGCTCTATAAGGTGCTGGTCAGGCCACATTTGGAATATTGTGAGCTGTTTTGGGCACCATATCTGAGGAAGGATGTGCTGGCTCTGGAGAGGGTCCAGAGGAGGTTTACATGAATGATCCCAGGAATGAGTAGGTTAACATATGATAAGTGTTTGACGCACTGGGCCTGTACTCACTGGAGTTTAGAAGAATGAGGAGGGGACCTCATTGAAACAGTATAGAATAGTGAAAGGCTTGGATAGAGTGGATGTGGAGAGGATGTTTCCATTAGTGAGAAAGTTTAGGACTAGAGGTCATAGCCTCAGAATTAAAGGACATTCTTTTAGGAAGGAGATGAGGAGGAATTTCTTAAGTCAGTGGGTGGTGAATCTGTGGAATTATTTGCCACAGGAGTCTGTGGACGCAAAGTCAGTGGATATATTTAAGGCAGAGATAGATTAATATGGGTGACAATAGACAATGGGTGACAGAGGTTATGGGGAGAAGGCAGGGGAAGAACCAAGAATGGGGTTCAGAGGGAGAGATATATCCGCCATGATTGAATGGCAGAGTTGACATGATGGGCCGAATGACTAAGTCAGTATTGGACCCAATTTACCAAGTCACTATGGATCCCATTTGAATTAATTGTCTGGACCAGCCTAAACAGGTCTTATCTCCATTTTTATTCCTGGGGTCCTTTTCTGTCACCATGTTAACTCTAAATTATATTCTGCCAAGCCACCTTCCTTCAGATCCAACTACAAATGTTCAGCATGATTTTTTTCCATTTGAACCAATTATATATTTATACTGCCACTCTGTATTTCACTTGGTATGCTTAAAGCTTGCGTACAACGCTCTTATTTGGCACCTTAAACGTCAACACGCCACATCATGTTATATCAGTCTGAAGAAGGGTTTCGACACGAAACGTTGCCTATTTCCTTCGCTCCATAGATGCTGCCTCACCCGCTGAGTTTCTCCAGCACTTTCGTCTACGCCACATCAAGTGCGCTCTTTAATCATCCATGACTTTGACTCTGCTTTAAAGTGGTGCAGTGTCAGAGACACAGGTTCAATTCTACCGTCGAATGTGGCGTGGAGTTTGCACGTTCCACATGTGAATGTGTGGGGTTTCTCTGGCGGCACGCGTTTTCTCTCTCATCCAAAAGATGTGTGGGTTTATAGGATAATTGGCTTCTAAATTCTAGCATGGAGAATGGACACATGGGATAAATGAATAGTGTGATTGAGTAATCAATGATTGGCATGGACTCAGTGGCACGATGGGCCAATTTTCATGTTGTATCTCTAAACTAATCCAAATTTATCTTAGATGAAATTAACAGCAATTTGGACAATTACTAACTAGCTTCCACAAAAAAAGTTTAAAATGACTGGCCTGTTGTGGTTTGGTGCACTGGACAAAATTCTGTACAGACTTCTTAGAAACAACTATCACCACAGAGGTCAAGCACGGTAGCAATTGCTCCACTCCTCGAGATGGAACAAAAGCAGGCAAACAGAATAGAGGTCCAGTACAAAAGTGAAGAAACTGGAGCAGCCCCAGAGGCTTCATAGTGCTCGGCAGAGCTTAGTCAAAAACCTCATTTCACAGAACATAAAATAGTACAGCAAAGGAAATAGCTCTTCAGCCCTCAATGTCTATGTCAAACATGATGTCAAGTTAAACAAATTTCTGCCTGCATGTGATCCATATCCCTCCATCCCCTGCCTATCCATGTGTGTATCTGTAAGTCTCAAATACCACCAAATGCCAGCCATCACTGACAGTGCAAACTAGCACCCCCTAAAAATTAATTGCCCTACTTGGCTCCTTCAAACTTTTCTGGTTTCATCTTACGCTCACATATTTGACACGTACCCTAGTAAAAAGGTTTACATGTCTACCCTATCTACGCCTCTCAATGTTATATACTTTGAGATCTCCCTTCAACCTCCGACGCTCCAGAGAAAACAATCCAAATTTGCCCAACCTCTCCTGATAGCTATTACCTTCCGTTCCAGGTAACAATCTGGTAAACCACTTCTGCACCCTCTCCAAAGCATCATACCCTTACTGTAATAGGTGATCAGAACTGCAGACAATACTTCAAATGTGGAGTAATTGAAGTCCTATAAATCTGCAATATGACTTCCCCACTCTTAAACTCAATGCCCTGACCAATGAAGGCAATTATGCCATTCTTTACTAATCTACCTGCATTGCCACTTTCAAGAACCAAAGTACTTGGACCCCAAGATCCCTCCATACATCAGGGTTGTTGGGGATCTTGTCATTAAGTCATTCCCCTTACATTCCATCTCCCTACATGCAACACCTCACACTTGCTCAGATTATACTCTGCCATTTATCCGCCAATTTCTGTAGCTAATCCATGTCCCACTGTATACTTAGATGGCCTTCCCCACTTGATCAATTCATCAGTTTTGGTGCCGTCTGCAAACCTACTAACTAACCATCCACATTAATGTCCAAGTCCTTTGTATATTACAGAGGTCTCAGTGCAGATCCCTGTGGAACTCCACTGGTCTCAAAACTCCAGCCTGAATATTGTTCTTCAACCACAACCTTTTATCTTCTATCAATAAGCCAGTTATGATTCCTTACAGCCATGTCAGTGTGAATGTTATGCATCTTAATCTTCTGGATCAGTCTACCATGGGAAACCTTATCAAATGCCTTAATAAGATCCATGTAGACAACATCCATTACCGAACTCGCATTGATCACCTTCACCACTTAGTTTATTGTCATGTGTACCAAGGTACAGTGAAAAGCTTTTGTTGCGTGCTAACCAGTGTGCAGAAAGACAATACATGATTACAAATTGTAATTCTCTGCAATTTATGTTGAGGTCGGAGTTGGGAATTTTTTACTGACTCCGACTCCAGCAGCAGCAAAATCGCTCCGACTCAACGACTCCGACTCCACAACCCTGCTTATAGAAACATAGAAAATAGGTGCAGGAGGAGGCCATTCGGCCCTTTGAGCCAGCACCGCCATTCATTGTGATCATGGCTGATCGTCCCCAATCAATAACCCATGCCTGCCTTCTCCCCATATCCCTTGACTCCACTAGCCCCTGGAGCTCTATCTAACTCTCTCTTATGTCCTAGATAAGTGTAAGTGTAGGCTATTTACATTTAAGGCTGGAATTAACATGAAACAATTGGATCTCGAAAGCAAGTTGTAAAAGGTGCAGAGAAAATATACGAGGATGTGGCCATGACTTGGGGGGGGGGGGGGGTCTGAGCTATCGGGAGAGATTGAGAAGGCTGTGACTCTATTCCTTGGAGTGCAGGAGGCTGAGGGGTGACCTTATAGAGGTGTATAAGATCATGAGGGGAATAGATATGGTGAATGCAGTCTCTTGCCCAGAGGAGGGGAATCAAGAACCAAACATAGGTTTAAGGTGAGAGGGGAAAGATTTAGTAGGAACCTGAAGGGAACCCTTTTTACACAAAGGGTGGCGCGTATATGGAACGAGCTGCCGGAGGAGGTAGTTGAGGCAGGGACTATCACGATGTTTAAGAAACATCTGGATAGGTACATGCATAGGATAGGTTTGGAGGAATATGGGCCCAATGCAGGCAGGTGGGACTAGTAGTAAATCGGGCATGTTGGTTGGCGTGGGCAAGTTGGCCGAAGGGGATGTTTCCACACTCAATGACTCTGAGAAGTTGAGGAATGGAAGTCTAAGCACGACTGGCATTCATCTATGGGATCGGTGCACCAGGGAGAGACCAGAGATCAAACTGGGGGCAACATTGACGGTGGTCCCAGTGCCATGACTCTTTGTGGAAATGCCAGGTGAAGATGCTGTCAATGACCATCCATGTGTTTATCTAAAAGCCTCTTAAACGGCACTACCACCTCCACCACCGCACTTCTTCAATAGGAATGCCTATACTCCACTGAAATATCTTGTGAATTGTCTAATTCCGCATGAGTTAACAAAGTAAAATATTTCAATATTCATTCCTGATGGCACTATTAAAATCGCTAAGATGTACTTGCGTGGACATTGGTTCAGAATGTGTTGGGTTTCCAAAGACAGTTGGAGTTATCACGATTAATAATAAAATGATATTGCAGGTTTATCTTTCACACGTTGTTTTGTGTTACAGGACATGCATCTTGTAAATCGAGTTTCAAATAAGTGTTTAACGGCAAGAGGTAAACACCCCAACTTGGTTCCATGCAATCCTTCCGATCAACACCAACAGTGGATCTTTAGCTGACAGGCAAGGTCGGCCCTGAAGCAATGAAGCTCAAGTCCAAATTATTGCATCAGGAAATTTTTTGCACAGTCTTGAAAGGCCAAAAACATGCACGTTTATGCAATGGAAATATTTTTGAGACATTTTTAAAGTTTGTAATAAAGCAAATTGCACTTGAATGTGTTAGACGGTGTTAAGGTAACCTTCCGATATCTTACAGCAATGGACATTTGTTTAATCGATTTATATTTTGTATTATTCCAATACTCAACGATGAATTTGGAGTACGTGAGATTTTATTTTATAGAGTTGGTGATTGTGTATGCTGGTAACATTTTAACGGGTGAATGAGCAGCAGAATAAATTCTGCTTATTTTTGAAGAATAATTTACTTGAGGATTTTACTGTGGTATATATTTTGGGGAGTGATTTCGGCATGTATTGGGAAGATTGTTTTTCCTTTCATTAAAATTGCAAAGAGCTGTATTTATAAAAAGAAAGTACAGAAAGAGGATTGTGAGGTATCTCACTTTCTTAGACCATCCATTTTTTCATCTTTATTGCTGTGACGACATTTCTTTAATATGTGCCATGGGTTTGTTTATTGCTGCTATCTCATCTTGAAGTTCGACAATTTTTGAGATTGAAATGTGTTTATAATTCAGGAAATTTGGTTCTAAGGATCTTTTGTGCAGGGGTAATCAAATTAATTTCATGTAATGTCAAGTCATATTTATAATATTTTTCCAAACTCTGCTCCAATAAAAATTGGTAATTGTCAGTGTTAGCTTTTTGTTTCGTGCTATCCAGACAGCGAAAAGACTATACGTAATTACAATCAAGCCACCCACAGTGTTCAGATATAGGACACTATAGATAAAGGATATAATGTTTAGTGCAAGATAAAGTCCGATTAAAGATAGTTCACAATGCTGGTTAAATGGATTTACATCATCCACGGACACTGAATATGCCACACTTCTCACTTGATAACTGAGAGGGAAAGTTTAAATGGAGATGTTCAGGGCTGTCCTTTTTACACAGAGTGATGGGTGCCTGGATCGCACTGCCAAGGGTGGTGGTGGAGGCAGATGGGATAGTGGCGTTTAAGAGTCTTTTGGATAGGCACATGGAAGTGCAGGGAATAGAGGGATATGGATCATGTTCAGGCAGATGAGATCAATTCTACTTCAAGTAATAGGAGAGGAATTGGGCCTTTCGGCCCATTGAGTCTACTCTGCCATTCAACCATGACTGATCTATCTTTCCCTCTTATCCCTATTCTCCTGCCTTCTCCCTATAACCTTTCAACCTATACCTGGCGTGGCCAACATAGCCACCTGTGGCAATTAATTCCACAGATTCACCAGCCTCCGACTAAAGAAATTCCTCCTTCTTTCTAACTTGGCATTGTGTTTGGCGTATATATTGTTGGCTTAAGGGCCTGTTCCTGTGCTGTACTGTTCCATGTTCTATCAATGTCCCACTGCTATGCGGTGAGTTAGCGGCAGCATCAAAGATCAGGCAAAGGCTTGGCAGAGGCGTGGACCTGGGGATTTGTGCAATTTGCTGAGACCATTTAAAAGACACTTGGACAGGTAAATAAATAAAGGTTTAGTACAATATGTGACAAACAGGGTCAGGTGGGACCAGCGTAGATGGGCCCTCTTGGTCCAAAGGGCTTGTTTCCGTGCTCTTTGACTGTATAACCTGTTTAATTTTGCTTTGGTACATCTTTCCAAAGGCAAAATAAAAGCTACCGAGAGGCGATAAGCCCCATCACTCGCACTGTTGTGGAGCTTCACTTGTATTGAGGAAATCTTCTCAACAACTTCTCCATCGTGAAACCTCCTCAAAGTATGCCTGCTTTTAAACTTCTCCTCCTCTCCCAGACTGAATAAGGATCCCGACCCAAGATGTCGTCTGTCCATTCCCTCCACAGATTCTGCCTGACCCGCTGAGTTCCTCCAGCACTTTGTGTTTTGTTCTAGATTCCAGCATCTGCAGTTCTTTCTCTCTCATGGGTCATCCATCTCTGTTGATTGAAGAAAATGCTGCTTATGTTTTATAAACGTTTTGTAAAGTGATTGAGCTATTTATGGAATTTGTAGAATTGGCCGGATCCCGCTGGGAAACAGGGTGAGATAAAAGAGGATGTCTATTTATGGGAAACGTACCTTTGGATCTGCAGCCAATTGAGTATTTGCTGATTGACTAATACCCATCACTGTCTATTTATCTTGTATCCTTTTCCCCTGACTAGTTTGAAGAAGGGTCTCGACCTGAGACGTCACCCATTCCTTCTCTCCAGAGATGTTGCCTGGCCCACTGAGTTACTCCAGCTTTATGGTACCACTTCTCTCTTGCTGCACAAAGCAGCTTCTAACTGATTTTCTTTTGAAAAGCATTCTTTCTCTGCGTACATTCTTGTCAAATGTGTTGCAAATGTACAATCCTGCAACCACTTATGATCTGTAAATCCCGCCAGTACCAACGAGAAAACTATTCAGCCGGTCGCCCCTAACTTCACAGGAGAATAATATAAAATAATCTAAAGAACCTAAAACATGCCTTCCATGGATGCTGTCTGACCTGCTGTTATATACAGCATGGAAACAGGCCCGTAGACCCAAATCATCCATGCCAACCAAGATGCCCCCCCATCTACACTAGTCACAGTTGCCAATATCCCACTAAACCTTTCCTGACCACATGTCTTTTAAACGTTGTTACAGTACCTGCCTCCGCTACCTCCACCTCCAGCTTGTCGCATATACCCATGTGAAAATGTTGCCCCTCAGATTCCTATTAAATCTTTCCCCTCAGCTTAAACCTGTGTCCTTGGTTCTCAGTTCCCCTACCTTAGGTAAAATATCTTACTACGGTCCTGACTACAGGTGTAATCACCTTATCCATTCCCCTCATGATCCTATACATGTCTATAATATCACCCTCAGCCTCCTGTGCTCCAAGAGATAAAGTCCAAGCTTTCCCAACTTCTCCCTATAGCTCAGGTCCTGGTTACATCCAGGTAAATCTTCTCTGCACTCTTTCTAGCTTAATGGCATCCTTCCTATAGCAGGGTTACCAAAACTGAACACAATACTCCAAATGTGGCCCCATTAATGTTTCTCCAGCACTTTTGCTCAAGATTCCACCATCCGCAGTTTCTTGTATTGCTACAAAACATAGCTGTTATTTTGTGGGGATTGAGAGATCATTCGAAGCTCTGAAAATTGTAACTAGCTAGACATAATATTGTCCCTTTCCCCCCAATTTGTAGATCCCCATGTTTGCAGTTGGTTATTGAAGGCAAGTCTTTCAACTCGCAAGGGGGTACTAACATCCAAAGGAAGTTTTTTTTTCAGGTAAGTGCTGGATTTGTGTTTTGGAAGTGCTGTGATGTTAATTTGCACACTGCAACACGTTGATGCCTTTATAATGTTGGTCCCATATAAAAGCTTAGAACAGCAAGTGCTAGAGTAACTCAGCGGGTCAGGCAGCATCTCTGGAGGACACAGATAGGTGGTGTTCTTTTCAGACCATGCAAGATTCCAACATCTGCAGTTCCTTGCAGGCTTCAGAGATATAACGTGGAAACCTGCCGTTCCGCCCACCGAGTCCATGCCGACCAGCGATCACCCAGTACACTAGCACTATCCTACACACTAGAGAAAATTTATAATTTTACCAAAGCCAATTAACCTACAAACCTGTACATCTTTGGAGTGTGGGAGGAAACCAAAGCACCTGGAGAAAACCCATGTGGTCACATAGAGAATATACAAACTTCAAACAGACAGCATCTGTAGTCAGGATCGAACCCGGATCTGTGACGCTTTAAGGCAGCAACTCTACTGCTGCATCACTCTGTGTCCCAGTTTAAAAGTTGCTGTATTATATTAATATTATTCCAAGAACTCGAGGTTAAAACTGATTGCTTTATATACAAATTTGATAATTTGTGTATGATCACTTAAAAGTTCTTAATTTCTGTTTGTGAAGATTTTTCTGAAGTAAGGCATAATTATTGGCACTGTTTCAGTCGGTAAATGTACAAGTTATGTTAAAAAATAGGCTTAATTTTTATTCATTGTTCCTTTCTTGGATGAACAAGGATTCATTAATAGTTTCAGTTTGTAATTGAATTATTTGTTGAAGATAACCAAATATCTTCAGGTAGAGGGGTTCTAAAACTAGAGGGTTTAGGCTTGAGGGGAGAGATTTAAGAGGGATCTCAGTGGCAAGTTTTTCACAGAGGGTAGTCCATATCTGGAATGAGCTGCCCATGGGAAGCTATAGAAACGGATACAATTACAACTTTTAAAAGACACTTGGATGGGAAGGGTTTAGAGTTATATGGACCAAATGCAAGCAAATGGGACTAGCCCAGCATGCCAACTTGGTCGGCATGGACAAGGTGGGCCGAAAGGCCTGTTTCTGTGCTGTACAGCACTGTGTCTATGACTATAGATTGATTCGATCAACGTTTTGAGTCTGAAGATACTACTGATACGGTAGAGAGAAACCATGTTTGATGTCTTGGACTGAATGACCTGAGATTGGGCAGGACAGTGACACAGCAGCAGAGCTGCTACCTCATAATGCCAGAGACCTGGATTTGATCCTGACTACGGATGTTGTCTGTACGGAGTTTGTACGTTCTCCCTGTGACCACGTGCTCCAGTTTTCTCCCACGTATATAACCATATAACAATTACAGCACGGAAACAGGCCATCTCGACCCTTCTAGTCCATGCCGAACACATAATCTCCCCTAGTCCCATATACCTGCGCTCAGACGATAACCCTCCATTCCTTTCCCATCCATATAACTATCCAATTTATTTTTAAATGATAAAAACGAACCTGCCTCCACCACCTTCACTGGAAGCTCATTCCACACAGCTACCACTCTCTGAGTAAAGAAGTTCCCCCTCATGTTACCTCTAAACTTCAGTCCCTTAATTCTCAAGTCATGTCCCCTTGTTTGAATCTTCCCTACTCTCAGTGGGAAAAGCTTTTCCACGTCAACTCTGTCTATCCCTCTCATCATTTAAAAAACCTCTATCAAGTCCCCCCTTAATCTTCTGCGCTCCAAAGAATAAAGCCCTAACTTGTTCAACCTTTCTCTGTAACTTAGTTGCTGAAACCCAGGCAACATTCCAGTAAATCTCCTCTGTACTCTCTCTATTTTGTTGACATCCTTCCTATAATTAGGCGACCAAAATTGTACACCATACTCCAGAATTGGCCTCACCAATGCCTTGTACAATTTTAACATTACATCCCAACTTCTATACTCAAGTAAAGCAAACGTGCCATAAATCTTGCAGGTTTGTAGGTTAATTGGCTTCTGTGAATTATCCCTGGTGTGTAGGATAGAACTAGTGTACAGGGATCGCTGGTTGGTGTGGACTTGGTGGGCCGAAGGGCCTGTTTGCACACTGTATCTCTAAACTAAACCAAACTAAAGGAATCACATAACTGTGTAAAGCATTGGTGGCACTGAGTGAGGTGCCTCTGAACTCAACTAGAACTAAACCTACCCAAAAAATTAGAGTTGGGCCTTAAACGAACCAGGCAACCAAACAGTTCTGTATACAAATGATTCCAGACTTTTCGATTCCCTCTGGGAGATAACATTGCTTACTGATATAATCCCCTCTTCACTCTAAATAATGCTGTCACATGAAATTGATAGGTCTTTGGTGATTAAAATATAGGAATAATAGGCAGAATTGTATTTATGGAATTGGGTTATAGATTAGTTATAAACACATGACATACTGGAAAACAATAAGGTTAAAGACCTCTGGTTCTTGTGTTTAAAATAAACCTACTTGATAAGTCAAGGTGAATTTGTATGGATACATTGCTATGTGACATCATCAGTCGGGGTATAGAGTATAGAAAAGATAGACACAAAATCCTGCAGTAACACAACAGGTCAAGCAGCATCTCTGGGGGTAAAAGGATTGGTGATGTTTCAGGTTGGGACATTTTCTAGTTGTACAAGATCTTACTGAGGCTACATTTGGAGTATTGTGTTCAGTTTTGGTCACCCTGCTATAGGGAGAATGCCATTAAGCTAAAAAGAGTGCAGAGAATGTTGCCAGGACTCGAAGGGCTGAGCTATAGAGAGAGAGGTTGGGCAGGCTGGGACTTTATTTCTTGGAGCGCAGGAGGCTGAGGGGTGATCTTATAGAGGTGTATAAAATCATGAGGGGAATAGACATGGCGAATGCACAAAGTCTTTTACCCAGAGTAGGGGAATCCAGACCAGGGGATATAGGTTTAAGGTGAGAGGAAGAGGGGAAAGATTAATAGGAACCTGAGGGGCAAAATTTTAATCACAGCTATTGGGGGTGAACTGCCAGAGGAGGTAGTTGAGGCAGGAACTGTAACAACATTTAAAATACAAATGGATAGGTACATGGATAGGAAAGGTTTAGAGTGATATGGGCCAAGTGGGGATTGTTTAGATGGGGCATCTTAGTTGGCATGGATGATTTGGAATGAGAGCCTGTTTCCATGCTGTATGACTCTATAACTCTATTTCACAACATTAGTGGAAGGCAATTCAGAGAGGAGAGAGCACTGGCTGCATCCTTAATATATAAAGCTTAAGATTATCTACATGAACAAAACACAAGGTGCTGGAAGAACTTAGCAGGTCAGCCAGCATCTACGGTAGAAATGGACGGGTGACATTTCCGATCAGGACCCTTCTTCAGATTCTGACCCAAAATGTTGTGTGTCCTTTCCCTCCACATCCACAGGCCTGACCCACTGTGTTCCCTTATGTTTTGCCAAAGGCTCCAATATCTGCAGTTCCTTGTGCTTCAATGTACTACACATGTCCATGAACACCGAGAATGTGCTTGTGCATAAATCAATGTTAAAAAAAAAAAGCACAGCACCAGATGGGGGTGATGGAAATTCATTCAGTACTGTATTTTGGCCTCATTTCCTACAGCAATGTGGAATAATTAAAACATAGAATTTTCACATTCTGACCATCTATAAGCAACATCTGTTTGTGCAAAGAAGACAACAAACTTCCGAAACAATACATTTTGTCCAATTTTTACAGGCCCCAAAGATGCAAGTTAATTGGACAAATATCAAGCCTGCACCTTGCAATAGCTGGAATACAAACAAATAGACATCAGAGAACCAAAGCTCATATAATACAGTACAGCTGTAACAATTAGCACTAATGTTCTAGCAACAAAAAAATACAGTAAAATTTGAATTTGCAATATACTGTTGCAACAAACCACAATAAATACATCAAATGTCTGCATCATCATTCATAATAAATACTGAACAGATAAATACTACCAAGTATACAGTTACTGTGAAAAAAAATTACAATATTCTAAACCCAGCTTTAATTCAGTTCTGGGGATTTGTGATATTGTAGTCTACCATCTCTTTTGGCACAACTGGGGTCACAGGTAGACTATATAAATTGTAATATCCCAAAGTTTTCTAAACAATGCAAAGTGTTGCCTGTTTGATCGTATCTTTGATGAGATAACTAAGTTACCATCCAAACACAAAGTGTTGGTGGAACTCAGCAGGTCAGGCAGCATCTGTGGAGGGAACGGACAAACGACGTTTCAGGTCTGGACCCTTCTTCAGATTGAAGAAGAGTCTCGACCTGAAACATTTCCTGTCCATTCCCTCCCCAGATGTTGCCTGACATGCTGTTCCTCTAACAATTTGTGTTTTGCTCAAGATTCCAGCATCTGCAGTTTCTTGTGTCTCCAATTAAATAGCCTGTCAAACATGAGTTGTGAAACTTCCCGTGGTATGTGATCCCTCTTTAATTAGACAAAAAATATCACAATATGTCCAAAAAATTAGTCCTGGAACAATAGTTTTTGAAAAATATTAACCATGATATAAACATAGTTTCACATATGCGATTGAAAGAAATTAAAGATTTTTTATGGTCCAAATGAAACTATCTTGTGTCAGTTTTCTATCCTCATAAATTATTCTACAATGACTAACTTATCAAAATAAAAGGATGTAACTACACATGATTACAACTTGTGTTGTACCATCAATTGGAACAACATGAATTATTTCACATTATCCGTTCTCTTATGGTATATAAGTAACCTCAATGCATGGAACAAAATACTGTTGGTTTAAGATCCAGTTGTTTAAGTGATTTTGGATATTCTAAGATTGTAAACAGAAAACGTAATCACAATAATCTTTCGTGAAATCAACAGTGTCCCTGGAACCACTGGCTTTTAACTACTCACTGAATAGGTCTGAAGAAAGGCCCCCCACCCCCGAAACGCCACCTGTCCATGTTCTCTAGAGATGCTGCCTGACCCGCTGAGTTACTCCAGCACTTTGTGTCCTTTTTTGTGAATCAGCATCTGCAGTTTGAGCATTCTTCCCATGACCGCACAGGTTTTAACCGGGTGTTATGGTTTTCTCCCACACTCCAAAGACGTACAGGTTTGTAGGCTAATTAGCTTCTGTAAAATTGTGAATTGTCCCTAGGATAGTGCTTGTGCACAGGGTGAGCGCTGGTTGGTGCGGACTCAGTGTGCCGAAGGGCCAGTTTCCATGCTGTATAGATCTATAAAGTCCTGTTTATGTGTGATATTCTTACAGCATCTGACTACTACAAACTTGAGGTAAAGTCTATTTACGTAAATCGCTGGTTCCCAACTCCCAGCTACGACCAGATAGCTCGCGTATATTATTGTCACGTGTACCGAGGTAGAGTGAAAGCTAGGTTTTGGGTGCTATCCACACTGATCAGATAATACTATATGTAAATACAATCAGTTCAAACTCGTATAATAGGTGGAGCAAAGGGGAAGATACAGAGTGCAGAATATAGTTCTGAGCATCATAGCACATCAGTTCCATAGATAAAGTCCAATGTCCGCAATGGGATAGAGGTGAAGACTAGTCCCGACCTGAAACATCACCTGATAACAGAAGGGAAGAAGCTGTTCCCAAGTCTGGTGGTGCACACTTCAAGCTTCCGTACCTTCCGGAGGATGGGAATGGGGAGAAGGAAGAATGACCGAGGTGGGACAAGTCTTGGATTATGTAGGCTGCTTTCCAGGGGCAGCGTGAAGTGTAGATAGAGTAAATGGAGGGGAGTCTGGTCTGTGTGATGACCTGGGCTACATCCACAACTCTGCTGTAGGAGGTGGTGCAAACTTCTTATATAAAAAATGATGGGAAATTCTGGCAAAAGTTGTTGAAACTTTTGCCATGCTGCCTTGCAGCTGCTGTGCATGTTTCAGCAGGCAAGGGGCAGGCGGATAGAGTATTCAATGTCATTGCACTATTCATTATTTCGTGCTTTCATTTTGTTTTAAGTGATTTAATTTGATTCTTATTTAATGCTTTAACTTTGGGATTAACAAGCTGCAAAGCCAAAATAGAATGTTTTGAAAGCTGGAATCACGTTGTGTAGGAACTGCAGATGCTGGTTTCCGCCGAAGATAGCCACAAAATGCTGGAGTAGCTCAGCGGCACATGCAGCATCTCTGGAAAAGCCCATTCCTTCTCTCCAGAGAAGCTGCCTGTCCCGCTGAGTTACTCCAGCATTTTGTGTCGATCCCTGGAATCACTGACAGAATTATCAAT
Source organism: Amblyraja radiata (assembly GCF_010909765.2). NCBI lineage: Eukaryota > Metazoa > Chordata > Chondrichthyes > Rajiformes > Rajidae > Amblyraja > Amblyraja radiata. Next base: position 37,103,197 of record NC_045962.1, read on the forward strand.
TCATCTATCATGCGATCTTAAAATATTGTCCGTAAGTCCAAATGTTTGATTAATTTTCAAATGCGGGTGAGAAAAGTTCAGAACCAACTGATGTGGTGGCATATAGTCAACACAAGCAGCTTTTACTGGAATTAAATGAATCATTCTTTTTTATTTCACAGTTGTAGTGTGAAAACAGGCCCTTCGGCCCACTGAGTCCGTGCCGACCATTGATCACCCGTACACTAGTTAAACGTCATTAGAAGTTTTGAATATTTATTCCAGCAGAATGGCGATAACAAGTAGTTCCCTTACACAAGCACATTGCTCGCTACAAGTGAAGAAGAGTTGTGATTGTATACTGAGTACATGCAAGAATTGAAATTTCAAGATCACTGGCAAAGCTACAACTTGTGCAGGTAAAAACTAAAGTGACCTAGCTATTAGTTGTTATAATTTCTCCACTAATAGGTATGTTTGATGGGTCTTTTTTGCTTGATAAATTCAGATCAGGGGCGCAGCTGGTAGAGCTGCTGCCTCACAGCCCCAGAGACCCCGGTTCAATCCTGACTATCGATGCGGTCTGTACGGAGTTTGTATGTTCTCCCTGTGACCACGTGGGTTTTCTCCAGGTGCTCCGGTTTTCTCACACATCCAAAAATCGTACCGGTTTGTAGGTTAATTGGCCTCTGTGTAAATTATCCCTAGTGTGACTGTGTGTGGTAGATGAGAATACGGAGAGAATAAAGTTGGATTAGATCAGTGTAAATAGATAATTAGTCTTTTCACTGTATTTCGATACACGTGACAATAAACTAAACTAAACTAGATGGTTGATGGGTCGAAGGGTTTATTTCCATGCTGTATCTCATTCTCAAACTGCTGGAGGAACTCAGCCGGTCAGGCAACATCTGTGGAGGGATGGACAGATGACTTTTCGGGTCAGGACCCTTCTTCAGATTAACTCCACAACGTCATCTTTCCATTCTCTCCACAGATGCTGCCTGACCCGCTGAGTTCATCCAGCACTTTGTGTTTTGCTCCAGATTCCAGCAACTGTTGTTTCTTGTGCGCCCACGATTTATAAAGTAAGTGACCAACCATCTACTTTCTGAACTGTCAATATCTTTGTTAAATCACCAACCTGAAATCCAAGATTTATTCACCAAGGTAACAGCTCAGTAGAGGCAGAATTTAAAGTAAGATGCACTCTGAGAAATGAACCTGTCACCAAGGAATGATTTATTTCCCTCATCCCAGGCATAACTTTGAACTCTCTGATTGCTGTCAAGAACCATATAATGAAATGTTAAAATCAGACTCTCCTAACATGACTTTCACCAAGGCTGCCCCGGTGATTATTTTTTCACATTGATAAGCCCTATTGTTCCCTGATGGGAATGTGTAAATTAAAGTTCAGTGTTTTCTTGGAATGCATTTTGCAAAGCCGCAACTGATTTATTTAGCCAAAGGGGGGTGAATCTGTGGAATTCATTGCCATAGACAGCTGTGGGGGCCAAGTCAATGGATATTTTTAAGGTGGAGATTGTAACAGGTTCTTGATTAGTAAGGGTGTCAGGGTTTACAGGGAGAAGGCAGGAGAATGGGGTTAAGAGGGAAAGATAGAGTAGACTTGATGGGACAAATGGCCAAATTCTGCTCCTATGACATGAACTCTATTAAATAAATTTTATCTTGCTAAATTTAAATTTTGCATTATTCCACCCTGTGAATTATTTCATGAAGTTAGGAAATGTTGGCAGTGTTTAGTTTAGAGATACAGCATGGAAAGAGACCCTTTGGTCCACCAAATCCATGCCAGCCATTGATCACCCGTTGACACTAGTTCTATGTTATTCCACGTTCTCATCCACTCCCTATACACTTGGGGCAATTTACAGAGGACAATTACCTACAAACCCACACGTCTTTAGGATGTGAAAATAAACCGGAGCACCCGGAGGAAACCCACATGGTCACGGAGAATGTGCAAACTCCACAGACTGCACCTGAGGTCAGGATCGAACTGTGAGACGGCAGCTCTACCAGCGGCACCTCGGTGCTGCCCTCATTCACACCGTTAATAAATTATCAACCACAGTGGAGTGACAAAATAGAAACATGTTGCCTGATTAAAAGGAATTTGATTCCATTTATAAAATATTTGATTTAGCTGGGAAAACAGCACATTACATATAAAGAGTGCACAATCTTTCTTTCGAGGTAAAGATTTCACTTTAGTTTGTCAAACAAGTGCTGGGGGAGCTATAACATTCAGTGATAGCATGACAGATTGATTCCCACTACCACTTTGTGTTTTCCATGGACTTTAATGTGTTTTATTTGAGATATGTCAGTGATCATGTGCCAGTATTTTCTCATTCTGCAATTCAGGCGGCTTGCTTAAAAGGAAGAAAAAACACAAAGTGCTGGAGGAACTCAGCGGGTCAGGCAGAATCCGTGGGGGGGATGGGCGGGTGATGTTTTGGGTCAGACTGGTGGTGGGGAAGGAAGTGAGATGAAAGGCAGGGCAAAATCGGGCAAGTGATGGGTGGATACAGCTGAGGAGTGGGGCGGTTGTGATTGTCGTAGTTGGGTGGACAAAGAGGGCAGAGGTGAAAAGGAGACAAAAAGGTGCAAGAGAAGAGAAATGTGAAGCCAGAGGAAGATATAGGGGGAAGGGGTGGGATAACGGGAGAAATGTGTGTGCACCAAGCTAAGGCAGGGGAAAAGGGAGTTGGGTTGTTACCTTAAAATTGGGCAACTCAATGTTTGTATGTTTAGGGCTGTGAGCTACCATAATCATGGATCAGTGAAACTATGATGTTGATTCTAAAAATAAAACTCCTGTTCTCACAGTCTGAAGAGATCCTGAGCTTTTGTTATTCACTGGAGTCTCATGCCTGGCAAGAGTGGATGTGGAGAGGATGTTTGCAGTAGTGGGAGTCTAGGACCAGAGGGCACAGCCTCAGAATAAAAGGGCGTACCTAGAATGGAGATGAGGAGGAATTTCTTCAGCCACAGGGTGGTGAATGAGTAGAATTCATCACACCCAGATGGCTGTGTAGGCCGTCATTAGGTATTTTTAAAGCAGATATTGATAGCTTCTTGATCAGTAAGGGTTTCAAGGAGAAGGCGGTTGAGAGAAAGATAGATCAGCCATGATTGAATGGCGGAGTAGACTCATTGGGCCAAATGGCCTAATTCTGCTCCTATGTCTTATGAAACTATGAGCACTGCCTTCACACTTGTAGAGTAAATATAAACACAAAGAAAGAGCTGTCTTCATATTCAGTTCAAAATAACTCCTAAACTGAAAATGAAGCCTGTATCATCTCAAACAATTTTTGCTGATCTCTTGGATTGAATTATCTGTCATAATCAAAGAGAAATATTTAACATATACTTCACAATCGCACCAACTGGCATAAATAAATTCACAGATGAAACAAAATTATTTTCACAATGTTCACGTGTATAGTACATAAGTAGTTTTCCAAGTTTTTGTTGAAAACAGGGACCTTATTTTAAACTTTTGAGATTGTCGCGTAGACCTACAGCAGAGAGTGAAGATTGAGTCTGGCTGCTGCGCTGTCCTTCATCTATAATGCTCAGGTAAGTTAATGCTTCTGAAAGTCAAATAAATTATTAGTGACTGAAATGGCTCGCATTAAACTACAATGTCTAATGCAGTGTCTCACATGAAACTCATTTCTGATTGCAGTCAGTAAACCACTGCCGTCCAGTGGCATTCATCTCGGCCTCTGATCAGTCAAAGGAAAGGTGTTGAGTGTTTAAAAATTGTAAACGTTCATGTTGTAAATCTTTCCCGTTCTGAATGACCGGTGCGGAGGGAGGGACAAAGCGTACAGAGCGAGGGAGCAAGCTAAACAAACACCGTCTCCACGACTGAGGCTTTGATGGTTTCCTCTAGCAAGGCGCTGCCCTCTGGGAGGATTATGGCATTGTCCAGGACCTGCTTGGGGGAGTACAGGTCTCCAGCGGCAGCGGCAGCAGCGGTGTAGTCATCCTGAACGTGGTTAGTTAAGTAGCTCTGTAGGTCCGCTCGGGAGTGTCCTGGCTGCTGGTCTGAGTACAGACCGTTGCACTGGGCGATGTTTCCGTGAACCGAGGGGCGGCACACTATCACGGAGGGGGTGGGGATGGGGTAGTGGGCACCGCCGAAGCCTCCCTCTGGCTGTGGGGTGTACTCGATGTACTGATCTGCCGCTGAGCCGTAGGGCACCAGGGAGAGCGCCCCGTTCTCCTGGCTCCCCTCGCTGTAGTTCGAGGTCAAGGTGGCTTCCACACAGAAGGGCTCACCGCTGCGCTCCGTGGAGGCGGGCGAGGCGCTGTCGTCAGCGCTAACGGCACTGGCAGCTGAGTTGCGGTCAATCTGATAGTAGAGCGCGGATGGGTTGCCGTAGTAGGAAGCGGCCTCGGGCGAGGTCCCGTCGGCGTAGCACAGCACGGAGGGGAGGGAGAGGGTGTCGGGCTGTGCTGGGGGGGCGGGGACAGACGAGGGTTTGCCCCCTCCCTCGTCGTCTGACTCGCTGGCAGCCAGACTCTGAAGGCTGGAGTCCGTCACACCGCTGCACAGACTGCTGCCATCCTCCTCCTCTTCCTCCTCCTCCTCAGGCCACTCCATTTCCTCCGCCGACTGCAGGTGCATCACCGCCGTCTCTGGCTCGTTGTCCACCTCAAAGGTCTCAGTGGCCGAGTACGGGCGGGATAGATGGGCAGAGTGCCCGTTCACCTCTCCCACCGACAGTCCCTTCTCCAGGTCCAGCTGCTGCTGGCTCTTCTCCAGCTCCAGCTTCATGATGGTGTGCAGAAAGTGCGTCCTTACCCTGATAGGGTTGAACTCAATCCTGCCCGCCGCGTTACTGCAACCTTCCTTGGTGCATCCACACGGAAAACTCATGCGGTCCACCTAGGGGGAAGAAAACAGCACAGGGCAACGGTTAACTAGAAACAGGCGCTGGCTTAGAAAAAAAAATTCTTTTTTTATATTTGGATTATATTTGGAATAATAGTAGAAGATATCAATTTAAATAAAGACCAAAAAGTTTTTTTTAATTATGGGTTAATAATTGGAAAGAAATTGATACTTAAATTTTGGAAAAATACAGCTATACCAACTATTAAAATGTGGATTAGGAATATGATGGACATAGCACACCTTGAAGAAATGAGACTCCGACTAATAGATAAATATGACCAATTCTTAAGGAGTTGGTCCCCTTTCATCGACTTTTTGGAATCATGTGATACAGCAGCACCATAAAGATTACTGATTTCAGGTCAGGTCGTGGATAGATTGACATCTCCGAATAAAGATTTGAACATTTCTTTTTTAAGGGTCTTTCTCTCCTATTTCTACTTTCTACTTTTTCTTTTCTTATATACACACACTTCACGTTTTTCTATTCTCTACTATCTATTTTTCCTCTTTTTCTTCTCTCTATTTTTTTTCTTGTCTTTCTTACTTTCTTTTAAAATAAAAAATATATATATATAAATAAATAAATAAAGAAGAAGAAGAAGAAGAAGAAAAAGAAGTGAAAGGAAAAAATAAAATAAAAAATTTCACCAACTTCTACACATATGCCGTAGAAAGCATTTTATTGGGATGTATCACAGCATGGTCAGAGTCCCGGGTTCAATCCTGACAATCTGTACGGGGATTGGACGTTCTTCCGGTGACCACGAGGGTTTTCTCTGGGACCGCCGGTTTCATCCCAATGACTTGCAGGTTTGTATGTTAATTGGCTTCTGGAAATTATAAATGTTCCCTAGTGTGTAGGATGGTGTTAGTGTACAGCGATCGCTGGTCAGCACGGACTGGATGTATCTCTAAAGTCGTCAATTTAACAGCGAAAATGGGATAACATAGAACTAGCGTGAGAAGGCAGGAGAATGGGTTTGAGTGGGAAAGATAAACCAGCCATGATTGAATGGCGGAAAAGACTTGATGGGCCAAATGCCCTAATTCTGCTCCTATAACTTATGAACATAAACTTATGAACGGGTGATCGCTGCTCGGCGTGGACTCGGGTGACCCGAAGGGCCTGTTTCCACGCTGTATCTAGAAAGTCTGATGTGGATTACACAACAAATATTTTAGCAGCAAGTTCTGGGAGAGAATTTTTTTTTATTTTTTTTAAACATGTGACTAAACCTACTCATGTATTTACACAGAATAAGTTCTCCACTCACCTGGCATTTAATTCCCGCTTGACTACAAGCACAGAGTTCAGGATCACAATATATTCGGCAGTCACAGCCGCAGTCCTCTCTGGAAACTCGAATTGCACGAAGCTCGTGTTTCTCCTCTCCGTCAATCTTCTTGACACCAGACGCCCGTAACAAAGCCCTTCTCTTCTTGGTCGGCAATGGTTGTAGGAAGAAATAGTCATCGACTTCCGTGTTGTCCAGATCAATGTCATCATCAGAAATATCTTCCAGTGTAAGTGTGCTGGCTTCTTCAGACTCCACTGTTCCATTCTTTGTCAACTGCAATGCAAAAGGTGAGATGGTTTACAAAAAAAAAGACACAACGTGCTGGAGTAACACAGGCTGCATCTCTGGAGAACATGGATAGGTGACGGTTCACGTTGGGGCTCTTCTTTATCTTAGCACTTGTGCTCAGATAAAGCAACAGCCAGCTGGATCTCCCAGTTGCTAACCATTTTAAATCCCCTTCCCACTGCCACACTGACAGTTCTGTCCTGGACCTCTTCATGTCACAGTGAGGCCACATGCAAACAGGAGGAACGGGCCCCTTCTTTCCCCTGTGCTCCACCTAGTCTTACACCCATTTCGCCTTGGATTTTGCTTTACTTGTTTAAACAGCATCCCAGGGAATCTACATTGTGCTCTCAAAGATTCAGCAATAAGCTTTTAAAGATAATAATGTAGAAAGACACAAAGTGCTGGAGTATTGCAATGGGTCAGGCAGCATCTCTGGAGAAAATGGATAGGTTGCGTTTCAGATCGGGGCCCTTGAACAGAATTACTGTGAACGGGTGATCTGTGGGCCGAAGGGCCTGTTTCCATGTTGTATCTCGGGTGTTTTAAACATTAGTCAAGGGCTGAGAGAGGGGAGATAGAAACAGACCACTTTCAAGATTGGATGGGTGAATGAAGATGTGAACAGGTTAAATTATTATGATTAGAAATCTATCTGCTCTGTTATAAGATGAATGTTAAGATTAACTTTTTTCTCGAAGAATCTCAAACACTTATGAATAACATTTATAAGTTGCTATTGTGATAATTAGTTCATAATTAACTATTCATCTTACTACAATAGAGACAGATTTATGGGTAGTACATGGATAGTACAGATACATGGATAGTACAGGGGTATGGACCAAATGTAGGTGGAACATCTTGGTCGGTGTGGGCAAGTTGAGCCAAAGGGCCTGTTTCCATACTGTATGACGCCATAACAATACATAGTAGAAACAAGGAATTGCAAACACTGGTTTATACAAAATGCTGGAGGAACTCAGCGGGTCAGGCAGCATCTCTGGAGAACGTGAATAGGTGACGTTTTGGGTCGGGACCCTTCTTCAGACCAACTGTCCATGTTCTCCAGGGATGCTGCCTTACTCCAGCACTTTGTACCCTTTACTACAATACATCATTGCGAAGAAATGAACAAGAGATTTGGCAAGTTTTCTGCAAGTTTTCCTGCAGACAGTATAGTGCTGCCACCATGTGTTAAATGTACCACAGCACCCCTTCGTTCTACCTATTGTACTGGAGTTCAACTTGATTTTTTTCATGTATAGTTTATCTGATCTGTTTGCATAGCAGGCACAACAAAGCGTTTCATTGTACCTTGGTATATGTGACAATAATGAAGCTAAACCTAGCGTCCAGTATCTCTGGCAGTCTCCACGTCAACATCCTGTGTCCTGGAATCACCACTTGTGGCCTGCAGCTGCTGGGATGAACTATGAATCACCATGACTCATGCCTTCTAGCAAGGGCAAAAACATCTGAAATACTCCATAAAATAAAATAATGTTTCTCAAAGCTGTAAGAAATTAGATTTAAAGCTGTATACATTTTATATTTTTCATGTTTTTCCAAGTTGTTATCCGGCAACTGAACTAACCTACCAACAACTAGACGGTGGTCCTGACCTCCCATCTACCTCATCGAAGACCCTCAGACTATCTTTAACTGAACTTCACTGGATGTTATATTGCACTAAACATTCTTCCCTTTATCATGTATCGGTACCCTGTGAATGGCTCGACTGTAATCGTGTATTGTCTTTCCGCCGACTGGTTAGCACACATCAAAAGCTTTCACTGTACCTTGGTACACATGACAATAAACTAAGCACAACCGGGACCTTTGACCTAACACTTCAAACTTTGCCCCTCATCTGAAAGCTGTGCCCTCTAGTCAAAGGCTTCAGAGGTCTTTTATTGTCAGGTTGTCATCGTCGTGGCTATCCCTCAAGGTTGAGGATGATGGTCTATGTTCTGTTGGTTTTATGGACTCTTAGGTGGTTTATGAGTCCAATCCTGGCTTTGAAAGTTCTTCGGCATTCAGGACAGGTAATTCCAGATGGCAGATCGGGCTTTGGTTGTGAGCTGCCTCTCTTTCCGTTTTCTTCTCTTTTCTTTTAATTCTGCGCATCTCTTGGCTTCGAAGGCCGCTGTTCCTTCTTGGATGATGGTTCACCAGAGTTTCCTGTCCTTGGCATTGGTTTCCCAATTGTCAATGTCGATTTCACATTTCTTCATGCTGGCTTTTAAGGTGTCTTTGAATCTCTTCTTTTGTCCGCCTCTTTTCCATTTGCCTTCTTTAAGCTGGGAGTAGAAGGTTTACTTTGGTAGACACTCGTCTTCCATCCGAACAACATGACCGACCCATCTTAGTTGGTTCTTGATGTTTTCGCTTCATACATCACGCTGACGTTGGTTCTTCAGTCTTCCCAACTGATATTTAAGCTTCTTCGAAGACATCGTTGATGGAACTTTTCAAGTGTTTTCTGATGGCGTCGGTATGGTATCCAGGTTTCTGATGCAGACAGGATGTACTTTTCAGGACATCCAAAGGTGGATAGGATGTCCCATAAGAGTTCCCTTGATACCGAGTCGAAGCCCTTAGTGAGGTCGATGAATGCCATGTACAAAGGTTGAAGTTGTTCACAACATTTTTCTTGTAGTTGACGCATTGTGAAGATCATGTCGGCTGTTCCACGTGATGGTCTAAAAATTGTTTTTATGTGTGGGAGGGGGTTGGTGGAAATGTTTTCTAATCTCTTACCACGACGGATATGCGATTTTTTTTCCGTATCGTATCTCCGTCCGTACTGCGGCCTAACATCGAGGAGCTGGCGGCCTTCGCTGGAGACCAACTTCGAGAGCTCCACCCCGGGAAAAAAATAGTCACGTTGTACCAATTAGGGTACAGCGATATGCAAATTACCATACAGTCAAACTAAACAAAAAAAGCAACAAGACACACAACCATAAAAGTTAACATAAACATCCACCACAGCAGATTCCCCACATTCCTCACTGTGATGGAAGACAATAAAGTCTAATCTTCCTCCCGAGGTCGGAACAGTCGAACCATCCGTCGGGGTGATCGGAGCTCCCGAAGTCGGACCTTGAGCTCCACGATGTTAAAGTCCGCAGGTTCCCGGGGTGAAGCTCTCGAAGTTGGTCTCCAGCAGAGGCCGCCAGCTCCTCGATGTTAGGCCGCAGTACGGAAGGAGATACAATACGGAAAAAAAATTGCATCTCCGTTGAGGTAAGAGATTAGAAAAAGTTTCCACCAAGCCCCCCCCCCCCCCCCTCCCCCACATAAAAAACAAGCTAAAGGACACTAAAAACATACAAATAAAAACAACGAAGAAAGGGACAGACTGTTGGCGAGGCAGCCATTGCTGGTGCCACCCGGTAGTCTTTGACATTTCTACCCTGGGAAAAAGTTTTGAACAGTCTACCCTGTCTCTACCTCCTATTATTTTGTATACTACTATCAGGTTTTTCCTCAACCTCTGGCGTTACAGAGAAAACAATCCAAATCTGTCCAAGATCTCCTTATCGCTAAAAACCCTTAATCCAGGCACCATTGTGGTAAAGACAAAGGAGAGCGCTGCAGTGACTCAATGGGTCAAGCAGCATCTATGGAGAACATAGAGAGGTGACGGACAAAGCCTGGCAGCTAATAGAGGGTATGGGGGGTGATAGGCAGATTGTATTTATGAATGGTATATCTGATCTGATTGGATACCATACAAGACAAAGCCTTTCACTGACAAAAGCCAGAGATGAAAAGACAGAATGCAAGAGGAAAGGATTGAAGAGTTGTAAATGGTGAAGCCAGAGGAAAGCGTTCTGGTAGGCCTCCTCCTCTGTGCTATCTCCACATTGTCCCTACAATGGGGCCACCAGAACAGGAGGACAACATACATAGAGGTCATCATACCTTGAGCTTCAATGAGTTCAGCTTTTCCTCCTTGAGATGGTCCTTCAGCATCTCTCCGTGAAGTCTCTCCTGTTCTAGTGCAAATTCACCCAGGGTGTACTGCCGCACACACTTGTGCCGGTTGGACATGCCCAGAGTGCTCCCTCCCTGGCTGGGAACACTGGTGAAGCCCTGCCTCCGCGTGAAGTAGTACACAGTCACGTAGTCAAAGCGCACGCTCTTCCTCCTCATCCTCTTCTCCCGTTTCAGGATCGATGATGCTGGAAGTGTAAATAGATAAATTAGTTTGACCACTGTGCGGCACGGTGGCACAGTGGTAGAGTTGCCTCCTCACAGTGCTAGATACCCGAGTTCGATCCTGACCACAAGTGCTGTCTGTACGGAGTTTGTACGTTCTCCCTATGACCACGTGGGTTATCTCTGGTGGTCACTGTATTGACAGTGTCGAAACAGGCCCTTCAGCTCAACTTGCCCACACCAACCAACACTAGTCCCACTTGCCTGCATTTGGCCCATATCCCTCTAAACCTGTCCTATCTATGTAACTATCTAAATGCTTCTTAAACTTTGCGATAGTTCCTGCCTCAACCACCTCCTCAGGCAGCTCAATCCATACATCCACCTGTCCTATCCTATCTATTCTATAAGATTCTAAAATCTTACACCTTCACCTTAAACCAATGCCCTCTGCTTCTCGATTTCCTCTACTCTGGAAAAGTGACTGTGCATCTACCCGATCTATTCCTCTCATGATTTTATCTAACTCTATAAGAACACCCCACATCCTCCTGCGCTCTAAGGAATAAAGTCCTAGCCTACTCAACCTCATCCTTTAGTTCAGGCCCTTAAGTCCTGGCAACATCCTCGTAAATGGGTGCTCCGTTTCCTCCCACACGCCAAAGAAATACAGGTTTGTAGGTTAATATGCTTTGGTAAAAAACTAAATTGTCCCTTGTGTGTAGGACAGTGTTAGTGTACGCGTGATCGCTGGTTGGTGCGGACTCGATGGGCAAAGGGCTTGTTTCCGCGCTGTATCTCTAAAATCTAAAGTCTAAAGTATACAAAGCAGGTCAGGCAGCATCTCTGGAGAGAATGCATACATACCATTGGGTTGCAAGGTATACCCCAAGCGGAATATGTACTTACGAGTGAAGTGGCTGGAAGTGGACGGGTTGACACTATCTCCACTCTCGGCACTCTCGCTCCCAGAGACCTCATCCTCGGACTCCCTCACGGATGAACATGGGGAGGTCCCTTCAACATCTTCAAACTTTCTCTTCAAAATCCCGCTCATGGTGCTTTCAAATGATCTACAGCGACTGCAACAAGACGTAGAGCAAGCTGAATAGTATCTCGCATTTTGAATTAAACAAAGCACAACCGTCACTGACCATTAACTGTAGACACAAGGAAGTTCAGATGCTGAAATCCTGAGCCAAACACAAATTGCTGGAGGAACTCAACAGGTCAGGCAGCATCAGTGGAGGGAATGGACTGACAACGTTTCGAGTTGGGACTCTTCTTCAGAATATTAACGTAACCTTTTATGAACTTTGAGAATATTGACCTTTGGTGCCACCTGACCATTTGTGTCTCTGTATTGAGAACTTGAGGTGCACCCCAGGTTCGATCCTGACTACGGGTGCTGTCTGTATGGAGATTGTATATTCTCCATTTGACCACGTGGGTATTCTCCGGGTGCTCCGATTGCAAGCCACATTCCAGAGGTGTACAGGTTTGTAGATTAATTGGCCGGTAAAATTAAAGATAGCTCCTGGTAGAGTCATAGTGATACGGTGTTGAAATAGGCCCTTCGGCCCAACTTGCCCACACCGGCCAACATGTCCCAGTTGTGAGTAGTGTGTAGGATAGTGCTGGTGTGCAAGGTGGTCGGTACGGACTTGCTGGACCGAAGGTTTCTGTTTCCACGTTGTTTCCCTAAGCGAAACTATTTTATAACATTGTAACTATTTATATAACATTGTAATTTTCACAAAGGGAGAGCTGTGAGAGAAGGTCTCATAGACCTGTAGTAACTCAGCGGGTCAGGCAGCATCTGTGGAAGAAAATAGACAGGCGCCACATGGGGTAGGGACTCTTCCTCAGATTGATGTAGTAGGAGGGTGAAAACTGGAAAAGAGGTGGTGGTGGGACAAAGCCTGGCAAGATAGGTGGATACAGGCGTAGATTGGCAGATCACCGACAGACTGAAGAAGAGTCCCAACCCGAAACGTTGTCTGTTCATTCCCTCTACAGATGCTACCTGACTCACTGAGTTCCTCCAGCACGGCGTTTATTACTGATAATAATTGATAAAGTGTGAGTTGCTCACACTTAGATGCTCAGATGCAATCTATTTATCAGTTGCCTGAAAGAGGCACAAATATGGTAATACATAGGGTAGCACTTAACTTTATCTTGGTTTAGTTTAGAGATACAGCAATGGAAAGAGGCCCTTCAGTCCACAGTGTCCATTGATCACCTGTTCACACTAGTTCTATGTTGTCCAATTACATCCACTCCCTACACACAAAGGGCAATTTACAGAGGACCAATTAACCCAAAAACCAACACGTATTTGGACTGTGGGTGGAAAATGGAGCACCTGGAGAAAGCCCAAGTCGTCAAAGGGGCAACGTGCAAAATTCACACAGACAGCACTAGAGGATCGAACCCGGGTCTCTGGTGCTGTGAGGCAGTAGCTCTACCCACTGCGCCTAGTTTGCCTCCCTTTGTTATTCTAGCTTCAATTTCCATGATCAACAGGTATTCTCACGGCTAAATCCACATACAAGTAGTCTGATTTTACAAGCTACACCCCTTTCAATTCTCTGTACAGAAACTTATAGAGCTCTTTGAAATGCATGTTTTCTATGAACTACCAGAAATGTCATTGTTTTAGGGGTTTAAAAATGTGTCATATCGATTCATAAAAGATGATTAATAGTTGTGATTCATCAAAAAGTGTTTCATTCAATAATTTGGTCAGGGAAGGGATTTGTATATATGGCAACATTCGTGCAAAATGTTGCAAGACACCAAGTTAGATTATGGAAACAGGCACTTCGGCCCAACATCCAGGCTGACCAAGAATGGCCCATCTAAGCAAGTCCCAGCTGCCAACATTTGGCCGATATCCCTCTAAACCTCTAAACCTTTCCTATCCATGTACCTGTCTAAGTGTCTTTTAAATGTTGTTATAGTATCTGCCTTAACTACCTTCTCCATATACCCACCAACTCTGTGTGTAAAGGTTGCCCCCTCAGGTTCCTATTAAATCTTTTAAGATACCTTTCCCTTTTTGCAGAAGAAATTAAAAGTGTATCCTGTTCATGTCATAGGAGCTGAACCAGGCCATTCTGCACATCGAGTCTTCTCCGCCATTCAATTATGGCTTTGACTCTCAACACCCTTACAAATCTAGAATCTGTCAATCTCCGCCTTAAAAATACCCAATGATTTGGCCTCACAGCCGTCTGTGGCAATACATTCCAGATTCACCACCATCTGACGACAGAAATACCTCGTCATCTCCTTTTGATCTGCACTATTACCTAGACTTTTATTTACTCTAAAACAAACAGCCATTCCAGACCATAGTTAAAATGTTGATATGCTTATAATTTGCTAAATAAAATGAAAATGGATCCATATTTTGTTGGAGTGGAGTATGGGATTATATGCTTCATTTATCCCTTGCAAATTGCAAACTATAAAAGATATTCAAGTTGCATGTGGCACTGTTGGAATGTTTTGAATGTGCAGAATTTCAGAAATTAACTCCCACTGACAAAAACTGCTACACTGTCGAAGTACATGGAAAATAACTTGAATATTTGGGCTCATTCAGGATATACTTCCACTACAATGGGAATAGAATCATAGAGCTGTACCGCAGAGAAACAGGCCATTCAGCCCACCCTGTCCACACTGACCATGTTGGCATGTTGGGCTACATCCATTTGCCTGCATTTGACCTATATTCATCTAAACCCTTCTTATCCATGTATCCATCCAAATGTATTTTAAAAGTCATACAGACAAAGACCCATCATTTATTTATTTGCCTCTGTACACAATTAATAGAAATGTTTGCTGTGTCCCAAACATTATGGTGCTCGGAAATGGGGGGGGGGGGGGGGGGGGGGGGGGGGGACACTATGTATAAACATAGTTGCAATTTCTACATGGTGAAACCAAAATGTATCAAAATGGCCTTTTAATAAAATCTGACAATGTGCACTTTAACTACGTGATTTTTTTCTATTACAAATCTCAAATTGTGGAGCACAGAGGCAAATAAATGAATGATGGGTCTTATCCCAACCATTATGGAGGGCACTGTAGTTGTATTCATTTCTATAACTTCCTCTGGCAGCTTATTCCAGATACGGATTACCTTTTGAGTCAACAAGTTTCCCCTTAAATCTCTCCCCTCTCGTTAGGCCTGTGCCCTCAAGTTATAGAATCCTCATCCTGAGAAAAAAACGAAGTCATGCCCCTCACGATCTTGTACACCTCAATAAGGTCACCCCTCAGCCTCCTACACTCCACAGAAAAACTTGTCCAAACAGGCCTGTCCAACCTCTCCCTAATGCAAGTTTGACTATCACAGGGCTGCCGACTCTCACGCTTTGAGCATGAGACTCACGCCCTCAAGCAAACTCTCACGCCCTCACGCTCTTCAGAAGTTTCTCACGCTCAGTGGTGAGAAATTTTGTGATCAACGAAAATTTCAAAACTCGGATAAACTGCATGGTCCGCGGATGTTGGAGAGCAGGGGCTGCGGGAAGGATGGGAGCAGAACCAGCGGCCGGAACAGATGCGGGGAGCCGGGATGGACGAGTGTTTGCCGGGGCCGGCTTGTCGCTCGCTGCAGCTCTGGCCATGGAGCACTACGGACAGTGCGAGTGTCCCGGGCGTTGGAGGCGTCGGAAGCGTTGCGCCGCTGCCGCGAGAGTCTCTGTGCCGAAGGGACAGACTCTCAAAGGGAGGTGGAGAGAGAGAGAGGGGAAGGAGACAGGGAGACAGTGGGGAGAGAGAGAGAGGGGGGGGGGTGAGAGGAGAGAGAGGGGAGAGACAGGGGGGGAGTGAATGGAGAGAGAGAAGGGGGGGGAGAGAGAGGTAGGGGAGAGTGAGGTGGGAGAGGGCGGGAGTGAGAGAGGGGTGAGTGGGAAGAAAGAGGGAAGAGAGAGAGGGTAGGAGAGAAGGGGAAGAGAGAGGGGTGGTAAAAGAGAGAGGGGGAAGAGGGGGAAACGGGAAAGAGAGAGATAGGGGGGCAAAGAAAAAGAGACAGAGACAGAGGAGAAAGAGAGAGGAGAGAGGGCAAGGGGAAGAGTGAGGTAGGAGGGAGAAATTGGGAGGAGAGAGGTGAGAGGAGAGACAGAGAGAGGGGAAAGAGAGAGGGAGAGTGTGTGGTGAGGGAGAGAGAGGGGGAGATAGAGATAGAGGGAGAAAGAGGTTGGGGGAAGCGAGGGGGAGAGAGGGGAGAGAGAAGAGGGGGGGAGAGAGAAGAAAGAGAGGGGGAAAGAAAGTTAGGGGAGAGAGAGGGGACAAGAGAGAAGGGGAAGAGTGAGGGAAAGAGAGGGGAGAGTGGGGGGAAGAGGGGGGGAGAGAGAAGAGAGGGAAGGGGAGAGAGTGAGAGGGGGAGACGGGAGAGAGAGGGGGTGAGAGGAGAGACAGAGAAGGAGAGAGGAGAGAGAGAGGGGAAAGAGAGGGGGAGGGGAGAGATAGAGGGGGGGAGAGAGAGAGGGGGGTTGAGAGGAGAGAGAGCAGAAGAGAGTGGGGAGAGAGTCTCTGTGTCGAATTTGCCCAGGTGACCGGCATGAATCAGGCTGCGGCTCGGTGCATCCTGGAGGACAACCAGTGGCTGCTGGAAGTAAGTACCAAGCACTGGGTAGAAACGGTGGAAGGTAGTGGATTTCAAATGGGGGTGGTTGGAGAAAGCATCCTGCTTGCCTGCTAGATTTTCACTTACTGTAACTGCAGGAAAAATGTTCCCGATGTTGGGGGCATTCAGAACCATGGGTCACAGTTTAAGAATAAAGGGGGGGCCAGTTAGGACTGAGATGAGGACAAACTTTCTTCACGCAGAGAGTTGTGAATCTGTGGAATTCTCTGCCACAGAAGGCAGTGCAGGCCAATTCACTGGATGTTTTCAAGAGAGAGTTACATTTAGTTCTTGAGGCTAACGACATCAAGGGATATGGGGAAAAAACAGGAAAGAGGTACTGCTTTTAGATGAATAGCCATGATCATATTGAATGGCAGTGCTGGCTCGAAGGGCCGAATGGCCTATTCCTGCACCTATTTTCTATGTTTCTATGCTTGAGTATATGGCAATAAAACTCGATCACTTGATTTTGAAGCATTAATGCATGGTGGAGGTATAATGTAGTCATAGAGTGATACAGTGTGAAAACAGGCCCTTCGGCGCAACTTGCCCACACCCGCCAACATGTCCCAGCTACACTACCTGCTTTTGTTCCATACCTCCAAACCTGTCCTATCCATGTATCAGTCTAACTTTTTCTTAAATGTTGGGATGGTCCCTGCCTCAACTACCTCCTCTGGCAGCTTGTTCCATACACCCATCACCCTTTGTGTGGATAAAGTTACCCCTTAAAAAGTTACCTCTTAAAAATACTTCATACAAAAAACATTGAAATCATACTTCTACAGTGCACTAAAACATGATTTTAATACATCAAATTTCAAAACGTTCCTACCCTTCTTCCACACCCTCTCCCGACTCGGTTGCTCCACTCCCTCACCGGGTACCCCCAAGGCCAGTGATCAATGATCGCAAAGCCTCCCCCCTTTCCAAAACGCTCCAATCCAATTTAAAGCATATATATTGCATTCAAGTGTAAGTTATAAGACTCGCTACAGTATGCACCATATTGCACAATTTCAAGCTGAAAAATGCAAATGTTCTGTACCAATGTTCCGTACCCCCCCCCCCCCCCCCCCGGTTGCGATGCTCCCTCGGGCTTGGTCTCTCGCAAATTTCTCACTCCCAACTCTCACCCAATGTTGGCAGCCCTGCTGTCACCATGATGCAACATTAAACTTGTGTTATGGTAACATTTAATGCATACGTTTGTTTATAAGTGTATGTGAAGAACTCCCTCATTCACATGACTTCACAGATTTTAACAAGCATGTTCAATGCTATTCCACAGAATGGAATAATATTAACCCAATCTGCCCAGTAGCAAACGATTACAATGATATCAGATGCCTGGTATAAACCTGATTGGATTTGAGAAAAAACACAAGTATTAAAAGAAATGTTGGTAGATGGTAGATAGTTGGGCAGTAAACAATAAGGGTTTTATTAAATGGATCTTCTTTCATATTCATGGTATTTGTACCATGATCCTCAGTGGTGCAGAGGGTAGAGTTGCTGCCTCATGGCGCCAGGGATCCTGACCTCAGGCGGAGTTTATGCATTCTTCCTGTGACCAGGTGAGTTTCCTCCGGCTGCTCCAGTTTCCTCCAAAAGTGAAATTCCTCCTCATCCTTTTATTCTGAGGCTATGGGCTCTGGTCTTAGGCTCTCCGACTAGTGGAAACATCCTATCCACATCCACTCTATCCTAGTCTCTAGAGAAACTGTTGTAGCCCAGGGTTGATTCAGCCTGCAATTGCAAAACTAACGGAGGATTTCTTTCACTTTACACTGTCCCCTCAGGCAGTCTTAAGGGCCTGTCCCACTTGGGCGTCATTTGCGCGTCACGCAGGTGGCGCACGAAGATTTAGTGAATCCCAAAATCCTGGGGCACCGTGTGCGACCGCGCGTCACTGCCTACGCCACCAGATCTCGCCCTGCGCGCGTATTGCACGCCATGCGCACGTGACGCGTAAATGACATTGCCTTGTGACGCGTAAATGATGTCCCGTAAATGACGCGCAAATAACCACCAAGTGGGACAGGCCCTTAAATCCAAGCAGGATAAATATTCTAGCTCTTTTCAATTTCAGATCTTTGTACCAAAGATTATGCATGTTATGCCGTTAACGGTGATATATTCTCTACCAAACATATCATTACAGCCAATATGAAACAAAATACAATTGGCTAGACTCCACCAATTAGTTTTTACAAAAACACAATTTATATAGTGTCACGAGAGCACGTGTTATTGTGTCCTTAAAATCATGTTATTGCTTTAAAATGGGATCATTCCGATGAATGAATCCTTGGGGTACACTTTAGAATCACTAAGTTATTCCGAAGCTAACTGACATGTAATGGTTATCTTGATCGCTGCATTTCAGACAGAAAATTGCACGGAAGTTTTAAACACACAAAGGAATGCTGGTTCATATGAAATTATATCTTACATTGTCAATATTATTAGGTTTAGTTTAGTTTATTGTCACGTGTACCGAGGTACAGTGAAAATATTTTGTTGTGTGCTAACCAGGTTAAAAAATACTTTCTTCACAATCTGCAACTAAAATAAATAATAATAAATAATATTGTCTATTCAAACCCGTCTCACACCCACTGTTCTTATCTATGGCCTTTGTTCCAACCATCTGCCTGTCATAATCCCCCCACCGCCCCTGGCCTTTGTCAACATATTGCCTGCCACACTTCGTCCAACCTCTCCCCTTTCCTCCACCCCACCCCCCACCCCTGAATAATAATAATAATAATAATAATAATAATAATAATAATAATAATAATAATAAGAAGAAGAAGACTGATGGTAGGGGGGTCGTGAAGTCTGAAGAAGGGTCCCGATCTAAAACATCACCCATCCATATTTTCCAGAGATGCTGCCTGACCCGCTGAGTTACTCCAGAAGGGTCTCAACGAGATACATCGCCTATCCATGTTCTCTAGAGATGCTGCCTGACCCGCTGAGTTACTCCAGCACTTTGTGTCCTTTTGATATGTGGTCACATAGTGCTTTTTCATCAAGAGGCCAGGCATACTGATGTGAGCTTTTAGACTTTTTCATCTGAAAAAAGATGTCACGTTGGAAAGAATGCAGAAGGGATTCGGCAGGATGTTACTTGGGGGCTTTAATTATAGGGAGAGGTTCGATAGATTGGAACTTTTTCCTTTGGAACGTAGGAGGCTGAGGGATGACCTTACTGAGTCGCATAAGATCATGAGGGCCATGGCTAAAGTGAACGCTCAGTCTTTTACCCAGCGTGGAGGATTTTAAAACTTTAGGGCACAAGCTTAATGTGAGAGGGGAGAGATTTAAGAGTGACATCAGGGGCAACTTTTTCACTCAGAGGGTTGTCCGTATCTGGAATGAGCTGCCAGAGGAAGCTATAGAATACAATTACAATGTTTAAAGGATATTTGGGCAGATATGTGGAAAGCAATGGTTTGGAGGGATATGGAGCAAATGCAGGCGAATGGGACCAGCACAGTAACAAGTCGGCATGGCCAAGGTGGGCCGAAGGGCCTGTTTCCATGCTGTACAGCTCTATGACTTTGTGAAACAGAATTTTTAAGCAAATGTTGCGAAATGAGGCAACAGGAGTACATTTCCTGACCATGAAGATAAAATGTTTGTATCAGTAACGTCTGTTTCCTTTGTTTAATGTACAGTAAAACACTGCAATTGCAAAGGCTTTGGAAAATCAATAAATTCAACAGTTTCCATTACATTTAAGACGTCGCCAAGTTAACTGCACAGTGTCTTTGGATTAAAGCTGGGCTGTAGAATCTGTATATTGGAGTTGAGTGAATTGAAGTGAGTCTTTGATTTCGAAACAGGAGAACAGTGATATCAGTAAAACACACTCCCCACAATACAGGACCTCCGTAACAAAATGCCAACTCATCGGTCCACACAGCTAATGAGATAAATAGAGGTACATATTGTGCGCCACGATCACAGTACAAATAGCGACTCACAGCATTTCCCCCAAGGCTTGCATCTGAAACACAGCAAGAACAAAGTAGCAGGCAGAATTTGTAACGCGAGGGAGTCTACTGATTCATTATTCACTGACAAACTTGCACGGAATATGTAATCTGTGGTATCTCTCTCATGATACCCCGTGCATACTAATCGTCTGCTCTCCGCTGTTCTACCGGTGCAGAACTAACAATTAACAGTGTTTTGGTGCTCACGTAACATTGTTTGCAATGAGATATCTCCAAATTGCCAAGCACAATATTCCCTTGCATTTCACGCCTCCAGACTGCATAGCAGTGTGTTTGGGTGCCACGCCGCAGTGGGACTTTTACAGGTGCTTTCATTACATCTTGTTTTGCTTTACCGGATAACGAGAGACGTACAGTACCTTGTATTTATTCTTTCCACGGGCTCCTCCTCAGATCTGAAGCCATTATGTATTTTTTGGGGCACAGAGGGAAATACTGCCACCATATGCTTTATATTGTTTAATCACAACGGCAGCGGGCTCCACAAAGGTTCATTAGCTTCACTTGCCCTAAATAGCTCCAGTCAGACTGTCCCCTGTGCGATCAGACGGGAGGTGTCTGGAACAGCCAGGCATGCAGCGTTTCACCGCCTGAGGATATTTTCAGCAGCTCGGGGACAACATACGAGCGGATTTGAACCAGGAATCGGCCATTATTTCACCGGCTTAAATGGTACAGGCGAGGTTCGACAGCAGCTCTCGTAGACCAGGGGCTGTGGTGGAGTGGGGAATAGGCTTCAGCTTGTAGCACAGAGCAGCAAAGAAATATTGTCGAGAAACAAAGAACTGCAGATGCTGGTTTACAAAAAAAGACACAAAGTGTTGGAGTAACTCAGCCAGTCTCTCTGGAGAACATGGAAAGGTTACGTTTTGGGTCAGGACACTTCTTCAGACTGATTCTGATTCTTAGCAGTTAGTTGGTGTATTAATCTAGGATTAATATGAATTCATATTAATATTCGATTAACATTCGATTAATAATACTAATACAATCTGGGATTAAGTATTAATCTAAAGTAAGGAGATAACTGAATAATGTTAATTTAAAAAAGTACTGGAGTAACTCAGCGGGTCAGGCAGCATCTCTGGAAAATACGGATGGGTGACGTTTTAGATCGGGACCCTTCTTCAGACTTCAGGGTCCCGACCCAAAATGCCGCCCACCCACTGAGTTACCCCAGCACTGTGTCCAGAACTCGCGATGGGATTAATAAAACAATTAATTAAATAATCAAATGGGATAATTAATTAACAAGTATGGAACAGTAAATAAATAGTCGAGAAACAAGGAACTGCAGATGCTGGTTGATAAATAAAAAGACCCAATAATCCCTTCCCCACTCCTTCACCCAGGTCGTTTTACCAGATCTACAGTTAACCACATTGTTCTCTCTTGAGATCTTGAGAAGGGGCTTACCAAAGCCAATTAACCTACAAACCTGTACGTCTTCGGAGTGTGGGAGGAAACCAGAGCACCCAGAGAAAACCCATGCAGTCACGGGGAGAACGTACAAACTCCGTATAGACAGCACCTGTAATCAGGATCGAACCCGGATCTCTGGTGTTGTAAGACTGCGCCACCATACCACCTGTTACCCTGTTATCCCACTTTATCATCCACTCTCTACACACTAGGGGCAATTCACAGAGGCCAATTAACCTACAAACCTGCAGGTCGTTGGGATGTGGGTAGAAACACAGGACTCGATATGATAAAACTTTATTCATCCCCAGAGGGAAATGGGTCTGCCGACAGTCACAACACACGAGGTACACAAAAACTTGAAATTAAAAGTGAAAACAAAAAGATAAAGACAAGCGACTGTTGTCTGGCTGCCGTGTGCACAGTACCTTCACCAGAACAAATGAACAAACAAACAAACAAATACAGACTTATCCCCTGGGCGAAGGATTCTAAACTAGAGTGCCACACCGGGTCCCACTTTGTTCTCCCACCCTCCCTCACAACGGTCCCCCCATGCAGGCTCCCCATTGTCTTCCCCGCCCTCCCCCCTCACGCTCATCGATCGCAAGGCTCCACCACCGCAGAGGCTCCTGTTGCCACCGCCGAGGTCCCACTGCCACTGCCGAGGCTCCCACCGCCGCCACCGCTGAGGCTCCTTCGGCCCAGACAAGCCTCTCCGCCCGGCTTCACCCCAGTCCCCTGGGAGGCCTGTGGAGCGAGTCGGGCCTACCGAGTCTTCAGTCATCGTTCTGGTCATCGGTAACATGGTTGTTCGGCGGGCGGATCGGGCCCGCATGGTTCCCCGGGACACTAACGCAGATTCAACGGACAGGTTGAGTCTGCATTGGAGGTAGTGCAAAGAAAATCTTCCAAGACTCTATCAATGCTTTCTATGGTGCATGTGATAATAAAGTCTCTACTCATAAAAACACACACTAGTCCTGGTTAACACATCACCAGTAGCTGAAAATCCCACTAAATCCCATAAAAGTTAAACATGTGATTTAAATCACATTTCACTACTTGTTGAATAATTGCTTCTGGTTTGTTTCTGTATCACGTTACTGAACACGTTGTTATTACATAAATAGGACATTATAATCTGAATGGAATAATTATTTGTGCAATTTGAGTACTCAAAGTATTTGTTGACATTTTACCAAAGGGTAGCATTTTACCATTTCACAGATCTAGGCTTTTGTCAGCTGTATGGCTAATTCAGTTGCTTTTCAACACAAGCCATAGTCCCAGAGGTAACAATATTCCATGTTCTGCATTGCAAGGAGCTTTAGGGGTAGTGGCAAAAAATAGGTGCAGGCTTCCAGCACCAGCAAAACTAGCTTTCTCTGACTTTTGAGTTTGAGCTTAGTTTAGTTTGAGTTTGAGTTTGGTTTATTGTCACGTGTACCGAGGTACAGTGAAAAGCTTTTGTTCTGTGCTAACCAGTCAGCAGAAAGACAATACATCGTGGATATGGATACAATCGTGCCATCCTTAGTATACAGATACAAGGAATAACGTTTATTGCAAGATGGAGTCCTGTGAAGTCTCATTAAAGATAGTCCGAGTGTCTCCATTGAGTAGTAGCTCAAGACCGCTCTCTAGTCGTTGGTTCGATGGTCTTGGAAGGAGCTGTTCCTAAACCATGCTGTGGTGCATTCCGATAAAATGCTTTCTAGGGCGCAGATGTAAAAGTTGGTGAGAGTTGTTGGGGAAATTTCCTAAACTTTGAAAATTGCATGTTTGTAGTGAATCAGGCTGCATGTGGCAATTAAATTGAATCATATGACAATTAGGAGGTACCATAGCATACAAAAAATAGAATAATTCACAATTCACTTCTTTCTTAGACTGACTGAAAAAGCATTTTGATCTGCCGTTATATTTTTGCCACAGGGGGTTTGTCTGTTAGCAAACACACGCTTCTGTTAGAATCAAAGAGTTACAGATGCTGGTTAATACACAAAAGGACACAAAGTGCTGGAGTAACAGTGGGTCAGGCAGCATCTCTGGAGAACATGGCCAAGTGACATTTCAGGTTAGCAATGTCCTTCAGTCTGAAGAAGGGTCCCAACCCAAAAACGTATCCATGTTCTCCAGATATGCTGCATGACCCGCTGAGTTACCCCAGCACCTTGTGTCTTTTTGCATATTAACCAGCAGCTGCAGCTCCTGGTTTCTACAAATTCATTTTTAAGGATATGCATAAAAGATGTCTGTATTTAAGAGTCATTCAGCATAGAACAGGCCCTTTGGCCTGACTCATCCGTGCTGACCAAAATACCCTGTCTAAGCTAGTCCCATTTGCCCGCATTTGGCCCATGTCCTTCTAAACCTTTCCTATCCATGTACCTGTCCAAAGGTCATTTAAGTATTGTTATAGTACCTGCCTCGACCTGCTCTTCTGGCAGCTTATTCCATATACCCACCATGTGTGAAAAAGTTGCCCCTCAGGTTCCTATTAAATTGTTTCCCTCTTACCTTAAACCAACGACCTCTGGTTCCTGATTCCCCTAGCCTGGGTAAAAGGCTTTGTGCATTCACTCTATGTATCCTCTCATAATCTTATATACCTCCACAAGATCACCCCTCAGCCTCCTGCGCTCTGATGAAATAAAGTCCTAGCCTGCTCAACCTCTCCCTATAGCTCTGTCAATGTCCTCAGAAATCTCCTCTGCACTCTTTGTGAGCAAAGTCATTAGGAAATCAAGTTAAATACAGTGGTAGCCAGTATGAGATAACTGAAAATGGGACAGTTTTGGGAACAGTTTCTTCCCAGCTGTTATCAGGCAACTGAATTGTCCTCTCACCAACTAGAGAGTGCTCCTGACTTCCCATCTACCTCATTGGAGACCCTCAGACTATCTTTAATCATACTTTATCTTGCATAAAAGTTATTCACTTTATCGTCTATCAGTACTGTGGATGTCTGGATTGTAATCATGTATGGTGTTTTCGCTGACTGGAGAGGACACACACAAAAAAGCTTTTTGCTGTATCTCGATACACGTGACTATAATAAACTAAATTAAAACTAAAGGATTTCTAATTAGGCTCCTGTTCCCCTCTGCCTTAGTTCTGACACACAGCCCAAAATCAGTCTTTTATGATCCCAGGAGTGGGGGGGGGGGGGGGGGGGGAGGAATAGTTAAAAATTAGCATTTACAGTGCAACTAATGGGACTGACTTCATCAAATATGCATGTTAAAATGTAGGTTGTTCTTATTGGAAGTAGGGGAAAGAGGTCACATGGGACTGTCGACTTAACAGCCAGCCAGTCTTAACTGCAGTCACTTAAGCACTTAAATCACAATGGACTCTGCAAACAACAGACCTGAAAATTACTAGTTGAGCCAGAAAATAGTTTTTTGATTGATTGTTTGAAAGATACAGCATGAAAACAGGCCCTTCAGCCCATCGTCCACACCGACCATCAATCACCCATTCACATTAGTTCTATGTGTAGGAAGGAACTGCAGATGCTGGTTTAAACCGAAGAGACAACAAATGCTGGAGTAACAGGCAGCATGTCTGGGCAGAAGGAATGGGTGACGTTTCTGGTCGAGACCCTTCTTCAGACTCTATCACCTTAGTTCTTTTTATCACACTTTCTCATCTCCTCCCTACACACCCTCCCACCTGCCGACATTTGGCTCATATCCCTCTAAACCTATCCTATCCAACTATCTGTCTAAATATCTTTTAAACAGTGTTGTAGTACCTGCCTCACAAACTCCTCTGACAGCTCGATCCATACACACACTGCCCTTTATGCAGAAAAGTTGCCCCTCAGATTCCTTTAAATCTTTCCCCTCCTCACCTACAACCTATGTCCTCTGGTTCTTGATCTAGCACTCCTGGTTAAAAGACTGTGCATTTACAGTGCATTCAGAAAGTATTCAGAGCCCTTCACTTGTTCCACATTTTGTTACGTTACAGCCTTTTTAAAATGGATGAAATTATTTTTTTTATCATCAATCTTCACACAATACCCCAGAATGAAGAAGCGAAAACAGGTGTTTAGAAAATTTTGCAAAGTAATTAAAAATAAATAACTGAAATGTCAGATTTACATAAGTATTCAGACCCTTTGCTATGACACTCAAAATTGAGCTTAGGTTCATCCTGTTTCCATTGATTATCCTTGAGATGTTTCTACAACTTGATTGGAGTCCACCAGTGGTAAATTAAATTGATTGTACATGATTTGGAAAGGCACACACCTGTCTATATAAGGTCCCACTGTTGACAGTGCATGTCAGAGCAAAAACCAAGCCATGAAGACAAAGGAATTGTCCGTAGACCTCAGAGACAAGATTGTGTCGAGACACAGATCTGGAGAAGGATATAAAACAATTTCTGCAGCATTGCAGGTCCCGAAGAGCACAGTGGCCTCCGTCATTCTTAAATGGAAGAACTTTGGAACCACTAGGACTCTTCATAGAGCTGGCCGCTCGGCCAAACTAAGCAATCGGGGGAGAAGGACCTTGGTCAGGGAGGTGACCAAGAACCCGATGGTCACTCTGACAGAGCTCCAGAGTTCCTCTGTGGAGATGGGACAACTTTCCAGAAGGACAACTATATCTGCAGTACTCCACCAATCAGGCCTTTATGGTAAAGTGGCCAGACGGAAGACACTCCTCAGTAAAAGGCACATGACAGCCCGCTTGGAGTTTGCCAAAAGCCATCAGAACCAAGATTATCTGGTCTCATGAAACCAAGATTGAACTCTTTGGCCTGAATGCCAAGCGTCACGTTTAGATTAAACCAGGCACCGCTCATCACCTGGCCAATACCATACCTACAGTGAAGCATGGTGCTGGTAGCATCATGCTGTGGGGATGTTTTTCAGTGGCAGGAACTGGGAGACCAGTCAGGTTCGAGGAAAAGATCCTGCCAGGAATGGCTTTGTGACAAGTCTGTGAATGTCCTTGAGTGGCCCAGCCAGAGCCCGGACTTGAACCCGATCGAACATCTTATGAACATATTACAAATTATTCAATACAGTCAGGGCTGGATTTAGATGAAGAGAGGCCCTAGGCTATTCCACTTGTGAGGCCCCTCCCAATCCCCCACGACGAGAGGAAGGTGGAAGTGTCCACCAGATTGACACCGATGTGCAGCCGAGCGTGGCCAATGAGATAAGGGCTGGAAAGCTGCGCTTTTTATTTATTGCCAGTGCTAGTGTCAAGTTATCGGCTTAAAACACTATTATTCTGAAATGGAGGGCAAGGAAAATGATTGAAGTGTTGTTTAGAGACTACAGTGCGTTGTGACAGCATATGCAAGAAAGGCCTATGGCAGTGTCAAAAATATTACACACCAGGCCCCAGGGGCGGAAATCCCGGGGGGACAGGTGGGGGGACAGTCCCCCCCCCCCCCCCCCCCCCCCCCCCCATTTTTTGTAATCCGGATTTTATAACCCGGTGAAATCTCCGCTTTCCGCGAGACAGTGGGGGTGGGGCTGCTGATCGAGAGCGCCGATTGGACAAGAGGGACTTCGGTCTGCAGGCAATGGGGGCGGAACAGACCTGCGCCTCATCCACTGCCAGGATCGATCCCAGCTCTCCAACGCTGTCCCATCCCCACCTGAGTGACACCCCCCCCCCCCCCAGGGGTGGCCAGAGACGTCGGGAGTCAGACGGGTGCGGTGCCCCCAGGCCCCCAGCCAGCGCAGAGAAGCAGCGCTAAATCCAGCTCAACTCTGCCTGTCCCGCCAGGTTAACCTACAGCCCTGCCTGGACTTGCGGGAAATATGGCCCAGGTTTACAGCCAGCGCGGAGAAGCAGCGCCAGTGTCCTGTCAGTCCAGGCAGGGCTGTAGGTTAACCTGGCGGGACAGGCAGAGTTGAGCTGCATTTAGCGCTGGATTGAGCTTCCGAAGCCTCGCGTGTGAGTGTGCGCATGCGCACGCGACTGCCAAGAAATTCTGTCCCCCCTGTCCTCCGGACCCCTCCATATTTTGATAGCGATTTCCGTGCCTACAGGCCCATACAAAGCTTTTCAAAAAGGGGGGTGGCATGGCAGGATTACAAAAATGTTATGTGAAATAAGTGCACGCAGCACATATCACAAGCGCGAAGCTCAAAGACCCTTGCGGCCGGGGTCCAGGGCCCGCTTCAGTCAAGAGTAATGAGTGGTTGGAATGGGGTCATTGTTGTATACATTTTTTTTAATCAAGAATTGAAGCTGTCCTTGTTTTAATAATCAAGTTGTACTGTAATATGTTATGTAAAATATTATAAAGGAGCATGCAAACACTGCAAATAAAATACTGTATGTTTTTGCAGTAAATAAAACCTTTTTATAGAAAATGTTTTGTGTCTTGATTTGATTGCCTGTTACTGTTCGACTGTTTTAGTGTGTGCACATTAAAAATATGATGCAAAATGAAAGTCGCAAACTATGGAATTCATATTTTTAAGTATTGTTACCAAGGAAAAGAAAGCAGTTGACAATTGTTTGATATTATTCATATGGAGGAGAAAATATAATTGCTCTAAAACCTACCTTAATTTTGCAAATCTCACTAAAGATAATCCCCCTCTCCCTCTCTCCACTCCTCTCCCCCCCCTCTCTCTCGCCCCCCCTCCCCCTCTCCAAAAAGTCTCCCCCCTTTCCTCCTCTCACATCCCCACTCTCTCTCTCCCTCCCCCTCTCTCTCTAACCCCTACCTCGCTCGTCCCCCTGTCTCAACCCCCTTTCCCCCTCTCACACACCCCCCCTCTCCTCCCCCCCTCCCCCTCTCTCTCCCTACCACGCAGCGAGGCTCCAGACTCCGCACGGCAGGCACCGTAGACCTCCCTGGCCCAGAGAAACGGGCACTCCTGCTACTTACCTGGAGTAGACATCTAGGATCATTGATAGACACGAGGCATCCAGGTGATTGTGTGGAGTGCAAATGGAGATCTGAACCCGCCCGGGCCCACTGCGCATGCGCGGAAAGACAGTGTCATTTTGCGTCGCTGCTGCGTCACTGGCTTCCCCCAACTGCGCAGGCGCGGATGGTCGCAATTATTTCCCCCAAAACTTCCAGCGGGCTGGACCCAGAATTTCGGGTAATTTCCATCAAAGTGGAAACGCTGAAAGTGCTCCATCTTTTTTTTCTCTGGATTTTTTTTTACTCTGTGGAAAAAAAACACCTTGGCCGGTAGATTTTGAGGCCCTAGGCTTCAGCCTATGAAGCCTATAGGTATATCCGGCCCTGCCGAGGCCCCCCTTGATCTCGAGACCCTAAGCTTAAGCTTGTGAAGCTTATACGTAAATCCGGCCCTGAATACAGTCTACATACATTACTCAAATTTCACAAATTTATCCCCCACCCTTGCAACTCATGTGGCCTACTAGCGTGGGATCCCTTCCCTTATTTTGACAAAACATTCAAAACTCATGTGTGTCGAGTGCTGATGAACATGCCTGATGC
Organism: Amblyraja radiata; assembly: GCF_010909765.2. Lineage (NCBI taxonomy): Eukaryota > Metazoa > Chordata > Chondrichthyes > Rajiformes > Rajidae > Amblyraja > Amblyraja radiata. The sequence continues at coordinate 37,132,447 of NC_045962.1, forward strand.
GTTTGTCAAGAGACTGAGAGTTCACCATTAAGCCACAATGGACGGCCAAGGTATCCTCACCAAAGTCTACATTTTATTTTGATTCGTAATATCCAGCAATTTCCTATTCTAAAACCCATTAAAGCTATTTCCTTCAATAAAAATATGGATTCGGAAAGAGTTCCATTACATTTGCATCCATCTTGCTTAGTAATCAGAGCATTTAAGAACCAATTGCAAAAATCAATCTGGCTTTGGTAGATTGGATTCTTTGATTGACTGGGTTCTATGTTAAAATTTAACAGACACTCAGCTGACACCAGGTGGCAGATGGTGTTATTTTTAAAGGATCAGTTTCGACTTTAGAAATAGTGTGGAAACAGGCCCCTCGACCCACCGAGTCCACGTCGACCACTAATTACCCGTACACTAGTTCTATCCTACACACTAGGGACAATTTACAAAAGCCAATTACAATACCATATAACCATATAACAATTACAGCACAGAAACAGGCCATCTCGGCCCTACAAGTCCGCGCCGAACAATTTTTTTCCCCTTAGTCCCACCTGCCTGCACTCATACCATAACCCTCCATTCCCTTCTCATCCATATGCCTATCCAATTTATTCTTAAATTATACCAACGAACCTGCCGCCACCACTTCCACTGGAAGCTCATTCCACACCGCTACCACTCTCTGAGTAAAGAAGTTCCCCCTCATGTTACCCCTAAACTTCTGTCCCTTAATTCTGAAGTCCTGTCCTCTTGTTTGAATCTTCCCTATTCTCAAAGGGAAAAGCTTGATCACATCAACTCTGTCTATCCCTCTCATCATTTTAAAGACCTCTATCAAGTCCCCCCTTAACCTTCTGCGCTCCAGAGAATAAAGACCTAACTTATTCAACCTATCTCTGTAACTTAGTTGTTGAAACCCAGGCAACATTCTAGTAAATCTCCTCTGTACTCTCTCTATTTTGTTGACATCCTTCCTATAATTGGGCGACCAAAATTGTACACCATACTCCAGATTTGGTCTCACCAATGCCTTGTACAATTTTAACATTACATCCCAGCTTCTATACTCAATGCTCTGATTTATAAAGGCTAGCATACCAAAAGCTTTCTTTACCACCCTATCTATATGAGATTCCACCTTCAAGGAACTATGCACGGTTATTCCCAGATCCCTCTGTTCAACTGTATTCTTCAATTCCCTACCATTTATCATGTACGTCCTATTTTGATTTGTCCTGCCAAGGTGTAACACCTCACATTTATCAGCATTAAACTCCATCTGCCATCTTTCAGCCCATTTTTCCAAATGGCCTAAATCACTCTGTAGACTTTGGAAATCCTCTTCATTATCCACAACACCCCCTATCTTGGTATCATCTGCATACTTACTAATCCAATTTACCACCCCTTCATCCAGATCATTGATGTACATGACAAACAACAAAGGACCCAACACAGATCCCTGAGGCACCCCACTAGTCACCTGCCTCCAACCCGACAAACAGCCATCCACCATTACCCTCTGGCTTCTCCCATTCAGCCACTGCTGAATCCATCTTGCTATTCCTGCATTTATACCCAACAGTTTAACCTTCTTAACCAACCTTCCATGAGGAACCTTGTCAAAGGCCTTACTAAAGTCCATATAGACAACATCCACTGCTTTACCCTCGTCAATTTCCCTAGTAACCTCTTCAAAAAATTCAAGAAGATTAGTCAAACATGACCTTCCAGGCACAAATCCATGTTGACTGTTCCTAATCAGACCCTGTTTATCCAGATGCTTATATATATTATCTTTAAGTATCTTTTCCATTAATTTGCCCACCACTGAAGTCAAACTAACAGGTCTATAATTGCTAGGTTTACTCTTAGAACCCTTTTTAAACAATGGAACAACATGCGCAGTACGCGAATCCTCGGGGACTATTCCCGTTTCTAATGACATTTGAAATATTTCTGTCATAGCCCCGGCTATTTCTACACTAACTTCCCTCAATGTCCTAGGGAATATCCTGTCAGGACCTGGAGACTTATCCACTTTTATATTTTTCAAAAGTGTCAGTACTTCTTTTACTTTGAAACTCATAGTATCCATAACTACTCTACTCGTTTCCCTTACCTCACATAATTCAATATCCTTCTCCTTGGTGAATACCGAAGAAAAGAAATTGTTCAATATCTCCCCCATCTCTTTTGGCTCTGCAGATAGCTGCCCACTCTGTTTCTCCAATGGACCAATTTTATCCCTCGTTATCCTTTTGCTATTAATATAGCTGTAGAAACCCTTTGGATTTACTTTCACCTTACTTGCCAAAGCAACCTCATATCTTCTTTTAGCTTTTCTAATTTCTTTCTTAAGATTCTTTTTACATTCCTTATACTCCACAAGCACCTCATTTACTTCATGCTGCCTATAATTATTGTAGATCTCCCTCTTTTTCCGAACAAGATGTCCAATTTCCTTTGAAAACCAGGGCTCTTTCCAATTTTTACTGTTATACGAAACACGAAACAAAAATACGAAACAACTTTATTTATCCCGAAAGATACAAAGATACTTAGACAATAGGTGCAGGTGTAGGCCATTCGGCCCTTCGAACCAGCACTACCATTCAATGTGATCATGGCTGATCATCCACAATCAGTACCCCGTTCCTGCCTCCTCTCCATACCCCTTGATTCCGCTAGCCCAAAGAGCACGATCTAACTCTCTTTTGATTGTATCCAGTGAATCGGCCTCCACTGCCTTCTGAGGCAGAGAATTCCACAAAGTCACAACTCTCTGTGTGAAAAAGTTTTTCCTCATCTCAGTTCTTAATGGCTCACCCCTTATTCTTAAATGATGGTCCCTGGTTCTGGACTACCCCATAATTTGGAATATGTTTCCTGCATCTAGTGTCCAAATCCGTAATAATTTTATATCTATGTTACTAAAAGTCTGATCTTGACCACTTCCTGTTGTTCTGTATATTGATTTTAGAAACAAAGCTGCCACTTACGGCTGTGATTTTTGGCCATCTTACTCAGAGTCCCCCTCCGCTGCGCAGGACAAGAGGATTTTTCCCATCGTTGAAAAATAAAAGAGTTATTAGTGTTTAAAAAATGCTGAGGTTCTCTATCCTGAAGGTCACGCCCCTTCCGGAGGGACTATAAAACCTGGAAGTGTTGAGTGCCTCAGTCAGTGTTTGCAAGATGGGGGAGCGAGAGGGTCACGTCCCTCAGTCTGAGCTGTGAATAACACTGAACACATGCCCACTAAAATGTGAGTGGTTTTACTGACCTGTCAGTGACCTTAATGTGGTTTGAAAATATAGTTTGGAAATGCTAAAGCTGTGTTGCCTTTGGTTTGGAAATGCTAAAGCTGTGTTGCCTTTGGTTTGGAAAAGCTAAAGCTGTGTTGCCTTTGGTTTGGAAATGGTAAAGCTGTGTTGCCTTTGGTTTGGAAATGCTAAAGCTGTGTTGCCTTTGGTTTGGAAATGCTAAAGCTGTGTTGCCTAATTAAAGTTGCCTTGCCTGATTAAAGTTGCCTTGCCTGATTAAAGTTGCCTTGCCTTCTATATACTTAAAAGTCTAATCTTGACCACTTCCTGTTTGCGCTTTATATTGATTTTAGAAAAAACGCTACCACGTACGGCTGTGATTTTTGGCCATCTTACTCAGTCCCCCTCCGCTCATCAGGTGCCGAGGATTTTTCCCATCGATTAAAAATAAGTATTTAGTGTTATTAGTTATTAGTGTTTAAAAAATGTTGAGATTCTCTCTCCTGGCAATCACACCAGGAAGGCCACGCCCCTTCTGGTGGGAGGGGGGGAGGGACTATAAAACACACAAGTGTGGGCGTGGCTCAGTCTCTGCAAGATGGAGAAGGGAGAGGTCACGACTCGCTGTCTTTAGTGGCCTTGCACCCTGCTTGAAATGGTATGAAACTGCACTTGAATTTGGTGGCCTTGCACCCTGCTTGAAATAGAATTTCAAGGAATAGCCGTGAGTCAACTGCCAGCCCACCAGCCATGACGGAGTGAGCTGCCAGCACAACAGCCTTGAGTGACTGAGCCGCCAGCCCAAGAATCCATTCGGCCCACAATGCCCATACTAGCCCTCTGGAAACCAGCCCTTCAGCCCACAACACCCATATTAGCGCTCCAGAAAACAACTCAATTAGCGAAAATTTAAAAACGCATATCAACTGCATGGGCCGTGGGTGTTGAAGAGTAGGGGCTGAGGGAGGGATGGAAGCAGAAGCAACGCCGGGGGCAGATGCGGACTGGGAGCCGGGGCTGGTGGGTGTTCGCCGGGCTGGCAAGTCGCTCGCTGCAGCTCCGTCCATGGAGCAGCCTCAGTGCAAGAGTCCTGGGCTGTCGGAGGCGTCGGAAGCGTTGCGCTGCGGCCGTGAGAGTCTCTGTGCCGAATTTGCCCAGGTGACCGCATGGACCAGGCTGTGGCTTGGTGCATCCTGGAGGACAACCAGTGGCTGCTGGAAGTAAGTACCAAGCACTGGGTAGAAGCGGTGGAAGATAGTGGCCTTCAAATGGGGGTGGTTGGAGAAAGCATCCTGCTTGCCTGCTAGATTTTCACTTACTGTAACTGCAGGAAAAATGTTCCCGATGTTAGGGGAGTTCAGAACAAGTGGTCACACAGTTTAAGAATAAGGGGTGAGGCCAGTTGAGACTGAGATGAGGAAAATCCCCTTCACCCATAGAGTTGTGAATCTGTGGAATTCTCTGCCACAGAAGGCAGTGGAGGCCAATTCACTGGATGTTTTCAAGAGGGAGTTACATTTAGCTCTTGGGGCTAGCGAAATCAAGGGATATGGGGAAAAAACAGGAAAGAGGTACAGATTTTAGATGAACAGCCATGATCATATTGAATGGCAGTGCTTGCTCGAAGGGCCGAATGGCCTATTTCTGCACCTATTTTCTATGTTTCTATGCTTGAGTATATGGCAATAAAACTCGACCACTTGATTTTGAAGGATTCATGCATGGTGGAGGTATAATGTAGTCATAGAGTGATACAGTGTGAAAACAGGCCCTTCAGCGCAACCTGCCCACACCCGCCAACATGTCCTAGCTACGTTACCTGCTTTTGGTCCATACCTCCAAACCTGCCCTATCCATGTATCAGTCTAACTGTTTCTTAAATGTTGGGATAGTCGCTGCCTCAACTACCTCCTATGGCAGATTGTTCCATACACCCACCATCTTTGTGTGAAAAAAGTTACCCCTTAAAAAGTTACCTCTTAAAAGTACTTCATACAAAAAACATTGAAATCATATTTCTACATTGCACTAAAACATGATTTTAGTACATCAAATTTGGAAAAAGTCCCTACCGTGGGAGGAGGGTCACACCCCTCCCACACCCTCCCCCCACTCAGTTGCTCCACTCCCTCGCCGGGTACCCCCAAGGCCAGTGATCAGTGATCGCTCAGCCTCCCGACTTTCAAAAACGCTCTGTGGCCTCTGGTTCAGACAGAGAGCACTGCCAGATGTGAGCGGGGAACTGAGGCCAGTTGTCCATGATGTCTGGATCCCAATGTTCAGCGCTTCGTGTTTCGGAGTTGGCTAATGTTATTGATTTGTAATTAGCCTGATTTGTAATTAGTTGACAAAACCATAATTTATTAATCAGGAATATTCAGGGGGATGGAATAAGTGTAATATTAAAATGACATGCAAGGTCAGGCTGTCTGTTACAACATACAGTCCCGATAACCCATTATTTCCTTCAGTTAAATATTGGGAAGGTAGTAGGTGTAAGGCTGGACTCGGGGTCAGGAATGAGAGAAGGTATGCAACTGGAGTCAGGGTCAGGAGTATTACCCAGGGGTGCAGTGAGCCCAGGTTGGTCAACATGGGCCAAGTGTTTGATTATAACCTGATTTCCATACATGAATATACTAAGATAATTCATGTGCTGCACCTGTTGATCAGAGTCTGGCTCTACTGTGGAATGTAATTAGGAATGTAATGTAGCCTAACCTTATTCATAGCTAATCCAATTTAAAGCATAAATATTGCACTCAAGTGTAAGTTTAAAGAATCGTTACAGTATGCACCAGATTGCACAATTTCAAACTGAAAAATGCAAAAGCTCAGTACCAATGGGAGAGGGAACACCCCCCTCCCACCCCCTTGGTTGCTGCGCTCCCTTGGGCTTGATCTCTCGCAATTTCTCACTGCCAACTCTCACCCATTGTTGGCAGCCCTGCAATTTCTATTTTCCTATTTTCTTCCAAGCGCTAGGCCACAGCCTTCCCATTTTCACACATTCTACTCACATTTTTCACATCGAGCCGATAAACATCTTCCCGTCGCATTCCCACCTATATTTCCGCACTATTTAATCGTTTAAAGTTAAAGAAAAAAAATAGAAAACTCACCCATTTCGGAAAAAAACGCAGAGTGACGTCACAATGCACTCGCAAGGCAGAACGGGACACTCCGGGAGGGAGGGGCACTCCAGCGTACTCGCGTCACGGCCACTGCCGGCGCCCAACGCCCAACATCCGGTGGCCAGGGTGGTGCCGCGGGCCCTTGCTGGAGCCGAGCCTGGTGCTCAAGCTAGTGAGAGCCGAGCCCGGGGCCAAAAAAAAAGCCACTGCAGGAACCAAATCAGGGCCGTGCCGAATACGAGAAGCAGGCCGAGTTCCAGGCCCTGGCGCTGCTCCAAGACCTGGGTAGGTCCTGGGGCAGGGAATGGGAGTGATGGGAGAATGATGAGGGGAATGAGGAGGACGGAGATGGGGTGGGGCGTGGGGTGGTAGAGGGAGATGGGGGTGGGGGGGAGGTTTGGGTGGAGGAGGAAGCCCCCTCCCTATCTAGCCTCACTCCCACCCTCTCTACCCCATCCCTCTCCCTATCTACCCCCCCACTCTACCCCTCCCTCTCTAGCCCTCCTCCCTTGCCCTCTCCCTCTCTACCCCCCCCGCTCTGCCCCCTCCCTCTCCATCCCTCGCCCTCTACCTCTCTATGCTCCCTTCCCCTCTCTCTACCCCCTCCCTCCTATACCCTCTCCCTCACCCTCCCTCACCCGTACCCCTCCCTAACCCCCTCCTCCACCCTCCCTCTCTACCCCCTCCCTCGCCCCCTCCCTCTCTGCCCCCCTCCCCTCCTGCCTCCCCCCCCCTCTCTCCCCCCTCCCTCTGCCCCCTCCCTTTCTGCCCCCATCACCTCTATGCCCCCTCCCTCCGACCCCCCTGACCTCACTGCCACCCCTCCCTCACGCCAACCCCTCCCCTTCACCCACCCCCTTTCTAGGGATGAAGAGGGAGGGTTGAAGAGGAAGACAGGGAGTGTCGGTATGATGAGGAGAAGTGAGCTGCGCCTGCGCAGTTGGGGTGCTCATGCGTGAGTGGCGTGCAAAATTGCGTTGGGGGAAGGGCTTGCGTCGGGGGAACAGGTGGAATTTAGCCTGCACAGCAATGGCCTGCTTACTATGGTCACAACGGGAACCCGTCAGCCGCGCCTGCGCAGTTGGGAGCTATGGGTGAGTGGTCGAATATTGCGTTCGGGGAACATCCCTCCTGAATGACAACGCGCCCCCCCCCACCCCGGGGGACGGGACCCAACGGGTCCCACTTGGTCTAGTATAATTTTTTTTAATTCACAATTAACTTAAGAAATACTGAAATGATCACAAAATAGCAGAATAGATTTAAAAAATTTCACACATCTAAACTTACTCATCTAAAAGCATCTAATGATAGATAAAGGATTTGTTTAAGGATGGAGTTCCTGAGCCATTTCTAATTGACAAAAAGTCTGTGAAATATTTAAGTCTCGCTGTTTACATGCGAGGGTTTACAATGTTTTATGGAAAGAAAAGGTTGACTGGAAAGGTATGGTTTGCTTTCATTTTTCCTTTGCTTCTGCTTGCTTTAATGAAGGGTTATTCTTACTGCTAGGAAGGTGGGCTGTTCCCACAGGCAAAGGTTTGACGTACTGCACACATTGTACACGTCTGTGAGGTTGAAAGTTGCTGAGGGTGGCAACTAGGAACAACAGCAAATTTAAATTAAACATATTATCTTGTAAATCAGGCAGGTGCCTGATACGTGACCTTTTAAGCTGCCAAAGCATAATACATTCAAATTTAACAACTCTTTATCAACATTTTTTTTAATTAAGCCATGTTTTATTGCCTTGTATGCTCCTAAACCAAACTCTGTTAAGTGGTTAGCGTCACAATACCCACAACATTAACCCCCCTGAAGCAATGAGGAAACAAACAACAATTGGCCGTCTACTATCAAACGAAATTTATTCTCTTTTACCCCTCAGCCTTCTGTGCTGCAAGGAATAAAGTCCTGGTCTGCCCAACCTCTCACTATAAGCTCAGGCCCTCAAGCCATTGCAACATCCCCGTAAATCTTCTCTGCACTCTACCCAGCTATATAACATCCATCTTATAACAGGGTGACCAAAACCGAACATAATACTTCAAGTGTGGTCTCACCAAATGTCTTGTACAAATGTAACATCACGTCCTAACTTCCATTCTCAATACCCTAACTGATAAAGGCCAGTTTGCTAAAAGCCTTCTTGACAACCCACTCAACCTGCAACGCCACTTTCAGGGAACTATGTACTTGAACTCCAAGGTCCCTTTGATCGACAACACTCCCCAGGACCATTGCCATTCACCGTGAAGGTCTGTCTTGCCCTGGTTTGACGTCTATATTTTTTTAAATGAATACAGGTACTCACCTTGAAAATCTTTATAACAATGGCAATTTCCTGGTTAGCCTCCAATTTCTTCTGCTTTCATTCTTCTATCATTGTTGTTTCTAAAATAATAATTGAAATATTACTTGGCCTGCTGCCACATTTAAGCAGCGATCAGATTGCTTTGTAAATACATCTCAAGCTTCAATAATATTACTCATCTGTTACTTTATTTTCACTGTGCCCGTACAAAGCTGTTTAAAGTACCCATTATCTGCCAAACGTACAATTTATGACATTGCATTTCAGGGAGCAGGCTAAAATCTTAATGGTAAATGGCGATTTAAACATGAAGGTTGAATTGGTTCCCAGCAGGGAACGAGCAGGGCAGGAGTAATGGCCACTTAAAGCAAGTCATGTTCGAGGTGAAGGTTAGCTGATGGTAGGGAAGGGGCTTGCTGCTCACGGCAGGGTGTATTTAAGTCTTATAACAAGTTAAACTGAGGCACACATTTTACATACAAGCACTGAGGTTGAGATGCAATAGTATTTCCAGCACAGGTGTAAGCTTTTTAGAAGCATACAAATGAAAGAATTCAGGATAAAAACATGGACTACTTTTTGACAAGTGGGGATTCACTCACTCATTTTGATTCTTTATAGCTTTGCCATCGTCAAATAATTATCAGAAATATTTTCTGAGGCTTTGGAGAGGGTGCAGAGGAGGTTTACCAAAATGATGCCTGTATTTGACAGTATTAGCTACAGGGAGAGGTTGGACAGATTTGGATTGTTTTCTCAGGGTTGCAGCAGGATAAGTGAAGACCTGGTATAATAAGTGTGTAGGATTATGAGAGCCATAGATAGAGTCATACAGAGACATGCAGAGTGGAAACAAGGCCATTCTACCCAACTTGTCCAGGCCGACCAACATGCTCCATCTACACTAGTCTCACCTGCCTGCGTTTGGCTCATATCCCTCTAAACCCATCATATATCCAAGTACCTGTCTAAATGCTTCTTAAACATTGTCATAGTACCTGCCTCAATTACCTGCTCCTGCAGCTCGTTCCATACACCAACCGCCCTTTGTGTAAAAAAAAGCTACCCCTCGGGTTCCTATTAAATCTTTATAGGGTGGACTTTATGGGGTAGACAGTCAGAACTTATTGAATAGCTGAACAGGAAAGAGGAATGAATGGCCTAATCTTTATGGCAGCTTTATAGGACTTTGGTCAGGCCGCATTTAGAACATTGCATGCAGTTCTGGTTGCCCCATTACAGGAAGGACGTGGAGCTGTTGCAGAAGGTGCAGAGGAGGTTTACAACTGCAAGCAAGCTTCTCCTCGTGAAGAGCCTGTTGGAGATCTTGGACCTCTGTGTGCCAGAACCTTATACACCCTCTCTCTCTCCAGAGGGAGCAGCCTGGCACGGTATTACGTCTCTTTGCCAGCTGCTGATTCACAAGCAGATTTTGGCAGCCCCCCAGTGATGGGTTAGCTTTGCTGCTCACACCAGCCACCATCTGCTTCCGTCACACACATACACATCGGCACTGCCAGGTGTTACTCACAAAAAATACTTTGATAAACTTTCGTCCAAAAGCCAAACTATCAACAATCTCCTTCATGCTTCCGGTAGTTTAGTTTAGTTTAGTTTACTCATACAGCATGAAAGCAGGCCCTTCGGCCCACTGAGTGCACGCTGATCATTGATCACCCGTTCACATCAGTTCGATGTTATCCCACTTTCGCTTCCACTCCCTCTAGGAGGACACAAAAAGCTAGAGTAACACAGCGGGTCAGGCAGAATCTATGGTGAAAAGGAATAGGTGACGTTTCCGGTCGAGACCCTTCTTCAGACTGAGAGTCAAGGGAAAGGGAGAGGAGTGATATAGACGACACATAGAACAAAGGCATGAAAGATGCACAACGCAACAATGATCATGGAAAGGTGGAGCCCACAATGGTCCATTGTTGGCTGTGGAGAAGGTAATAACGAGTTATACAGACAGTGAAACTCAACAGGACGACAGTGAAACTAGTACGACAAGTAGGGCAAGGGCGCGACGGAGAGAGGGGAGATGCAAAGGTTACTTGAAGTTAGAGAAATCAATTATCAAACTGGGTTGTAAGCTGCGCAAGCAAAATATGAGGTGCTGTTCCTCCAATTTGCATTTGGCCTCACTCTGAAAATGGAGAAGGCCCAGGACAGATAGGAAATGGGAAGAGGAGTTAAAGTGTTTGGCAACTGGGAGATTAAGTAGGTCAAAGCTTTCCGCCAAACGATCACCCAGTCTGGTCTTGCCAATTTATAGGAGTCCACACCTGGAACGGTGGATACAGTAGATGAGGTTGGAGGATGTGCAAGTGAACCTCTGCCTCACCTGAAAGGACTGTCAGGGTCCTTGGCCAGAGTCGAAGGAGGAGGTGTCGGGACAGGCGTTGCATCTCCTGCGGTTGCAGGGGAAGGTACATGGAGAGGGGGTGGTTCTAACGATAGGTCCTTTTATCCAATCTATCTAGGCCTTTCACTATTCGGTAAGTTTCAATGAGGGTCCCCCCTCATCTTTCTAAACTAAACAAAACAAAACACATGTGCTTGGTGTGATCGTCTTTACTCAGCCTGCCTGAAAGAATGCAGGAGATGTCAAGGACCAAGAGGGAGTTCATCAGCGAGCTCCCGCGGGGATGAGTGTGAAGTCTGGAGCACATCATTTCCAGTCTGAATGTGTCAGTCAGCATCGAGGTCCTTTGGGTCCACAGCTGTCAGCATAGTTCTCTGCTTCCATCGGACAATGGGCAGTCATCGGTAGCTTTTGTTCCACACGGAAATCTCGCGCCTAAATAGTGCGGATGTGGAGAGGATGTTTCCACTAGTGGGAGAGTCTAGAATCAGAGGGCAAAGCCTCAGAATAAAAGGACGTACCCTTAGATTGGAGATGACGAGGAATTTCAGAAAGCATTTGATAAGGTCCCACATAGGAGATTAGTGGGCAAAATTAGGGCACATGGTATTGGGGGTAGAGTGCTGACATGGATAGAGAAGTGGTTGGCAGACAACAGGAAACAAAGAGTAGGGATTAACGGGTCCCTTTCAGAATGGCAGGCAGTGACTAGTGGGGTACCGGAAGGCTCAGTGCTGGGACTGCAGCTATTTACAATATACATCAATGATTTGGATGAAGGGATTCAAAGCAACATTAGCAAATTTGCAGATGACACAAAGCTGAGTGGCAGTGTGAACTGTGAGGAGGATGCTATGAGAATGCAGGGTGACTTGGACAGGTTGGTGGGAGTGGGCAGATGCATGGCAGATGAAGTTTAATGCGGATAAATGTGAGGTTATCCACTTTGGTAGCAAAAACAGGAAGGCAGATTTCTATCTAAATGGCGTCATGTTGGGAAAAGGGGAAGTACAACGGGATCTGGGGGTCGTTGTTCATCAGTCTATGAAAGTAAGCATGCAGGTACGGCAGGCAGTGAAGAAAGCGAATGGCATGTTGGCCTTTATAACAAGAGGAATCAAATATAGGAGCAAAGAGGTCCTTCTGCAGTTGTACAGAGCCCTAGTGAGACCACACCTGGAGTATTGTGTGCAGTTTTGGTCCCCTAATTTGAGGAAGGACATTCTTGCTGTTGAGGGAGTGCAGCGTAGGTTTACAAGGTTAATTCCCGGGATGGCGGGACTGTCATATGCTGAGAGAATGGAGCAGCTGGGCTTGTACACTCTGGAGTTTAGAAGGATGAGAGGGTATCTCATTGAAATATAAGATTGTTAAGGGCTTGGACACGTTAGAGGCAGGAAACATGTTCCCGATGTTGGGGGAGTCCAGAACCAGGGGCCACAGTTTAAGAATGAGTAAGCCATTTAGAACGGAGACGAGGAAACACTTTTTCTCACAGAGAGTGGTGAGTCTGTGGAATTCTCTGCCTCAGAGGGCGGTGGAGGCAGGTTCTCTGGATGCTTTCAAGAGCTAGATAGGGCTCTTAAAAATAGCAGAGTCAGGGGATATGGGGAGAAGGCAGGAATGGGGTACTGATTGGGGATGATCAGCCATGATCATATTGAATGGCAGTGCTGGCTCGAAGGGCCGAATGGCCTACTCCTGCACCTATTGTCTATTGAATTTCTTTAACCAGAGGGTGGTGAATCTGTGGAATTCATTGCCACAGACAGCTGTGGAGGCCGAATCATTGGGTATTTTTAAGGCGGAGATTAATGGGTTCTTGATTAGTAACGGTGTCAGGGGTTATGGGGAGAAGGCAGGAGGATGGGGTTGAGAGGGAAAGTTAGATCAGCCATGATTGAATGACAGAGGTGCGGATAGGAGATTCTGCGGCAGCAGGCGAGACTCCAGGATGGTGTGTTGCCTCCCTGGTGCCAGGGTCCAGGACGTCTCCAAGCGGCTGCACGGCATCCTCAAGAGTGAGGGGGAGCAACCGGAGGTCGTTGTGCGTGTTGGCACAGATGATATAGGTCGGAAGAGGGAGGAGGTTTTGTAACAAGAATTTACAGAATTGGGTAGAAGACTGAAAAGCAGGACCTGCTGGGTAGTGATCTCAGGGTTGCTTACATAGAACATAGAAACATAGAAAATAGGTGCAGGAGTAGGCCATTCGGCCCTTTGAGCCTGCACCGCCATTCAATATGATCATGGCTGATCATCCAACTCAGTATCCTGTACCTGCCTTCTCTCCATACCCCCTGATCCCTTTAGCCACAAGGGCCACATCTAACTCCCTCTTAAATATAGCCAATGAACTGGCCTCAACTACCTTCTGTGGCAGAGAATTCCAGAGATTCACCACTCTCTGTGTGAAAAATGTTTTCCTCATCTCGGTCCTAAAAGATTTCCCCCTATCCTTAAACTGTGACCCCTTGTTCTGGACTTCCCCAACATCGGGAACAATCTTCCTGCATCTAGCCTGTCCAACCCCTTAAGAATTTTGTAAGTTTCTATAAGATCCCCCCTCAATCTTCTAAATTCTAGCGAGTACAAGCCGAGTCTATCCAGTCTTTCTTCATATGAAAGTCCTGACATCGCAGGAATCAGTCTGGTGAACCTTCTCTGTACTCCCTCTGTGGCAAGAAAGTCTTTCCTCAGACTAGGAGACCAAAACTGTACGCAATACTCCAGGTGTGGTCTCACAAGTACCCTGTACAACTGCAGTCGAACCTCCCTGCTCATATACTCAGATCTTTTGCTATGATGCTAACATACCATTCGCTTTCTTCACTGCCTGCTGCACCTGCATGCCTACTTTCAATAACTGGTGTACCATGACACCCAGGTCTCGCTGCATCTCCCCTTTTCCTAATCGGCCACCATTCAGATAATAATCTACTTTCCTGTTTTTGCCACCAAAGTGGATAACCTCACTTTTATCCACATTATACTGCATCTGCCATGCATTTGCCCACTCACCCAGCCTATCCAAGTCACCTTGCAGCCTCCGAGCATCCTCCTCACAGCTAACACTGTCCCCCAGCTTCGTGTCATCCGCAAATTTGGAGATGTTGCATTCAATTCCCTCGTCTAAATCATTAATATATATTGTAAATAGCTGGGGTCCCAGCACTGAGCCTTGCGGTACCCCACTAGTCACTGCCTGCCAGTGTGAAAAGGACCCGTTTACTCATACTCTTTGCTTCCTGTCTGCCATACAGTTCTCTATCCACATCAATACTGAACCCCCAATACCATGTGCTTTAAGTTTGTATACTAAGCTTCCAGTACCTCGTGCTAGTGAAGGTAAGAATAGGAAGATAGAGGAACTGAATGGGTGAATGAGGACTGGTGCAGGATTCAGGGATTCAGATTTCTGGATAATTAGGATCTCTTCCGGGGCAGCATGGTTTTATATGTGGGAGGTTTTGTCTCACAAATCTGATTGATTTTTTTGAAGATGTGACCAAAAAGGTTGATCAGGGCAGAGCTGTAGATGTTGTGTATATGGCCTTCAGTAAGGCATTCAACATGGTTCCACATGGTAGGCTGCTCTGGAAGGTTAGATTGCATGGAATCCAGGGGGATCTAGGAGTACAGGTGCATGGTTCCTTGAAGGTCGAGTTGCAGGTAGATAAGGTGGTCAAAAAGGCTTTTGGCACTTTGGCCTTCATCAGTCTGAGTATTGAGTATAGAGGTTGGGAGGTCATGTTGCAGTTGAATAAGACGTTGGTGAGGTCGCATTTAGAATATTGTGTTCAGTTCTGGGCACCATGTTGTAGGAAAGATATTGTCAAGCTTGAAAGGGTTCAGAAAATATTTATGGGAATGTTGCCAGGACTAAAGGGTGTGAGCTCTCGGGAGAGGTTGCGTAGGCTGCGTCTCTATTCCATGGAGCGCAGGAGGATGAGGGGAGATCTTATCGAGGTATACAAAATTATATGAGAGGAATAGATCGGGTAGGTGCACAGAGTCTTTTGCCCAGAGTAGGGGAATCGAGGACCAAAGGACATAGGTTCAAGGAGACGGGGAAAAGATTTAATAGGAATCCGAGGGGTAACGTTTTCACACAAAGGCTGGTGGGTGTTTAGGACAAGCTGCCAGAGGAGGTAGTTTAGTCTGGGACTATCCCATCGTTTAGACAGGTGCATGGATAGGACAGGTTTGGAGGGATCTGGACCAAGTGCAGGCAAGTAGGACTGGTGTAGATGGCACATTGGTGGGCGAGTTGGGCCGAAGGGTCTGTTTCCACGCTGTATCACTCTATGACTCTAATAGACTGGATGGGCCGAATGCATTAATTATGCTCCAAAGTCTTATGAGCAATATCTATAAAAGCATAACGTAACACATCCTTTCTGTGCAATTTGATATTGTTCACACATTCCTGAAACAATATTTAATGGCTTCAGAAAGTCTGATGTGAGCCACAGACCATGTTCCATTTCTCATTACCTTATCTGCAAAAGCACAATGTATATTACAGTTTATTGACCCAAAAGCTGGAGTAACTCAGCGGGACAGGCAGAATCGCTGGAGAGGAATGGGTGACATTTCGGGTGGAGACCCTTCTTCAGACTGAAAGTCACGGGAAAGGGAAACGAGAGATATAGACGATGATGTAGAGAGATATAGAACAATGAATGAAAGATATGCAAAAAAGTAACGTTGATAAAGTGAACAGGCCATTGTTTGCTATTTGTTGGATGAAAATGAGAAGCTGGTGCGACTTGGGGAGGGATGGAGAGAAAAGGAATCCCGGAGTTACTTAAAGTTAGAGAAATTAATATCATACCACTGGGTTGTAAGCTGTCCAAGCGAAATATGAGATGCTGTTCCTCCAATTTGCGTTTGCCTCACTCCGACAATGGAGGAGACCTAGGACAGAAAGGTAATTATGAGAATGGGAATGAGAATTAAAGTGTTTAGCAACCGGGAGATCAGGTAAGTGTATATTACAGTTCTCCAGGCACTAGGGTAAGGTAGAACCAAAAATAAAAAATCCTCCATAATTCAAAAATCACAAGAGGTCACGGTTAAGAATAGCTTCTTCCAGCAACCATCAGGCTCTTGAATGCTGCACAACGCTAACCTCAGCAACTATGATCTTCTAGACTTTAGAGATACAGTGTGAAAACAGGCCCTTCGGCTAACTGTGTTCAAACCGACCAATGATCATCCCTTACACTAGCTCTATCCGAAACACTCGGGACAATTTATCAAAGCCAATTACCTTACAAACCTGTTTGTCTTTGGAGTGTGGGAGGAAACCGGAGCACCCGGAGAAAACCCACGCGGTCACGGGGAGAATGTACAAACTCCGTACAGACAGAACCCAGAGTCAGGATTGAACCCTGGTCTCTGGCGCTGCACGGCAGCAACTCCACTGCTGTGCTGCCCTCTGGGCTGTTTCTTTGGTTGTTCTACCAACTTCAGATTTTGCACTATCTTGGTTACCTTGTATTATGGTCATGAATTTATTGTATTATTGATTATTATATCTTTATCCATGTGTGATTCTGTTTATGGGCCTGTTAAACTGCAACAAGTAAGAATTTCATTGTTCCATTGCTGGTATACAGTATATGACAATTAAACACTGTTGAAAATAAATAGTCATACAATGTCAAAGAAATGGTAATAGTGGTATGAACAATATGCCCTTGTATGGAGTCACGATGTCACGTTGCAGCTCTGCAGAACTTTGGTTAGGTCGCATTTGGAGTATTGCATTGAGTTCTGGTCGCTCCATTACAGGAAGGATGTGGAGGCACTGGAGACGGTGCAGAGGAAGTTTACAAGACTGGTGCTTGGATTAGGGGGTATTAGCTGTTGGGAGAGGTTGGGCAAACTTAGATTGTTTTCGTTTGAACACCGGAGGTTGATGGGGAGACATTATAGCAGTTAATAAAAAGATGAGAGTTACAGATAAGGTGGACAGTCAGAACTTTTTTCCCCCCACGGTGGAAATGTTAAAGTCTAGCTTTAAGGTGAGAGGGTCAAAATTTAAAGGAGTTATGAGGGGCAAGTTTTTGTTTTACACAGAAGATGCTGAGTGCCTGGAACGCATGTCAGGGGTGGTGGTGAAGGCAGATATAGCAATGGTGTTGAAGAGGCTTTTAGATAGACACATGGATATGGAGGGGGTATGGATTATGTGTAGGTAGAGGAGATTCGTTTATCTTGGCATCATGTTGGCAAGAACATTGTGGGCTGAAAGACCTACTCCTGTGCTGTACTGTTCTATGTTTGATGATGGTCGGTGATAGTCAGCAGATTGTAATGCGTTTATCTATCCGCAGAAGGACTTCAGAAGATCTAAACTGTCTAATTTTCAATAACCCAGAAACAGATCCAGGATCGACAGTGAACATGGTTAACTTACTCTAGACTTCAGAGATGCAGCTCGGAAACAGGCCCTTCGGCCCACAGAGTCTGCGCCAACCAGCGATCACCTTGTACACTAGCACTATCCCACACACTAGGGACAATTTGGAATTTTACTTAAGCCAATTAACCTATAAACCCATACATCTTTGGAGTGTGGGAGGAAACCAGAGCTCCCGGAGAAAACCCATGTGGTCATGGAGATAATGTATAAACTCCGTACAGACAGTACCCATAGTCAGGATCGAACACTGGTCTCTGGCGCTGTGAGGTAGCAACCACTGGGCCACCCTTGCGCAACTGTTTCCAAAAAAGCCTCTCAGGTCAATGAGTTCTTGCAGAGAATATGAATGATCATTTTAATCAGATATAATAAGCAAGTTCGGTATTCCAATAAACACAAGGAATCATGGGATTGTCAAAGGTCACTCATGATAAACACCCCCAGCAACCGTGCCGCCGCATGCACACAGACCCGCGCCTCATCCGCAGCCATGATCGAACCCGGGCCTCCGGCGCCGCGGAACTGCCACTGGACCATCCCCGTCCCCCAGAGCGCCCCATTCCCGTCCAGGGGCGGCCGGAGACACCCGGAGCGACCCCGGACCGACGGGACATCAGCCCGCCGCAGCGGCGGCCCAGGCCCACAGCCAGCGTGGTTAAGAAACGCCAATGCCAGCTCAACTATGCCTCTCCTGCCGGGTAACCGACAGCCCTGGACCGAAGGGACACCAGTCCGCCGCAGCAGCGGCCCAGGCCCACAGCCAGCGTGGTGAAGAAACGCCAACGCCAGCTCAACTCTGCCTGTCCCGCCGGGTTAACCGACAGCCCTGGACTGACAGGGCACCAGCACAGTGTAGTGGAGCTAGCGCTTTTTTCTCCGCGCCGGCTGCAACCCCTGGCCGCCACCGCAACGGGCTGGCGCCCCGCAAGTCCAGGGCCACCGTTCAACCCGGCGGGTACACGCAGAACCGAGCCGGAGCCAGCACCTCGTCTCCGTGCCGGCTGCAAGCCTGGGCCGTCACCGGAACGGGCCGGCGCCACGCCAGACCAGGACCAATCCGGACATCCCTGGCCGCCCCCCAGACAGGGACGGGACACCCGGGAGGGAACGGGGACAGCCCAGCAGCAACGGAACAGCACCTGTAGCGCCGGAGAGCTGGGCCCAATCCCGACCACAGATTAAACTCAGGTCTGTACCCATGCAGAAGCACAGCCGCCAAGAATGTTTATCGCGAGTGACCCATGACCTGGCATGCGCAGTCGGAATACCGAACTCACTTACTGCCATACAATGGGAAATACTAATCAATTTAACACTTTTATAACATCCATAAATTACACTTTACAGCATCCCTAACTATAAACATTCCTTCCTCTAAGTTGGCTGATCTCATAATTGTATGTGGAACTGGAAACATTATTTAGATTAACTCATTTGATTGATCAAAAATATTAATTAAAAATCACAACACTGAATATAGATTGGTGCATCATTTATTGCTGATTCACAATTGAGCTGACACTTTATTGGTGCTGATGTGTCTTTAAAGGTAGTCTTTTAAAATAAACCAATATGAAATGGAACAGTAATTGGCATAGTGTGATCAACTCTCTTTAATTCCTTTTGATATTCTTAATTGTTAATCTTGTATTCTGCCATTACTCCTGATCACCCTCTGGTAATGGGTTATAGGGAGATTCACAATTTATAACATAGAACAGCACAGTACAGCACTGGAATGGGCTCTCCGGCTCACGTTTACTGTGCCACACACAATGCCAAATTAAACTAATTTCCTCTGCCTGCATGTGATCCATATCCCTCCATTCCATGTTGGCGGTTGTGGGCAAGTTGCGCCGAAGGGCCTGTTTTCACACTGTATCACTCTATGACTACATTATACCTCCACCATGCATGAATGCTTCAAAATCAAGCGATCGAGTTTTATTGCCATATACTCAAGCATAGAAACATAGAAAATAGGTGCAGGAATAGGCCATCGGCCCTTCGAGCCAGCACTGCCATTCAATATGATCATGGCTATTCATCTAAAATCAGTACCTTTCCTGTTTTTTCCCCATACCCTTTGATGTCGTTAGCCTCAAGAACTAAATGTAACTCTCTCTTGAAAACATCCAGTGAATTGGCCTGCACTGCCTTCTGTGGCAGAGAATTCCACAGATTCACAACTCTCTACGTGAAGAAAGTTTGTCCTCATCTCAGTCCTAACTGCCCCCCCCCCCCTTTATTCTTAAACTGTGACCCATGGTTCTGAATGCCCCCAACATCGGGAACATTTTTCCTGCAGCTACAGTAAGTGAAAATCTAGCAGGCAAGCAGGATGCTTTCTCCAACCACTCCAATTTGAAGTCCACTACCTTCCACCGTTTCTACCCAGTGCTTGGTAGTTACTTCCAGCAGCCACTGGTTGTCCTCCAGGATGCATCGAGCCGCAGTCTGATCCATGCCGATCACCTGGGCAAATTCGACACAGAGACTCTCTCTCTCTCTCTCTCCCCCCTCTTCTGCTTTCTCTCCTCTCAACCCCCCTCTCTCTCTCTCCTCTCACCCTCTCTCTCTCTACTCTCACCCCTCTCTCTCCCCTGTCTCCCCCTCTCACTCTCTCCCCTTCCCTCTCTTCTCTCTCCCCCTCTCTCTTCCCCCCCTCTCTCCCTCCCACCTTACTCTTCCCCCTCTCTCTTGTCCCCTCTCCCCTTCTCCCCTCTCTTTCCCCTAACTCTCTCTCCCCCTCTCTCTCTTCTCTCTCTCCCCCCTCTCTCTCCTCTCTCCCCCTCGCTTCCCCAACCTCTTTCTCCCTCCCTCTCTATCTCCCCCTCTCTCTCCCTCTCCACACACTCTCCCCTCTCTCTCTTTCCCCTCTCTGTCTCTCCTCTCACCTCTCTCTCTTCCCCCCCCTCTCTTCCCCATTTCTCCCTCCTACCTCACTCTTCCCCTTACCCTCTCCCCCTTTCTCTGTCTCTATCTCTTTTTCATTGCCCCCCTATCTATTCTTTCCCGGCTCCGTTTCTTCTCTTTCCCCCTCGCCCCCCTATTCCCCCTCTCGCCTGTCCCCTTCTCTCCTCCATTCTCTCCTACCCTCTCCTCCCTCTCTCTCTCTTCCCTCTTTCTTCCCTCTCACACTCCCCCCCTCTCCCTCCTCACTCTCCCCTACCTCTCTCTCCCCCCCCTCTTCTCTCTCTACATTCACTCCCCCCTGTCTCACCCCTCTCTCTCTCCCCACTGTCTCCCTGTCTCCTTCCCCTCTCTCTCTCTCCACCTCCCTTTGAGAGTCTGTCCCTTCGGCACAGAGATTCTCGCGGCAGCGGCAGCGGCAGTGGCGCAACGCTTCCGACGCCTCCGACGCCCGGGACACTCGCACTGTCCGTAGTGCTCCATGGCCGAAGCTGCAGCGAGCGACACGGCGGCCCCGGCAAACACTCGTCCGTCCCGGCTCCCCGCATCTGTTCCGGCTGCTGGTCCTGCTCCCATCCCTCCCGCAGCCCCTGCTCTCCAAAACCCGCGGACCATGTAGTTTATCAGAGTTTTGATATTTTCATTGATCACAAAATTTCTCACCACTGAGCGTGAGAAACTTCTGATGAGCGTGAGGGCGTGAGAGTTTGCTTGAGGGCGTGAGTCTCACGCTCAAAGCGTGAGAGTTGGCAGCCCTGTAACCACCACCGAGTCCACGCTGACTATCGATCACCCATACACACTAGTTCTACATTATCCCACTTTTACATCCACTCCCTACACACTAGGGGGAATTTACAGAGGCCTATTAACCTACAAACCATGTATGTCTTTGGGAAGCAATCCAATTTTGTCCAAGGAACTGCAGGTGCTGAGTTATACCAAAGATAGACACAAAACACTGGAGTAACTCAGCAGGTCAGACAGCATCTCTGGAGGAAAGTAGCAGATGACGTTTTAGGTCAGAACCCATGTTCAATCAAAATTTTACCCACTTTCTCCCCCTACTCTATTAGTCGGAAGAAGGGTTCCGACCTGAAATGTCGCCTATTTCTTTTCTCCAGAGATGCTGCCTGACCCTCTTGAGTTGCTCCAGCTCTTTGTACCAATTTTATCCAATCTCTCCTGAGAGTTAATACCCTCTAATCGAGGCAGCAGTAGCCACTAATCAAGGCAGACTTTAATATTAGTAAACTATGAATATATAAAAGACTATTTCTGAGGTGACAGGCAAATTATTACAGGATGCAACATTGTCAAACCATGCAGTACTCCTTATTATGCATTGAACAATTTGTGCATGTAAATATATTTCTTGTTGTGGTTTAAAGATAAATACCTAAAATCTGATACTCTGCATCAAAAGGAAAATCAAATAAAAATCCTCAATTTATTTTCTTAAACTGACACTGTGCCATTTATTGGTTGCTAAGCAACACAAGGCACTGCTGATACCGTGAAGATGTTGAAACTGTTGGTTCCGACACTTCATTTATCCTTTCAGCTTGGTAAGCATTCCACACAAGCAGACCATTTCACATAATGGTCAGGATAGCTTTTATGCTTCATGGTTGAAGTCTAATGTATGTTGCAATGGTGTGAAGATGCACTGGAGAAAGCATGCCAAACTTCACAGCTTGGTTTGAGAACAGCTCTGCCCAAGACCTCAAGGAATTGCAGAGTGGTGGGTGTAGCCCAGTCCATCACACAGAACAGACTCCCAACTAATGATTCATGGAGTCATACAGCACGGAAAAAGGTACTTCAACCCAACTTGCTCATGCCCTACCTGCACATGGAGCATGACAAGTCCCGTCCACCTTGGCCCATCCACTAAATCTATCTTATCCATGTACCTGTCCAAACGTCTCTTAAACATTGTGATAGTACCCGTCTCAACTTCCTCCTCTGGCAGCTCGTTCCATACACCCATCACCCTTTGTGTAAAAAAGTTACCCCTCAGGATCCTATTAAATCTTTCCCTCCTCAACTTAAAGCTATGACCTCTTGTTCTCGATTCCCCTAACCTGGGCAAAATTCACTATCCATCTATACTTCACATTGCCTTGGGAAAGCAGCCAGTTTAATCAAAGATTTGTCCCACCCATTCCTCCTTCTCCCTGCTCCCGTCAGTATAGAAGCTTGAAAGTGCGCGCCACAAGACTCAGGAACAGCTTCTTCCCCTCTGTTATCAGGCTTCTGAACGGTCCTTCCATAAGCTAGGGTAATGTCCGATTCACCTCTACCCTATCGAGGACATTGGACTTTGTATCTGGAACTGATTCGCTACAATGCTACAATGCTGAGAACTATATTAAGCATTCGGTATCTTCCCCTTTGCTGTTTCAGGGGCTGTTTCCATGCTGTATCTCTGAACCAACCCTGCCGGATGAGAGAGAGGAATAACGAGGGTGGAACAAGTTTTTGATTATGTTGGCTGCTTTCCCGAGGCAGCATAAAATGTAGATGGAGTCGATGGTAGGGATCCTGGTCTGTGTGATGGGCTGGATACATTGATGAAGCAATATCAACTCTTTTCCCCAGAGTAGGGGAATTAAGGGGAGAGGGGAAAGATTTAATGGGAACCTGCGGGGCAACTTATTCACTCAGCGGATGGTGGGTATATGGAGGAGGTAGTTGAGGTAGGTACTACAATGTCATTTCAAAGACATTTGGACAGGTACATGGATAGGAAGGATTTATAGGAATATGGGCCAAATGCAGGTGGGATTATCTTAGATGGGGCATCTTGGTCGGCATGGACGAGTTGGGCTGAAGGTCCTGTTTCCGTGGAATACGACTGTATGACTAAATGCTCTGCTACAGCATAAGGCATTCCATTTTTTGTGCATGATGTAAAGATGCCTTTGAACATCACTGTAGAAAGCAATGGGTGATATTCATCAAATCTGCCAGCAATTTGCCCCTCGTATCTGCAGTCTTTCAAAGCCAATAAACCAAAATCTTTTAAGATACCATGTAGGAACTAAATATTGTGTTCAAAACAAAAGCAGACTCGTTACATGAATCTATATTTAATGTTCCTTGTGTTGCAAACATGTAACAATGTAACTACAGAACTTCCTGGTGCACTAAAAGTATAACCATCTGTGACATGTGGCATATTTCAATTATAAGGAAATATTCTGCATAGGGCTAGAGAGTTGTATTCTACATTTATTGATCTACGTGTAATAGTATTCTTCTTCTTAGGCCCCCTTCGGTCATGGCTGACCATGGGTGTCTCCAGGGTGCGATTCCCTATATGGAGGACGCCTGTGCGTGACTTTGTTTAACGTGGGGAGACTGGTGCACAGACAGCCACCCCACAGTCCTTGACAGATCTGGGTCAGGATCCAGTGGCATGGAGACCCTTTTCTCCAAGACGACCGGAGACCCTTTTCTGCTGCAGCCTTCATCTGCCTTCCCAGCCGTTGTGCCGCTCCACTAAGGTCAGCCATCGTCCTCTGCCTGTTCCACCATTGTGGTCTTGGTTGTAATAGTATACATTTATATAATTCATCCATAACTACAACTGAAATATAATTTGAAAAATAACCAATATTTTAAATATCTTCAAATTCGTGATTATCTGAAAAAATACACAAAAGACTATCATAATATGCCTTCCGACTTACTGGATGAAGCAATGAAGACAAAGGCGGAATCAGCTAATCTAATATCGTACCTATATAATATCATTTTAAACATAGAAATACCCACAACAGATGGAATTAGAAGAGACTGGGAACAAGAATTAGCTATAAAAATTTCAAAAGAGAGCTGGGATAATCATTTACTACAGGTGCATAAATGTTCGATCAACATACGACACACGCTTATCCAATTCAAAACATTACATAGACTATATTATTCAAAAACGAAATTAAATAAAATCTTCCCAAATGTTTCACCAATCTGTGATAAATGTCTGTGTCAAGAAGCTACCATAGCGCATTCTTTTGTTTTGTGTACAAAAATCCAAAAATTCTGGTATGAAATATTTGATGTTTTTTCAAAATTAATCAAAATAAAACTGGTACCAAAACCAGAATGGATCATTTTTGGAATATCGGAAGGTAACCCTGAATTAAACGTGTATCAGAAGAATTTATTCAATTACGGGCTAATAATGGGAAAAAAGCTCATACTTAAATTCTGGAAAAATGCGCCCACACCAACAATAAAAATGTGAATATCAAATATGTTTGAAACATTACAACTGGAAGAGATGAGATTCCTCTTAGCAGGTAAAGCAGACCAATTCCAAAAGACGTGGTCTACGTTTCTGGACCTATTACAAGCATGAGGTGCAATAGTGATTTTAAAAATAAATAAATAAATAAATGGTATCAGGACCTGGCAATGGGAGGTAAAACAACAAAAACAGACTTGGTTGGTAGTCTTTCTGCGGAGTTTAATGTTATAATAGAGCGAATGTTCCTACTTTCTTTTACTTTCTTTTCTAGGGTCTACTTTCTTACTTTACTTCCTTCTCTAACTTCTTTTCTAAGGAGCTTTCTTTTCCCAACACTCTCTTGCACTTCACGACTCTTGCGCACTTTCTTTACTTTCCTTACTTCTATCTTTTTCTTAAAGCTCAAAAAAATGAAGCGGTACAAAAAATGTATTAAGATATATGTGTTGTGTATTATTGTAATTTACCGTACTTCCAATAAAAATAACTTTAAAAAAAAATATATATATAATTCATCCATAACTAAAGTAAACCTTTAGGTACTATCACAATGTTTAAAAACATTTGGACAGGTACATGAAAAGGTTTAGAGGGATATGGCCAAACGCCGGCAGATGGGACTAGTGTTGGTCGGCATGGAGGAGTTGGGCCGAAGGGCCTGTTTCCACACTGTATGATTTTGACTCTCTATGACTTTTTCAGAGTCTTTTTCTCCAGGGTAGAGGATTCTAAAACTAGAGGGCACAGGCTTAGGTTGAGAGGGGAATGATTTAAGAGGCACATCAGGGGCAACTTTTTCACTCAGACTATAGTCCGTATCTGGAATGAGCTGCCAGATGAAGCTATAGGTGGATACAATTACAACTTTTAACATACATTTGAATGGATAGATCGATAGGGTTTTGAGGGATACGGGCCAAATGTCAGCAAATGGGACTAGCCCAGTATGCCAACTTGGTCGGCCTGGACAATATGGGCCGAAGGGCCTGCTTCTGTGCTCTACAGCTCCGACTCTATAACCCTAAATGATTATTTACCACTTTTAAAACATTTAAAAGCTAGAAGGCTTTGGGAATGAAAAGAAAACAGTCAAAAATAAGAACAACTTTTAAAAAGATGCATTTCTCTTCACATTGCTTGTGCTTTTATAAAATGTTGAGGAATTAACAGCACGTGTAGAAGTCAATGAATGTTACCCAATAACCATAACAGAAACATGGTCAACAACAATAACAAAATTTAAGAGGCAAAAAGACGTTAGGTACCTAGATAGGACAGGTTTAAAGGGATACAGGTCAAATGCAGGCAGGTGGGACTGGTATAGATGGGGCACGTTGGTCGGCATGGCAAAGTTGCGTCGAAGGGCCCGTTTCCAAGGGTGTATGACTGTTCACAGAACGAGCAAGAATAGAAATTAAATAAGCCAGGATCCTTAAAGTTTAGAAGAGATAGAAAAATGGAAAAAGTGGATTATCCCTGAGAATAAAGGATAAAGATTGCAGACAGAAACGGTTGAGAGTAGAAACACGGAACAGCAGATGTTGGTTGAATTGAATTTGAATTTGAATTGATTTTTATTAGGGACAGTGCATATTAATAAACATTTGCATGTAATATGCAAGATTGTAGCCAGTAGCTAATTTCCATCTTTAGTCCCAACACAAGGTAAACACATCCCAAACAAGGTAAAAACAAAAGACAAAAACAAAAACAAAACAAACAATAAAGTAAAAAAGTAGCAATAAAAGAGTACCATAGGATATTTTTAATGTAGATTATGATTGCAATTTTGATTTTGCAGTAACCATGTTTTTAGATGTTTGGTAAATGAGGTAAGGGTTGGCAGATCCCGTATGACGCATGGTATCGCGTTCCAGGTCTGCGACGCTCGATATGAAAATACTGACTGCCCAAAGACACTTTTCCTAAACGGGACTATACAATCACCCCTGGAGGCTGCTCTTGTCGACCTATTTGTGTTTTTCTTTATGAAGTCCTTTAACGGAGGTGGGGCTAGTCCACGGAAGGTTTTGTAAACCAAAATCGAGTCCGAATATTTTATTACGTTTTCCCAGCTCAGCAGATCAAATTTCTTCAGGATGCTACAGTGATGGTACATTCTGGGCTTTTTGTCAAGAGTTTTTAGGGCTTGTTTATAAGCAATTTCAACAGGCTTTAGTGTGGACTTACATGCCAGTGACCAAGTTGTTATACAGTAGGTCATGTATGGCACAATCATTGCATTAAAGTATAGTTTGGCTGAATCAATAGTTAAATTATTTCTAATATATCTAAAGTTGGACAAATTAAATTTTATTAAATTTACTGTTCTTTTCACCTGTTGTTTGAAGCAGAGCTGTGAATCGATCACGATTCCTAAATATTTACAAGACCAGAGTAACTCAGCGGGTTAGGCAGCATCTCTGGAGAACAAGGATGGGTGACATTTTAGGTCAGGACCCTTCTTCAGACTCTAGAATAGATGGTTTCTGGTTCATTATGTTGAGAAATCAACCAGGGAATAGGTAATTATAAATATAAGATTGTGAAATGAGAAAGGTTAATTAACAATGTTAGCAAGTGGTCTTCAGGGAAGAGTGATCATATTTCGATCAAATATTTTATCACGATTGAAAATGATTTGGTTCAATCAACAACCATGACCCCACATGAAATAAACGGCAAAACATGAGGTGCTGGAGGAACTCGGCGAGTCATGCAGCTTATGTGTTGAGTTACTCCAGCTCTTTGTGTGTTTTTCGCAAGGTTCCAGCATCTGCAGTTCCTAACCCCTCCAAAACCACAAAAGGTTTCAGGCATGAACGGACTTTGGCAAAATGGGAAATCATGTTCCAAGATGCTGCAGTAATGGTTCATCAGAATGTTGCCTGGATTAGAGGGTGTTAGCTAGGAGGAGATATTGGACAAACTTGAATTCTTTTCTCTGGATCGTCAGAGATTGAGGGGAGGAGACTTGACGGGAGTTTATAAAAATAATGAGAGGCATAGATAGGTTAGACTGTCAGAACCTTTTTTCCCTGGGTAGAAATGCCAAATCAAAGGAGATGTGCGGGGCAAGTTTATATTTTACATAGAGGGTGATGGGTGCCTGGAATGCACTGCCAGGGATGGTGGTGGAGGTAGATACAATGTACATGGATAGGCAGGGAATTGTGGGATATGGGTCATGTACAGGCAGCGAAGATTAATTTAACTTGGCATCATGTTCGACACATACATTGTGGCTGAAGGGCCTGTTCCTGTGCTGCACTGTTCTATGTTCTAAATGAGCAATGACTCAAATTTCAAGAATTAATATATAGTTTACATAAATATTTACCTCTCTACAACATTAAGACCCAATTTCATCCTGCTGTTGCTAACCAGAGACACGGTGGGCCAAAGGGCCTGTTTCTACACTTTATGACTCGAGACGAGAAGTAAATTATTTATTTAGGTCACGGGAAATGGGGTAGAAATGTTGCATAAACAGCAGCAAACCCACGAACGGAACATTGACAAATGTCAGGGAAAGAGAATTAAGGAAAGAAGTGGTAGAGACAACTGGCTATGGTCCGTCAGTGTAATAGTCAAGTGGCAGAATTACAGCTGACAGACGGGAGAGCTTCTCGGCGGCATTTGGGATCATGTACGCAGTCAAACCGACGAAAGACCATTGATACGACGTTAAGAACTACAGAAATGGCTCCTGTGGACGACCCAGCTACTTCAGTAGAAGAACCAACAGAGGCTGCATCGAGTAACAGGGAACATCGCAGCCAACCATCCTCTCCATCAGCTGAGCACGAAGATACCCTTATAGAAGCTGCCCCCCTGCGTCAGCCGGTACCAGGCAGGATAGCAGCAAGGAAATCATTTCATCATTCTTCTATGAACATCTACAGAGCATTCAGAAAGTATTCAGAGCCCTTCACTTTTTCCACGTTTTGTTATGTTACAGCCTTATTTTAAAATGGATTGATTTTTTTTTTATCAGCGATCTACGCACAATACCCCTGAATGAAGAAGCGAAAATAGGTGCTTAGAAATTTTTGCAAAGTAATCAAAAATAAATAACTGAAATATCACATTTACATAAGTATTCAGACCCTTTGCTATGACACTCAAAATTGAGCTTAGGTTCATTCTGTTTCCATTGATTATCCTTGAGATGTTTCTACAACTTGATTGGTGTCCACCAGTGGTAAATTAAATTGATTGGACATGATTTGGAAAGGCACACACCTGTCTATATAAGGTCCCACAGTTGACAGTGCATGTCAGAGCAAAAACCAAGCCATGAAGACGAAGGAATTGTCCGTAGGCCTCAGAGACAGGATTGTGTCGAGACACAGATCTGGGGAAGGGTATAAAACAATTTCTGCAGCATTGCAGGTCCCGAAGAGCACAGTGGCCTCCGCCATTCTTAAATGGAAGAACTTTGGAACCACCAGGACTTTTCATAGAGCTGGCCGTCTGGCCAAACTGAGCAATCGGAGGCGAAGGACCCTGGTTAGGGAGGTGACCAAGAACCAGATGGTCACTCTGACAGAGCTCCAGAGTTCCTCTGTGGAGATGGGAGAACCTTCCAGAAGGACAATTATATTTGCAGCACTCCACCAATCAGGCCTTTATGGTAGAATGGCCAGTTGGTAGCCACTACTCAGTAAAAGACACATGACCGCCCGCTTGGTGTTTGCCAAAAGGCATGAGAAACAAGATTCTCTATTCTGATGAAACCAAGTTTGAACCCTTTGGACTAAATATCAAGTGTCACGTCTGGAGGAAACCAGGCACCGCTCATCGCCCGGCCAATACCATACCTACGGTGAAGCATGGTGGTGGCAGCATCATGCTGTGGGGATGTTTTTCAGCGGCAGGAACTGGGGGACTAGTCAGGATCAAGGGAAAGATGAACGGAGCAAAGTACAGAGAGATCCTTGATGAAAACCTGCTCCAGAGCGTTCTGGACCTCCGACTGGGCGGAGATTTCCTCCCACACTCCAAACAGGTTTGTAGGTTAATTGGCTTGGTAAATATAAAAACTGTCCCTAGTGGGTGTAGGATGGTGTTAATGTGCGGGGATCGCTGGTCAGCACGAATCAAAGGCCCTGTTTCCACGCTGTATCTCTAAACTAAACGAATCAGCCTTTCGTATTAGGCACAGGTCAATTTAACATTGTAATAAAAACACAAACTAACACAAAAATAATGTCAATCCTCACTGTTGCTCAAAAAGACACAAAGTGCTGGAGTAATTCAACAGGTTAGGTAGCATCTCTGGAGAACATGAATAGATGAGGCTTCAGGTCGAGATACCTCTTCTGTCTGAAGAATGTCACCTATCCATGTTCTCCAGAGATGCTGCCTGACCCACTGAGATAATCCAGCACTATGTGTACTTGCATGTATTAACCAGCATCTGCAGTTGCTCATTTCTATTTCCCAGTTACTGCTACTTGGTGCTGATGTGGCTGCTTCATAGTCAGAGCACAGAAACCAGCCCTTTAGCCCAACTCGTCCATGTTGACCAAGATACCCCATCTACACTAGTCACACCTGCTCGTGTTTGGTTCATATATATCTCTAAACCAATGTATATATCCAAATGTTTTTTTAGTGTTGTGATTGTACCCGCCACCCTCAACTACCTCATCTGGCAGCTGTTTACATTTACCCTCCACCATCTGTATGAAAAAGTGGCCCCACAGGATCCTATTAAATCTTTCCCCTCTCACCTTACACCCATGTCCTCTGGTTCTTTATACCTCTATTCTTGGGGAAAGGCTCTGCATTTACCCTATCTATTTCCCTCATGATCTTATACACCTTTATAAGATCAACCCTCAGCCTCCTGTGCTCCAAGGAATAGAGCCCTAGCTTGCTCAACCTCTCCCTATAGCTCAGGCCCTCGAGTCCTGGCAACATCCTCGTAAATCTTCTCAGCACCCTTTCCAGCGTAATGACACTCTTGATGGCAGAGTATCAAAAGACATTTTTGATATCAAAGTATCAAAAGGAATTTTATTTTTCCACTCTGCCTGTGGCTGTGCAGATTCAGAGAGTGTTATTGATCATGGCCTTGCTTTAATCAGAAGAACGCAATCAACAGCTACGACTGTAGCCACACGGACCTTTCTCCGTAGATCATTTGGCTTTCAGCTTTGCAACATTTGTGTCAACTGCACTGCATCTTTCAGAAATGTATTTGTACAGGAATGTGCGACCTTCATACCATTGTATTTCATTTTGAGATATTCAAAAATAGTCTTTTTTTAAATTCAGCAATATTAAAAAAATAGGTCAATGCTCGTTTCGGTATTTTTACTGTGCAAAACAGGGGGAAATTAAACCTTAGTTAGGTGGTTAAACCTCCCATTAATAGATGCTATTTTAACGATCGCTTATTAAAATGTAAAGCAGCTGAAAGCGAAAGCACAAAGACAAAATCATGGAACAAGAACGGCAATGCAATTGTTTCAATTTTAATTAGGTGATACAGCATGGAAAGAGACCCTTCAGCCCAGTCCACACCGACCAACGATCACCAGTTCTATGTATCCCACTTTGTCATCCACTCCCTACACAACAGGGGCAATTTACAGAGGCCAATTAACTTACAAACCCACGTCTTGCAAGTGTGTATTAGAGGCTGTTACTGTACCTGCCTGAACTACCTCCCCTGGCAGCTCATACAATGGTCTGCGTTGGATGACTCTGACTAAGTCTGGGATCACCCGCACTCCCCTCCTCCCCTCCCTCACCCCTACTACCCGCCCACTTGAATTCTTGCTTCCACTTTTGGTTGCCACCTATTCCCAACAGAACCTCAGACAAAAGTCAGACAATCCAGCCTCGTGCATGGAAAAATACTCTCGTCACTAGGCAACCAGCCATTAAATAGTTGCACCAGGGGACATGGTGGCAGCGTAAATCTCTGACACAACATAAAAGCATGACTGACAAACTTGCACAATGTACTCTGGCCATCACAGAAGAGTTGACCATTAATACTGCAGCCACATGAAATCACTAAACAAAAATCCTGCTTTCAAACACTAGGATGGTGGCAAGGATCTAGATTTCTGCCATATGTAATCTTTTACAGCAGCAAACAAGATGATTTTACTGCAACCTTTACGAAAAACACACAGCTTTTCATCTATTATTGTAAGTCAGTTCAATTGCGTATTATAAATTGTTGTTGGCGAATTCCATCTAAGGTTGAGAGTCAAGTGTTTAATTGCCATATGTACAGTGCCCTCCATAAGGTTTGGGACAAAGACTCATCATTTATTTATTTACCTCTGTACTCCCCAATTTGAGATTTGTAATAGAAAAAAAATCACAGGTGGTTAAAGTGCTCATTGTCAGATTTTAATAAAGGCCTTTTTTTTTAAATACAATTTGGTTTCAAATCCCCCCCCTCCCTAATGTTTGGGACACAGCAATGTCATGTAAATGAAAGCAGCCTTGTTTAGTATTTTGTTGCATATCCATTGCATGCAATGACTGCTTGAAGTCTGTAATTCACTGAAAAATGTACAATTTTTTAGCTTTGAAAAATTCCTTTGTTGCATTAGCAGTATGTTTGGGATCATTGTCTTGCTGTAAAATGAACCGTCAGCCAATGAGTTTTGAGGCATTTGTTTGAACTTGAGCAAATAGGATGTGGCTATACATTTCAGAATTCATTATGCTAATACCATCAGCAGTTGTATCATCAATGAAGTGAGTCAGTACCTTCAGCAGTCATACATGCCCAGGCCATAAAATCCCCACCACCGTGTTTCACAGATGAGATGGTATGCTTTGGATCTTGGGCAGTTCCTTCTCTCCTCCATACTTTGCTATTGGCATCACTGTGATATGTTAATCTTCATCTCATCTGTCCACAAGACCTTTTTCCAGAACTGTGGTTGCTCTTTTAAGTACTTATTGGCAAACTAACCTGGCCATCCTATTTTTGCAGCTAACCAGTGGTTTGCATCTTGCAGTGTAGCCTCTGTATTTTTGTTCATGAAGTCTTCTGCGGACAGTGGTCATTGACAAATCCACACCTGAAGAGTGTTTCTGATCTGTAGGACAGGTGTTTGGTGATTTTTCTTTATTATAGAGATAATTCTTCTGTCATCAGCTGTGGAGGTCTTCCTTGGCCTGCCAGTCCTTTTGCAATTAGTAAGCTCACCAGGGCTCTCTTTCTTCTTAACAATGTTCCAAACAGTTGATTTTGGTAAGCCTAAGGTTTGGCTGAAGTCTCTAACAGTTTTATTCTTGTTCCTCATAATGGCTTCTTTGACTTTCATTGGCACAACTTTGATCCTCATGTTGATAAACAGCAATAAAAGTTTCCAAAGGTGATGGAAAGACTGGAGGAAAGACTAGGTGCTGAGAGCTTTCTTATACCTGCATTAAGGAGGCAATTAAACACACTTGAGCTATTACAAACACCTGTGAAGCCATGTGTCCCAAACATTATGGTGCCCTGAAGTGGGGAGACTATGTATAAACACAGCTGTAATTTCTACATGGTGAAACCAAAATGTATAAAAATGGCCTTTAATAAAATCTGACAATGTGCACTTTAACTACATGTGATTTTTTTCTATTACAAATCTCAAATTGTGGAGTACAGAGGCAAATAAATAAATGATGGGTCTGTCCCAAAAATTATGGATGGCACTGTACCCAAAACAGAGCAATGAAATTCTTAGTGTAGAAACAAAGAACTGCAGATGCTGGTTAATACAGAAAAGGCCACAAAGTGCTGTAGTAATTCAGTCAGTCAGGCAGTCTGAAGAAGGGTCCCGACCCAAAATGTCATCTATCAACATCCTCCAGGGAAGGTACCTGACCCGCTGAGTTACTCCAGCACTTTGTCCTTCAATGAAATTCAAACTTGCCACAGCACAACTGGGTTGTAAACACAGTACTCATAGATAAACAATAGCACAATCAACAAAAAGACATTTCAATTAATTATAAACCCCAATATTAGTGTCAAACAGGCCGAAGTCCAAAGATGTAAATTCAGTTGTGGACATGCCAATATGGACTGAAAGAGGATTTATAGCTGAACTGAACAGCACCCTCCACAACAAAATGCAATCAGTATATTGTTCCTCCTGCCAGCTGTACACCACTCTCTGCATCAGCCTTCCCCATCACTCGCATAATACACACCATCTGTTTCACACACTCTAATTGAAACCTTCCAAAGTAATAAAAATCTGTTCAGGCACATTAATGCGCACAAGTAGCACCTGGCTTTCACACTTTATCCGTGCACAGACTGAAATAAATTTAAATTTCAGAAAACAGAAGTTATGAAGCAATTCTGGATGTTTGCAATGTTAAATTGTGGAATTTCAAAGAGATCCACAGCACAGAAACAGGCCCTTCAACCGAATCAGACCCCCCTCTCCTCACCTGGTATACACCAAAGATAGACACAAAATGCTGGAACAACTCAGCGGGTCAGGCAGCATCTAATCCTTTTCTCTAGAGATGCTGCCAGTCCTGCTGAGTTATTCCAGCATTTTGTGTCTATCTTTAGTGTAAACCAGCATCTGCAATTCCTTCCTTATACATTACCAAAGGACCTGTTCCTGTGCTGTACTGTTCTATGTTCTATTTAGTTGAATGCAAATTATAAATGGAGCAACTGGCTGCAGTCTTACCACCGTCGCCTTAGCAACATGGAGCTGTGTGTATTGATTCAGCACTCCAGGGAGCTGGAGTAAACGGCCTGGCTTAGTTTCCAGTCTTACGCTATATGAAATAGAATATAAAAGCAAGCATGCAACGCTGAGGCTTTATAAGGTGCTGGTCAGACCACATTTGGAGTATTGTGAGCAGTTTTGGTATCCCACATTGAGGAGGGATGAGCTGGCATGAGAGAGGGTCCAGATGAAGTTTACGAGAATGATTAGGTTAACATCAGATGAGCATTTGATGGCTCTGGGCCTGTACTCGCTGGAGTTTAGAAGGATGAGGGGAGGAGCTCACTGAAACTTACCGAATGGTGAAATGCCTTGAGTGAGTGAATGTGGAGAGGATGGTTCCATTAGTAGGAGAGGTTAGGACCAGAGGGTATAGTTCAGAATAAAAGTAACTTTAGAAAGGAGATGGAGGACTTTCTTTAGCCAGAGGGTGAATTTGTGGAATTCAATGCCACAGTCGGCAGTGGAGGCCAAATCAATGTGTAAAGATTGATAGGTTCTTGATTAGTAAGGGTGTCAAAGGTTACGGGAGAAGGCAGGAGAATGGAGTTGAGAAGGAAAGATAGATTAACCATGATTGAATGGCGGTGCAGACTTGATGGGCCGAATAGTTCTATTTATTATTGTCACGTGTACTGAGGTACGGTGAAAAGCATTCTTGTTGCGTGCTATCCAGTCAACGTAAAGCCTATACATGATTACAATCAAGTGTCCACAGTGTACAGACCAGAATAAAGGGTATAAAGTTTAATGCAAGATAAAGTCAAATAATGTCTGATTAAAGATAGTCTGAAGGTCTGCAATGGGGCAGATAGTAGCTCAGGGCCGCTCTCTAGTTGGTGAGTGGACGGTTCAGTTGCCTGATGACAGCTGGGAAGAAACTGTCCCTGAATCTGGAGGTGTGCATTTTCACACTTCTGTACCTCTTGCCTGATGGGAGAGGTACTTAATTATGCTGATGGCCTTGCCGAGGCAGCATGAATGGCCAATTATAGATACAAAATGCTGGAGTAACTCAGCGGGACAGGCAGCATCTCTGCAGAGAAGGAATGTATGATGTTTCGGGTCGAGACCCTTCTCCAGATTTGAGTCTGGGGGTAGATCCTACTGCCCCCAGACTAAGGAGCAGTTTCTTCCCCTTTGTTATCAGGCTTCTGAATTGTCCTTCCATAAGCTAGGGTACAGTCCGATTCACCTCTACCCCATTGCAGACATTGGACTTTGTCTCTGGAACTGATACACTACAATACAGATAACTGTATTCTGCACTCTGTATCTTCCCCTTTCCTCTACCGATTGTACTTGAGTTTGACTTGATTGTATTTATGTATAGTGTATGTGATTTGACTAGGTAGCATGCAAAACAAAGCCCTTCAGCCCACCGAGTCCACGCTGACCAGTGATCCCCATACACTAGCACTATCCTACACACTAGGGACAATTTACAATTTACCTAAGTCGATTAACCTCGAAACGTGTACATATTTGGGGCAGCACAGTGGTGCAGCGGTAGAGTTGCTGCCTTACAGTGTCATAGACCTGGGCTCAATACTGACTGCAGGTGCTGCCAGTACGGAGTTTATATGTTCTTTCCGTGACCGCATGGGATTTCTCCAGGTGGTCTGGTTTACTCCCACACTCCAAAGACATACAGGTTTGTAGGTTAATTTGGCTTTGCTAAACTTTAAATTGTTGCTAGCATGTAGGATAGTGCCAGTGTACGGGGATCGCTGGTCGGCGCGGACTCGTCGGGCCATAGGTCCTGTTTCTGTGCTTGATCTCTAAACTAAACTAAGGTTATTGTAGACATTAAGAAATTGTGTGAGACCCTCTCTCACTACTTCCCCTCAATGCACCACCTTGCTCCCCTGATCTGGAGAGAGTCCGGACCTGAAACATTACCTGTCCATTCCCTCCACAGATGCTGCCTGACCCTCCGAGTTCCTCCACCAGCAAAATAGATTGAGATGTTAGTAGTGACATGATGGCTTAATTAGAGCTGTTGTTTAAAATTAATCACACACCCCATTATAAACATAAACTGTAAACCGAACATCATTTCCCATTCGTAAATTAACCATTCCCTCCATTCATGCTGCCCAACCTGCTGAGTTCCTCCAGCACTTTGTGTTTTATTTATCATTTACAAGGAGTTTTGAACCATTTAACTGGTTCACTGAGAGTCTGGAATTGGCAGAAAGCCTGGCGATGAGACTCTCCCTGCCTGCCGAGTGCTGCAACTCAGCAGCCCGCCTGTTTATGCTTCACACATTTCCTGGCCTTCAGTCAACCTCATTGTCAGACTTGGCTTTCATTCAGAAGGCACAATGGGCAGAGCTGCTGACTCACAGCGACAGAGACCCAGGTTCGATCCCGACCTCGGGTGCTGTCTGCGTGGAATTTCAACATTCTCCCCGTGACCCTGTGACATTAGATAACAAGCCGAGGTGGGCAATATCCATCAGAAACCATAGATCAGATGGGTATGAACATAGAAGATGGAACATCAAATAGCACAGCACAGAAACAGGCCCATCAGCCCACAATGTCCATGACGAAAATGATGCCGACCATCGCTTATCTGTCTGCAAATAATCCATATCCCTCCATATCCATATGCCTATCCAAAAGCCTCTTAAAGGCCACCATCTTATCTGCCTCCACCACCACCCGTGGCAGCTCATTCCAGGCACCCACCAGTGTAAACAAATCTTGCCCCGCACATCTCCTTTAAACTTTGCCCCTCTCACCTTAAAGTATTTGATTTTCCCATCCTAGGTAAAAGGTTCTGACTGTCTACCCAATCTACGCCTCTCATTATTTTACATAGTTTTATCAGGTCTCCCCGCAAACAAACCTTCCCTTCACCCCCCTCCCCCCCCCACCACTCTTCCCTGTGCCCTGCCTGAATTCATGCCCATTTCTCCCCTCCCCACTTTCCAAATATATTCCTTCCTCTGGCTTCACAATTTGTGCATCTTCTATCCGTATCTCACACTTTGTTGCACCATCTATCGCCTTTATCCAACCATCTGCCTATCAAATCCCCCCTCACCTATATCCACCTAGCGTCATCTGAAGAAGGATCCTGACCTGAAACGTCACCTATCCACGTTCTCCAGAGACGCTGCCTGACCCGCTGAGTTACACCAGCACTTTTAGACGTTACTACTTTAGATTTTACTTTAGAGATGCAGCATGGAAAGGGGCCATTCGGCCCACAGAGTTCACGCCAACCAGTGATCACCCCATACACTAGCACTACCCTACATACTAGGGACATTTTACAATTTTCTATTGAAGCCAATTAACCTACAAACCTGTACTTCTTTGGTGGGTGGGAGGAATCAGGAGCACAGGGAGAATGTGCAAACTCCATACAGACAGCACCCATAGTCAGGATTGAACCGGGGTCTCTGGTGCTGAAAGGCTGTAATAGGCCTGTCCCACTTAGACGATTTTTTAGGCGACTGCCAGCGACTAGGACAATGGAATCCACCGAAGTCAGCTGGCGACAACCTGCGTCACCTGGCGACAACCTACGTTAACCTGGTGACAACCTAAAGCCCCTGTCCCACTTAGGAAACCTGAACGGAAACCTCTGGAGACTTTGCGCCCCATCCAAGGTTTCCGTGCGGTTCCCGGAGGTTGCAGGTGATTGCCGGAGGTTGCAGGTAGTGGAAGCAGGTAGGGAGACTGACAAAAACCTCCGGGAACCGCACGGAAACCTTGGGTGGGGCGCAAAGTCTCCAGAGGTTTCCGTTCAGGTTTCCTAAGTGGGACAGGGGCATTAGGCAGCACCTACGACAACCCAAATTGTCGGCAAAATGTTTTCAACATGTTGAAAATTTTTCGGCAGTCGCCTGTAGTTGCCTAAAAAATCTCCTAAGTGGGACAGGCCCATAACTACTGCTGCACCATGGTATATTTTTTTTAAATCAGATGATATCACCATATCTCATTAAAAATACATTAAATATATTTTTTACCATTAAATATCTTTTAACTAGGATACAGAAACACTAAGGCACTGTTCAGGAATTGTGTGAGATTCAATGCTGTCGACTGACAGATACAATACTAGAATCATATGGCAGCATTAAAAAACAGGTTGAGGATAAATAATATTTCACAGCAACCCTAACTGCTTGTGATCAATGGGTGGGAGCAGTGAATAGCTGAAGCTGCTTTCACAAGGGTACTGTCATACACAAATATGTCTCTTAGTGTGACTCATGTGTTCTGTTTTATCTTTTTAGTTATGAGATGCAGGTGGTCATGACTCAGAAACACGAATGGAAATGAATAAACAAAAGCAGCATTCATTCCCATCGCTCCTACAGACTATATGACCAGCTTCATTTCACATTAATAAACAAGGAACTGCAGATGCTGGTTTACATTTTAAAAAAGACACAAAGGGCTGGAATAACTCAACAGGTCAGGCAGCATCGTCGGAGAACGTGGAGAGGTGACATTTCGGGTCTGGTAAGAAGGGTTCCGTCACGAAACGTTGCCTAACATGTTCTCCAGAGATGCTGCCTGACCCACTGAGTTACTCCAGCACTTTGTGTTTTTTTTCATTTCAAAAATCTTCAGATCATGCAAAATATGAATGCAAAGGGATACAATTGGGACGTTTGGACAGAGATATGGATAGGAAGAGTTTAGAGGGCTATGGGCTAAATGCTGGGAAAATTGGACCAGACCAATATGCCGACTTGGTCAGCATGAACAGGGTGGGCCAAAGGGCCTGTTCCTGTGATGTATAGCTCTATGACTGAAAGTATTCACCATGGCAAGTAAACATATATATCTTAAGATGCATATCTGATAACATTTCCCTCTTTATGGCCTCCTTTATGGGTAGAGACCCTTTTGTTCTTTTTCAATCTCTCAGCGATGCCTTTGAGAAACTGGAGGCCCACCACTGCCACTGACATGACCTCTCTGGGTCTCAGTGACCTACCTGGTCCATTTCATTTAACACATTTCCTCCCTTCTCCTTCCATCAGAACAAGCACTGGTCCCACCTCCATCACATACAACAGTTCAATCGCCTTCATTTAAAAAAATCCCAACGTGACACCACGCCAGACACATGTTCTTAAAAAGATAGTTGTATTTTTTAATTAAATGCTTTCATGTTTACCTTGCACTCGAAAGATGGATGAATTTAGTGAAACTACAGTGGCGGCACGGTGGCGCAGCGCTAGAGATGCTGTTTTACAGTGCCAGTGACTAAATTTAATCCTGACTACGGGTGCTGTCTGTACGAAGTTTGCACATTTTCCCTGTGACCGTGTGGGTTTTCTCCGGCTTCCTCCCACATTCCAAAGACAGACAGGTTTGCCGGTTAATTGGCTTCTTGTAAATTGCCCCTAGTTTGCAGGATAGAAACATAGAAACATAGAAATTAGGTGCAGGAGTAGGCCATTCGGCCCTTCGAGCCTGCACCGCCATTCAATATGATCATGGCTGATCATCCAACTCAGTATCCCGTACCTGCCTTCTCTCCATACCCCCTGATCCCCTTAGCCACAAGGGCCACATCTAACTCCCTCTTAAATATAGCCAATGAACTGGCCTCGACTACCCTCTGTGGCAGAGAGTTCCAGAGATTCACCACTCTCTGTGTGAAAAAAGTTCTTCTCATCTCGGTTTTAAAGGATTTCCCCCTTATCCTTAAGCTGTGACCCCTTGTCCTGGACTTCCCCAACATCGGGAGCAATTTTCCGATAGAACTAGTGTACAGGTGAAGGCTGGTTGGCGAGGACTCGGGCCAAAGGGCCTGTTTCCATGCTGTATCTCTAAACTAAACTACCCTCAAGTTGATCATACCCGATGTATAAAGATGCCATTCGGCTGGAGAGAGATGCAAGGAAGATTTACGAGAATGTTGCCAGAAATTAAGGGCCTGAGGTACTGTGCTACTAATACTGCATTGCCGCTTTCAGGAGTGATGGACTTGGACCCCAAGATCCCTCTGTGCATCAGTACTGTTAAGGGACATGCCATTGATCGTATTTTACCCTTACATTTGACCTCACACTTGCTTGGATTAAACTCCATCTGCCATTTCATCGTGCGTGCGTGCGTGTGCGTGTGTCAGTACTTTAGAAGCTATCCTAAGAAATCATATGTATAAACTCATCTGCAGGATAAATGACTCTAAAAATGTTATTATCGTGGCCTTGTCAAACATAAGGTTTAGCACTACACGCTACGAATCGCAGTTGTGGATACA
Organism: Amblyraja radiata; assembly: GCF_010909765.2. Taxonomy (NCBI): domain Eukaryota; kingdom Metazoa; phylum Chordata; class Chondrichthyes; order Rajiformes; family Rajidae; genus Amblyraja; species Amblyraja radiata. Next base: position 37,173,093 of record NC_045962.1, read on the forward strand.
CTGGTTCGTTGTCTCGTTGTAAGACATTGATAATTCTTTTTATTCTGGATTTTAATTCATGTATTGTGGGTTTTTTTAAAATATATATAATTAATGATGCTTTTATAATTGACATACTAAGATTTTATATGTACTTTATATATGTACTATAACACACACACACACACACACACACACACACACACACACACACACACACACACAAAGTTATTGACTCATTCAGCACAAAAACAAACCCTTCAACCCAACTCACCCATTTACTTGCATTTGGTTCATATTCCTCTAAATGTCCAATGTCTTTTAAATGTTGTTATAGTAAATGATTTGCTTTGCAGCAAATGAAGCTTTTACTATGACATAAAAGAACATAAAGTTACCCATATGTCATAATCGTTCATACCATCAGTAGTAATGTCCATGAAGGGTATGTTTCTAATTGTGTGAAGCACCATCTGGATAGATGGCCATGAAACATAAGCTTCTAGCCTAGAAATTAGCTGTCGCTAATGCAAACAAACAAATGCGCTCAAAAATCTTCCTTCACTATTTAGCCAATGATTTAATCTATTTAAATAAACAGTTTGATGCCTACATTAAAGTGATGGAGAAAGGAATGGCATGTAAATACATGTGTCTGGTCTTACTGCCAACAATAACTTTGAACAATTGGTGGGGTATGAAGGCATAGATGAGCCCCATCTTCATTGAACACATAGAAAATGATCCATACATGATCGAGAGAAATGGATAAAGTCAATACTCACTGTCTCTCTCTCCAGGGTAGAGGACTCTAAAACTAGAGGGCACAGGCTTAAGGTGAGAGGGGAGATGGACCCTAAGAGTCTGCGTCTGGAACGAGCTGCCAGAGAAAGCTATAGAAGCAGATGCAATTTATTCAGAATAAAGTTTATTTTTGGGGAAAAAAGGCAATTACTTCTTTTAAAAAACATTTGGACAGATATATAGATAGGAAAGGTTTAGAGGGCTTTAGGCAAATGCAGGCAAATGTCACTTGCTTGGCATGGCAGCTTGGTTGGCATTGACAAAATGGGCCGGACCAGTTTCCATGTTGTATGAGTTTAAATGTGCATCTCTCACTCAATTGTGGCTATTTGATCCATAGCCAAGTTAAAACAAAACACACACACACTAACCACCCCCCCACACACACGCACTAACCCCCCCTTGATATTATATTAACATTATTCATTCGCTCCTTTTACCCCATCCCCGCCCTATCCACTCACGCATAACCCCCAACAGCGCAGGCGCGGCTAGAGGGGGGGGGGGTGGAGAGGGAGGGCGGCTTGACCACGTAACTCGCAGCTCGTGGCTGCTGGTTGAAAATTCTGCGCAGCTTGCCATCAGCTCGCTTCAGCAGTTAGATTTTAAAAAGATGTCAGATTGGTGAACAATTTTAGTAAAAAACTCAGGAAATAATGAATCAAATTTACAGATGAGGAGATTTTTGATATCATGAGGTAAATCTCTACCGGAATATGTAAAAATGTCACCATTACCGCGTCGGGTTTTCGAGGAGATATGAATCAAATAAAAAGTTCAAGCAAGCATCCCCACAAGTAAATATCCAAGATCAGAGTTTTATAACAATACTAGACCAAGTGCAGACCCGTTGGGTCTGTTCCCCCAACGCGCGTTTGCGGGGGGCGGCATGCGGCGTCACACACACTAACCGCCCCCACACACAAACTAAGTACCCCCCTTGATATTATATTAATATTATTAATTTTCACCTTTTACCCCATAACCGCCCTATCCACTGACTCATAGCCCCCAACTCGCAGGCGCGTCTAGAGAGGGGGGGGGGGGTAGAGAGTGAGGGCAGAGAGAGAGGCAGAGACAGAAGGGCAAAAGGGTGGAGGGGAGGAGGAGAGGGAGGGTTGGTGAGGGGGGAGGGTGGGGAAGGAGTGGAGTGAGAGATGGGAGGAGAGAGAGGGGAGAAGAGAGTGGGGGGAAAAGGAGCTGAGAGGGGGGGAGGGAAGGGGGAGAGGTGGGGGGAAGGGAGGGGGGAGGTGGAGGGAAGGGAATAGGGGAGGCGGTGGAGCGAAGGGGGTAGGGGAGGGGGTAGAGGATGGGTGGAGGAAGAGGGTTTAGGGTATGGGATGGTGGGGGAGGGCAGGGGGTTGGGAGAGAGGGGGAGAGGGGGAAGGTGGTTTAGGGTATGGGATGGTGGGGGAGGGCAGGGGGTTGGGGGAGAGGGGGGTTGGGGGAGAGGGGGAGGGGGAGAGAGAGAGAGAGAGGAGGGGGGCAGGGCGGTAGCCTGAGCAAGGCACGGAGCGATCTGAGGACGGTGAAAAGCAGCGGGGGGACCAGCTGATCGTGACTTCCGCAAAGGTAAGCGCACCCACCAGCATGACAGAGCCAGTCGGAGGGGGGGGGGGGAACAGATGATCGGGCCTCCCCGGAGAGGAGGTGGTCCCCTGTGACGGGTAGAGAGGAGAGAGGAGAGGGGAGAGAGGGAGGGAGGAAATGGGAGGAGTTGTTGGGGGGGGGGGGGGTGGAGCCGGGCGAGTGAGTGGGCTGCGAAAGGCGGATAGGGTCAGAAGCGGCTTCAGATTCTTTAGAAACACACAGCTGGAATAAGCGGGCAGGGGATGGGAGTGGCGGGGCTTCACAAGCTGCTCAGACAGTGAGGAGAACCTCCTTCAGTGCGTGAACGAAGCTCACCTCCGGATCTCCTGAATAAAGATCCTATAGCGGAGCTGAACTGTAGGATCTTTGCTGCAGAACATTCTCATTCTTTCTGTGTCTTTTGAAGAACGGGGGGGGGGGGGGGCATGGAGTAACGTACCTCGTGGAAAACTGCGCATGCGCATTGACAGCAGCTGCATGTGGGCATTGTGGGCATGTGGGCATTGTGACATCAGCAGCTGGCAAGCGGTGATTATTTTCCTTAAAGTGAGTTTTGTGAACAATTATATTCACAATCTGGGGAAATATTGACCAAATTTAGAGGGGAGTGGATTTCTGAAATCATAAGTTAAATCCCTACCAAAATATGTAAAAATCTCCACGTTTTTAAGTCTGGTTTTCGAGGAGATATGTTTCAAATGCAAAATGACACACACCCACACACAGAGTTTTAAAAGTATATAGATAGATAGATTTGGAGAGGTGAAAGATTAGGAAATGGTTTAGAGGGATATGGGCAAAATGCAGGCAAATGGTACATGTTGGTCGTGTTGGGCAAATTGGGCTGAAGGGCCAGTTTCCGTACTGTGTGACTGACCATCCCTACATTGCCTTTGATCTCATTTGCACTCGTGCCTGTGAATCTTTCTGGTTTAAAGGGACTATGAAATGTCTTCTTGAAATCACATACATAGATTGGAGAGGGTGCAGAGGTGGTTTACTAGAATGCTACCTGGAATAGGGAGTATTAGCTCCAGGGAGAGGATAGACAGACTTAGATTGTTTTTTCGGAATCACCGGAGGTTGAGGGGAGACGTGATAGAAGTATATAAAATTATGAAGGAGTTCGATAGGGTAGAACCTTTTTCCCCAGGGTGGAAATGCCAAAGACTAGAGGTCAAAGCAGGTGAGAGGGGCAAAGTTTAAAGGGGTGGGGTGTCTGGAGGCAGATACAATGGTGGCATTTAAGAGGCTTTTAGATTGGCCCATGGATTTGCAGAGAATGGAGGTATATGGATCACGTGCAGGCAGAGATTAGTTTAACTTGGCATCATGTTCGGCACAGACACTGTGGGCCAAAGTGCCCCTTCCTGTGCTGTACCGTTCTATGACTCAACAAATTCTGGAGGAGAATTCTGTGTCTCTTATTGACAGCAACACCCAAGAAGATAAAGAGAGCGTTTGAAAGAGGCAATTCAGATAACATGGTTCGATCATATTTCTATTTTAAATAGGTCACGACGATTTTTCTTGATAAAATAAAGGCCGCTTAGGTTTCTTACCCTTGTTCATGAGACCGATACCATCTCTCCCTCTTCGACTTCACGTCCAAATGAGGACCTTTCATTGGCAGAGCCCGCGGACAGGCAGCCTATTGCCAGCTTTGTTCACGTTTCTCAGCAACTGGTTGCTAGGTGATGAATGACAGCAGAGGGAGATGCCTCTCCTTCTAATGCTCTCATTTTCAGACCTTCCTTCCCAGGAAGATTTCTGCAGTCGGCACCTGCTTCTGGCAAACCAACATCATACACATCCATGGAATGATTTAGCCTGCAGGAAGATGCAGCCATCCCCACATAATCCATGCACTCCTCTGGCCACAATAACCATTACTAGGTTTAGGGACCTCCAAATAGCCTCAGGAATAAGATTAGATTAGATTAGATTCCTTTATTGTCATTCAGACCTTTCGGTCTGAACGAGATTTCGTTTCCCTGCAGTCATACATATAATAAAAAATGACAAAAACACACAATCAACACAAATTTAACATCCACCACAGTGAGTTCACCAAACACCTCCTCACTGTGATGGAAGGCAAAATCTTAAAGTCTCTTCCCTCTTTGTTCTCCATCTGCGCCGAGGCGATCCAGGCTCCAGAAGATGGTAAATCCCGCGGCTCAACCGTGCTCCGCGAACGGGCCGGTTCAAACTCCACGGGTGGTCGCTGTCGCCGCCACAGCTCCGAGGCCGATTCAGGTCTCCGCTGCCGCCGCCACGGTTCCGGGGCCGAGTCGGGTCTCCGCTGCCGCCGCCACAGTTCCGGGGCCGAGTCGGGTCTCCGTTGCCGCTGCCGCCGCCGCCACAGCTCTGAGGCCGAGTCGGGTCTCCGCTGTCGCTGCCTCCGTCACAGCTCCGGCGCCGAGTCGGGTCTCCGCTGCCGCCGCCACGGTTCCGGAGCTGAGTCGGGTCTCCGCTGCTTCCGCCGCCACAGCTCTGAGGCCGAGTCGGGTCTCCGCTGCCGCTGCCTCCGCCACAGCTCCGGCGCCGAGTCGGGTCTCCACAGCCGCCGCCGCCACAGCTCAGAGGCTGAGTCGGGTCTCCGCTGCCGCTGCCTCCGCCACACCTCCGGCGCCGAGTCGGGTCTCCGCTGCCGCTGCCTCCGCCACAGCTCCGGGGCCGAGTCGGGTCTCCACAGCCGCCGCCGCCACAGCTCAGAGGCTGAGTCGGGTCTCCGCTGCTGCTGCCGCCGCCGCCGCCGCTGCCACTACAGCTCCGGGGCCAAGTCAGGTCTCCGCTGCCGCTGCTGCTGCCGACACAGCTCCGAGGCCGAGTCAGGTTTCCGCTACCGCTGCCACCGCCACAGCTCCGAGGCCGCCAGCTCCGCCATTAGGCCTCGGCGCAGACGGAGACGGTGAATACGACATTAAAAAAGTCGCATCCCCCGAAGGAAGAGACCAGACATGTTTCTCCCACCCCACCCACACACATACACAACTTAATAAAACAAAATTAACTAAAACATGACAAAGGAACAAAAAGAAAGAAAAAAAAAAAGAAAAAAACAGATGGACTGCAGGAATAACAGAGGTTTAATAGATTTATGTGGTCGAAAGGAACTGCAGATGCTGGTTTAAATATTGTTTAAAGACACAAGTGCTGGAGGAATTCAGCGGATCAGGCAGCATCTGTGGAGGGATTGGACAGATGGTGTTTTGGGTCAGGAACTTTTTTCAGACTGATGGAGTGGGGGGGGGGGGGGGAGAAAGCTGGACAAGAGAGGTGGGGGCGGGACAATGCCTGGCAAGTGATAGGTGAATACATGTGAGGGGGGGTCATTGGCAAATGAGTGGAGTAAATGACAAAGGCAAAGGGGAAACAAAAGGGTGTCAGATAAGGGGAATCAGTCTGAAGAAGAATCCCGACAAAAATGTCACCAATCCATGTACTCCAGAGATGCTGTCCGACCCGCTGAATTATTCCAGCACTGTGTGTCTGATTAGTTTTATTGCAAGTTGAATATCCGAGTTAGCCTCACGCAGAATCATTTAAATATAGCTCCATCAAAATTGTGACTTTATGCTATTCAAGCACAAAGATCACATAAAGATTTGCATTGATTAAAAAAAACCCTTACAAATGATTGAAATTGCCATGTCAATTAAATTACTCCAAATATTCACTTTTATATACAGGTGCTCTCCTGCTTATGTGAATTACACCCCATGGACCCTTGTGTAAGTCGGAAACAGAAGTGCTCCTGCGTATGAGTAAATTTACTATTCAACATGGTGAATGTGGAGAGACCGCAATGGGGAGACCACGGTTGGGAGACCATGGGGGGAGCATTCACGAGAACAGCCAACTGGCTTGTGGAAACGGCCGCATGCCACGGCAGTAACGCACTGCTATCAAGAAGCGCAACTCGGAATAAAGCAGTGGGTTTAAAGAATTGCTTACATAAGTGTGAATTTACTTGAGTCACCTATTACATATTATTAAAACAATTCTTAATCAAACATGGAGAATGCATTTCCGTTTTGTATAATTTCCAGCCTTGATTTTACCTGCATTCATATTCGGAGACAAGATAATTACAGATATTGATAGCAGATGTTTTATCCCTTACTGTGGGGTCCCAGAGAAATACACTCATTGCCTCAATGCTGTTCCATCTTCAGGAAAGGCAGGCTGAGGTGCCTGTGGGAGTGGGCAGTCTGCAGGGACGGGAGAGGTGACAATACAACTGGTTGCATCACGGCCAAATTCAGCAACTCAAACACCCAGGAACAAAGGAGATTACAGTGAGTGGTGGACACTGCCCAGACCATCACGGGTACTAACCTCCCCACCATCAAAGAGATCCAAGATCGACACCACCCTAGTCACGCTCTCATCTCGCTGCTACCATCGGGAAGAAGGTACAGGAGCCTGAAAACCCTGACCTCCAGGTTCAAGAACCGCTTCTTCCCAGCAACCATCAGGCTCTTGAACACTGTACAATACTAACCTCAGCAACTGTGATCTTCTTCAGACTGTGTATTTGGTTGCACTGTGGACTTTGGGGGGGTTTTGCATTAGTATTGTGTTTATTTGCTTATTGAATTCATGTTTATTATATATTATCTGTGCGTAATTGCATTTATGAGCTGTCAACCTGCAAGTATGAATTTCACCGTTCCACTGGTGGTACAGACATCAATTAAACACACTTGAGACTTTACTCTTGACAGCATCTCTTTAACTTTATTCCAATTCAACACTTAATATAGCCGGATTTCCTGAGCTAGCTGGATGAAGCAGAATTCAGTGATGTTTTAAGAGGACAAGCATATATTCAAAAGCAGTTACTGCTCACCACCCCGCCACTTCCAGGCACATTTCAAGCCCATAAAAAGACAGTCCACCCTGCATCCTCCAGACACATAGGTTAACCTTGAATCTTTTCTCACCTCCAGTTTTGTCTGTCCCCCCCCCACCCCCCACCCCCCCCCCCCCCCCCCCCCCCCCCCCCCCCCCCCCCCCCCCCCCACCCCCCCCCCCCCCCCCCCCCCCCCCCCCCCCCCACACAGGTCTGGTAGCATCTCTGGAGAAAAAGGATGAATGACATTTCAGGTCAGGACCCTTCTTCAGACTGGAAACAGTAGAACATTTAGAACGGTACATGGGCGGCACAGCGGTTTAGTGGTGGAGGTGCTGCCTCACAGCTCCAGTTCGATCCTGACCTTGGGATAAGAGAAGAGGCCACGGAGACACTGTCACAAATGTAAACACCAGAAAAGAGGGGAGGGCAGCTAATGTTATTCATATAATCAAAGAAGCGAGACAGTAAGTCCATAGAACTGTAGGCCTGTTAATCATAGTCAGACAGCATGGAATCAGGCCCTTTGGCGCAACTTGTCCCCGCCGACCAACATGCTCCATCTACACTAGTCCCACCTGCCTGCTTTTGGCCCATATCCCTCTAAACCTATCTTATCCAAGTACTTGTCTAAATGTTTCTTAAACGTCATCTTATTTGTCAGAAATGTCTCATAGTACCAGAGGCGCAGGTCCGATCTTGACCTCAGGTGCTCTCTGTGTGGAGTTTGCATGTTCTCCCTGTAATTGTGTAGGTTTCCTGCACATCACAAAGATGTGCAGGTTTATTAGTTGTTTGGCCCTCTGTAAATTGCCCTTAATGTGTAGGGAGTGGATATGAAGGTGGGATAACATGGAACTAATGTGAATGGGTGTTCGATGGTTGGTGTGGGCGTGGCAGGCCAAAGGGCCACTTTCCGTGCTGTATCTCTAAAACTAACCTAAATAGAGTAAAATGAAGCCATGAGATCGCCATGTACAGAATCGATAGCCACATGCAGTGATTCATACAATATTGACAATATTGGGAAGAAGGCTTAATTTAACAATATGGTAATTTTATTTGGCTGCTTGCTACATTTTGTCTTTCTTCCTGCACTTCCTGTGGCACACAGCTGCTGCCTGTGTCAATGTTAACTGCAATGCCATCAATTGTGCAAAAAAAAAGCTACGGCAGATTCAAAGGCTTTCTGCCAAACACCATGAAAGCTGCTGCAGAGCTTTTGAGGGACAAAAATCGTAGAGCTGTACAGCCTGGAAACAGGCCCTTCGACCTACGTTGTTAGAATTATGGAGTACAGACTTTCTCCACGGGTTCTCAGTAACTTAACCCAGTCCAACAACGAAACCCCACGGCCCACCTCTTGCACCCGTCCCTCCAGATTCGGGGATCAGTCTCACCCCGGTCACTCCCATTTTCTCCCTTCTCCCTTCAAGCAAGAGGTATAGATGTTTGAAAATGTATACTTGAGATGTTAGAGATACAGAGTGGAAACAGGCACTTCGGCCCAGCGAGTCCATGCCCGTACACTAGCATTATCCTACACACAAGGAACAATTTACAATTTTACCGACGACAATTAACCTACAAAAATGTATGCCTTTGGAGCAATGGGAGGAAGCCAAAAACACCCAGAGAAAACCCATGCGATCACAGGGAGAACGTACAAACTCCACACAGACAGCACCCGTAGTCAGGATTGAAACCGGGTCTCGGGCGCTAAGGCAGCAGCTCTACCGCTGTGCCGCTGTTCAGCCCTGAAATACAGCCAGATTCAAGGCTATTAGGTAACTGAGCCACCTTATCACCAACTAGAGAGCTGTGCTGACCTCCCACCTTAGAGACCCTCAGACGATCTTTAATCAGACTTTATCTTGCACTAAACGCAATTTCATTTACATGTACGCTGTGGATGACTTGAGATGGGGGTGGGGGGAGAAATGCAGGACTCAGTTGAAATTAGACAAATCAACGTTTAAAGAGGATGTGCTTATATATAGCAATATTGTACTGAAGTGTATGTAAGAAAAGAATTTCACTCTGCTTTTGGATGGATTCTGCAGCCTCTGGTCAGTCGTTAACAGATACCTTGAGTATTTACAGCTGCACCAGACCCAAGAAGCCAAGGTCAAATTCTCTCTACACTGGGTGAAATTGTCTGTTATCTGCTTCCTTTATTTTAGTCATTAAAATATTAATCTCAACTCGCACAGCAAAACCGGAGCAAAGTATCCTTTCCGTAACCTTGCAATTTCAGTATCACATCTCATCCCTTGGTAACCTTATCCCCATAGTATTTTGACAGGTATTGTGCCATTGAATACGTTGACACAGGCTGAAACGTTGCCCATTCCACTCCCTGTCACATCCGACTTTAGTTGGCTGCCAGGGGAAATCTGTAATAACATAATAGACCAGCACATCTAAACCATATCCTACAACAGAATTTCAATTTAGTATCAAGAAGGATCCCGACCCAAAACGTCACCCATCCTTTTTCTCTCGAGATGCTGCCTGATGCGCTGAGTTACTCCAGCACTTTGTGTCTGTCATTTGCGATAAATCAGCATCTGTGGTTCTTTGTTTCTTCTATTTAGTTTAGTTTGGAGATCCAGCGTGCAAACAGGCCCTTTGGCCCACCGAACAACGATCACCCGTACACTAGCTTTATCCTTCACACTAAGGATAATTTACAGAAGTCAATTAACCTACAAACCTGCACGTCTTTGGGATGTGGGGGGGAAACCAGAGCACCTGGAGAAAACCCATGCAGTCACGGGGAGAACATACAAGCTCCATAAAGACAGCACCCTTAGCAGGGATTGAACCTGGGTCTCTGCCGCAGTGAGGCAGCAGTTCTACCGCTGGGCGTACCACTTTTTTATTTTTTTTATTTTTATAAACACAGAGGGTGGTGGGGTATGGAACGAGCTGCTGGAGGTGGTAGTTGAGGCAGGTACTTTCGGAATGTTTAAGAGACATTTGGACCAGTACATGAATAGGTCAAGTTTAGAAGGATATGGGCCAAATGTGGGCAGGTGGGACCAGTGTAGATGGGGCATGTTGGTCAGCATGGGTAAGTTGAGCCAAGGGGCTTGTTTCCACAAGGTTTGACTCTATGACTCCATGAGAGAGGATGGGTGTAGCAAGGGCAAGTAGACTTGTGACAAGGAAGTTGTGGTTGGTGGGGGGGAGGGGGGGGAGAGATAGTGGACAGGGGAGTTGAAAGAGGAGTGATCCCTTTGAGTATAGTAAATGTATGTTAGACAGTAATGTTTATAGTAAATGTATGTTAGACACATGGAATGACAGATGCTAACATCTTGCATACAATACAGGGTTAGTTAACTGCCAGGTACTTATTACATATTTTTCCTCCTCGCCATCCCCCTCATCTTAACCCTATGTCCTCTGGTTCTCGATTTTCCTACTCTGATCAAGAGACTCTGTACATCTACCCGATCTATTCTATTCACGGAGGATAGTCACAAATGTTGGAGTCATCTAGCGGGTCAGGCAATATCTCAGGGGTAAAGGAGTAATGTTTCGGATTGGTTCCCTTCTTCAGACCCCAAAACTTCACCTATTCTTTTTCTCCAGAGGTGCTGCCTGTCCCGCTGAGTTACTCCAGCCTTTTGTAGTTATCTTCCATGTAAACCAGCATCTGTAGTTCCTTCTTACACTGTTCTAATCATGATTTTGTACACCTCGATTACGGTTGTGCAAGATAAAGTCCAGTAAAGTCCGATTAAACCTAATCGAGGGGGTCTCCAATGAGGTAGATGATAGCTCAGGACTGCTCTCGAATTGTTGAGAGGATGGTTCGCCTTATCAGACATAGAAACATAGAAAATAGGTACAAGAGTAGGCCATTCGGCCCTTCGAGCCTGCACCACCATTCAATATGATAATGGCTGATCATCCAACTCAGTATCCTGTATCTGCTTTCTCTCCATACCCCCCACAATCCAGCCAGATACCTCCTGCCACAAGGGCCACATCTAACTCCCTCTTAAATACAGCCAATGAACTGGCCTCAACTTCATTCTGTGGCAGAGAATTCCAGAGATTCACCACTCTCTGTGTAAAAAATGTTTTTCTCATCTCAGTCCTAAAAGATTTCCCCATTTATCCTTAAACTGTGACCCCTTGTTCTGGACTTCCCCAACATCGGGAACAATCTTCCTGCATCTAGCCTGTCCAACCCCTTAATAATTTTGTAAGTTTCTATAAGATCCCCCCTCAATCTTCTAAATTCTAGCGAGTACAAGCCGAGTCTATCCAGCCTTTCTTCATATGAAAGTCCTGACATCCCAGGAATCAGTCTGGTGAACCTTCTCTGCACTCCCTCTGTGGCAAGAATGTCCTTCCTCAGATTAGGAGACCAAAACTGTACGCAATACTCCAGGTGAGGTCTCACCAAGACCCTGTACAACTGCAGTAGAACCTCCCTGCTCCTATACTCAAATCCTTTTGCTATGAATGCCATTCGTAGCAAATGTAATATGAAATTATCTGATCGTCTAAAAATGACAAATATATTTAGCTAATACGAACACTCAATTTAACATAAATTAGTCTACGATTTTATAGCACAACCCATGCAGAAATGTATTATGTATCCTACAATAGAAAAACGAATTGGATGTTATTGATCAAAGAAAACTAATTGCAGAGTGAGATGGTAGATTATTTACAATTATAAAAGTGGGACATGGTAGATGGAAGAGGGCTGCTTTCAGCAACTGAGAGGCAAAGAACTCGTGTCTACAGAATTGATATTAAATGCAAGGGATTTGCAACAGAAAACAAGATTATATTTTAGATGCACAAGAGACTACAGATGCTGGAAGTCTTTCTGATTCTAGCTGCATTTCTGGGTGCTGGCTTTCTCCCACATCCCAAAGACATGGGTTTGTAGGTTATGGCCTCTTTAGAGTGTAACTGGCCTCTATTTTATCCCACTTTCACATCCACTCCCTACACACTAGGGGGCAATTTACAGTGCCAATTAAAGCGAATACCATTCGCTTTCTTCACTGCCTGCTGCACCTGCATGCCTACTTTCAATGACTGGTGTACCATGACACCCAGGTCTCGTTGCATCTCCCCTTTTCCTAATCGGCCACCATTCAGACATCTTTGCTTCTCCCTACATGGACTTATTTGCCCTCTCTCAGTTTTGAAGAGTCCCAAAACTGAAACATTAACTCTTTCTCCAGCCATGGACACCTTCTGACCTACTGGGTTTTTCAAGCATTTTGAGTTTTTTTCTTTTTTACAGTTACATCCAAAACTGTAAGCCACTTCTGAAGAGAGCCCCGAGGCACTGGCCAATCATCCCAACTCGTCCATGCCAACAAGACACCCATCTACGCTAGTCCTCTTTACCCATATCCCTCTAAAGCTTTCCTATCCATGTACCCGTCCAAATGTCATTTAAATATTATTGTACCCGACTCAATTACCTCCTCGTTCCATATACTCACCCCTCTGTGTGTGAAAAAGTTATCCCTCAGGTTCCTATTAAATCTTTCCCCTCTCATCATAAACTTGTCCTCTGGTTCTTGATTCCCCTACCCTGAGTAAAAGACTGTACATTCTCCTTATGTATTCCCCTCATGATTTTATATCCCTCGATAAGATCACCCCTCAGCCTTGCACGCTCTATGAAATAAAGTCCTAGCCTACCCAACCACTCCTCGATTCCTGGCAACATCGTCATAAATCTTCTCTCCATTCTTTCCAGCTTAATGACATCCTTCCTGTAGCAGTGTGACCAAAACTGAACACTCCAAATGCGGCCTCACCTACGTGCATAACTACAAAAGGAATATTGAAAACGTTTTTGAACATCTCAACAATACTTGACTTTAAACATATGACCCACAAAGGTTATTTCATGTCTGCAAGCTGCTGTTATTTGGAAGACTAGATATTTATAAAAATGATATTTACTGTCTGCAGCTAAGTAACAATAGAATAACTTTATAATATTTTTGCAGTTTACCAAGCGTACTGATTGACAAAATGAATTATTTCCTGTAATTTTATCATCATGTACTCAATTGAAGAAACATAATTTGACATTAATCTACAGAATCAGAATTGAATATGTAATTGTATACAAACTAAATCTTAAATTATCTGATCGTCTAAAAATGACAAATATATTTAGCTAATACGAACACTCAATTTAACATAAATTAGTCTACGATTTTATAGCACAACCCATGCAGAAATTTATTATGTATCCTACAATAGAAAAACGAATTGGATTTTATTGATCAAAGAAAACTAATTGCAGAGTGAGATGGTAGATTATTTACAATTATAAAAGTGGGACACGGTAGATGGAAGAGGGCTGCTTTCAGCAACTGAGAGGCAAAGAACTCGTGTCTACAGAATTGATATTAAATGCAAGGGATTTGCAACAGAAAACAAGATTATATTTTAGATGCACAAGAGACTACAGATGCTGGAAGTCTTTCTGACTCTAGCTGCATTTCTGGGTGCTGGCTTTCTCCCACATCCCAAAGACATGGGTTTGTAGGTTAATGGCCTCTTTAGAGTGTAACTGGCCTCTATTTTATCCCACTTTCACATCCACTCCCTACACACTAGGGGGCAATTTACAGTGCCAATTAATTGACAAACTGGCACGTCTTTGGGATAGGGAAGAAACCAGAGCACCCGGAGGAAACCCACATGGTCACAGGGAGAACGTGCAAACTCCACACAGACAGCACCCAAGGTCAGGATAAAACCCGGGTCCCTAGCGCTGTGAGGTAGCAACTCCTTCGTCCTTAGACATTTGTAAGGTTGACCATCTTACAAATGTTTAATTATCTGTGGAATAAAAACACAAGGAACTGTAGATGCTGGAATTTTGAGCAAAAGGCAAGGTGCTGGAGGAACTCTGCAGGTCAGGCAGTATTAGTGGAAGGAATAGACAGATGGCGTTTCAGGTCGGGGCTCTTCTTTAGGCTGATGATTATACTTTGCAGAGTTGTTAGGCTGGGAAATTTATTAGCAGTTGGGGCAGCAAAAATGATTACTGGCCAGCACATCCAAAAGGTCTGGAGAATTGGCTGACTGTGATTGAGTTGGAATTGCACCATTGCTACGGTGTATTTTAAACTCCGTGACTTAAAAACATTTGATTCAACAGGTGGATGAAATAAGATCAAGAAATATGGGAAAAGGCGAGTGAATAAAGTGAGGACTGGGGGTTCCTATGTGTATGATGCATCCAAACATCAGTCAGTCAACATCCCACCACTACAAACACAGAAGCAATTTCTTACAATAAAGTTGTCTTTTTCCAGATTTTGTGATTCCACGCCACACTGGGTAGTAACAGCAGCATGAAATCAGCCTCATATGTGACGGAGCAAGATACAAAATGCTGGAGGAACTCAAAGGGTCAGGCAGCATTTGTGGAGGGAATGGACAGACAACATTTCGGGTTGTGATTTTTCTTCAGACTGAATCTGTCCCAAACCAAAATGTTGTCTCCAGCACTAAAAACAAATAGAGGGAACATAGTTCCCTGAACTTGGCATCACAGGTGGATAGGGTGGTGAAGGAGGCTTTCAGTACATTGTCCTTCATCACTAAGGCGTTGAGTGTAGAATTTGGGACCTTAAGTTGTACTTGTACAAGACGTTGGTGAGACCACAGTTGGAGTATTGCGTTCAGTTTTGGTCACCCTACCATAGGAAAAATACTAATGAGCTGGTAAGAGCGCACATGATTTTACGAGGATATTGCCAGGACTCAAGGGCCTGAGCTACAGGGAGAGGTTGGGCAGGCTTGGGCTTTATTCCTTGGAGCGCAGGAGCCTGGGGGGTGATCTTATAGAGGTGTATTAAACCATGAAAGGAATAGATAGGGTGAACACACAGTCTTTATCCCAGGGTAGGGGAATCAGGAACCAAAGGGCATGGGTTCAAGCTGAGAGGGGAAAGACAGACCAAATGGAGACCTGATAACTGTTTATAAAAATTAATATAGATAGGATAGACAGTCAGAATCTTTTTTCCCCCAAATAAAAATGTCAAATAATATGTCAAATGTCAAATGTCAAATAGGTTTAAGGTGAAAATAAGAGTTTAAAGGAAATGTTAGGGGCACTTTTTTTTTTTTTTTACACAGAGGTGGTGGAGGCAGATAGGATAATGGTGTTTGAGGCTTTGAGACAGGCACATGCATATGCAGGGAATGGAGGGATATTGATCACGTGCAGGCAGAGGGAATTAATTAATAGTATTGTCTAGCATGGGCATTGTGGTCTGAAGGGCCTGTTCCTGTTCTGTTCTGATCTTTGTTCTACATTATGCAACCTGTTCTTGGCAGCAATACTATATTGGCATTAGAAGTATATGTGTTGCTTAGGTGCTGATCCACTTTGCCTGCACATTACTCAAATAAAATTAAAATAAAGGACACCTGCCGAGAAACATTACACTCAAACCATGGGTGCATCATCCAACACCAATGATCAATCCCAACACTGAAAAGAGCTTAGACAGAGATCTCTTATCATGGTTAGACTCCTTTAGTAGATCTCTTTGCAAAGTGCCTTGTCACGCACTGAGGTGCTAAAGCTGCAAAAGAGATTGAGGTAATTCAATCCAATGTTTCTTCACAATGTTCACTTTTTACAAGCACAAAACAACAAAGTCACCTCAGCTCGCTGTGAAATCCGACCCACACCCGTTGACATGTTTCGCTTATTCCTGCTCTGTCCTTGCAGCTCTGCATTTCATCTGAGAGGAAGAGAAGGGAATTACTCCAAGTTGAATTGTCGCCAGACAGCAAAATCGTACAAAATCAGGGGTGCAGGAATGGTCTGGTTTGCAGAAAACATCCCATCAATGTATAATATAAACAAGGAACTGCAGATGCTGCTTGACAAAGAAAGACACAAAGTGCTGGAGTAAAGTTGGAAAGTAAGCAACAAGTTCTCTTTCACATTTTAATTATAGACACATGTGGGAAAGAATATCAGCAGGAGGAGATGCATTCACAGAGACACAGATAGACAAAAAGTTAAATGACTAGGTCCAATAACAATAAAGAGGAACTGCAGATGCTGGTTTATACCAAAGATAGACACAAAATGCTGGAGTAACAGCAGGTCAGGCAGCATCTTGGGAGAATATGAACCCTTCTATAGACCTGCAGAGTTATACCAGCCCATAACACCAGCCCATTGCACCCTCAATATAAATTTGATCAGGCTATGGGTTTTGTATTTATTGTTTACTTATTGAACGTCATTTTTGATGGTTTTATTATGTTATGTATAGAGCACTATGTTTACAGGCCTGTTGTACTGCTACAGATAACAGACAATAGACAATAGGTGCAGGAGTAGGCCATTCGGCCCTTCGAGCCAGAACCGCCATTCAATGTGATAATGGCTGATCATCCCCAATCAGTACCCCGTTCCTGCCTTCTCCCCATATCCCCTGACTCCGCTATCTTTAAGAGCCCTATCTAGCTCTCTCTTGAAAGTATTCAGAGAACCGGCCTCCACCACCCTGAGGCAGAGAATTCCACAGACTCACAACTCACTGTGAGAAAAAGTGTTTCCTCGTCTCCGTTCTAAATGGCTTACCCCTTATTCTTAAACTGTGGCCCCTGATTCTGGACTCCCCCAACATCGGGAACATGTTTCCTGCCTCTAGTGTGTCCAAACCCTTAACAAACTTATATGTTTCAATGAGATCCCCTCTCATCATTCTAAACTCCAGAGTGTACAAGCCCAGCCGCTCCATTCTCTCAGCATATGACATTCCCGCCATCCCGGGAATTAACCTTGTAAACCTACGCTGCACTTCCTCAACAGCAAGAATGTCCGTCCTCAAATTAGGGGACCAAAACTGCACACAATACTCCAGGTGTGGTCTCACTAGGGCTCTGTACAACTGCAGAAGGACCTCTTTGCTCCTATACTCGACTCTTCGTGTTATAAAGGTCAACATGCATTCGCTTTCTTCACCGCCTGCTGTACCTGCATGCTTACTTTCATAGACTGATGAACAAGGACCCCCAGATCCCGTTGTACTTCCCCTTTTCCCAACTTGACGCCATTTAGATAGTAATCTGCCTTCCTGTTTTTGCTACCAAAGTGGATAACATCACATTTATCCACATTAAACTTAATCTGCTATGCATCTGCCCACTCCCCCAACCTGTCCAAGTCACCCTGCATTCTCATAGCATCCTCCTCACAGTTCACACTGCCACCCAGCTTTGTGTCATCTGCAAATTTGCTAATGTTATTTTGAATCCCTTCATCCAAATCATTGATGTAAATTGTAAATAGCTGTGGTCCCAGTACCGAGCCTTGCGGTACCCCACTAGTCACTGCCTGCCATTCTGAAAGGGACCTGTTAATCCCTACTCTTTGTTTCCCGTCTGCCAACCAATTTTCTATCCATGTCAGCACTCTACCCCCAATACCATGTGCCCTAATTTTGCCCACTAATCTCCTATGTGGGACCTTATCAAATGTGCTGCAAGTAAGAATTTCATTGTTCCGTTTGGGTACATATGAGAATTAAACTCTTGACTCAAAATGGAATCGCCAGCACAGGGTTTAATTTAATCACCACTATTGTATCTGCCTCCACCATACCACTGGCAGTGTGTTCCAGGCACCCATCACACTCTAAAATAAGTTTGTCCTGCACATCTCCTTTAATCTTTGTCCCTCTCACCTTAAACTTCTGCCCTCCAGTCTTTGACATTTCCACCCTGGGAAAAAGCTCGCTGTCTATCTACCCTTTTTATGCTTCTCATAATTTTATATACTTCTATCAGGTCCCCACTCAACCTCTAGCTTTCCAGAGTAAACAATCCAAGTCTGTCCAGCCTCTCCCTGTAATAATACCCTCTATTCCTGGCACAATCTCAGCCAGAAGTATCTGTAGCCGGGAAACAAGTAATCTAATGTTTCACTTTTCCTGAAACTAACACATGTACCACAGCCTCGGAAGTTTAACATTGTCAGATAGAAAGCCAAGAATTCAAATGTGTTGATAGCACAGTGATCAGCTGTATTGTGTACGATGTAGAAGAATAAAGTTACAAAGAGAAAGCCATGGAAATGATCAATGAGCAAAATTCTGATTAAAATGTTAATAAGGTCAGAATCTTGAATATAGAAGTTGGGAGGTCATATTGCAGTTATACAAGACGTTAATGAGGCCACATTTAGAGTATTGTGTTCAGTTCTGGGCATCATATTATAGGAAAGATGTTGTCAAGTTGGAAAGGGTGCAGAGAAGATTTACGAGGATGTTGCCAGGACTCAAGGGCCTGAAATACAGTGCCCTCCATAATGTTTGGGACAAAGACCCATCATTTATGTATTTGCCTCTGTAATCTACAATTTGAGATTTGTAATAGAAAAAAAAAATCACATGTGGTTAAAGTGCACATTGTCAAATTTTATTAAAGGACATTTTTATACATTTTGGTTTCACCATGTGGAAATTAGAGCTGGGTTTATACATAGTCCCCCCCATTTCAGGGCACCATAATGTTTGGGACACATGGCTTCACAGGTGTTTGTAATTGCTCAGGTGTGTTTAATTGCCTCCTTAATGCAGGTATAAGAGAGCTCTCAGCACCTAGTCTTTCCTCCAGTCTTTCCATCACCTTTGGAAACTTTTATTGCTGTTTATCAACATGAGGACCAAAGTTGTGCCAATGAAAGTCAAAGAAGCCATTATGAGACTGAGAAACAAGAATAAAACTGTAGAGACATCAGCCAAACCTTAGGCTTCCCCAAATCAACTGTTTGGAACATCATTAAGAAGAAAGAGAGCACTGGTGAGCTTACTAATCACAAAGGGACTGGCAGGCCAAGGGAGACCCCCCACAGCTGATGAGAGAAGAATTCTTTCTATAATAAATAAAAATCCCCCAACACCTGTATGACAATTCAGAAACGCTCTTCAGGAGTCAGGTGTGGATTTGTCAAAGTCCGCAGAAGACTTAGTGAACAGAAATACAGAGGCTACACTGCAAGATGCAAACCACTGGTTAGCCACAAAAATAGGATGGCCTGGTTACAGTTTGTCAAGAAGTACTTAAAAGCGCAACCACAGTTCTGGAAAAAGATCTTGTGGACAGATAAGACAATGATTAACTTATATCAGAGTGACGGCAAGAGCAAAGTATGGAGGAGAGAAGGAACTGTTCAAGATCCAAAGCATACCACCTTATCTGTGAAACACGGTGGTGGGGGTGTTATAGCCTGGCATATCCATTGGCTGCTGAAGGTACTGGCTCACTGATCTTCATTGATGATACAACTGCTGATGGTAGAAGCATAATGAATTCTGAAGTGTATAGACACATCCTATCTGCTCAAGTTCAAACAAATGTCTCAAAACTCATTGGCTGGCGGTTCATTCTACAGCAACACAATGATCCCAAACATACTGCTAAAGCAACAAAGACGTTTTTCAAAGCTAAAAAATGGTCAATTCTTGAGTGGCCAAGTCAATCAACCAATCCGAACCCAATTGAACATGTATTTTATATGCTGAAGAGAAAACTGAACTGTACTAGCCCCCAAAACAAGTATCAGCTAAAGATGTCTGCAATACTAGAAAAGACACCCAGCATGATTCGCAGACTTCAAGCAGTCATTGCATGCAAAGGATATGCAACAAAATACTAAACAAGACTACTTTCATTTACATGACATTGCTGTGTCCCAAAACATTATGGTGCCCTGAAACTGGGGGACTATGTATAAACACTGCTGTAATTTCTACATGGTAAAACCAAAATGTATAAAAATGGCCTTTACAAAAATCTGCCAATGTGCACTTTAACCACATGTGATTTTTTTTTTCTATTACAAATCTCAAATTGTGGAGTAGAGTCAAATAAATAAATGATTGGTCTTTGTCCCAAACATTATGGATGTCACTGTATAGGGAGAGGCTTGGCAGGCTAGGACTTTATTCCTTGGAGCGCTGGTGGATGAGGGGTGTCTTATAGAGGTGTACAAAATTGTGAGAGGAAAAGATCGGGTAAACACACAGTCTCTTGCCCAGATTAGGGGAATAGAGAACAGAGGATATAGGTATAAGGTGAGGGAGGAAAAGATTTAATAGGAACCTGGGCCGTTACTTTTTTTACACAAAGGTGGTGGGTGTAGAGAACAACAGAAGAGGTAATTGAGGTAGGTACTATCGCTACATTAAAGAATCATTTAGACAGGTACATGGATAGGATAGGTTTAGAGGGATACAGGCCAAAAGCAGGCCGGTGGGACAAGTGTAGTTGGAACATGTTGGTCAGTGTGGGCAATTTGGGCCGATGGGTCTGTTCCCATGCTGTTTTTCATCTATGACTCTAGGATGTGAATGTGTTCCCACTCCGTTAAGATCTAAAAATGAGAGAACAGAGTAATTCATAAATAGCACAAAGCTTGAAGCAATGGGCAGCACAGTGCCAGAAACTCTGGTTCGATCCCGATTTAGACTATAGAGATACAGCGTGGAAACAGGCCCTTTAGACCACTGAGGCAGATTACCCTGTATATTAGCACTGTCCTGCACACTAGGGACAATTTACAATTTACAGAAGCCATTTAACCTACAAATCTGTACATCTTTAGAATGTGGGAGGAATGTGGGATGAAACCAGAGCTTCCGGAGAAAGCCCACACAGTCACTGGGAAAATGCACAAACTCCATATGGACAGCACCCATAGTCAGGATGAAACCCTGGACTCTAGCGCTTTAAGGCAGCAACTCTACCCTCAATCTTGGGTGCTGTCTGTGTGGAATTTTTTAGATTATCAACGTAAGCACGTGGGTTTCTTCCGGGTGTGGCATACTCAAGGCACTGTTTGTGTGCGTTTGAATTAAAAAGCAGATCTACCAACATGAAATCAGCCACTCGAGACTGCGGAGCAGGGAGGTTATTCAGTGGAACAACCCCCAGTTATTCTTATGCTGTAAATCTGCATCAAAAGTAAAATGACAGATCTCAACCAAGTTTTATTTCAAGACAAAATTGATTTGAATTGAATACCTTATTGTCACATAACAAATCACAGTGAAATTCTTTGCTTCCATACCTTGCTAGGGTATGCAAATAGACACCCATAAAGGGCGCTTACAAAGTTACAAATTCCCCCCTCCCACACGGCAGCCTCCCCATACCGGGTGCCCATTGTCCATTGTTCTACCCCACCTCCCTCACAGCGGTCCCACCCTCGCCGGGCCCCCATTGTTCCTTCCCTAGTCAACAATAGAACATCACCATTGAATGATCGCATTGTTACAGGAACCACCAATACAACCGGTTTTATTTATAACTCATTTAATAGAGGAAGAACACAAACATTCTTGTAACAATGTGCCCTTCACTACATACGACATCCCGAAGGTAATGTTAAATGGAAAGTGTGTAATAATTGGCATATTCATGAATCATCTCACTGAAATACCAAATGATCCTTCAGGATTCAAGCCAATTTTAATGAAAGCTAATATTTCATCAACCTCTGCTTCCTGTATAAAGCCTTCTTCGATCAGACCAGTGTTTCTTTATCATTAACAATTCTTCATCTTTATCCTTAAGCAAAACGCACAAAGTGCTGGAGGAAATCAGCGGGTCAGGCAGCATCTGTTTAGGAAATGGACAGATGACGTTTCGAGCCGCGACCATTATTCAGACTAATGGAGAGGTGAAGGGAGGTGGGGGAAGGACAAAGCCTGGCCAGTGATAGGTGGAAACAGGTACGGTGGGGGGGGGGGGGGGTGGGGGGATATTTGACAGGTGGGTAGAGTAGTTGATAAAGCCTGGAGGTGAAAAGGAGACAAAAGGGTTTCAGATAAGGAGAGAAGGGTAAACATAGAAAATATGTGCAGGAGTAGGCCATTTGGCCCTTCAAGCCAGTACCACCATTCAATATGATCATGGCTGATCATCCAAAGTCAGTACCCTATTCAGGCTTTTTCCCCATATCCCTTGATTCCCTTAGCCCTAAGAGCTAAATCTAATTCTCTCTTGAAAACATCCAGTGAATTGGCCTCCACTGCCTTCTGTGGCAGAGAATTCCAGATTCACAACTCTCTGGATGAAAACGTTTTTTCTCGTCTCAGTCCCAAATGGCCTACACCTTATTCTTAAACTGTGACTCCTGGTTCTGGACTCCCCCAACATCAGGAACATTTTTCATGGATCTACGCTAATCCTCTAATAATTTTATATGTTTTTATAAAATTACCTCTCATCCTTCTAAATTCCAGAGAATACAAACCCAGCCAACCCATTCTTTGATCATACATCAGTCCCGCCATCCCGGGAATTAACCTGGTGAACCTACGCTGCACTCCATCAATTGCAATAATGTGCTTCCTCAAATAAGGAGACCAAAATTGCACACATTACTCCAGGTGCGGTCTCACCAGGGCCCTATACAACTGCAGTAGGACCTCCTTGCTCCTAAACTCAAATCTTCTCGCCATTGGCTTTCTTCAATGCCTGCTGCACCTGCATGCTTACTTTCAGTGACAGATGTACAAGCACACCCAGGTCTCATTGCACCTCCCTTTCTCCTAATCTGACACCATTCAAATGAGGGTCTGCCTTCCTGTTCTTGCCACCAAAGTGGATAACCTCACATTTACCAACATAATACTGCAACTGCCATGCTTCTGGCCACACCCAACCTATCCAAGAGACCCTACAGCCTCAGTGCATCCTCCTCGCAGCTCACACCGCCACCCAGCTTTGTGTGACATTTAATTCCCTAATTAAGTTAAGCCGGTAGAGCCACTGCCTCACAGCACAAAAGACCTCAGTTCGATCTTGACCGCGGGTGCGGTCTGTGTGTGGAGTTTGCATGTTCTCCCTGCGACCATGTGTTTCCTCCAGGTGATCAGCTTTTCTCCCATATCCCAGACATAGGGGTTTGTAGGTAAATTTCCCCTCGTACGTAGGGTATGGATGTTAATGTATAAAACTAGTATGAACGGGTGATCGAAGGTCGGCGTGGACTCAGCGGGCCAAATGGCTTGCTTCAACACTGCATCTCTACCCTACACTAAATTCCCATATTCAACTACATTTTTTGTTTATTAACAAAAGATGCTTGATAAATTGCAGCAATGTAATTTACTTACATAATGCAATGTGCAGGTACCCAAACAAATAAGAAAATGCAACTTTCCAGCTTTAAAACATTTAGTTTTAGGTTCATATAAAGACTTGAAATAATATGAAACGATAAAATCTGAAGCAATTTTCATCGTGTGTCAAGTTATTAAAGAGCCGTTCAACATTAGCGATAATTTAAACAACATATTGACCATATTCAAACAAATATGAAATGCAATATGTTGTATGAAAACAGAGAGTTCAAAAATTATAAAACACTCATTCAGTTAACTTTCCCTTATAATGATTTCGTCTAAAGCAAAACTGCAGTTTGATCGAACAACTGATTATGTAAATGGTGTAATTGTTGGAAAAATTACAAGAATTTAAAGGACATCTGTTTAGAAACATTTTCACAGCAATCTCCTGCCGTTTATTGTTTAGTAAATCAATGTTAATGGTGTCCAATTATAAAATCTCCATAACATCACAGGGGCGGAACAGTACACAGCGGTAAAGTTGCTGTCTTACAGCATCAGAGATCCGGGTTCGATCCTGACCTCAGGTGTTGTCTGTATGGAGTTTGTACGTTGACCCTGTGGGTTTTCTTCGGGTGCTCGGGTATCCCTCCACACTACAAAGACGTGCAGGATTGTAGGTTAATTGGCTTTGGTAAAATTGTAAATTGTCGGACTGTAGGACAGTGCTAGTGTAGGGGGTGCTTGCTGGTTGGTGCAGACTCGGTGAGCCAAAGGGCTTGTTTCCATGCTGCATCTCTAAAACTAAACACACTTGCAAAGCGTATCTCATACAATCCTATTTCACTGAACAAAATATATTCCCTCCCAACCACGCAAACATTAAATGAAAATCATAGATGATGGTTGATGTAAAGAGTAAGGTTTAACTTGCCTTTAAAAAACACAGTTTACCTTTAGATTTATATATATTTTCCAAATAATTTAATCATTTTTACATAGTATTAGGTTGGGTAACTTGGCCTTTATTCCATGTCTTGCCATCGTCACCTTTTTTGTTTTGTTACGATTAACTTCAGAATTCTTTGATTTAAAGTTCACGGAAAGGTTATAATTATGCAGTTGGCATTCATTAGATGCTAATATGGTTATGTTTTAAAAAGGATTACTGGAATGTGCATTCTTTGCTTTGGCTTTTGCAAATATGCACTCAACAGTAAATTTATAAAGCCACTTTAGAAAGAGACAGGTCTCAACATTATTTTAAAACCAAAGCCCATGTACA
This sequence comes from Amblyraja radiata, assembly GCF_010909765.2. Lineage (NCBI taxonomy): Eukaryota > Metazoa > Chordata > Chondrichthyes > Rajiformes > Rajidae > Amblyraja > Amblyraja radiata. The sequence goes on from NC_045962.1 coordinate 37,197,733, forward strand.
AATGAGCAGACATCGGGAAGACTCGGTAAGCAAATAATAGTTTAGCGGCCATTGTGTTGGGGACAAGAATGATTGCTTAATTAAAAAGGCTTTAGAGCATCCATTAATCTGAGCAGAATATTGTTTAAACTCATTGAGTTTTGAATTAATTTTGTTTAACATGAGCTAGCCTGGCCCAGAAACCAAATAACCCTCTTCTCCAAGGTACATTGCAGCAAAGTATTTAGTTTTAGAGGAATTATTTCAACAGTTAAAGAAACTTTGAACAAGTTAAAGTTAAACATTGAACAAGCAGCCGCAAGGATTACAAGGGCTAAGAAAGTGAATTTAAAATTAAGACAGGAATAACAGATGAATGAACATTAGCAGAGGTGACATATGATTGACCAAAGATAGATATACTTTAGTTTAGTTTTAGAGATACAGCATAGAATCAGGCCCTTCGGCCCACCAAGTCCATGCCAGCCAGCAATCACCCATACACTAGCTCTATCTTACACACTAGGAACAATTTACAGGTCAACTAATCTACAAACCCGTAAGTCTTTGGAGTGTGGGAGGAAACCAGGGCACCTGGAGAAAACCCACGTGGTCACAGGGAGAATGTACAAAACAAAACAAAAAACTTACCACGCACATCTCATCTAAACTGTACTCCTCACACCTTATAGCTATGGCCTCTAGTCTTTGACATTTCTAGCCTGGGGAATTGGTTCTGTCTAAATATATGCCTCTCAATTTTATACATACTACTAGACAGAAAACGATCCAAGTTTTGTTCAATCTCTCCTTTTAGCTAATGTCCTTCAATCCAGGCAGCATCTGGATTCTCTTCTGGAACAATTTCTGCACCCTCTCCAGAGACTCCAACATCCTTCTTGTAATGGGGTCGAACAGAACTGCACACAATCGTACCAAATGCAGCCTCACCAAATACAGAGCAATTTACAAAAGACTCTAAACAAAAAAAAACCTGTATCAGAACTAACATCATCACCCAGAAACGAGCTTATCTGAAGAAGGGATCCGACCCAAAACGTCACCTGTTCCCTTCCTCCAGAGATGCTGCCTGTCCCGCTGAGCTACTCCAGCATTTTGTTTCTATCTTCCTTTATCATCTCACCAAATATGTTCATGATCGCACCCACACCAAAATAAAGTCCATTTAACACCAAAGTTTGCAGGCCACTTGTTGATATCTTGCAGCATTTTCCTCTTTACCCATGCCTGCCGAGGTACATGCCCAGTGGCCTCACCATCTTAAGACTGTTACAGAAGGCAGATCAGCATGAAGCCCACATAATGCCACAAATAAAATACCTGCTACCATTAGTGCCCCTCAGTTTCCTCTGCGATTTACACCTGGTATAACGTCAGTTTCCTTTCCATGATAAAGGCCACATTAAATCAATTGAATCGAAAAATAAAATTGACCCGATTTGTATTAAGATCAAGTTCCCCCAAGCAGCACATTTTACAACACCTGAGATTTTTTTGTGAAAGTGATAGTGTCATGAAACTTTAGTTCAAGCCATTGACAATTTACCATCCCCTTCCATCCATATCCCTCCCTCCGGCTTTACATTTCCCTCCTCCACTTCTCTCCCTATCTGACACTCTTATGTCTCCTTTTCACCTCCAGCCTTTACCACTTACTCCACTCATCTGACAATCACTCCCTCATCTGTATCCACCTACCACTTGTCAGGCTCTGCCCCTCCCCCACCACTCTTTTCCAGCTTTCTTCCCCTCTACTCAGTCTAAAGAAGGGTCCCGGCCTGAAACGGCACTTATCCAGTCCCTTCACAGGTGCTGCCTGACCCGCTGAGTTCCTCCAGCACTTTGTGCCTTTTTTAGTTCAGGTTAGCTATATTCTCAGCTATAAAACATGTTGGGAGGCATCTTTCTCAAACAATGACCAACAATGGAATGCCTCGTATCGATCCACGCTCACCACGACATTCTAGCCAGTCAGAAAATTACTGACATTCTGGATGATTGAAAGATACAGCTCGGAAACAGGCCCTTCGGCCCACGCCGACCAAATTGGGACCTGATCACCCATTCACACTCATTCTGTTATCCCACTTTCTCATCCACTCCCTACACAATTTACAGAGGGCCAATTAACCTACAAAACCCGCACGTCTTTGGGATGTGGGAGGAAACCGGAGCACATGGGTGAAATCCCACGCAGCCACAGTGAGAACGTACATACTCCACCCACAGACAGCACCAGAGGTTGGGCTCGAACCCGGGTCTCTGGCGCTGTGAGGCAGCGGCTCTACCCACTGGGTCACTGTGCCGGAAACTTATTTTCTTTGCTCTCCCAGGAAAAGTCAAATGCTAAAAGCTTCTCATTCTGGAAGCCATCAGATATTAGATACATTCTTTACGATCACCTCAAACGTCCTTTGGTCAGGAAGCGAGCTGCTGTATTGCCCCCATAACATGCTCTTTAATTCTCAATAGTACTCACAGCGTTACATCAGGATGACATTTTTACGGCATATTTTTATTTTCCTTTTTACTGCTTTTATAATATCTCAGCCCTAATTGTAAGCCTGCTCTCAGTGGTGAATACAAAACGTTTCTGCACATGTCTGGCCTACACAATTGTATAAATTGGCTCACCCAGAAGATGTAATGCTGACCTCATTAATTAGCGGGCATTTAAACATTCCCATCTGTACCACGGCCTCTCCTCACAGACCCATCAATCACAGCTTTCTGCAAGCACTGCCTGCAAGAATGGCGTACACACAGACAGCTTGCTGCCATTGTTGGAGGTTTTCAAACCCGCAAAGCATGGACTCTGCAGTTAATCAGGCTTCACACCAACCAAACCCCAAGCAGATCCCTCGGCTGGGCGTGTCGAGAATAGCAGCAAACAACAGCAGCATTCAAAGCCCTCGGCATTGACAGAAAGATCGCTGCCTTAACTTGTTAACTCTTACAACAAAGCCCAAATTAAAAGATACAGCATGGAAACAGACCTTAGGCCCACTGAGTCCACCCATTCACATTAGTTCTATGTTATCCCACTTTCTCGCCAGTTCACACTAGTTCGATGTTATCCCACTTACTTATCCCGCTCCCAACACTCAATTTACAGAGGGCCAATCAACCTACAAACCCATGTGGGAGGAGGCCAGAGCACCCGGAGGAAACCCATTCGGTCACTGAGAGTACATGTGAACTCCACACACAGCACCCAAGATCAGGATTGAACCTGGAGCTCTGGAGCTGTGAGGCAGTGACTTTACCCAATGTGCCACACGGCGTGACAATTTAAATAGCAGAATTCACACCCAATCACATCTGTAAATATAAAAAGGCATAATATGCAAACCAATACAAGCATCCCTTTCAATACCCAACACGTTTTTAAAATTTAAAACAATTCACGACTTGGCATCTTAACTAACATCCAATCAGTTGGCCTAAAATAAATGGAGAAATGGATGGAAATCAGATGGTGTTTGTGTGGAGTTTGCACGTTCTCCCTGCCACCGCGTACCAAAGATGTGCCGATTTGTAGGTTAATTGGCCCTCTCTAAATTGTCCCTGTTGTGTAGGAGTGGAGGAGAAAGTGGGATAACATAGAACTAGTGAATGGGTGATTGATGGTCGGCCTGGATTTGGTGGGCCGAAGGGCCTGTTTCTATGCTGTATCTCTAAACGAAACTGCTGAACGCCCTTCTTATAAGCTAGGGTATAGTCCCGATCTTCTAAACGACCTCTCTGAGGACCTTGGATTATTCTCTGTAATATTATATTCTGCACTCTGGTATTTTTCTCTTTGCACTACCTCTTGTTCTTATGTGTGGTTTGATTGTACTCATGTATGGTATGATTTGACTGAATAGCACGTAAACAAAGCTCTTCCCTGTATCTCGGTACACGCGACAATATTAAACCAATACCTTCTCACAGGATTGGCCAGCTTTGGAATTCTCTACCCCTGACAATGATAGAGGCTGAATCATTGAATATCCTGAAGCTCGAGACAAACAGAATATTGATCTCAATGGCGGTCAAGTGCTACGGAGAGCACTCTGAGGCCAATATCATTGCAACCCCAACCCTATTGAAAGGCCAGAGGCTTGTGAGATCACGCAGTTGACTCCTGCTTCTACTTCTTATGGAACCCTCTGCATTGCTGATGAGTAGAAGCAGTGGCTAATGAACAGAGAGTTCATAAGATCATAAGTGATATGACCATAATTAGGCCATTCGGCCCATCAAGTCTACTCCACCATTCAATCATGGCTGATCTATCTCTCCCTCCTAACCCCATTCTCCTGCCTTCTCCCCATAACCTCTGACACCAGAGAGCAAAACAGTGATGTGGAATAGAGTCATACGGCACAAAAAAGAGCCCTTCAGCCCAACTCGTCCAAGCCGACCAAGATGCTCCATCTAAGCTAGTCTCACACACCTGTAAACCTTTCCTATACATGTCCAAACATCTCCTAAATGCTGTTATAGTGCTAGCCTCAATAGTTTTGATCACCTTGCTATAGGAAAAATATCACTGAGCTGGAAAGAGTGCAGGGATGATTTATGAGAATGTTGCCAAAAATTGAGTTTGAGTTTAGTTTATTGTCACGTGTACCGAAGTACAGTGAAAAGCTTTTGTAGTGTGCTAACCAGTCAGCAGAAAGACAAAACATGATTACATTCGAGCCATCCACAGTGTACAGATACATGATAAAGGGAATAACATTTAGTGTAAGATAAAGTCTAGATTAGTCCAAATAAAGATAGTATGAGGGTCTCCACTGTGGTAGATAATCGTTCAGGACTGCTCTCTAGTTATCGGTAGGATAGTTCAGTTATTTAATAACACCTGGGAGGAAATTGTCCCTGAATCTGGAGGTGTGCATTTTCACAATTCTGTGCCTCTTGCCTGATGGGAGAGGGGAGAAGAGGGAAGTGACCGGGACGAGACTGGTCCTTGGTTATGCTGGTAGCTGAATTGCAGGGCCTGAGCTATAGGGAGAGGTTGGGCAGGTTAGGACTTTATCCCTTGGAGCACAGGAGGCTGATCTAATAGAGCCGTACAAAATCATGAGGGGGGGGGGGGGAGATAGAGAGGGTGAATGTACATTTTTTTTCCCCCTCGAGGGTGGAGGAATCAAGAACTAGAGGGCGTTGATTTAAGGTGGGAGGAGAAAGATTTAATCGGTACCTAAGGAACACCTTTTTCCACATGGGTGTCTGGAACGAGCTGCCAGAGGAGGTAGTTGAGGCAGGTACTTTCACAGCATTTGAAAGACAGGTAACTGAATGGGAAATAGGGATATGGGCCAAAAACTGGCAGGAGGGACTAGCTTAGATAGTCCATCTTGGTCGACAGACGAGTTGGGCTGAAGGGCCTGTTTCCATGCTGTATGATTCTATGACACTCTGAATGAAAAAAATCCCCATGGTCCCTATTAAATCTTTTCCCACTCATGATTTTTTCTTCATTGGCCCTAGCTTTAGAATCTAGCCCAGGTAATAACTAGCACCCCTGGCAGCACTTTTTATACACCCTCCACCGTCTGTGTGAAAAAGTTGCCCCTCACGTTCCTATTAAATCTTTCCCCTCTCACCTTAACCCAATATTGTCTTGTTCTTACTTCCTCCACCCTGGGAAAAAGATGCATTCAACCTATCTATTCATTTCATGATCTTATACACCTCTATAAGATCACCCCAAATCCTCTTGCGCTCCAAGGAATTAACTCCGAGCCTACCTAACCTCCCCCAATAGCAGAGGCCCTCAAGTCCTGGCAACATTCTCGTAAATCTTCTCTGCACTCTGTGCATTTACTCATGATGCCTCAATGACTATCGACCAGTGGCACTAACGTCTGTGGTGATGAAGTGCTTTGAGAGGTTGGTTATGGTGCACATCAACTCCTACCTCAACAAGAACCTCGACCAACTACAGTTTGCATACCGCCACAACAGGTCAACGATAGATGCAATTTCACTGGCTCTCCACTCCGCACTGGGCCACTTGGACAATAAAACACCTACGTCAGGCTGTTGTTTATAGACTACAGCTCGGCGTTTAATACCATCACCCCTTCCAAGCTGGTTACCAAGCTCATGGAACTGGGCCTCTGCGCATCCCTCTGCAATTGGACCCTCGACTTCCTCATCCACAGACCACAGTTTGTTCGAATTGGAGGAACCACTTCATCCTCAGTAACAATTAGTTTGGAAGCACCTCAAGGCTGCGTGCTCAGCCCCCTGCTTTACTCACTCTATACCCTTGACTGCGTAGCCGGTCATAGTGCGAACTCCATCATCAAGTTCGCCGATGACACCACTGTGGTTGGACGAATCAGAGTACAGAAGTGAGATCGACCGACTGACCAAATGGTGCCAGCACAACAACCTGGCTCTCAACATCAGTAAGACCAAGGAACTGATTGTGGACTTTAGTAGGGGAAGGATGAGGACCCACAATCCTATTTATATCAACGGGACGATGGTGGAGAGGGTCAATAACTTCAAATTCCTGGGCGTGCATATATCAGAAGATTTTTCCTGGACCCAGCACACCGATGCAATTTTAAAGAAGGCACATCAGCGACTCTACTTCCTGAGAAGATTACGGAGATTCAGCATGTCAAAGAGGATTCTCCTAAACTTCTACAGGTGCATGGTAGAGAGCATTCTGACTGGTTGCATCGTGACCTGGTTTGGCAACTTGAACGTCCAGGAGCGAAAAAGACTACAAAAAGTTGTGGCCACTGCCCAGTCCACCACCGGCTTTGACCTCCCCACCGTCGAAGGGATCTATCATTGTCGCTGCCTCAAAAAGGCAGCCAAAATCATCAAGGACCCACACCATCCTGGCCACACACTTATCTCACCACTGCCATCAGGAAGAAGGCCCGGGAGCCTGAAGACTGTAACGTCCAGGTTCAGGAACAGCTACTTCCCCACAGCCATCAGGCTATTAAACACAACGAATAAGCTATGAGCTCTGAACTGCAAAAGACTATTATTATTAATTATTTGCACTATATTTGTTATTTACTGAACTTTTTATTTTTTCCCCCCCGTTATACACAATGTTTACATATTCATATATTCTGTTGTTCTGCAGCAAGTAAGAATTTCATTGTCTAGTCCGGGACATATGACACTAAAACACTCTTGACCTCTGTAAGATCACCCCTCAGCCTCCTGCGCTTGAAGCATTGTTACATGCAATGTTTTTATCATTAGACACAAAATGCTGGAGTAACTCTGCAGGTCAGGCAGCATCTCTGGAGAAAAAGGATAGGTGACATTTTGGGTCGGAACCCTATTTCAGACTGTTCTTCAGCAGTTTGCAGCAGTCTGCAGAAGGGTTCTGACCTGAAATGTCGCCCATCCTTTTTCTCCAGAGATGCTACCTGACCTGCTGAGATACTCCAGGACTATGTGTCTATCTTTGATGTAAACCAGCATCTGCAGTTCCTTCCTGCACATTTTTATAGTTAGATAATTTATAAAGCAGAAACCACAAATTTAAAGGTTACAGTCTTATTGAAGACTTAAGCAGTTCCAATAGTATTCTGTTTTAATGCTTTCATGGAACTGAGACTCAGCTACTGCAGAAAAAAATATTAAAAACCTCGCTGCTAATTATACTACTGCAGTGCTGAACGAGAGCTGCATTATTCCCAGAATATTCAGCTCCGGTCTGCAGTTCAGACCCTCTAAACCTGTCTCAATCCAGAAAGCAGCCATGGCAGACCCACTTTACAACAAAACACCTTAAAACAATGTTCACTATCCATCTGTTTTAACATCCTGTCTACTTGGTCTTTTAAAAAAAAACTATAATGCCGAAAAAATATTATCAAAACTCGTGCACTAACATGGTGAAAATGCCCCAGAACTAACTAACAAATTGTATTTAAAAATAAGAAGAAACTTACTATAATATTACATTGAACATAGTGGGAGGTACATTCAAAGGTTGGTCGTTGCTTGAAAATTATATCCTTGTGATTAGCATCATAAAATGACTCTCTCTCTTTTGTTTATCATGCAAATTGATGAAAACAAGCTGAGCAACCATAGCAACATTTAAAATACATTTGGACGGTACCCGTGCAGGAAAGGTTTGGAGGGGTAGGGGCCAAACGCAGGGAAATGAGACTAGCTTCGATGGGGGCATCTTGGTCGGCATGGATGGGTTGGGCCAAAGGGCCTGTTGCCGTGTTCTATGGGTCTATGGCTCTAATAAGGTGACTTGATGTGTTCAGTGTTCTCGCTGCCTTGATACACTTGCTAGTGGGTGACCCGAGGACACGGGTGGGGGACACGGTGGGTGCCTGGCCCAGCCCAGCTCAGCAGCAGCAGCAGCCGCCGGTGGCGTTGACCAGCGGCCCGGGAGGAGGCGGCGGGTCTGCCCGCTCCCCTCACACTGAAACAAGCCAGACACTGGGAGAGAAACCAAGGCTTCCTTCCAATGGCCACCACCTACCGTGTGTGTGTGTGTGTCCTCCCCTCCCCGGGCACGGAGCGCTGCCGGAGGCCCCCGATCCTCACCTCGGTGTCGCCGACATCGACTCTGAGCATCGGAGGCTCCCTCCTTGCGGAGCGTCGGAGTATCCGCTCGCCAAGTGCGACAGTGTAGCTAGTATCTTTGGTTGTAGCAGTGTTGTAGCCGCGGCACAGAGAGAGGGAGGGAGGGAGGGAGGGAGCAGAGAGAGGAAGGGAAGAGAGAGGGAGAATGGGAAGGAGGAGAGAGAGTGGGAAGGGGGAGAGAGGCTGACGGCTCTGCGCTCCCCGCACCCGCACCGCAGCGGCAGCGCGCTGCAACGTGAGCCGCCCAAGTCGATGGCTGAGCTCCACACTCGGCTTTGTTCCCCAGCACTGCCGCTGTCTTCAGCTCGCCCGGCCATGCAATGTGCACAGCCTCCACATCACCACAGCAGCCAACACACGGAACTACAGATGCTGGTTTGCAAGGAAAAGACACCAAGTGCTGGAGTAACTCAGCAGGTAATGCAATGTGTGCAGATCCTTGAAATCATTAAAGGGCAGAAACAAGGAACTGCAGGTGCTGGTTTACAAGAAAAGACACAAAGTGCTGGAGTAACACAGCGGAGGCCAAACAGCGTCTCCGTAGACACAAGGAACTGCTTTACAAGAAAATACATAAAGTGCTGGAGTAACTCAGCAGGTAATAGAATCTTGAAATCATTAAAGGGCAGAAACAAGGAACTGCAGGTGCTCGTTTATTGTTAAAAAAAGACAAAGTGTTGGAGTAACTCAGCGGGTCAGGCAGCAGCTGTGGAGAGCATGGATTGTGCAATGTACAGAACCTTGAAATCATACAAAATAAAGACCAAGTGCTGAAGTAACAACGGGTCAGGCAACATCTGTGGAGTTACAAGGAATTGCAAATACTGGTTTACAAAGAAATACATTAAATATGTCTTCTTCGTATTTTAAAGTTGTAAAATGATAGTTATTTTAAAGACCTTAAAGTGCTGGAGTAACTCAGCGGGTCAGGCAGCATCTCTGGAGAATATGGATAGGGGATGTTTCATCAGGAAAATGATATCAATTCCATGCTCAGGTAGATGTATGGATGTTCAGCAAAAGACAAAGTGCTGGAGGAACAGTGTGTTGGGCAGCGTCTGTGGAGGGAAAGGACAGACAAAGTTTTGTGTAGGAAGGAACTTCAAATGCTGGTATAAACCGAAGATAGACACAAAAAAGCTGGAGTAACTCAGCGGGACAAGCAGCATCTCTGTAGAGAAGGAATGAGTGATGTTTTGGGTCGAGATCCAGTTTCGTGTTGGGTCTCTTCTTCAGACTGATTGAAGAAGAATTTTCCTGTTGAATTCTTTAAGGCAGTTATAAATGCAGAACCTCAGAATAATCAGCCTGAAAATATAATCACAACACATCTTGGACTGCCGGGCGAGTTGATTAGTGTGCACACATTCTTAAGGGCCTGTTCCACTTGGGCGACTTTTTCGGCGACAACCGGAAAATAGGCTGTGGCCACATGGTCGTAGGGTGATGCGGCGTGACGCCTGTATTGTCGTGAGCTGTTGCCTCCTGTGTCGTGGCCTTTTTCTTGTCGCCGCTTGGATTTGAAATGTTCAAAACCTCTCGGCGACAGTTAGCTTGACGTTGCGTGACTTCTCCTGGCGTAGGTGTTGTCGTAGGCTGTCGCCAGGTTGACGCCATCTGACGTTGGCTGTTGCCGGGTGCTGACTTAGGTGAATTCAAGTGGCGGCAGCCTACATCATGCTACGTCAACCAGCGACAGTATCGGCGTCACGAGAAGTCACGTTGCGTCATTTGAAAAACGTGCACCCCTCCACCTATCTTCAGTTGACGCCGTCAGGGTGGTAGCTTGTCGCGGATTGATGTAAGTTGACTTTGGTTGACGTAGGCTGTCGTCTATATCGTCGTAGGCTGTCGTAGGTGTTGACGTCGTGTGGCGCGAAGAATTGGGACGCCGGTTGACATAGCTTGTCGTAGGTTGACGTCGACTAGGTGGCAGCCTGCCGGAGACATTGTCGTAGGGGGCCGGTTTTTCGGTGTCACGCCACAACAGTGGCTGTCGCCGAAAAAGTCGCCTAAGTTGGACAGGCCCTTTAGTAGACTTAAGACATACAGCGTGGAAACAGGCCCTTCAGCCCACCGACTCGATGCCGACCAGTGATCACCCATACACAAGCACTAGGGACACGCGAGGGACAATTTACAATTTTTCCTAAGCCAATTAACCTACAAACCTGTACGTCTTTGAAGTGTGGTAGGAAACCAGAGCACCCAGAGAAAACCCACACGGTCACGGGGAGAACGTACAAATTCCACACAGACAGCACTCGCTGTCAGGATCAAACCCGGGTCTCTGGCGCTGCGAGGCAGCAACTCCACCGCCGCAACTCTACCGCTGCAACTCTACAGCAAATCTGGGACGACAGATGGCACAATGGGCTAAGTGTTCGGCTGGCAACCTGAAGGTAGCCGGTTCGAATCCTGCTTGGAGTGTGTACTGTTGTTGTGTCCTTGGGCAAGACACTTCACCCACCTTTGCCTGTGTGTGAATGTGTGTGTGTGTGTGTTTGTGTGTGTGAGTGATTGGTGGTGGTCGGAGGGGCCGTAGGCGCAGAATGGCAGCCACGCTTCCGTCAGTCTGCCCCAGGGCAGCTGTGGCTACAGAAGTAGCTTACCACCACCGAGTGTGACTGAGGAGTGAATGAATAATGCGATGTAAAGCGCCTTGAGTATTAGAAAGGCGCTATATAAATCCCATCCATTATTCCACCGCAGCAACTCCACCGCAGCAACTCCACCGCAGCAACTCCACCGCAGCAACTCCACCGCAGCAACTCCACCGCAGCAACTCCACCGCAGCAACTCCACCGCTGCAACTCCACCGCTGCAACTCCACCGCTGCAACTCCACCGCTGCAACTCCACCGCAGCAACTCCACCGCTGCAACTCCACCGCTGCAACTCCACCGCTGCAACTCCACCGCTGCAACTCCACCGCTGCAACTCCACCACTGCAACTCCACCGCTGCAACTCCACTGCAGCAACTCCACCACAGCAACTCCACCGCAGCAACTCCACCGCTGCAACTCCACCGCAGCAACTCCACCTCAGCAACTCCACCTCAGCAACTCTACCGCTGCCCTAACATTTGCAAATTCTTCAAGCGTTAAAAAAACATATGATTATAGTTTTACAACATTAAAATATGAAAAAGACATATTTAATTGGACAAATATTTTAAAAAGACATTTTGAATTATGAAGTATTTAAATGATAGAAGATATGAACTGAAAATGTGGTAAAGATTAGAAATATTTAATCTTTAACATTACCACATGGGATCCTTGCAGGTTTTTTCTACCATTAACATTTTCTTTAAGTGCGTAAGATTTTTGTGGTTGTTGCCAGGATGCAAGGGTCTGAGATATGGGGAAAGATTGGGCAGGCTGGGACTCCTTGGAGCGCAGGAGGATGAGGGGTGATCGCATAGTGCATAAAATCATGAAGGGAATAGATATGGTAAATTCACAGTGTCTTTTACCCCGGGTAGGGAATCAGAACCAGACGACATCGGTTTAAGTTGAGAGAGAAATATTTAATGGAACCTGAGGGGCAACATTTTCACATTTAGAGGTGGTGGGTGTATGGAACGAGCTGCCAGAGTTCTCTGGGGTGGAACCCTCTCCAAGACAGACGTGAAGCTCACCGTTTGACCTGTTTTTACAAAATGTTAAATGGTCAGCTCAACATAGATTACAAGACCTACACCAAACCTAAACCAATTAGGAGCAGACGAGGGCATTCAATCCAATTTGTGATCCCAGCTACAAAGACAGATGTATACAGCAATTCGTTCTTCCCCTGCACAATTAAAGCATGGAATAATCTCCACCCTACTATAGTTACCCAACCAGATGCAACTAAATTTAAAGTAGCTCTTTCTTCTCAATAACCCTTTCTGGCTTAAGTCCTCCCTCCACCACCTCCAGTTTAAATTCCATTTGGAATATTTTGGAGGACCAAGAAACCAAGAACCAAGAACAAGAACAAGGGGGTAGTTGAGGCAGGTACTATAGGAACATTTAAAAGATATCTGGATAGGAAAGGTTTAGAGGGATATGGGTCAAACACAGACAGATGAGACTCGATGGGCCTGTTGGTTGTTTTATGAACAAGTTGTGCCGAAGGGCCTGTTTCCCTGCTGTATGACTCCATGATGCTATGTTCCATTTCTTATATTTTCAAATGCCAAATACAATATCTTTACTCATCTTCAAAATTAGTACAAATTCTGTGATTTCACAGTTATTCTCGATCGATGATACGACTTGTAATTTCACTAAAGGTATCTGGTAGGATTTCCATATAAACACAGAAATCATAAAGGCTTATGTAGTATGGTGGTGAACACTGGTAGACCAATGAAAAGATGCTGAATAAACATTTTAAGATAAAATACATGCTAGAGATCTATGGTGATATTTTGATAGAATTTATTTGCCACACAACCAGGGTCGGTGGAATTTGGGTTGTCTGCAGCGGTACAATAATAAAGAACACACAACCACAATAAAAATGTAACACAAACATCCACCACAGCATTCATCACTGTGGTGGAAGGCACAAAATTTGGCCAGTCCTCCTCCATTTCCCCCCCGTGGACAGGACCAAAGTCCAGAGTCAGTCCAGGATCGGCTCTTCCTCAGCGGAGACCGCGGCTTTAAGTTGGTGTAGGCCGCATGCCGGCGGTCGAGATTTAAAGTCTCCGCCGCAGCCAGAAGCACCGTAGACTGCAGGGCCGGCGGTCGAAGCTCCCCTCCAGGGGTGATGTTAAGTTCACGCTGGGCCCGCGGTAGAAGTTGGCCGCGGGCCGGCAGTGGTGGCTTCTTCTTCCCCCCCCCGGGTCCCCCACGAGGGATCCCGGGCTGTAGACGCCGCATCAGCTGGAACTCTGCAGACCGCGACTTTCAGGCTGCCGGCTGCCCCGGGCCAGCGAAACGGAGCGCTCCCCTCCAGCGAGCCCCAGCGAGGGCTCACCCGCTCCACGACGAGAGTTCACGCTGCGCCCGCCGCTGAAGCCCCGAGCGCGTCTCCGGGAAAGGCCGCGCCAATCCTTGATGTTAGGCCACGGGGGAGGCGACCTGGAAAAAGTCGCCTCTCCATGGAGGAGGCGACCCAAGCGGTTTCCCCCTTACCCCCCCACACCACCCCCCACACAAAACACACCGAGAAACATCAGAGAAACATGGTGTCAGTGAAATTAGTTTGGTTAGGTTTAGAGATGCAGTATGGAAATAGGCCCTTCGGCCCACCGAGTCCATCGATCACCTGTTCACAATAGTTCTATGTTATCCCACTTTATCATCTAATCCCTACCCACAAGAGGCAATTTACAGAGGGCCACTTAACCTGCAACATGCGCATCTTTGGGAGCACCCGGGGGAAACCCATATCACTGGGAAAATGTGCAATTTCCACACAGGCAGCACCCGAGGTCAGGATCGAACCTGGGTCTATGCCGCTGTGAAGCAGCATCTCTACCTGCTATGCCACTGTATTGGGTAATTGTATTGAGTAACTGTATTGAGAAATATTGAGTAATTTGTGGTCTTTGAAATCATATTTGAGCATAGTCACAGTGTGGAAACAAGCCCTTCGGCCCAACTTGACCACACCGGCCAACGTCCGAGCTACTGATTCAGATTCAGATTCAAACTTTATTGTCATTGTGCAGTGTACAGTACAGAGACAACGAAATGCAGTTAGCATCTCCCTAGAAGAGCGACATAGAATATGAGCAATAAATAAATATATTTACGTGCATACAGTAATTTTTCCTTGTGGAAGGAGTGTCCGGGGGGGGTGATTGGCAATCACCGAGGTACAGTGTTGAGTAATGTAACAGCCGCAGGGAAGAAGCTGTTCCTGGACCTGCTGGTCCAGCAACGGAGAGACCTGTAGCGCCTCCCGGATGGTAGGAGGGTAAACAGTCTGTGGTTGGGGTGAGAGCAGTCCTTGACGATGCTGAGCGCCCTTCGCGGACATCGTTTGCTTTGGACAGACTCAATGGAGGGGAGTGAGGAACCGGTGATGCGTTGGGCAATTTTCACCACCCTCTGCAGTACTTTCCGGTCGGAGACAGAGCAGTTACCATACCATACTGTGATACAGTCGGTGAGGATGCTCTCGATGGTCCAGAAGTTCACCAGAATCTGAGGAGACAGATGGATCTTCTTTAGTCTCCTTTTAAAGAAGAGACGCTGGTGAGCCTTCATGACCAGAGTTGAGGTATTGTGGGTCCAAGAGAGGTCATCGGAGATGTTGACCCCCAGAAACCTGAAGCTGGAGACACGTTCCACCTCCGTCCCGTTAATGTGGATGGGGGTGTGCGTGCCGCCCCTAGACTTTCTGAAGTCTACAATGAGCTCCTTGGTCTTCTTGGAGTTAAGGGCCAGGTTGTTGTCAGTGCACCATGCTGCTAGGAGCTGGACCTCCTCCCTATAGGCCGACTCATCGTTGTTGCTGATGAGGCCAATCACCGTTGTATCATCTGCATACTTGATGATGGTGTTAGTACCATGTACAGGTGTGCAGTCGTAGGTGAAGAGGGAGTAGAGGAGGTGGCTCAGCACACAGCCCTGTGGAACGCCGGTGTTCAGGATGAGGGTTGAAGAGGTGTGCTTGTTTAACCTAACAGACTGGGGTCTGTTGGTTAGAAAGTCCAATATCCAGTTGCAGAGGGAGGGGTCGATGCCCAGGTCACCGAGTTTGGTGATCAGTTTAGAGGGTATAATGGTGTTGAAGGCTGAGCTGTAATCGTTGAACAGCATTCTTACGTAAGTGTCTCTGTTGTCGAGGTGGGAGAGGGCGGAGTGAAGTGCCGTTGAGATGGCATCCTCCATACTCCTGTTCTGGAGTATGTGACAGGTTGAAGACGTCAGTCCAGACGTCTGTCAGCTGCGCAGCCCAGGCCCTGAGCACGCGCCTGGGGATGCCGTCAGGGCCAGCAGCTTTACGTGCATTAGTCCTACTCAGTGCCACGTACACGTCGTAGGGGTTGAGTGTGAGGGGTTGGTGATCGGCAGGTAGCACAGCCTTGATGGCTGTCTCTAGATTGTCCCTGTCAAAGCGGCCATAAATGTGGTTAAGCTCCTCAAGGAAGGAGGCGTCGCTGGAAGTGGGGGTGGTGTTGGAGGGTCTGTAGTCCGTGATGGCCTGGATGCCTTGCCACATGCGTCGGGGGTCGGAGTTGTTGTTGAAGTGCTCCTCAATCCTTAGCTTATGGCAGTGCTTGGCCTTCTTGATGCCCCTCTTCAGGTTAGCCCTGGATGAACTGTAGGCTCGAGCATCGCCTGACCTGAAAGCGGTGTCCCGTGCTTTCAGCAGTAGCCTGACCTCGCTGTTCATCCATGGCTTCTGATTCGGGAATATGGTCACCCGTTGGAGGGAGGTGACACTGTTGATGGTGGAGTTTATAAAGTCCAGAACAGAGGATGTGTAGGAATCAATGTCCGTGTGGGAGTCAAGGGTGGCCTGGGCTGCAAACGCCTTCCAGTCAGTGTTTCCAAAACACTGCTGAAGTGTGAAGTCCGCCTCCTCTGACCAGACTTTAACTGTCCTCACAGTGGGTTTAACCCATCTGATGAGTGGGGAGTACTTAGGGAGCAGGAACAATGAGAGGTGATCAGACTGACCAAGGTGGGGAGGGCCTTGGACAGTCTGTGTAGACTTTGTCCAGTGTCTTGTCTACTCTAGTGGCGAAGGAGACATGTTGGTAGAATTTGGGGATTAGTCTTCAGGTTGGAGTGATTGAAGTCACCCGCAACAACGAAGGCTGCCTCGGGGTTGTGAGTCTGTTGTTTGCTAATGGCAGTATGCAGTTCTTTCATTGCAAGCTTGGCATTAGCATCAGGAGGAATATAGGCTGCAGTCACAACAGTGGAGGTAAACTCTCTGGGCAGATAGAACGGTCTGCATCTAAGCAAGAGGAACTCAAGGTTAGCTGAGCAGTGACTCTCGATGATGGTGGAGTCCGTGCACCATGCTTTATTTACATAAATGCACAGACCTCCACCTCTGGTCTTACCGGAGTTTGTTGTCCTGTCCGCTCGGAGTAAATGACGCCCCGTTAGCTGGATGGCGCTGTCAGGAACGTCGGTGTTGAGCCAAGTTTCTGTGAAGATCAAGATGCTGCTGTGTTTGATCCAGTTGTGGGAGGTGATCCTTAGCTGGAGTTCGTCCATTTTGTTTGCCAGTGAGCGCACGTTGGCGAGGAAAAGGCTAGGAATCGCTAGCCTGTGTGGGGCTAACTCTAACCTGGCCTTTAACCCACCTCTGTGTCCTCGGCGGTGCTTTCGTTCGTGTTGCCGTCTGTTGATGCTTCCGGTCGGCCGAGCTGGCTTGGTGCGCGCTGGTGTTCTGCCGCACTGCGGCTCCGCGGGTGTTCTGCAGCTCCGCTGCTCCGCTGTTCTGACTAGTTCAGGAGCGAGACGGAGATCGACCGAAAAGTTGTTGCAGCCGCAGGAACCGAAGTCCAGAAGTTCCTGTCGGCTGTACGAAAGGAACGCATGACGGCTCCGTGTGAGCAGACTTGAAACAGGTAGGGGAATTGTCGCTAGTTCTCGAATTCTTGGGAGACACGGGGCATCGCGATGTGCCCGCGCCACCGCCAATGGAACAATAATACTAGTCTCACCTGCCAGCACTTGCTCCATATCCCTCCACACCTGTCCTATCCATGTATCTATCTAACTGCTTCTTAAATGTTGGGATAGTCCCTGCCTCAACTACCTCCTCTGGCAGCTTGTTCCATACATCCACCACCCTTTGTGTGAAAATGTTACCCTTCAGATTCCTATTAAATCTTTTCCCCTTCACCTTAAACCTAAGTCCTCTGGTCCTCGATTCACCTACTCTGGGCAAGAGGCTCTGTGCATCTACCCGATCTATTCGTCTCATGATCTTATACACCTCCATAAGACCACCCTTCATTCTCCTGCGTTCCCAGCCTACTCAACCTCTGCCTATAGCTCAAACCCTCTAGTCCTGGCAACATCCTCGTAAATCTTCTCTGTACCCTTTCCAGCTTGACAACATATTTCCTATAATACGATGCCCAGAATTGAACACAATACTCTAAATGTGGCCTCACTAACATCTTATACAACTGCAACATGACCTCCAACTTCTGTACTCATTACTCTGGCTGATGAAGGCCAATGTGCCCAAAGCCTTTTTGACCACCCGATCTACCTGCGACTCCGCCTCCAGGGAGCTATGCACCTGCACTCCTAGATCCCTCTGCTCTACAACACTCCACAGAGCCCCACCATTCACTGTGTGGGTCCTGCTTATGTTAGACTTCCCATAATGCAACAACTATCATTTTTCTGCATTAAATTCCATCAACCATTCCTCAGCCCACCCGGCCAATTGATCAAGATCCTGTTGCAATTTTTCACAACCATTTTCACTATCTGCAAAACCACCCATTTTTGTATCATCTGCAAACTTGCTGATCTAGCCATGTATGCTCTCATCCAAATCATTGAACAGAGGAAAAATATTGGGAATTATTTGTATTGGATTAAAACAAGTTCTATACTCTGGAGAAACTCAGCGGGTGCAGCAGCATCTATGGAGCGAAGGAAATAGGCAACGTTTCGGGCCGAAACCCTTCTTCAGAACCCTGCTACGTCTGAAGAAGGGTTTCGGCCCGAAACGTTGCCTATTTCCTTCGCTCCATAGATGCTGCTGCACCCGCTGAGTTTCTCCAGCTTTTTTATGTACCTTCGATTTTCCAGCATCTGCAGTTCCTTCTTAAACAAGTTCTATAC
This sequence comes from Amblyraja radiata, assembly GCF_010909765.2. Classification (NCBI taxonomy): domain Eukaryota; kingdom Metazoa; phylum Chordata; class Chondrichthyes; order Rajiformes; family Rajidae; genus Amblyraja; species Amblyraja radiata. The sequence goes on from NC_045962.1 coordinate 37,216,092, forward strand.
TCTATTGGCCTCTAGTGGAAGGAAGATTGAATAACATTGTTTTGTCCTTCACTTCTGCATGTTGCACTTCGTGTAGACACTAAGACAAGAGAAATATTGAACATAAAGAAGAACATCTCTCTTGGTATTAAAGATAAACACAAAATGCTGGAATAACTCGGTGGTCAGGCAGCATCTCTGGAGAACATTGATGGCTGACGTTTTGGGTCGGGATTCTTCTTTAGACATTTTATTGCATCTTGCTATTAGCTTTTGTGAAAAGTGAAGTCCCCCCGAGGTCCCTCTTAAATCTCTCCCTTTTCACCTTAAGCCTGTGCCCTCTAGTTTTCGAATCCTCTACCCTGGGAAACAGACTGTGAGTGTTCACTTTATCCGTGCTCCTCATGATCTTGTACAGCTCAATAACATCACTCCTCAGCCTCTTAGGCCACTCAGACATAAGTCCCAGCCTATCCAGCCCAGATAGAATGGTGGCAGGCGATAGCTGGCAGATAAAATTAAAGAGAATCCAGAGATTTTATAAATGCATTGGGAGAAAGTGGGTAACTGGGGAAGATTTATGAATCATTGTTAGACACGGGTGAAGATCTGAATGATTGGAGGGTGGCTTATGTGTCTTAATTTAAGAAGGGCTGCAGGGAAAACCTGGGAACTCTAGATCAGTGAGCCTAACATATGTGGTAGGTAAGTTACTAGAGAGGGATTCTGGGGATAAGATATATAATAATTTGGATATACGAACGGATTAGGGATAGTCAGCGTGATTTTGTACTTGGAAGATTGTTTTTCACGAATCTGACTTTTTTATAAAGAAAGCAAGAAGTTTGAGGAGAGCAAAGCTGTAAACGTGTATATGTGGTCTTCAGAAAGGCATTTGATAATGTTCCATATTCTGGAAGGTTAGATCGCATGGGATCCAGGGAGAGCTAGCTAACTGGATAGGGAATTGGCCTCATGGAAGGGAGCAGAGGGTGACGGTGGAGGGTTTTTTCCGGACTGGAGCCCTGTGACTAGTGGTGTGCCTCAGAGGTAGGTGCTGTTTGTGGTTTATATCATCGATTTGGATGAATGTGCAGGCATGATTAGGGTTGCATCTGACACACAAGTAGGTGGTATCATAGTTAGCGAAGATGGTTATTAAACTTTATAACAGGCTTTTGATTAGTTAGGCTGAGGAATGGTTAATGGAGTTTAATACAGATAAATGCAAGATGTTGCATTTTGGGAAGTCAAACCAGGGCAGGGCCTTCACAGTAAATAGTCAGGCCCTGGGGAGTGTTGTAGAGCAGAGGGGTTTAGGAGTACAGGTTGCCTCAGTGGCATCACAGGTAGATAGGGTGGTAAAGAGGGTTGTCCTTCATCAGTTAAGGTATTGAACATAGAAGTTGGGATGTTATGTTACAGTTATGCAAGACTTTGATGAGGCCACATTTGGTGTACTGTGTTCAGTTCTAGTCGCCCCTGCTATCGGAATGATGTTGTTAAGCTGGAAAAAGTGCACCTCCACTCTGCAGCACCTCCAACCCTTCCGCTCGCCCTCCTGTTTTCACCAGTCCATCATCCATCGCCCCTGCTTTCCACCAATCTTCTCTGGCGGCCATCTCACAACTCCCCTGCTCGTCTTTAGACGGGCCATCTCCACTCCCAGTCCCAATGCAAGGGCTCAACCCGATACATTGGCCATTCTTCTTTCCCCACAGATGCTGCTCGACCCGTTGAATTCCTCCAGCAGTTGATAGTTGCTCCAGATTCCAACAGTCTCTTGTGCTGAGGAAGTCCTGTCCAAAGAGGTTATTTAATCTGCGGAGATATGAAGCTGTAACGCCACAAGAGGACACTTTTATACCATCTTTGAGCATTCAGCACTGATTCAGTTGCGTTTACTGTCAAATACACCAGGTGCCATGAAACCCTGCGCTCACCTGAAGCTCACAGTGTAATGTGTGCATACAGTAATGATATCTACAACATCTCTGTCACATTCCATTTCCCAGGCCGTTCCCGTTAGTTAAACCAGCGGGAACCCATTACATGGAGACCCCATTACTAGCAGCTTAATGACAGGCCCACCACCAGTTTTCCGGCACCATTGGCTCCAGAGCCTTTCTGAATTATCCGTTATGTCAGACCAACAGAACTCACGGCCCCTGAGAGGAATCCAACGGTACCAGAACGATCTGCCGAGGCCGCTGAGTGGCCGATACCAGCCTGCAAAGTCAGCCTCGGAAGTCAGCTATGAGAATGGATCTGCCGGCTTCGGCCGGACCGGAGTTCCAGAGCTCCTGGTCGCAGGGGGGTGAATTTCACCCAACTAATCGGCCGCGAAAGTCCCGATGAAGTTGAGATTGGCCGTCTCACCCGGCCTAGGAGCTATACTTTCGAGGGGATTTCCAGGGAGTTTCTCTGGATTAAAGGAGGTGCCGGACCACCAGTTGCCAGAAAATGGGAGGTGTAAAATTAATGCACGTAAAAGGCATATCGAATTGACTTTACAATTATAGAGCCATACAGAGACAGGTCCTTTGGCCCAACGCATCCATGCCGACCATGATGCCTCATCTAAGTCAGTCCCACCCGCCCGCATTTCGCCCATCTATATAATTAAAAGTCTCATCTTGACCACTTCCTGTCTGCGTGGTATATTGATTTTAGAAAAAAAACGCTACCATATATCACTATGATTTTTGGGCATCTTGCTCACAGTCCTCCGTTGAGCAGGCCTCGAGGATTTTTCCCATCGATGAAAAATTAAAAAGGTTATGAGTGTTTCAAAAACCTTGAGATCCTCTCGCCAGTCAATCACCGCGATGAAAGTAACGCCCCTTCCAGGGGGGGGGCAGGACTATAAAACCCCGGATGCCTGGACGAGACTCAGTCACTCTGCAAGATCGCGAGGGAGAGGCCACAACTCTCATTCTAAGCTGTGAATCAACTGAACTGTGAGTCTGCGATGTACTTGAAAAAAATGATTAGTTAGCCCTTAATGACAATGCCATGAGTTGTTTGGCCTGCTGCCCTGCCTGTGCTTGAAACTGCAATGCTTTGTTAGGTCTGACTGTGTTTGGAAGGAATAAATGCTTTATTAGGTCAGACTGTGTTTGGTTCAAAAGTCCCGCTCATTTTGTGACTTCCGCTTAGTGGGCAGGTCGCGCTGATTGCGTAATTTCCGGTGAGTGCAGAGGTCGCGCTGATTGCGTAATTTCCGGTAAGTGCAGAGGTGACGCTGATTACAGAAGTGCCACTGACTGCGAAAGCCCCCAAAGTGGAGAGGCTGCGCTCAGCCGCGTGAGTATTCAAGAAAGTTTACTGCCATATATATGGTGTGTGTGAGTGTGTGTGTTTGTTTGTGAGTGTATGTGTGTGTGTGAGTTTGTGTGTGTGAGTGAGTGTGTGTGTGTGTGTGTGTGTGAGTGGTCTCAGTGACTGAGCTGCCAGCCCTTCCATTTGGCCCACAATGTCCATACTAGCCCTCTGGAAACCAGTCCCTTCGGCCCACAACACAAAGCTAGCGCTCCAGAAAGCCCTCCCCCCCCCTCCCACTGGCCAGCAATATTGGAATTGGTGAGGAGGTGGAATATTGCGTTGGGGGACCAGTCCTCCCGTGTGAAGCTGGGACCCAACGGGTACCACTTAGTCTAGTATCCCTCTAAATCTCTCCTATTCATGTACCTGTCCAAGTGTCTTATAAGTGTTGTTATAGTACCTGCCTCACTACCTCCTCTGGCAGCTGGTTTCATATACCAACCAACCTCTGTATGAGAGGTATAAATGGCGAGAGTTAAGAGTGTGGAAAGAATAAAAAAGGATTAATGTAGAATTAGTATCAGCGGCATTGACTCAGTGGGCTGAAGGGCCTGTTTCCATGCTGTATCTTTCTATGACTCTGACTAACATACTTGCCCCCCTAATTACATGAATTCTACTTTTTTTACGGTGTTGCTCCTTCCATTTAAACAATTTTCTGCTTTTTCATGTTTCACAATGTGGGTAACCTTATGTACTCCCCCATCTGCAAATCACCTCCACCCCCTCACCTGTATCCACCTGTCACTTGCCATGCATTGTCCCGCTCCCACCTCTCTTTGCCAACTTTCTCTCCCCAACTCCATCAGTGTGAAGAATGTTCCCGACCCGAATCTCTTCAACACCCTTTCCAACAATAGGGAGCACAGTGGCGCAGCAGTAAAGTAGCTGCCTTACAGCGTCAGAGACCCGGGTTCGATCCTGACGACGGGTGCTGCCTATACAGGATTTGTACGTTCTCGCTGTGACCACGTGAGTTTTCTCCAGGTGCTCCTGTTTCCTCCTACATTCCAAAGCCATACAGGATTGTAGGTTTATTGGCTTCCGTAAATTGTAAATTATTCCTAGTGTGTAGGATAGTGCTGGTGTGCAGGATCATCACTGGTCGGCACGGACTCAGTGGGCCGAAGGGCCTGTTTCTGCACTGCATATCTAAAGTCTAAAATCTAATAATAAGCGAGAGAAAACAATCTTTTTACACATTTATTTGACAATAATGAATTATTTTGTGGATTCTATCCCGATTGATAAGAAATATATTTTGTTTTCATAAACAAATGTGGGATTGTAAATGCATTTGAAACTAATTTTACCTGCATTAATTATAATTAAAACTAGCAATGATGCCATCTTCTAAATGCAACCAGTTGCTGTTGGCCTATGTTGTATTCAGACTTACATATCAGGTCATTGGCATTTCACTGGGAGATTTCTATTAATAGGTTGGCATTATATAGGTTGTAATCACATACTAAGCTGTGAAATCTGTTAGGCTTTTAATGGAACATTCAAATTCTATAATTAAAATAAATACTGTAGCTTCTGCAATTTCATGACAATCTTGCAAGTTCTAATGCAGATCATTTAATTTATTTTCCAGATTTATCCTCCCTACTCCATCAGTCTGAAGAAGGGTCCCAATCCGAAACATCGTCTGTCCATTCCCTCGCCACTGAGTTCCCCCAGCACTGTGTTTTGTGTTTTGCTCAAGACTCCAGCATCTGCAGTTCCTTATGTTTGCATTTAAACATCATTTTATTTTTAATTCCTGTTGCATGCACTGCCCAAACCACAGTTCTCACGGAGTATTGATCAGAAGAGGCACAGTGTAGTGTAAAGAATAAAATTCTAAAATAACTGCAAGTTAAAAAATAAAATAATTTAAAAAAATTAAGTTTTTAAGAATATTCACTCGGCTGAGAATCTAGGGTAGATTCAATACAGGAATAAAAAAAATATGTAGATGTAAGAAAGAATTTAAAATGCACCATTACATCAGTGTTGTCAGCTGATCAGTTAAATAGGCAGATGTACAGAACGAAACTGGCCCTTCAGCCGAATCTTGTCCATGCCGATCAAGATGGCATGCTGGGCTAGTCATTTAACCCATTGCCCTCTGAACCTTTCCCATCCATATATCTGTTTTTAAACGTCATAACTCTATCCACTTCTACAGCTACCTCTGGCAACTCCTTCCAGATATGGATTACACACTGAGTGAAAATGTTGCCCCTGAGGTCCCTCTTAAATCTCACCCCTCTCACCTTAAGCCTGGGCCCTCTAGTTTTTTAATCCTCTACCCTGGGAACAGCAAAGCAGAGAAAAGGAAAGATTGATTTATGATCCACAATGTTGTCAGATTGTCAATATTGTTCAACTCTATTCCAGGTATTGTTGAAACAAGGCACTGCAGATGCTGGTTTACACAAAGAAGACACAAAGTGCTGGAGTAACTCAGCGGGTTAGGCAGCATCTCTGGAGCTGCATCCAGCATCAATGGATGCTGCCGGACCCTTTGAGTTATTCCAACACTTTGTGTCTTCTGTGGCGGTACTCATGCTACCAAATAGAGGACAGGTTACACTGAATCTTTCCATGTCTGCCGCTTAATTACAAGGAAGGACATTATTGCCATAGAGGGAGTGCAGAGAAGGTTCACCAGACTGATTCCTGGGATGTCAGGACTGTCTTATGAAGAAAGACTGGATAGACTTGGTTTATACTCTCTAGAATTTAGGAGATTGTGAGGGGATCTTATAGAAACTTACAAAATTCTTAAGGGGTTGGACAGGCTAGATGCAGGAAGATTGCTCCTGATGTTGGGGAAGTCCAGGACAAGGGGTCACAGCTTAAGGATAAGGGGGAAATCCTTTAAAACCGAGATGAGAAGAACTTTTTTCACACAGAGAGTGGTGAATCTCTGGAACTCTCTGCCACAGAGGGTAGTCGAGGCCCGTTCATTGGCTATATTTAAGAGGGAGTTAGATGTGGCCCTTGTGGCTAAGGGGATCAGAGGGTATGGAGAGAATGCAGGTACGGGATACTGAGTTGGATGATCAGCCATGATCATATTGAATGGCGGTGCAGGCTCGAAGGGCCGAATGGCCTACTCCTGCACCTAATTTCTATGTTTCTATGTTTAGTTTTGAGATACAGAGCTGAAACAGGCCCTTCAGCCCACCGAATCCACGCCAACTGGTGATCACACCATACACAAGCTTTATCCTAGACACTAGGAACAATTTACAGTAGCCAATGAGCCTACAAACCTGTATGTCTTTGGGATAGGGGAGGAAACCGGAGCACCCAAACCACACAGACGGCACCTGAGGTCAGGATCGAAGCCTTGTGAAGTCACTTGAATAGTCATCCATGAAAATGTCAAACTACATATTGGCAGCAGCTGCAGATTGAGTGGGTGATATCGTGCCTTGACCAGGTTTTGACCCGAGTCAAAAATCCATAATCTTTCAACACAAATTAGTATCCACTGACTTTATAAAGTCCAGTATTTAATTTCTCAACATGTTAGGCTCTGTGAAAGATGCACAATCAGTGTAGAATTCATTCAACATTTGTTAAAAGATTTAAAGAAATATATATCATCTATCTAATTGTCAATCCTTGCCAGTATATTACTCATGATTCCTTTAGATCTGTAGAGATACAGCGTGGAAATAGGCCCATCGGCCCAACGACAAGCTGCTGACCAGTGATCACCCCGCACACTAACACTATGTGTTAGTAAAGAGTTCACACTAGGGACAATTCACAATTTTTACTGAAGCCAATCAACCTGCAAACCTGTACGTCTTTGGAGTGTGGGAGGAAACCAGAACATCCCAGAGAAAACCTATGTGGTTACAGGGAGAACGTACGGACTCTATACCAACACAGCACCCATAGTAAGGATCGAATGGGGGTCTCTGGCACTTTGAGGCAGTGGCCTTACAGCTGTGCCACTGTGCTGTCCCAAACTAGTAGCTAAATAACTTGGGTCATTCACTGAAGTTATGTTATCTGATGCATTAACCTATTAAGGAAATAACAAAAGTTTATTAATAATTGAAAACAAATGTTATGTGTTTCCACATGACATTTGATAATGGTTCACAAGGAGAGTTTTGCTGAGAGTATCTAGCCAGGACTATTGGAGGAAGTGTGGTATCAGGGATAAGAAGCACATTTGGCCCGTTAAGGCTTTGCCAAAATTTAATAATGTTGATCTGACTGTAACCTCAACTTCACAATAATCTTTCATCCCTCTTGCTTTTCAAGTATCCATTAAACTCTGCTTGAAAAGTATTCAAAGATTCTTCCAGTGCATTTAGAGGAAGAGAGCACAGAAAAGAGCAGCACAGGAACCGGTCCTTCGGCCCACAATCTCCATGTTGAACATGATGCCAAGATAAACTGATCTACAGTGCATTCAGAAAGTATTCAGACTCCTTCACTTTTTCCACATTTTGTTACATTACAGCCTTATTCTGAAATGGATTAAATTATTTATTTTTTACCATCAATCTACACACAATACCCCACAATAAAAAAGCGAAATCAGGTGTTTAGAAATGTTGCCAAGTAATTAAAAATAAATAACTGAAATATCACATTTACATAAGTATTCAGACCCTTTACTCAGTACTTTGTTGAGGCACCTTTGGTAGCGATTACAGACTCAAGTCTTCTTGGGTATGATGCTACAAGCTTGACACACCTGTATTTGGGTAATTTCTCCCATTCTTCTCTGCAGATCCTCTCAAGCTCTGTCAGGTTGGATGGGGAGCGTCAATGCACAGATATTTTCAGGTCCCTCCAGAGATATTCAATCGGGTTCAAGTCTGGGCTCTGGCTGGGCCACTCAAGGACATTCACAGATTTGGCACGAAGCCACTCCTGCGTTGTCTTGGCTGTGTGCTTAGGGTCATTGTCCTGTTGGAAGGTGAACCTCTGCCCCAGTCTGATGTCCTGAATGCTCTGGAGCAGGTTTTCATCAAGGATCTCTCTGTACTTTGCTCCGTTCATCTTTCCCTCGATCCTGACTAGTTTCCCAGTTCCTGCCGCTGAAAAACATCCCCACAGCATGATGCTGCCACCACCATGCTTCACCGTAGGTATGGTATTGGCCAGGTGATGAGCGGTGCCTGGTTTCCTCCAGACGTGACGTTTGGCATTCAGGCCAAAGAGTTCAATCTTGGTTTCATCAGACCAGAAAATCTTGTTTCTCAAGCCTTTTGGTAAACTCCAAGCGGGCTGTCATGTGCCTCTTACTGAGAAGTGGCTTCCGTCTGGCCATTCTACCATAAAGGCCTGATTGGTGGAGTGCTGCAGATATAGTTGTCCTTCTGGAAGGCTCTCCCATCTCCACAGAGGAACTCTGGAGCTCTGTCAGAGTGACCATCGGGTTCTTGGTCACCCTGACCAAGCCCCTTCTCGCCCCGATTGCTCCGTTTGGCCGGGCGGCCAGCTCTGTGAAGAGTCGTGGTGGTTTCAAAGTTCTTCCATTTAAGAATGACGGAGGCCACTGTGCTCTTTGGGACCTGCAATGCTGCAGAAATTGTTTTATACACTTCCCCAGATCTGTGTCTCGACACAATCCTGTCCCGGAAATCTATGGACAATTCATTTGTCTTCATGGCTTGGATTTTGCACTGACATGCACTGTCAACTGTGGGACCTTATATAGACAGGTGTGTGCCTTTCCAAATCATGTCCAATCAATTTAATTTACCACTGGTGGACTCCAATCAAGTTGTAGAAACATCTCAAGGATAATCAATGGAAACAGGATGAACCGAAGCTCAATTTTGAGTGTCATAGCAAAGGGTCTGAATACTTATGTAAATGTGATATTTTCAGTTATTTATTTTTAATTACTTTGCAAAAAATTCTAGACACCTGTTTTTGCTTTTATATTATGAGGTATTGTGTGTAGATTGATGATAAAACAAATGAATGTAATCCATTTTTGAATAAGGCTGAAACGTAACAAAATGTGGAAAAAGTGAAGAGGTCTGAATACTTTCTGAATGCACTGTATATCTCACTGTTCTCTGCATATCCATATGCCTATCTAAAAGCCGCTTAAACACCACTATCGTATCTACCTCAACCACCACCCTGGCAGCATGTTCCAGGCACTCACCACTCTGGGTGTATGACACGTGCCCTGCACATCTCTAAACTTTTCCCCTCTCACTTTAAAGCTATGCTCTCTTGTCTTTCACATTTCCACCCTGGGGAAAAGTTCTGACTGTCTACCCTATCTATGCCTCTCAAAATGTTATATACTTCTATCAGGTCTTCCTCTGATGTCCCATAATCCAAGTATGTCCAACCTCTTAGTTTAGTTTAGTGATACAGTGCGGAAACAGGTTTTTTAACCCACCGAATCCGCGCCGACCAGCACACTAACACTATCTTACTCACATTAGAGACAAGTTACAATTATACCAAGCCAATTAACCTACAAATAGTCTCAGTCTTTGGAGTGTGGGAGGAAATGGGAGGACCCAGAGAAAACCTTTGCAGGTCACAGGGAGAGCGTGCAAACTCCGTAAAGACAGAACCCGTAGTCAGGGTCAAACCCGGGTCTGACACTGTAATGCAGCAACTCAAATGCTGCACCATTGATCTGCCATATAGCTAATATTCTTCTAGCTAATATCCCTTAATCCAGGCATCATTCTGGTAAACCTTCTCTGCATCCTCTCCGAAGCCTCCACATCTTTCCTGTAATGGGGTGACCAGAAATGCACATAATACTCCAAATGCAGCTTGATCAGTCCTTTAGAGCAGCCAGAGGTTTCAAAGTTTGAGAAACAAGAGTTTAGTGGAACACATTTTAATTTAAGTTGCGACACTTGATTCTAGATTCTCTCATTGAAAGGAGTATCTTCCTTAAAGTAGGATCTTCTGATGACCTAGATTAGGACATAAAGGCATGGTTGGAGCTCTGAACCAGGCTCTCTTTGCTAAAGGAAAGCACATTAAACAACTTCTAACTTCAAGCAACCCTTGCATTCCCTCTCGTTCCTTCCTCCCCAACCCTACTTCTCTGACTAGTTTCACTGTTATCCAGATTAATTTTACTGTTTATATGCCTCGTTGTCACCTTCCCTCAGCCCATCTGAAGAAGGGTCTCGACCCAAAACGTCACCCATTCCTTCTCTCCAGAGATGCTGCCTATCCCACTGTTACTCCGGCTTTTTGTGTCTATCATCAGTCTGAAGAAGGGTTTCGGCCCGAAACGTCGCCTATTTCCTTCGTTCCATAGATGCTGCTGCACCCGCTGAGTTTCCCCAGCAATTTTGTGTACCATCAATAAACTATTGTTCATTTCCTTGATCACAATCTGCTTTGATCTGTCCGTTTCACACCTTACATGCTCTTTGTACCCTTCCATATATCTTGTTTCCCTCTCCCCTGTCTCAGTTAAAGAAGGATCTGGAGCTGAACCATCTCCCAATCCCTTCCCTCCAGAGATGCTGCCGATCCCGCTGAGTTACTCCCGCTTGTTGTGTCTATCTTCAGTGTGTTCGGTGTAAAAGTTCCCTCTTACACATTCAGTAAGATGAAAACAATTTGTAGATTGGCCAGCAGATGTCAGCGTATGTCATCCGAAAGAAATTTGACGCCAAACATTTTGGAGACTGATGGAGTTGAGGCTTGAGGGTTTAAATATGTCTTACGCCGAGAATGTTGATTTTAGTCTGGCAATAATAGATGTTCCCGTTTATTATAATAACAAGGAACTACAGATCCTGGTTTATACCAAAGATAAACACAAAGTACTGGAGTAACAGGTCAGGCAGCATCTCAGGAGAAAATGGATAGGTGACGTTTCGAGTCATGACCCTTCTCCCATTGAGTGTGTCACTTCAATAGAACTGAATATTGGCCATGAAGTTTAACCAAACGATCATCCACTTTGTGCCACTGATCAAGACAAATTTCTACTTAACATACCATGCAACATAGAATGTGAGAGGACTGGTTGACAAAGTTGTGAAGTCTGCAGAACAGAAGGTTTGAAAACAGAAGCATGGAGTGACAAATAAAAGACACCTATACGTGTACAGCATGGAAACAGGCCCCTCAGCCCACCTTGTCCATGCTCACCCTGTTGACATATCGGGCTATTCCTATTCGCCTATATTGTCAGAAAAACCTAGCACGACAATTAGGTTACACCACAAGAATCTGGTACAATGTCGCAGCGGTAGAGTTGCTGCCTTACAGCTCCAGAGACCCAGGTTCGATCCTGACTATGGGTGCTGTCTGTACAGTGTTTGAACGGTCTCCCTGTGACCGCTTGGGTTTTCTCTGGGTGTTCCGATTTCCCCCCCACACTCCAAAGTCGTACAGGTTTGTAGGTTAATTGGCTTCTGCAAAAATTGTAATTGTGGACTCGGTGGGCAGAAGGGCTTGTTTCCACATTGTATCTCTAAAGTCTAAAGTAAAGTTTAAAGATAGAACTAGTGTACGGGATGAATGCTGGTCGGCATGGACTCGTTGGGTCGAAGGGCCTGATTCCACGTTGAACTAAACTAAACTAAAGGGTCTTTGTCCAAAATATCACTTACCCATGTTTTCCAGAGGTGCTGCCCGACCCGTAAAGTTACTCCAGCTATTTGTGTCCTTTTGTGTATTGACCAGCATCTGCAGTTCCTAGTTACTGCAAGAATTGTTTTGGTTATGGAAAAATTGCAAGAAATCAATAAAATGGCACCATGTTTGAAAAGCTTTGCAGATGAAAAACGACAAGACATTGCAGATGATCCATCAGACAACATTGTATTCTCCAATTTCTCGGAAACCCCCGACAAGCACTTCTCACCCACCCTATTTTGCTTGTTCCTCCCCCGCCATGTACCTTCCCCACCACCCCTGTCACCTAGTTCCATTGCCTTCCAATCATCTCCCATCCCTGTCTTCTCTGAGTCCACCATATTCCTCTCCCCCCCCCGGTTCCCCAAACTGTTCCCTTCCACCCATATCCTTCCACCAACTTTACATTTCACTCCTCCTCTTCTCTCCTTATATAACACCCCTTTGTCTCCTTTTCACCTCCAGCCTTTGTCCCTGACTCCACCCATCTGCCAATCATCGCCCCCCCCCCCCCTCCAGCTGTATCCACTTATCCTAAGCCATTTAGAACGGAGACGAGGAAAGACATTTTCGCACAGAGAGTGGTGAGTCTGTGGAACTCTCTGCCTCAGAGTGCGGTGGAGACTGGTTCTCTGGATGCTTTCAAGAGAGAGCTAGATAGGGCTCTTAAAAATAGCAGAGTCAGGGGATATGGGGAGAAGGCAGGAACGGGGTACTGATTGGGGATGATCAGCCATAATCACATTGAATGGTGGCGCTGGCTCGAAGGGCCGAATGGCCTACTCCTGCAACTATTGTCTATTGTCTATCACTTGCCAGGCATTGTCCCGACCCACCTCTCTTTCCAGCTTTCTTCATCAGTCTGAAGAAGGGTCCTGACCCGAAACATCGCCTGTCCATTCCCTCCACAGATGCTGCCTGACCCGCTGAGATCCACCAGCACTTTGTGTTTGGCTCAAAAACACTGGGTCCCTTTTCACAAGAGATTGCAGAGAAAGGAGAGCTGCTGGAAGAACAGCGGGTTAGGCAACAACTGTGAAGAGAGTGGACAGAGGACATTTCACATGTGGTTCAATCAAAACCATGCAACACGATTTTATGAAAAGTCCCAAGCCAAACCTGGAGGATGATATTATAGAGGTGTTTAAGATTATGAAGGGAATAGACAGGGTGAATGCACAGAATCTTTTAACCAGTGTAGCGGAATCAAGAACCAGAGGACATAGGTTTAAGGTGAGAGGGGCAAGATTTAATAGGAACCTGAGGGGCAACTTTTTCGCACAGGTATATGGAAACAGCTGCCAGAGGAAGTGGTTGAGGCAGTACTATAACAACATTTAAAATAAATTTGTACAGGTACATTGATAGGAAAGGTTGGGAAGGTGGGACTAGGGTAGATAGGGCATCTTGGTAGGCTTGGGCAAGTTGGGCTGAAGGGCCTGTTTCTCTGCTGTATGACACTGATTCTATGGTTCAATGAAACGTGGACTATCCATTTCCCACCTCAGACGCAACTCTCCATTTTTTTTTGCCATGTATTCCAGTGTCTTGAGAGTCCCGTGAGAAACATCCTGCACTTCATTCTCCTTTACAATAATCAAAAATCTTGCACCTATAACCATATAACAATTACAGCATGGAAACAGGCCTCGTGCCGAACACTTATTCTCCCCTAGTCCCATCTACCTGCACTCAGACCATAACCCTCCATTCCTTTCCCGTCCTAAATAATACTCTGCTTGTGTTTTCTTCCCACTGCTGTCTTTAACCTCGGACTTAGATCAGGGTAGATTACTTTCTCTCTTTGGTAGATAGAACTTATGATTTGAGTTTTATAATCAATAGAAAAATGTAATATAACAGGTAATTGCTTTTACGCAGAATATTGTTAGCACATGGAAAATTTGTGTTGAATGTGGAATCCATAATGATCTCCATATGCAAAGTGGATAAATAATTTAAAAGATTATTTTGAATAATATTGGAAACGTTCGTTCATAATGTTAGTGCCAGCTCCTTCCAAGAGCTGGTCAATATTATTAGCACAATGGCCTTCATCTGTCTGTAATAATGCAGTAATTATAGATTTTATTATGCGCATGGCATTGAATGACTAACTTCCTGTTACCAGACAATGATATAGGGAAAAATATTAAATATTAATATTAAATGTTACGTGTATAAAATCATGAGCGACACCAATGTGGTGAATGCACAGTCTTTTACCTCGGGTAAGGGGAATCGAGAACCCTGGTTTAAGGTTTAATATAGGTTTAAGGCAAGTGGGGGAAGATTTAATAGGAAACTGTGGGGCAATTTTTTTCACATAGCGGATGGTGGGTGTATGGAATGAGAGGATAGTTGAGGCAACATTTAAAATACATTTAGACAGGTATATGGATAGGAAAGGTTTAGAGGGATAATGGATAAAAGTGGGTAGATAGGACTAGCATAGATGGGGCATGCTGGTTAGCATGGATAAAGTTCATGTTCATAGTTCATAAGTTATCGGTGCAGAATTAGGCCATTCAATCATGGCTGATCAATCTTTCATTCTCAACCCCATTCTCCTGCTTCCTCCCCATAACCCCTGACACCTGTACTAATCAAGAATCTGTCAAGCTCCGCCTTAAATGACTTGGCCTCCACAACTGTTTGTGGCTGTGAATGAATTCCACAGATTTACCACCTGCTGACTAAATAAATTCCTCCCCATCTCCTTTCCAAAGGTACGTTCTTTTATTCAGGCTATAGCCACTGGTCCTAGACACTCCCACTAGTGGAAACATCCTCTCCACATCCACTCTATTCAGGCCTTTCACTGTTCGGTAAGTTTTAATGAGGTCCCGCTTCATAGAAACATAGAAACATAGAAATTAGGTGCAGGAGTAGGCCATTCGGCCCTTCGAGCCTGCACCGCCATTCAATATGATCATGGCTGATCATCCAACTCAGTATCCCGTACCTGCCTTCTCTCCATACCCTCTGATCCCCTTAGCCACAAGGGCCACATCTAACTCCCTCTTAAATATAGCCAATGAACTGGCCTCGACTACCCTCTGTGGCAGGGAGTTCCAGAGTTTCACCACTCTCTGTGTGAAAAAAGTTCTTCTCATCTCGGTTTTAAAGGATTCCCCCCTTACCCTTAAGCTGTGACCCCTTGTCCTGGACTTCCCCAACATCGGGAGCAATCTTCCTGCATCTAGCCTGTCCAACCCCTTAAGAATTTTGTAAGTTTCTATAAGATCCCCTCTCAATCTCCTAAATTCTAGAGAGTATAAACCAAGTCTATCCAGTCTTTCTTCATAAGACAGTCCTGACATCCCAGGAATCAGTCTGGTGAACCTTCTCTGCACTCCCTCTATGGCAATAATGTCCTTCCTCAGATATGGAGACCAAAACTGTACGCAATACTCCAGGTGTGGTCTCACCAAGACCCTGTACAACTGCAGTAGAACCTCCCTGCTCCTATACTCAAATCCTTTTGCTATGAAAGCTAACATACCATTCGCTTTCTTCACTGCCTGCTGCACCTGCATGCCCACTTTCAATGACTGGTGTACCATGACCCCCAGGTCTCGCTGCATTTAGATAATAGTCTGCTTTCCTGTTTTTGCCACCAAAATGGATAACCTCACAATTATCCACATTATACTGCATCTGTCAAACATTTGCCCACTCACCCAGCCTATCCAAGTCACCTTGCAGTCTCCTAGCATCCTCCTCACAGCTAACACTGCCCCCCAGCTTAGTGTCATCCGCAAACTTGGAGATATTGCCTTCAATTCCCTCATCCAGATCATTGATATATATTGTAAATAGCTGGGGTCCCAGCACTGAGCCTTGCGGTACCCCACTAGTCACTGCCTGCCATTGTGAAAAGGACCCGTTTACTCCTACTCTTTGCTTCCTGTTTGCCAGCCAGTTCTCTATCCACATCAACATCCACATCATCCTTCCAAACTCCATTGACTACAGGCTCAATGCCGTCAAATGTTCATCATATGTTAACCCAATTATTCCTGGGATCATTCTCGTAAACCTTCTCTGGACTCTATCCAAAGCCAGCGCATCATTCCTCAGAAATGGGGCCCAGAACTGCTCACAATACAATGCCTTATCAAGCCACAGTATTGCAGCATGTTGTGCTGAATGTTTTCGTGCTGTGTGACTCTATGACTCAATTAATACAAAGTCACAGAAATAAGCATGAATTGGAGCAGGCTCTGAATCAGCAAGACAATGTTTGGGTCATGCAGGATGGTAGCAAACAGCAAGTCTTTGCATTATTTATCCAGAGGTATGACATCTTCCCAAAGAGGGTGAATTGAAAACTGCAAAGTAGTTTAGTAATGTGGTTGAACCTTCTTCATAAAGAGCTCCAAGGCAGTTACCTGGGCTTGCCGGCTTCAGTTATAGGGAGAGGTTGGATAGGCTCGGAGTTTTTCCTTTGCAGCGTAGGAGGCTGAGTGGTGACCTTACTGAGGTGTAAACGGTCATGAGGGGCACGGATAAAGTGAATGCTTTTTCCCAGGATAGAGGATTCTAAAACTAGAGTGCATAGGCTTAAGGTTTACCACTTATCTACTTGTGTTGCCTCTTTCAGGGAGTTATGGACTCAGACATATATACTGACATTATGAACACACTGTCTACCAATGATGACCAGAATAATCTATGATGTATTTTGAATGATTGGAGATCAATATTGATACACAGCATAGAAAGAAGGAACTGCAGATACAAAAAAAGACACAAAGTACTGGAGTAACTCAGTGGGTCGAGCAGCATCTCTTCAGAAAATAGATGGCTGACGTTTTGGTTCGCGACCAGATGCAGAAGGGTTCTAACCGGAAATGTGACCTATCCATGTTCTCCAGAGATGCTGCCTGACCCGTTGAGTTACTCCAACAATTTGTGTCTTTTTACATACAAAGTGTGTTATAAGCTGCTTGTAGTAACCCGGCACTCACTAAATCAACGTGACTGAGTTGACATTGTCCAGTGTCTTGGTCATCCCATTGTCCCGTGACTCTGTGTGGAACACGCTCCACAGCTCACGGACCTGATAGACATACATGACGTCATGCCTCATGTCGTGTAAATATATCGCATCACGGGGGAGTGTTTTATCTTGCATGATGAATCACGGCTAAAATTGGTTCTTGGAGATAGATTATACTATAAATTACCCATGTGAGCTAAGGTATGCTCCACAAATTGTTTTGTCTACATTTCTACCGTAGGATGGTTCCACGACACCACTTTTGTCATTAGTTACCAGATGCCTACTAAATCAACGTGACTCAGTTGACATTGGCCAGTCCTCATGGATATGCAGGGAATTGAGGGTCATGGATCACATGCAGGCAGATAAGTGTTTGTCTTGGCATCCTTAATGTGTCCTCTAACTTTAAGGTGACACGGGTAAAGTTTAAAGGAGATGTGCGCGGCATGTTTTTTTTTTACTCAGAGGGTGGTGGGGGCCAGGAATACGCTGTCAGAGGTGGTGGTGGCGGTAGATACGATAATGGCGTTCAAGGCTTTTAGATAGGCGCATGGATATGCAGGGAATGGAGGGATATGGTTCACTTACAGGCAGATGAGATTAGATAAACTGCATCATGTTGGGCACAGACACTATGGGCTGAAGGGCCTGCTCCTGTGCTGTACTGTTCTATGTTCTATTCTCTAGCAACTAGCAGTAATGGTTTCATGAAGTTATCAGCTACCGGGAAGGTCAAGTGAAAGGGCTGACGACACGGGGACAGGGTTGCATGAGTTCCAGGTTCCATCACACTCTATATTGTCTACGGTGGGGTTTCAGACAGAAATGCTAAATGCAGAGGCATGGCAAGAATGTGTTTAACGCTGACCCTTCCTGCAAGCAATTCCTTTCTAAGCCATCCACCAGAAAGGGCTGGAATTCGTGAAACAACTGCAGACTGTGACACACTTCATGTATTATTTTAAGGTAACTAATTTGGATTCTGCGGCAGGCAGTGGACATAACGGCTTCCTTTCTCAGCTGTCTTCATGCCATCCCTGTTTCCATTATACTTTAGTCCTGGGACTGCAGATTCTTGTGTGTTCCATATACCGGGGATGGTTTTTATTGGGCCTCCTGCAGGAATTTTACATACATCCACCCACCAGGCCTATGTCATGACATCATCATTTTCTGAAGAAGTCTGAAGAAGGGTCCCGCCCGAAGCGTCACTTCCCCATGTTCTCCAGAGATGCTGCCTAATGCTGCCTAATGAGTTGCTCCAGTATTTTGTGTCCTTCTTCCCTATCTTTGGAAGGAGAGGTTCCTGCTAGTCTGAACTCTACCACTGGAAACTAACACAATCATTTATTTCGGTATTATATACAGCACCTGCATTGTGGGCTGAAGGGCCTGTTCCCTTGCTGTACTGTTCTATGTTCCATTCAAAACGCTGATGCTTCATAACGTGCAGAATAAATTTGAGTCATTTGATAAAGGGGTTGTTAAATTGTACCATTAGTATTAGATAGAGCCTATCGAGATGTTCACACAATCCAAAAGTGAGTTAGAGAGACTGAGAGTCATAGAGCTGTACAGCATGGAAACAGGCCCTTCAGTTCACCTTGTCCATGCTGACCAAGTTGGCATTCTGGGCTAGTCACATTTGCCACTAGAGAGGGTGTAGAAGAGATTTATGAGGAAAAAGCCATGACTGAAGAATTAGAGACTTTACTTAAGACTTCAGAGATACAGCGCCGAAACAGGCTCTTCGGCCCACCGAGTCTACGCAGACCAGCAATCATCCTGTACCCTAACACTATCCTACTCACTAGGAACAACTTACAATTTTATCTAAGACAATTAACCTACAAACTTCTACATCTTTGGAGTGTGGAAGGAAACCGGAGCACCTGGAGAAAACCAACACAATCACAGGGATTAGGTACAAATTCCGTAAAAACAGCACTCAAGGTCAGGATCGAACCCGTGTCTCTGGCGCTGTAAGGCAGCAACTCTACTGCTGCGCCACTGTGCCGTCCGTGTACTGAAAAGCTTTGTTTTGCATACTATCCAATCAGATCAGATAACACCATACATTTATACACTCAAGTCAATCTCAAGCACAATAGGTAGAGCAAAGGGGAAGATACAGAGTGCAGAATATAACTCTCAGCATTGTAGCACATCAGTTCCATAGACAAAGTCCAATGTATGCAATTGGGTAGAGGTGAATCGGACTGTAAGCTAGTTTATGGAAGGACCGTTCAGAAGCTTGACAACAGAGGGGCAGAAACATTTCCTCAATGTACAAAAATAGTAGGCTGATAAGATTCAGATGTCCAAACCAATGTCAGCTAATTTGACCCAGCTGTTACCAATGATGCTGGGGATTGGCCTCTCCTGGTCAGTCAGCCAGTGATAGGGATCAGAGCAGCATTCGAGCGATGGGGATGCTGTCCCAATAAATAATTGGTCGACTCACCATTCTGTAGTTTCCCTCTTCCTGCTTTATGCTTACACTCTCCGTTAGTTGGGAATTATAAAAGTTGAAGCATCTTCCATTCAGCTGCAGTGAGGTAGATCACAGTTTACATCAAAGATCCTATAGCGGAGTCCGCTATAGGATCTTTGGTTTACATTGCAGCTTGTAAACCTAACTTACAGCCAGCACAACTAATGACCTCAACCATTAGTCAGTCTGCTGTTAAATAGGCTTCAACATACCCAGCAGATAAATCTGACAATTTTAACCCGAGCGAGTACGAGATGTTTCAC
This sequence comes from Amblyraja radiata, assembly GCF_010909765.2. Taxonomy (NCBI): domain Eukaryota; kingdom Metazoa; phylum Chordata; class Chondrichthyes; order Rajiformes; family Rajidae; genus Amblyraja; species Amblyraja radiata. Next base: position 37,235,770 of record NC_045962.1, read on the forward strand.
TTTGAGAGGTCAAATTTAGTTTAGTTTAGAGATAAAGTGCCGAAACAGGCCCTTCGGCCCACCGAGTCCACGCAGACCAGCAATGTTCGTACACTAACACTATCCTACACACACTAGGGACAATTTACAATTATATCAAAGACAATTAATCTACTCACTGTAAATTGTCAGCTGAGTACGGACCCTCTCACCATAAATTTACAGGTCACATTATTTATGTTGAAACTTACATAGGAATACATAAAACTTCCGACCACTCCTTATTGTGATTTTAAGAGCAGATTTCAATTATTTACATAAACAACTGTCTATTTTGCAAAGAGCATCTTGAATGATTTAATGAGGCAAACTAGCTGCTGAGTTTGGCCTTGCACATACGTAACCCAATGCCGCGGTGAGTGTTAGTGCTGTTGCCTCATTGTGCCAGGGACGTAGGCTTGATTCCGATCTTCTGTGCTGTCCTTAGAATTTAGAGAAATAGCACGGGTGTGCAAGTTGGGCCAAAGGGCCTGCTTCCATGCTGTTTAAATAAACAATGTTTTTAAATTATTTTTATTAGAAGCATATGTACAAATAATAATAAGCGACAACTTAATTACATATTTCTTACATAGCTTCAGTTTTTTTTTAAGTGTAAAGATAAAGGGAGAAAGAGATGAGAGAAAGTAATGGAAAGAGAAGAAGAAGAGAGAAAAAGAAAAGAAAAAAAGGAGACGCAGAGAGAAACTACCAATGACAAGATTATGGAGATAGATCTGGGAAATGTTGAGTGTAACTATTCATCCAATCCCAAACCCAGGTTTCAACCCTGATTATGTGTTAAACCAGTTTACCTTTTCAAATATTCAATAAATGGAGACCATATTCTAACAAAAAGTTCTAGTTTGTTAATTAAGACCAGTCTTATTTTTTCCGAATGCAAGGTCTCGGTCAATTCCGTGACCCACATTTAAATTGCGGGGCTGCTGGATTTTCCAAAATTTTAATATTAATTTTTTCGCAGTTATTAGACTGTTGTTTGAGTCTATGACTTCCTATGACTCTAAGATGAATATTGACGGTGTTTTAGTCTTTAGGGATACAGTGCAGAAACAAGCTCTTTGGCCCACCGCGTCCGCGCCGAACAGCAATCACCGCGTACACTTGCACTTTCCTACATATTATGGATGATTTTCAATTTTACCAAAGCTTCACATCTTTGGAGTGTGGGAGGAAACCAGAGCACCCGGAGATAACTCACAAGGTTGCTGGGAGAACGTACAAACTCCATTCAGATAGCACCCGTAGTGAGGATCAAACCCTGGTCTCTGGCGCTGTAAAGCAACAACTATAGCGCTGTGCCACTGTGCCGCCTGGCTTCAGCGAATTCATATTCTCCCTAGCAACCTTTGGCTTTCTGCTGGACAATCTCTTTCCCTCCCACTTTAGTTTTAGTGGTAGAGATACAACGTGGAAACAGACCCTTCAAAGTGGGCATACCTTAGGAGATTTTGCAGTAGAGCAGTAAAACGGAGACACAAGAACTGTAGATGAGGGAATCTTGAGCGAAAAACACAAAGTGCTGGAGGAACCCAGCGGGCCAGGCAGCATCTGTGGAGGGAATGGACAGATGATGTTTTAAGTTGGGACCCGTCCGTCTGAAGCAAAGCAGATGAGGCTCAGGGTTACCTGAGAGAAGGATACACATTATGAAAAGGATAGAGTCATAGGGTCAGAGCATAGAAACAGGCCCTTCAGCCCAACTACACCATGCCGACCAAGATGCCCCATCTAATCTTGGCCCATTTGCCCACGTTTGGCCTATATCCCTCGAAACCTTTCCTATCCATGAAAATGTCCAAGTGACTTTTCAATGTTGTTTTAGTACGGCCTAAATTATCTCCTCTGGCAGCTTGTTCCAAATACCGACCGCCAGGTATAGTAAATACCAAAGATCGATACAAAGTGGTGGAGGAACTCAGCAGGTCAGGCAGTATCTGTGCAGGGAATGGACAGACTGACCCTTCTTCAGAATACTGAGATGGATTTTCCCTTGGTGGGTGCTTAAACCGTGTGCATAAGTATAAGAGGTGAGAGACAAGAAAAACATCAGATGCTAGAACCTTGTGCAAAACCACAAAGTGCTGGAGGCACTCAGCAGGTCAGGCGGCATCTGTGGAAAGACAGTGTTTTGAGCAGACTGAATTCATCGGTTAGACATGTTTACGAGTCAAATCTTGCACAATTTCTCTTAACTGTAGTCAGTTTCAGTGTAATATGGTGCAAGAAATGGTTTCCGTTCTCACTGTCCCCTGCAGTCCCATCCACTCACAGTTTCACGCTGTGGTAATTGAGTTCTCCAGCATCTAATTTAATCAATTGCTGTGGTGATCAAACCTTTTAATCTAATCACGTACACATCATCTTACACTCGCAGTGTCAGCTGCTCAACTTCTCAACTTAACTCCTTCCTTCCCAAGTCTCAATCACAAGCCATCTGACTGCTTATACTTTGTCCAATTAAAAAAAGTAAAAGTGTATATTATCTTGCAGGTCCTTGCTTCCACATTTATTAATCAATAAATTTGAGGCTGTTTGTTGACTTGTGTTGAGTTTAAAGTAGTTGGGGCAGGTACAATGACAACATTCAAAAAGACATTTAGACAGGTACATGGATAGGAAAGGTTTAATCAAACTAATGATTTTACACTTTAGACTTTAGCACGGGAACAAGCCCTTTGGTCCACCGAGTCTGCGCCGACCAGTGATTGCCCCATACACTAACACTAACCTATACACTAGGGACAATTTACAGTTTTACAGAAGCCAATTAACCTACAAACCTGTACGTCTTTGGAGTGTGGGAGGCAACCGGAGCACCCGGAGAAAACCCACGCTCGCACAGGGAGAACGTGCAAACTCCATACAGACAACACCCATATTCAGGATCAAACCTGGGTCTGTGGCGCTACAAGGCAACAACTCCACTGCTGTGCCACTGTGCACCCTAAGGGAAAATAGGACTAGCTTAGATGGGGCATCTTAAACGGCATGGACGAGTTGGGCCAAAGGCCCTGATTCTGTGCTGAGACTCTAAATCTGAAACATACAGTGTTTTCACCAAACAAATATGAATATATCAATGCAGCATTGTCTATGATTATAGTTATAACTGCATGTTACTCCACTGACAATAATGAATGATATTATTTTAAAAATAAACTTGTTTCCAGTAACTGTTTCCAGTATCCAGTAATCCAGAGGAAACAATAAACTTGTTTCCAGTATCCAGTAATCGGACTGTCCTGTAGATGGAAATCCAAAAACATAGGTCTCAGAGAAACATTTCCGTCACCATATCATCCCTGCTCTGTTTCCACAGTGCTATTGAAATAGTTATTGATTGGAGTGATCCTCAATGGCGCAACAGTAGAGTTGCTGCCTCACAGCGCCAGAGACCCAGGTTCGATTCGATCCACGTTCTCCCCGTGACTGCATGGGGTTTCTCCCGGTGCCGCAGTTTCCTTCCACATTCCAAAGTCGTGCAGGTTTGTAGGTTAATTGGCCTCTGTAAATTGTCACTAGTGTGTGGGATAGACTAGTGTAAGAGTGAAGAAAGACACAAAATGCTGGAGTATCTCAACGGGACAGGCAGCACCTCTGGATATAAGGATGGGGTGACGTTTCGGGTCCAGATCACCGGTCGCCATGGATGTTGGTAGGCTGAAGGGCCTGTTTCCACGCTCAGTCTTAAACAAAACTAAACTAAACCAAGCCCGCCAGCATTTGGTCCAAATCCCTCTAAAGCTTTCCTATCCATATACCTGTCGAAAATAAACTGGAAATATTATCTCTTGCTAAACTGGTTTATATGAGCTGACCTGAAATATTTATTAATGAGGTCCAGTATATTTTATCCTTTATGGAACTAATATATAAAATTTGAAATAAAATAACGAGATAGTCAAAGGAAATCTGTTGTTTTGGTGATTGTAACAATTATGATGAAATCAGTAAGTTTTGCGAACTGTAAGTTATTTTTGTTTATTTTATGTCAGAGGTAATACTGATTGTTCAATCAATCTGCTTCTGGTGGCCACAGCGCTCGAGAAGATGGCAAGTGAATCAGTCTATCTAATCTAGGGTTTTCACAGTGATGCAGCTGGTGTCTCACAGCACCAGTAACTTGGGTTCAATCCTGACCTTGGGTGCTGTCTGTGTGGAGTTTGCACATTCTCCCTGTGATCGCGTATTTTTCCTCTGGGTGTTCCGGTTTCCTCCCATATTCCAAAGACGTGCAGGTTTATAGTTTAATTAACCCAGTGTAAATTGCCCCTAGTGTATAGGGAGTGGGTGCGAAAGTGGGATAACATTGAACTTGTGTGAATGGTGATCAATGGTCGGCCTGGACTCAGTGGGTATAAGGGCATGTATCCATGCTGTATCTCCATACAAACTAAACAATTATAATAGGTAGACAAAAATGCTGGAGAAACTCAGCGGGTGAGGCAGCATCTATGGAGCGAAGGAAATAGGCGACGTTTCGGATCGAGACCCTTCTTCAGACTGATGTGAGGGTGGGTGGGGGGCGGGAAGAAGAAAGGAAGAGACGGAGACAGTAGGCTGAGGGAGAGCTGGGAAGGGGAGGAGAAAGCAGGGACTACCTGAAATTGGGGAAGTCAATGTTCATTGACTTCATTTGAACATTGACTTCTCCAATTTCAGGTAGTTCCTGCTTTCTCCTCCCCTTCCCAGCTCTCCCTCAGTCCACTGTCCCCACCTCTTTCTTTCTTCTTCCCGCCCCCCCGCCCCCCCCACCCTCACATCAGTCTGATCTCGACCTGAAAAGTCGCCTATTTCCTTCGCTCCATAGATGCTGCCTCACCTGCTGAGTTTCTCCAGCATTTTTGTCTACCTTCGATTTTCATGCATCTGCAGTTCCTTCTTAAACAATTATAATAGATGCTTTTGTCACTGTCTAGCATGGGAGGTTTTTGTTCTTGAATATTGCATTTGAAGGGACACATTACACTGAATTTTGTCTATATTACCTTAGAACATCAAACAGAGAACAGTATAGCCTATGAACGGAGCTGCTCCCCTCTCAGTCGGTCTAGGATCTGGACCTGAAATTTCAACCATAGCTTTGCCTCCACAGATGCTGCCCAACCTGCTGAGTTCCACTAGCAATGGCAAGAAGTGCTGAAGTAAATCTGTGGGTCAGGCAGCATCTCTGGAGCACTTTTGGAGGAAGATGTGTGATTTCAGAAGGAGGAATCAGTATTAAGGATAAAGTGTGGAGTGAGGATCAGCTCAGTAGATTATGTTCAAATCTTTCTCCTTGTAGTAGTGTGTTCAGCTTTGGTCACCCAGCTAGGAAGAATGCCATTAGCTGAAAAGGGTGCAGAGAAAATTTCCGATGATATTACCAGGACTCAAGGGCCTGAGCTATATGCAGAGGTTGAGCAGGCTAGGACTTTATTCCTTGGAGCACAGAAGGACGAGGGGTGACCTTATAGAGGTGTACAAAATCATGAGGGGAATAGATCGGGTGAATGCACCGAATCTTTTAGCCAGAGTAAGGGAATTGAGAGGACATAGCTTTAGGGTGAGGGGGGAAAGATTTAATCGGAGTCTGAGGGGCAAGATTTTGGTTGGTGGGTATATGGAACGAGTTGCCAGAGGAGGTAGTTGAGGCAGGTACTATCACAACATTAAAAAAAATATTTAGGCAGGTACTATCACAACATTAAAAAAAATATTTAGGCAGGTACATGGATAAGAAAGGTTTAGAGGGATATGGGCCAAACATGGGCAGATGGGACCAGTGTAGATGGAGCATGTTGGTCGGTGTGGGCAAGTTGAAACTTACCGGATTGTGAAAGGCCTGGATGGAGTGAACGTGGAGAGGATGTTTGCACTAGTGGGAGAGTCTAGGGCTAGAGGCCTTAAACACAGAATAAAATAATGTACTTTGCGAAAGGGGATGAGGAGGAATATCTTTTGTCAGAGGGAGAATTCACTGCCGCAGTCGGCTGTGGAGGCCAAATCAATATACATATTTTGAAGGCAGTGATTGACAGATTCTTGATTAGTAAGGGTGTTAGGAGTTATGGAGAGAAGGCAGGAGAATGGGGTCAGGAGGGAAAGATAGATCAGCCATGATTGAATGGTGGAGTAGACTTGAAGGGCCGAATGGCCTAATTCTGCTCCTAGAATTTATGAACTTATGAAGTTGGGCTGAAGGGCCTGTTTCCACGCTGTGTGACTCCACGACTCCAAATGAGATTTATAACCAATGCAATGTGAATGTCTGTAAGTCATTATTTCTTCTGGGAAAAGCTGAGATGTAGTGGGTCTGTGTTTTAACTGGTTACAGAAACAGAGCAACAAATATTTCAGAATCTGGATCCAGTTTAAGGTTATGACTCTTTCTGCTGAAATGTGCACAATCTTACTGCAATCCAAGAAGTCATCTTTAAAGAATTTCCATTCTTGTGTAAAATGGAAAAAAAAAATCAGCAAGTTATATAAATGGAATAAATGACTGAACCATTTCAGGCTGGAAACAATTTTCCAGTCAGGCTTTCTCAAATTGCTGTAATTTCTGTACACCATTGACTGTTCCAGCCTCTTTTTCATTTGGCCAGGTGTGATGTGGTGTTAGGAATTATCATTGTATATAATATAAACCATTCAGAGACAGTTTCTTCCCAACTGTTATCTGGCAACTGAATCGTCCCTTCGCAAACTAGAGAGATGTCATGACCTCCCATCTACCTCATTGGAGACCTTTGAAATTTTTTGGACTAATTTGCACTAAACATTATTCCCTTTATCCTGTATCCGTATACCATGGACAACTTGATTATAATCATGTGTTGTCTTTTCTTTGATTGTATAGCACTCAACAAAAGCTTTTCACTGTACCTCGGTACACGTGAAAATAATAATAAACTAAACAAAACTACTGGTGACAGATTCTCACACAGCAACAACCCAGAACATGCACCCTTTTTAGGGCAGGCACCTATGGATGTCGAACCAGAAGGCATCAGCCTGCTGCCTCAAACGCAAGAAGAAGCAGTGGCGACAACGAGTTCATTGGCATCTAATTCATGAGTGAAAATGAATACTTTTGGTGACATAGTCATAGTGCTGTTCAGTAAGGAAACAGGCCCATCAGCCCACCTTGTCCATGCTGACACCATCTTGTACACCTCAGTCACTGAAAGGAAGCATGCAGGTACAACAGGCAGTGAAGAAATCGAATGGCATTTTGGCCTTCATAACAAGAGGAGTTGAATATAGGAGCAAAGAGGTCCTTCTGTAGTTGTACGGGGCCCTAGTGAGACCACACCTGGAGTATTGTGTGCAGTTTTGGTATCCAAATTTGAGGAAGGACATTCTTGCTATTGAGGGAGTGCAGCGTAGGTACACAAGGTTAATTCCCGCGATGGCTGAACTGGTATATGTTGAAAGAATGGAGCGACTGGGCTTGTATACACTGGGATTTAGAAGGATAAGAGGGGGTCTTATTGAAATATATAAGATTATTAAGGGATTGGACACGTTAGAGGTAGGAAACATTTGTGATGTTAGGGGAGTCCAGAACCAGGGACATAGCTTAAGAATAAAGGGTTGGCCATTTAGAACGGAGATGAGGAAAAACTATTTCACCCAGAAAGTTGTGAATCTATGGAATTCTCTGCAGTGGAGGCCAATTCTCTTGATGCTTTCAAGAGAGAGTTAGATAGAACTCTTAAAGATAGCAGAGTCAAGGGATTTGGGGAGAAGGCAGGAACAGGGTATTGATTGTGGATGATCAGCCATGATCACAGTGAATGGCGGTGCTGACTCGAAGGGCCGAGTAGCCTACTCCTGCACCTATTGTCTATTGTCTATTGTCTATTGACCAAGTATTGTCATACTGAGCTAGTCCCATTTGCCTGCATTTGGTCCAAATCCCTCAAAACCCTTCCTAATCATATATCTGTCCAAATGTCTTTTAAGTCATAATTGCATCTAGCTTTTATAGCTTCCTCTGGCAGCGCATTCAGGATACGAACTCCCCTCTGGGTGAAAAAGTTGCCCCTGAGGTCCCTCTTAAATCTCTCACCTCCATCATTAAGCCTATGCCCTCTATTTTTAGCAACCTCTACCCTGGGAAAAACACTGTGAACTTTATCCGTGCTCCTCATAATCTTGTACACCTCAGTAAGGTCATCCCTCAGCCTCCTACGCTCCTACTCAAGCCCTCAAACCCACGTAACATTGATATAGTGTAGGTTTGTAGCATTTCTGAATTGATTATTATGAAGGTAAATGAAACGATAAGCAAGACAGACCGTTTGGCTCAATAGATCCACAACAGGACAAAGAACTACATATAGCCTCCTTCCTTTTTCCCTCTAACCCCCCACAGTTTAATTCACTTTATCGTCACAACAAATCGTTCTATCTTTAACAAAGCAGAAAAATCTGGGAACATGCAGCAGATCATGCATTGAGAGGTTGGTTATGGCACATATCAACTCCTACCTCTGCCAGGACATGGAGCCACTACAATCTGCCTCCTGCCACAATAAATCAATGGGCAAAGAGATCTTGCTGGCTCTCCACTCTACACTGGACCATTTGGACAACATGAACACATGCGTCAGGCATGGATCATAGAGTCATTACTCCTGTACATCGGGCAAATCCAAACGTAGACTCGCCGACTGTTTTGCTGAACATTTGCATTTGGTCTGTGTAGGCCTACAGGATCTCCCATTGCCAATTATGTCGACTCCCCTTCCCATACTGATCTTTCTGTCCTGGGCCTCCTCCATTGCCAGAGTGAGGCCACAGGCAAACTGGAGTAACGACACTGCATATTTTGCTTGGGTAGCTTACAACCCAGCGGTATGAACATTGAATTCTCTAATTTTAAGTATCTTCTACTTAAACCCCCCCTCCCCTCCCTGTTCCATTCATGCACCCTTGTCATTTTACCAGTTCCACAATTCTCCACATTGTTTCCTACATTCCTGAGCCAACAATGGACCTACCAGGCACTGCCCTCCCTGAGGTCATTTGTGGCTGGCTCTGATTGGAACTGGTCTTCATTCCCCCACCCCCTATTTTCAGTCAGGAGAAGGATCCTGACTAAAAACCATCCTTTCTCTCCAGAGATGCTACCTGACCTGCTGAGTTACTCCAGCACTTTGTGTCTATTTATGGATATAGGCACTTCGGCCCAACATGCCCCATCTTAGCTAGTCTCATTTGCCTGAACTTGGCCCATATCCCTCTAAACCTTTATAATCCATGTACCTGTCCAAATGCCTTTTACATGTAGTTATCTTATGCCCCTGCCCCACTTAGGAAACCTGAACGTAAATCTCTGGAGACTTTGCGCCCCAACCAAGGTTTCCGTGCGGTTCCCGGAGGATTTTGTCAGTCTCCCTACCTGCTTCCACTACCTGCAACCTCCGGCAACCACCTGCAACCTCTGGGAACCGCACGGAAACCTTGGGTGGGGCGCAAAATCTCCAGAGGTTTCCGTTCAGGTTTCCTAAGTGGGACAGGGGCATTACTGCCTCAACTCCCTTCTCTGGCAGCTCTATCCATACACACACCCATCCGTTATAAAGCAGCCCCTCAGGTTCCTAGTAAATCTTTTCCTCTCACCCTAAACGTACACACAGCTGGCAGAGCCACTGCTTCACAGCACCAGAGACCCAGGTTCCATTCTGACCTCGGGTGGTCTGTGTGGAGTTTGCATGTCCTCCTGTGACTGCGTTCATTTCCTCCGGGTGCTCCGGTTTCCTCCCACATCTCAAAGACATGCAGGTTTGTAGGTTAATTGGCCCTTTGTAAATTGCCCCTAGTGAGCAGGGAGTGGATGCGAAAGTGGAATAACATAGAACTAATGTGAACCGGTGATCGATGGTCAGCGTGGACTTGGTGGGCTGAAGGGACTGTTTCCGTGCTGTATTTCTAATCTCTATGTCCTCTGGATTCTCCTACCCTGAGAAAATGTCTCTGTGCATTCACCCCATCCATTCCCCTCGTGATTTTATACACCTACATTAACTCAGGTTGAGTTAAATAATGTACTGCAGTAAATAGCTTGTAGTTGCTGAGTGTACTGTTTAATACATTTAATCTCTGGTGAAATTTTGACAAAATGTCCATTAGTCTAATCTCGGCTTTGCTTTATTTGAGATAAATTTGCCTTAAGACAGATCACATGTGAAAACAGCAAAAAACAAATTGGTAATAAATATCCTATTGCAGTTAGCTAGTTTCTGTATCTTGGAAGTGAGCCAAGAGTTAACTAATATTGCCTTTCACTCCTCTGGATCTTGTCTGACTGTGTCTCGATGTTTTATACAATTTGAGAGGGGAAAGGTTTAATAGGAACCTGATGGGCACATTTTTCCACATGGAGGGTAGTTGGTGCATGGAATGATCTGCCAGAGAAGATAGTTGAGGCAAGCACTGTAACAACATGTAAAATACATTTGGACAGGTAGGTGGATAGGAAAGGTTAGAGGAATATGGGAGAAATGCAGGCAGATGGGACTGGTAGATGGGACATCTTGATCGGTGGACTAGTTGGTCCAGGGGGCCTGTTTCCACACTGTTTGACTCTATAGTTCCAGTTGGTTACTATGATACGATTCAAGAACCAGATTTGTGTTAAAAAATATATCTCAAGAACAAAGTTAATTGCTGATTCACTTTTTTTTTGTAGATGACTATAAAAAAAAGTTACAGTGTTTGGGGTGGCACAGTGGCGCAGCAGTAGATTTGCTGCCTAACAGCGCCAGAGGCCCAGTTTGAATTCTAACTACGGGTGCTGTCTTTACAGAGATTGTACGTTCTCAGTGTGGGTTTTCTCCGGGTGCTCCGGTTTCCTCTCACACGCCAAAGATGTACAGGTTTGCAGGTTAATTGGCATCGGTGAAAAAATTGTAAATTGTCCCCAGTGTGAGAATGTACGGGGTGGTTGCTCGTCAGCGCGGACTCGGTGGGCTGAAAGGCCTGTTTCCGTGCTGTATCTCTAAAGTTAAAAGTAAAGTATACAGAATTGAAATAGAATGAGTTTTTCATATTATTATTGACATTGGTTTGGTAACTGATGAGTTGGCTAATTCTGGATAACTAAGCAACACATTGTTAAACCAAGTTTACAAGGAGTTGCGATATATTGTAGAAGGATTTTGAAGAGCTCTCTGCAAGCTCTGCAGGCATCTGAAGCATGCAGACATCAGCTCTTTGCTTTCCCCTGGGGTCTTTTAAATAATGCATTGGTCTGAGAGGGATATTGGAGATTTTGTATCCTACAGCTATCTGTTGTCAGATGTGTGTCAGGCATCATGCGGGGTGCTCATTAGTTTAATGAGTCTTTGGAAATAGATTTCTACTTTTATTCGCCATAAATACCAGACTGTTGAACCAGATATTGCTACAACAACAAAAGAACCATTGGTAAGAAAATAAAAGCAGTGTTTAACAGATTTATATAGAGTGTTGCAGTTATTGTTTACAGTCAAATTAAATAAACTCGGCATTGCATATTACAGCTTTTAAATTTGTGTGTTCAGAACTTTGCAGAATGTGTGAAAAATCATGTATTACAATTATTATAAGAAGATGATATTCATATTGCATAATGTAGTCTCTGAAATACAACAATGAAGGCTATCATTGAATAGTTAAAGAATATAATAAAAGGTTAATTTTGCAGTGTCTATATTAAAAATAATATTTATATCGGTGGAGGGTGCTGTCTCTACGGAATATCTCTACCTCTATATTTCTCTATTGCTATGTGACCACGTGGGTTTTCTCTGGCTGTTCCGGCTTCATCCCACATCCCTAAAACGTGCGAGTTTGTAGATTAATTGGTTTCCGTAAATTGCCCCGAGTGTGTGGGATGCGAAACTGGGATAACATAGAACTATTGTACAGGTGATTGCTGGTATGGACTCGGTGAGCCGAAGGGCCTGTTTCCACGCTTAATCTAAAAGCTAAGCTAATGCAAAACAACTCTTCTGAGACACCTTCCTCTCCCAGGGTTATTTGTTGAGCTGGCAGAATGAGGAGTAGTGATGTGTGGAATCATTCATCGATTGACACTGGGCTGAATAAGCTGCAGATGCAAAACTATTTTCTTGTACCACAACTGGTTTGTATTTGGATAGCTCCTTTTTTTCCCATTTTCATTCAATTGGATTAGTACACGGCCAACACATTACTCAAAGTGCACGTTAAAGGCAGCAATGAATTGGCAAGGGGCTGTGTGTATACCTGATCTGTCTTTTCCCTGTAACTTAATGCACAGAGAGAAAAGCTCTGCATTTATTGTAAATTCTAAAAGGTTGCAGACTTTTTCAGACCTGAGAAGGTGAGAAGTGCCAATTTGTAAAGCAACTGGTGGTTTATTTATTAAGTGTTATTTTTAAATGGACTAATGCCAAGGCAAGGCTGCGCCCATTTTCCCGAAAATTTACTTGACATAAAATTGGTTTCCAAGCAGTACTGTTACGTGGCATTATTCCACACAAGGAAGTGGTGGGACTCACTCTCTTCCTGATCTGGTTTCCCGTTCACAGGGAGTTTTCTCTGTGCTCTTGAAGCAAAAGAGGGAAAAATTATTGACGGCTTTCACATGACAGGGAATTCAAACTCGGGTCATGTTTCTGCGCAGTTGTGGTTTAACGATGAATGAGATATATTTTATAAACACATATTTCTCCAATGAGGTTTCAATTGTCTGCCAAATGTTTTAACATTTTTTAAAAATCTTCTGATTTGTAAAAAGCTCAGGGCCTGGCGGAGGGCCAAATGAAAAAGGGTTCACTGAGCCCTGTGAACAAGAGGTGGGTCTTGTGAGCCAATTGCATCGTTCTCAAGGAATGTTCACAGCAGCGAGACTTCACATCAGCCTCCTTCCAGACAACCGTAGTTCCCCTTGAGCAAGTAGCTTTCGATAGAAGGCTTCTAGGCAGGGACTGAAGGGCTTTCTACACCAACGAACAGTACCTACCAGCCTCTGCCTCCGTTCCCTCAGTGTAATCCGAGTGCCAGGCTCAGAGTCTGTGTGGTAACGTTACCAAGGACATCCTCACTGACTGAACCCATTACTTCTACAAGAATGGAAAGTGATCTGGACACCAGAATGACATTCAGCGAAACACAGAGAAACAACATTTTAGTTTCACACATAAACACACAAGAAACTGAATCAGCCTACACTGAAGTTGTTAAGGAAGACTTCCAAGCTGCTCGGAGAATTGAGAGATTTTCTATCCCACTGGGCGACTTAAAAATGTTATTTGAGAAGACGGGAACTCCAACGAATAGCATGAAGGTAATATTCTTTGAACTGAATTATTTTCTTAAGGGCAAATGGGCAATACTTAAGATGTAGTTTCTGGTTTACAAAAAAAAGACAAAGTGCTGGGGTAACTCAGCGGGTCAGGCAGTATCTCTGGAGAACATGGATAAATGATGTTTCAGGTCGGGACCCTTCTTCAGATAATGGTCTCAGTTCTCCATACTCTCCAGCGATGTTACTTGACCCACTGAGTTATTCCAGCACTTTGGATAATATTTAAGTGTGTCATTTCAGAATGTGTTTGTAAAATAGAAGAAGCAGACAGGAATACAAAATGAAAATCTAAACTTGGCAGGTGCTGGAAATCTGAAAAGGAAATAGAACATTTTGGAAAGACACAGCTGGTGTGATAGCATCTGTACAAACAGAGCAAAGTCCAGGTCTGTTTGTCAGAACTAACGTGAATTAATAAACTTGCTTCATTTTAATTGAGGTCTAGTAAAAATCAATATTTAGCAATATCCCAATTCAAGAGATTTTCACCTGATGTGTCTCAGAAATGGTGTTCAGTTACTACAGGTGTAACCAAATTCTTCAATGGACAGTTACAAAGACAAATGTTATGTTTTTACATTTTTGCTGGTAAAATAATGTTACTAATTTCTTTGATCTGGTTAGTAAGAGATTTCAAACAGACTCCATTGCTAAAGTGAGGACATGCGTAAGCTGGGGAAACAACACCTCATATTCCGCTTGGGTAGTTTACAATCCAACGATATGAACATTGAATTCTCCAATTCTAGATAATCACTTAACCTGTCCCCCCCCCTCCCAAACTCCCTCTCTTCCCCCCTCGCTTCCCTATGCTCCACTCAGATGTGTATTGATTTCTCCCCCTTTCTCCCCCTAACCTGTGTCTACCTTCGGTCTAAACAAGCATCTGCAGTTCCTTCCTACATGTTTCATAAACTAAACACTCCTCTTCTCTCCTTATCTAACACCCTTTTGTCTTCCTTTCACCTTCAGCCTTTGTCACTTACTCCATCCATCTGCCAATCACCACTCTCACCTGTATCCACCTATCACTCACCAGACTTTGTCCACACCCCCCCCACCTCTTTTCTCAGCTTTCTCCCCCCTGTGATAATCAGTCTGAAGAAGTGTCCCGACCTGAAACGCCACTTATCCATGTTTTCCCGAGATGCTGCCTGACCCGCTGAGTTATTCAAGTACTTTGTGTCTTTTTTCTGTCAAAACAGACGTTTTTGTCTAAGACATTTGGCAATGAATTTTTCGAATACAACTGTGTTTAAACAAGACAAAATCTCACCCTAACCCTGAAACCAATAGGAGCAAATTGTGTAGTACTTCAATAAAATAAAAAGTTAAATAATGACGGAACCATGTTAGAATTGCAATTGCCTCAAACCCCATGTGAGTAGCATGACTCATGCCATAAGCAGATCCCATGCTTGGCTGGCAGCATGTATAAACTCTCCGCAAACCACGGGCTATTGAATTTCATCCAGACATCAAGTTTTAGTTTAGTTTAGTTCAGTTTATTTTCACGTGAACCGAGGTATAGTGACAAGCTTTTGTTGCATGCTAACCAGTCTGGGGAAAGACAATACATGATTACTATCAATAGATTCACAGATTCATGATAAGGGAATAACATTTAATGCAAGATAAAGCCAGTAAAGTCCAATCAAAGATAGTCCGAGGGTCACCAATGAGGTAAATAGTAGTTCAGGACTACTAGTTGTGGTAGGATTATTCAGTTGCCTGATAACAGCTGGGAAGAAACTGTCCCTGAATCTGGTTGTATGCGTTTCCACACTTCTATATCTTTTTCCCAATGGGAGAAGGGAGAAGTGGGAGTAGCCAGAGTGCGACTTGAAATTGATTATGCTGCTGGCCTTGCTGAGGCAGCCTGTGGTATAAATGCATTTAATATGTAAAAGAATATGTGTGTGTTTATGATGGTGTTTATAGTTTATAGATTGGTTGTTTGTTTGTTTGTCTTTTTGCACAAAGTCCGCGAGCATTGTCACTTTCATTTCACTGCACATCTCGTATGTGTATGTGACGAATAAACTTGACTTGACTTGGAAGGGATGTCGTTTTGTATGATTGTCTGGGCTGCATCCACAATTTGCTGCAATTTTCTGTGGTGTTGGATGGAGCTTTTCCCAAACCAAGCTGTGTTGCATCCCGTTAAAATGCCTTCTATGGCGCTTCTGTAGAAATTGGTGAGAGTTGTTGGGGACATGTCGAAATTCCCGAGCCCTCTGAGGAAGTAGCGACATTGGTGTGCTTTCTTGGTCGTTGGGATAAGAACTTATATAGCATATGCATTTCTTACAGGCAGGATTTACTCATCCAACCAGTGAGCCTGTGTTACTTAATACTGAGTCATAAAGTCGTACAGCTCTTTGGCCCAACTTGCTTACACTGACCAACATGCCCCATCTACACTAGACCCACCAGCTAGCATTTGGCCCATATCCATGTCAACATATCCTATCCATGTACCTGTCCAAATCTCTTTTAAGCATTGTGGTCGTATCTGCCTCAACTATCTCCTCTGGCAGCTCGTTCCACAAAGCTACCACCTTTTGTGTAACAAAGTTGCCCCTCAGGTTCCTATTAAATCTCCCCCCAATCACCTTAAACCTATATCGTCTGGCTTTTAAATCCCCTATGGGTAAGACTCTGTGCGTTTACCCTTTCTATCCCTCTCATGATCTTATACAGCTCTGTAAGATCGTCTCTCATCCTACAACTCCTCAAGGTATAAAGCCTAATTGGCCTGTCCCACTTAAGTGACTTTTTAGGCAAATGCAGTCGCCACATGGTCGCCACATGGTCGCCACATGTTCGCGGGCGGTTGCCGGGGAGTCGCCTTCATGGTCGTGAGGAGTTCCTGCATTCTGGGAACTAGTCGTGGCCTCATTATGGTCTCCGCAAATTTTTCAACGTTGATAAATTAGCGGCGACCAGAATGAAGCCGCCATGGAGAGTAGCGAGAATTCTCGTGGCGTAGGTGGGTCGCCAGGAGGTCCTAGTGGGTTGCCAGGAGGTCGAAGGTTCTCGAAGATTTCTCGTAGGTTGTAGCCGTTGCTGACCGGTGAATTGGCTCATTGGGGAAACAAAACGTAAGCAGTAGTTTTCAGAATCAAGGATAACCGAACGGTAATGTTAAATGTCCGCCGAGCTTCACAGCTGTGTATCTCTGGCTTCTTAAAAGTTGTCTGCACTCCTTCTCCCCCCCTCTCCCCCCCCTTCTCCCCCCATTCTCCCCCCCTCTTTTAAAGCACTTACCGTACACTGTGCTTTAGCCGTCTTAATTACAGCGCCAACCTTTCTGTTCATCGCGCTGTGTGTCTGTATCACATTGGCTTTGCACCGTGTGAATTTCACTCAGACAGCGCTCCCCCCGCTTGCCATGTCCCCCGCCTGCGTAACGGGCTGGTGAAGGCAGTGACGTGTGTGTGTTCCACTCTGACAGTCGCCGTTCCAGTTGCCGGTTCAGTCGCCTGAAAAATCGCCTAAGTGGGACAGGCCCATAAGCCTGCTCAACCTCTCCCTATAACTCTGGCCTCGAGACCTGGAATGATACATTTTAGCTTCTTCAACCAATGCGGTACAAAATAGTGTGAGATAGAAACAAGGACCAGCAGAAACTGGAATCTTGTGTAGAGCACAAAGTGCGGGAGCAACTTATCGGGCCAGACAGCATCTCTGGAAATCATGGATAGGCGACATTTCCGGTCAACCCTTCTTCAGACTGTTTGTCGTGGGGAAGGGTGGGGGGGGGAGAAGGCTGGATGAGAGGTGGGGGTAGGCCTCGTAAGTTTTAAGTAGATAAAACTGAGAGGGGCTTTTCATTGGAAAAATAACACAAGCTACTTTGTGGACTGGAAAGGTTTAGATTTATATGGGACTAGCTTAGATCGGGCATGTGGGTCAGTATGGAGGAGTTAGGCTCTATTTCCATGCTGTATGACTATGACTATGACCTTGATAGATGAATAAGGGGGTCCAACACTTAATATTATTTGTTTATTTCCAAGGTACTGTGTTACACTCAGTTTTACGTACTATCCTGTTAAATTGTGCCGTACATGGGTACATCTGGTAGCACCAGCTGATCAGAGTTCAACACCAACAGAATATAGTGTCACAGCTACAGAGAACGTGTCAATTAAAAAAAAAGTGCAACGTTGAAGTAGAGATAGATTGGAAGATGGAGAATTCATTTCCAGCTTATTGGAGGACAGGTCAGGAACACCTCAGGCTTGGTCTTCATGAGGGAGTAATCCTCTTGGTTCCTCCATGGTGTCTATTGGGAAATACCCGGATTAACTTTGTGGCACAAGGAACTGCAGATCCTGGTTTACAAAAAAGGACACAAAGTGCTGGAGTAACTCAACAGGTCTTGTGGCATCACTGGAGACATGGATAGGTGAAGTTTCAGGTTGAGACCCTTCTTCATTCACTTCAGATTGACTTCTTTGGCAAGCATTCCTCTACACATGGACAAAGGAAGTCTGTAATGATGGTGGAGTACTCATTCAGGTTGGCTGCCAAGTCCCTGAATGTGGATCAGTCCATCCACTCAAGGCAGTAGAGAAAGATCTCATCTGTTTCCTCAAATCAGCCCAGTACAACCTTCTGAACCGGATCCTCCTGCTTCAGTTTCTGTTGTAAGCAGGGAGTAGAGGCTCAGCCAGGGGATCAGATTTACCAAAGTGTGGGCGGCAGATGGAGTGTCTTTAGTAGTCGTGCAGCAGTGGTCGAGAGTTTTTGGACCTCTGGTGAGACAGGAGATATGCTGACAGTATTTTGGTAGATATTTTGGCTCCTTTTAGCCCTTCCAATTCCCTGCTTGAGCTCTTTACTGCTTGTTTTGTTTCCTTCAAAGGCCCTGACTGACGGACACATGCTTCCCTTTTCTTTTTGATTAAATTTCATGTTCAGAAGGAGCAAAATGAGGCCATTCAGCCCATTGAGTCTACTCCACCATTCAATCATGGCTGATCTATCTTTCCTTCTCAACCCCATTCTCCTGCCTTCTCCCCCTAGCCCCTGACACCCACCCGTACTACCACTCTGGTAATCCAAGGTTCCCTGAACGTGCCATCCTTGCCCTTCCTCCTTACTGGAACATGCCGGTGTTGAACTCTGATCAGCTGTGGACTTACCAAATAACAACTGCTCTCAATTTACTCTCCCTAGTTCTTGCCTAATACGGTTGTCCTTGCCTTGACGAGTTGCTGCAGCACATATCAGAATGGTTCATGCTGTAACATGGCACGCTGGCCATCATCAGTCAGGAACTTGAGTATAGAAGTTGGGCCATTATCATTACAGTGGAACAGGACATTGGAGAGGCTGCACTTGGAGTATTGTGTTCAGTTTTGGTCACCCTGCTATCGGAAGGGGCCATTCCCCGGCTTCTTGTGTTGTTAGAAGATAAGACAGTGCTGAGTCAAATGTGCCAGAATTGACCAAGATAATATATTTTCTTCCCAGGCCTCTTGTGAAACACTTGGCTTTCTACAGCAATCCTTAGTTATATCGTCACAATGACTAAACTTGTCCTTTTGCTCTGTTTATTTAACTGAATGCTACCTCCCTAGTGGCTGTGGTGGAAATTGAACTCAGCATCTCCTTGGTGCTTTGTCCTGGGTTTCGATCATTTCTGATTGAGACTCACTGGAGCTCATGAATGTATTTTTCACTTGAATTTTCTAAGCACTTTTAACACATTGAAGCAGTTCAAAGGGTAGGAATGAGTCTCTCCCCATCCCCTCTCTTTCCCTTGCCCCAATCTACCCCAAACCACACACATGTCTCCCACCCTTCCAGTCAGCCTGCTCTTTTCCCTTCCTCTGACACAGGCAAGTGAGATTTTGGTGGAATTGTGGTAAGAAAAATAATTAAGATGTAGGCTTTATCCGACAGTCCTACATCTCTTCTATGGTCAAATCCAGGGACCCAATGTATGTGACCATGGTTTCTGTTTGTTTAGTCCCAGGATTCCTTTTGCAATTTATTTACTAAAGTTACAGCCTTGTGAAGAAGACAAGATAGGAGGAAACATATGTAATTTCACCGATGCCTGATGTACCTGCAGACATGGGATATTCACCAAATTGAGTATAAGAGGCAGGAACTCATGATGCAGCTGTATAAGACTTGACTTAGACCGCATTTGGAGTATTGCGTGCAGTTCTGGTCGCCCCATTACAGAAAAGGTGTGGAGGCTTTGGAGAGGGTGCAGAAGAGGTTTTGCAGAATGTCGTCTGGATTAGAGGGTTTGAGAAATAAGGAGAGGTTGGACAGACTTGGATTGTTTTTTCTGGATCTTCGGAGGTTGAGGGGAGACCTGATACAAGTATATAAAATGATGAGAGGCATCGATAGAGTAGACAGTCAGAACTATTTTCCCTGGGAATACAGTATATGTCAAAGACCAGATGAAATAGCTTTAAGGTGAAAGGTGGGGTGACGTGGGGGTGGAAGATTGCAACCTTCACGTGGTTTGCCCTGTTTCGACGAATGCAATCAACCCGGCGTGCACAATCGAATAAGATCCAATAGAACAAGCTGTCCTACAACTTTAGGCTGTGCTCGCCATACGCAAGAAGAAGAAGGTGAAAGGGGGCAAAGCTTAAAGGAGATGTGCGGGCAGGTTTTTTACACAGAGGGTGGTGGGTGCCTGGAACGCTCTGCCAGCGGTGGTAGTGGAGGCAGAAATGATAGTGGTGTTTAAAAGTCTATAGATAGGCACATGGGTATGCAAGGAATAGAAGGGGATGGATCATGTGCAGGCAGAGGAGATTAGTTTAACATGGCCTCATGTTCGGCACAGACATTGTGGGCCGAAGGGCCTCTTGTTGTGCTGTACTGTCTTATATTCCATGTTCACCTCAGCTGTATTCAGAGAGCATCAATGTGGTAAATGGTTAAAAGTGGTATAATCACATTAGTGCAGATTTTAATGCAAGGTGCAGAATCTTTCTTGGACTCTTAAAACACAATTTGTAATAAAAATTAATTTGGAAATGAGAATGGGCTTTATGCACCTGGAGTCAGAATAAAAGTTTTGGATAATTATTCTTATACCCTGAATGCCCAGGATTTAGGTAAGTGAATTTAAAAAACACATGTTTTTTGCTTTGATGAGTCAATTTTATTTCCTCTCAGCATCTTAAAATAAAATTGATTCCATGGGAAAGTACAACGAACCAAATGTCCAATAGTAAATGGGACTAGCCCAGTATGCCGACTTGGTCAGCATGGACAAGGTGGGCCGAATGGCCTGTTTCCATGCTATACAGCTCTATGACTCTATAACAGTCAGACAATGCTAACTCTCAACAGGAATTGCTGGGGGTATGGAGAGAAGGCAGGGATGGGATACTGAGTTGGATGATCAGCCATGTTCATATTGAATGGCGGTGCAGGCTCGAAGGGCCGAATGGAATACTCCTGCACTTATTTTCTATGTTTCTATGTCTATGAAATGCACAAACTTTATTTACTGCCCAGCACAAGTCCGATGGTAAATGATGGTTGTAGAAATGGAATTTGGTTTTGTAATCGAAGGGCAACATCTAAGATCAATGAGCAACTTGAAAATGTGAAGGGCAACTAATTTCTCAGTGTTTGGAGATGATTATTCTTGGCCTATAATAGAAGGTATTTTATTTTATGATCATTGCTCTGCTGGCTTTTATTGTTGTTGTGCAGCAAAACTCTCCAGAAAAGAAGGCATAAATGTGTGTGAGTTTCATTGCATCTTAGCCCAGTGTTTCCCAGGGGGAGAATCAGAAACCTTTCCTGCGTTTAATCATCCAACATCCACAGTAGCATTTGCATCGCCAAGGTCAACAGTTTTTAATGTGCCTACTTTTAATGCTATTTAACCTTTTCGTAAAACGGAGAAAATTAGCCAGTAGAATTTTTTTAATAGATATACCAAACTTGTTTTTAGTTGTTTACCGGGTTTTACAGTGTATAAGTTTACATATCTGTTGTCCTGCCGCAAGTAAGAATATCACTGTTCCGTTTCAGGACATATGACAATAAAACACTCTTGACTCCCCATCTTGAAAATGTATTTATTATACCTAGTTTAGCTTTTAGTTTAGTTTAGAGATACAGTGCGGAAACAGGCCCGTTGGCCCACCGGGTCTGCACCGACCAGCGATCACCCCATACACTAGCACTATCCTACACACGAGGGATATCTAACAATTTTACCGAAGCCAATTAACCTCCAAACCTGTACGTCTTTGGAGTGTCGGAGGATAACGGAACACCCAGAGAAAATATATGCAGTCACGGGGAGAACATACAAACTATGTACAGACAGCACCCATAATCAGGAGTGAACCCGGGTCTCTGGTGCTATAAAGCAGCAGCTCTACCCGCTGCGACACTGTGACACCACGGATTTATTTGTGTATTTATGTGTATTGCCAGTGTATTTATTGCACTTCTTTCTTAATATTATATTATTACACTTCTTACACTTAATTCCTGGAAGTTTTATTACAAAAAGAGAACATTCACTTAAATGTTTTTGTTCAGACTGGTTTGCGAGGTTGCCTTTTGGCAAAGTTATAAAGTAACAGAGCGGCAATGCAGTCTGGGAATATTGAAACATCTGGCTTCAGTTAAATAGTCAGCTGACTACCTATGTGATCTGAGTAGAAAAGCTGGTAGAGTGTAGTGTAGGTTTTCACAGCCCAAAGGCAGTATATCAACTCCACTCCTCCTGGTCCCACAAAGAAAGTTTGGCTCACTTTATTTTGGTCTCTTTGAGAGGGTGGGAGATTACAACCTTCAAGTGGTCCACCCTGTTTCGACTAGTGCAATTAACCCGCTGTGCATAAACAAGAACAAATAGAACAAGTTAACCTTCAACTTTAGGCTGTGCATGCCATACGCAAGAAGAAGTCTCTTTGAGCTAAGTTTTGCTTTTCCAGTGCGTTACAGAGAGGGTGGGTTTATTCACTCAGAGGGTGGTGGGAATATGGAATGAGCTGCCAGAAGAGGTAGTTAAGACCAGTACCATAATAACATTTAAAATATTTTTGGACAGGCACATGGATAGGAAAGGTTTAGAAGGATATGCACCAAACATGGGCAGATAGGACAAGCATGGATGGGGCATCTTGGATTGGTTGGGCCGAAGGGCCTGTTTCCGTGCTGTATGACTATGATTCTATGAGGCTGGCAGGAAATCCCTGGGCTTGCCATCCTGGCTGACAAATAACACTTGTCATTGACTCCCAAAGTTTAGTTTAGTTTTGAAATACAGCGTGGAAATGGGCCCTTCGGCCTACCAAGTCCATGCCAACCATCGATCACCCGTACACAAGTTCAATCCTACACACATAGGGACAATTTACAGAACCCAATTAACCTACAATCCTGCATGTCAATGGAATGTGGAAGGAAACCAGAGCACCCGGAGCAAACCCACGTGGTCACAGGGAGAATGTGCAAACTCTGTACAGGCAGCACCCCTAGTCAGGATTGAATCTGGGTCTCTGGCGCTGTGAGGCACCAACTCTACCTCTGTGCCACTGTGCCACCACCATGACTCTGCCAAATAAAATCCCCTGTTTTTGCTCTGAAAAGTAAGGGGGAAAAAAAGGTGCAAGGCCAGCAAGATAATGGAGTGATTTTAGGATGGTTAATATTGTTCTCTCTGTCAAACTCTTGTGCAGCATGCAATGAATCCAGGAGCTTTTTAACTACCCTAAATGACTGAACGCAAATTTCACTTTGGATTAATGTAGTGGCTCTTCTGCTGTGCGAGACAATATCTGGCAAGCCAGATATACATTAACATTTTATAGCTCACGGTTTTAAACACAAATTCATTTGTTCATTAGTACTGCAAGGAAATAAACCTATTTGCAGGAAATTGGAAAAAAGTAAATATATAATAAAAATGTATCACTTGCCAAATATTTGGTTATTCAACTAAGATCTGTTTTGGCATGAGATGTATACTTCATTCCTTTGGAATATAAAGAACCCAACTTTGGTCAATGCTAATAATTTACTCACATTCCCTGGTAAATATGGGTAATCTTTGTTTGCATATTACGTCCTTCATAACCTTCTGACAGTTACTTCAACACAGTTGAAAGATTTACGTTCATTATTGTCATGTGTATTGAGTTAAGTCAAAAGCTTTGTTTTGCATGCTATCCAATCAGATCAGATAACATTTTAGTCAGCCATGATCGAATGGTGGAGCAGACTCGATGGGCCGAATGGCCTAATTATGTTCCTATGCCTTAGGGTCTCATGCTCTTATGGAATCTTGGATAGTCACATGGATATGCAGGGAATAGAGGGATATAGATCACATGCAGGCAGATAAGAGTTCCTAAATTCATGTTAAAGGAGCAGAATTAGTCTATTCAGCCCATCAAGTTACTCCGTCTTTTAATCTATGTTTCCGTCTCAAACACACATTCTCATGTCTTCTCCCCATAACCTCAGACACCTTTACTAATCAAGAATCTTTCAATCTCAATTCCACCAATTCTCCACCTTCTGGCTAAATAAATTCCTCCTCATCTCCTTTCTAAAGGTAGTTGGTCATGGCATCATGTTCGGCACAGACATTGTGGGCCGAAGGGCCTGTTCCTGTGCTCTACTGTTCTGTGGTCTGCCTTCTTGGTGCCTCTGGGTGGACATAAACCAGGGTAACATGGCTGCCCAGTACTAGCTCTGTCCAGTGGAGGAGGCAGTTGAAGAAGTCTCTAGCATAGACTTTCCCTGTGACAGACACGGGGAAGCTCCTCTAGGGTTACCGGAGTCTGATTTCTCGACATGGTTCATGATCGTGGCATGTCTGAGGTCACCGTGTACGTTGTCCACTACCCAGATGTAGATAGTGAAATGGGGAGTTGGCTATTGATGTTCTTCACTGCCTTGACAGCAAGACCACCATGTATCCTTTAGACTTTAGAGATACACTGTGGAAACAGGCACTTCGGCCCACCGAGCCCAATGATCACCCATACACTAGTACTAACCTACACTCTAGGGACAATTAACAATCGTTATCAAGCCAGTTAACTGCCTACATCTTTGGAGTGTGGGAGGAAACCGGAGCACCCAGAGAAAACCCACATGGTCACAGGGAGAACGTATAAACCCTGTACAAACAAGCACCCATAGTCAGGATCGAACCAGGATCTCTGGTGCTGTGAGGCAGCAACTCTACCGCTGTGCCACTGTGCAGCCCAAGCTTTTTTTTAAACCTTTTGCCTATTAACTCCCTATAATCACTCTGCAGGATCTAGAATCAGACGACAGGGAAGTAGGCCTCTGGAGGCCTTTGTAATTTATGTTTTTGATCCAGACTTGACCTTTTGGACATGAGCGGCAGGCAGCAAGGCTGGTCCCAATAGGTTGTTGTGGGACAGAGTCCAGGACACGTACATCAGGTACCGTCACGGCAGAGGAGGTTTTGAAACATTTCTTCTAACAGGTGTTGGCAACCTCTTATAAGTAGTCCATAAGCTCATAAGTCATAGTAACAGAATTATGCCATTCAGCCCATCGAGTCTACTCCTCCATTTAATCATGACTGATCTACAGTATCTTTCCCTCTCAACCCCATTCTCCTGCCTTCTCTCCATAATCTTTGAAGCCCTTCCTAATCAAGAATCTGTCAATCTCTGCGTTAATGACCTAATGACTTTGCCTCCACAGCCTTCTGTGGTAATGAATTAAACAGATTCGCCACCCTCTGACTAAAGAAATTGCTCCTCATCTCCTTTCTAAAGATAGGTCCTTTTATTCTGAGGCTGTGCCCTCTGGTCCTCGACTCTCCCACTTGTGGGAACATCCTCTGCACATCCACTTTATCCAGGCCTTTCACTATTCGGAAACACCCTCTTTGACCTTTAACAAACCCAGTCCATTCAATCGCTTCTCATAAGGAGCTTCCGGAGGAGGTAGTTGAGGCAGGTACTATCACAAACCTAAACATGGACATGGATAGGATAGGTTTAGAGGGATATAAGCCAAAAATGGGCAGGTTGGACTAGTGTAGATGAGGCATGTTGGTTGGCATGGGCAAGTTGGGCCGAAGGGCCTGTTTCCACACTATGACTAACTGATAAGTTCCAGTTTTAAACTGAAGCCATTGTTCTGCTTCACCCCCCAGCTGATCAATGTCATTCTGTGACCCAAGTCTATCCTCCTCATTATCATCAACACCACCGATTTTCATATCATCGGCAAGGGAACGATTAAGATGGCAGCAGACTGTAATGTTGATGAGGTGGCAGAGACATGGCAGAGACATGGATAGGAAAGGTTCATACCCTTCTCTCCATAAACGTATTCAATTCCTTGGAGTGCAGGAGGCTGAGGGGTGATCTTATAGAGGTGTACAAAATCACGAGGGGGAATAAATAGGTTGAAACACAGATTCTTTACCCCAGAGTAGGGGAATCAAGAACCAGAGGACATAGCTTTAAGGTGAAAGGGGAAAAATTTAATAGAAACCTGAGGGATAACTTTTTCGCACAGAGGGTGGGTATATGGAACGAGCTGCCAGAGGAGGTAGCGGAGGCAAGTCCTTAACAATCACACCATTTAAAAGGCATTTAGACAGGCACATGGGTAGGAAAGGTTTAGAGGGATATGGACCAAATGCAGGAAAATGGAACTAGTGTATATGGGGCATCTTTTCAGCATAGATGAGTTGGGTCGAAGGGCCTGTTTCACCGTTTCTATGACTCTAATTTGCACCCGTTTAACTTACAGTGTGAAAGAGAGGCAAGTGGCAGAGAGATATTTGGTTTCTGCATTGTGAATTAACATAAACATTCTGATGAAACACAACATATTTTATTACAAAGAGAAACTGGTTCTCCTTCAAATTACCTGGAACAGAATGTTTCATCGATAATAGCGTTCACAAGCGGCAGTATTTTAGTACTCAAGTACCTTCCCTTTCAACAGGGCAGAGTGCCCTTGGAACCGAGTCTGTTGTTTGAACGTAGAGCTTATATTCGGGTAAACAATCAATGTTTAAGCCATCCATTATTCTAAATGGTAGCAAGCAGTCACATTAAGTACTCTGTCTATGTAATAGAAACTGCAAATAAACCACCTGTCTTTGTGTACAGATAAACTCTATGCATAGAGGTTTCCAACAAATTGCCTGGACTATGGTCAAACTTACTGACCCACAAATAATAGCTCTGTACAATTTAATGGCCATATTTTTGTTCCAGAATACTTAATGCAATGTATTCAGGCTCGTGAAAACTATTTAGCATCGTTATTTTTCAGTGTACAGAGCATTTCAAAGTAACATGCCAACTATTCCAAAAACTATTTCATAATCAATCCATGTTTTTGGAAATTTGCTTACTTCCATCAGCCCTTGCTTGACATCTGCATGGGTCTGCAGAATCAATGCATTTCTTTCAGTTGAAAATATAATCATAGTCAAGCAGGGTGGAAACAGGCCCTTTGGCCCAACGTGTCCACACTGACCAACATGCACCATCTACACTAGCCCCATCTGCCTGCGCTTGGCTCATATCCCTCAAAACCTGTCCTATCCTTGTACCTACCCAAACGTTTCTTAAATGTTGCGATACTACCTGCCTCAACTACTTCCTCTGGCAGCTCGTTCCATATACCTACCACCGTTTGTATAAAGAAAGTTACTCCTCAGGTTCCTATGAAATCTTTTCCCTCACAAGCCTATTCTCTGGTTCTCGATTTCACTACTCTTGGCGAAAGACTGCATTTACCCAATCCGTTCCTCTCATGATTTTGTCCGATAACTTCTCATAAGCTGCTCGGACAAATACTATCAACTTGTTTATCTATCTGTTTATTTATTTATTTATTTGCATTAATGTATTTGTTTCTAGTCTTCTTTTTTTTAGAATTTTATATGTGATTTCTGTGTTTGTTTCTCATGTGTGTGCGTGTGATGCTGTTGCAAGGAGAATTTTCATTGTATCTGTACGTCATCGTACTTGTGAGTATGACACTACACTTGAGTGTCTACTGTGTACTTTGCTTGGGCACACAACCCTGATTTAGTTTTTAATAAATACTCTGCTCTTCAGATGGCTTACATGGCCATGTTTAAACTTCTTATCAGAATGTAGTTTCACAGTTTTTCAGGTAATGAAAATTTCAGGTTGGATGGAATGGATGTGGAGAAGATGTTTCCACTAATGGGAGAGTCTAGGGCCAAACCACAACCTCAGAAAAAAAGGATGTACCTTTAGATAAGAGATGAGGAGGAATGTCTTTAGCCAGAGGGTGGTGAATCCTTGGAATTCATTGCCACGGATGGCTGTGGAGGCCGAGCTTGAGAGCTTCTTGATTAGTTCAGAGGGAAAAATAGATCAGCCATAATTGAATGGCAGAGTAGACTCAATGGGCAGAATGGCCTAATTCTGCACCTATGTCTTATGGTCATTGTATAATTTATTACTGAATAGAATTTGTGTGCAAGGAAGTATAATTATTATAGGATATTAATTTAAATTCTATCTAGAATACACTAACTTTTCTACAATTACAAGGGAAAGCACTTTCATTTATATATAGTATTTTGCAATTTCAGAAAGCTTCTACATATCTCAAAACCAACACATTGAAGAGCAGTCTCTTATGTAGGAAACATTGCAGCCATTTTGCATACAATTATGCCATATTCAAATGAATATTTCTACTTTCGAATATACTGACTGAGAATTGAAGAGACAAGGAATTGTAGACACTGGAATCTTGAGCTAAACACTAAGTGCTGGAGGAACTCAGTGAGTCAGGCAGCATCTGTGGAGGGAATGGACAGACAATGTTTCGGGTCGGGTCCCTACTTCAGACTGAAAGTCGGGGGTGGGGAAGGGAGAGGGATATTACGTTTTTGAGGATGGGAGATGAAGGAGGGGAAAGGTGCAGTGTGATTGGGGGTGGGGAAGATAGTGGGAGAAATGGGGAAGGCACAGGGAAGGGAGTGGAAGTGAGGGAATGAGTATTACTTGAAACAGGAGAATAGGATGCACAGTGGTGCAGTAATAGAGTTGCTGCCTTACAACACCAGAGACCCGAGTTTGATCCTGATCTCATGTGCTATCTGTACGGAGTTTATACGTTCTCCCTGAGACTGCGTGAGTTTTCTCTGCATGTCAAGTCAAGCCAACTTTATTTGTCACATACACATACAAGATGTGCAGTGAAATGAAAGTGGCAATGCCTGCGGAGTGTGCAAAAACTACTGAACAGAATAGAACAGAATCAGTATTTACATGTTAGAAAAGATTTTTTTATAAAAGACACAACACAACTGTAAACTAGTCCCTGGTTGGATAACAGTGTATAGTCCTGATGGCCTGTGGGAAGAAACTCCGTCTCATCCTCTCTGTTTTCACAGCATGACAGCGGAGGCGTTTGCCTGACCGTAGCAGCTGGAACAGTCCGTTGCTGGGGTGGTAGGGGTTCCCCATAATGTTGCTGGCTCTGGATCTGCACCTCCTGGTGTATAGGTCCTGCAGGGGGGGGGCGAGTGTAGTTCCCATAGTACGTTCGGCCGAACACACAACTCTCTGCAGAGCCTTCCTGTCCTGGGCAGAGCTGTTCCCAAACCAGATTGTGATGTTGCCAGACAAGATGCTTTCTACAGCCCCAGAGTAGAAGCACTGAAGGATCCTCAGAGAGACTCTGAATTTCCTCAGCTGTCTGAGGTGGTAAAGGCACTGCCTTGCCTTACTCACCAGTGCGGCAGTGTGTGTCGTCCATGTCAGATCCTCTGTGATGTGGACTCCCAGGTACTTAAAGCAGCTCACCCTATCCACAGTAGTCCCATTTATCTCCAGTGGCGTGTACGTCCTAGGATGTTGTGCCCTTCTAAAGTCCAGAATCAGCTCCTTAGTTTTTGTGACATTCAAGAGGAGGCTGTTGTCCTGACACCAGAGTGCCAGATCAGCCACCTTCTCCCGGTAGACCTTCTCATCGTTATCAGAGATCACGCCCACCACCACAGTGTCACCAGTAAACTTGATGATGGAATTGGAGCTGAACCTAGCCACACAGTCATGTGTGTACAGGGAGTACAGTAGGGAGTAATAATGCTCCGGTTTCATCCCCCATCCCAAAGACATGTGGATTTGTGGGTTAATTAACTTCTGCAAATTGTCCCTAGTGTGTTGTATAGAACCAGTGTATGGGTGATCGCTGGGCAGCGTGGACTCGGAGGGCTGTAGGGGCTGTTTCCGTGCTGTATCTCTGAACTGAACTCTAAACTAAACTAAGATGAGTCAACATTTCTCATCTGACCCCTCCCTAAAATCTGTCTGCCTTTTCTGCTGTTGTTTGGAGATACTTTGTTAGCTGGCTGGAGATCTTAGTGGGCAAGTGAAACTAATGTAAACAAGGGATATTGAAAAATATTTCCACTAATACTCATTCGCAAAAGACGTGCAGACACAAATTAATGGACTTTCCAGGGCAACAGAGCTGGCCAGATAGTCAACGCCTTTTTCCAACAATTGTTGTAAATAAAGACATAATCCTGAGTAAAATGTGCTTCACTCTCAATGTTTTAGATAAATATTGAATCTGCATAAAATCCTAACACATAAAAACTTTAGCGATACAGCATGGAAACAGGCCCTTTTGGCTTAGCGTATCCAAGCCAACCAACGATCCCAGTACACTTACACTATCCTACACACTAATGACAATTTTACCAAAGCCAATTAGCCCACAAACCTGTATGTCTATGAAGTGTGGGAGGAAACCGGAGCGCTCGGAGAAAACCGAAGCTGTCACAGGGAGAACATAGAAGCATAGAAACATAGAAAATAGGTGCAGGAGTAGGCCATTCGGCCCTTCGAGCCTGCACCGCCATTTGATATGATCATGGCTGATCATCCAACTCAGTATCCCATCCCTGCTTTCTCTCCATACCCCCTGATCCCTTTAGCCACAAGGGCCACATCTAACTCCCTCTTAAATATAGCCAATGAACTGGCCTCAACTACCTTCTGTGGCAGAGAATTCCACAGATTCACCAATCTCTGTGTAAAAAATGATTTCCTCATCTCGGTCCTAACGTGCAAGTTCCATACAGATAGCACCCGTAATCAGGATCAAACCCAGGTCTCTGGCGCGGTAAGGCAGCAACTCTACTGCTGCACCACCGTGCCGCCGTTAAACACATTGAATTGAACGTAATGGGCCAATTGGGTCAATATAAAAGTTCTCATTGTGGCCAAATATTGATAAAAGCCATCAGGGGAAAAGGGAATGTTACTTGGTGGCATTTTCTTTGCCAGTTTAAATTGAGCGTAAAAGTAATTGAGCTCATGAGGTAGAGATGTATTGTTTCCAGAGGTTGCCCCTGATTTTGGCTCATAGCCCGTGATGGTGTTGGGGATCTGGCGGAGGAGCATGGCATCCACTTGATTGAGTTGAACCACCAACTTCTTTTGGATTACCCTCTTGGCATCCCCGATAGCTTTGCAGAGATGGTACGTGTCTGTGTTGTACTGTGCGGGGTGATCTTTCTTGACTTTCTCTGGCCTTTAGCACAGAGTGTATCTCCGTGCTCATGCAAGGTTCTGCTGAAGATAGACTCTACATGTCTCCCTCATCTAAATGATTCCAACATATTGTGAATAAAATCTTCAACGACTTTGGGTTCTTAAATGTTTCTTAATACATTTTTAACAAGTTCTTCAAAGTTTCTATTTCTTAGTGAGCACAAATGAGGTTCTTAGTGCCTTTCTGTTCTGCAATTGTTAAATCATGGCACCTTTAAATTATGTGTTGGTAGGAACTGCTGGTGCTGGTTTATACCAAAGATAGACACAAAATGCTGGATTAACTCAGTGGGCCAGGCAGCGTCTCTGGAGAAAATGAATAGGTGACGTTTCGGGTCGGAACCCTTCTTCAGACTGGCCAATAAAGCAGATGGCAGTCTGATGAAGGGTTCCGACCCAAAACGTCACCTATTCATTTTCTTCCGAGATGTTGCCTGACCCGCTGAGTTACCCCTGCATTTAATGTCTGTCTTCACTCCTTTAAATCAGCTCCATTCATCACCTTTGATCAATACCCCTTCACACATTTTGGCCCAGAGAATTTTGGTATTACTGCAAATATGGTACATGAGGAGAAGGCTAAAGTTAAACTACAACTAAAAGTCATGTGGTCAGGTTCATGGATATGAAAGATTTAGAGGAATATGGGCCAAACACAGGCAAATGGGACAAGCTTAGATGGGGCATCATGGCCAGCATGGACAAGTTGGGACAAGTTGGACCATAGGGGCTTGATTCTATGCTGTATGACGCTATGACAAAGGATTGTTAATCGTATTTCACTCATCACTCCAGAATGCTGCCATCTTGTTTTGGATTTTCCCAACAGACTGAATATTTTATCTCACCCCATCTATCAGTGTAAGTGCCTCAACTAAATCAACATTCAACATTCTGAGTTCAAAAGAAAGGAAACTCCTGTACCGGGAAACCAGCCACAGTACAACCCTACAATCCCAGTAACATTCTGATCAACCCATTCTGTACCTTGTCCAAAATGAGTCAGATACTACCGGGAAGATTTATGACACGATTTGCTCTGTTAGTTAGACATGTGAAAACATGTTTTCTCACATTTTACCCAATTTCTAACATTTTAACTCACTAAGTAGGAAGTGTGAAGTGAGAACAGAGCCAGTGAAATATTGGAAGGCCAATAAACAATAGACGAGTGAAACAATAGATGTTGACAACTACACATGACTGGATAGGAGAGTGAATTGGAATGGATTTAGGTCAAAATGAGTGCAGAAGGAAAGATAAGGTGATGGAACTCAGAAAAAATTAAACATAGAAAAAGTTGTTGAAAAAAGATCTCAAAACAACTCAGAATGTGTAGGAACTTTGTTAAGGGCCTGTCCCACTGACATGTCCTTGGCACGAATATTACGCGAGCTCGTGGTCGCGTTGAGCCAAGACGGTCGAGCGAAGGTCGGGCGCGATTACATGCGTACACACTGCCGTCTTTGGAATGTGGGAGGAAACTGGAGCACATAGAGGAAATCCACATGTTCACGGGAAGAACATGCAAACTCCACACAGACAGCACCCGTGGTCAGGATTAAATCCAGGTCTCTGGTGCTGTAAGGGAGCAACTCTAATGGTCTTCCATTTTGCTGCCTAGATTAATGTTCCTCATTAATTTGCCCTCATGTTCCTTCTCCCTTTTGCCCCTCTGCTAGATTCTGAACTCATCCCAGTCTTCAAGTCATGGAGTCCCAACTTGTTCATGCCAAGCATCTAAGGTAGTCCCAATTTCCACGTTTGGCCCATATTCCCTCTACTCCTTACCTATCCATGTGCCTGTCCAAATGTATTTTACATATTGTTATTGTACCAGCCTCAACTATCTCCTCTGGCAGCTTATTTCATATTCCTACCTGTGTGAAAAAGTTGCCCCTCAGGTTGCAATTACATTTTCCCCCTCTCACCTTAAACATATGTCCTCTGATTCTTGATTCCCCTACCCTGGGTAAAATACACTGTGCATTCGCACTATCTATTCCCCTCATAATTTTCAACACTATAAAATCACCCCTCAGCCTCCTGCGCTCCAAGGAATAAAATCCTAGCCTACCCAACCTCTCCCCATAGCTCAGGCTCGAGTACTGGCAACATGCTCATAAATCTTCTCTGCACATTTTTCCTTTGGCAGGGTGACCAGAACTGAATACAATGCTTCAAGTGTGGCCTCACCAACAGCTTATACATTTGTAACATAACAACCCAACTTTTATACTCAATTCCCTGACTGATGAAGGCCAGAAAGTGTTCTTGACCACCACATCTACTTGTGACACCACGTTCAGGGTAATATGTACCTGTACTCCTAGATCCTTCTGGTCTACGACACTCCCAAAGCCCTGCCATTCACTGTGAAGGTCCTGCCCTGGGTTGAATTCATAAATTATAACACCTCACACTTATTTGAAGTTAGAATAGTGGTTAACTGCACGCCTGAAAATTTAAGAAGTAAGTATTTTGAAATCTGTTGATGCTTGTTTTTTTTTAAATGTATATGTTCAAGAATAATTTTAACTGGGTCAGGCATTCATCTCTATATCAAGGTCAACATATTTATAAATCATGATGTCATTCTGGGTCAGTAGACAGCATTGGTTTACAGCGCGAAACAGTGATTATTTTAGCAAATAAATAAATGGACCTGTGGATATTGTAGTGCAACAGTTCAGGAACTAAATCTTCCCCATGGAGAGCAACAGCGCACATAAGAAAAACACCACCATCCTGAAATTAATTTTGAGGCACGTTTTTATTTTAAACCATTCTGCTTGTTTATTATTGAATGCAATACGATCCCCCTTTCATCTATAAATAGCTACAGTCTTAATGAATAAAAACAGTTTCCAAGGCAACAGAAATATGAAGTGCGGAGGTGTACACAGAAACATATATGGCAATAAATCAGTCACTATGCTTCACCACTGTTGTTTCAGAGAAGCTATAGGGACTTCACTATGCCTAGAGTTCTGTAAGAGGCCAATCAACACCAATCTCTTTCACGGGCTGAAGAATTCTCAATGAGACAAGCAAACAAAATGTCTGCACAAGGAACTGCAGATGCTGGTTTACAACAATAAAAAGACACAAAGTGCTGGAGTAACTCAATGGGTCAGGCAGCAGCTCTGGAGAACGTGGATAGG
Source organism: Amblyraja radiata (assembly GCF_010909765.2). Classification (NCBI taxonomy): domain Eukaryota; kingdom Metazoa; phylum Chordata; class Chondrichthyes; order Rajiformes; family Rajidae; genus Amblyraja; species Amblyraja radiata. The sequence continues at coordinate 37,269,876 of NC_045962.1, forward strand.
TGACGTTTTTGGGTCGGGACCCTTTTTCAGATTGATGGAATGCGGGGGGAAGCTGGAAAAGAAAGTTGGGAGCAGGTCAAAGCCTGGCAAGTGACAGGTGTATTCAGGTGTGAGGGGGCGGCGGTTGATAGGCAGATGGTTGGATAAAGGCCAGAGATGAAAAGACAAAGAGTGTGAGATAAGGATAGAAGAGATTTAGACTTTGGACTTTAGTTTAGAGATATATAGTTGAACCAGGCACTTCGGCCCACCGAGTCCATGCTGACCAGCGATCCCCCATACACTAGCACTATCCTACACACTAGGGACAATTTACAGAAGCCAATTAACCTACAAACCGAATGTCTTTGGGATGTGGGAGCAAACTGGGAGCCAAGATACCGGCCTGCAAAGTCGGCCTTGGAAGTCAGCGATGGGAATGGATCTGCTGGCTCCGACTGGGCCAGAATTCCAGAGCGCCGGCCACAGAGGGAAAAATTGCCTGCCGATCCTGGTGAGGTCGAGATCGGCCGCCTCACCTGGCCTAGACACCACATTTTCGGCAGGACGTCCGGGGAGGATTTTAAGTGCGCTCTCGTAATTTTGTCCGGATTGAATGATATGCCGGTTCACCAGTTGTAGGAATATTGGTGGTGGACTTGTACAGCAGGACACAAAGACATCAAATCACCATTCTATCTCATTGCAACAAATGTCCATTAGGACGAGATTGATCCCTGGGATGGCGGGACTGTCATATGAGGAAAGATTGAAAAGACTAGGCTTCTATTCACTGCAGTTTAGAAGGATGAGGGGATCTTATAGAAACATAATAAAATTATAAAGGACTGGACAAGCTAGATGCAGGAAAAATGTTCCCAATGTTGGGCGAGTCCAGAACCAGGGGCCACAGAATAAAGGGGAGGTCATTTAAGACTGAGGTGAGAAAAAACTTTTTCACCCAGAGAGTTATGAATTTATGGAATTCCCTGCCACAGAGGGCAGTGGAGGCCAAGTCACTGGATGGATTTAAGAGAGAATTAGATAGAGCTCTAGGGGCTAGTGGAGTCAAGGGATATGGGGAGAAGGCAGGCACGGGTTATTGATAGGGGACGATCAGCCATGATCACAATGAATGGCGGTGCTGGCTCGAAGGGCACCAATGGCCTCCTCCTGCACCTATTTTCTATGTTTCTATGGAAGGCACTCCACCGTGCATTTCTAGTCCACTATATCTGTAACTCCAAACCCACCGGTTTGGTTGATTAATTGTCGCATGTTTAATGTTTAGTTTAGTTTATTATCACGTGTACCAAGGTACAGTGAAAAGCTTTTGTTGTGTGCTAACCAGTTAAAGAAAAGACTATGTCTGAGGATCTCCAATGAGGTACACGGTAGCTCAGGCCCACTCTCTAGTTGGTGAAAGGATGGTTCAGTTGCCTCATAACAGCTGGAAAGAAACTGTCCCTGAATCTGGAGGTGTGTGTTTTTAAACCTGTACCTCTCACTTTATGGGAGAGGGGGGAAGAGGAAGTGACCGCGGTGAGACTCGTCGTGGATTCTGCTGGTGGCCTTGCCGAGGTAGCATTCCCAGACGTTAAGGAGTTAATGGTAACATTCCTAGAAGTTGAGGGGCAGAATTTCTTTGCACCATCTGGGAAAAATGTGTTAAACAAGATCACGTGCTGAAAAGACTTCAAAGGAAAATAAACCGTTTTAGATGTATAGTAATATGAAACAGACAGCAGAACCGAGCACCCAGCAGCTAATGGTGAAAGAAATGAGCCATGCCTGTAGGTTCAGGTCAGTGTAGACATTTACTGTAGGTCTTTACTGCAGCCAGCCCAGAAATTAACAGCAATCTCACACTCCAATTCATTCCTTGAATGTTTTTGGTAAATAAAGACAGTACTCATGTTACAGGACTCAAGACAGTTACAGTAATCATGCTCGACATTGAAGATGCATAGAGTCACAGAGCTGTACGGCACAGAAACAGTCCCTTCGGCCCACCTTATCCATGCTGACCACGTTGCCATACTAGGCTAGTTCCATTAACCTGCATTTGGCCCATAGCCCTCTAAACCCTTCCTGTCCATAAATCTGTCCAAATGTATTTTAATTGCATCCACTTTTATCGCTTCTATAGCTAATGAGGTCCCTCTTGAATCTCGCACAATTGTGGCCTCCTTTGCATGTAGAGATCTGCGTGCAGGTTGTGTGGCTGTTTTACAGAACATTTCTATTCAGTCTATTGAGTTCCATTTGCCTGCATTTGGCTCATATCCCTCTATACCCTTTAGATGTAGTCCAAATTTAAGCGCCATATTTGTATCCACTTCTATAGCTTTCTCTGGCTATTCTTAAAGCTGTCCAACTCTTAAGTCACCTATAGACGTGTATTGTTTTGTCTTTTCAATGACTGGCGCGTTTAATTTAAAATAAGCACTGAAAAATGCGATCTACTCCACCCCACCTCATCGTTTCCCATTTACAATCAAGCTATGTCACCTCCACCTAATCACATTAAACCATGCAGATTTCTACATGTGCGATATTCAAGAGGCACTTCAGGGCAACTTTTTCACTCAGAGGATAGTTTGTGTCTGGAACAAGCTGCCAGGGCAAGCGACAGAAGTGGATACAATTACAACTTTTAGAAGACATTTTATGCATGCTTGTGGAGGTCACTGCACTTAACCAAATTACTTTATTTGAAAAAACAAATTATCAATACATTTCTCAACTTAAATTAAGAAATCTAAGCAGAGAAATGGAACACCATAGAATGCTAAAACTAAGAGAGGATTCATGCAATGATTATTGTAAGAATGCATAATCTTAAGACTTTTAGCTTTAGGTGCATTTTTCTTGCCCAATTTGAAAAATGATTCAATGGTTTAGGTATGTTAATGTCATGTGTACTAAGGTACAGTTAAAAGCTTTTGTTTGCATGCTATCCAGTCAAATTATACCATACATGAGTACAATCAAGCTACACACAAGGTAGTGCAAAGACTATAACACTAGAGTGTAGTGTTACAGCATAATTGCGTAACAGTTCCAGAGAAAAAGTCCAATGTCTGCCGTGGGGCAGAGGTGAATCGGTGGGACAGTGCCCTAGCTTATGGAAGGACCATTCAGTAGTCTGATAACTTGAGGGGAAGAAGCTGTTCCTGAGTCTGGTGGTGCGAGCTTTCAAGCTTCTGTATATTCTGCTGGACGGGAGTGGGGAGAAGAAGGAATGACTGGGGTGGGATAAGTCTTTGATTATGTTGGCTGCTTCCCTGAGGCAGCTTGAAGTGTAGATGGAGTCGATGGTGGGGAGTCTTGTCTGTGTGATGGACTGAGCTGCATCTACATCTCTCTGCAATTTCGTGTCATCTTGGGCAGAGCTGTTCCCAAACCAAACTGTGACGCACCCCTTTCTGGATGCTTCCTGTGGTGCATCTGTGGAAGTTTGAATGGTTCAGAAGGATTACACATTGTGTGGGTTCAGGTTTCATGTTTGTAATTATATAAGTGATTTGCATGTTTTTTTTGTTCCATTATGTGTCCCGTAGTAACAGGAACAGAACGGAGGCAAAGCGTACACATAAGGTTTGTTCTTCAGTATAAGCTTTGTTTTTTATTTTGGAGAGTGAAGTGCTAGTTGTTCTTCATGTTGCTACTGTATGAAGGTTGATTATATTTTCAAGTATTCAAAGGTAAATACACCTCAGATTTTCAGCACTGGAGTTATGCATACTGATCATCTCCGATCGAGGTAAACAGCCAAGGCCTTGTAGTAGGATAATGCTGCCTGCTTTACATACAGTAGTCTCTTCAGCACAGTTCTGATTGATTTAAGCCCCTGTCCCACTTAGGAAACCTGAACGGAAACCTCTGGAGATTTTGCGCCCCACCCAAGGTTTCCGTGCGGTTTCCGGAGGTTGCAGGTAGTGGAAGCAGGTAGGGAGACTGACAAAAACCTCCGGGTTTCCTAAGTGGGACAGGGGCATAACTTTTTATCATCAGGGAGACCTACACCTGAACCATAGCTTGAAACACTTGGTTTAAAATGCAACTGCTTTTTGGAGACTTTTGAATGGTGTTTTTGAAAGATGTTTTTACAGCCCAATGTGCCACAAGGCTCTTGTTCAATAATTACTAGCCTCAGCTTTACGTAAGCGGGTAAAGATTTAATAGAAACCCGAAAGTCAGCTTGTTTCACGCAGAGGGTGGTGGGTCTATGGAATGAGCTGCCAGTGGAGGTAGTTGAGGCAGGTACATTTACAGCATTTAAAATACTTCTACATGGATAAGAAAGGTTTAGAGGGAAATGGGCCAAATGTGGGCAAATGGGGAAAAAACGTGGGCAAATGGAGCTTCAACTTGGCATGGATGAGTTGGGCCAAAGTGCCTATTGGAAGCAACACAAGAAACTTGGAAGAGAAAATGTGAACTTCACACTTTCAAAACATTTGCCTCCATGACCCTATTCTATCTTTTTCAAGGAAAAATGTGTAAGGATAATAAGGAGAGGTATATTATGTACAGATATCTGGTTTGGCCCAGAGTTTTGACTGCATTTGGTTTACTGATTGATGCATGGCTTAAGCAGTGATGTGAGCCTTAGAAGGGGTGTGGACGCTTTGAATTATTTTCCCAGGGTGGTCTGACATGGAGTTGTCTAATCTATTTCTGGTCTGATGCTCTGTGTTCCTTGGACCAGGGACAATGGATATATTTAGTGTGGCCATCACTGATATCTGATTCCATCCGCGGCAAAAGCAAGTTTTATGGATTGCAGTAAATACTGACATGAGTCCTTATGCATGAGGAATAACATTGCAAATACAGGCACCTCGCATTTTACATATGTTTGATTTATGCGTTTTGAAACAACGTGCTCGTTGATTTAATACCAAAGCTTAATTTATGCACTGGTATTTTTGGATAATGCGCTCAAATATACTGCTGACAGCATAGTTCTGTATACACTTTAGAGACATAGCATGGAAATAGGCCCTTCGGCCCACCGAGTCCGCGCCGACAAGTGTTCACCCCAACCACTAGCTCCACCCTACATACTAGGGAAAATCTGTAGTTTACAAAAGCCCATTAACCTATAAACCTGCACGTCTTTGGAATGTGGAGGGAAACCTGAGCACCCGGAGGAAACCCACGCAGTCACAGGTAAAACGTACAAACTCTGTGCAGACAGCATCCGTAGTCAGGATCGAACCCCGGTCTCAGGCGCTGTAAGGCAGCAGTTCTACCCGCTGTGCCACAGTGCCATATATGATAATTTACGCTTTTTTGAATTGCGCAACACTTTTCAAGCATGTAACGCCCGTGCAAAATGCTAGATGTCTGTACAAAAGTTTTAGAAATTGCATTTATTGCCTTGCAATACTTGCAATGGGGTGAAGTCTGCATAATGAGAAACCCTCAAAACACACATACAATCGAGGGTATTCATGCAAAACAATTTTAGCGTTGTAGAGATGTTCTGGTGCAAAGAAGGCCATTTGGTCCATCTACTCCATGCTAGAGGGACGTTGGTTCGCAGGTCAACCCACAGAGCCAAGGCAAGGCGACGTCAGGAGGCCCTGCAGCAGCCTGGGGCTCGCCTGGAACCGCTCATAACAACGAGACTGTGGAATAGACTCTGAAAATGGCGCAAAAACATGACGCCTCTTGCACACGGGATCAATAGACTATTTCTGTACAATTTGCTAAACAGGGATGTGCTTGGGTATGACAATACTCTACTGGACTGTTTGTAAGAAAATAATTTCACTGAACGTTTGCACTTCACACACGTGACAATAAAAGCACCATTGGACCGTTGAACCTTTGAGCTCCATGTAGAGTAATTCAGACATTCCATTTCCCCCACTCTTGCCCTGCATTCCTGCACATTAAGTGCCTATTCAATTCCTAAAAGCCTTGTTTGGCGCTGGATCAATGAAGGAGGGGTCAGCCTGGCCCAGCACGATACCGTTGGCTCTTTCCACTGTCGCTCCATGCAGCTGCCGCAGGCTGTGCTCGATTCACTCGCTCACCCGCCTGTGTAGGGCCTCCTGCAGCCGCCTCCACCGACACCACCGCAAACGCGACATCTGTCACCCCCAGAAGCCACCCCTCCACTTCAGTGCACCGAGGTCACCGTGTCCCGCTTCCCGAGCCGATCAAGGAACGTTTGGGAGTTTCACGAGGACACGGGAAGTGAGTTCACGGACCATTTACAGCCCCCATCTTTCCCCTTCACCTTCCACCACCAACATCTTGGAGTCTGTAGTACAATTAGAAGTTGCAGTAATGTCTGATTAAAACCAGTAACTTATAGGCACAGACCTTGAGACCATGAGCTTTCTATCTCTTCCTTTGTAGAGCTACACACTTCAATAGCAGGCGCATTGATTTAATAAAATAGTAAGTCCATGCCATTGTTCAAAGCTGTATTTGTGTTTGCATTTTATGTTCATATCAAACAATGATTAAAAATAACATAACTATCGGATAGTATCAAATATGACTAACAGCAAAATGTCAAAGTTCTAAAACAGATTGAATAACACTTTGAGGTGGTGACATTGTCCTTTCAGTAAAGTCAACTTTTGGTTAGACAGGATGTAGGTTTTAATATTAACTAGACCAAGGAGGACCTGTTGGGTCCCGTCCCCTCAACACGCAGTTGGGGGGGGGGGGTGTGGCCTGCAGAGTCACACACACACACTAACCACCCACCACACTCACTAACCACCCCCACACACACACTGACCCCCCCCCCCTTGATATTATATAAATATTATTTATTTGCTCCTTTTACCCCATCCCCCGCCCTATCCACTCACGCATAGCCCCCAACTGTGCAGATGCGGCTAGAGAGGGGGGATGGAGAGGGAGGGGGAGGGGGTAGAGAGGAAGAGGGAGGATAGAGGCAGCACCTACCCAGGTCATAGAGCAGCAGACTCCCCACCAGGCAGCGGGCCCGAGCTATGCTGCGGCCGGCGTGGACCCGAGCGAGGCCGGAAGCGATCTGAGGATGGTCAAAAGCAGCGGAGGTCAGGCCGATCGTGGCTTCCGCGAGGGAAAGCCCATCCACCCGCGTGACAGATGATCGGGCGTGGGAGGCGGAGAGGAGGACATTCTCCATGACGGCCAGGTGTGATCGGGATCACCAGCGAGGAAAAAGTGTCGTGATTCCGCGAGTCCCTGCGATCGACCGAGGAATCGCAGGTCTCTATAGAAGGCCTCTCCCAGAGGGAGTAATGTCCGCCACGATCAACTTCCCATCGCGCTGTTCCGCATCCTCACCTGCGCCCGCGCGGAGGTAACGACCGCCGCCACAATGTTCTAGAACTTCAAGGAGCCCAGCGGAGCGTTGAGCACGACCTGAGCAGCAGTTTAAAAACTCTAAGAAGTTAAAGTTAAGAAGCCAAGAAGTACAGAAGACAGAACAGGGGTGACGTCACTAGCAGTGTGAGCAGAGGCAGGCAGGCAGAGCCATTGTGACATCATCCGTGAGACCATCTCGTTTATTTACCAGTTATTTATTTTTTAAACATTTTCATAAATAACTCGGGATATAATGCATCAAATGTTCAGATGAGGTGATTTTTGACATCATGGCGTAAATCCCTATCGGAATATGTAAAGAATTTACCGTTAGCACGTTGTGTTTTTGAGGAGATGTGAAACGCAGACGAACAAATACATACACACACAAATACACAAATAAATACACACACATCCAAGATCAGAGTTTTATAAGTATAGAGATATGAGATGCCAGGAATGATTGGGTTTACATATGAAAAGTGTTGGACAGCACTGGACCTGTAGTCACTGGTGTTTAGAAGTATGAGGGGGACGTCATTGAAACTTAACGAATAGTGAAAGACCTGGATAGAGTGGATGTGGAGAGAATGTTTCTACGTGGGAAAGTCTAGCACCAGATGGCATAGCCTCAGACTAAAAGGATGTAACTTTAGAAACAAGATGAATTTTTTTTAGTCACGGGGTAGTGAATCTGTGGAATTCATTGCCACAGAAGGCAGTGGAGGCCAAGTCAACGGATATTTTTAGGGTGGAGATTGACAGATTTGTGATTAGTAAGGGTGTCATGGGTTATGGGGAGAAGGTAGGAGAATGGGTTTGAGAGGGAAAAATAGATTGGCAATGATTGAATGCCAAGCGTTGTCAGACAACAAGCATTGTAAGGCAGCAACTCTACCACTGTGCAATCGTCCCGCTACATTCTACAACATTCGAGTTTAATCGGACACTACATTGATAAATCTTTGAAACTCCACAAACAAGTACGTTCAAAGTATGCTGTATGTCTAGGGCAGGGAAAATCCTGGGCTTGGATTATGCCCCATTCTTGGTTACAGGAGGAAACACCATGCAGGTATTTTAACATCATATTTTGACAAGGGTAAATAATTGGCATGGATTTTCGAGAGGGATGCTGATCATGAGGAAATTTTCTCCAAGAAATCAAACTGTTCCTAGGTGTAAATTCCCCCTTCTATTGTGTTGTGTGCCCGCGGCACAAAGCAGTGACGTTCCCGGACAGCCTCCAGCATCAAACAGATCGAAGAACTCTCAGAGGAGGTATAGATTTTAAAATATTGCAGGAAGTGAAATAAATATTGGAACATGCATCTCCATTTAAGGCAGAAGCTAAAATGTAAAAGTAACTGCATTTTTAAAAGAAGAAATTTTAGATCAAAACACAAATTGTTGGAGGAAGTCAATGGGTCAGGCAGCATGTGGGCAGAGAATGGACTGACGTTGAACTGTAATGTCCAGCTACAGGAGTAGGTTCTTCCTACAACCAAGTCAAGTCAAGTTTATTCGTCACATACACTTACGAGATGTGCAGTGAAATGAAAAGTGGCAATGCTCGCGGACTTTGTGCAAAAAACAAACAAACTACAAACAGAATGGAACAGAATCACATATTCTTTTACATTACATATTATGGGAGGAAGGAAAAAGGAAATAAAACAGCAATTTATAAAAAAAAACTGTAGAATGGCACAGTAAAGTTAGTCCCTGATGAGGTAGGAGTTTACAGTCCTAATGGCCTCTGGGAAGAAACTCCTTCTCAACCTCTCCGTTCTCATGGCAACGGAGGCGTTTGCCTGACCGTAGCAGCTGGAACAGTCCGTTGCATGGGTGGAAGGGGTCTCCCATGATCTTATTGGCTCTGGAGTTATACCTTCTGATGTATAGTTCCTGCAGAGGGGCGAGTGAAGTTCCCATAGTGCGTTTGGCTGAACGCACTACTCTCTGCAGAGCCTTCTTGTCCTGGGCAGAGCAGTTCCCAAACCAAATCATGATATTTCCGGACAAGATGCTTTCCACAGCCGCTGAGTAGAAGCACTGGAGGATCCTCAGATACACTGAATTTCCTCAATTGCCTGAGGTGGTAAAGGCGCTGTCTTGCCTTACTCACCAGTGCTGCAGCGTGTGATGTCCATGTCATATCCTCAGAGATTCCGGAAGTGGCGGCGCTGTTAACAGCTGCGGCTCGCCTGCAGTCCGTCTGTCTTTACTTTTTTCTGTTGTTTTTTTTGTCTTGTTTTGGTTAAGTTTTAGTTTGTTGGGTTGTGTTAGAGGGGGTGAAACATGTTCTCTGTCTCTTCCTTTGGGGGAATGCGACTTTTTCGTGTCGTATCCCCCTTCTCTGCCTCCGTCTGCGCTGAGGCCTAATGGCGGAGCTGGCAGCCTCCAACCTGCGACCGACCCCGAGGCTCCGTAGGCAGAGCCAGCCAGGACTTATCAACGAGAGGCTGGCCGTCTTCGGGGCTAAGGCAGCGGTGGCCTGACTTGCTGGTGCGGCGTTCTGGCTTTCGGCGGCGGCCTGGAGCTGATGCAGCGGGGCTCGGAGCTGAGACTGCGGGACCCGGAGCTGGGGCAGCGGCCTGGAGCTGGTGCGGCGGCCCGGAGTGGAGACTGCGGGACCCGGAGCTGGGGCAGCGGCCTGGAGCTGGGGCGGCTGCCCGGAGCGGAGACTGCGGGACCTGGAGCGGCGACTGCAGGACCTGGAGCTGGGGCGGCGGCCCGGAGCTGAGGCGGCGGCCTGGAGCGGAGACTGCGGGACCTGGAGCGGAGACTGCGGGACCTGGAGCTGGGGCGGCGGCCCGGAGCTGATGCTGTGGCGGGCCATCTCGGAGCGGAGACGGCGTTCCGGCTTTCGGCGGCGGCGACAACACCACGGAGGTCCGCTGGACTGGAGGGCGGCATCTTCAGCCTGGATCGATCGCCTCAGCGCAGAGGGAGAACAAGGAGGGAAGAGACGGAGACTAAGACTTTGCCTCCATCACAGTGAGGATGTGCTTGGTGAACTCACTGTGGTGGATGTTTAATTTGTGTTTATTGTATGTTTTGTTATTATTGATTCTGTGTATGACTGCAGGCAACATAATTTCGTTCAGACCGAAAGGTCTGAATGACAATAAAGGATCTATCTATCTATCTATCTATCTATCTATCTATCTATCTATCTATCTATCTATCTATCTATCTATCTATCTATCTATCTATCTATCTATCCTATCTATCCTATCTATCCTATCTGTCTGTCTGTCTGTCTGTCTGTCTGTCTGTCTGTCTGTCTGTCTGTCTGTCTGTCTGTCTGTCTGTCTGTCTGTCTGTCTGTCTGTCTGTCTGTCTGTCTGTCTGTCTGTCTATCTATCTATCTATCTATCCTCCCAGGTATTTAAAACAGCTCACCCTATCCACAGTATCCCCATTTATCCTCAATGGTGTGTACGTCCTCGGATGGTGTGCTCTCCTAAAGTCCACGATCAGCTCCTTAGTTTTTTTGATATTCAAGAGGAGGCTGTGGTCCTGACACCAGTGCCAGATCAGCCACCTCCTCCCGGTAGGCCTTCTCATCATTATCTGAGATCAGGCCCACCACCACAGTGTCATCAGCAAACTTGATTATCGAGTTGGAGCTGAACCTAGCCACACAGTCATGTGTGTACAGGGAGTACAGTAGGGGACTGAGGACGTAAACCTGGGGGGATCCTGTGCTCAGGGTGAGGGACTTCGATGTATGTCTCCCCATCTTGACTACCTGGGGCCTGGCGAAGAGAAAGTCCAGGACCCAGGCACACAGGGGGATGTTGAGCCCCAAATCCAGTAGCTTCTTGGCCAGTCTGGTGGGGACTATCGTGTTGAAGGCTGAACTGACGTCTATGAACAGCATCCTCACGTAGCCCCCCTTCTGGCTGTCAAGATGAGAGAGAGCGGTGTGCAAAACCTGGGAGACCGCATCGTCTGTGGATCTGTTCGGACGGTATGCGAATTGCAACGGGTCCATGTTGCGAGGGAGGAAGGTGCAGATGTGTTTCATCAAGCTATTAAACACTGCAACCTCCAAAAAGGTTCCGAACTATATAGACATGGGGACATTAATTTTGACTTTACACAATTGTTGTCTATTTGTCTGTGTTTTTTTTAATATACTGATCTTTTTGTTGTTGTTTATTCTGGGTTTTACAAAGTACCATATTTCTATGCCTCTTCAGTTGCAGGTAAGAAGTTCATTGTTTTCGGGACATATGATAACAAAACGTTTGCGACTCTTTCAGGTCAGGATCCTTCTTCAGCCTTGTTGTCCGTTCATTCCCTCCACAGATGCTGCCTGACAAGCTGGGTTCCTCCAGCACCTTGAGTTTTGTTCAAGATTCCAACATCTGCAGTTTCTTGCGTCTCCAAGAATTTTTAGATGTTAGTTGAGAGAATAAGCAATCCTGATAGCTTGTTCTGCCATATTAATTTGTAGTTATGCTGTTTAAAAGGAACTAGCCCTTGTTAACAAGCATCAAGATTCTAATCGGTATAAACAGTTGCAGTTGACATCAAATCACTGCTAGTTTGTATCTTCAAAGACTACATCACATGAATGCAGAGCTGCAGTCTATCACTAGTTAATCTGGTTAACATTAGTTTCACCTGATAGTCGTGATTGGGAATATGGGCTATTAACTGGACAAGTTACATGGTCAAAGTTGGACACTCTAACAACCATTTTGTTGTACCATTGCCAGATCTTTTAAACTCCACTCCCTGCAGGAAATGAGCCAGATGTAATGTTTGTAAAGCAGTCAATGTATATGCCAAACAGTCACTAGCAGCAGTTAGAGCAGGCAGATCATATTGTCAGCGACTGACCCTGCCAACGTGTAGAGTTCTGGTTTCTTTTAATTTGCTACAGCTGAAAACCCATTCACTGGCAGGGAATATCATCACCACTTTCCCCAGTCTCCTCCCAGCTGCTGCCTGATTCAATGTGACCCATGCTGACTCTGCCACAGGGAGTGGGTGTAAAGGAACTCACGACACGTTTTCAATGCTGCGTCAAGGACCTTTCTTGCCCGTTGGTGATGTTGTGAAGAGGGCAGATTGCATGGTATTTGGAGGATGGTTCAGTGCAAGGCTTGCTCTTTCTTTCAATTAGGCGATGGAGTCTATGATGCAAGATGCAAAGTGTTGGAGTTACTCAATGAGTCAGGCAGCATCCGGGGCGGCACAACAGTCGAGTTGCTGCCTTACAGCAGCAGAGACCCGGATTTAATCCTGTCTACGGGTGCCGTCTGTATGGCGTTTGTACGTTCTCCCTGCGACCATGTCGATTTTCTCCAGTTGCTCCAGTTTCCTCCCATATTCCAAGTTTGTAGGTTGATTGGTTTCAGTAAAATTGTAAATTGTCTCTGGTGTGTAGGATAGTGTTAGTGTACGGGGTGATCACTGGTCGACACGGACTCTGTGGGCTGTAGGGCCTGCTTCCGTGTTGTATCTCCAAACTAAACTAAACTAACAATTCTCCTCCCAGCAGCTTCCTGAGCCAATGTGACCCATGCAGACTTTGTCAGTGGAGGTGGCTGTAAAGGAACATATGACACTGTGAAATCCAACATCTCTTCCTTCACTGGACTTTTGTGTGCTCTCAGTGAGGACATTCAAGCTTCTCATCCCTTGGCGAGAACGCTGGCCTTTTAACAGAGGGTCTGGGACATTGTTGCGACATTTATTCCCCCTCCAGAGACCTCCTGCGATAATGAAGCTTGGAGCAGGCTGCCTGGGAGTGTGCTGTGGGGCCTGGCATTGATGTGTCCCGCCCTGCAACCTTGCCTGAGCTGCTTTACTACAGACCTTCGAGGCACATCACAGAAACAGGCCCTTCAGCCCACCTAGTCCATGCCGACCATCGATCACCCCGTGACTATCGTACACCAGCACTATCATACACACTAGGGACAATTTACAATTTACAGAAGCTAATTAACCTACAAACCTGCACGTCTTTGGAATGTGGGAGCACCCGGAAAAAAACCCCAAGGTCACAGGGAGAATGTACAAAAAAAACTCTGTACGGGCATCACCCATGGTCAGGATCGAACCCGAGTCTCTGGCGCTGCGAGGCAACAACTCTACTGCTGCGCCGCCTCCATTTTCGTCACGTGTATCGAGATACAATGAACATTTTTGCGTGCTTTCCAGTCAAACAGTACCATACTTGAGTACAATCAAGCGACACATAAGTACAACAGGTAGTACAAAAAAGCGAAAGGAAACAGTGTAGCATATAATGTTACAGGCACATAGAAAGTGCTGATAGAAAAAGTGCATTGGTTGCAACGAGGTGGATTGGGTGATCAGGAATACATTCTGATTATCTGAGAAGTCCGTTCAGAAGCCTGATAACAGAGGGAACGAAGCTGTCCCTGAGTCTGGTGGTGCGCACTTTCAAGCTTCTGCACCTTCTGCCAAAAGTGACGCAGGGAGAAGAAGGAATGGCCAGGGTGGGACAAGTCTTGGATTATGTTGGCTGCTTTCTCGAGGCACCGTGAAGTGCACTTGGAGTCAATGGTGGGGAGTCTGGTCTGTTTGATGGACTAGACTACATCCACAACTCCATGCAATTTGATGTGGTTTAGGGCAGAACTGTTCCCAAACCAGGCTGTGATGCATCCTGATAGAATGCTTTCTATAGTGCATGTGTGGAAGTTTGCAGGAGTCACTGGAGACGGCACAAGCAATAGACAAGGAATCATGTGTATTGCTACTTTGCATCTGTCTTTCAGGTTTAAACATTTGCATAAGTTTATAATAGATAAAGGTGGGACTGAATGAATAATTTGTTTTTAATGAATCAGGTAGTAAAGTAATGTTCAATTTCAGCAACAGATATTTTTCATTTTTGTTTAGCATGTGCAGGCTATTCATCTGTTCACCCCAGGTGACTGCAGGGTCACATAAACCTTTCTCAGAGTTGCCTGGAGATGCCCTCTTGTCCTTTGTAACTCTAATGTGTTGTGGCTGTTTGTTTAACCTCTCCTTGTCGGACAAACCTGCCTCCATCTATCACAAGTATCATCTTCCTGATATAGAGAGACCACCCTGTACAGAATATATCAGATGAGATCACACTGGTGTCCTATACAATGGCAATATCCTTACATTCATAGTCAATTGTGATATAGTCACCGAATCATATTGCATGGAAACAGGCCTGTCAGCCCATCCATGCCGAACAAGATGCCCCATTTCCTAGCGTTTAGCCCATATCGCTCAAAATCCCTATACTAGTGCAAAAAAACCCAAAGTGCGGCCAAAGGCAGTCCCTAGTTCAATGTTGAGGTTAATGTTGTGCAGTGTTCAAGAGGCTGATGGGTGCTGGGAAGAAACGGTTCTTGAACCTGGAGGTCACAGTTCTCAGGCTCCTGTGCCACCTTGCTGATGATAGCAGTGAGATTAGAGTGTGGCCAGGGTGGTTTGAGGTAGTGCCTCCTGTGGATCTCTTCGATGGTGGAGCGGTCAGTACCTGTTATGGACTAGGCAGCCTCCACCACTTTCTGTAGATCCCTTCAATGGTGCAGATTTACAAAATAAAAAGACACAAAGTGCTGGAGTAACACAGCAAGTCAGGCAGCAACTCTGGAGAGTCTGAAGAAGGATCCCAACCCACAACATCACCTATCCGTGTTCTCCAGAGATGCTGCCTGCCCGCTGAGTAACTCCAGCACCTTATATCTTTTTTTTGTTTTTAAATATGCTTGCTGGCATCAGATTTTAGCTTACATATTGGTAAAACAGATTCTCCTTTCTTATAATGCTACAAATTTTATTTCTGGTTTTATAGTTTTTCTTCCAGTATTTTATAGTAACTTAGTAAACTGAATACATAACTGATTATTCTCAAAATCTATTTGTTTGTGAGCAAATAATTAACTTTGTAAGTTACATGTTACCAATCAGAAATGCATTTGTAAAGAATTCTATTTAAAGCAGTTGATTCACCACACTGAAACGTTTTCGAGCAAATTAAGTTCAGTTTAAACTGTACAAAATAAAATATGTTTGTTTGCAAGGTAGTGAACTATCTAGAAAGTCGAAACAAGGATCAATGAACTGTCCATGTCCTCCAGAGATGCTAACTGACCCGTTGAGTTACTCCAGCACTTTGTGTCCTTTTCAGTAAACGATCTATTATGGTACAAGCCATTACCTTTTTCCAGCTTTCTTCTCCCCCCCCCCCCCCCCTCCCTCACCCCCCAACAATCAGTCTGAAGAAGGGTCGTGACCCGAAACATCACCTATTCATGTTCTCAAGGGATGCTGCCTGAACTGCTGAGTTACTCCAATACTTTGTGTCCTTTTGTGTATTAACCAGCATCTGCAGTTCTTTGTTTCCACAAAATAAATTGGAATAATTTTTTTGGGATGAATTGACTTTTGCAAAAACACACTGTTCAGAACTCCTCCTTTAAGGAAGCGAGATGCTCAGTTTTAAATGAATGACCCCATGTTATTGTGAACGATTAATTCTGTGGAGGCCTTTGCATTATATGTGACGCTCAGTACCTATTGTGTAGTCCGTGATGTCATCCTTCCTGTTTTATAAAAACCTGTAACTGATCAGTGGGGCCGTGCAGAGTGAGGAATTTGCTGTGGAATATGCCTGTGCTGAAACTAATGTGGTATGTGCCTATTGTGTGCTTACTTTTACTGAGAGCGACTGTGTGATCGGTCCCACTGATAAAGGTTAAGTTCAACACACAGCGCGAGAGGATAACCGCAGTTTCCAAGTGGCTCTGAACGCTCTCTTGTTTCTTCATTCTTTTGACAGGAATTGAGAGGTGGAAGTTCACCATTTCCACCGTCAAAGCAACTGCCTGGAATTCATTCAAACTGCGCCGTTAGTGAGGACCTGGAGAAAACAATGGAAGCAGGCAAGAGTAAGGGTAGGTGCCTGAAAATGTCTCGTCATGGCCAATCTGTCCACACAATGTCAGAGGAGCTTTCATCTGCACATTGTTCTGTGTTGTTTTAATGATGGAGAAAATTGACTTTTTTTCCAGGTTTTGACCAATTGTTTCTTCGTTCCTTAGGAAGTTTAATTTACTTTAGTTTAGTTTAGTTTACTTTAGTTTAGTTTAGTTCAGTACAGTTTAGTTTAGTTTAGTTTAGTTTAATATTGTCACTTGTACCGAGGTAGAGTGAAAAGCTTTTTTGTTGCATGTTATCCAGTCAGCTTCTGAAGAAGGGTCTCGACCGAAATGTCACCTATTCCTTTTCTCCAGAGATGCTGCCTAACCCGCTGAGTTATTCCAACATTTTGTGGTCAACTTCAGCGTAAAGATTATACATGATTACAATCAAGTCGTCTACAGTGTACAGATACACGAAAAAGGGAGTAACGTTTAGTGCAAGATAAAGTCCAGTAAAGTCTGATTAAAGATAGTTCAAGGGTCTCTAATGTGGCAGCTGGGGAGTCTGGATCGCTCTCTAGTTGATGAGAGGATGGTTTAGTTGCCTGATTAACAGTTGGGAAGAAATTGTCCCTGAATCTGGAGGCGTGTGTTTTCACTCTTCTGAATCTCTCGCCTGACGGGAGAGGGAAGGAGAGGGAGTGACCAAGTATCCTTTAATAAGGATAAGAAGGTCTGAAGAAAGGTCTTGACATGAAACGTCACTTGTCCAAGTTCTCCAGAAATGCTCGCTGAGTTACTCCAGCATTTTGGGTCCCTTTGTGTAAACCAGCACCCGCAGTTCCTTGTTTCTAGAGCTTCACTTTGATTTAATATGGTTCAGATCTACTTTTGGCTCAGGCAATATCTGTGATCTCATTGATGACTCCCTCTACCCCCATCTCTTCCTTTCATCTCTAGCTGGAAATGATAGATTGTATGTATGACTGCAGGCACGAAATTTCGTTCAGACCGAAAGGTCTGAATGACAATAAAGCAAATTCAATTCAATAAGAAATCAGGTTTCCTTTTCAATCTCTGCAAAAAAAACGCTGATTTCTACTCATCGTTTTATTCTAATTTTAATACGACAAAGAGGTAAATATGGGCATTGTAATAACTAGTCGATTCTTTAATGCTTGATTTGGTCACCTGAACACAATGAATTGTCTAACCAAAGGGTGTTTCATGCTTGTACAGGTCTTACGGACTTACTATTTATTTACTTACAAATTGCCCAATTCTATTACATAAAAGGATTCTGCTGATACCTGTCACACATGGAGATTGTTGACTCATAGTCATACTTTGTGGAAACAGGCCAATCGACCCAATTTGTCAATACCGACCAACATGCCCCATCTGCACTAGTCCCACCTTCCGAAGTTTGGCCCATATCCCTCTAAACCTTTCCTGTCCATGTGCCTGTCCAAGTGTCTCTTAAATGTTGTTATAATACCTGCTTCAACTACCTCCTCTGGCAGCTCATTCCATATATCTATGTGAAAAAGTTGCCCCTCAGGTTCCTACTAAACCCCTTTCACCTTAAACCTGTGCCCCCTAGTTTTTGATTATCATTGTGGGTAAAAGTGTGCATTCACCCTTTCTATTCACCTCTTGATTTTATATACCTCTATAAGATCACTCCCCAGCTTCCTGTGCTCCAAGGAATAAAGTCCTAGCCTGCCCAAACTCTCCCTGTAGCTCAGGCCCTCAAGTTCTGATAACACCCTCGTAAATCTTCTCCGCACTTTTCCCAGCTTAACAACATCATTCCTATAGCAGGGTGACCAAAACTGAACACATTGCTCTAACTGGGGCCTCACCAATCTCTTGTGCAACTGTAACATCATGTCCCAACTTCTATACTCAATTCCCCGACTGATGTATAAACCAGGAACTGCAAATGCATGTTTAAACATAAGGACACAAATTGCTTGAGTGACTCAGCAGGTCGGGCAGCATCTCTGTCGAACAATGGATAGATAACATTTCGGGTCCAGACCCTCCTTTGAAAAGGAAGAAGAATGGTCCTTACCCGAAACGTCACCTATCTATGTCCTCCAGAGATGCTGCCTGACCTGTTGAGTTTCTCCAGCAATTTGTGTCCCTGACTGATATCTTTGCTAGAGGGATGGTGTAAGGGATTTTTACACTTTCAGGGAAGCAGAGGTAGCTGGAGCTGAACGTTTCCTGAGCCAGTGGGAACTTTTCTCATACCTATGAGGTTAAAAATCCCACCATGGGTTACTTCTCATGTGGCACTATCGTTAACATCATTTAGTGGTGCCACCAAATTTGCAAAAAAGAGTCCAGGAGAATATAAGGTTGACAAAAATGCTGGAGAAACTCAACGGGTGAGGCAGCATCTATGGAGCAAAGGAAATAGGCAATGTTTCGGGTCGAGTCCCTTCTTCAGACTGATGTGAGGGTGGGGGGTCGGGAAGAAGAAAGGAAGAGGCGGAGACAGTAGGCTGAGGAAGAGCTGAGAAGGGGAGGAGAAAGCAGGGACTACCTGAAATTAGAGAAGTCAATGTTCATACCGCTGGGGTGTAAACTGCCCAAACGAAATATGAGGTGCTGCTCCTCTAATTTACGGTGGTCCTCACTCTGGCCATGAAGGAGGCCCAGGGGAGATGTAGTGCTGAGCCACCGGGAGATCAGGTAGGTTAATGCGAACCGAGCGGAGGTGTTGGGCGAAGCGATCGCCAAGCCTAGGCTTGGTCTCACCGATGTAGAGCAGCTGACACCTAGAGCAGCGGATGCAATAGATGAGGTTGGAGGAGGTGCACGTGAATAGAAATCCCTTCAATAAGTGAGACAGATTTGCCAGCGTGTCTAAGGTATTCCCAAACTGTACATAACGTTGTGTTTCTCTAGGTTTGATCAAGAGGTCAAATCCTTCATTGTTCTGTGAATGAGTTTCTTGTCTAATGTTTCTCTGTATTATTAAAAGACGGTATATGTTAAGCTATATGATGAAATATGCTCAGAATAAGAGCCACTAAAGGGTGT
Source organism: Amblyraja radiata (assembly GCF_010909765.2). Lineage (NCBI taxonomy): Eukaryota > Metazoa > Chordata > Chondrichthyes > Rajiformes > Rajidae > Amblyraja > Amblyraja radiata. The sequence goes on from NC_045962.1 coordinate 37,289,132, forward strand.
ATCTAATGAAAATACAGAGACAAAAGCCACATTAGTACCTTCCTTCCTTTTAATTTTATTCCCAATAAAAATATATGCAAAACAGAAACAGTGCAAACTATTAACACATTCTTAGGGTGTCTCTGCATTCAATATTGCTGGTGTTTAAGCCAGTAGTGTTAGAACCTCTCTATATACAATATCGTTGCCACTCATGTGGCCCACTGGGGCAATGTCCCTTCTATTGTTTGAGGGGTGTCTCCACTGGACTCTACCCTTCAATGTCCAGCACTGGAAGGACCCTAAACTGGTCCCCCCCCCCCCTCACCCACCCACAGAGCCTTGGCGTTGCCTGCATCAAGCTTCAGTGGGTCCCTCAGCACGTACTCCTGCAGTCTGGAGGCCACCAGTCGACAACATTCCCAGATGGACATCTCGTTCTGCTGGGGGACCAACAAGTTTCGGGCAGACCAATGAGCGTATTTCACCGAGTTGATGGTCTTCCTGCAGCACCTGATGTCCATCTCCGAGTGTGATCCTGGGAACAGCCCATAAATCAGTTACGGTGCTGTTCGGATGAACCATGACACTGTCCCTTGCATCTTTCACCAGTCTCTCTTTGTAAATTCACGCTCTGCAAAGAGGCGGCAAACATCTTCTCCTCTTTGGTCCAACTCGTCTGCACCGATCAACATGCCCCGTCTTGTCCAATTTGCCTGTGTTTGGCCCATATGCTTCTAAACATCCCTGTCCAAATGATGTTGTGATAGAAGCTGCCTCAACTACCTCCTCTGGCAGCTTGTTCCATACATCCACCACCCTCTGAGTAAAAATGTTGCCTCTTGGGTTCCTATTAAATCTTTCACCTCTCACATTTAACCTATGCCCTCTGGTTCTTGATTCCCCCACTCTGGGTAAAAGACTATGCATTCACACAATCTATTTGATTTTATGTGTTTGTATAAGATCATCCCTCATCCTCCTGCGCTCCAAGGAATAAAATCCTAGTCTGCTCAAACTTCTCTGCACCCTTTCCAACTTAATGCTGACACGAAACATCATCACCTGCCATCCCATCCATAGATGTTGCCGGACCTGCTGGGTTGCTCCAACACTGTGTTTAGCTCAAGATTCCAGTATATGATGTCGGCATCTTTCCTATGGCAGGGCAACCAAAACCCAACGCAAAACTCCAAAACTCTCCTACTCACTTCTATCTTTCAGACTGAATCAAAAATCAAAAATCAAAAATCACACCAAGTGTGTTTTGCAACATACGAGGAATTTCATTGGCCAGGTCAGTCATACAATTAAAAGTAACAGATCACTCAAAAACACATTTTAACATGAACATCCACCACAGTGACTCCTACACATTCCTCACTGTGATGGAAGGCGAAATAAAGTTCAAGTCCTTCCTTTTGTTCTTCCTCGGTCGGGGGCCTCGTGCCCTCCGTTGACGGGATGATCATGACTCCCGTAGCCGGCAGCGTTCGGGCCCTCCGCATCGAGGCGATCAAGCTCCCGCACCGGAGGGATGTCAACACCCCCGTGCCGGGCAATCGAACCTCGAATCAGGGCTGGTCGAGCCTTCCGCAATGTTAGATCACTTATTCCTTTTCTCAAGAGATGCTACCTGACCCGCTGAGGTACTCCTGCATTTTGTGTCCCTTTGTGTAAACTAGCATCTGCTTGTATCTAGATCTTCACTTTGCTTTAGTAAGGTTTAGATCAACTTCACTCTTGGCTGAGGTATTTTTGATCTCATCGATGACTCCCTCTTCCCCCATCTCTTACTATCATCTCCAGCTGGAAAATAAAACAAATCAGGTTTCTTTTTCACTCTCTGCAAACAAAAAGCTGATTTCTACTTATCGTTTCATTCTGATTTTAGGACAAAGACGAAGTATAAACCAGCACCTGCAGTTCCTTCCTACACCATACAAATGGTTCTCTCTTTCCCCTTTCTCCAACTCGGTGACTAGTGTAAGCATTGAAAGCATTAGAAGATGGACTTAAATGACAGATGACTACGAGATAGTTGAGAAACAATGCAGTGGAAATGTGAAGCATCGACTGACAATAGGTTATTTTCCACTGCAGTGAAGGTGGAAGGGAGGTTGTACTTGGAGCTGGTCATTAATCATGTACGGAGTATCAATGTGAAGCTGTCATCAACAGGCTTGCTCTGCCGCTGAGATATATTTCAAGGACAATTGATCGGAAAGCATTGTACCTTCAGATCCTGGACAATGGTCTGCCCATCTTCTGAGGAAATAGCTTCTCAAATGTAATGCAGTAAAGAGTAGAGTTCCCCATCAGAGACAGGTGGTCTGACACCAACAAATTTAAGTTACAGAAACAGAAGTGATTTCACTTCATTAAAGAAAAGAGAAAGTGTAATGCACCCAAGAATACTAAAGGATACCTACTTAGCCTGTTGTAAAGGAAACATCAGTGTGAGTTAAGAGGATATGTGGACTCTGCCCCTCCCAACTATACTCAGAGATCTACCATGCATTTTACAAAGGATGATGCTCATTTTAATGTGGTAATAACTCTGGGAACAATCGTATCAGTTAGGACAGACACACTTCCTGACATAACTGTTTAATTAAAACACAAAATGCTGGAGGAATTCAGCAGGTCAGGCAGCACCTGTGGAGGGAATGGACAGACGAACTTTCGGGTCGGGACCCTTCTTCAGACTGATCGCTTTATGACTTTATGGGTTGGCAATACATTACACGTTTTATGGTCATTGTATTTGTTGTCAGAGGTTCCAGTTTTCTGTGACTGAGGTAGATAGGGTGGTGAAGAATGCTTTCGGCATGCTGGCATTCTGCAGTCAAGGAAATGAGTGGAGAAGTTGGGATGTTACGTTACAATTGTACTAGATATTGTCGAGGCCACATTTGGTGTGCTGTGTTCAGTTTTGGTCACCCTGCTGTCAGATGGGTGTCATTCAGCTAGGAACAGTGCGGAGAGGATTTACGAGGACGCTGCCAGTACTTGAGTGTTTGAGCTACAGGGAGAGGTTGGAGAGGCTAGGATTTTATTCCTTGGAGCACAGGAGGCTGAGGGGGCGATCTTATAAAGGTGGATAATAGAATAGGGAATAGATAGGGTGAATGTAGAGTCTTTTACCCACAGTAAGGGAATCAAGACCTAGAAGGCATAGGTTTAAGATGAGAGGGGAAAGATTTAATAGGAATCTGAGGGGCAATCTTTTCACGCAGAGATGGTGGGTGTATGGAATGAGCTATCAGAGGAGGTTGTGGAGGCAAGTACAGTAACAATATTTAAAAGACATTTGGACAGGTACATGGAAAGGTTTAGAGGGATATGGGTCAAATGGAGGCTGGTGGGGCTCATGTAGATGGGGCATCTTGGTCGGCATGGGCAAGCTGGGCTGATGGGTCTCTTTCCATGTTGTATGACTGTTTGACACTATGAGAAGACCCACTGAGTTCCCCATGCAGTTTGTTTCTCGCTAAATTATGCACAAGGTTTGTCTGCAAAGCCCTTCGGAAGCGAGCAAAAGCCACGCGTTTCACAATATTTTACTCTTCAGTTGATTGAGCAAACATTTAAAATGTTAAGAAACACTTAGCTTTTTTTTCCGAGGGATTAAAAACAACTCCCTCATGCGAAACAAAGGTCTCTCAGTTTTGCCACTACCCAATGCAAAACAATACTGAAATAAGGAAGTGTTAAAACAGGAAATGGCTCTGGTTTAGATCTGGCGGTGAGTCAGGCTTCACATGGGAGCTGACACTCACTCACAGGAAGCCTCAGTCGCTCGGGGTAAAATGCCGGCTGCAACAGGCTCCTACCTCCTGCTGGGCCAGTCAGATAATTACTTCCTTGTGGACCTGCAATCAGCTTTTGAATATTTTCTCCACTCCCACCCCCCCCACCCCCCGCCCCCCACCCCCCACCAGGATGGTACAGCGGCGCAGCGGGTAGGGCTGTTGCCTTACAGCGTCAGAGACCCAAGTTTGATCCTGACCATGGGTGCTGTCTGTATGGAGTTTATATGCTCTCCCTGAGCATGTGTTTTATTTTCCGGTGCTCCGGTTTGCTCCCACATCGTGTGTAGGATAGAACTAGTGTATGGATGATCGCTGGCCGGTGTGGACTCGATGTGCTGAAGGGTCTGTTTCCACACTGTATTGCTAAGCTAAACTAAACTAAACACTTGTAATTAAGCGGCAGGCATGGAAAGATTCAGTGAAACTTCAATCTTCAAACACAAAATCTGCACTCTCTTCACTCATTTTCCAATAAATTGCCCTTCGGATTTTTCGGTGCATTGTAGCTCATGGTTTATCCAAGGCATCATGAGATTTTCAGTTGATAAGTGTGCTTATTGAAGCCTTCACAGTAAATACAGAGTCAAACAGCAGGAAAACAGGCCCTTTGGTCCCTCGTCCATGCTGACCAAGATGCCCCAACTAAGCCAGCGTCATTTTCCTGTGTTTGGCCCATACCCTTCTATTTATTATTCGTACACCTGTCCAAATGTCTTTAAATCTTGTTATAGTACCTGCCTCAACTACCTCCTCTGGCAACCTCTCGCTTTAGCTCATTCCCCTCAAGTCCTGGCAACATCCTCGTAAATCTTCTCTGCACTCTTTCCAGCTTAATAATATCCTTCCACACATCCACCACAAGGTGACCAAAATTGAACACCATACTGCAAATGCGGCCGCACCACCATCTTGTACAACTTAACATCCCAAAGTCTATGCTTAATATTCAAACTGATTAAGTCAATGTACTGAAAGCCTTCTTGACCACCCTATCTACCTGTGACGCCACCTGCAAGGAACTATGTACCTGCACTCTGTTCTACAACATTCCCCAGAGCCCTGCCATTCACTGTGAAGGTCCTGCCCTGGTTTGACTTCCCAAAATGTAAAGGGCCTGTCCCACGAGCATGCGACTGCATGCGGCGAGCGCGACCAAACCAGAAGCGGGGGCCGCGCGGAGGTCGAGTGAGTGACGTGAAGTTCGAGCGAAGTCCGCAGGAAGTTCGCGCATGACGTACGGCGTCAAGACGGTGCATATGGCGTCGAGACGGTACGTGCGCCCTTCGAGGCGGTGCGTACGGCCTCAATGCGGCTGCGGCCCGGCAGGCCCTTGCTGCGCGGAATTTTTGATAACTGACAGTTTGTCGGAGCCCCGCGCGATGTCGGGCCCAGCTCCGCACAACTCCATACGGCTCCGGCGATCGAAGTGGGACCAGCCCCGCGAGGCCGTACGGCTCAAGCGACCACGTTAAGTCGCGCTTGCCGCATGGAGTCGCATGCTCGTGGGACAGGCCCTTTACACCTCAAACTCCATTAACCATTCCTCAGTCCACCTCCCTTCGTCAGACTGATAGTTCTTCCAGCACTGATTTTTGCCACAATTGCTGTCTGAGTTCCTCCAGCACTTTGATGCTTTTGCTCCAAATTCTAGCATCTGCAGTTGCTTGTACATCCATTGTTCATGATTAGCTTGATGATTTAGCCTATCAGTCAGAGAAACCAGAGTGAGATATAGAGTATTACTTTCCATTAGCATATCAGTGGCATAATGTGTTTGTTGTACCACTTGGGCATGTAACTTCCAAGATAACTTTGTACTAACCTGGACTGTAAATATTTAGTCTCCTCAGGGGCAAGGACAACACAAGTCCCAGTTTCCCGAATCAAGAGTCAAAAGTATTTAATTGTCATATGAATCGGCAAGAAAGTTTTCATTTGCTGCAACTTTACAGGCCCATTAATGCAATGCAGGCAAATAAATATATAATAATCAATAATACAATAAATTAATAATTACCACAATAGTGCAAACCCAAAGTATGTATTACAACCAAAGAGCCAGAGCTTTATGTACAAGATCATGAGAGGAATAGATAGGGTGAATCCACAAAGCCTTTTACCCAGAGTAGGAGAATCAAGAACCAGAGGACGTAGGTTTAAGACAAGGGGGGAAAGATTTAATAGGAACCTAGAGAGGCAACTTTTTTACACAAAGGGTGATGGGTATATGGAACGAGCTGCCAGAGGAGGTAGTTGAGGGAGGTAGTATCACAATGTTCAAGGTAGTCAAAAAATCTGGAGAAACTCAGCGGGTGAGGCAGCATCTATGGAGCGAAGGAATAGGCGACGTTTTGCATTGAGATCCGAAACGTCGCCTATTCCTTTGCTCCATAGATGCTGCCTCACCCGCTGAGTTTCTCCAGTTTTTTGTCTACCTTCGATTTTTCCAGCATCTGCAGTTCTTTCTTAAACATCACAATGTTTAAGAAACATTTAGACAGGTATGTGGATAGGATAGGTGTAAAGGGATATGGGCAAAATGAGGGCAGGTTGGACTAGTGTAGATGGGGTATATTAGTTGATGTGGACAATATGGGCTGAAGGGCCTGTATTCATGCTGTATGACTGTGTGACCTTCTATGACTTGAAGATCACAGTTGCTGAGGTAAGTGTTGTGCAGTGTTCAAGAGCCTGATGGTTGCTGGTAAGAAGCTTTTCTTGAAACTGACCTTCTTCCCATTAGTAGAAGTGAGACGATCCGAGTGGTAGGAGTGGGTTATCCACCCAGATGGATCCAAAATGCTGGAGTAACTCAGCTGGTCATGTTTATCTCTCTCCCCCATTAATCAAGATCGATTGATTGCTTTTGCCGGGAATTCAGCATTAGACTTAAGCTGAGTGTTTCCGGCAAATTACTCCAGAGATTAGATAAACATCTACAGCCAGAACTTGCATTGTATTCTTCATTGCAGCCAACATCCCAAAAAAATTCTCAGCAGCATTATCAAATGTGTTATTCTGTATCTGTACACTGTGGACAGCTTGACTGTATAGTCTTTCCGCTGACTGGTTAGCATGCAACAAATGCTTTACACTCTACCTCGGTACACATGACAATAAACTAAACTAAGGGTTGACATAAATGCTGGAGTAACTCAGCAGGTCAGGCAGCATCTCTGGAGAACACAGATAGGCAACGCTTTTGGGTCAGAACCCTTCTTCAGACTGAAAATATGGGATGGGGTAGGGTGGGGGTGAAGAGCTAGAGGCGAGATAAGACCAGGACCAACCATAGCCAGCCACAGATGACCTCAGATAGGGTGGTGCCATTGTTGCCTAGGGAAGGTGTGATCTCAAGGGAGATGTGATCCTCACCCCGATCCATCTACTGCATGTCCTCCCTGGTCCCACTCTCCTCACCTCTTTATACATGCAATCACCCCTCCACTCTTTCACACTGAAGAAGTGTCTCCACTCAAAATGTCCACCATCTATTTCCCTCCACAGATGCCACCTGACCTGCTGAGTTTCTCCAGCAGATGGACATAAAGTGATGGAGTAACTCAGCAGGTCAGGCAACATCTCTGGAGACTAAGGATGGGTGATGTTTCGGGTCGGGACCCTTCTTCAGACCATTGTCCAGTGTGGTTTCTCCAGTGTGATCAGTTTCTCTAGCACGTTTTTTTCTTGGTAGAGAGATGCTCTTCACCACTTTAAAAGTTGTGCTTGTACCCGCTTCAATAGCTTCCTCTGGCAGCTCGTTCCATATACGGTCTTCCCTCTGAGTGAAGAATTGTCCTTGTGTTCCTCCAGCACTTTGTTCCTTGCTGAAGCGAATGTCTTCACCAGGTCAGCTGGATATCAGACACCCCATGACAACGGGCACATTTATCTCTCAACTAATACAGTGGTGCAGCGGGCAGAGCCGTTGCCTTACAGTGCCAGTGCTGTGTGAATGCGTGGGTTTCCTCCGGGTGCTCCGGTTTCCTCCCACATCCTAAAGATATGTGGGTTTATAGGTTAATTGGCTTCTGTAAATGCCCCCGGTGTGTAGGTAGTGGTGAGAAAGTGGGATAATATAGAACTACTGTGAATGGGTGATCGATGGTAGGTGTGGACTCGGAGGGCGGAAGGTTCTGTTTCCATGTTGTATCCAGTGGCGGACTGGGTCTAAAAATATTGGTTGCCAGGAGACAAAGGGGGCCCACTTCATCAGGGGCCCACCTGATATAGGGGGCCCACTTCATCAGGGGCCCACTTGCCATCGGGCAAGCTGACACCCTGGCCAGTCCGCCACTGGTTGTATCTCTTTTTTTTTTGTGTTTTTTTTTTGTTTATTTTATTAGAAGTTAATACAGTACAAAACAATACAGTGGCACCTAATTTTAGGTGCCAACTATGTCATACCGTAATCCATTCTATGTACAACCTCTAGTTTTATGTTATGAGAAGGAAGTAAGCAAGACAAGAAAAAGAAAACAATAGAAAGGGGAAAAAGTGGAAAAATAGATGGTAGAGAGTAGAAAAACGTGAAGTGTGTATATAAAAAATAAAATAATAAAATAAAAAAGAAAAAGTGGTAAAGTAGAAACAGAAGAGAAGGCCCCTTAAAAGAGAAATTTTCAAATCTATATTCGGAGATGTAAATCTATCCACGTCATGAACTGAAATCAGCAATCCTTATGGTGCCGCTGCATCACATGATTCCAAAAAGTCGATGAAAGGAGACCAACTCCTTAAGAATTGGTCATATTTATCTATTAGTCGGAGTCTCATTTCTTCAAGGCGTGCTATGTCCATCATATTCCTAATCCACATTTTAACAGTTGATATGGTTGTATTTTTCCAAAATTTAAGTATCAATTTCTTTCCAATTATTAACCCATCACTGGTTGCATCTCTAAACTAACAATAACTAACAATCAGACCGATCTGGTCACTTGTGTCCTTGCTGCCCTGATAAGTCTTCTGTGAATTTGTGGTTCTTTTGCAACCATGCAACACAACGGTCACTGCAACTCTCTATAAATAAACTTTGTCAGCTGCGAAGATCGTCAAGATTCTCTGTGATCATGAATGGTGCTACAAAGAGCGAAGTGTACTGTCCATTCCCATTTATCATCTGTACTGTCGGTTTCTGCAGAACTCAATCAAGAATTAATTGATGGCTTAAGGGGTCTTGTCCTGCACTTGCTGGAGTTTAGAAGGATGAGGGGTCACCTCACTGAAACTCCACTTTAAAAATACCCTATGACCTAACCTCTACAGCCGTCTGTGACAATGAATTCCACAGATTTACCACCATCTGACAAGATAAATTCCTCCTCATCTGCTTTCTAAAAGTACGTCCTTTTATTCTGGGGCCATGCCCCATGGTCCCTCTGGTCCTAGACCCCCCCCCCACTAGTTGAAACATCCTCTCCAGATCCACTCTATCTAGGCCTTTCACTATTTGGTAGGTTTCAATGAGGTCCCCCCTCTTCCTTCTAAACTCCAGCGAGTACAGGGCTGCACGATGGCACAGCGGTAGAGCAGCTGCCTGACATCAAGTAAGAATTTCATTATTCCGTTTCAGGAAATACAACAATAAAACACTCTTGACTCTGTTTGTTTGTGTCTCCAGAAAACTCACTTTGCCTTGGATGTTATTCTTAAGGATGTTATCAAAGTTGCCACTGCAATAATAATGATATTTAGGGAGGGATCAGTAATTGGTTTGAAGAATCAAAAAGTGTCATAGAAAATAGGTGCAGGAGTAGGCCATTCGGCCCTTCGAGCCTGCACCACCATGAGATATTCCAGATAAACTCTGCAGTGGATGCTGGTCTGTAAAGTTATCATTATCATAAACAATGTGGTCAGGAATGCTCTTTATTTTTATATTAGGCGAGGTCCAATAATGCCCATTATTGCAAATGTGTAAAAAAAAAGATATTTGGCATTTATTTTACGAAATACATCCATTGAAACTTTCCATTTGAAACTGGGAGGCATGGACTCAGTTTCCATACTGTATCAGTGTATCTCTAAACTAATACTAAATTAAACTAAAACATCTCTTTTTGATTGACTTTATGATTGGATCACATAGAAAAGGAAAGTGCATTTCTTTTGTCCTGACACCAGCTTGCCAGAGTCTCAAAATAAAAGGATGATTATAGTGGATAATATTAGATCCTCTTCTGGACCAACACGCTGAGAGACGTCACGTTCCGGTGCCATCTTGCAACTTCCAAGTCTATGAAAAGCCCTTTCACTCACCCGGCTGCTGTAGGGCACCACCCCCCACCAACACCACCACCCATGACCACCCGCAAACGCACCATCCGTCACCTCCAGCAGCCCCCCCTCTGCTTCCATGCGCTGAGGTCACCATGTCCCACTTCCAGAGCCAATTACGTAACGTTAGGGCACTTTCCAAGGGCGCAGGAGGTCAAATCACAAACCAGCTCATCGGGCTGATGGAGCAGAGCAGAAACCAAGAGGGGGGAAATAATTCAGAAATTGAGCGAGTCAAAGAAAGGCAAGAAGGGGGTGTCGGAAGGTGTGATTGCAAGCTGGGAGCTGGCTGATGTTTTTTTTGTTTTAGTTTACGGATTCGGAGTAGAAACAGACCCTTTGGCCCACTGTGTCCACACCGACCAGTGATCACCCACACACTCATTCTATCCTATACATAAGGGACAATTTATAGATGCCAATTAACCTACAAACCCGCATGCCTTTGGGAATTGGGAGGAAACCAGAGAACCCAGAGAAAACCAACGCAGTCACAGGGAGAAGGTGCAAACTCTGTACAGACAGCACCTGAAGTGTGGATCGAACCCAGGTCTCTGGCGCTGTGAGGCAGCAGCTGTCTGGCTGTGCCACTGTGCCGCAGTGTGGTGGAGAGAGTTCAATGCAGTGAGGGGCAGGCTGTGCAAAAGGTTGACGATAACTCACTAACCTGACAGACATCCCAATCCCGCACTATTCTGGGAAGGATATGCTGTTTCTAGACTGCTCGGCATGACAATGTGCTCCAAGAACTACTGCAATGCACAGGAAGAAGCTGTAGAATAGTACGGCATCCCCTCATGCCCATGCCACGGAGATGAGTCAGAGGTGGAAAGGTGTTTAGTTTAGTTTTGTTTAGTTGAGAGATACAGCGCGGAAACTGGCCCTTCGACCAGTTTCTTGTCCTTGCTGACCAACAGTCCCCGTAAACTAACACTATCCTACACACACAAGGGACAACTTGTTTTTACAATCTTACCAAGCCAATTAGCTTACTAACATGTACGTCTTTAGAGTGTGAGAGAAACCTGGAGCACCCGGAGATAACCCACACGGTCAAAGGGAGGACATATAGACTCAGTACAGACAGCATCTTGCTGTAGTCAGGATCGAACCCAGGTCTCTGGTGCTGTAAGGCAGCAGCTCCACCTCTGCGCTACTGTGCCGCCCCGTGACAAGAGTTGCGGGGCAGAACTCCTGGAGTGATGCAAAATGTCACGATTCCATCCACAAAAATAGTTTAGTTTATTTATTGTCACATGTACTGAAGTAATGTGAAAAGTTTTTTGTTGTGTGCTATCCAGTCAGTGAAAAGACGATACATGATTGCAATCAAGCCGTCCACAGTGTACAGATACATGATAAAGGGAATAACATTTAGGAAGTATAGTTAGTAGAAGGCATGCTGCTTTTGAAGTAAAGATTTGAAGGAGTGAGGTGAATGTCATGCATGATTGCAGATCTACTTCTGGGACCAGCACACAAGCCTGGCTTTAATACCATCTTGTAAAATTCCAGGGAAATAGTTGATCTTCATTTACAACATAACTGACCAGTGCTCTGCAATTACATTTCAATTCTGGGCCTGCGTTAGTGGGAAGTGTGCATATTAGCTTCTGTGAGTATTGGCTAAATGGCAGCTTTTATTTAGTATCAACATAGAACAATATACCACCGGAACAGGCGCTTCGGCCCACAAACTTTGTACGAACATGATGCCTAGTTTAACTAACCTGCACGCGATCCATATTCCTCCATTCGCTGCATATCCATGTGCCTATCCAAAAGTCTCTTAAACACCACTATCGTATCGGCCTCCACTGCCACTCTTGGCAGCGCGTTCCAGGCACTCACCATCCTCTGTGTAAAGAAACATACCCCCGCATTTCTCCTTTAGAATTTGCCCCTCTCACCTTAAAACTATATCTTCTTGTATTTGATATTTCTGTCCTGGGTAAAAGGTTCTGACTGTTTACCCTATCTATACCTTATTATATTATAAACTTCTATTAGTTCTCCCCTCAACCTCGGTGTTCCGGAGAAAACATCAAAGTCCCCAGAATGGGGGAAGATTAGATTGCTTCTATCAGTGATTAGTCCCTGCTTAAAATTTAATTGGTCCCTAAATTAATTTGAAACGTTACATATTTTAAAATAAATGCCAGAAACTGACTTCAGGGTTGAAACCTCATCTCAAGTTTCAGGTGACTGTAGAACATGTTTGAACTTTAGTCTCAAAGACAAGACACAAAGTACTGGAGTAACTCAGCGGGTCAGGCAGCATCTCTGGAGAAAAAGGATGGGTGACGTTTCGGCTCGGAACCCTTCTTCAGACTATAAGAAGAGTGGAGGGGGGGTGGAAATGGAGTTAAGAAAACACCAGAACAAAGCAGGGCCAGCAATAGATGACCTCAGGAAGGGTGAAACCCATAATGAGCCATTGTTGGCTGGGGAAGAGGTGATAATGAGGGGTTACAGGAGGCAAACAGTGGAACTATTAGGACAACTAGGGTGGGAGAAGGGGGGGGAGTGAGGGAATGTAGGGGTTACTTAAAATTCGAGAACTTTAGTCATTATCGTGGTGACATCAGAATTGCTTATTAATATTTGCATGTTTAATTTAATGTAGACTCCGGTTCGTTGTGTGGTGATTAATATTCTCTCAAATCCCCTTTCCCTCAATGCCAAGGCGATTTCTGCCGTGTTTGGTTTTGCCGAATGATCCCTCTAGACTGATTTCTGCATTGTATTTGAAGCTGGAGTCAAAGTCTCATTGTCTCAAAGGCTATTACAGAGCTGGTGTGTGTGTGTGATGTTGCCAATATGTGCAGGAAGGGGATGGAGTGGAAGGACAGCACAGAAAGTCTGATTACTTGTGTAGGCATTAACTCTTCAGAACGCTGCTGTTTGTTCTAGCATTTATACTGACTGAAGCAGAGTTTAAGCAATCTTGGAGAATTCAACACCAATTAGATGAACTAAGAACTTAACTCAAAAGCTTGGTATTGCGAAGACATTGTTGATTTTTTCTTTCCGAGATGGGATCTACAATCTACAAGGATGATTATATAAATTCAGGTAAGAATCAGGGTCTTTATTCCTGGATTGACACAAAATGCTGGAGTAACTCAAGTGGCCAGGCATTAGTTATTCTTGAGCTCAGTTAGAATTCTGGCCTTTTGTGAGATAGTTGTGTTGTCTGGATGGTGAGAGGGAGATGGCTACAGAGTCTTTCACCGTGCGCTCCCTCTCAGATTAGGATTTAACGGTCATTTGGCCGTCTGTAATGGGAGACTGGTTCTAACTGGGAAATTATGTCACCCATTTAAAAAATCACTGCTGTGCAGATTGTAATGTCAGTCACAGGATGTGTGTAATTTTAGTTCTTTTCATCATGAGAGACAAGGGTGATGGTGTTCTCTGAAGTGTTCCACACCAGTCTGGTGTACACACTTATACTGGAAGACATTATTACTTGTTAGGACTGAAAAGTCACTGCATTTCTATGAAAACAGGGTCGTAAAGAGTGTAATGCGAAAACCAGATGTAACCTGGTTCGTCTGACTTCGAGTGTTTCAGTTAAAATTGGCAAATGGCAATATTAGAGTGTAGAAATTCTAATCTACCTTAGTTTAGTTTAGTTTGGAGATACAATGTGGAAACAAGCCCTTCGGCCCACTGAATCGACCATCAATCACCCTGTACACTAGCACTATCTTACACACTAGAGATAATATATAGTTTTTCCAAATTAACCTACAAACCTATACGTCTTTGAAATGTGGGAGACAACCGGAGCACTGGGAGAAAAACCCATGCGGTCAAGAATGTATAAACTCTGTACAGACAGCATTGGAAGTCAGGATCAAACCTGGGTCTCTGGTGCTGTAAGGCAGTGACTCTACCACTGCGCCACCGTGCCATCCTTCAAAGACAGGCATGCTGGGGCAACTGAAATCTCCTGTTTAACTAAAGACACAAAGTGCTGGAGTGGTTGGGGGAGAAGAAAGCTGGAAAAGCGGAGAGGCACGACAAAGCCTGGTGAGTGATAGGTGGATACTGATGAGGGGAGGGGGGGGCGGGGGGAGTTGATAGGCAGATGGTTGGACAAAGGCCGCCGATATAAAGTCCCCCTATCCAAGAAAAACATCCACAAAAACTCATTCATACCCATTGCCATAAACAGCTTAAATAAAAAATGAACAAGGGACAAATTAACCCTGACGCACTGTCACTTTACACGTATCCACAACTTTTATCTTGTCTATTTTTATAGTTTCTAATCTTTATACTTGCTTTTAAGATCTATACACACTGTGTGTGCTCGCAGAAATCTGTGTTGTATGACTGCTTATCAGTACATTGTCCTGGTTGTATGTTGAGCCACGTCAAAGAAGATTTTCTGTTACGACAGACAATAAAGTTTTCTGAATCTGAATCTGAATCTGAAATGAAAAGACAAAAGGTGTGAGATAAGCATAGAAGAGTGCCAATTGTGCAGCCAGGGGAGGGAATGCAGGTGGAAGGGGGAAGAAGTGAAAAGGGGGCCTGACTACCACTGTGCTACTCTTCTGTAGGTCTACCCTGACAGAGAGACAAGATGTGCCCATGGATTGTAAAGGAGAGGTCTGGCACACTGTCTTCAAAGTATTATCCCACAAGAATAAGAATAGTAAACTGTGGCCAGGTTACTCTGTGGAACAAATTTGGAATCTACACCCCAGATGTAGATGCAAGGGGCCTAAACACGACATAGAGTTCCTTTATTCCCACGTTTAATATCCTGTTACAATCAGAGGCATGAACACTGGAATGGTTCTGTATTTGTCACGTCTGCCAATGTTGCTTCTGCCGCAGGTTTGTTGGTGAAGATAAGTTCAGGTAGGATGTTCATTCACCCTCTCAATGCTACAGCACTCCCAATTTAGAAACTTTAGTCTTCGGACTGTAGAGATACGGTGAGGAAACAGGCCATTTGGCCTACCGAGTCCGCACCGACCGACACTAGGAACAATTTACAATTTTACCAAAGCCAATTAACCTACAAAACTGTATATCTTTCGAGTGTGGGAGGAAGTCAGAGCACCCGGAGAAAACCCACACGGTCACAGGGAGAACGTATGAACTCAGGATCGAACCCGGGTCTCTCGCGCTGTAAGGCAACAACTCCACCACTGTGCCACTCTGTCACCACTAACTAGTCACCAGATGTTTGTGAGGAAGACTTTGCAAAGTCAAACTGGGCTTAAAGTGATATTGCCAAGTGTAGATTTGGTGACTCAGTGTACTCTGTCCAGCGAAGTCTTTCTCTGTGTCAGTGGAGTTGACAATACAACTCAATGGTTTGCTCAGCCACTTCAGAGAGCAAGACTAGAGGGCATAGCTTTAAGGTGAGAGGGGCAAAGTTTAAAAGAGATGTGCATGGCATGTTTTTGGGGGGCCTGGGGGTGATGGTGGGGGCATATATGATAGTGGTGTTTAAGAGGCTTTTAGTAGGTACATGAATATGCAGGGCATGGAGGAATATGGATCACGTGCAGGCAGAACAGATTAGTCTATATGGCATCATGTTTAGCACAGATATTGTGGGCTGAAAGGCCTGTTCCTGTGCTGTACTGTTGTATGTTCTATGTTCTAAACATGATGGGCTGAAGGGCCTGTTCCTGCGCTGTACAATTCTATATTCAATGTATTTAAGTCAATCACACCGATGGGTTTGGAGATAAACTATCCTGCAGATGATTCATTCTCTATGTTATAGAACATGATTGTTCACTTTCTGGTAATAAGGTGCATCAATAATTAAAGTAGATGCATAGCCCAAGGGCTTTAACTTAATTCATATCCTGGCCCAAGGTAGACACAAAGTGCTGGAGTAACTTGGCGGGTCAGGCAGCATCTCCGGAGAAAAAGGACGGGTGATGTTTCGGGTCGGCCCATTTGAATGGTTTAACAGGTGCCAAAGGCATTTGGAGGACAGCATGAGGCTGTCTTGAAAAATAGATTGCCAGCACAAGCAGTTGACTGGATGTAGCATCAATAAGTCTCGACACCCAAAAATAACTGGACTCATCCTTGCAAGCTGCTAAAATAAAATCAGCTGTCACCGAGCAGTCTGAGAGGAGGTCGAGGCTGATCTCACTGGGGCTGGTCTCCAGTTAATGGCTTCAATCAGAGGGAAGGTTCGATTTTAGTGGACATGTTAGAAACTCTGCTGGTACAAAATTAAAGAGGAGTCCCACACCGACATAAGTTGCTGACAGACACATCCCACTTGTCAAAGCTCTGCTGAATTAAACAGGTATGTACAAACTACCCTGGTGTGCACTGTGTATGCTTCTGAAATAGTATCTGAACTTTTTTAAGTCTTTAAAATGTGTACCGGGCATTGGGTTTATCAATACAGAAAAATTCAATCTGTTGCCAGCTCTGATTTGTTCTTGCCTTTTCTCGCCACCAGTTTATTCGCCACCTCCCTTCTATTTTCAGTCTGAAGGGTTCTGACTCAAAACATCACCAATCCTTTTTCTCCAGAGAAGCTGCCTGACCCGATGAGTTACTCCAGCATTTTGTGTCTGTCTTCCAAAAGTAAATTTAAGCTTTTTGTCATAATGTTTTAAGACTGCTGCTGTGTTCATCTTTTTGTTTAAAATGAATTTCAGTTTCTATCTTTGGAAATTGCAGTAAATTGGAAACACATGGCCAAAATCTGGCAACAGAGGGTCAGTTAGTCTATGACCTTTGAATATTTGCATTGCTAATCCCGGTTTTGGACGTTTCTATGGCGAGGGAGACGGAAGCATCGTAGTATTTAATCCAAAGTGCTTCTCATTGACAAGCCGACCGCTTGCGAATTTGCACAGCTGTTTTTGATTAATTTAGTGATTTTTTTTGTCTGCTTGAGTAGATTCTTTTTATTTATTTCCGTCACGTTTTCTAAGAATTGTATTTTTTTCTATCACTGCATACTCTTCACAATGTGTGGGAAAGAACTGCAGATGCTGATTTAAATCGAAGGTAGACACAAAATGCTGGAGTAACAGCGGGACAGGCAGCATCTCTGGAAAGAAGGAATGGGTGACGTTTCGGGTCGAGACACTTCTTCAAACTCACAATGTTGTACTGTTTAAAGAGTAAAGCAGAACTCTGGCAGATGAAATTCAGTATAGCACGGTACGGAGCCGTACATTTTGGTAATAAGAATGAAGGCGTAAAGTTAATCTGTGAAATGCATTGCCACAGAGGGCTGTGGAGGCCAAGTGAGTGGATATTTTTAAGGCAAAGATAAACAAATTCTTGATTAGCGAGGGTGTCAAGGGTTATGGGGAGAAGGCAGGAAAATGGGATTAGGAGGCAAAGGTCAGCCACGATTGAATTGCGGAGTAGACTCGATGGGCCGAATGGCCTAATTCAACTCCTAAAACTTGTGAACTTATGAATTTATGACCAGCAGAATTTCAGTCCATACAATCAATCAGAGCACATTGGTAGGTATCTGGGTTCAGTAACACTTTCATTGGGGGCATCTCTAGTGTCACAGGGTTCCAAATAACTTGTATCTTGGAACAAATTACAGCAGAGTTTTTTTTTTAAGTCAGCATCAGTGAGAATCAAACAAAAGAGGCAGATCAGTACAAAACACAAAGTGCTGGAAAAACACATTGGGTCAGGCAGCATCTGTGGAAGGAATGGACAGACAATGTTTCGGTTCAGGACCCTTCTTTAGACAGGTGGAGTAGGGGACGTGACAAAGCCTGACGAGTGATAGGTGGATACAGGTGAGGGGGGTGATTGGCAGATGGGTGGAGTAAGTGACAAAGGCTGGAGGTGAAAAGGAGACAAAAGGGTGTCAGATAAGGGGAGAAGAGGAGGAGTGAAATGTAAAGCTGGAGGGAGAGATAAGGGTGGAAGGGAACAGGAGAGGAGAATGAGTGGAGGTAAAAGTGAAATGGGGAACTTGGGGATGGGAGATGAGCGTAATGAAGAGGAGAAAGGAGAAGGGTGATGACTGGAGAGGTGGGAGATGGTGGGGAAAAATGTGTCTGCATTGGGATATGGGTGCAGGGGAAAGGGAGGGGTGGCTACAGCAGGGCATATTACTTGAAACTGGAAAATCCAATGTTCATGCCATTGGGGTGTTAGCTACCCAAGAGGAATATGAGGAAAATGAGCCTTTGAAGAAGGGTTCCGACCCAAAACGTCACCCATCCTTTTTCTCCAGAGATGCTGCCTAACCCACTGAGTTACTTCAACACTTTGTGTCTACCTTCAGTACAAAACCGGCATCTGCAGTTCCTTCCTGCACAATATGAAGCACTGTTCTTCCCCGTCAGTGTGTTTGTGGAGAGATGACTGAACTTAAGAGCTGCCATTTTGGAGCTCAAGGCACCAGCTAATGCTCTCTCTTAATCTCACAAAGTTAAGATTCTGAGCAGCAGGGAGAACTCCCTCCTTCAATCCCCATTTTCCAAACATAGTTTGATTTCTTTTCAAATACTTCAAGTGAGCTATGTTTTTAAATGGGTAAATATCTGCAGGATGGTGTGGTTAGTGAAGGATGTTTTTGTTTATTCATTCAAAGGGTACGGGCTTTATGGGCTGAGCCAATGTTTAATTGGCCATCCCAAGTTTAGTTTAGAGATACAACATGGAAACATGCCCATTGGCCCACTGAGTCCATGCCGACCAGTGATCACCCCGTACACTAGACAATTTACAGAGAGCCCCTGCAAACCTGCACGTCTTTGGAGTGTGGGTGGAAACTGGAGCACCCGGAAAAACCCATGCGGTCACATGGAGAATGTACAAACTCCATACAGACAGTACCCAAGGTCAGGATCGAACCTGGGTCTCCGGCGCTGGAAGGCAGCAGCTTTACCCGCTGCGTCACTTTGCCACCCCTGAGAAGGTGGTGGTTAGCTGCCTTGTAGTACTGCTGCAGTTCTTGAGCCGTGGATACACCCACCGTGCTGTCATGGAGGGAGGTGTAGAATTTAGATGCAGCGGCCGTGAAGGTGGAACAGTGATATATCTCCAGGTCACGACCATACGTGGCTTGATGGACAACCTCCTCTGTGTTCCCTTGCTCTTGCTCCCCTTGTCCTTCTAGCTGTTAGAGTCAATGAGCCACAGCGTCTTAGAGCCACAGAGTTACAGAGGCACAGAGTCACAGTCACAGTCACAGAGACACAGTCACAGAGTCACAGTCACAGAGTCACAGTCACAGAGTCACAGTCAGAGTCACAGAGTTACAGAGGCACAGAGTCACAGTCACGGAGCCACTGAGCCACAGAGTCAAAGTCACAGAGTCACAGTCACAGTCACAGAGTCACAGTCACAGAGTCACAGTCACAGAGTCACAGTCAGAGTCACAGAGTTACAGAGGCACAGAGTCACAGTCACGGAGCCACTGAGCCACAGAGTCAAAGTCACAGAGTCACAGTCACAGTCACAGAGTCACACACAGAGTCACAGTCAGAGTCACAGAGTCACAGTCACGGAGCCACTGAGCCACTGAGCCACAGAGTCAAAGTCACAGAGTCACAGTCACAGAGACACAGAGTCACAGTCACAGAGTCACAGTCACAGAGTCACAGTCACAGAGTCACAGTCACAGAGTCACAGAGTCACAGTCACATAGTCGCAGGGTCACAGAGTCACAGACACAGAGTCACAGAGTCAAAGTCACAGTCAGAGACACAGTCACAGAGCCAGAGTCACAGTCACAGAGACACAAAGACACAGTCACAGAGTCACAGTCACAGAGACACAGAGACACAGAAACACAGAGACACGGAGACACAGAGGCACAGTCACAGAGACACAGAGACACAGAGTCACAGTCACGGAGCCACTGAGCCACTGAGCCACAGAGTCACAGTCACAGAGACACAGAGTCACAGAGTCACAGTCACAGTCAGAGTCACAGAGTCACAGAGTCACAGAGTCACAGAGTCACAGTCACAGTCACAGAGACACACAGTCACAGAGACACAGAGTCACAGTCACAGTCACAGTCACAGAGACACAGAGTCACAGTCACAGAGTCACAGTCACAGAGTCACAGTCACAGAGACACAGAGTCACAGTCACAGAGTCACAGAGTCACAGTCACAGAGACACAGAGTCACAGTCACAGAGTCACAGTCACAGAGTCACAGTCACAGAGACACAGAGTCACAGTCACAGAGTCACAGTCACAGAGTCACAGTCACAGAGACACAGAGTCACAGTCACAGAGACACAGAGTCACAGTCACAGAGTCACAGAGTCACAGTCACAGAGACACAGAGTCACAGTCACAGAGTCACAGTCACAGAGTCACAGTCACAGAGTCACAGTCAGAGTCACAGAGTCACAGGGTCACAGTCACAGAGACACAGAGACACAGTCACAGAGACACAGTCACCGAGTCACAGAGTCACAGACACAGAGTCACAGAGTCAAAGTCACAGTCAGAGACACAGTCACAGAGTCACAGTCACAGAGACACAAAGACAGAGTCACAGTCACAGAGTCACAGTCACAGAGACACAGTCACATAGTCACAGTCACAGAGTCACAGTCAGAGACACAGTCACAGTCACAGTCACATAGTCGCAGAGTCACAGAGTCACAGTCACATAGCCACAGAGACACAGCCATACAGCATGGAAACAGGCCCTTTGGCCCAACTCCACCATACTGCCCTAGATGCCCCATCTAAGTTGATCCCATTTCCCCAGGTTTGGCCAATATCCCTCTAAACCTTTCCTATCCATGTTCCTGACCAAGTTGAGGTGTTGGCTTTGGAAGGTGCTGGGTGAGGAGTGTAGGAGAGTGGCTGCAGTGCTCCCTGCAGAAGGTGCAACCTGCTGCTGGCCTGACCCGAGGGCTTCCTGATGGACTGTTGCTCTTGGTCAGGGGTACATCCAAGGGAACCAAGAAGTGTAGTGCTGAAAGAGTGTTTTGTCTACCCGATTGCTGTGGAGAAGTCCACCAGCACAATAGTACTTTATGTTTTGCAATGGCACTTTATTTGACTTCAGCATGGCAGTGCCAGCTCTTACGGTGGTGCATTGAATGCTGTGGGACCTCGCCATTGTGACCATCCAGCCCAGCTCACCAGCTCTATGTCAGAGCGGGAGAATCAGAAGGAAGGTGGCGACTCTCTCTCTGCCCAGGTCGCACCCAGCACTTAAACTGCAATGCCCAGTCATCGACAGTCCCACAGCCTCCCTCCCACTGTGTCCAGCCACCATCTGCCCAGCCACACGACACGATGCAGGCGGGAAATAACATTCCAAGCTGTTAATGAATGACATGTTTAGGTTTAGGTTTATTATTGTCACCTGTGCCGAGGTACAGTGAAAAGGTTTGTTTTGCATGCTAACCAATCAAATCAAATAATGCTGTACAGGTCCGCCACCGATTTTCCAGCAACTGATGATCAGGCACCGCCATTAATCCGGACAAAATTACGAGAGCGCAGTTGAAATCCCCCCTCCCCGGGAGTCCCCCTGAAAATGTGGCGTTTACAGGGACCGATCGCGACCTCATCGGGACTTCTGCGGCCGATCGGAGGGTTGAATTTGCTCCCTGCGGCCGGGGCTCTGGAACTCAGGTCTGGCCGGAGCCAACAGATCTGTTCCCATAGTCGACTTTGCAGACCGGTATCTCGGCCCCTCGGTGGACCGTTCCGGTACCGTTGGACTCCTCTCGGAGGCCGTGACCTCTGTTGGTTCGGCAAAATGGACAATCCAGCAAGGCTCAGGAACCAAGCGTGCCTGCAAACTGGTGGTGGACCTGTACATAAATATAATCAAGTCAAACTCAAGTACAATAGGTGGAGCAAAGGGGAAGATACATAGTTCTGAGCTTTGAAGCGCATCAGTTCTGCAATAATCGCCAGGTTCGCGTCACTGTCTATCTCAGAGGTGTGAGGCAGCAAATCTAGTTATCTGTTGTGACAACCTTGGTGCCGTGCCAACCACAGTGTTGATGGGAACGTTCAGACATTGACTCTCTGATTTACAGACTCTTTCCAGGGATACATTCGGAGACGGACATCAAGTCCTGCTGGAAAGTCATCAACTCGGTGAAAGACACTCATTGGGCTGCCCCAATCTTGTTGACCTCCCAGCACAGCAAGATGTCCGTCAGGGAATGTCGCTGACCGGCCCGCTCCAGACTTCAGGAGTGTGCGGCATGGTGGAGCAGCGGTAGAGTTGCTGCCTTACAGCGCTAGAGACCAGGGTTTGATCCTGACTACAGTTGCTGTCTATACGGAGTTTGTCCGTTCTCCCTGTGACCTAGGTGGGTTTTCTCCAGGATCTCCGGTTTCCGCCCACACTCCAAAGACGTACAGGTTTGTAGGTTAATTGGCTTGGTACAAGTGTAAATTGTCCCTGTTGTGTGTAGGATAGTGTAAGCGTGCTGTCACTGCTGGTCAGTGCGGACTTGATGGGCCGAAGGGCCTATTTCCGCGCTGTATCTCTAAACTACACTAAACTATATAAGTACTGTATGTGCTGAGGAATGCACTGACGTGAATGCTTGGTGCATCCAATGCCAAGGCTCTGTGGGGGAGGACCACGGCCTAGAGTCCTTCCGCTGCTGTACTGTGAGGGCAGAGTCCGGTGGGGACCCCCCTCAAACAAGGGAAGGGATTTCACCCCAGGGGGCCACAGGTATAGCAAGGGTGCTTGTTTGAATTATGGTTTTTGTGAACATTACTAAATACAATACTAATGAATGTATGTATAGCCGCAGAAAATGTCAGAGGGTAGTTCTTGTTTTGTATACATTTTTTATTCTGAATAAAGTTTATTTTGGGTAAACAAAATATTCAGACATTAAATAGTAACAGGGCAACTGCCCCGTGATGGGACACTACCCTTCCACCCCTGTGCCTGGGTACTAGAAAGTTTCTGTTGGGCTGCATTAGAAGATAAGATCTCAAGTGTTTCATCTCAAATGTCATAGAGACATGGTGCTGTACAGCAGAGAAACATGCTCTTCAGCCCACCTTGTCCATGCTGCCTGCCCAAGTTGGCACAATGGGCTAGTCCCATTTGCCTGCATTTGGCCCATATCTCTCTAAACTCTTCCTATCCATGACACAGGAGCAGAATGTGGGTGGCACCATAGCACGGCTGGTAGAGCTGCTGCCTCACAGCATCAAGAACCTAAGTTCAAATTTATCATTGGGAGTTGTTTCTCCCTGTGATCGCATGTGTTTCCTCCGGGTGCTCCGGTTTCCTCCCACATCCCAAAGATGTGCGGGTTTGTAGGTTAATTGGCCCCCTAGTGTGTAGGGAATGGATGAGAAAGTGGGATGACATGGAACTGGTGTGAATGGGTGATCGATGGTTGGAGTGGACTCGATGGTCCTGTTTCCATGCTGTATTTCTAAACTAAACTGATACAAGTGGTTTATAGACATACTCAATAGAGTGGCACTATGGTGCAGCAGTAGAGCTGCTGCCTTACAGCGCCAGTGACCCGGGTTCGATCCTGACTACAGGTACTGCCTTTACGGAATTTGCACGCTCTCCCCATAACTAAGTGGTTCTTCACCGAGTGCTATAGTTTCCTCCCACACCCCAAAGACGTACAGGTTTGTAGGTTTATTGGCTTCTGTAAAAGTGTAAATTGGCCCTTGTGTGTAGGATAGTGTTAGTGTACGGGGTGATCACTGGTCGTCGTGGACTCAGTGGGCCGAAGGGCCTGTTTCCATGCTGTATCTCTAACATCTAAAAGTCTAAGGGCTGTTGGGTCTGTTCCTCTCTCTGACTCTGAATGTAACCAGCCAAAGCAGTGCAGGAATAACACAACATTGGTGAAGGAAGCACGCAGTCTCTCGAGTTAACGCTTGCAACCAACACTCAGCTGCTTAATTTAGAGCATGGCAATGGGACAAGGAACATGAGCAGAGAGACACTGGACATGGCTGGGCTGCAGCCAAGAACACAGGAATAGTGCAGGCGTTAGGTTGCTGCACAGAGAGGCCACAGAGGAGGTTCTGCTGGCAAACACATCACCAGAGGTTGGTGAAGCAAGATAAAGAGGACTACGGTGGGCATTAAATAAAATGTGGAGTACACTGGGAAGTCTCAAGAAAGCTCATCTTCAATATCCAGGTACAAGCTTTAAGCAATCAGCACAGGGGCTTGCGGCCCACCTCCTCCAGCATAAAATGCTGAATAACTTCATTACATCAACCTGAGTTTAGTTTAAGATAGACACAAAGTGCTGGAGTAACTCAGCGTGTCAGGCAACATCTCTGGATAAAAAGGATGGGTGACATTTTGGGTCGACACCCTTCTTCTTAGTTTAGTTAGGCTCATCATTATCACGTGCAGCAAGGTACATTGTAAAGCTTTTTGTTGCATACTATCCTGTCAGTGAAAAGACTAGACATGATTACAATCAAGCCGCCCATAGTTCACAGATGCAGGATCAAGGGAGTAGCATTTATTGAGGTATACAAGATCATGAGGGGCATGGATAAAGTGAACGCTCATAGTCTTTTTCGCAGGGTAGAGGATTCTAAAACTTGAGGGCACAGGCTTAAGGAAAGAGGGGAGAGATTTATGAGTGACCTCGAGGGCAACTTTTTCACTCAGTGGGAGTACATATCTGGAATGACTGGTCAGAGTAAGTTATAGACGCAGATACAATTACGACTTTTAAAAGATATTTCGACAGATATATGGATAGGAAGGGTTTAGAGGGATATGCAGGCGAATGTGATTAGCCCAGTATGCCAACTTTTTCAGTATGGTGGTTAGAACACTAGGCAGCCTGTAGTTACAAAGAGGCACTGGATACCTGTAATTAAAACATTCTCATCACTTTGTTCTTGGGGCAATGGAATTGATGAATTCCTCCAAACCGGTAAAGACAGAGTAAAATTTAGTTAGCATTTTTGATCCAGTAAAATGTAACTTAGAATAGTGAAATCAGAGCACTATTTGCACTGCCTTAGTCAAAGTAGTGCAGCACCTTAACTCTCCCAGATGGACCCTATGACAAGGAGTTCAGACCAGTACTTCAGTTCCCCACAGTGTACTGACACACCATCTGTAGTGTCCCTGCAGTCTTCAAGCTAACACGTATTGTCTCCATTCTAATTAGTTGATTAGTTATATGTAATCTATAAGAAGCTTTGATATAGTTTAGATTCTTGTTTTACGCATAATCAGGCATTCATTCAGTCAGGTGTCATAATCATACAGCGCAGAAACAGGCCCTTCGGCCCAATCTGCCCATGCCGACCAAGATGCCCCACCTACACCAGTCCCATTTGCCTGTATTTGCCACAGAACCATCTAAACCTTTCCTATCCATGTACCTGTCCAAATGACTTTTAAATGTTGTTATGGTACCTGCCTCAACTACCTCTTCTGGCAGCTCGTTCCATACACCCACCGCCCAGCAAGTCAAAACAAAGTGATAGATGTAATAGGTTTACCGCTCAAATGTTGAATTATATGTGAAGTTAACTCTCTCACACCAGAAAATGTGAGACTTCAAGAAAGAACACTTTCCATAGGTTCTGGCTCTGATGAGGAATTTGCTTGTGTTTTTTATATGCAAAGATAATGTAGACTTGACTAACACGTTGGACTTGGACAGGAGCCTGAGAACCGTGGCCCTCAGGTTCCAGAACAGCTTCTTCCCAGCAACCATCAAGCGCTTGAACATTGCACTAAACTGAGTCTGCGCCGACCAACGATTATCCCGTACACTAGTTCTATCCTACCCACTAGGGACAATTTACAGAAGCCAGTGAACCTACAAACCTGTATGTCTTTGGGATGTGGGGCGAAACCAGAGCACCCGGAGGAAACCCACCCAGTCATAGGGAGAAGGTACAAACTCCGTGCAGACAGACCCCCATAGTCAGGATTGAACCTGAGACTCTGGCGCTGTAAGGCAGCAACTCTACCGCTGAGCCACTGTGCCGCGCATGTGTGTTATTGTGTTTACGGGACTGTTAAGCTGCAGCAAGTAAGAATTTCACTGTTCCATTGCTGGTATATATAGCAATTAAACATTCTTGACTTGAACATCAATTCCTTAAGTACCTGTTTGTAATCAAAGAACTTTGATAGCAAAATAATTATGACATTATTGAACATCATCCATATAGGTGGATGTCCACCATTCTATATATCCATATAGAATAGAGGTGCCTTTGTTTAATGCCTTGTCAAATGTGGAGATGTGGTTGGGCGCATTTGATGAGATGCTTCAGCCACATATGGCGAGGCCACGCCAGTAATCCGTGGAAAGATCTGGCATGAAATGAAGTTGCTGCAGAGTATCAGTTCTCAGCATTGATCAGTCAACGTAGGGTTTAGATAATCGCTGTCTAATGATGCAAGAATGGCAAGATTCGGTTTTCTAAAATGTGATTTTCAAAGGGCTTGTTAATTGTAGACATGCAAGAAATTGAAGATGCTAGAACCTTGCACAAAACATAAATTGCTGGAGGAAGACCCGGGTTCGATCCTGACCACGGGTGCTGTCTGCGTGGAGTTTGCATATTCTCCCTGTAACCACATGGGTTTCCTCCAGGTGCTCCGGTTTCCGCCCACATCCCGAAAACATGTGGGCTTGTAGATTAATTGGCCCTCCGTAAATTACCCCTAATGTGTAGGGAGTGGATGAGAAAGTGGGATAACATAGAACTAGTGTGAACAGGTGATCGATGGTCGCTGTGGACTCAGTGGGCCTAAACGCCTGCTTCCATGTTGTATCTCTAAACTAAACTCAACGGGTCAGGCAACACATGTGGAGGGAATTGACAAGACGTTCCTGGTCGGGGCCTTTCTTCCGACTGATCAGAGATTTGCGCTTTACTCAGTAATATATAAAGTTTCATTTAATAACTTTCCTAGCTCATTTTCCAAACTCCTATTAATGTAGCCAAGGATTCACACTTCTGAAGAAGGGTTCCGGCACAAAACGTCATCTGCCCATTCCCTCCACAGATGCAGCCTGACCCACTGAGTACTTCCAGCACTTTGCGTTTTGTTGATTATGCGATAAAACAGGTTATTTTTGTTACTGGGAACCGTGATCACTTAGACTTCCCGTGTCACGTAAGCCCTTTACTCCATTGCGAATTCGTCATACGATATCTTAGATTTATCACGTGATTATTTTATTTAAGACAAATATGTGTTCTTGATTATTAGAGAAAAAATCTTAATCTGGTAGAATTGCCTCCCGTAGCTAAGCTGCATTTTAACCGCCTGACCATTTGCTGAAATGTGTGACCTCTACTTTTTTTAAAACAGTGACCAAAACAGTAGTTTATTTTAAGCGATTACTGTGCACATATCAGATGTAGTGGCGTCATCTTGATATGTTTGTAATTGGGTGCTGGCTGTAACGGCAGAGAAATTTCAAAAGGATAGTTAAAGTTTTAAAATGGACGATACAGTAATCCTATAGTAATGCACTATGGTAACTTGATAAATTGTTAAAAATACATCTATAGATGCTCCTGAACACATCATCAGTGATGTAACCTGGGGTAATTGGGTGTTTCGGGTCATTCAACATCAGACACCCTCACCCAGGCGACCCAGCCGTGGTTGATCAGACCACGACTTGTGTTCAGGTGGCATTCGTTCCTCCCCATGGACCTCCTCTCCTGATCCACAGCCATCTCGAGGCCTTCTCCGCTGCCTCTGTGGTGTTCTTGATGGCTCTTCTCCTCTCCATTCCATTGATGCCCAGTGCACTCAAGACTTTGTAGATCGATTGCCCTGCAAAACCTCTGCAGCCAACCTCGATGGGCATACACCTTGCCTTCCAGCCCTGCTTACGGCAGTCAATGACCAGCTCTTCATACTTGCTCATCTTCCTCTCGTGGGCCTCCTCCAGACGGTCCTCCCACGGAACTGTCAGTTCCAACAAGATGATAGCATTACAGTTATTGATTTATTGTATTATTGATTATTATATATTTATCTGTGTCTTATTGCATTTCTGATTCATTAAGAATTTCATTGTTCTGGTGATGGTGCATATGACAATTAAACACTCTTGGCTTTTGATCACACCAATGTTTAGTTCAGTTTAGTTTATTGTCACATGTACCGAGGTACCGTGAGAAGCTTTTTGATGTGTGCTAACCATTGTACTTGGAATATCTATAATTTATTCATTATTTCAAACAAGAAGGGAACAATAGATGTAATAGAAAGTAACTGCTGATGTTGGCTTATATTCAAGATAGACACAAAGTGATGGAGTAACTGAGCGGGTCAGGTGGCATCTCTGGAGACATGGATAGGTGATGTTTCGGGTCGGGACATCTATAGACTGAGGAAGGGTCCCAACCCAAAACATCACCTATCCATTTTCTCCAGGGATGCTGCCTAATCCGCAGAGTTACTCCAACACTTTATGTCTATCTTAGGGGGGAAATCTAGATTGTATTTGCTAAACAAATTAGGTATTTCTGCTCTTGTCTTCGAAGGAATCTTAAAATTAGATTTATTTTAGATAGAGGTTTGGGAACGTGGTTAATTTAGAACTATAGTTGTCAATCAGAATATGTGTTTCCTCATTATTGACATTGATGAATTAGAACATAGAACATAGAACGGTACAGCACAGAACATGATGCCAAGACTAACTTTTATCTCCCTGCATAAGGAATAGTAGAATTAGGCCATTCGGCCCATCAAGTCTACTCCGCCATTCAATCATGGCTGATCTATCTCTCCCTCCTAACCCCATTCTCCTGTCTTCTCCCCATAACCTCTGACACCTGTATTAATCAAAAATCTATCTATCTCTTCAAAATATCCACTGACTTGGCATCCACAGCTGTCTACAGCAAAGAATTCCACAGATTCACCACCCTCTGACTAAATACATTTCTCATCATCTCCTTCCTAAAAGAATGTCCTTTAATTCTGAGGCTATGGCCTCTAGTCCTAGACGCTCTTAAGAGTGGAAATATCCTCTCCACATCCCCTCTATCCAAGCCTTTCACTATTCTGTATGTTTCAATGAGGTCCCCCCCCTCATTCTTCTAAACTCCAGCCCAGTGCCAACAAACGCTCATCACAGGTTAACCGACTCATTCCTGGGATCATTCTTGTAAACCTCCTCTGGACCCTCTCCAGAGCCAATACATCCTTCCTCAGATCCATGTGCCGATCCAAAAGTCTCTTAAATGCCACTATCATATATCTGCCTCCAGGCACTCACCACCCTCTGTGTAAAAAAAAAACTTGTCCCCCACATCTCCATTAAATTTTGCTCCTCTCACCTCAAAGCTATGCCCTCTAGTTTTCAATATTTCCACCTTTGAAAAAAAGGGTCTGTCTGGCTACTCTATCTGTGCCTCTCATGATTGTACATATATACTTCCATCAGGTCTCCCCTCAACCTCTGGCATTCCAGTGAAAACAATCCGTCTGTCCCACCTCCCCCTGTACCTAATATCCTCTAATCCAGGTGGCATTTTGGCAAACCTCCCCAAAGCCTCCACAATCTTCCTGTAATTGTCAAATATATTCTTTTTCACAGTCAGAAGGTTGCGTAGATTAATTAAACTATTGCTGCCGTCGTTAATTTGAAAAGTAAGAAGCTCATTTGATGCTGCTAAATATGAACGTTATATATGTGAGTGCTGCCATCTACAGTGTATTTGATATCCCTCAGTTCATTTTTACAATGTTTTCACACAGTGCAGCTAAGGCAACCAATAATTGAAAGATAGACACAAAGTGCTGGAGTAACTCAGTGGGTTTGGCAGCATCTCTGGGGAACATTTTGGGTCGGGACTCTTCTTTAGACTAATTGTGGGGGAATTGAAAGCAAGAAAAGAGCAGGAAAAATCAGGGTCAGTGACAGGGAGGTTCCCTGATAGGCTGATTGTTGGCAAGAGACGGAGTAATCCCAACAAGAATTGTTGCCAACTGTGCAACGAGGCAACTGTGGACTTATAGTGGAGGAAGGAGTCAAGGGGCGGGAAGTGGGTGGCGAGGTTGAGTGTATGTAAACGTCACCTAAAATTAGAGAATTCAACATTCATATTGCTGATTTGTAAGGTATCCAAACAAAATATGAGTTGCTGTTTCTCCAATTCGTGTGTGGCCTCACTTAGATAGAAAGATCAGAATAGGAATGGGAAGGGGTTGAAATGGTTGGCAACCAGGAGATCCAGTAAGCCTTGGCGGACCGGGCATAAGTGTTCAACAAAATGGTGTGATTTGTAAATTGTTCTTGAGATAGAGTCACATAGCATGGAAACGGACCCTTCAGCCCATCTTGTCCATGCCGACCAAGCTGCCTCATCTACGATAGTCCCATTAGCCTGCCTTTGGCACATGTCCCTCTAAAGCTTTCCTAATAAAGACCCACCCTCACGTACCTCCATATAAACACTATATTTGATGAAGTGCAATGTACCTTGTTGTGGGAATGGCTTGTAGGATAGTCCATGGATGTTTGTGTTCACTCATGGGGGCATGAAGATATGCCGAGTGTACTGCCTCGTGTGGTTGAAACAAGGAACTGCAGATGCTGGTTTATACCAAAGATAGACACAAAGTGCTGGAATAACTCAGCGTCTCTGGAGAAAAAAGGACGGGGTACGTTTCGAGTTGGAATCCTTCTTCAGACTGAATAAAATGGGGGGAAAGAACTGGAGGTGAGAAAAGACCATCCTAGTCATTTAACCAGTTCCACAGTTCACAATGAAGAAGGGTTTCGGCCCGAAACGTTGCCTATTTCCTTCGCTCCATAGATGCTGCTGCACCCGCTGAGTTTCTCCAGCTTTTTGTGTACCTTTGATTTTCCAGCATCTGCAGTTCCTTCTTAATCACAATGATATAACCCTCTTGAGATCACGCCATTTCTAGCCAACAATCGGACTATAAGGGAACCTCCTTGTCTGAGGTCATCTGTTGCTGGCAGACACTCATTTGTCCTGCTCTTTTCTCGCTTCCAATTTTTCCCACCTCCCCACCTCCTACTTGCAGTCTGCAGAAGAGTCCTGACCAAAAACATTGTCTCTCCACGTTCTCCAGAGATGCTGACCCGCTGGGCGATTCCACCACTTTTGTGTCTATCTTTGCCTCGTTTGGTACTTGCACTTCCTCAGAAGCCTCCAATTTCCCATTGACCAGCAAAGTACTGGAGTAACTCAGTGGGTCAGGCAGCATCTCTGGAGAACATGGAACATGTCCAAGGGAAGGTGATGGCTGGAGGCACTGCAGCAGCCTGGGGCTCACCTGGAACAGGCACCGCTCATAACATCTAGAATGTGGACAAGACTTTGAAAAATGCGTCAAAAGATGGCGCCTCTTGCATGCGGGATCAGTGAACTATTTCTGTGCACTTTGCTAATCGGGGATGTGCTTGGGTATGGCAATACTCTACTGGACTGTTTGTAAGAAAAGAATTTCACTGTGCGTTTGCACTTCACACATGTGACAATAAAAGCACCATTGGACCATTGGATAGGTGACATTTCAGGTTTGAAGAAGGGTCCCCATCCAGCACTCCAGCACTTTATGTATTTTTTCAAGAATAATGCCACATTGCCTGGCTACTTCTGCACATTATTATGCAATCATTGTCAGAGGGTGGTATCATGTGGAGAAATGGCACTGTTTTAAGAGCTTTCTTTACACGTTGCATTAAACACGGCATGGGGTCAATTGTCCAGGTGGCTACACATCTTCCCACTGGCAAAGTTGAGACGGTGATCTTATTACCATTGGATATTTACAAATATAATTTTCTTGGAACACAAACCAGGGAAATATGATACAGCAATAGAAACTGGTCAGCTGTGCCTCCAATCAAATAGATTCCCAGAGGGAGAAACCTGTGAGTGTTTCAAACCGGTCTGTTGGCTTGCAGTGGAGTAAGAAGAAGCGTCCCGATCCAAAATATCGCCTGTTCATCCCCCTCCACGGATGCTGCCTGACCTGCTGAGTTCCGCAGGCACGTTGTGTTTTGTTTAGGCTTGCAATGCTTATTGAAACTTGAGAATGATCAGATCACATTAAACAGCTCATATTTTATGTCCTACTGGTTGAAAAACCTGTGAAACGCACAGCTAAGCTATGAGTCTAAAGTGTGGTGAAACTTCAAGAGCTTCAGGCAAGATTTCAGATTCTAATGCCTGACTTCATTTCAAAAGTCAAAAATATCATATTGTCATATGTTATGGCAATGAAATAACACAACAAAAAATATACAATAATCAATATCAAAATAAATTAATAGTTGGTAACGTTAGATAGCTATAAAGTCCTTAGATCACAATTGCTGAGGTTAGTGTTGTGCAGTGTTCAAGAGCCTGATGGCTGTTGGGAAGCTGTTCTTAAACTTGGATGCCATGGTTTTCAGGCTCCTGTACCTTCTTCCCGATAGTGGCAGCAAGATCAGAGTGTGGCCGGGGTGGTGTGGGCTGTCTGAATCATGGCTATGCACAAAATTAACAAAATAAACTTGCAGCGAGATTGCAGAATGTAATTGGAGATGAACATCTGCTATGGAGCAAACAATCCTTGGTCATTCCAGATATTGCGGGCAATTGTCTTGTTACATTCCATCAAGTATACACTTGGTGGCAACCAGCCAAATCAAGGACGTGTCTCACCCAGGTCACTCCCTCTTCTCCCCTCTCCCATTAGGCAAGAGGTACAGAAGTGTGAGAACACACACCTCCAGATTCAGGGACAGTTTCTTCTCAGATGTTATCAGGCAACTGAACCATCCTACCAACAACTAGAAAGCAGTCCTGAGCTACCATCTACCTCATTGGAGACCCTTGGACTATCTTTAATCGGACTTTACTGGACTATATCTTGCACTAAACGTTATTCCCTTTATCACGTATCTGTATGCAGAGGATAGCTCGATTGCAATCATGAATAGTCTTTCTGCTGACTGGTTAGCACGAAACAAAATGCTTTTCACCGTACCTTGGTATACACGACAATAAACTAAACTAAACTAAGCTAAAACTAAACTCATCATCTCCAAAGTTGAAACAAACTTTATTGCCACATCTGGAAAGTAACGTCTCCATGATTTTTTAAATATATTTTCGTGTAATCTTAGAATTAGGTAGCAGGACGAATTCAACAATAATTGTAGGATAATGGATGAAAAACATTGATCCTTCAATAATGCAAGCTAACGTGGTTTCAATATTAACTGTGTGTGGGAAGTTTACATTCATCACCATAGAAATACCTTGAAGATCAAAGCTTGTGAATTGCATAAAACAATGCCGTATCTACAGAATAGTTGAATGTTTAAGTTGTTCACATTTTGCATTTTATAATCCATCATCTGCCTCCTACACATTAGGCACCTTACACTATCCTAGTGTTATTTTCCATTGTTACATGATTTCTGGGAAGATTCCACTGCCTGCAAATTCATGTTATCCTAGTCTACTGGGCTTGGTTTGTTTGGAGATAGCTAGAACACCCTTAAAGAACTTGTCTTAATAAAAGAGATCTCGTACATTTTCAATTGCTATTGTCTCCCCATGTAATGGGGTTTGGGAGTTGTGTAGTTGTGTGTTGGCAGCTGGCAATGTGACCTATGCCAGTACTACCAGCGCCCTGCTCTGGAAATTTAATGAACTTCAATCGTCTAAGACGGCAGAGTGGCGGAGCGGTAGAGTCACTGCCTTACAGTGCCAGAGACCCGGGTTCGATCCTGACTACAGATGCTGTTTGTGTGGAGTTTCCACGTCCTCCTTGTGACCGCATGGGCTTTCTCCGGGTGCTCCGGTTCCCTCTGACACTCCAAAGATGTGTGGATTTGTAGGCTAATTGGCTTCTGTAAATTCACCCTCGTGCAAAGGGTAGAACTAGTGTAAGGGTGGTCAGTTGTCGGCATAAACCCGATGGGCCGAAGGGCCTGTTTCCGCGCTGTGTTTCTATGAAGCCTAAAGTCTAAAGTCAATGGTGTAAGTCTTGAAATCCATCTGTATTTACACTTCCAGCTGCTGCCACATACGGGGAGCCCGGCCAGGACGATAACCAGGAATCCGTTTCGCTGAAGGAGAGGTTGGCGATGTATCAGGCCGCCGTGTCCAAGAAGGAGAGCAGCTGCTCTATGGCCACTGTAAGTTTATGCTCAGACGTTCTAGCAGCAGAATTAGGCCCTTCGGCCCATCAAGTCTACTCCGCCAGTCAGTCATGGCTGATCTATCTATTCCTCTCAAGCCCATTCTCTTGCCTTCTCCCCATAACCCTTGACATCCTTGCTCAAGAATCTGTCAATCTCCGCTTTAAAAATACCCAATGACTTGGCCTCCACAATTACCCAAAGACTTGGCCTCCACCTGTGGAAATGAGTTCCACAGATTCACCACCCTCTGGTTAAAGAAATTCCTCCTGATGTCCTTTCTAAAGGTACGTCCTTTTATTCTGAGGTTGTGTCCTTAGGTCCTAGACTCTCCCACGGGTGGAAACATCCTCTCCACATTCACTCCATCCAGGCCATTTACTATTCCGTAAGTTTCAATGAGGACCCCTCCTCATCCTTCTAAACTCCAGCGAGTACTGGCCCAGCTCTGTCAATTACTCATCATATATTAACCCAATCATGCCCGGGATCATTCTCGTAAACTTCCTGGGCCCTCTGTGACGCCAGCACATCCTTCCTCAAATATGGGGCACAATCCTAACGGTAAGTATCAGTCCTCCTGATGGCTTCGATTCTAATGAAGATTGAACTAACTGCTTGTCGTGCTGAGTATTTTGCGTCTAGTTCTCTTGTCTTCTTCGTCAGTAACCAAGCCTCAGCTGAAATGTGGTCAACTTGAATCCAAGAGTCAAGAGTGTTTAATCGCCATATGTATTGGCCACGCAACAATGACATTTTTACTTAAAGTCATAGTCATACAGCACAGAACGGGCCCTTTGGCCCAACTTGCCCACTCTTGACCAAGGTGCCCCATCTACACTGGTCCCACCAGCCCACTTTTGGCTCATATTCCTCTAAATCTTTCCTATCCATGAAACTGCACAAATGTTTTTTAAATGTTGTTATAGTACCTGCCTCAACTACCTCCTCTGGTTCACGGGTCAATAATAAACCTTCATTATACTTACCACCCAAAAATAAATTTGCCTCCAAGGTTCCTGTTAAATCTTTCCCCTCTCACCCTACTTTCTGCAACTTAACAAGCCTGTAAACACAAGTAAAGGACAGATGAATATACATTCATCAATAATACAATGAATTAATAACTATAATACTAGGTAACCATCACTACGGACTTTACCAAAGCTAAAGTCCGTAGTACAACCAAAGACACCATCCATAGAAGCTCACAGTTGCTGAGGTTAGTGTGTAGGAAGGAACTGCAGATGCTGGTTTCAGGCCTTCAGACTCTTGAGACTGAAGAAAGGTTCCAACCCGAAACATCACCCATTCTTTTCCCCCAGTAACGCTGCCTGACCCTCTGAGTTACTCCAACATTTTGTATCTTGCTGAGGTTAATGTTGTGCAGTGTTCAAGAGCCTGATGTTAGGAAGTAGTTGTTCTTGAACCTGGAGGTCACAGTCTTCATGCTCCTGTATCTTCTTCCCGATGGTAACAGCGAGATGGGAGCGTGGCCAGGGTGGTGTGGATCTTTGATGATAGTGGTTGCCTTTTTGAGACAGTGCCTCCTGTAGATCCCTTGGATGGTGGGAGGTCAGTGTCTGTGATGGACTGGGCAGTGTTCACCACTCTGTAGAACCGTCGATGGTGGGGAGGTCAGTAGCCGTGATGGACCAGGCAGTGTTCACTACTCCCTGAGAATCCCAATGAAGGTGGAGGGTCAGTACCCGTATTGGACCGGGAAGTGTCTGCTGGTCTGGACTTCACTGCTTGCAAGAGCAGCAGAGACAGGTATCCTCACCATATTTACCATTCCTGAATGTGTTCTTGTGATCCACAGGACAGCGGGTAGTAGGGATTAGACTGGATAACTCCTTGACAACTGAATCTGTGAGCAGATTATATATAAATGCTTACAGATGAAACAAAGTTGGAAGGAACATTACATGGGATAAAATTACAAAGAGGCATGGATGAATTAAGTGCACAAATCTATGCCACATTTTAATGTGGAACAGTGTTATCGACTACAGTGGAAAGGAAGATAAGTGACTGAGTTTACCGGTGTTTTATCAGAATTTTACGCTGCCTGAAAACTGTGACCTTCAGGTTCAAGAACAGCTTCTTCCCAGCGACAATCAGGCTCTTGAATACTGCTCAACACTAACCTCAACAACTGTGATCTTCTATGGACTGTGTCCTTGTTGCACTACGGGCTTCAGTTTTGTCCCACAGTCGACCCTCGTTATTACAGACCTCTTTACAATGGAGAGAGACCCAAAGTGCTGGAGTAACTCAGCGGGTCAGGCAGCATCTCTGAAGAACATGGATAGGTGACGTTTTGGGTCAGGACCCTTCTTCAGACTCAGACATAACGAATTTCAGCTGTAGCGGACAGTGACCCCCCCGAGATGGCGGCAATGGACAGGGACAACACCACTAATTAATAAAGAATTATGTGCGCTACTTTCACTGTTTATAGGAACTTTTTTCAAAATACGGTGTTATCCATGATGGAACATGTGCAGTACTGCAGAAAGCTGGCTTTATTATCATGCTTTCAGTATCTATTTTATCTTTTATATACCACTTTACATAGATATTGTAAAATATATGAATTAACATCCCCTTACTCTCAACCCGAAACATTGCCTGTCCATGTTCTCCGGAGATGCTGCCTGACCCACTGAGTTACTCCAGCACTTTGTGTCCATTTGTGCAAATCAGTATCTGAAGTTGTTTGTTTCTACTGCATATAAAATGATTAGCCCTTACTCGGTTGTAGTGGACAATCGGTAATAACAGACATCATGGTGCATTATTACACGGGGGTTATCTGTATTGTCGTCTGGTTACCAAGACAGATTATTGATTTGTTGTATCATTGTTTATTGTATATGCTTCAATGTGTTTTTCATTTATGGGCTGGTAAAGTTGCAGCAAGTGAGGATGTCGTGTTGTTTAGTTTAGTTTATTGTTGCATGCTGAACCGGTCAGCAAATATATGATTACAATCGAGCCATCCACAGCGTTATTGTTCCGTTGCTGGTATATATGACAATAAATATCCTTGAGCAAAGCGCCAAGTGTTGGAGAAACTCAATGGGAGTTTATTAGAAAGGGTGCCAAGGGTCACGTGGAGTAAGCAGGAGAATGGGGTTGAGAGGGAAAGATAGATGAGCCATGATTGAATGGTGGTGCAGACTCGATGGTCCGAATGGCCTAATTCTGCTCCTATGTCCTATAATGTAATGGGTAAGGCAGCATCTGATGAGAGAATGGACAGACGATGTTTAGGGTTGGGACCCTGCTTCAGATTATTTAATTTTGACGATGTTTCCAACAAGCACCAGAGAACAGATGCTCTCTGTACAAAGTTTGTATGTTCTCCCTGTGACCACGTGAGTTTTCTCTGGGTGCTCTGGTTTCATCTCACACTCCAAAGACGTGCAGGTTTGGTGGTTAATTGGCTTCTTTAAATTGCCACTTGTGTGTAGGGTAGAACCAGAGAATGGGTGATCGTTGGTCAGCATGGACTCGCTGGGCCAAAAGGCCTGTTCCTGCGCTGCATCTCAAGACTAATCACAGTGTTGTCTGTGTGGAGTTTGCACGTTCTCTTTGTGACAGCTTGTGTTTTTTCCGGGTGCTCCGGTTTCTTCCCACATTCCGAAGACGTAACAGGTCTGTCGGATAATTTGCTTCGGTAAAACAAAATTGTAAATTGTCCCTAGCGTGTAGGATAGTGCTAGTGTATGGGGTGATGGCTGGTCAGTGTGGACTCAGTGGGCCGACGGGTCTGTTTCCACGCTGTATCTCCAAAGTCTAAAAGTCTAAAGTAAACTAAAGCTTCCAGTTATCTTTAGTCCTTCGCTGCAAGCGGTGTGTGTTCATCTGAGATCTTGTTACAGCTGACAGCAGGAGGCTGATGCTGGTGAACGTATTTGAGTGGAGAGAGGGGTTTACAAGGCTGTGACGTTTCTTTGCCATCTTTCTGCCAGGATCCTGAGGAGGAGGAGGCGCGGGCATTGCCCGGCGGTCTGGCGAGCGTGAAGAAACAATTTGAATCACATGGGACGGTTTCCTCCCACCGCCACTACCAGCAGAGGTCCATGCAGGTAACTGGCCCCGGCAACTATCACACCACAACTAACACCGGGGGCATCTTGTCGGATGACGCTGCTAGAAAGGAATTATGGAGCCCATTAGGGGCGGCACAGTGACGCAGCGGTAGAGTTGCTGCTTCACAGCGCCAGAGCCCCAGGTTCGATCCTGACTACGGGTGCTGTCTGTGTAGGGTTTGTACTTTCTCCCTGTGACCTTGTGGGGTTTCTCCGGGTGCTCAGGTTTCCTCCCACACTTCAATGAGGTGCAGGTTTGTAGGTTAATTGGCTTCTGTAAATTGTCCCTTGTGTTTAGGATAGAACTACTGTACGGATGATCGATGGTCAGCGTGGACTCTTACAGCTGACACATCTAGAAAAGGAATTATGGAGCACAGGTTCTCAATGCCTGTAGCCTGGTTCTGTAATTTTTGCAGAAGGTATTACCAAAGGTACAGAAGCGTGAAAGTGCGCACCACCAGACTTGGGGTACAGCTTCTTCCCCTCCGTTATCAGGCTTCTGAACTACCCTTCCATAAGCG
The DNA here is from genome assembly GCF_010909765.2 of Amblyraja radiata. Lineage (NCBI taxonomy): Eukaryota > Metazoa > Chordata > Chondrichthyes > Rajiformes > Rajidae > Amblyraja > Amblyraja radiata. The sequence goes on from NC_045962.1 coordinate 37,327,940, forward strand.
AGGATACTATCAGATTCACCTCTACCTCATTGCAAACATTGGACTTTGTCTCTGATGCACTACACTGCTGAGAACTATATTCTGTACTCTGCATCTTCCCTTTTGCTCTACAAATTGTACTTGAGTTTGACAATTGTAAGATAGACACATATTTAAGAAGCATGCAAAGCAAAGCTTTTCACTGTCTTTAGTTTAGTTTTAGAGATACAGCATGGAAAGTGGCCCCATCGAGTCCACACCAACCATCGATCACCCATTCTGAAGAAAGGTCTCAACCTGAAACGTCACCTATTCCGCTCCAGAGATGCTGCCTGTCCAGTTGAGTTACTCTAGCATTTTGTGTATATCTTGGTTTAAACCAGCATCTGCAGTTCCTTCTTATGCATTTCAGCTGCAGTTCCTTCCTACAGTAGTTCTGTGTTGTCCCACTTCCTCATCCAAAACTGACCTTTCCTGCCACCTAGTGGTAGATCCTCAGTAGGGCTAACTGACTGATTTCCCAGTTGAACTCAATAGAGTTATAGTCATACAGCGTGGAAACAGGCCGATCGGCCCAAATTGTCCACTCCAATCAGCATACCCCATCTATACTAGTCCCACCTACCACTCTTGAACTGTGGAACTCGTTAGAGGGAGGGGATTGGGGAGAAGACATTCAGAATATTTATTTTGAAACCTCTGTGCAATGTGATTAACTCTCATCCACCATCTAATATTAATGTTTTGTTTAGTTTAAAAACACAACATGGAAACAGGTCCTTCAGCCCACCAAGTGCACGCTGACCATCGATCACCCATTCACACTAGTTCTATTTTATCCCACTTTGTCATCCACTCCCTACACACCTGGGGCAATTTACAGAGGACAGTTAACCTACAAACCCACGCATCTTTTGGATGTGGGAGGAAACCCGCAGAATCACAGGGAGAACGTGCAAACTCCACACAGACAGCACCCGAGGTCAGGATCTAACCCGGGTCTCTGGCGCCCTGAGACTGTGTCTCTACCCGTGCCAATGTGTGCAGAACTTGGACAAACAAACCACATTTCTACAATAAGCAAAGCACAAAGTGCTGGAGGAACTCCAGTTAAATTAAGTTTGCAAATCCTGGTCAAAATATCACCCAACTTGAAAACTTAGAGGGTCTTTACTTTACACGTGCAACATTCAAATAAGGAGATTATTAAATATTGCATCTACTGTAAGTGTTACCTTGGGATTTGCTTTAATTGATGCACACAGCTAATGTTAACCTAATCAAATAAGCGTATGTACCCCAAGGTGGTCAAATGTGATGCAGTTTGAAATTCCAGGGGGTAATTTGCATGCAGTTTGCATGGAATTGATTTGGAATTGCTATTACTTTCAGGGACCTTTCAAAAATATCATTTGAAATGTTAATGTATTCAACTGAGAAAACATTATGAAATACGGAAGACTAATTTGGTCTCTGTCATTGTCAAAGCATGCAAACAAAGATCTGGTAAAGACATATGACTTGAATATCAACCCACCTGCCCCTCAGTCCATTCCTAGACTCAAGGAGTATGGTGCTCCCTGGTTGTATAAAATACAGGTCCACCACCGATGTTCCGGCATCCTTAGTTCCAGAGCCTTGCGGGATTATCCGTTTTGCTGGACCAACAGAGGTCACATAATAATAATTCATAATTCATGATAATAATAATAATAATAATAATGCAGGTTGTTGTCCCCACTCAACATGTTGATTTATCCAGAGAACAAGAAAGGAGAACAACCTTTCTCTCAATGTCAGCAAAATAAAGTGATTGACTTCAGGAAGCGAAGAGGTGCACATAACCCAGTATACATTGACAGCGTATACATTGATACTGTCACGGGGAGAATATGCAACCTCCACACAGATAGCAACTCAAGGCCAGGATCGGACTTGGGTCTCTGCCGCTGTGAGGCACCTGCTCTACCAGCTGCGCCACTGTGCTGCCAAATTGTCAAACTAGATGAATTACAGACTGTCCATTTGCACTCTGTAATTTGGTGTTGGAGTAAGCTAAATTGCTTTGAGAAGCTGAAGAAGGGTTTTTTTTTGTAAACCAGCATCTGCAGTTCCTTGTTTGTAGGTTTGTAGTGCTTTGATTGCCGTGTCTATTATAGCTGATCGCAGTGCTGAGTGATTCATTTTGGAATAAGTTCATAAATCATAGGAGCAGAATTAGGCCATTCAGCCCACTGAGTCTACTTTGCCATTCAATCATGGCTGATCTATCTCACCTTCTTAACCCCATTCTCCTGCCTTCTCCCCATAACCCCTGACACCCTTACTAATCAAGAACCTATCAATCTCTGCTTTCAAAATATCCAATGAATTGGCCTCTACCACCTTCTGTGGCAATGAATTCCATAGATTCACCACCGTCTGGCTAAAGAAATTCCTCCTCATCTCCTTTCTAAAGGTAAGGCCTTTTATATTGAGATTGTGCCCTCTGGTCCTAGACTCTCCCACAGGTGGTATAATATCATGCACAAAAGCTGCTATGAGGGTGCCAAGCTATTCTGCTGTTTTTGTGTTAATTTTACGCTCTGCATTTCAGGATGTTACGAGCACCAATGAAATTACCATGACCCACAACAGCAGGAACATGGAGCAGGGAGATGGGACGCTGCAAGCTGATGAACAACATGTGTCGTATCAAACGGAAATGGTAAAAACTCCAGCACAACTCTTGAATAAAGCGATTTAAATTTAAGTCACATTCTCCATCGCCGCGTTTTTTTAAATATTAATGTTTTTAACATTAACATTTTACCCGTTGATTAAAAGGTTTAGTGATCTGATCTGGGTTTGGGTACATTTTGTGGTTTTGAGAAACTAAAATGCAGAACATTTCATCCTTTCAAGTTGTAAAATGCCCCATTGTTTGAAAGTTGTGGATTAACTTTAAATTGTTGCAGGTCAAAGTACTTAGATTATACTTCAAGAGTGGCACAGTGGTGCAGCGGGTAGAGCTACTGACATAACAACAGAAACCTGGGTTTGATCCTAACCTCGGGTGCTGTCTGGGTGGAGTTTGCACGTTCTCTGTGACCACGTGGGTTTCCTTCGGGTGCTTTGGTTTCCTCCCACATCCCAAAGACGTGTGGGTATGTAGGTTAATTGGCCTCTGTAAATTGTTCCCAATGTGTAGGGAGTGGATGAGAAAGTGAAATAAGGTAGAACCAGTGTGAATGAGTGATCGATGGTCAGCATGGACTCGAAGGGCTGAAGGGCCTGTTTATATCCTGTATCTCTGAACCATTTAAATACAGTGAAAAGCTTTTGTCTGTGTGCATTTTAGCTACCGTCACAAAAAAAAGCACTGAGTTTGTTTCAATATAAAAACATGAAAGTCTTGTTTTTTAAGTTTGTAGAATATTCAGGCACTTCTAAAAAGTTAAAAAAAAATATTGTCAAATTTTTATAATTTTAATTCATCAGTTTTATTACAAAAAATTACAAGAGTTAAAACAATAAAATGTATTTATTAAATTAGACAGTCAGACCATTAAATGACTTAGTTTAGTTTATATTATTATTGTTCTGTGTACCGTGGTACAGTGAAAAGCTTTCTGTCTACAATATCATGCATATTTGTTGTATTTTGCTCTGTCCAAATGCATCGAGTCACAATAACGTGCCAGTGTTTCTGCAGCTCAGTGTCGCCGAGCAGAACATTCAACAATCGAGTGTTGTGGAAAGTTTTGAAAATCACATCACAGGTAAGTGCACGCATTGTATTTTCTCAGGAGAAAACCTGAGTATTGATGCCAAGCTTAATGCATTTTGCTCCAATCTGTCATTAACTTGGAGTAAAGCATGCAGTTCATAAGATCATAAGACCATAAGTGATAGGAGTAGAATTAGGCCATTCGGCCCAACAAGTCTACTCCGCCATTGAATCATGGCTGATCTACCTCTCCCTCCTAACCCCATTCTCCTGCCTTCTCCCAATAACCTCTGACACCCGTACTAATCAAGAAGAATAGTCATCGTGATCATCACATCACAGAATGGATGTGGAAAGGGTGAGGAGGAGGTTTACCAGAATGATGAAAAAAGATACAAAGTGCTGGAGTAACTCAGGGGGTCAGGCAGCATCTTTGGAGAATGGTGATCTTTGGTGATGTTTTGGGTCGGAACCCTTCTTCAGACTGAAAGTGGGGGTGAGGGGAGAAAAATGGCAGAACAAATCAGGGCCGGCAACAGGTGTCCTCAGGACGGGTGGTGCCATAATGGCCCATTGTTGGTTGGGGATGGTGTGATAACAAGAACGAGAACTAAACTCCACTAGTCACCGGATATGACTTAATGACACAATCAAACTTGATCCTTTACTCAACCATATCTTTGAGGCATTTCGTATTTAAATAAGGCCTTTTGGCCATCAATCTGTGGAACATTAATTTGCCATATCATGTCTGGTCCCTTAAAACAAAGCATCTAATAATTAAATATTTAATCTGTATCACTGAGAATTTCCACAGGAGTTCTTGTGCTCTTGACAAATTTCTATTCACAAATGGAGTTCCATCCAAGTTGTTATGATGAACAGGATGAACCTGAATAAAATTCCTGGATTGGAATCTAGAGCTGTGCTGGGTAAAAATTGATGCTAAAAGTGTAGGGCTGGGTGTTTGTTGTAAATGAAAAGTTTATTAGTCATCGAGTCATAGTCATACACAATATGGAAACAGGCCCTTTCACTCAACTGGCCATACCGACCTACATGCCCCATCTAATCTAGACCTATTTACCTGCAATTGGCCTATATCCCTTTAAAACTTTCCTACCAATGTACTTATCCAAGTGTCTTTTAAATCGTGTTATAGTACCTGCCACAACTACCTCCGCTAGCAGCTCGTTCCATATACCACCACTCTCTGTGAAAATGTTGCCCCTCAGGTTCCAGTTAAATCTTTCCCCTCTCACCGTAAAACTATATTCTCTAGTTCTTGATTCCCCTATCCTGGGTAAAAGATTCCCCTCATGATTTTATACACTACATCTCCTGTGCTCCAAGTCCTAGTCTGCCCAACTGCTCCATAAAGCTCAAGTCCTTGAGTCCTGGCAACACTGGCCAGTACAGAAATGCAGCTAGCAGTGCCACTCCCTTACAGCGTCAGAGATCCGGCTTTGACCCTGAATAAAGGTGCTGTCTGTACGCAGTGTGTACGTTCTCTCTGTGACTACATGGGTTTTTCCACACAAATCCCAAGGATATACAGGTTTGTAGGTTAATTGGCCTCAGTAAAATCATAAATTGTCTCTAATGTGTAGGATAGTGCTAGTGTACGGGGTGATCGATGGCCGGCGCGGACTCTGTGGACCGAAGGGTCTGTTTGCGCGCTGTATCTCTAAAGCCTAAAGTCTAAAGTAATCCCAGAGACATATGGGTTTGTAGAATAATTGTCCCTCTGTAAAATGGGAAAGTGACATAGAACTAGTGTAAGGTACACAAAAATGCTGGAGAAACTCAGCGGGTGCAGCAGCATCTGTGGAGCGAAGGAAATAGGCAATGTTTCGGGCCGAAACCCTTCTTCAGACTGATGGGGGGTGGGGGCGGGGAGAAGAAAGGAAAAAGGAGGAGGAGGAGCCCGAGGGCTGAGGGATAGGAGGAGACAGCAGGAGGGCTGAGGAAGGGGAGGAGGCAGCAAGGGCTAACAAAATTGGGAGAATTTAATGTTCATGCCCCCCGGATGCAGACTTCCCAAGCGGAATATGAGGTGCTGTTCCTCCAATTTCCGGTGTTGCTCGCTCTGGCCATGGAGGAGACCCAGGACAGAGAGGTCGGATACGGAATGGGAGGGGAAGTTGAAGTGCTGAGCCACCGGGAGGTCAGGTTGGTTATTGTGGACTGAGCGGAGGTGTTCGGCGAAATGATCGCAAGCCTCCGCTTGGTCTCACCGAACTAGTGTAAACTGGTGATTGATGGTTGGCATGGACTTGATGGACTGAAGGGCCTGTTTCTGTGTTGTATGTCTAAATTAAGTGATAATTGAGAATTTTGTAAGATTTAATTTTGACATTCTCCTATCACGGTTGATTTTGGTTTATGTTTGAGCAGTGGATGGAATGAGCGAAGAGGAGAGACCAACAATCTCCGCTCGAATGTTGAAGCAACAGTTTGAGAAGTCTGCCCAGCCCACTCAGCTGGCAACAAATACTAGCAAACAGATCAAGGTACATGTTAGGGTGGGCTTGAGTGTGTGCATGTTAACAACAATGACTCATACTGTTTGGCTTTTGGTTAAAAAAACATTAATGCAAAATATTGCACATTTTAAATGCAGTGATTTCATCTGGAAAAAAGAGTACTTAATCTAACGTTGTCTTGCGTTTTTCCAAATTCTTTAACATTTATTTTCTCTGCTGCACATGATTGGATTTTCCTCTTCCTGTCATCACATGAAAAGTAAATGCCGCCCTTCCATCACTCTCCCTCCTCGTGTAAAGTGTTTTTTGTTCCATTAAGTCATACAATTAGGTATGCAAAGAAACGGTTGTGAAGAATGTAAGGATATCTTGAAGGAAAGACACAGGTAAGATAACTCTTGTGCGCTGCATGGCCTCATTCATTACAAGTGCCAGAAAATTAGTGAATGGACTTTAAAATCTGCGGCAGAGACGCAGTTTGAAGAACTAACGCAATGTAGCAAAAGTCTTTTGATTTGTTCAAAATGTCTTTGTGAGATTAAAATAGTCTATTTGGTGAAATGGACTGTTGAGAGGGGTGTGTCGCTGACTGCATGGAATTTGACTTGAGACGCATTTCTAAACAGCATGCTGACTCTCGGCCTCAGTATACTTTGCATAGTTCAACGTGCTTGTTGACTTTCCCACCAAGGCAGAACAGAAGTTCCAAGGCATGGATTGGCAACATGTTGCCAGCACCTCCAACGTTTCTGCGGCGGCGGCGGCGGCGGCGGCGGGCAAGGTGACTGAGGTGACGACGTTAAGAGAGATAGACAGTGGCGGTGCCTCAGTCTCTGTCACACCCAGTAACCGCGGGAGCCTGGAAGAATTGCCCCCTCCTCCACCAGACCTGCTCCATACACCCCCTGAAGTAAGCCTGTCCCAGTCTCCTGACCCTTTCTCAAGAAAGCAAGTCATTCCCAAGGACTTGTACACAAAGCAAAGAAACCTGTACGAACTGAAACGTTTGTACAAGCATATCAATCCGGACATGAGAAGGAACTTGGAAAAGGAATTCATTCAAGAGATTAGTGCAATTGTAACGGATGAAACGAGAGATAGCGATATGGTGGGGGATGTGCAATATGCCCGGTACGTGTTTGAACACACGGGCCTCAGTCCCCAGAAGTGTGTGAGCCCGGAGCGAGAGTATTTAGAATGGGATGAGATTCTTAAAGGAGAGGTGCAGTCTATGCGGTGGATGTTTGAGACACAGCCGTTAGATTCCATCAAGGATGAATCCCCGGATGAAAGCAATGGGAAATGGATTTCCCCACAAGAAATGGTGGCGGGAGGCGATGTGAAGTACAGAACGTGGATGTTTGAGACACAACCTATTGATATGCTTGGAGTGAGTCCTCCTGAATCCGCGGAGAGCGCGGGCAAGATCCCAGAATTGGCCAGGGGAGATGTTCGCACGGCTACCTGGCTGTTTGAAACGCACCCTCTGGATTCCATGAACAAGATGTACCGAGAAAGCGAGGAGACCACAGAAGTCTCCGACACCAGAGATATCACTGCTGGCGACGTCAAAACCGCCAGGTATTTGTTTGAGACTCAGTCCCTCGACACACTCGGGCACCTCGATTCAGTGGACGAAACGAATTTTCTGCAGTTAAAAACGGAAATTGAAGAAATTAAAGGGAACGTGAAGAAAACCTCCAAGTTGTTTGAGACGCAGCCTCTGTACGTGATCAGGGACCAGTCTGGTCAGGTGCTGGAGATCCAAACGGTCAAGAGAGAGGAGATTGAGAAAGCAGATGTTAGGACTGCTCGCTGGCTCTTTGAAACCAAGCCCTTGGACATGATCAACAAGGATGTTTCCAGTGTAAAGGTTGTGTGTGGGATCTCCAGGGAGGAGGTTGACCAGGGAGGGGTGAGCAGGGCCAAGTGGCTCTTTGAGACGCATCCGTTGGACAGCATCAACGAAGGGATGGAAACAGATGTGACCGCTAAGCATAAAGAGGTGATTGTTGGTGCTGATGTCAGCAAGCAGTGCCGGATGTTCGAAACCCAACCTTTTGACTCACTGAAAGACAATGACAACGCAAGACCCGTGGAAACGGAGGAAATAATCGGAGGGGACGTTCGCTCGACAACATTCTTGTTTGAGACGGTTGCCATGGACGCGTTGAAGGACAGCCCAGATGTCGGCAAGCTGAGAGGAACCGTTACCTCTGAAGAAGAGAAGGGCAATGTGAGGCATCAAACTTGGGTCTTCGAGACGCAACCACTTGAGATGATTGGTGAAGAGAAGGAGAAATGTACAAAGGTCATTCACCTGGAAGAAATCACAAAGGGTGACGTGAGCAGTTATAGACAGGTGTTCGAAACTATGAATTTGAGTCACGTTGATGAATCTAAAAAGCTTCACGTCGATTGTGTAACCAGTGGCACTGTGCAGTCGAATAAGATGTTATTTGAAACGACTCCTCTCTACGCTATCCAGGATAGTGCTGGACACTGTCACGAGGTTAAAACTGTGAGGAGGGAAGAGATGGTGAGCGGTGATGTTCGGACGTGTAGGTGGATGTTTGAGACCACCCCTATCGATCAATTTGACGAAAGTATTCAAAAGTGTCAAATAATCAAGGGAATATCTAAGGAGGAAGTTCGCTCTGGCGATGTGAAAACGGCGCAGTGGCTCTTTGAAACACAGCCATTGGATGCCATCAAACATTTAAGCAAGGTGGAAGGTGAGGAAAGTGTTACTAAAGTGCTGGATGACATCAAGGGTGATGTACAAACCTGTCGATGGTTATTTGAGACACAGTCAATGGATGCTCTCTACGAGAAGGTAGGCGTGAAGAATGAAGTGGATGAGATACAGAAAGGGGATGTAAAGACTTGCACGTGGTTATTCGAAACGCAGCCTTTAGATGCAATAAAAGATAATTCAGAAGCAACGATCAAGGTGCGAACTGTACAGCGGGAGGAGGTGCAAGGAAGTGATGTTCGATCAGCCCGGTTTCTCTTTGAGACGGAATCTCTTGCAAATATACAAGGGGAAAAGAGGGAAGCGTTTAGACAAATAACTGAGATAGATATTCAGTCGGGGGATGTATCTCGCCAGAAGTGGATCTTTGAAAATAAGTCTCTTGATTTGATTAACTCCAGTTCAGGAGATACTTTAAAGAAAATAAGATCTTCGACAGCAGAAGATATTCAGAAGGGTAATGTCATTAATTGTACTTGGCTCTTTGAAAATCACCCAATCGATGCAATAAGAGAAAGATCTGAAGAAAGCAGAAGTCTGCACACTGTCACGGATGTCCAGGGTGGAAACGTGGGCAAAGGGCGTTTCATTTTTGAGACCACCTCGCTGGATCAGATTAAAGAGGAGTCAACCGAGACCACAGATGTCAAGAAATTCAGTTTGGAGGAGGAAGAGAGAGGAGATGTCAAGAACTACACAATGTTGTTCGAGACCCAGCCATTGTACGCCATCAAGGATAAGGAAGGATGTTATCATGAGGTGACCACTGTTCGGAAAGAAGTGGTGAGTGGAGATGTACAGGGCACCAGGTGGTTGTTTGAAACCAAGCCACTTGACTTAATTGGAGAAGACCATGAAGTGTATGTCATTAAGGCCGTGACACAGGAGGAGATTCAGAAAGGAGATGTCTCCTCTGCCCGTTGGAGGTTTGAGACTCAGCCCTTGGACAAAATAGCAGATGGCGAGAAAATAATCCCTCGAACAATATGTGACGTGCAAGGTGGTGATGTGAGATCAGGGACGCAGTTATTCGAATCTGATCAGCACCAGCAGTACGTTAGAACAGTGAGCGTCAGCGAGATCCAACATGGCAACGTTAGGACGGCCACTTGGCTTTTTGAAACTCACACCATGGACGAGATCACGGGAGAAGGGTCAGAGTGTAAGAAGATCCAGACAGTCGGACGAGAAGATGTACAAACAGGAGAGGTAAAACAGGCCATTTGGCTTTTTGAAAAGCAACCGTTGGACAGCATACAAGAAGTTAGTGAATCAATAACAAAGATACTTCCAGAAGATATTCCACGAGCAGATGTCAAAACCACCACCTGGCTTTTTGAAACTACACCCTTGCACCAATTCAATGAAAATCCAGTGGAAAGGCCCAAAATAATGGGGATAAATGTTGAGGAAACTCTTAAGTCACTTTATGATTGCAAAATCCTTCATTCCCAAGGAATCCTTATTGAAGCAAATGAGGTTGGAAATGTCAAAATGGCCAAATATCAACTCTTGAATCAGAGCTCCCCGGAGATCGAGAGGGAGCAGGTTGTCAGGGGAGATCTCCAGGACATCATGTTGAGGTTACTGTCCAAGAAAGAGTCTTCAGTGAAGGCCATCACTGTGGACCACAACGAGAAAGGCAACATCCACTTGACAAGTACGCAGCTTTTGAACAGAACAACGGACATTAGCGTGAATAAAGAGGAAATAATCGGCTGTAACATTCAGCAAATAATCGGCAATCTTTTAAATCACGACAGCTCGGCCCAAAAGGGAATTCTAATTCAAGAGAGCGAGAAGGGGGACATCAGAATGACGGTTTATTCCTTGCTCAACAGGGCGGAGCACATGAAGGTTGAACAAGGTGAAGTTATAAAAGGGGATGTGAAAGAGGCCATCAATAAGCTTACCACCACATCTGAGAGTAGCGGGTTTGCACAGAAGTTTAAAGTAAATGACACAGAGAGAGGAAATGTTCAGTTTTACACCACGTGTATAGAATCTGGAGCGTTAGATTATCTTAAGCTTCTTCAGCAGGAGATAGATGAGACTGCTGAGGTCGACCAGGAGCCCAGGGAAATAATACAGGGCAACGTCGAGGCCACCAAACAAATGCTGCAGGTTCAGCAAACGCAAACTGATCGGATGGTTGCAGAGTCTGACATTTTATCTGGCAATGTTCAAAGTGCAATCTTGTCTTTTACGCCGGAGAGACAAAATATATCCGTCAACGTCGAGAAAGAGGAGATTATACCTGGGAATTTAAAGGCGGCTTTGGATTCACTGAATCAGGCCATTAAGCAACCTGCACTGGTAGAAAAGGAACCAGTGGTACACGGCAATTTGTCTGCTACCCTCAAATCTCTCGAAGAAGCTAAATGTCAGAAAAAATATCTCGAAAAGATTGAAGTTATTCCAGGCGAGGTTAAAGGCAGCGAAGGTTCGATTAAAAAGGCATCAATGTGTAGAGCTGGTGAGGATGAGGGAGATGTGGTGTACAAGGATTTCCAGAATGCCTCGACACATTTGGAGGAGACGCGAACCACAATGAGAAGTGACTTTCAAGCCACGACGACAAAGACGTTGGAAGCAGCTTCTGAAACGAGAGCGCTCCCACATCAGGTGAGCAACAAGGGAATAACGAAAGCCATGATCCAAAACCTGCCAGATCTACCGCAACAACTGTTTCAGCTTCATGCCGGAACAACAGCAAGTAGTCAAAGTACCACTGCAGGCCAGTGGGAAGGACAGACGCAGGTCTACGTTGCAAAACATGTTGAACGTGAAGAAGGCCCACAGGTCCACGTGAAATCACATTTAGCAGCTCAAGAGCAAAGTAAGAAAAGCTTTACACAGCACATTAACACACAAACACAGATGAAACAGAATGTCAAACAATCTGTGAGGACTAAACAGGCAAACGTGAAAGTGGACAACTCAGTAAAAAGTTGTACAGCGAAGAAAAGTCAAACTGTTTTACCAGCTGAAAGGTCACGCCAATGTGATGTTGTTAAAAAAGACAGGAAAAACTCAGACATGCACACAATCACAAACCTGTCTGAACAGATCGGTGCTCAAAACGCACAAGTGCCCAGAATCAAATCAACAGTTGATCATAAAGGGTTGTTTGGTTCAATTGACGGGCAAACAGCCAAACAGCGAGTCTCCATTTCAGCAGAAGGTCCGAGGACCTTTCAGTCGCCACGGATCTCTGAAGTTCTTCACACGTCAAACCCTGAGATTGGTGCAGGATCAGTTGTTGGAGAAGTGATGAGATCTCAAACCAATCACAGTGTTAATGTTATCCAGCAAACTGTACAGTCCTCCCATCAAATCATTCAGAATCTGGCATCTCAGCCCATCACAGATGGTGATGTAAAAGTCAAACATGATATTAAAAACATCCAAGACTTGCACACATCTGAGATCCTTGGCCAGGGAGTAAATCAAGGACTTGGCACCAGGGTCAAATCTGGAACAACTTTGTTAGGACAATCAAGAATGTCCACAAGTGGTGTAGAAAGTGAAATAGAAAAAACTAGAAGGGTCGGAGTGAGCAAAGTGATTAAGGGAGAAAAGGCATTGGTGGACATCCAATTTTCGGCTCCACGGTATTCCAAACCCTCTCGTCCTCCTCCTCCTCCTCCTCCTCCTCCACCCGCTGAAGATGAAATGTTCCCTCTCCCACCACCACCAGTGGTTCAAACAAAGTCAGAGATGTACGAAACAGAACTACCTCCTTCCACTCTCCCTCCTCCACCCCCTCCCCTTGTTGTTCCCGCCACAACTCTGGGCCAGGAAATGTTCCTCACGGGACATCTCCCTCCATCACCGAACCCTCAGTCACTTTCCCAGCAGAGACGACTTGTGGACAAGGCACCAAAGATGGAAGCAACGTCGGGAATGCCACAGCTTGCGTATCTCAAACCGCTGTGGCAACTCGAGAAGAAGGCAGCACCCGTTCCAAGATCAAGTGCAATTATAACGGAGGAGTCTATATTATCAATGCTAGATACTCAACAGCAAAATCAGGATTCCACACGAGTGACATATATTCAGCATTCACCAAGTCCACGGTCTCTCCAGTCTCCTGACCTTCAGAGGGCAGAAAGGCCTGTTCAAAAATCATCCCAGCTAAAGGACGTAGGGTCCCCTTCTGGAACAAAAAGAGCTTTTGTGCCAGCGGATACCCCACACATAACTGACCACATTAAACCACAATATGTCAGGAAGTTTAAAACTCCATTGATGATAGCTGAAGAAAAGTACAGGAAAGAGAGGGAAGAAATGGAAAAAGGTAAAGACGTTACAACCTCCTGGTCTGTGGCCAAGGAGAAGGTGGGGAGAGAAGAGTCAACGCTCTCACCAAGAGGAGGATGCGAAGAGAGGCCAGCACTGATGCAGTCGGCATTGCCAGACGAGGCGTCGGCAGAGGATGCTCTTGTAAAGTCCCCTCCTGTTCAGGTCATGGAATCAGTAAACGTGCCATTGGCTAAGACACAAGTCCCTCATCCAAAAGCGGGACGACCCGTTGCTGAGGGGCAACCCGTTCAGCGTGAACCAAGGGGACCCAACCCTGAGAGACATCCTCCACATCCAAAGCCAGGAGGTCCCATTAGTGAGGGACATCTCCTACATTCAAAACCAGGAGGTCCCATTGGTGAGGGGCATCTCATTCATCGAGAACCGAAAAGATCTACCCCTGAGGGCCATGCTCCTCATCCAAAACTAGGAGGTGCCACTGCTGAGGTACATCCCGTTCATCGAGAACCAAGAAGATCTACTCTTGAGAGACATCTCATTGGACCAGAACCACGAGGTGCTACTCCTGAGAGACAAGTACCTCATCCAACACCAGGAGGACATGTCCCTGGTCCAAAACCAGTGAGACCCACTGCTGAACATCCCATTCGACCAGAACCAAGAGAACCCACTCCTGAGAGATGTGTCCCTCATCTAACACCAGGAGGTCCCATTGCTGATGGAAACTCTGTTCATCCAAAGCTAACTGAGCTTCCTGCCGTAGACAAGATGTCCACACAAACCGTGACCTCCATTTCTTCCTCCCAGTCCGCAGTGTTGTCTGCTTCCGAGGAGTTGCATCGTATCCTAAACAATTCTGCAGATGTAAGGGTTGATAAGGAAACGATGTCTAATGCTCTTAAAGAATCAGTGAAAGATATTGGCTTGGAAAATATTAGCCACAAGGAGGTGCATAAAATGACGCAAGTAAAATCTGGCAATCTAAAATCTCAGTCAATTTTCCCGCCAAAATTTAAGGTTAAAACCGTTCAACTTCCCAAAGGTGTTCAAAAGATGCAGGAAAAGAGAGAACATGCTTTGCCGTACAAAGTGGAGAAGAAACAATTTTCAAAAGTGGAAGAAACTAAAACTCAAGAGAAAGTTGCAATTAAAGAACAGCTCCAACCAAAACAGAGTGACCTGGTTGGTGTGGGTCAACAGGAATGGCTTCAATTCACTATGGAGGATGAATGTAGTCATTTAGTGACAGAGGACAGAGATCGGAACATCGGGAGGGCAGAATCTCTGCAAGTATTCTCAGCAAACACAAGGCAGGACCATGTGAAACAACAGCAGAACCAACAGTCATACCCAGCTCACTTAAATGAAACCCAGAAGGTGCAACAGAAGAAGGTGGGTGAGGCCATGTATGAACAGGTGGAGCGTGAACAGATGCAGAGGCGTCGTGAGAAGACTCGGGAAGGGGCATTTCCGAAGGTCCATGGACATCCAGACCAACAGAAGGGTGGACCAACACGGCATGCGGCGTATCCACTCCCCTTGGGAGATCAAGCACCCACACAGAAGCGCTTGGACTGGAAGGAAGAAAACCGAGTCAAAACCAAGTCCCAAACCTTTCAATCAAAGAAGGAGCAAGTATCGTATGCGATGAATGAAGGAAGTAGACATGGGCCGGTGGTCCCTGCTCATAGAGAGGATTTAAAGCAAGAGGACAAAGGAAGCAGAGAAACGACAGGGCAGGAAAAGGAATTGGACAAAGAAGCTGCCAAATATTATATTGAAATCAGTGACAGCTACCGCAAGCGCGAAGAACTGCAGAATATTTTATTCAGGTTGATTCAGTTCGAAAGAGAGAATGACAATATAGATTTAAATGCTATGAACGCCTTTTTGGAAAAGGTTCCAAGTTGGCTTGCTGATGACTGTGAATTCACGACCAAAGGAAGTAATTTGCAGGATATGAAAAGGGAGCTAACGCAGATTAAGAAGAAAGCGTTACTAAAATTAGGCAATTTCGATGAATCGATACAAAGAGCGCTGATCACTATCTCTGGTTTAAAACTGGAACATGAGATGTTGCGTTCGGCTTCCCCTTCACAGAAGATATCCAAGATAAGTATAGGTTCTTGCAAGCTGGACAGGCAGGGGAAGGACAGTGTAGAACAGCAAGCTTGTGAAAGTAAACTCGGTCAAGTGAGTGGGAGTAGAGAAGCGGAGCAGAGAGCTCAGTCCCCAGCCAAGCGAATGCCCTCGCCATCCCCCTCATACATCACCATCGAGTCTACAGCCAGGCGCACGGAGTCGCCCCTCAGAGCTGCCCCCTCTCCGCCGCTCTGCCACAAGGGACACGACACCCCTTCGCCCGTCCACAGAGACGCCTCACAGACTCCTCCGTCGCCGATGTCAGCGGCCAGGGCCCACACGTCCTCCTCCTCATCGCCCTCTCCAACCCGCGGCAGGCGCCACGACCAGCTCGTCAAACTGAAGGACACCACCGCGAAGCTGTCCCATGGGCTCCAGCAGTCGGCCCAGTCGACCCTTGTACACATACAGGAGAGGAGATCGGAGATCATTCCATCGCCCGCGACTCTGCGGCGCCAGCTGAAGATTGACACGCCGCTTGCAGAGATGTTGCCCGCAGCAGACTCACCTGAAACCTCTGTTACAGTCAAGGGTATAACAGAGATGTTCGAGGAAGCTCGGAGATCAGAAGAGAACAAAGTGTATCAGCGCAAGGATCCCATTGACATTCCAGAACGCCTGGGCTCAGACACAGATCCTGAGTCTACAGCCTGCAGAGAGCAAGTTCAGAAACCATCCGTCGACATCTCACAACTTGGTCATAAGTTTGATTTGCCAGGTCAGCCGAATTACTTTGAAAAGGAGCAGCTCGCGTTCATTGAAACATTAGGGTGTGAGAGTAGAGATGAGTATTTTGAGAGAGTGAACGAGTTGGGGGAAATCCCAACATTTGATGTGAAATCTCTTCACCCTGTGTCTGAAAGTCCTGGAGAAATATCTATTCCGATAAAGCTTGAGGATTCCTCCAGGGACAAGAAGCCTCTGAAAAAGTCTCAGCGTTCTCACAAAGTCAGGGACGAGGTGAAGAAGTCAGCGCAGTCTATGTTGTATCCGGAGACGATTAACACGCAATTTTCACACATGGAGGCGTTTGAAGCAGCAACGATGGGCTCAAGGACGAGCGTTCAGCACAACCCCGGCATGTTTCCAGGCATCGATTCCAGGCACGCACCCCCGACCTACGAAGACGTCGTGTCCGGACAACTCCTGGACCTGTCAACGGACAAAACCCCGGAGGAACTGCTGAAGAACTTCCAGGAGACCTGGCAGGAGAGTGAACGTGTATTTCGGAGCCACGGGTACAAAATATCCGGCACCAACGAAACGCTGTGGCAAGAAGATGTCCTTCAGGAACACATGGCCCTGAGCGGTAATCTGCATGCCCAGCGTGGATAGCAGGAATGGAAAGCAACAAAACTAACTCCTCAACGTGTGACACATCAACATTTTAATGGAATTAATATGAATTATGGGTTTTTTTTTAACAGGTTTGCTGTGTTGTTTGACATCTGTCCCATTTCTAATGTGAATACAGATACTAACACTGAATTAAAACAGCTACCATTTCCACAGTAGAAACAAGTAAACGCAAATGCTGGTTTATGTCAAAGATAGTAACAAGGCGTGGAGCAATTTAGCGGGTCAGGCAACATCCCTGGAGAACACGGATAGGCGACATTTCAGGTTGGGACACTTCTTCAGACTGAAGAAGGGTCCCGGCCCGTAACATCCTTGGAGAACATGGATAGGTGATATTTTGGGTTGGGATCCTTCATTGGTCTCAACCTGAAACGTCACCTATCCATGTTCTCCAGAGATGCTGCCTGACCTGCCGAGTTACTCCAGCACTTTGTATCTACCATTTCCATACTGTTGACATTCGGCCATTGTGTAGAAGTTGAGATATGTCCACATTAAGCCAATGGTCTCACTTCTGAGCAGCAGATTCAACAACTTATCTTCTCAACTTGCAGAGCACCTGCATCTAGAGATGCAAAAAATAAGTCCACACTGAACAAGAAAGACAGGAATGGTTTGAGGGGGAAGTATGATTGGAAAGGACATTTTCGGCCCGTATTTGAAAGTAGGATTATATTGGTATTGGAGACACAAGGAACTGCAGATTCTGGCATCTTGAGCAAAACACAAAGTGCTGGAGGAACTCAGTGGGTCAGGGAGTATCTGTGGAAGGGATAGATGCCGTTTCGTAGCTGAAGACGAGTCCCGACCCAAAATGTTGTCTGTCCATTCCATCCACAGATGCTGCCTGACCTATTGAGTTCCTCCAGCGCTTTGTGATTTGGTACTGATATTGGTTTGGGAACTAAAGAGCAGAAGTTATGAGGATGTAATTGAAGTTGCTGAGAGAGTAGTTTTGGAGCAGAGAATGTATAAACCATCATTCTTGCAGAAAATAGAATGGCAGAGGCAAGGAGGCCAGATTAGAGTTGGGGACACAGCCCAGACCATCATGCAAACCACCCTCACTTCCACTGATTCCATCTACACTTCACATTGCCTCGGCAAGGCCACCAGCATAATCAAGGACCAGTCTCACTCCACTCACTCCCTCTTCTCCTCTCTCCCATCAGGCAAGAGGTTCAGAAGTGTGAAAATGCACACATCTGGATTCAGAAACAGTTTCTTCCCAGCTGTTATCAGGCAACTGAACCATCCAATCAACAAGTAGAGAGCAATCCTGACCTCCCATCTACCCCATTGGAGACCCTTGGACTATCTTTAATCAGACTTTATTGCACTTTATCTTGCACTAAACGTTATTCCATTTATTGTGTATCTGTACACAGTGAATGGCTCGATTGTAATCATGTATAGTCATTTTCCTGACTGGATAGCAGGGAACAAAATGCTGTTCATTGTACTTCGGTACACATGACAATAATAAACTAAACTAATCTAAACTAGACTAGAAAGACTCAGATGGTAAGGAAGAGAATGTTAGAATCGCATGCCTGTGGTACCAATTGATTCTTGAACACACGAAGGTCACCAGGAAAGTGCCAGAGGAACTCAGCGTATCAGGCAGCATCTGTGGAGTGCTTGAACAGGGAATATTTCAAGTCAAGACCCTCTTCAGACTCTAATGCAGGGGTCGGCAACCTACGGCCCTCGGGCCGAATGTGGCCCGTAACCTGAAATCCTGCGCAAAGCTGCCGGCACGGCCGCGCATCTTCTGTGTCTTGGCTTCACTGTCGGGATCGGGGTTGTCCATAGGCCAGGGACGAGTATGAGTATTTGAGCTACTGCCTTCAGGACAGAGCCAAAGCAATGGTCCGTAGGTGCTCCATGTTCGTGAGCGCCCTTAACAAGGGGCCAGTGATCCGGGTGGCGTTCTCGAAGGGGCGGGATCCATGTGAACACGTGACTTGTTGCCTGCCATCCGGGGCGAGATCCATATGTACACGTGATACATGTGGCCCGCCACCGCTCACAGACATGCGTCCTGGCACCTATGCAGAACAAGGTTGGCGACCCCTGCTCTAATGCATCAGTTTGAAGCAGGGCCCTAACCTGAAATGTCAAAAGTGTGGCATCATACATAAAACTGAAGTTCACAAATAAATTATTTCAACATGATTCAGATTAATCAAAAGCCCTCACAGCGGCAGTACATGACAGGGAGAGATAGTTCATGAAGTTTGTGAAAATTTCATTAATTAACAAAATTCCTTGTTTAACATGCGTTCCTATGCATTTTTTTACACTTTATGTTTGGTGTCCACCATAACAACCGTTACATGAAATTTAGAAAGTCATTTTTTTCTAAAGCATTATAGCTGATTTCTTCACTTTTGCTGTTTTTCAACATACAAATGTACTTTCTTGCCATAAACATGGAGTATGTGACCAAATGAGCAATATTCCTGTTATCTACTGAAACATGCGTTACACGCGTCACATCAAAATGAAAGTAGCTCCTGTTTCTTCCAGTATTTCATTTTTTGTAATTTCTTTCTCATGTTTTGAATAAACTTTATGGAAGTAATTGGCCATACATAATAAGAGGCTGCAGGTACATAATTTGATGGAATAATAGCTACTGCAAAAGGCTGGTATTATGCGTGTGATGGTGGACACCAAAATTTTTCACTAATTTTGGCATGCAGCAACTTTTACAGAATCTCGATATTAAGGTTACTTTTTTCTCATAATTTCATTATCTATTGAGTTCCAACTAGAACATTTTCAATTTCCTTGGGAAGTTCTTTGGTCTTAATTTACCATCATGGTGTAACGGTGGTTACTCTAAAATAGGGAGGACACCAAGAGTAACCACTCTTTGAAATATGGCCATTCAGAGCACTTAATGCCAAATTCACCAAAGGTTTTGCATATTACTGTGAAACATGCATCTCTGCAAGGCAACAAGCTTGAAAATGTTTTGAATTATAATGAAATTAATGCAGAAATTGCCTCTTTATTTCTTGTGTCCAAGCATGTCACATTTTTGGTGTCCTAAAAATTGATATTTTTGAGATTTCAACTGGTTGAATCAGGAAATTAATTTAATTCCTAACTTGATTTTCTCTCTACTATCTCTTGCACATTTGAGTAACAATCCCTGAAAAAATTAACACCATACTACTTGAAACAGTGGAGATATGACATTTTTAATGTTCTGTGCTGAAGTCTCTCCAGTATTACAAAAATATACATATGATAAAATATTGATAAGTATGAGCAATAAAAAAAAAACAGGCAGGTTATGCAACTGACTTGCTAGGGCATAAATATAAAATTAACAATCCTAAACGAGAACAGTCATTTATTTGTTCCAGTGAATGGGTCAGGAAAAATCTCATTGGTTGGAAATTATCTGTAAGCTTGTATTCCAATTCTGTTCTCATGTTGGGCAAAGCTTCAAAGGTGGAGTGCAATTGACACATGGGAGATGTGGACAAAGGTGTTTCTTACATGGAGATTGGTTATTATTTGGAAATAACTGCCTGTAAGGATAGGAGAAACAGAATCAATCAGGGCTCTTCAAACAGAACTATGTAATGCTGCCTGGACTCGGGGGTATTAGCGAAAAGGTTGGACAGACTTGGATTGTTTCCTCTGGAGAGAGAAATAGATAGGGTAATACAGACAGAACTTTTTTTCCTCGGGTGGAAATATGAAAGACTAGAGGGCATAGGTTTAAGGAGAGAGGTTGCAAAGTTTAAAGGAGATGTGCTGGGCAGGTTTTTTGCATGGAGAGTGATGGGTGCCTGGAACGTGCTGCCAGGGGTGGTGGTGGAGGCAGATATGATAGTGGCGTTTAAGAGGCCTTTGGATAGGCACATGGAAGTGCAGGGAATGGAGGGATAGGGATCACGTGCTGGCAGAGGAGATTAGTTTATGTCATCATCATGTACGGCGTGGACATTCTGGACCAAAGGACCTGTTCCTGTGCTACGTTGTATGTTAAGCACTTAAGGAGGAATAATTTGCAGGTTTACAAAGCAGGAGAATGGTATTAAATGGGCCCATTTCCAAAGAGGCAATTTGGACTCACCAGGCAGAATGTATCTCTGCTATAGTATATCATAATAATTCTAACATTTTATGATCCAGCTGACACTGGCTGTCCTATTATTTTATTCTCCTACACTTCCTAAGTACTTCAGGCGGCACCATGACACAGCGGTAGAGTTGCTGCCTTACAACGCAAGAGACCCAGGTTCAATCCTGACTAAAGGGCCTGTCCCACTTAGGCTATATTTTAGGCAACTACAGGTGACTAGGCTGGCGCCACATGGTCGCCAGGGTGTCGCCTGTATGGTCGTGAATAGTTTCCTCAGTCGCCCAAAGAATCTTTCTGGTCGCCGCTGGATTTTAAACATGTTCAAAAATTTTCAGCGACACTGGGTTGACGCCTTGACTTCTCCTGACCTACATGCTGTCGTAGGTGGTCGCCAAGTGACGTAGGTTGTCGCCGGTGCTGACTTCGGTGAATTCCATTGGCGGCTACCTACGTCAACCTGCGTCAACTGGCGACAGGTACCGACGACTGAATTGTCTTCAGGTGTCTTCAGTTGTCGCCAACAGGGTCGTAGCTTGTCACGGGTGGATGTAGGTTGACCGGTTGTCGCCTGTGTGGTCGTAGGTTGTCGTAGGTGTGGTCGTAGGTGGATGTCCTAATGGGTCGCCGGTTGTCGGTAGCTTGCCGTCGACTAGATGGTAGGTTGTCATAGACATTGTCGTAGACATTGTTGTAGGGGGGTCCAGTCGGCGGTTTTTTCGGCGACCTGCTACAACCATGACAGTAGCCGGCAGTCACCTAAAAAATCACCTAAGTGGGACAGGCCCTTAAGGGTGTTGTTTGTGAGGAGTTTGCAAGTTCGCCCTGTGACCACGTGGGTTTTCTCCGGGAACCTCCGGTTTCTTCCCACATTCCAAAGACATGCGGGTTTGTAGGTTAATTGGCTTCTGTAAATTGTCCCTAGTTTGTAGGGAGCGGATGAGAAAGTGGAATAACATAGAACGAGTGTGAACAGGTGATCAATGGTCAGTGCAGACTCGTTGGGCCGAAGGGCTTGTTTCCACACTATATCTCTAAAGGCAGTAGAGTGCTCGGAGATGTCCTGTGCTGCTAGATGTAAAAGTCATTTTTCATTAGCTGCAGACATTTTATAGTTTGTACCTTGATGTACTCTGGAGATTTATTTTATCAATGGCGTTCACAAAATCCAGAAGTCTGACAAACGGTTCAGAACTCCAGGTTAGTTCCGATCATGGAATGTAAATGTACATCATGTTGATGTAAAAATGCAAGTCACATCGTACAAAAAGCATTGTCAACATCTTTAATGACCACAGGCCTCACACAAGGTGATGTTTAGCTGAGGTTCCCCCATTGCTTAGTTTAGTTTATTGTTACACGTACCGAGGTACAGTGGCTTTAGAACATTACACCGTGACAATGGAGCAGAATTAGGCCATTCACAAAATCGGCCATTGAATCATGGCTGATTACTATTCCCTCTCAACCCCATTCTCCTGCCTTCTCCACATATCCTTTAATCAAGAACCGGTCAATCTCTGCTTTAAAAATGAGAACGTTTAGAGTGAAATGGGCCAAAGGATATTTTTTGAGACGTTTATAATAGTTATGCAGTTGCAGAGTAACAATTATTTGATAATTCCACATTATTTAAATATGGTGGGAAATCAGAGTTGAAATTTCACATTCCATTCTAATAAATATAATGACATTTTGACACAATTTTATACACTTTAATACTAACATTATATTTCAAACATATTTTGCATAAAACTATTTTATGAGTGTGTTTTGATGTGACAATTTTGACCAAAGAGTGGAGTTATAATGCAGCTTGCGCAAAAAAAAAAAGAATTTAAAAGTAAACAATATTCTAACATTTATTCCGTAGAAAATACAGGTTCTTGCCAAGGAGACCTGCACGGTTTGCCGAAAGATAGTGTATCCCATGGAATGCCTGACCGCAGACAAACAAATCTTTCATAAGTCCTGTTTCCGTTGCCATTATTGTAACAGTAAGTTAAGGTAGGTTCCTTATCTCTAACTGTCTTTATAACATTTGTCAGATTGATTACATAATTTTGGTTTGCAATAGGTTTAAGCTTTTAGAGTTTAGAGATACAGCGCGGAAACAGGACTGTTGGCCCACCAAGTCCATGATGATCAGCGATCATCCCATGCACTAGCACTATCCTACACTCTAGGAACAATTTACAATTTACAGAAGCCAATTAACATACAAATCTGTACATCCTTAGAGTGCCAGAGGAAACCGGAGCACCTGGAGAAAATCCCATGCGGTCACAGAGAATGTACAAACTCCACATAGACAGCACCCGTAGTCAGGATCGAACTCTGGTCTCTGGCGCTGTAAGGCAACATAGAATAATAGGTGCAGGAGTAGGCCATTCGGCCCTTCGAGCCAGTACCGCCATTCAATATGATCATGGCTGATCTACTGCAACTCTACTGCTGCTCCACTGTACCGCCCAAGTGTCGCGGGTAGATAAGGCGATGAAGAAGGTTTTTGGCATGCCGTCCAAAATCAGTCAGGGAATTAAGTATAGAAGTTGGGATGTTACGTTTTACAAGACATTGGTGAGATGCACTTGGAGTATTGTGTTCAGTTTTGATCACCCCGCTATAGAAGGATGCCAACAAGATGGAAAGAGCACAGAGAAGATTTGAAATGATATTGCCAGGATTTAAGAGGCTGGGTTATAGTGTTGGGCAGCCTTGGACTCTATTCCTTGGAGCACAGGAGGCTGAGAGGTGATCTTATAAATGTATAAAATCATGAGGAGAATAGATGGCTTGGGAAACAAGAACCAGAGGACATGTTTAAGGTGAGAGAGGAAAGATTTAATAAGTGTTTAAGAAGGAACTGCAGATGCTGGAAAATCGAAGGTACACAAAAATGCTGGAGAAACTCAGCGGGTGCAGCAGCATCTATGGAGCGAAGGAGATAGGCAACGTTTCGGGCCGAAACGTTGCCTATCTTCTTCGCTCCATAGATGCTGCTGCTCCCGCTGAGTTTCTCCAGCATTTTTATGTACCTAAAATTTAATAAGTACCTGAGGGGCATCTTTTTCACACAGAGGGTGGTTTATATATGGAACGAGTTGCCAGAAGAAGTAGTTGTGTCAGGTATAATGACCACAGTTAAAAGACACTTGGATAGGTTCATGGATAGGAAAGGTTTAGAGGGACATAGACCAAAATAGGTGCAGGAGTAGGCCATTCGGCCCTTTGGCAAATGGGACTAGAGTAGAAAAGGACATTGTGGTCAGTATGGATGAGTTGTGCCGAAGGGCCTGTTTCCGTGCTGTATGACTCTATGACTCTGTGACTCTTAAAACCAAAATGCACTAAAAGAGGTCGGTAAGCACCTTTCATCTTCATGAATAAAATACTTAGTTCATATTAATTAACTGAAACTTGAATTAATTAAAAGAGATTCAACTTTTAAATCTCGTGCATTAAGCAAACACATGTCTTATGTAAAAGTAAGGGAACTATTTGACTTTAACTAAATGAGAGTAAGTCTGAGGTCATCCTTCTCGGCCCCTCGGACTCAATCAAAATGATAGCAGGCAGCCTTGGAAGCCTTACCCCACTACTCAAACCTCACGTCAAAAACCTCGGCGTGATATTTGACTCAGCACTGAAATTTGACAAACAAGTCAATGCCGTGGTAAAAGCTAGCTTCTTTCAGCTTCGGACGATAGCTAAAATAAAACAATTCCTCCACTTTGATGACCTCGAAAAGATCATCCACACATTTATCTCCTCCCACCTAGATTACTGCAACTCTCTTTACACTGGCATCAGCCAATCATCCCTGTCCCGCCTGCAACTGGTCCAAAACGCCGCAGCGAGACTCCTGACGGGCACCCGAAAAAGGGACCTCTTCACCCCGATCCTGGCCTCTCTCCACTGGCTCCCTGTGCGGTTCCGTATACATTTCAAGACCCTCCTCTATGTCTACAAAGCCCTCAATGGGCTTGCCCCCTCCTACATTAAAAGTCTTCTCACCCATCACTCCACCTCCAGGTCCCTCAGATCGGCCGACTTGGGGTTACTGAACATCTCGCGGTCTAGGCATAAGCTTAGGGGCGACCGCGTTGCGGTTGCAGCTCCTAGACTGTGGAACAGCATCCCCCTTCCCATCAGAACTGCCCCCTCCATCGACTCCTTTAAGTCAAGACTAAAAAGTTATCTATACTCCCATGCCTTTCCTGACGTCCACTGAGCGAGTGCTATATGTATATATGTATGTAGTTTGTTTATACTATTCTTATAACAAATGTAAAGCACTTTGGCCAACGAGAGTTGTTTTTTAAATGTGCTATATAAATAAATGTGACTTGACTTGAATGTGACTTAACTGAAGATTACTGAATGTCTGTACATTTGCCAATAATGAGGTTGATGAGGTTCAATTGTTCTTTTTCACTGCAGTCTTGGAAATTACGCATCTCTCCATGGACATATATACTGCAAACCCCACTTTAAGCAGCTTTTCAAATCCAAAGGCAACTATGATGAAGGTTTTGGCCATACACCTTCCAAAGGAAGCCGGACCATCAACGGTCAAAGCAACTTCTCTGTTGATAAAAATTCTCCAGGCAATAAAACAGTCACTGACTCAACCACAAGTCTGAAAGCCATTAGCGACAAAGAGAACCAGTTAGCTGATGCACATGAGGCAGAACCATTGGCCAGGGACATGGAGGAAGTGTTGAAGAGTTCTCCCGATCAAATGAAAGCGGCAGCAGATAGAAATAAGTTAAACATCAACTGGCCTCCTTCCACTGACGCAAGTAGGAAAATGTTCAGTATTGAAGAGGAGGTGAAGGTGACCAAACCAAAGTGGCCCCCAGAAGGTTCCAGTCCACAACCAGTGAATTCTAAGGTCAACACGTTTGAGGAACAAGCAGACAGTGTCTCTCATGACAATCATTCTGCTGGTATTGAGAAGGAAAATAAGGCACAGATTGAGGTGAATGGTGAGGAGAATGTGGAGGTGGAATTGAATGTTGAAGATAAAGACGAGGTATGTGTAAATGGAGCAGGGGATGTGCGTAATGGAGGTCTGAAAGAGTACAAAGGAAAAGTTGTTACCGCTGAAGAACCAATGGCTGTAAGTGCGAAGGAAAGTGAAAATTATCTTGAAGATTTTAATTCCAATAATAATAATAATAATAATTATGGGGATTTGCAACAAGTTGACTTATTGCAATTTGATGACACAACTGAAGACTCTTCAATCAACTTCATCCCAGATCAGAACCTGGCAAAAGACCCAACACAACCACAGAGCAGACTCTTCTGTGAGGAATCAGATGGGAATGTTTCAACAGATCTGGTCAGACAGTTGGATGTTTATTTGTTAGACCTTGATGTGAAACAGTTGGTTAGTGGTTCTGAAGAAGATGCTCCTCATGCCAATTTAACTAGTGATTCATATGGTGAGAGCTTTTTAACTCCAGTGAAAGAACCTGAAGAGGAAAGCAATGATGTCTCAGATGGAATAGCGAATAAGCCAAAAGATGCTGAATCTCAGTTCTCATCCACTCATCAAAATTCAGGAGAAGGTCATTTCCTAGATTCCTGTCCATCAGAACCTGCAGCCATGGGTTGTATTGGCAACCAAATCGAATATTTTTCACATGACCTCCTCGATATTGAAATTAAACCGGATGTATCAGAGGGTGAAGCACCACCTCACAATATTCTGCCATCCGAGCACAAATCGGATCAACTCTCTGATACTGGCCTTACAAACAAAGAGTCGCCGCCTCTAACAGTGGAAGAACAAATCAAGAGAAATAGATGCTATGATGAAGATGATGAATGAAAAGTAATGAAGCCTTTAAATAACACAAAGGATGAATTCTGAGATGTTTTTAATTGAGTTATCGATTCTGCTTGTTTCTCATCACAATTTCAAATGTACACAAATCCTTGATGGTAATATGCTTTATCAGAGTTTTCAGTATATAGTTTCATGGAGGGGAAAAAAATCATCTTACATTGTCTATGCAATGATGGGATAATGTTAAATTTTATATTAGTCCATGCTGTTGTTTTTAAGATTTGCTGATGAGTTATCTCTTCTGCTGTACAAAACCACTTTAAATGTTCATAAAGCACCTGGAGTGCTGAATACGAATACTTTTACAACATTATGATAATTTTATTGTCAGAGCCATTGCTCATCATTACCGCAGTTTTGTTAATTTCTTTGAACTTTATTTTTAATTCCTCCAGATACATCCACAATATTCAATGCAACAAACCCACAAATCATTAATCGGCTTCTGGATTATAAATTTATAATTTCAAATTTTTTAGTTGCTTGTTTCTCCTATATATTTCTTTTCATTCTTTAGTAAATTGTAATCGCTGCTTTTGTGGGTTTTTAAATGCACAATAAAATGCTATATTCATAACACGTTCTCGATTTCCATAGCTATTTGAAAATAATCTAAATGTTACGTTAGTTTAACAAACACAAAATGTTCAGGTAAGATCTACTGGACAAATAATCAAATGGTGTTGAACATGGACTGTGAAGCTCATATAAGTCTGAAGAAGAGTCCCGACCTGAAACATTCCCTATCCATGTTCTCCAAAGATGCTGCCTGTCCCGCTGAGCTACACCTGCTTTTTGTGCCTTTGTCCAGAGATGCTGTCTGACCCACTGAGCTACACCTGCTTTTTGTGTCTTTGTCCAGAGATGCTGTCTGACCCGCTGAGTTACTGCAGCACTTGTACTGTTTTTTTCTTGTAAACCAGCATTTTTGCAGCTCCTTGTTTCTACAAACATGTTGGTGACTTAACACAATATTCCATCCCAACCATGGAAGGTTGGAGTTGTATAAGACGTTGATGAGACCTCATTTATGGTATTGTGTTCAGTTCTGGGCACCATGTTATAGGAAAGATATTGTCAAGCTTGAAAGGGTTCAGTGAAGATTTACGAGGATGTTGCCAGGACTAGAGGGTCTGAGCTATAGGGAGAAGTTGAGTAGGCTGGGTCTCTATTCCTTGGAGCGCAGCGGGATGAGGGGTGATCTTATAGAGGTGTATAAGATCATGAGAGGAATAAATCGGGTAGAAGCACAGAATCTCTTGCCCAGAGTAGGGGAATTGAGGACCAGAGGACATAGGTTCAAAGTGAAGGGGAAAAGCTTTAATAGGAATCTGAGGGGTAACTTTTTCACACAAAGGGTGGTGGGTGTATGGAACAAGTTGCCAGAGGAGGTAGTTGAGGCTGGGACTATCCCAACGTTTAAAAAACAGTTAGACAGGTACATGGATAGGACAAGTTTGGAGGGATATGGACCAAACGCAGTCAGGTGGGATTCGTGTAGCTGGGACATGTTGGCCGGTGAGGTCGCATGTTGGGCCGAAGGGCCTGTCTGCACACAGTATCACACTATGACTTTATAACTCTAACCATTTGGCAGCACAGAATGGAACTGAGCTAAATGTTGAATAGACGCGACATTTAAAACTTCACAGGCATCGAGATTCCAGAGCATTACATCTTGAGCGCAGCAGAATGGAAGTAAATTTTTTTTAAATTATTGTTAAATGCACAAGGATGTTTTGTGGCTTTGTATGCTGGGAACGGTCTTGTGAATATCTGCGGCAGGTCATGTGCAGAGGTACATATGGAGAAAGCTGGTACGTGCATGAGCAGATGCGTACGGCACGTCACCAACCCATTCCTGATCATTCCCACATGTAGTCCTCTCTCACAATAACATTCGATGCTACAGATAGTTCTCTCTCAAGGCCATCTGGTATTCTTCCTCTCCCTTTAGAGATACGGCATGGAAACAGGCCCTTCGGCCCAACGAGTCCACACTGACCAGCGATTACCCTGCGCACTAACATTATCCCACAAGGGACAACTTACAATTTAAAGAAGCCAATTAACCTATAAACCTGCATATCTTTGGAGTGTGGGAGCAAACCAGAGCACCTGGGGAAAACCCACACAGTCACAGGGAGAACATGCAAACTCCGTACAGACAGCAGCCGTGGTCAGGATCGAACTTAGGTCTCTGGCGCTGCAAGGCAGCAGCTGTATCACTACGCCACTGTGCCCGCTCCCCTCCTCATCTGATCCTCCGTCTCTGCTGTCCCCTCCCAATCCATGTGCGCCACCTCCTTGCTCGTCCCTCTCCGCTCTCTGCTGATCTTCTCCTTCCACCAACCTGCATAATCCCCTCCTTCTGCCCCACCTCGAAAACCCTCCTCTTCTCCTGACCCTTTCCATCCTCATCCATGTGGTCTTATCTCTTCCCAATTCTCTTCCCTCTGTCTGGTCCAAGTGAGCCCCTCCCACCTTAAGGGTGGCACAGCAGGTGGAGCTACCACCTGACAGCACCAGAGACGAGGGTTCAATTCTGACCTTGGTGGTTGTTTGTGTGTGAAGTTTGCAAGTTCTCCCTGTAACCACATGGGCTTCCTCCCACATCCCAAGCACGTGTGGGTTTGTAGGTTAATTGGCCTCTGTAAATATCCCCCTAGTGTGTAGGGAGTGGATTAGAAAGTGGGATAACATAGAATTAGATGATTGGTGTGGACTTGATGGGCTGAAGGGCCTGTTGTATCTCTAAACTAAACTAAACTAAATTAAACTAAACTAAACAAAACTAATGCTGAATAATCCTCTTCCAAATCTGCTCAGAAACATAATTTCCTCTGAATGATCTATTGCCTGCATTGGCAGAATGCAGAATGTGAGCTTTCTTGTGCCATGCCTATTATTCTACACATGATGCCTCATGCCTTGCATGCAATACAGTATTGTTGCCAGAAGACCTCAGACAAAGCTAATGAACTCCCTAGTTTAACATGCACCTTCCATCACATTGCAATTTCTAAACATTGAGTTGGTGAAACATATGGCATTTTGGAAAGATGAAAATGCTTGCATCTAGAGTCATCGATCGAGTCACAGCACATGAACAGGCCCTGCGGCCCACACCAACCAAAATACTAGCCTATATCCCTCTAAACCTTTCCTGTCCATGTCTGTGTCCAAATGTTTTTTAAATGTTGTTATAGTACCTACCTCATCTACCTCCTCTGGCAGCTTGTTCCATGTACTGTGAGTGAAAAAGATGTCCCTCAGGTTCCTGTTAAATCTTTCCCCCCTCACCTTAAACCTATGTCCTCTAGTTCTTGATTGCCCTGTCCTGCGTAAAAGACTCTGTACCTTCACCCTTTCTGTTGCCTTCATGAACAAGGTGGGCCTAAGGGGCCAAATGCAGGCAAATGGGACTAGCCCAGTATTTTAACTTGGTGGGCATGGACGAGAAACAGAGAGAGACTGTTTTATTGTCATATGTACCGAAATAAAACAATGAATTTCTTACAGTACTTGCAACAGCACAACAGATATGTAAACATCGTACTCTGTAAAAGCCGTAATAAACAACAAAATATAATTCAGTTTATATTTAAAAAACAGACAAATAAATAGACAACAGTAATGCTAAGAAAAAGATCGATGCCCCCAAGTCTATGTAGTTTGAAGCCTATTTGGAAATTGTAGCTTTTAATAGCCTGATGGTTGTAGGGAAGAAGCTGTTTCTGAATCTGGATGTTAGAGTTTTCAGTATTTACCTATGTAAACATAGTACTCTGTAAGATGGGCCAAAGGGCCTGCTCGTGTGCTGTACAGCTCTATGACTCTGGATGACGCAGGTATGAAACCAATGGCGGAGTAGTGGGAAGCCTCATGCAGAGTTATAGAACAGAAGCCTGGATGCATCTGCTGGGTGTACCTGCTGGCTGTATCTGCTGAGTGTATCTGCTGGCTGTACCTGCTGGCCGTACCTGCTGGCCGTACCTGCTGGCCGTACCTGCTGGCCGTACCTGCTGGCCGTACCTGCTGGCCGTACCTGCTGGCCGTACCTGCTGGCCGTACCTGCTGGCCGTACCTGCTGGCCGTACCTGCTGGCCGTACCTGCTGGCCGTACCTGCTGGCCGTACCTGCTGGCCGTACCTGCTGGCCGTACCTGCTGGCTGTACCTGCTGGCCGTACCTGCTGGCCGTACCTGCTGGCTGTATCTGCTGAGTGTACCTGTTGGGTGTATTAACTGGCTATATCTGCCGGCTGTATTTCCAGGGTGTATCAGCTGGCTGTATCTGCTGGTTGTATCTGCTTCTCCAGTTCTCTGGCTGCAAACTTCGTAATCTGCTGCTTGAAGTATTTCCATCCAGATCAGCCTGACAGTAAAGAGCAATGCACCAGGGTTGGCATAGCCAGCCAAGATCCACAGCCCTTGAATCAATACAGGACCAAGGATCGAGCCTCCCTTCACTGACCCTGCCCATCCACTATTGAAAATGAGCATCTTGGACATTTACCAACAAACTTGGGTGGGAGTTGTGTGATCCTAAAGCTAGCAGGCTGTGAATGGTAATCATGTTTGCCAACATAAAACTCTGGCATCTATCAGATAATGTGGAAAATTGCCCAAGTGTGTCCCATTAACAAAAGCAGGTCGGATCCACCTCAGCAAATTACCACTCTTCAGCCCAATGATGTTAGCTGCTGCCGACAGTGGCTTCCAGTGGCACTGTCCACCTGTAACTTACTCACTCATTCGAGTTTCACCGGGACAAGTCAGTTCCACACCTCATCACAACCTGGGTCGAAACATGGAGCAAAGAGCAAAATTCTGTAGGTGAATCAAAGTTCCAAACCTTCTCAAGATGTTTGACACCACCCAGGATAACTGTGCACCCTCTGGGGGTGTTAGACTTCTCTACCTTATCCATGCCCATCATGAGTTTATATATATCTGTATAACATCACACCTCATGGATGAGGATGAGGGGAGATCTCATAGAGGTATACAAAATCACGAGATAAATAGATTGGGTAGATGCACAGTCTTTCACCCAGAGTAGGGGAATCAAGGACCAGAGGATATACGGTAGGTTCAAGATGGGGAAAAGATTTAATAGGAATCCGAGAGGTAGCTTTTTCACACAGAGAGTGGTGGGTGTATGGAACAAGCTGCCAGAGGAGGTAGTTGAGGCTGGGACTATCCCATTGTTTAAGAAACAGTTGGACAGGTGTATGGATATGACAGGTTTGGAGGGTTATGGTCTAAGCAAAAGCAAGTGGGACTAGGGTAGCTGGACATTGTTGGCTGGTGTGGGTGAGTTGAGCCGAAGGGCCTGTTTCTACACTGTATCATTCTATGACTCTATGACTCAACCTCCTACGCTCCAGGGGGAAAAATCCCCAGCCTACACAGCCTCTCCTTATAATTCAAGTCTCCAGTCTATAGAGTTTAGGCTTTAGAGATACAGCACAGAAACAGCCTTTGGCCCATCTTGTCCACACCAACCGGCGATCATCTCATACACTAGCATTATCCTATACACTAGGGACAATTTACAATTTACAGAAGCCAATTAACCTACAAATCTATATGTCTTTGGGATGATGGAGGTGACGGGAGCACCTGGAGGTCATAGGGAGAACGTGCATACAGACAACACCCATAGTCAGGATTGAACCCGGTCTCTGGCGCTGTAAGGCAGCAACTCTACCGCTGCGCCACCGTGCCATCCAGTCTCGTTATGTCGTTGTGAATCTCTTCTGCACACTTTCCAACTTGATGACATTCTTCCTATAGCTGGGCAACCAGATCCCCACACAATACTCCAAGTGTGGTCTCACCAACGACTTATGCAGCCGCAATGTGACGTTCCACCTCAAAGTACTCATTGACCTGACCAATGAAGGCAAGCTTGACAAACACCTTTGTTACCATGTGTAGGAAGGAACTGCAGATGCTGGTTTATACTGAGATAGACACAAAGTGCTGGAGCAACTCAGCAGGTCAGGCAGCATCTCTGACGAAAAGGAACAGGTGATGTTTCAGGTCGGGACCCATTCTTCAGAGTTGACCTTCTTCACCATCCTCAAACAATGGGATAGTCCCAGCCTCAACTACCTCCTCTGGCAGCTTGTTGCCACTTTCAAGGAAAAGTATACCTGTACCCTAGGTCTCTCTGCTCTACAACACTCTCCAGGCCGTTATCATTTACAGTGTGATACAAACCCTGGCTTGACATAGAATATCAAAACACCTTGCACTTGTCCATTAAGTATTCCTACATCTCCAAGACATGTCAGGAGAGAGAAGGATTACCCTCCACTCACCTGGAGGGACACCGGTCTATCAACTCTCAAGAAGATGAACATGATCCAAACCATCTGAGAAGTACGTCATCAATTACCCTCATCCATTGATCCTTCCAATAATGGTACAAGGCAACCACTTATTTAGTTTAGTTTAGAGATACAGCATGAGAACAGGGCCTTTGGCCCACCGAGTCCATGTCAATAGACAACAGACAATTGATAATAGGTGCAGGAGTAGGCCATTCAGCCCTTCAAGCCAGCACCGCCATTCACTGTGATCATGGCTGATCATCCACAATCAGTACCCCATTCCTGCCTTCTCCCCATATCCCTTGACTCCACTATCTTTAAGAGCCCTATCTAACTCTTTCTTGAAAGCATCCAGTGAATTGGCCTCCACTGCCTTCTGAGGCAGAGAATTCCACAGATTCACAACTCTCTGGGTTGTGAATTGGGACGATTGAGAATGTGGTAGGAAACTGGAGCACCCAGAGAAAACCCACACGGTCATGGGGAGAACGTACAAACTCCATACAGATAGCAGCCGTAGTCGGGGTCAAACCCGCGTGTCTGGCACTGTGAGGCAGTAACTCTACCGCTGCGCCACTATGCGGCCCCTCATCTATCCATCAATCAACTTTCTATACTTGGAATGTTTATTAAGTTATTGCATATCGAGGAGTTTGCAACAAATATTGGCCTTATTAGAAAACAGTATAAACATGGGATGTAAACAAACATTACCTTGACAGGTTTTATAAGACTAGTGCTTGGATCCAGCAAGTGTCAACATCAAACTGCACCAAGCTACTATTGTGTCATCATAATTTGTAATACTAATTGTCCGCCTGTGTTAAGAGCTGATGTCCTTGATAATGTAAGAATAATTAGTTCATATCTAAACTCTATTAGATCAATGTTTAGACTTCCCAAATTGTGTTATTATAATTCTGGTTGTCATCCGATTAATAATCTGAAACTGAGTATACATGTAACTGGGGGTACACAAAATTACTGGAGAAACTCAGCGGGTGCAGCAGCATCTATGGAGCGAAGGAAATAGGCGACGTTTCGGGCCGAACCCCTTCTTCAGACTCACACTCCTCAAGGTATACATGTAACTATTGAGTCCCAATCATCGTGGGCCCTGGTGACATGGTGGTGCAGCGGTAGAGTTGCTAGTTTACAGCGCCAGAGACCCAGGTTCAATCCTGTCTGCGGGTGCTGTCTGTATGGAGTTTGCACGTTCTCCCTGGATTTTCTCCAGGTGCTCCGGTTTCCTCCCACACTCCAAAGACCTACAGCTTAGTAGGTTAATTGGCTGAAGTCCCACACCACCAGGTTCAGAAACAGCTACTTTCCTGCAACCATCAGATTCTTGAACTGACCTAGGCAGCTTTTAAACAAAACACAAAGTGCTGGAGGAACTCAGCGGGCCAGGCTGCATTTGGGGAGGGAATGGACAGGCAACGTTTTGGGTTGGGACCTTCAGATCTCCTCCTCCTGGACTCTTCCAGTCAGTCTTCTACCCTCTCTGGACCTTTCCTTTTCCAAGTGCCGCCCAGTCTGGAGAAGGATCCCATCCCAAAATACTGTCCGTCCATTCAATCCATAGATGCTGCCTGATCTACCGAGTTCCGCCAGCACTCTGCAGTTCCTTGTGCTACATTTTACTGCACAACTTGATCCTCAGCAACAGAACTCTATTAGGACTACCTCTTGCACTACCATGGACTTTTTTTTATTGGAAAGGTTGCAGAGAAGATTTATGAATGCTGCTTGCTGCAAACAGACCAATTCAGTTTTTCCAAAGTTGTACTGTTCCATACATTGGTCTCCAACTAAAATGAAGTTAGTAATAGAGTGTTGTAAGCTAACTTTTCTAATGTGGTACAAACTTCCTAGGAAACGTATGAAAAAGCATTTTACAGTGCAAGCAGTCTATTTAGTAGCCATGTTTGACTCTATTGACATTATTTAAGCAGACCTTTAAAATAACTTGCTGATTCAGTTGATGTCATTCATGGAGTTGAATCGATTGGTAACCTCTATTTAGTTGTACAATCCTAGTAAAAGTTATTGCCAAATTTATGAAAAAGTAGTCTACATACTGCAAGCAGACTTGTTAGTAGTTTCTAATATGGAGTAGCTATGTTACATTCAACTGCCAATTTTTAAGCAGACCTTTCCATTAACCCAATAACCTGCTGTAACCTAGTTTAGTTGATGTAAATCCTAATGTTGAATCGAGGGCGGCACAGTGGCACAATTGTAAAGTTGCTGCCTTACGGCACCAGAGACCCTGACTATGGGTGTTGTCTGTATGGGGTTTGTACGTTCTCCCTGTGACTGCGTGGGTTTTCTCCGGGTGCTCCGGTTTCCTACCACATAAGTGGTACAGGTTTGCAGGTTATTTGACCAGTAAAATTGTAAATTGTCCCTAGGGTGTAGTATAGTGCTGGTGCACGGGATGATCGCTGGTCGATGCAGACACAATGGGCCGAAGGGCCTGTTTCTGCGCTGTATCTCCAAAAGATTGGAAACGTTCATTTGGGTGTACAACCTCCCTCGGGAAAGTTATTCCCGTCCATAGGAAAAATCAATCTAATTACTGCTAACAGTCAACGAAGACAATCTCATACAGAGCAGAGATATCACATTCAATTGCACAAATTGAAGCAGACCTTTATAATAACCTATTGTACACTAGTTTACTTGACATCATTCATGCTGTTGAATCCAGTGGAAATGTTTATTTGATTCTACAACTTTCCTACAAAATGTTATGGCCAGCTGCATGAAAAAGCATTGTACCTGCTCCAAGCCGTCTGGTTAGGCTTTTTCAATTCAGAGCAGCTGTGTTACTTTCAAATGCCACAATATGAGGAGACCTTCATGCAATTTGAGGAGACCTTGGGGCACACAGTGGTGCATCGGTACAGTTGCTGCCTTACAGTGCCAGAGACCCAAATATGACTCTGACTACGGGTGCTGTCTGTATGGCGTTTGTACATTCTCCCTGTGACCAAGTGCATTTTCTCCGAGTGGCCCTGTTGCCTCCCACACTCCAAAGCCTGAAGAAGGGTTTCGGCCCGAAACGTCGCCTATTTCCTTCGCTCCATAGATGCTGCTGCACCCGCTGAGTTTCTCCAGCATTTTTGTGTACCTCCAAAGACATGCAGGTTTGTAGGTTAATTGGATTCTGGACATTGTAAATTGTCCCCAGTGTGTAGGATAGTGCTAATGTAAAGGGTTATTTTCGATGCTGAATTGGTGGGCCGTGGGGCCTGATTCCACGCTGTTGTCTTTAAACTAAACTAAAACTAAACTAAACTAAAAACGTCTAAAGTGTAAAGTCTAAATTACCCACTGTAAACTGGTTTACTTTATGTAATTCATGGAATTGAATCATTGGAAATGTTCATTTGGTTGTACAACTTTCCTCAAAAAATGCATTACCACCTGAATGAAAAAAACATTCTTCTTAATGCAAATAGTCTGCTTGAACACTTCCACCAGAGAATAGTTCAATTGCCATTATTAAAGCAGTCCTGTAAAATAACCTGTTTTGAAATAGTTTAGTTGATGTAATCCATGGTGTTGAATGGATTGGAATCGTTTATATGGTTGTATAACTTTCCAAGGAAAAGTCATTGCTAAACATATGAAAGAGCATTATACTTACTACAAGCCGTCTATTTAGGCGTTCCCCATACAGAGTAGCAATGTTGCATTCAATTGTCATTACTTGAGCAGACCTTCATGATTGCCTGGTAAAAACTAGTTTACTATACGTATGTAATTCATGGTGTTGAATCATTTGGAGATATGTATTTTGTTGTACAACCTTCAAGAGAATAGAATCATCATCACTGGACCCAAAGTGCTTTCCCCATGACGCTCCCATCACTTGTCCTGCCTACCAATCTACTGGAACTTCATCTCACTGGCCCTCCGTTTATTCCCAATACTCCTCTCAACAAACTCCAGACCACCTTCTTCCCATTTCCTCTCCATCATCAATGTCCTTAAGCTAATCCTGTCCCTCTCCCAAGCCCAAACCTTCAGTTCCCTTCTTTCCAGATCTCGTTTTCTCATTCGTTTCCTGACCCCTATCTGACACCCATCCATCACACACTCTGACCCCACATCCTCACCTACTCCTCAACACCTAATAATTCCTCCCTGCTCTCCTTGCTCCTCTCGCTAAATCTTCACACTTTCCTCACGCCACCTTTTGGTCTCTCACAAGGAAAGGCACAAAAATGCTGGAGTAACTCAGTGGGTCAGGCAGCATTCCTCCTTCTCACTCTATGCCTGCGTTGTCTCTCACATTTCTGCATTACACAACCTCTCTGAAATAAAATAATCAATAGTTAAGATCTAATAATCCATTAGCAGCAATTCAAAACACAATGCCAATACTCCTCAGGGGCAAGCTTTGGTTTTAAGTGTTCTGGCTGTTTACCAAATTAGCAGGGTAGCTCCTGCAGTTTCTTCAGCCGAACTAAGCAATCATTTCCAGTCAGACAGAAAGAAGCTTGGAGCCTGCTCCTCGGGCAGCATTCCTGACCTGCTCCCACTTGTGAGTATGGGTTGAGGGTTGATAGGGTGAGGGATCCGGCCTGGATCTCAGGCTAAAGTAGGGGCACGATTAAGTGCATGTGTACGGCACAGAATTATGTTAGATGGAAGATGGAAGGTAGTGCAGTTAAACAAGATAGCGGTCCAGAGGACAGTCTGCTGCCATATTACTGCTTTACACAGGGATAAATCTGGGTCACAGGCAGCAGGCAGCCATGGCTTGATGAAAGACACCACGCCCAAGTCTGCAGCGACCTGCAATTTGTCCCTCATGCTGGAGATACTGGGGGAGTGATGGGGAGGGAGCTGTAGAGGTGGGCAAGACAGATAAAAGGGAACTCACTACTACTTTTCAGTCAGCAGCTACTGAAAACAGGCATAGAGATGCTCCTTAATCACTTAGGGGGTGGGTGCAGTCAGTAGTGGAAGGGGAAGTTTCAAGTGGAGGATTTATGAGCAAAGGGGAGGGTGCAAGGGTGGTGTCAGGGTGAAGAGGAAAGTGTCAGGGGAACTGTGTGAATGAATGGCGAAAATGGTGATGATTACGTGGAGGATATGAGGGTGAACGCAGTGAGGTTGTAAGAGAAGAATGAAGGGTGCGAGGGATAAAGAGAGTGTGCATGGGGACAAGGAAGGATGTCAGAGGGAAAGGGAGGGTGTGAAAGGGGAAGGAAGGGCATGCGAGAGAGAAAGGGGATGGGAGAGAAATAGAGGGCGTCAGAGAGAAATGAGGACTGTTAGTGCCTCAGAATTAAAGGACATTCCTTTAGGAAGGAGATGAGGAGGAATTTCTTTACTCTGAGGTGGCGAATCTGTGGAATTCATTGCTGCAGAAAGTTGCAGAGGACGAGTCAATGGACATAGATAGATAGAATGGAGATAGATAGATTCTTGATTAGTACGGGTGTCAGAGGTTATGGGAAGAAGGCTGGAGAATGGGGTTCCGAGGGAGAGATACAGTAGATCAGCCATGATTGAATGGCAGAGTAGACTTGATGGGCCGAATGGCCTAATTCTTTCCTATCACTTATGAACATGAACTGATGAGAGAAAAGGGAATGGAGCCAGAGAAGAAAAAGTGAGAAAGGAAGGTTGCGAAAGATGGAGGGAAGTGTGCGATAGATGAAGGAAAGGTGCGAAAGACAAAGCACGGGTGATAGAGAGAGAAAAGGAGGCCAGAGAGAAAGGAAAGGTGGGAGAGAGGAAGGAAAGGTGGGGGAGAGAGAGGAAGTGGTTTTAGGAGAGAAATAAGGGTGTGAGAGAGAAATAAAGACTGTTAGTGTGCTGGATTAAAGGGGGGCAGAGAACAGAAAAGGGGTGGGGATGAAATAAGAGCTGTAAGGATTGGGGAGCGTGAGTAGTGAGGAAAACTGAGGCTGAAAACGGAACCATGAGGGTGAAAGCGTAGATATAAATGTGAGTGAGGGCATTGGAAGGTATCATAGATTTGATGATGGTGTAAGGGTGAAGGAAGGAAAGATGAGCATGAAGAAAGGGAGTGAGCAAAGGTGAAAAAGAAGAAGTGAAGGTGAATATAAGGGTATGAAAGTGAGAGTATGAAATTGAAAGGAAGGGTATGGACGTTAATGTGCGGAGAATTTCATGCAGTTCCTTTGGCCCACTTTCAGTCAAACAGACAGAAACTGTGAGCCTGCTTCCACCAACAGCATTCCTGATTTGCTTCTACCTGTGAGTGCGGCTTAAGGCCTGAGTGGTCTGGCTAGCATCATGAGGGCACAGCTTAAGTGCAAATATAAAGCCTCCAGACACTGGGATAAGTTTGTTAGAGGGTGAGAGGAGTGCTGTTAGCAAGATGTAGTAGTCCAGGGCTCAGTTTGCTGTCGCATTGCAGTTTCTCTCCGGGCCCTGCCTGACCTGACAGCCAGCACTCAAGGTCAGCAGAATTTCACCACCACAAGCAAGGTGTGCAAGTCCACTGTTTATCTGTGGAAAGTGACCACAGGTCACAAGGACGGCCTTTATTTTCTGATGCTACCGGACCTCCATGGGCAGGAAATGAATGGCTCACAGCAGGGCCGACCTTAGGAGGTGCGGGGGCCCAATTGGGAACAATTTTGGTGAGCCCCAGGTTCCCAGCCAAGGTCTGTAGAATCATAGAAATACAAGTAAAGTCTATTATAGCCTTTATATCTCTATGGTAGAATGGAAAGTAATCAAAATGTGTGCTTAAAAAGTGCCTGCGAGTTAATGGGCCAAACAGATCTAAGCTGCTTTTTAATATAAAACTGCATACATGTAAGCCTACTAGTAACAAACAAAATGTGTAGACCACCTCTGAAAAGTACATAGTTACAATACCACTTGTTTTAGTGACTGTGAAATGAAAAAAAAAGTAATTTAATTAACTAGATCCTGGAAAACCAATAACTATTGGTGAAAAACCAGTCCAGGCATTAAATTTTGGGATTCAGCCCCATCCTACCCTTTCGAGCTTTGATTACTGCATACCTTTTTGAGTGGAAGGCTTGCTATAAAACCACGGATTTTACGATTTAACTACTTGGTTTCCCTCCCAAGTTGACTCTCTCCAACTTTCCCCACGAGAGCTCGCTTAAACCAAATAAAGCCACATCTGTTTACACATGTCATTTATTTATTCATTTATTTAAAATAATACTTGTACAGTCTGTAAATATGATTGAATAAAGCAGAAATCATATAACACCCATAATGATATACGATCATCTTTACTGCTCTTTACAGTAAATTTCCGAAAATCAGTGATTTCGTATTTCAGATATATGGTTTATATCTTGGTCACTAAAACTTACCACATTTATGGTTCTGTGACACAAAATTAATCAGCTAGTAGTAAGATCCAGTCAGCTGTGCTTACACTCGATGGAAGGGAAACTCACACCATGAGATTGAAACAAATGTAAATCTGACGACCTCTAGAAACTTTGGTCAGTCACCATGCCAAAGAAAACGGTTTTTAACAATGCGTAGTAAACTCGAGGAAACTGAGACGAGTGAGAGTAGATTACCCTAGCGCAGGGCCCCCTTAGGCGTGGGGCCCAATTGGGAGCAATTGGTCCGATTGGCTTAAGGCCGGCCATGGCTCACAGCATTCAACATAAGGTTTAGGAAGGAACTGCAGATGCTGGTTTACACCGAAGATAGACACAAAATGCTGGAGTAACTCAACATAAGGCAGCATCTCTGGTGAGAAGGAATGGGTGACATTTTGGGTTGAGTCCTTTCTTCAGACTGAGAGTCAGGAAAACTAGAGATATGAAAGGGTAAGGTGTGAAATCGACAGATCAAAGCAGACGATGTTCAGGAAATGTAGAAGGATCATTGTTGGCCGAGGGGAACTAAAAAGGCAATATGAGGAGAAAGAGATGAAATATGAAGGTTAGCTCGCCAATAATATAGACTATGCAGAAATCAAAAGGTTCAGATGGACTTGGGAGTGCTGGCACAGGATTCCCAAAGATTAATTTGTAAGTTGAATCAGTAGTACGGAAGGCAAATGAAATGTTAGAGAGGACTAGAATATAAAAACAGGGACAACAGGGACGTAATGCAGAAGCTTTAAGGGCACTGATCAGACTGCATTTGAGTATTGTGAACAGTTTGGGACAGTGAGAAATGGGGCAGGAGGGAGATAGAAAGAGGGGGGGGGGTAAGAGACGAGGTGGGTGAGAGAAAGAGGAGGCAGGGTGACAGGGCAAGGGCAGGTGTGGGTGAGATGGAAAGGGGGTCAGGGGGCGAAGAGAGGGGGCGGGGTGGGGTTGAGAGAAATGTGGACGGGGTCAGGGAGAAGGGGGGTGGGGGGGCG
Organism: Amblyraja radiata; assembly: GCF_010909765.2. Classification (NCBI taxonomy): domain Eukaryota; kingdom Metazoa; phylum Chordata; class Chondrichthyes; order Rajiformes; family Rajidae; genus Amblyraja; species Amblyraja radiata. Next base: position 37,369,302 of record NC_045962.1, read on the forward strand.
CGGTTGAGAGTGAAGGGCGGTGCGTGTGAGAGAAAAAGATGGTCATTCTTTCTCTCCAGATTCTTTCAGCCTGTGTCGCTGAGTTACTCCAGCATTTTATGTCTATCTTCTGAGAAGTTCACATTGGGAATTCCAGATTTCTGGTGCTACCTGGGGGCGGTGGTTCGTCAACTCGTGTTCATGTTCTGGTGATACATAGCATTGATGCATTGATCAGGTAAACGTTCTTCATTCAGACTGGCAACGCTCTGGAAGTGAATAAAATCAACGGGCGAGCAAGGCGATGGGCGATACTTTGATGTGAACCCAGATTGCTAGAGCGAATTCCCGGCAGTCTGCGAAATGAGCACATGGGGAAGTCTAGCGTGACCGAGCTGTGGTCAGTCCAACACTTGCTCAGCGCATTGACCTCTCCACCCATTTCACAACAGAGAGGCAAGAAACTTTTTCTGAAGCAAAAACAAGATTGCAGGCGATTCCAAAGAAGCTCTCCAGCCGGAATATGCGCTTTGAGTAGCAGCGGTGTTCTCCAAACGGGTTGTCTTTCAGCAGTTTGTGTCATGTTTTTACAATAGGTTCGCCAACCGTTAGCAAGTCACGCTGTGGCAGGTCGGGGGCATAAACTGGATCTTCATCCCGGCTTTCTGAAGCATCTAGAAGAATTCAAACATGGGGGGTTCCTACCGATGACGAACTTTTGTGGCAGGAGGCGATCTTTGTTCAAGACTGAAAATCTCTTCAAAGTTTGTGAGAGCAGGTGAGATATTATGGAGTGTTTGTGGTTAGGTAAGAATGTATTTCATCCTCAAAAATTAAACGCATATGTCAATTTCTCGCAAGCACACAGTGCTATCCATTGGAAACATTCTGGGTGAAAAAGGCTGAACATAGAGATTTTAAAAAGTAAAGTGGAATCATCAAACCGCATGAATTAAGTTATCGATAATCAGCGGGCATTTGTTGATTGGCTTTATTTCGCCAATAAATAAACAGCGCATTGCCTTACAGAAGTATCTGCAACTGGTAACAAGTTCTGCTTTCTGGGAGCATTGAGCAGTCCGTTAATTTCCTTGAACCCAGTCAAACTGTCGCAGTCCAGCTATTGCTTGCAAATTGCCCCGAACTCATCTTGGTTTGGCCTCCCTGTTATAGGAAGGAAACTTTTTCACAAAGAGGGTGGTGGGTATATGGAATAAGCTGCCAGACGAGGTAGTTGCGGTAGAAACTAAAACATTTAAAAGGCATTTGGACAGATACCCCGATAGGCAAGTTTCAGAGGGATCTGGGCCAAATGCAGGCAGGTGGGACTCTTGTAAACGGGGCATCTTGGTCGGCATGGGCAAGCTGGGCCGAAGGGCCCGTTTCCATGCTGTATGACTGTGACTATCTGTAGCAGCAAACATACGCTAAACACTGAAGTTTGGGTGCGTTTACAAGGCCACACGAGAAACTGGTGTATGATTTTCGAGCACTTGCTGTTTAGACGTTCTGCACAGTGATGTGAAATGGCAACAAGACAATGTCTTTCTGCAGAGTCTCCCTTCCAGTGATCGATGTGAACTTGAATGATGGTTGGAGCTGAATCAGCGTCCACCGCCATGTTTTCCAGATATATTTCCTGACCCGCTGAATTACTCCAGCACTCTAGTGTCCTATCCACCACCATTAACCACTGGCCTCCAGTATCCACAGCGCAGCCTAGCTACACTACATGTCCATGTCCATCCCTACCAAGAGAGGAAACCTCCCTCTGAAAGGCCTGACCAGAGACTCCCAGAATGACAGCTGGTCTCCCAGCAGGCCATCTCCAGCTGCCTCCATCCTTCCACGGACTCCGTTAGATGAGGCCAGTGTCTGACCGTAGCCGCTGTGAGAACTGTGGATTTAGCAATTATAAGATAAATAGTACCCTCTTGGTTGTGGTTTTGAATTGGGCAGTAGATGCTCAGTGCAGTGCCAGCCACCCCCTGCCACTGGTAGTAGTTCTGAAGTACTTTTTACAGCAGCAATAAATCTGGACCAAATCACCAGTATACAAAGGTGTTGGAAGGAAGTGTGGGTCACAGTCATAGAGTGATACATCGTGGAAACAGGCCCTTCAGCCCAACATGCCCACAACGGCCAAGCTACACTAGTCTCACCTGCCTGCGTTAGATCCCTCCAAACCTGTTCTATTTGTGTACCTGTCTAACTGTTTCTTAACTGTTGGGATAGTCCCAGCCTCAACTGGCAGCTCGCCATCTTTTGTGTGAAAAAGTTACCCCTCAGATTCCTATTAAATCTTTTTCCCTTCACCTTAAACCTATGTCCTCTGGTCCTCGATTCAACTACTCTTGGCAAGAGACTCCCTTCTACCCAATCTATTCCTCTCATGATTTTATACGACTCTATAAGATCCCCCTCATCCTCCTGCACTCCAAGGAATAGAGCCCCAGCCTACTCAACCTCTCCCTATAGCTCAGACCTTCTCGTGCTGGCAATATCCTTGGAAATCTTCTCTGCACTCATTCCAGCTTAACAACATCTTCCTTTCTCTGGTCAGGTCTGCCAAGAACTGAACACAATACTCTAAAATCGGCCGCACCAACGTCTTACACAACTGCAACATGACCTCCCAACTTCTATACTCAATACTCTGACTGATGCAGGCCAATGTGCCAAAAGCCTTTTTGACCACCCTATCTACCTGTGACTCTACCTTCAAGGAACCATGCACCTGCACTCCTAGATCCCTGTGCTCTACAGTACCCCATAGAGCCCTACCATTCACTGTGTAGGTCCTGCCCATGTTAGACTTCCCAAGATGTAATGCCTCACATTTCTCTGTGATGCCTTCCGGTGCTGGTTTATACCAAAGTTAGACACAAAGTGCTGGAGTGGCGGCACAGAGGCACAGCGGTAGAGTTGCTGCCTTAAAGCGCCAGAGATCCGGGTTCAATCCTGACTATGGGTGCTTGTCTATACGTTCTCCCCGTGACCTGCATTAGTGTTGCTCGGGTGCTCTGGTAGCCTCCCACACTCAAAAGACGTATGGGTGTGAAGGTTAATTTGCTTGTATAAATATAAAATTGTCCATAGTGTGTGTTGGATAGCATTAGTGTGCAGGGATCGCTGGTCAGCACTGACTTGGTGGTTAACTCAGTGGTTAGTTAACCTAAACTAACTAAATTCAGTGGGTTAGATAGCTTCTCTGGAGAAAAAGGATAGGTGGCAGTTGGGTCAGGTCAGTCTAAAGAAGGGTATTGACCCTAACCTTTATCTCTAGAAGTGCTGCCTGACCCATTGAGTCACTCCAGCATTTTGTGTCTAACTTTCTAAACTGTGAGGCCTGTTGTATGGAAGAGATTGCAAACCATTCAGAAATGGGAACTTGGAATTCAGCAGAGAGCCCAGCTTCTCACCTAAACAAGATGCCACAAATACATTTGCCAGTGTCTTGGCTAACAATTGCTTAAACAATTGAATAAAGAATCTTTATTCTTGTAGATTCACATCCGACATCCTTGATCACTTCCAGTTTCCCTTTAGCCAAAATATTTGCTTGAAATTCCTTTGCAGATTCCTAGGTGTGTGCTGAGAGAACATACTTAAGGTCCTAATTCTAGTTTATAGATGCATAGTTTTAAATTAACAGAAAAAATCAAGAGGGACAAAGAGTAGAAAAGAAAGGTTAGTCCTCAATGTGGATGGGAACTGAAAGTATGCTGGAGGCATATTGATAATAAAAGGGTCGTACATCGAGGATGTAGCCTATTCAGAACAAAAATGGGAGCTCTTCCATCAATGCCAAAGACTGTGCTTACTGCAAAATAAATGCTTTATGATAGTTAGTATAGCTTTGTGCATGGGAAATCACGTCTCAAAAGTAGTTTTGAGTTATTTGAGGCAGTAACCAAGAAGGTAGATAATTGTACGGCTATATCTGGTCAATATGGATTTCAGCAAGGCTTTAGATAGAGTTTGTTATGATAGAGTACTCTGGAAGGTTAGATCACATACTGTATGATCCATGGAGAGCAAGCTAATTGGATGTATAATTGGCTTGATGGTAGGAAACAGGGTGATGGTTGAAGGATTCTTCTCGGACTGGAGGCAGTGAGTTGTAGTGTGCCTCACGAGTTGTTGCTGAGCCTTTGTTGTTTGTCATCTATGTCAATGACGTGGATGAGAATGTGAAAGGTATGGTTTGTAAATTTGCTGGTGACGCTAAAATAGGCAGTATTGTAGCTGTGAAGAAGATTATTAACAATTGCAGAGACCTTGAACCGCTGGGGAAGTGGGCTGAGGTGCAGTAAATGATAAAATTCAGATAAATGCATGTTGATGCATTTGGAATCTCAAACCAGAGCAGTGCCCCTCATGCACTCTTTAAAACTTTATCCTCTCACCTTGTCTATGCCTTCTAGACTCCCTTACTCTAAAACAATATTGTAACTCTACCTAGAGCTCTCATGATTTTGTATGCATCTATAAGGTCCACTTAATCTCCCATATTCCAGAGGAAAAAATCCCAGACTCTAGTTTCTCCTTGTATCTCAAGGCCTACAGTTGGAGCAACATAATTAAGAATTTTTTCCTGCACCTTTTCCAGCTTATAGCTTCCCACATCTGAGCGAGTAGAATTGCACAGGATGCTCCAAGCACGGCCTCACAAGCGACGTACTTTTGTAACATGATTTTCCAACTCCACTACTTAATCACCCTGACCAATAAAGGCAGGCGTGCCAAATGCCTTCTTTACTACCCTGTCCATTTGTGTTGCCACTTTCACGTAACTATGTACCTGTACCCCTCAGTCTCTCTAATCAGGGCTCCACTATTTATTGTATCAGACCTGCCCTGATTTGACTCACCAAAATACAAAGCCTTGCATGTGAGTGAGTTAAATTCCCTATGACAAAACTCGGCCCACTGATCTAGATTTAAGTCCTGATGATTATCTTCACTTTCCATTGGGAAATGTTGATGTTCAAGGGCACAAGAGTATCCTTTTAAGCAAACCAATGTATGCCAACATGCAATGGCCGCAGACATTTATGAAGAAAAATAACATTTTTTGCTGGATTATTTGGATACATGGAAAAATATATCTTACTGGTTATAACAGGCATTGGAAAGTATACACCTGGAACATTAGAGTCTGCACATCATAAAGCCCCTCAACCCAACTCATTCGTGCCGACAAAGATTTATGTGTTCTAGTCGCTTTAGCCTATATTTGGCCCATATCCCTCCAAACATTTCCTATCCATGTACCTTTCTTAAAGTCTTTTAAAATTGCTGTTGGACCTGGCTGTACAGTTTCCTCTGGAAGCTTATTCCATATAACACCACCCTCTGTGTGTAAATATTGTAGTTTAGATCCCTTTTAAATCGTCCCCTCTCACCTTAAATTCATGCCCTCTAGCTATATCTCCTCTAACCAAGGAAAGACTGCAACCATGTACATCTCTCATGATTGTTTTTATTTCTGTCAGGTCAACCCACAGCCTCCTGTACTCCTACACCTTCTCTGCACCCTTTCCATCCTGACAACATATTTAGTTTCAACCCACCGAGTCCGCATCGGCCAGTGATCCCCGCACACTAACACTATCCTTCACACACTAAGGACAATTTACAATAATACCAATCCATTAACCCACAAACCTGTATGACATTGGAATGTGGGAGGAAACTGGAGATCACGGAGAAAACCCACGCAGGTCACAGGCAGAACGTACAAACACCGTACAGACAAGCACCCGTAGTCAGGATCGATCCCGGGTCTCTGTTGCTGTAAGGCAGCAACTTTACCGCTGCGCCACTGTGCCTCTATATTATAAAGATGTATAAAATCATGAAGGAACATAAAATCACAGGGTGAACATGCGGTATTTTACCCAGGGAAGAGGAATCAGAAACAGAAAGACAGTTTAAAGTGAGATGGGCTAGATTTAACAGGAACCAGAGGAACCATTTTTATATACAGAGGGTGGTTAGTGTATGGAATGAGATGCCATAGATGGTAGTTGAGGCAGGTACTCTAACAGCATTTAAGAGAAATGGATATGCAGGGAATGTAGGGCTATGGATCATGTGCATGTTGAGGAGATTAGTTTAACTTGACATCTGGTTCTGGACATACAAGAAACAAGGAACTGCAGATGCTGGTTTACCAAGTAAAGACAAAGTGTAGAAGTAATTCAGCAGGTCAGGTAGCTAGAGAACACGGATAGGTGACGTTTTCGAGAAACTTCTTCAGACTGATTGCAGGGGTGGGAGGTTCCATATTGTGTCTTTCCTCTGCACACACTCTATGGGCTAAAGGACCTGTTCCCCTGCGATACGAGGCAATTTAGAACTGAGATGAGGAAACATTTTTTCACTCAGAGAGTTGTGAATTTGTGGAATTCTCTGCTTCAGAAGGCAGTGGAGGCCGATTCACTGGATGCATTCAAAAGAGAGTTAGATAGAGCTCTTAGGGCTAGCGGAATCAAGGGGTATGGGGAGAAGGCAGGAACGTGGTACTGATTGGGGATGATCAGCCATGGTCACATTGAATGGCGGTGCTGGCTCGAAGGGTCGAACGTCCTACTCCTGCACCTATTGTCTATGTATCTATGCAACTCAAGTTAATGACACAAATATTAGGACAGATGGCTGTTATTGATGTTAAAAAGTTCTTCTAGAAGGTATGAAGTTCCAGGGTGGGTTTAGCTGATAAAGGAACTTGCCATAATTAGTAGCTGGGGAAAGTTAGTGATGAATAATAAAAACCATATTAAGGCAACACTTAACAGATAGCCAAGGTTAGTGGGTTTAGAGTTAGAGTTTGCAAGTAGTAGGTTTAGAGATAGCAAGTAGACTTTAAGGGATTTGAACATTTTAGGTTTCACGGAAACCTAATACAGTATGTTCAAATTCCTTGCGTGCATGGAAGGTATATGCTGAAACCAAGGGACGAGGCAGGAAATAATTGGGATTATAGTTGAGATTATATACAAAGCTGAATGAATGTAATAGAAGGCAAGGAGGTGTTGGTTTCAACAATGCCTAATTATACCTTAAGCAACATGTAGTATTTCCTTTTCTCCAACTCTACCCCGAGCTTCACGTAACCAAGCAACCCAGGCCCACTCAAAACTGTGACCATTGCACCAGGAGAATCTCCAGGAGACATCAGTGAACAACAGTTTTGCATGCATACTTTACCTGGAGTGATTCAGCAATTTTGCCAGTACCCAGTGTGCAAGACGGATTGATAATGTGCAATTTAACGGGTAAAATGAAGTCAGAGAGTCACAGAAGGCGAAGTCTCAATTAACTGGAAATGACAGCTGGGATCGTTTGGTTTTCTGCGTAAGTTTGACCAGACAACATTGGAAACCGTAGTCAAGCCTTAGGGAAAGACTATTCCGTTGTTGTGCTTTTTATTCATTTTTCTTTTGAATTTTGATTTGTTCCTGCAAGTGCAGAGGCTAATCTCCCATGGGAGGATATCAGAAACAAATGACAACAAGAAATAATGAATGCTTCGACTCTGACATCGGGAGGAGAATGGGGAGTGCAGGGGAGAGATAAGACTTTGCCTTCCATCACAGTGAGGAGGAGAATCGCTGTGATGGATGTTTGTGTAAATTGTGTTGATTCTTGGTTCTTCTACTTGTGTGTATGACTGCAGAAACCACATTTTGTTTGCACCTCAATGAAGTTCAAATGACAATAAATAAATTGTATCATTGTATCAATTGTATCATTGTATTTAAGAATTAATCATCAGAACGATTGTAAATGTGTCAAAAAAAGAGGACATTGGTATAAGAAGGAAGTTTGAAAGGGGATTTGAGGGAAATGTTTTTTTACAAAGAGAGTGGTTGGCAATTGCCAGGGAAACTGGTGGAGTTAGATGCAATCTCTAACATTAAGAGACAATTAGAGAGGCATTTAAATAGAGTTAAACAGAGCAAAAGGAATTAGTATTGATAGACAAAAGGGGTCTGAAAGGCCTGTTACCGTGTGGTGGAATTCTATGACTATCACATGAGGAAGGCATTCAACATATTTTGATTTAGATTATGGACAATCTCTCTATGTATTTCACTTTGATATAGTTTGGTTTTGGCTTCAGGATTAAATATCTCTGGTATCCTTCAGCAGAGGAAATAGTTTATCTACTATATGTTTATGTTATGATATTGGGACTGGAAAGCTTGAATCATAAGGAGAGATTGGATTGCCTGGGGTCTTTTCTCCTTGAGCGTAGGACATTGAGGACTGACTTTATAGAGATATATAAAATCATGAGGGACTTAGATAGGTAAATGGTCACAGTTTTTTTCCCAGGCCGGGAGAGTCCAAAACTAAAACTTAAGGTCAGCGATGTAAGATTTTTGTCACACAGAGGATGGTGTGTATGTGGAACAAGCTACCCGAGGAAGTAGTCAATTGGATACTTGAAGAACTGCAGATGCTAGAATCTTGGGCAAACACAGTGTTGGAGTATCTTAGGGGGTCAGTCAACATCTCCAGAGGGAATGAATGGGCAATGTTTTGGTGACTGAAAGAAGGATACGAGCCTGAAACATTGTAGAGTCAGAGTTATGCAGCGTGGAAACAGTCCCTTTGGCCCAACTTGCCCACGCCGACCAACATGTCCCGTCTACACTAGTCCTGCCTGCGTTTGGCCCATATCCCTCTTAACCTGTCCTATCCATGTCTCAATACCTCCTCCTGCAGCTTGTTCTATAAACCCACCACCATTTGTGTGAAAAAGTTATTCCTCAGGTTCTTATTAAATCTTTCCCTTCTCACCTTTAACCCATGGTTCTTGATTCCCATGCTCCGGGCAAGAGACTCTGTACATCTACCCCTCCTCCTCTGTGCACCAAGGAATTGTCCTAGCCTGCTTCCCAAGGCTCAGGCCCTCTAGTCAGTCCTGGCAACATCCTCGCAAATCTTCTCTGCACCTTTTCCAGCTCATCTGTCCATTCCTTTCACAAATTTTGTGTGACTCGCTGAGTTCCTCCAGCAGTCTGTGTTTTGCCTATCTGTCAGCTTGTTTGGCTGCATCCCTCTATTCCGTACCTGTACTGTGCCTGTCAAAGTTGCCATCATATCTGCTTCCACCACCTCCCATGGTAAGTAAGATGCACAGGTTAAAAGCTTGCCTTATAAATCCTCTTTAAACTATTCCGTTCTTACTTAGAAGCTATGTCCCGCCACCCCAGTATTTGACATTCCACCCTGGGGAAAAAAGACTCTCTCTGTGTCTGTCTAGATATCTATCCTTCTCTCAGGATGCCACTGAGCCTCCAATGCTCCGGGGAAAACAAACTAGCCTCTCTTTATAGCTCATGCTCTCCAATGCAGACAAAATCCCTTTGAACCTTTTCTACACTTTCTATAGAACCTCCGCAAAGCCTTCCTGTAATGTGGTGGCCAGAATTGTAACCAACCAACTAACAGACCCATAGTCTTTTGCCTCTTGTCTCTATCTCCCTTCTTAAATAAAACAGTCACATATGCAATTTTCTAAACTGTTCAAAAGCTCCCAGAACTCGATGAGTTTAATAAAACTTTAATAGATGTCACTACTATATCTGTGGACACTTCAAACTCATTGATGCAGGACGTCGGGTCTTGTTGCTGCCATACAGTGGCAGAGACCCGGGTTCGATCCTGACTACACATGCTGTCTGTACGTAGTTTGTACGTTCTCCCTAAGACCAGCATGGGCTTTCTCTGGGTGCTCTAGTTTCCTCCCACACTTCAAAGACGTACAGGTTTGTAGGCTAATTGGCTTGGTAAAATTGTAAATTGTCCCTAGTGTGTAGGATAGTGTTAATACACGAGGTGATCGCTGGTACACGGTGGGCCGAAGGGCCTGTTTCCGCGCTGTATCTCTGTATCTATCTCTGTATCTCTAAAGCACAGAAAGAGGCCTTTTGGCTCATCATGCCTATGCTGATCCAATCAATTACCTGTCACTACTGATATCATTTTCCAGCACATAATCTGTAGCCTACTTGCCTTGGTGAAGTGATTGTCTAGGTACTTCTCAAATTTTGTAAAAGTCTTTTACTCCACCAACCCATCAGGCAGCATGTTCTGCATTTCACCCAGCCTCTGGATGAAAAAGTTCTTCCCAGATTCCCTCTAAATCTCTTATTCTTCACCTCAAACCTATGCCCTACGGCTTTACACATCTCTGCCGTGGGGAAAAGTTATCTATCTCATCGATGCCCTTTATCGTATCCCATCTCAGTCACTTCTGCTCCAAGGAAAACAAACCTAGCCCATCTTGTAGTTCCTCATAACTGTAACATTTCATCCTTGACAACATCCTAGTGATGGTTTTACTGAACACTTCTGCTCGGTCCGCCAAAGTCTTCTGAATATCCCGGTTGCTAATCATTTTAATTCCCCTTCCCATTCACATACTGATCTTTCTGTCTTTGGCTTACACCGTTGCCAGAGTGAGGCCACATACAGAGTGGATGAACAGCTCCTCATAATCCGCTAGGGTTGTTTACAACCCAGCAGATTGTATATTGATTCCTCCAATTTTAGATAATTAAACAACCCCCACTTCTCCCACCTGTTTCCCCTTCACCTCTCTTCCCTGTGCCCCACCTGGATATGCACCCATTCTTCCTTTCCCATTCCCCTTCAAATTATATTATTTCCACTGGCTTCACATTTTGTATCTCTTAAATCTTTTTCTCCTTATGTCACACTTTTTGTCTTTTCATCTTTGGTATTTGCCCAAACATCTGACTATAAAAAACCCTTGCCTGTAAACACCTATCACTGGCTAGATTTTGTCCTGTTGCCATGTCTCTTCCAGCTTTTTCCACCACTGTACTGAATAGTCATTCTGAAGTACTTTGTGGGTTTTTTTGTAAACCAGCATCTGTAGTTCCTTGTCAACATCTGTTGCCCTCCCTGGAACAGTCACATTCTTCCTTCAGCATAGCAAGTAGGACTGCACACAATACTCCAGACATGGCCGACCACTGTTTTATAATTCCCTACGCTCATATTCTATGCCCCAACTAAGCAAAGGAATAATCCTGTATGCATTCTTTGCAACCCTCTGTACCTGTGCTATCACTTTCAAGGATCTTTGTACACTAATGTCCCTTTCTTCATCAATAATCCCTAGGGCACGATTATATATCAAACCCTTATTAGATAACCCCCTCACCCACCCCCCAAAAATGCAACATTGCACTAACCAAGATTAAATTACATCTAGTATTGCTCTGCCTTAGTTGATCAATATAATTTTGTTGCCATGGACTACTCTTATAGAAGTCATAGAACATAGAACAATACAGTACAGCACAAGAACATACCACATAAACTCCTAGAGTCATACAGCCCTTCGACACAACAAGTCCACGGCGACAAAAATGACCCATCTCAGTTAGACCCATCTTAGACTCATCTAAGTTTGTCCTGTTTCCCATTTGCCCATATTTAGCCCATATCCCTCTAAATCTTTCCATTCCATGTATCTATCCAAATGTATTTTAAATATTGCTGCTGCATCTGCCTCGACTACTTCCTCTGGCAGCTCATTCCAATTACACATCATCCTCAAAAGGTTGCCCCTCAGGTTTCCATTAAATATTTTTCCTCTCGGTTTCAACCTATATCTTCCAGTACGTGATGCCCCTACCCTTGGAAAAGACTGCACTTTCACTTAATTATTCTATACACCTCTATTAAGATCATTAAGTCGTTGGAGGGATTGCTACAAATTCTTCCATGCTATTTGAAAATATTTTTTGGATATTTGTAGTGTTCTCCAATGCGAATACTAACATTAATTGGACTAAGCTACACTTTCCTGCTTTTCATTCATAACAAAATTCCCATTCCTCTGGTCTCCTAGCTCTTGTCATTTTGCATTGTCTATTCTTTGATTTTATTAGCTTTTCTTCGGTGGTTGGTTTGTTCACATGATCTGTCTTTCTCCTGGAATCCCTCTGTCCAATTGGGATACATTTAGTCATAGAGTCATAGTCAAACAGCATGGAAACGGACCCTTGGCCCATCTTTCCCTCACCGACCAACATATGTCATCTACACTAATCCCACCTGCCTGCGTTTGGCCCATCTATATATTACAAAAATTCTCATCTTGTTTGTATGCGTGTGTGCGTGTGCGTGAGATCCCAAAACCCCACCAAAACAGTACATGATAGCGCTATAATTTTTGGCCCACCTTACTCACCATTGTCCTGGGATGTAAATGAAACATGTTTCATTCGTATTGATGTTAGATTTTACAAGTTATTGACATTTTAAACTTTACAAAAAACACTCTTCAAACCACTTTTTCACTTGCCCTGCCCGTCAGTTACGTTCAACATCATCGAAACTCCGCCAAAACGGTACACGATAGTGCTACAATTTCTGGCCCACCTTACTCACCATTGCCCTGGGGTGTGCATTAGCCAAATTTCGTTCAGATTGACGTTGTATTTTACAAATTATTGACATTTGAAACAATACAAAGAACACTTTTCCACTTGACCTGCCCATCTGCCGCGTTTGACGTCACAACGACATCACAATGACATCACAATGGAATTTTAAACTTAAAAAAATTACTTTTCCACTTGCACTGCCCATCAGCCGCGTGACCGTGCATGCGCAGAGGACCCGGTATCCACGTGTGCGATTCAAAAATAACTGAAAGTCTCCCCTGCTGAGGCTGGGGCTAGGTTTGGGGGCAGCGGCGCTGCTGCTCCAGGCCCGCAGAGAGGGAGAGGAGCGGGACCCGGGGCAAGGACTAGACCACAGCCTCGGCCTCTCCCTCCCTCTCCCCCGGCTCCAGGCTGTTCGGCCCGTCCCCCCTGACAGCCTCCCGCCTCAAGTACAACTTCATCGCTGACGTGGTAGAGAAAACAGGGCCGTGCCTGGGCAGTTGGGTGAGGGTTGCCATGACTCGCGTCACAATGGGGATCTCTGGCGTCACAACGGGAACCCATCAGCCGCGCCTGCGCAGCTGGGGGCTATGGGTGAGTGGTGGAATATTGCGTTGGGGGAACGGGCCCAACGGGTCCGCACTTGGTCTAGTATCCCCCTAAACCTATCCTACCCATGTACCTGTCTAAATGTTTCTTAAACATTGCGATAGTACCTGTCCCAACTATCTCCTCTGGCAGACAAAAGTGCTGGAGAAACTCAGCGGGTGTGGCAGCATCTATGGAGCGAAGGAAATTGGCAACGTTTCGGGCCGAAACCTCTGAAGAAGGGTTTCAGCCCGAAACGTTGCCTTTCCTTCGCTCCATAGATGCTGCCGCACCCGCTGAGTTTCTCCAGCACTTTTGTCTACCTTCGATTTTCCAGCATCTGCAGTTCCTTCTTGAACAGATCTCTTCTGGCAACTCGTTCCATGCACCCACCACCCTTTATGTAAAATAAAAAGTGACCCTTCAGGTGCCTACTAAATCTTTCCCCCCCTCATCTTAAACTTATGTCCTCTGGTTCTTGATTCCCCTACTATGGGTAAGAGACACTGCGTTTACCCAATCTATTCCGCTCATGATTTTGTACACCTCTATCAGATCACCTCTCATCCTCCTGCAGTCCCAGAAATAGAATCCTAGCATGCTCAACTCTCCCTATAGCTTTGAGTCCTGGCAACATCCTCGTAAATCTTCTCTGCATCCTTTCCAGCTTGACAACTTCAACATGATGATCAAACAGGAACACGCTACTCTAAATGTCGCGTCACCATTTATATAACTGGCCTTATTTCTCTATATAACTAAAAGTCTTCATCTTGTTTGTGCCCACAATGTGTGTGTGTGGCCGTCTCTGTGTGTGTCAATCTGGTTAATTCCACCTTCTTCCAAACGCTAGGCCACAGCCTTCCCATTTTCACACATCCTGCTCACATTTTTCCAGTGGTGGCAATAAACATCTTCCCCTCGCATTTCCATATATATTTCCAAAGTTATTAATCATTGAAATTTAAAAAACAGCCCAATTTCTTCAAACTCACTCATTTTGGAAAAAAAATCTGACTGACGTCACAATGAGAAAAAGGACTCTGAAGAAGCAGAGTCTGAAGAAAGATCCAGACCCAGAACTTAATTTATATTATTTCTCCAGAGATGCTGCCCAACCTACTGAGTTACTCCAGCACTTTGTGTCGATCTTTAAAATAACTTGTTGTAAACTAGTTTAGTTAACGTTATTCATGGTGTTGAATCGATTGAAAATGTTTATTTGGTTGTACAAACCTCCTGGGGAAATGTTATTGCCAATTATATCAAAAAATATTCTACTTACTCGAAGCAGGCTGGATAGGTTTCTCCAATGTGAGTAGCTATGTTATGTTCACGTTCACAAGTTATTGGAGTAGAATTAGGCCATTCAGCCCATCGAGTCCACTCCACCATTCAGTCATGGCTGATCTCTGCCTCCTAATCCCATTTCTGCCTTCTCTCCATCACCCTTGACACCCTTCCTAATCAGGAATTTATCTATCTCTGCCATAAAAATATCCACTTGGCCTCCAAGCCCTCTGTGGCAATGAATTCCACAGATCAACTACCCACTGACTAAAGAAGTTCCTCCTCACCTCCTTTCTAAAAGAGCACCCTTTAATTCTGAGGCCATGACCTCTGGTCCTAGACTCTCCCACCAGTGGAAACATCCTTTCCACATTCACTCTATCTATGCCTATCATTATTCTGTAAGTTTCAATGAGGTCCCCTCCTCAACCTCCTAAACAAGCGAGTAGAGGCCTAGTGCTGTCAAATGCTCAATTGCCGTTATTTAAGCTGACATTTAAAATGCTTGTAAATTAGTTTAGTTGATGAAATTCACGTTGATGAATCGATTGGAAACGGTTATTTAGTTGTACAACATTCTTAGGAAAAGTTATTGCCATATCTGTATCAAAAAGCATTGTACTTACTGCAAGGAGGACTAGTGTAGATGGGACATGTTGGTCATCATGGGCAATTTGGGCTGATGGGCCTGTTTCCACGCTGTATGACTCCATGACTCTGAGCTAATCCAAAGTTCTGTTTCTTCCTATAGGACTGGCAGCTGACATGGACTGAGAAGATAACAAAAGTTATAAACATGTCATCTACTAACAAACTGTCTCCTCTGGAAGCTGGGAAGTATGGGCAAAGCATAACCTTTCATAGCAGCACCATTGTAAGAAGTCCCAGTTTCATCAAAAGAGTGAACAGTTCAGCAACGGAACAGGTAGAGTCTTTAGCACAGTGTGAATGGACAAAATATATTCTTACAATTTTTTCTTCCATGATCCCAAAGAGATCTCTAGGAATGGGGAATTTTTCATTTTAAGCAGTCACTATCAAGCCAGCATCTTCCAAGAAAGATGAAGTCCATGATCAGATACATGAATTAGATCAGTCTGAAGAAGGGTTTCGGCCCGAAACGTCGCCTATTTCCTTCGCTCCATAGATGCTGCTGCACCCGCTGAGTTTCCCCAGCAATTTTGTGTACCATGAATTAGATACATTGGATGCAGCCTTCTCATTGTCTTCTTAAGATGTCCCTTGGTACAGAGAATTACTCGATTCCACTGCAGTTCTGTGGGCTCTAAAGTCAATTGTGGGACCTGCCGATTTAGTTACTAGTAGGGCAGGAAGTGCTTGTTGGAGTGGGTAAGTGGGTAATTCAGGAGGATGCACTCCTGCAGTTTATATTGGGAGCACACTGAAGCCAATGCTGTCAAGAATGATCAGGTGAACCAACTCAGCAACTCCTACAACTAGGCAATTAATGAATGCCTCCTGACTCTAATATGGGCCCTGGCTCACTCTAATATGGAATCAGCACAGTTGTGTCAGCTCTACATTTGTATATAGGCCAACACCGGAAGGTCCAAATGAGAGTCAAGGAGGAACATTGCTGCCTTTAAACACTGAATTTTAAAGAGATTTTCATGGGTAACTTCCATGCCAGAGTTAGAAAACTCTCAGACTTCCAGAAATGTACGATTGTCAAAGGAGTGGGGAATGTCATCTTTGTGAAATATTTTATTAAATATGTATTTGTAAGGCCTTGTGGAAAACACCCCAAACTGTTATTTGCCAGATTACAACGAGCATTACAATATTCCTGATGCAAATGAAGGTAGACAAATCTCCCAGGGCCAGATCATTTATATCCAAGGACACTGTGGGAAATTAGAGAAGAAATTGCAGAATCCCTGGCAGAAATTTACGAGATGTCATTAACAGAAGAGGTGCCAGAAAACTGGAGGGTGGCAAATCTTGTGCTTCTATTCAAGAAGGGTTGGAGGTAAAAGACTGGAAATTATAGGCACAGTGAGCATAACATCTGTAGTTGGAAAGTAGCTGGAGAGTACTCTGAGGGATAGGATATACATGCATTTAGATAGACAAGGGCTGATTATGGTCGTCAGTATGGTATTGAGTATAGAAGTTGGGAGGTCATGTTGCAGTTATAATAAGACGTTGGTGAGGCCGCATTTAGAGTATTGTGTTCAGTTTTGGGCACCATGTTACAGGAAAGATGTTGGCAAGTTGGAAGGGTATAGAGAAGATTTTGAGGATGTTGCCAGGACTGAGCTATAGGGAGAGGTTGAGCAGGCTGGGTCTCTAGTCCTTGGGGAGCAGGAGGCTGAGAGGTGTATAAAATCATGAGAGAAATAAATCGAGTAGATGCACATGCCCAGAGCAGGGTAATCGAGAACCAGAGAATATAGGTTTAAGATGAACGGGGAAAGATTTAATACGAATCTGAGGGGTAACATTTTAACACAAAGGGTGGTGTGTGTATGCAATGAGCTACCTCCAGAGGAGGTAGTCGAGGCAGGGACTATTGCAATGTTTAAGAATCAATTAGACAGGTGCATGGATAGAACAATTTTGTTGTTGTTTTTTTTTGTTTATTTTATTAGAAGTTAATACAGTACAAAGCAGTACTGTGGAACCTAATCTTAGGTGCCAACTATGTCATACCATAATCCATTCTATGTACAACCTCTAGTTTTATGTTTTGAGAAGGAAGTAAGCAAGACAAGAAAAAGAAAACAATAGAAAGGGGGAAAAGAGGAAAAATAGATGGTAGAGAATAGAAAAACGTGAAGTGTGTGTATAAAAAAAAGAAAAAGTGGAAAGTAGAAATAGGTGAGAAGGCCCCTTAAAAGAGAAATTTTCAAATCTATATTCGGAGATGTAGATCTATCCACGGCATGAACTGAAATCAGCAATCCTTGTGGTACCGCTGCATCACATGATTCCAAAAAGTCGATGAAAGGAGACCAACTCCTTAAGAATTGGTCATATTTATCTATTAGTCGGAGTCTCATTTCTTCAAGGCGTGCTATGTCCATCATATTCCTAATCCACATTTTAACAGTTGGTATGGTTGTATTGTTCCAAAATTTAAGTATCAGTTTCTTTCCAATTATTAACCCATAATTAAAAAAAACAGTTTGGTCTTTATTTAAATTGATATCTTCTACTATTATTCCAAATATAATCCATTCCGTTTTAGGTTCTATTCTGGATTTGAAAAGCTTTGTAAATATATCAAATATATTGCTCCAAAATTTATTCAACTTTGTACATCCTACAAATGAATGTGTTATATTAGCGTTTTGAAACAAACATTTATCGCATCTGGGAGAGACGTTTGGATAAAATTTATTTAACCTCGTTTTTGAATAATATAGTCTATGTAATAATTTGAATTGAATTAAATTATGTCTTGCATTAATAGAACAATTATGTGTGTTCATCAGAAACTTTTCCCATCTATCCTTCGAGATCTTTATCATTAGCTCATGTTCCCAATCTTCTCTTAGTGCTTCTGTTGAGGGTAATTCTCTATTTAATATATTATTATAAAAGTATGATATTAGTTTTTGTGAATCAGCCTTAATATTCATTGCTTCTTCTAAAGGGTCTAAAAATATAGTTTGAAATCTATGTGTATATTTCTTCATAAAGTCACATACCTGTATATATTTAAAATATTGATTATCCTTCAGTTTAAATTTAAATTTTAAATGTTGAAATGATAACAGTTTGCCCAATTCATACATATCCCCTACTTTCCTAATCCCCAGTCTATCCCATTGTTGATATGTGTTGTCGATGAGAGATGGTTTGAATGCGGGGTTGTTCAATAGTGGGGTTAGTACTGATAGATTATTTAATTTCAAGGATACTTTATTTGTTTCCAAATTCTTATTGTATTGTGAATAATTGGGTTCTTATATATTATACTATTCAATTTTATCGGTGAGAGCAAGATCGTTCCTATATCGTACGGATAGCACTCCTCTTTCTCCATTCTTATTCACTCCAACTGCTGAGTGGAACTATCCAACCAGTACATTATGTTCTTAATATGCACTGCCCAGTAGTAATACACAAAGTTAGATAATGATAAACCCCCAACTTCTTTAGGTTTGCCCAAATGCTTTCGTTGAATTCTGTGTGCTCTGTAATCTATCTATCTATCTATCTATCTATCTATCTATCTATCTATCTATCTATCTATCTATCTATCTATCTATCTATCTATCTATCTATCTATCTATCTATCTATCTATCTTACTAAAAGTCTGTTCTTGACCGGTTTTGGCCATCTGTGCTGCGATTTCCGAGAGAACGCCGCCACCTACGGCCGTCATTTTTGGCCATCTTGCTCAGAGCCCCCCTCCGCCATATGTGTGCCAAGGGTTTTTCCCGTCGATGAAAAATGACAGAGATATTAATGATTTTACAAAATTCCCCATTCTCTCTGCTGCCCCTGCTGGCGGCAGGGGGGAGGGACTATAAAACCAGGAAGTGGTGTGCCTCAATCAGTGTCTGCAAGCTGGAGGAAGGCAGAGCGTCACGTTTCTCTGACCTGTGAATAACACTGAACACATGTCTACTCAAATGTAAGTGTCCTTAGTGGTTCTAAAACGCTTGCAGAATGTGTCTATTGGTTCTAAAATGTTTGCAAAAAGTGTTTATTGGTTCTAAAATGTTTGCAAAAGGTGTCTCTTTTGGTTCTACAGTGAATGTGTCTTTTTTGGTTCTAAAATGTTTTTTTAGGTTCCCCCCCACTTTCCTCTCCCCCCCTTTCCTCCCCCCCCTCTCCTCTCCCCCCCTCTCCTCTCCCCCCCCCTCTCCTCTTCCCCCCCTCTCCTCTCCCCCCTCTCCTCCCCCCCCCTCTCCTCTCCTCCCCCTCTCTCTCCCCCCTCTCCTCTCCCCCCCCCTCTCCTCTCCCCATCTCCTCCCCTCGCCTCTCCTCTCCCCCCTCTCCTCTCCTCTCCCCCTCTCCTCTCCCCCCCCCCTCTCCCCTCTCCTCCCCCCCTCTCCTCTCCCCCCCCCTCTCCTCTCCCCCCTCTCCTCTCCCCCCCTCTCCCTCTCCCCCCTCTCCTCGTCCTCCCTCTCCTCTCCCCCCTCTCCTCTCCCTTCCGCCCCCTCTCCTCCCCCCCTCTCCTCCCCCCTGTCCTCTCCCCCCCTCTCCTCTCCCCCCTCTCCTCTCCCCCCTCTCCTCTCCCCCCCCTCTCCTCTCGCTCCCCTCTCTCTCTCCTCCCCCCCCTCTCCTCCCCCCCTCTCCTCTCCTCCCCCCCCTCTCCTCTCCCCCCTCTCCTCTCCCCCCCCCTCTCCTCTCCCCCCTCTCCTCTCCTCCCTCTCCTCTCCCTCCCCCCTCTCCTTCCCCCCTCTCTTCCCCCCTCTCCTCTCCCCCCCTCTCCTCCCCCCCTTTCCTTCCCCTCTCCTCTCCCCCCTCCCCGCCTCTCCCCTCCCCCCTCTCCTATCCACCCTCTCCTCTACTCTCCTCCCCCTCTCCTCTCCTCCCCCCCCTCTCCTCTCCTCCCTCTCCTCTCCCCCCCTCCTCTCCTCTCCCCCCCTCTCCTCTCCCCCCCTCTCCTCCCTCCTCCCCTCTCCTTCCCCCCTCTCCTCCCCCCCCTCTCCTCTCCCCCTCTCCTCTCCCCCTCTCCTCTCCTCCCCTCCCTCCCACCCTCCCCCCCCTTCCCCCTTCTCTCTCCCCTCTTCTTCTCCCCCCCTCCCCTCCATCCCCTCCCCCACCATTCCTCCCCTAAACCCCCTCCCCTCCACACACCCCTACCCCCTTCCACCCTCCCTCCCCCTCCCTGCTCCCCACCTCTACCCCTCCCCTCTCAGCACACCCTCTCTCACACCCTCTCTCCCCCCTCTCTCCCCCTATCCCCCCTCTCTCACCTCCTCCCCCTCTCTCCCCTCCTCACGTCCATCCCCTCCCGCACACTCCCTCCCCTAAACCCCCTCCCCTCCACACCCCCTACCCTCTTCCCTCCACGCACCCCCCTCCCTGCTCCCCACCTCACCCCCTTCTCAGCACCCCCTCTCTCTCCCCCTCACTCTCACCCTCTCTCTCTCCTCCCCACCTTTCCCCCCTCACCCACCCTCCCTCTTATCCTCCTCTCCACCCCCCTATCCCTCTTGCCCCTCTCTCTGTGTCTCTGTCTCTCTCTCTGTCTCTGCCCCTTCTCTCTCTGCCCTCACTCTCTACCCCCGCCCGCCCCCCCGCCCCTCTCTAGATGTGACTGCAAGTTGGGGGCTATGCGTCAATAGATAGGGTGGTTATGGGGTAAAAGGAGCAAATTAATAATATTAATATAATATCAAGGGGGTAATTAGCGTGAGTGCGGGGGGGGGATAGTTAGTGTGTGTGACGCTGCGTGCCGCCTCCCCCCCCCCCCCCCCCCCCCACAACCGCACGTTGGGGGAACAGACCCAACGGGTCTGCACTTGGTCTAGTCCCATATAAAATTAGTGATAGTAGAATCTAGTTTTTTGAAAAAGTATTTTGGAATATATATTGGGATCGCTTGAAACAAATATATTAATTGTGGTAAGAAAGTTATTTTTATAGCATTAATTCTACCTATCAATGAGAGTGGGAGCGTTTTCCAAAATTTAATCATATCATTCAGTTTATTTAATAGTGGCATAAAATTGGCACTAAATAATGATTTGTGTCTTCTCGTAATTTGAATACCCAGATACTTGAATTTTTCTGTTGCAATTTTGAAGGGTAATTTTAGTAAGTGTCTCGAATCCTGTGGTTTTAAAGACATAATTTCGCTTTTATTCCAATTTATTCTATATCCTGAAAAAGAGCCGAATTCCTCAATTAGTGTTAATAAGGTGGGTATACTCGTTTGTGTATTAGTAATATATAAAAGGATATCATCAGCGTATAATGAAATTTTATTCTTTGAATCCTTAGTCTTCCCATTTTTCAGTGAGTTTATTATTTGTTTTATTTCTTCACTAGTAATCCGTGCTCCTAATTGCTCTTGTTCTAAACTATCCAATTTTGGGAGATTGCAATTATCTAAAAAATTTGTAATTTTACTAACATCTGTATTTATTTTAGATGTATATAAATTATGATAAAATTGGGCAAACCTCTTATTAATATCCTTTGGCAGTGTTAGAAACTCACCCTTATCCGATTTAATTTTAGTGATAGTTTTTTCCTTTTCTTGTTGCTTCAGTTGCCTCGCAAGTAATTTATGTGGCTTATCCCCAAAATCGAAGTGTGCATGTTTTGTAATTTGGAATAATCTTATTACTCTTGCCAATAGTATTCTATTGATTATATATTTCAATAAAGTTATCTTATTATGTTTATCTATGGTTGGGTCAGTTGCATTGTCCAGTTCTAGTAATTTTATTTCCTGTTCTATCCGCCGAAGTTCTCTTTTATTTTCCTTATTTTGAAAACTTTGGTAAGAGATTATGACGCCGCGAATATATGCCTTGAAGGTTTCCCATAATAGCGGTGCAGAAATACCCGGCGTGTCATTTATTTCGAAAAAAAAATGTGTTTGTTCTTTTATATACTCATAGCCCTGCGGGTCATTTAATATGTGTGCGTTGAATCTCCAAAAAGGTTTTATACCTGGCATTCCCTCAATTTTAAGTATAAAAGTCAATGGTGAATGATCAGAAATAATACTATTATGATATGATGGTTTATTCGTATACGGGATTAATTTTGTGTCCATGAACTGATGAGTAAAATGAATATTCCCTACCACTTGGATTTGCTATTCTCCAAACATCAGCTATGTTGTTATTTTTTATATAAGTATTTAAAAATTCACAGGTCTTAGTCTTAACAAGATGCTTCCCTACCTTTATTGGTTTATCTAAGTATGGGTCTATAACACAGTTAAAATCTCCCCCCATTATTATATTTTGATAATTATGCTCTGCGATTAAATCTATTATTTTCTTTAAAAATTGTGGGTTATCAAAATTAGGCGCGTAAATATTTATCATAGTTAATGGTGTATTGTAAATTTCTCCCGTGACTATAACGTATCTTCCCTCTTTATCAGATATGGATTTCTTTAATTTAAAAGGTATACCCTTCCGAATTATAATGGCCGTGCCTCTTGCTTTAGAGGTGAATGAGGAGTAATAGGTTTGACCTATCCAGTTTGCCCTTAATCTGATCTGAGTTTGTTGTTTCAAATGTGTCTCTTGTAGGAAAGCAATATCCATATTTAATGATTTTAATTGTGCCAGAATTTTACCCCTCTTAATTGGCTCGTTCGCACCTCTGATGTTCCAACTACAGAAAGTGAGACCTCCGATATTTATTCGACTATTATCTTGTATTGGCTATTATTACCAGACTGTATGATTCATGTGATGCAGCCAAGTACCTCGGAATCCCGATTCCAGAGTTGTCCTTCATAATTTCTGCAGTAATTTTACATCTCCTGACACTATTAAACATAATTAAGGGAAAGAGAAAAACATAACATAAAGTGTACATAAACATTGTTAATTCATACAACACATAATAGTGAATAAACAAAAAAAGTGAGTGTAAGTTATCAAAAAAGCGATATCTTACAAAAAGGCCACCAATGGTAGCTAGGATTGTTTTTAAATTGACCTCCGTCGATGAGATTATGCACTGGGCCTTACCCCCCTATTAAAGTGTGACCCAACGTTAGTCGGTTCCCTCTAGTTGTAACCAAAATTATCATATCAGGTCAATTAATAGCTGAACAGTTTAAAATAGAGTAAAAGAGAAGCTAGAAGATTTGGACTAAAATAAAAGTAATTATGGGTTAAAGTACCTCGTCAATAATTACACTTTTCATTAACTTGTATGTTAGTTAATTCATAATTAGTATTTAAAATATATGTCTAACCTCCCCCATCCTTCCTGCTATATAGTTAGTCGTGTTAGTATAGTACATTACGCCTTTAACGTTAGTTGAGTTTATTGTGCGTAAGTAGTTAATTAGTTAGTTAGTTATATGTTATGTGTGTAAATAATAGGTCATATAGTGTGGGACAGATGCATCATATCATGGCCATTTCAAAAGGGGACAGTCTCATAGTTCTCAGGGCTGAAGGACTTGGCAACGAGCCTGCGACCTTGAGCTTCCATCTGTGCTTTCAGTTCAGAAATTTAATTCGGCCTCTGTTTTTGAAAAACACATTCTTGCCAGATAAGCCTGTCTGGTAACCGTCTGAACAGTTCTAGTGTCTTAATTGAAACAGAAAAAACAAGTTCCACAGATAAAATGGCTATTATTCTGTTCCTCCTTGAATTTTGTTTAAAATCTCATGGGCGTATTTGCAAGCAGAGTCCGGGTCCATGAATGAGCGTTGCTTGCCGTTAAACGAAATTAGCATTTTCGCTGGATAGATCACGCCATAACGAACTTCAGAATGTCCATATAAAATACTGCTTGCCCTTTTAAACTCGCGTCTTTTTGCCAGAATTTCCCGAGGATAATCCCTGTAGAATCGTACGATATTATCAGCGAATGTAAGATTTTCTCCATAGGGTATCTTCTTATGGATAGGACAGGTTTAAAGGGATATGGGCCAAATGCAGGCAGGTGGGACTAGTGTAGATGGGACATGTTTGTTGGTGTGGGCAAATTGGGCAGAAATTATGTTTGGATTGTTATGAGAAAACACCAAACCATGAACAATTTCCTTATTAAATTGCAAGAAATCATGGGGAACATGGGATACAGTGTTAGTGTTAGTAAGTAGCACTGAGGTGCAAGATCCATGATGATTTTACTAATTATGACATGATCTGCACTATAATTTGCTTGAAATAATTTTAAGCCATCATCTGTAATAAACTGGTTCGGGATCAACCTTTCAATATTTATTTTTTAAATATTTAGTGTTTTCCAAATCAAATTGTAATTATCAAGAACTAGACTAAGTGGGACCTGCTGGCTCTGTCACACAGGAGGCTTGGTCCCCCAACACAATATTCCACCACTCACCCATAGCCCCCAACTGCACAGGCGCAGCTCATTTCCCCGCATCCCTAGCACTCTCTCCCCCTCCTCTTCACTCTTCCTTTTCTTTCCCCTCTCCTCCCCCCCCCCAATACCTCCCTCACCTCTCTCCCCCTCTCCTTTCCCCTACCATCAGTCTCTCCCTCCCTCCCTCCCCCATCTCTCCCCTCCCTACCACCCTCCCATCCCCCTATTCCCCACGTCCCCTACTCCTCACCTCCCCTACCCCCACTATCCCTCCTCACCTCCCCTACCCCCACTATCCCTCCTCACCTCCCCCACTGCCATCCTCTCCCTCTATTCCCTATTCTCTACTTCCCCCACTCCCCCCCCTCTACTCCCCCCTCTCCCTCTATTCCCCCTCCTCCCCACTCCTAAACTCCTCCCTCATCTTTACCCTATCCTCCTACCCTCCTCCAATCCCTCCCTCATCTCTCCTTTTCACTTTCTCCATAAGTCCTCTCACCTCCCTACTCCCCTCCTCTCCCTCTATACCCTCTCCTCCCCCACACTCCCTCCTCACCTTCCAAGGATCTCGAGGTTGCTGCTCCTCTCCCTTCTTGTGTGCCCCGGAGGAGCATCAGCCGTCGGCGCTCTTAGAGCCAGGCCTCCAATCCTCGGCTCGGCCCGGAAGAACCAGCAGCTACGGAGAGAAGGGGGTGTGGGGGTGTGGGGGTGGGGGAAGAGCTCGGAGAAAAGACGGGGGAAGAGCCATGCTGGAGAGGGGGGCATCACGGGGAGGGGGGCAGGAGCCAGCGAGGGGGACCAGAGGGGAAGGGGCTGGAGCTGCGGGGCATTGTGATGGTGGTGCGTTTGTGACTCACAGCGGGCGCTGGATGCTCTCCTCCGCTGGGATCAGACTCTCTGCTTTCCATTTGGCGACATCTCCGACTCCGCGCCGGGCCGGGCCGCTTCTGGTCCCTCCGAAAATTGTGTCCGATTGGAGACTCCGCCCGCTACCCGCAGCGTCCCTCTACTCCAGTAAAGACGCGATGGCGCAGGAAGGGGCGGACCATCCCGGGGAGTGACAGGAGAAGAGACCAATCCGCGCGACGCTGACTGACAGGAGAGGAGATCGATCTGCGCACATGCGGTATTTACAATTTTTAAACCTCGCTAGCTTTTACAATATACTACAGATCGGAACGAAATTAGTTGCACTCGCAGCACAGGAGAATGGTGAGTGAGCTGATAAAAAATTGTAGTGCTATCGCGTACCGTTTTTGCACAAATACGAAAAACCACGCTAGCCAGAAGTGCACAAGATCAGAGTTTTAGTTATGTACAGATAGTACAAATTTACCTCCAAATAAGCACTACTCAACATTAATTTGTCTTGGTTTGGGGCCACTACTTTCAGGCCAATTTGATTGTGAACTTTAAATGTTTCTAAATAAAGGTGTTGCAAAGTCTAAATTTACATAATTTGTGTTCACCTGTTGTACTGCACACTTCACTACACCTCACCCCTACAACCTTTCCCCTGACTTGGTCATTTCAGCTTCTGGTTCGATCTTCTGAACATCAATTTTTGCATTTTTGGACCTGCTGCAGAACCAATAGAAATTGCAGTGTCAATGTAGTAACCTAGCATTGATACTTTGAAACTAATCAACCCATGTACTGAGCTTCAAATCCTCCAGATGTGTTTGCACTGTAAGTAAGTAAGTTTATTGGCCAAGTATTCACATACAAGGAATTTACCTTGGTGCTCCGCCCACAAGTTACAACATGACATACAGTGACAGTTACGAATGACTCAGAAAACACTAAACATTTATAATAATAAAACATTAATGATAAAACACCATTGATCAAGCACGTGAACCAACAAAATACCAGATCAAAGAGAGGCTACAGATTTTTGGCGCACTCGTTTTTATGTCTGGCTGTGGCAGCTTTGACAGTCCGGAGTCGCCTTCCAGAGGGAAGTGATTCAAAGAGTTTGTGGCCAGGGTGAGAGGGGTCAGAGGTGATCTTGCTCGCTCGCTTCCTGGCCCTTGCAGTGTGCAGTTCATCAATGGAGGGAAGGTTGCAGCCAATAACCTTCTCTGCTGATCGGAGGATTCGCTGCAGCCTCCAGGTGTTGTGCTTGGTGGCTGAGCCAAGGTGATGGAGAAGGTGAGAACAGACTCTACGATGGCCGTGTAGAATTGGACCATCATTGCCTGTGGCAGATTGTGCTTCCTCAGCTGCCGTAGGAAGTACATCCTCTGTTGTGCCTTTTTGACTGTGGAGTCGATGGTAGCCCCCCACTTAAGGTCCTTAGAGATGATGGTTCCCAGGAAATTAAAAGACTCCACAGATGTGACTGTGGTGTTGTTGATGGTGAGTGGGGTGAGAGGAGGGGGAACTCTCCTAAAGTCTACAATCAATTCCACTGTCTTAAGTACATTGAGCTCCAGGTTGTTGCGATGGCACCAGGACGCCAGCTGTGACACTTCCTGTCTGTAGGACACTTGAAGACACCTAATTACCTGCAATGCTGCTTTTCAATCTAACATTCATAGAATATTTGGCCAGGTCATATCCAGCTTCCCATAAGACATGGTAAAATTAAGTTTGATGTGTGAATCATTGCACTCTGGAGGCACTAAGGCAAGTGTGTACGTCCCTCTGGACTAGCTTGCACTATGACTGGGTTTGAACAGCTGTAAATTATTTAATTTGAAGCTACCAGATTTTGTATTATTTTACTATTTTACTATTATTTTACTGGCTATGCACATAGAAGAGGAAAGGGAGGGTAGAGGGATAGAGGGAAGGCATAGGGAATGGGTGGTGGAATTTGGAAAAGGGAAGGGGTGAGGAGAGGAAAAGGGGTGAGAAAAGAAAAGGAGAGTGAGGGGATGGAAGAGCGAGAGGAGGAAGGGAAAAGGGAGAGGAGGTAAAAGGGAATATGGGATGGGGGGAAAAGGAGGGGTGGAAATGGGAGGTGCAATGGAAACAAGGAGTAGTAAGGAGAGGGCAAAAGGGAAGGGAGAAGGGGAGTGGAAGTGGAGGGGGAGGGGGATCTAGGAGGGGAAGTGTAGGGAAGTGTTTAAAGGGACGAGGATGGGGAGTTGGGAAATGGCAAAGTTATGGGGTGGAGGCAGATGCCACCTGGTAGCAGGTGGAGGTAGGCTATTGACAGCAGTCCACTGGTAACTCTGATCTCACAGTATGTGATATTCCTCCATTTTTTTGTCATTTGCATCAGACCCACTTTAGAAAATGGATACAGGAAAACCTCAGGAAAAAGTCTTGCGCCTACTTTGTGGAAAGCGAAGACGTGCCAAAGGCCACAAGGTAAGAGGAGGCTTGGGGAAAGAGTGGTCAAGTATCCTGAGTTTGGGATATGATGGAACCCAGGGACAAATGTAGGGTGCGGGGAGATGGGAATTGGAGTCAGTTGCATTTTGGGGTTATCTCTAATCAGGGCCACTGTGGGTGGAAACTGCTTGTGACAGAGTTGTCTGATTTTGGCAGCTGCAGCTGCCTTCTGTTCCTCAGTTGGATTAACTTTGCTTTGCCTCAATTTATACATTTCCCCTCAGCAACAAGTCACCATGCCAAATTATGATATGCCATCTTACATTGTCTTAATATTCAACGGCTCTGCTGAACATTTCTGCATCAGCCCTGAACCTGGCCTGAAGAGCGTTCATATCCAGTGCTATCAAATGTACTGGCTGGTGGTCCTGGGAATTATATAGTCAGTTAAAACCCAAGCCACTTGTCCAGTTATTGCAAGACTTAGAGCAAAAATAAAGAATTCATCAACGTCCCCTAGACACTATCAACACTTTACTGGCCTGCACTATTACTGAGTTTGAACAGCAGCTGTACAATTTTTGGTTGGGATCAAAGAGAATTATTATTTTTATATATGATCTGATCCCCTTTTTACCAGCATCAAGGTCTGAGTAGTTGGGCAAATGCAGGGTAGTTTAGTTTAGTTTAGAGATACAGTGCGGAAACAGGCACTTCGGCCCACCAAGTCCGCACCGACCAGCGATCCCCGCACATTAACGCTATCCTACACACACTTGAGATAATTTACACATACACCAAGCTAATTAACCTACAAACCTGTACATCTTTGGAGTGTGGGAGGAAACCGAAGATCTCAGAGAAAACCCACCAGGTCACGGGGAGAGCGTACAAAATCTGTACAGACAGCACCTGTAGCCGGGATCAAACCCTGTTCTCTGGCACTACAAGTGCTGTAAGGCAGCAACACTACCGCCGCGGCACTGTGGCCGCCATGGTTCAAGGAGTTGAGGGGAATTGTCCAGGAGTAAATCAGCTTTCCAGGAGTTTAGGGGATTTGAGAGAAATATTGAGATGGCATACTGCCAACATTTGCTTGCTGAGTTTTCAGAACCAATCAGGATAGTGGCACAGCTTTGCAACACTGTTCCCAAATGACAATGTCCTGCATGGGCCAGTGACCAAAAGGTTAGTGTCCATGGGATCCAGTTAACATCCTAGTGATCTCCTCTGCACTCACTCTCGCTGTATAACATCTTTCCTAAAGAGTGGTGACCAGAACTGCATCCATCTGATGTCAGACCAATATTTTATAAAACTGGAGCATAATGTCCATTTTCTTATTTTCCTGCTCTAGGAGGCAAGGGATGATGATATGTTGGATGCAGGGGCTGGTTGGGTGAAATGTGTGGATTGGGCAACTCTGCACTTGTTGTGCCTGGAGGGAAGGGGCGCGAGAGCGGAACTACGGGACATAGAGGAGACACACGCGAGGGCCTCATCTATGACAGAAAGTTGGAGCCCATTTCATCCAGCAGCCTCCACATCCAGCACATTATCCTCCGAGGTTTCCACCACATCCTAAGGGATCCCACCACTAATCACATCTTTCCATCTTTGATCCTTTCCACCTTTTGCTCGTTCAACAATTTCTTGGTTCACTCATCCCTTCCCATCCAAGCCGCCACCTCCCCAGATATTCTCCCCTGCAACTGCAGGAGGTGTAACACCTGTCCTTATACCTCACCCCTCAACTCCATCCAGGTAACCCGACAGTTCTCTCAGGTTAGACAGAGGATCGACAGAGGTTAGTCAGAGAAAAGACTACAAAAAGTAGTAAACACTGCCCAGTCCATCATCGGCTCTGACCTTCCTTCCATCGAGGGGATTTATCGCAGTCGCTGCCTCAAAGCTGGCAGAATCATCAAAGACCCACACCATCCTGGCCACACACTCATCTCCCTGCTACCTTCAGGTAGAAGGTACAGGAGCCTGAAGACTGCAACAACCAGGTTCAGGAATAGCTACTTCCCCACAGCCATCAGGCTATTAAACCTGGCTCGGACAAAACTCTGATTATTAATAACCCATTTTCTGTTATTGCACTTTATCAGTTTATTTATTCATGTGTGTATATATTTATATTATGGTATATGGACACACTTATCTGTTTTGTAGTAAATGCCTACTATTTTCTGTGTGCTGAAGCAAAGCAAGAATGTCATTGTCCTATACAGGGACACATGACAATAAACTCACTTGAACTTGAACTTGAAGGATCACAAGTACCTCCTCTAACATCATCTACTGCAACCAGGTTGCCAGCTGGGCTCCCGTGGACTGGATTGTTTCTGTGCTATATAACTCGATGACTTGCAGACTCTATAAAACTAAAATGGATCTAGATAGGGTAAATTTCAAGAATAATTTCCCCTTGTAGGAGGTGAATGAAACTAGAGGCATAGATTTAGGGTGAGGGTTGATAAATTTAACGGGGATCTGAGGTGGATTTTTTTTCACATAGACATAGGTGAGTACCTGAAATACACTGCTGGATAAAATGAAGAGAGGAAGAGGGAAGTCCGAACACACTGTTGCTGCACTGCTGTCTTTCCATTTGATGATGTATATTACTAAGTTGTTTTGTACCTCTCTTCACAGGCCAGTGTGTGAATGTGGATATGCCAAGTCCCAGCATAGTGAGGAAGCCCTTAAAGCAGGCCAACTACAAGGGGAGAGATGGAACGCCACAAAACACATCCAACAATTCCCAACTGATGCGTTCGGAGACATAGCATTTGAAGGTCTAGGACAGAAGAGTGGAAAAGTATGTCGATCTTAGTTTAGTCCAGTTTAGTTTAGAGATACAGCGTGGAAACAGGCCCTAAAGCCCACTAAGTCTGCTCCGACCAGCGATCCCTGAACATTAACACTATCCTACACACACTATGGACAATTTTACATTTACACCAAGCCAATTAACCTACATAGCTCCACCTCTTTGGAGCGTAGAAGGAAACTGGAGATCCTAGAGAATACCCACGCAGGTAATGGGGAGAAAATACAAACTCCGTACAGACAAGGAGTGAGGATCGAACCCGGGTCTCTGGCACTGTAAGGCAACAACTTTACCACTGTACCACCATGTTGCCCAAATCAGTCTAGGCTTGTTTAAAGTTCAAGTTGGTATTGGTTTTTCATCCCCTCTGTTTGATGGAATAGGTTTTAATACAATAGCAGTTCCCAACATTTTCATTAAAAATTCCTCATGATCAGATTTTTACTGGGAAATGTTACTTGAACCAGAAACACAAGAGACTGCAGATGCTGGAACCCAGATCAAAAATACAAATGGCTGGTGGTACTCAGTGGTTTAGAAAGCATTTGTGTAGGGAAATGGATAGTCGCCGTTTTGGGTCAAGACCTATCATCTAGACCATCTGGAATTGTGAGGTGAAAACCTTTGGGAATACTAATGAGGCTAGGACGTGCACTTTGCATGGCATCGTCTTAGAGAGTGTTGAGGAACTGAGGACTCTTGGAGTACGTCAATGTACACTTGAAGATGGCAATGCGTGTAGATATTATGGCTAGGAAGGCATGCAGGATGTAAGTCTTTCATTAGTCAGGGCATTGAATACAGAAAGAGGGAAGATACAGAAATTAGTGGAGTTGTTAGTATGGAGGCTACAGCTGATATTAATGTATAGATGAAATTGGTTGAGCAATGGCAGATGAAGTTTAATCCTGATAAATGTGAGGTAATAGATTTTGGGAGTACTAATGACACTTGGGTCAGACCTCAGTTAGAGTACTGACTTCCTCCAGCTGATCCTTTTTTGCAACGAGTTTGAGCATCTGCAATCTCTTGCACCTTCACCTCATATTTGTCTGGATTAAACTCCATCTGCTATTTTTCAGTTCATTTCACAAATCCATCAACATGTATCTGCACACCGAGACCAGCTTCGGTACTATTAGCAGCTCCATCAACCCTAGTGGCATCTGCAAACTTACTGACCAGGCCTCCCACGTCCACATCCGAATCATTTACGTTCGAAGAAGAGGAAGTACTGACACTTTTGAGAAATATAAAAGTGGATAAGTCTCCAGGTCCGGACAGGATATTCCCTAGGACATTGAGGGAAGTTAGTGTAGAAATAGCAGGGGCTATGGCAGAAATATTTCAAATGTCATTAGAAACGGGAATAGTGCCGGAGGATTGGCGTACTGCGCATGTTGTTCCATTGTTTAAAAAGGGGTCTAAGAGTAAACCTAGCAATTATAGACCTGTTAGTTTGACGTCAGTGGTGGGCAAATTAATGGAAAGAATACTTAGAGATAATATATATAAGCATCTGGATAAACAGGGTCTGATTAGGAACAGTCAACATGGATTTGTGCCTGGAAGGTCATGTTTAACTAATCTTCTTGAATTTTTTGAAGATGTTACTCGGGAAATTGATGAGGGTAAAGCAGTGGATGTTGTGTATATGGACTTCAGTAAGGCCTTTGACAAGGTTCCTCATGGAAGGTTGGTTAAGAAGGTTCAATGGTTGGGTATTAATGGTGGAGTAGCAAGATGGATTCAACAGTGGCTGAATGGGAGATGCCAGAGAGTAATGGTGGATGGTTGTTTGTCAAGTTGGAGGCCAGTGACGAGTGGGGTGCCACAGGGATCTGTGTTGGGTCCACTGTTGTTTGTCATGTACATCAATGATCTGGACGATGGTGTGGTAAATTGGATTAGTAAGTATGCAGATGATACTAAGATAGGTGGGGTTGCGGGTAATGAAGTAGAGTTTCAAAGTCTACAGAGAGATTTATGCCAGTTGGAAGAGTGGGCTGAAAGATGGCAGATGGAGTTTAATGCTGATAAGTGTGAGGTGCTACATCTTGGCAGGACAAATCAAAATAGGACGTACATGGTAAATGGTAGGGAATTGAAGAATGTAGGTGAACAGAGGGATCTGGGAATAACTGTGCACAGTTCCCTGAAAGTGGAAACTCATGTAGATAGGGTGGTAAAGAAAGCTTTTGGTGTGCTGGCCTTTATAAATCAGAGCATTGAGTATAGAAGTTGGGGTGTAATGTTAAAATTGTACAAGACATTGGTGAGGCCAATTCTGGAGTATGGTGTACAATTTTGGTCGCCTAATTATAGGAAGGATGTCAACAAAATAGAGAGAGTACAGAGGAGATTTACTAGAATGTTGCCTGGGTTTCAGCAACTAAGTTACAGAGAAAGGTTGAATAAGTTAGGGCTTTATTCTTTGGAGCGCAGAAGGTTAAGGGGGGACTTGATAGAGGTTTTTAAAATGATGAGAGGGATAGACAGAGTTGACGTGGAAAAGCTTTTCCCACTGAGAGTAGGGAAGATTCAAACAAGGGGACATGACTTGAGAATTAAGGGACTGAAGTTTAGGGGTAACATGAGGGGGAACTTCTTTACTCAGAGAGTGGTAGCTGTGTGGAATGAGCTTCCAGTGAAGGTGGTGGAGGCAGGTTCGTTTTTATCATTTAAAAATAAATTGGATAGTTATATGGATGGGAAAGGAATGGAGGGTTATGGTCTGAGCGCAGGTATATGGGACTAGGGGAGATTATGTGTTCGGCACGGACTAGAAGGGTCGAGATGGCCTGTTTCCGTGCTGTAATTGTTATATGGTTATATGGTTATTTACGTATATTACAAACTTCAAGGGTCCTAGCAGTGATTCCTATGGAATATCATTAGTCAAACCACTATTGTCATCCTTCGTCTCCTTTAGCCGAGCAAATTTTGGAGCTTGTGTCAGAAGGAACTGCAGATGCTGGTTATACACCGAAGATAGACAAGAAATGCTGGAGTAACTCAGTGGGACAGGCAGCATCTCTGGAGAGTTTTGTGCCAATACTTAATCTTTGACTAACAGCACACCACCTCAAATCATTTTATTTTCCCACTCCCCCTCTATATCGCAGAAAATTCTATACCCTGAGATATTTAATTGCCCATCTTTCCTGTCCTTCAACCAATCGTTCATCTACTTTACTCGTTATAATAGATGCAAATTAGTTTTCAATCCCCTTGATGTGTAATTGGACAATCATTTACCTCAAATTGATTGTACCATTTAATCTGAACAACTGCTCAGAGCCCCCCTTCCCTGTAGACTCAGTTTAAACCTTTCCCAAAAACATTCGCACAAGTTTGTTAGACCACTCCGGTTAAGATGCAAGCCCAAAATGTCATATTTTCTCTGGAAACATTCTCAATGATCCAGCAGTTTCCCTGACTTCCTACATCCTGCAGGAGGAGCAATGTACCAACTAACCTGCCATCCCACTAGTGGCACCTGAACCACGAAAGAGAGACAAATTTTAAAAAGTAAGACTCACAACAGCAGACTGTATCTTATCCCCCTATCCTCCTATCCGCTTCTGATAGCCTCCATACTTCACCCTCCTCCCTGAAGACTTTTGAACCAAAGACTCACACTTGACCTCCACGCAGCACTTCACCCCAACGAGTTACTCTGAAACACCTTGCCCTGTGTTTATTTGCCTTGTTTGGATGCTGCAAATCACCAACGGGCTTACTGCTCAAAGCTGACAATCTTGCTCTAACATGTAAGTGACGGCCCAAACCTGTCCACGGACTTGCTTAGTAAAGTTCCTACTTCTGCAATGACCGGAAATTCACTTGGTGCAACTAATTACCAGGCTTGCTGCTCAAAGCTGCCCAGCCTGCTCTGACCTGAAATTGCTTCCCATTATGTCTGTGAAATCAGCCTTTCCCCAATTTAAGACCTTAGACACTGGCCCATCCTTATCCTTTAAGATATGCAGAAGTCACTAACTCCAAAATAAACCCCACAGTCACCCCCTCTGCTTAACCATCTACATTCCCCAGGATGTCCTGTAATTGTAGTTGGTTTATCTATATATTTGTAAAACAAACCTCTCCTGGACACACTTTAAAGATTCTGCCCTCTGAAGACAATTTCAGTAAATATTCATGAAATTAAAATTCCCCTGTTGATGACTCTGTTTTTCCTGCATCTCCCTGAGACCTCTTTGTTCGGAGGTCTGTCATACACCCCCAACAAAGCAAAGATACCCTTCTTGTTTCTAATTTCCACTCGTATGGTATTTTCCGATGTGTCTACTAGACTACAGTGTCAGAGATCCGGGTTTGATTCTGACCATGGGTGCTGTCTGTACGGTGTTTGTACGTTCTTCCCGTAACCACATGGGTTTTCACTGGGTGCTCCAGATTTCTTCCACACTCCAAAGACGTGCAGGTTTAGTTAATTAGCTTTTTGTCCAATTTTTTTAAATTGTCCATTGTTCCTACTGTGTGGGATATTGCTAGTGGACGAGGATCGCTGGTCGGCGCGGACTCGGTGGGCCGAAGGACCTGTTTCTGCACTGTATCTCTAAACTAACCCAATAACATCCCTCAATACTGAAGTATTCTAATATTTAATTAACAGTACAATACCTCCTATAATTTTATCTTTCCACTCCCCCTCTATATAAGCATAAAATTCTATACCCTGAGATATTGAATTGCCCAACTTCCCTATCCTTTAACTATGTGCTTCAAGCAGTGGTCCTTCTTTGAATATGTTATTGCAAGTGTACAAGTCTTTGTTGAGACCATATCCATAGATCATGTGCAACATTAGTCAAGGTGGCAAATAAAGATATTTGTGCGGTGTGGAATTGATATGGCAATACAACTGTGTGGGAGACAATAGACAAGAGGTGCAGGAGTAGGCCATTCGGCCCTTCGAGCCAGCAATGCCATTCAATGTGATCATGGCTGATCATCCCCAATCAGTACCCCGTTCCTGCCTTCTCCCCTTTATCCCCAACTCCGCTATCTTTAAGAGCCCTATCTAGCTCTCTCTTGAAAGTATCCAGAGAACTGGCCTCTACCGCCCTCTGAGGCAGAGAATTCCACAGACTCACAACTCTCTGTGTTTCCTCATCTCCATTCTGAATGGCTCACTTATGCCCCTGTCCCACTTAGGAAACCTGAACGGAAACCTCTGGGGACTTTGCAGGCCACACACAGGCCATAGTGAGAACGTACAAACTCCCGGATGTTTTTGTCAGTCTCCCTACCTGCTTCCACTACCTGCAACCTCCGGCAACCACTTGCAACCTCCGGGAACTGCACGGAAACCTTGGGTGGGGCCCAAAATCTCCAGAGGTTTCCGTTCAGGTTTCCTAA
Organism: Amblyraja radiata; assembly: GCF_010909765.2. NCBI lineage: Eukaryota > Metazoa > Chordata > Chondrichthyes > Rajiformes > Rajidae > Amblyraja > Amblyraja radiata. Next base: position 37,405,070 of record NC_045962.1, read on the forward strand.
GTGGGACAGGGGCATTATTCTTAAATGGCCCCTGGTTCTAGACTCCCCCAACATCGGGAACATGTTTTCGGCTCCAGCGTGTCCAAACCCTTAATAATCATATGTTTCAATAAGAATCCCTCTCATCCTTCTAAATTCCAGAGTATACAAGCCCAGCTGCTCCATTCTCTCAGCATATTCAGTCCTTCCCTCCCGGGGATCACAGTTCTTGGTGAAGGCTGCTGGTTTTCCATGCTCAGCCGGCATTAGAGACCTTTGTAACCAAGTAATCTCTGTTCTTGGTTGTCATTTCCAGTACGTTCGAGTCTCAAATGACACTGCACCAGTGGCGCTTTACCAGCTCATGACCAAGTACTGGGAGCTGGATCCTCCACACCTTCTCATTTCCGTCACTGGAGGGGCAAAGAACTTTAATCTGAAGCCAGACTTGAGGTACATGTTCCTCAGAGGCCTCATGAAAGTGGCGCAATCAACAGGTATGAAGAAGTCAATGGTTTTAAAAATGGACTAGAGTGTATAACTCTTTTCCACCAATGGTTCCTCCCCTCCCCTCCGCACCCCCACCCCAACCTGTTCTTCACATATCTCCTATCTCTCCTGTACTTTGATTCTCTCCTTCAAATGATTACTTAGTTTCCCATTGTTTATGAAAGAACTGCAGATGCTGGAAAAATCGAGGGTAGACAAAAATGTTGGAGAAACTCAGTGGGTGAGGTAGCATCTTAGTTTCCCATTGCTCTATTTTACATTCAGTCCCTGTCTCTGTTAAGACATTGCTCCTTCAGGGACTGGGCTATAGGGAGAGATTGAGCAGGCTATGACTCTATTCCTTGGAGGACAGGAGAATGAGGGGTGATCTTATGGAGTTGTATAAAATCATGAGAGGAATAGATCGGGTAGACGCACAGAGTAGGGGAATAGCGAACCAGAGGACATAGGTTTAAGGTGAGAGGGAATGATTTAATACGAATCTGAGGGGGTGACTTTTTCACGCAAAGGTTGGTAGATGTATGGAACGAGCTGCCAGAGGAGGTAGCTGAGGGAGTAAAGTCTTGCTTCTCTCCCCACCGTTTAGTACACTTTTCTCCTTCTGCTTTGGGATCTTCTTTCCCATATCTTATCTCAATTTACTACTTTTCTCTCTGATTCCCACTTCTTTCCCACTATTTTGTTGCTACTGCTCCTTGTTTCCCTAACATGTTCTGTTCTATTATGCACTCAAACTTTGTGCTTCTCTATTCTTCAGTTTTGCACCCGTGTTTCCTTCTCTCTTCTTCCTCTATTTTAAATGCTTATGATATTTTGTCTGTTCCTTCTACATTGAATGTTTAGTTTAGTTTAGAGATACACTGCAGAAACAGGCCCACAGAGCCTGCGCCAACCAGTGATCTCCGCACATTAACACTATCCTACACACACTTAGAGACAATTTACAATTTTACTAAGCTAATTAACCTACAAACATGTACGTCTTTGGAGTGTGGGAGGAAACCAGGGATCCTGGCGAAGACCCACACAGGCCATAGTGAGAACGTACAAACTCCGTACAGACAGGCGCCCATAGTCAGGATTGAACCCAGTTCCCTGGCACTGTCAGGCACCAACTCTACCGCTGCCCATTGTTATTGGTTCTTTGTATTCGAAATAAATACTTTTATGTAAAAAAATACACTGTTGTCTTTTTGAATATCCTGTTACGAGTCAAGAGTGTTTTATTGTCATAAACTTTCCCATCAGGTGCATGGATAATCTCAGGGGGTTCCTTCACTGGAGTGATGAAGTACGTTGGAGAGGCTGTGCGACTTTGTAACATGACCAGCACCCAGAAAGAAAAGCAAATCATTGCCATCGGTGTTGCCAGCTGGGGTATCGTGCACAACCGTGACAGCCTGGTCGATACACATGTGAGAAATGGTCCTGTATCTACTGCTTTTATTTGTCAATAATCAACAGTCATAGCTTTTGTTCACGTGTAAACCAAAAGTCATCTCCAAATAGGATCTGGAAGAATCGCTTACGAATTGTACCTGAGGCCTTCAGGCTAACAACTTTATTTCTGTTGAACCTATGTTCCTTGTGACATGGGTGGCAACAAGGAAGGGACTTGGCAGTCAGTAGCATTTAATCCTGAGGAGATACAGAGAACAGTGATGCAAACACAAACTTCCAGTGCTTTGGTGGCTAACTAGGTTTGTCTTTTCTGAAATAGGGGAAGTTCCCTGCAACATATTACGTGGATGAAGAAAATCAGGGTAGATTATCTTGTTTGGACTACAACCATACCCATTTTATCCTGGTGGATAATGGGACCCAAGGACATTATGGTGTGGAGATTCCCCTGAGAACCCAGTTAGAAAGATACATCTCAAAGCAGCGAATGGGGACTGAAGGTAAGAGTTGGCAACATGGCTGAGGACAGAGATTGTGTGGATGCGGGAAGTACAACAAGCAACGTGGAATTTAAGAGAGTTTTTACTCTGCGAGCAAAACACAAAATTAATACCTGTTGTACAATAATAGGAATGTTTAAGAGGAGAGATTTTATAAATCTCTATAAGGTCAACCCTCAGCCACCCATGCTCCATGCATAAACATTTCTTGCTTATCCATCCTCTCCTTATAACTCAAATCCTCCATTCCGGTACCAACCATGCAAATCGTTTTTGCATCCTGTCAGGTATAGAATAGAATAGAATGCCTTTTATGGTCATTCAAACAAACAAAGGTTTGAACGAAATTTTGTTCCCTGCAGTCATATCAGCAAAAAGAACAAAACACACAATTAACACAGTTTCACACAAACATCCATCACAGTGAATCTCCAAACACATCGTCACTGTGATGGAAGGCAGAAGTCTTAGCTCTTCCCTGTTCTTCTCCCGCGGTCAGGCAGTCAAACTGCTGCGTCGAGGTGATTGAGGCTCTTGATGTTAAAGCCCCAGGCGGGCGATGGTAAGTCCCGTGGCCGATTAAGCCACGCTGGACAATGAAAAGCCCTGCAACGGGCCGATTCAAACCCCGCGATTCAGGGCGGGTGAAGTTGCCGTTGCGGGAGCTCTTGAAAATCGGTCTCCTACCAGGGACCTGCGAGCTCCCGATGTTAACGTCCACAGGGCCTGCGGCCAAAGCCTCCGAAGCTCCGAAGTCGGGCCGCAGCCACAGCGCAACCACAGCCTCCGAAGTCAGCCAGCTCTGTAAGTTCACAGGCTCTGCGACCAGAGCCATCAGGTCGATTCCAGTTCGAGGCCGCCAGTTCCACGATGTTAGGCCCCAGTGAAACGGTGACACGACAAGGAAAAGGCTGCGTCCCCGTTCAAGGAAGAGATTTAAAACGTTTCCTCCACCCCCATCCCTCCCACCCCCCACATATACACAACTGAAAATAAACCAAAAACATACCCCTAACAAGACAAAAAAAGACAAAAAGAAACAAGATAAACGGACTGCCTTCCCATAGTTGGGTGACCAGAGCTGTATACTGTACTCTAAATGTGCCCTTCGCAACATCTTGTACGGCTGTAACATGGTGTCCTAATCCCTCTACTCATGACGGCAAGCATGCCAAACACATTCTTTAATACCTTGTCTACCTGTGTCACCACATTCATGCAACTATGCACCTACACTCTGATGTCTCTTTCTTCTGTAACAATCCCTAGGATATGACTTGCACATTGTGCAAGTCCTATCATGATTAGCCTTACCAAAATGTAAAACTTTGCATTTATCTGAATTGAACTCAAACTCCAATTCCTTATTTCAATTCCAATCTTTATTTTGCAGATGCTGGACTTGAAATCCCAATTGTATGTGTTGTCCTTGAAGGTGGGCCTGGAACATTGAGTGTAAGTTAATGTACCCTTTCATGTTTTGAGACATATTCAAATCTTATACATCTAATGTGCTAGCTTTAGTGAAAATGTAGACACTTCTGCACATGGAGAAAATGAGGTCAGTTTAATTGGTAAACCCTGAAATCCTCAATGTTATACAGCCATGGAGTCACACAGCATGTAACAGGCCTTCTGCCCAACTCAGGGGGGACACAATTTTTTGGTGGCCGCATGCGCGCGCGCGCACACACACACACACACACACACACACACACACACACACACACACACACACACACACACACACACACACACACACACGCGGCTTCGGAGGCTCAATCCAACGCTAAATGCAGCTCAACTCTGCCTGTCTCGCTGGGTTAACTACAGCCCTGCCTGGACTGACAGGACACCAGCGCTGCTTCTCCACCATGGCCATATTTCCCGCAATTCCAGGAAGGGCTGTAGGTTCACCTGGCGGGACAGGCAGAGTGAGCTGGGTTTTGCGCTGCTTCTCTGCGCTGGCTGTGGGCCTGGGGGTACATCTCCTGTCTGACTCCCGACCTCTCTGGCCACCCGTGGGGGAGGGGGGCACTTGGGACAGCGCCGGAGAGCCGGGATCAATCCTGGCTGCGGATGAGGTGCAGATGTGTGCCACTTCTCCCTCCTCCAATCACCGCGCTCTATCCTCAGTCCCACCCCCTCCCCCCTTACTCCTCTCTCCTCCAATGATCGCGCTGAATCATCATGTCCCAACGCCATTCCCTGCTGACTGACGTCTCTCTCGTCCAATCAGCGCCCTCGATCATCAGTCCCACCCCCACTGTCTCGCGGAAAGCGGATATTTCACTGGGTTTTAAAATCCGGATTACAAAAACTTGGGGGGGATGTCCCCCACCTCTCAAAACAGAGGGGGGACGTGTCCCCCCCTGGCCCCCCCGGGTTTTCTGTCCCTGCCGACCAAGATGTCCCATCTAAGCTAGTCTCATTTACCTGCATTTAATCCATATCTCTCTAAACCTTTCCTATCCATTTACCTGCCCAAGTGTCTTTTAAAGGCTGTTAGAGTATCTGCCTCAACTTCCTCGTCTGACAGCTCATTCCACATGCCCACCACCCTCTGAGTGATCAAGATGGCTCTCATTTTAAATTTTGTTCCTCTCATCTTGAACATATGCTTTTGATTCCCTACTCTGGGTAAAAGACTGTGCATTCACCTCATGATTTCATAGACCTCTTTAAGGTCACAACTCAGCCTCCTGCGCTCCAAGGAGTAAAGTTATAGGCTACCCAACCTCTCCCTGCAGCTCAACCGCGCAGGTCCTGGCAACATCCTCATGAATCTTCTCTGTACTCCTTCCAGTTTAAAATGTTAAAGTAATCTGCACATTTTTTCAGATATTCCTCTGATTAACTCCCAGGGACTGTTTCACAGCACCTCTCAACATCATATATCCAATAATGAGGATCTTCCACAGAAGAGGCCCTCTGATGCAGCAATCCCATTACACTGACACCTCATCTTGTTTAGTTTAGTTTATTATTGTCATGTGTACCAAGCTACAATGAAAAGCTTTTATATGTGAGCCATCCAGTCACAGTAAAGACTATATTTGAATAATATAAAGCTGTCCACAGTGCACAGATAAAGGGCACAACATTTAGTTGACAAATATAACATTGAAGTCTGATAATGTCCACATAAAGATGGTTCAAAGATCTACAATGAGGTAGGTCAGGACCACACTTTAGCTGATGACAAGACCATGCAGTTGCCTGATAAAAGAAACTGTTCCTAATCTAGATATATCAAACCTCTAACTCCTGCCCGGTGGGAGAGGGGAGAAGAGGGAATGACCGGGGTAAGGCTGGTCCTTGATTATGCTGGTAGCCTTACAAGGTAGGGTGAAGTGCAGATGAAGTCAATGGAAGAGAGCCTGGTTTGTTTGATGGTCTGGGCCATGTCCACAATTTCTTGCGGTCTTGGATTAAGCTGTTGCTAAACTATGCTATAATGCTTCCCTATAAGGTGCTTTCTACGGCACATCTGTAGAAGTTATTGAGGATTGTTGGGGACATGCTAAACTTTCTTAGCATTCTAATGCAGTAGCGGCATTGATCTGCATTTGAGGCCATCGATTTGATATGACTGGTCCAAGATAAATTGCCAATGATATTTATTCCTAGGAACTTAAAGCTTTCGTTTCTCATCTCTACTGCGGTGCCATCAACGTATGTGATGTCTTAATCCTACTTTTCCCTCGCCCTCTCACTTCTACTGCAGGACCTCATCTCATCCTCTGCCTGCGAACTGAGGTTAAAATGACTGTTCTTGATTGCTGGGTTTTATCCATACATCATCTTTGAAACAAAATAATGCAACATTTACAATGCTCTCGTCCATAGGCGCCACCCCTGAACATTCAATGTTTGGAAACTATTTGTGGTCACTCCATGATCCCCTCTGCCTCTTTGTTTAGTGACGGTGATTTTTGTCTTGCAGACGATACACGGTGCAATGAGCAATGGAACTCCTTGTGTGATTGTGGAGGGGTCAGGCCGTGTGGCTGACATCCTGGCTACTGCAGCTGACCTACCCATGACTGAGATTACCATCCCCTTCATCCAGAAGCAGCTGCGCACATTCTTTGCTGAAAGCTACAACATGTTCTCTGAACGAGAAATAATATTATGGACCAAAAAGGTACAGGCATGGCCACACCTTGGAGCAAATATCATCCTTCCTCCTTTCTTATGGGTTCCATTGCCCCTCGTACAGGTACCACATGTCTGAATTCTTTGACAAACCCCATGTGGTTACCAAACACTTTTTGAAAAATGCATATGCTGTACATCATACTCCATTTAGCAATTAAATCACATTTATCATTGTGTTCTTGCTTGATAAAGGATATTTTATCAGCTACATCCCTGTCCTAGTGCACCACTAGTTTCATCGAAGTATATCGCCCAAGACTCTTAGCCAACACCTGTATGTGTAGCTCACACCATACCATGTCCTCATCAACCTCCTGAAAGAGCTATTGACTTAGTGTCCTATCCTCTTTCAATGGCCCTGCATTGATTTATCCTCATGTTAAATCTGTGGCCTCTGATATTGCCTTTTTGATAGTGAAAGCAAGTTTCCCCATTTTCTAAGACGCTTCGTAGTTTCATTCCAGTTCCTCTTTCTATTTGTATAGCAGCTTTGCGTAACAAAACAGAAGAAGATGGATATTCCAACCCTTAGCTCCACTATTCTTTAGACTACAGAGACTTTAGAGATAGAGCATGGAAACAAGCCCTTCGGTCCACTGAGTCCACACCAACCAACGATCACCCCATACATTAACACTAATCCAACACACTAGGGTCAATTTACAGTTTAACCAAAGTCAATTAACCTACAAACCTGTACGTCTTGGAGTGTGGGAAGAAACCGGAGCACCCAGAAAAATGACACCCAGTCACAGGGAGAACGCAAACACCATACAGACAGCACCCATGGTCACGATCGAACTCTGGTCTCTGGTGCTGTAAGGCAGCAGCTCTACCTCATGCCACTGTGCCGCCCCTATTCAGTAATGATCTCACTCATTCCTTATAATTCTCAGTTCCCTGAAACTCCATCTACCTCTCCTCAAATATCCGGAGTGATTTAGTTGCTAATCTGGGGATGCCACATGTGCATAGTAAAACCCCTCTGCATACCTCATGAGATTTTGAAATCCACACTCATGTGCCCTCTTAACCCTCTTGAACCTAGCTTCTGTAGTCTCTCCTCATAGCTAGACTGCTCCATCCCAAGCAACATCCTCGTGAATGTCCTTTGCACCTTCCAGTGTTCTCACATTTTCCCTCAATCTTGGTGACCAGAACTGCACATAGTACTCCAGTACTATATCTGAGCAAACGGTCTGATGTGCAACCACAGAGAACCAATGGTTGGGAAGAACTGCAGATGCTGGTTTAAATCAAAGATAGACACAAAATGCTGGAGGAACAGCGGAGTTACTCAGAGTCTGAAGAAGAGTCTCGTCCCAAAACGTCACACATTCTTTCTCTCCAGAGATGCTGCCTGTCCCGCTGAATTACTCCAGCATTTTGTGTCTATCTTTGAGATCTAATGGTTGGTTCCCTTTGCAGTTTGTTAATTCTCTTTTAGCAAAGTCTCCACTTACATCTAGCAGCTACTTTGCATCCTGTTCCACCATATCATCATCACATAAAAACTGATGCACTTTTTTTTTTTTAACTCTCAGTTATCATCCACGTATGTTCCTTTTCTACGTATCCAGCTTATAAGCAGTTCCTTGTTCACACATATGTAAAACACTGGCACTTGATTCCCGTCGTCTCTTTCACTCTTATTCTGAGTCTTGCTGGACTTTCCCACATTTGCCACCTGTACAAGCTCTTGAGTCCTCCTCTCTGATCAGATAAGTGTAGGAGTTCATTACACTTTCTCCCTCATTCTTCAGATCCAAGACATCATCAGGATGCGGGAACTTCTGACTGTTTTCCGGCCAGATACATCGAGGAATAATGATCTGGATGTTGCCATTCTGCAGGCCTTATTGAAAGGTGGGTACACTTGGGTTTCAGCTGGGTTAATTGAAAAGAGTAATGCACTGAATGCTCCATTTGATTCATGTTGCACATTTCGCTCTGAGATCTGTATTCAATAGTATCGCCAACAACTTCTCCTGGACCACCCATATTGAGAAAGCACACCAACGCCTCTACTTCCTTAGATGGCTTAGGAAGTTCAGCATGTCCTCAACAGCTCTCACAACCTTTGCAGGTGTGCCGTGGAAAACATGTTATTGGGAACAGCTCCATCCAAGACCGCAAGATATTGCAGAGAATTGTGAACACACAGAGAATCGCACAGACGAATATCCCTTCCATTGACTCCATTTATACCTCACGCTGCCTCGGCAAGGCCACCAACATAATATAGGACCAGTCACATCCCAGCCACTCTCTCTTCTCCCCTCTCCCATCAGGCAGGAGATATACTGTAAATGTGTGAAAAGGCACAGCTCCAGATTGAGGGACAGTTTCTTCCCAGCTGTTATCAAGCAACTGAACTATCCTACCAACAACTAGAGAGCAGTCCTGAGCTACTATCTATCTCATTGGAGACACTCGGATCTTACTGGACTTTATCTTGCACTAAACTTATTCACGTTATTTCCGTTATCCTATATCTGTACACGGTGGATGGCGCAATTGTAATCATGTATTTTAATCTTTCCGCTGACTGGGTAGCGCACAACAAAAGCTTTTGACTGTACCTCGGTACACGTGACAATAAACTAAACTAAACTATACTAAACTAAACTGAACCATAAGGAACCCAACCGCTATCTTATGATTTACCAAAATATTGTGTGGGATGGAATGTTTCCGTTACGATGAGGGACTGGGTAGGCAGGGTCTGTTTTATTTGGACTGGAAGGGACTGAGGGGAAGCCTGAAAGTGGTATACAAAATCATGAGGGGCATTGAAGAAATTGATAAGAAACTTCATGCCCATGGCAGAGATATCTAAAACTAGAGGATTCTCAATCAGATGACAGATGCTGCTTGATCTGCCCAAAACAGTGTAGTTGGATGCCTGCAAGTGAATGCTGCTGCCTGGCACATTCCAGACTGTGAATGTGGATAATGTCGTCAAAGTAGACAATAGGTAAAGCACAGTGAGCTTTGCCTTGCACCAAGACAAATTTGTGGAGACAGCTGCGTTGAGGATACTTCATGCTCACAATAAGAGTGGGGATTTTACAGTGGGATTCTCTTTCCCAGCTTCACTGCAAATCTAGATTGCAAATCCAGCAGTTAAAATATAATATGAATTCCACAAGATAAAATTGTCCTGTTCAATGGATATTAAAGGGTTATATTTATTATTGTCACATGTACAGTGGGTACACATGGGTACAGTGAAAAGCTTTGTTTTGCATGCTATCAAAGCAGATGAGATATACATACATAGATACAATCCAGTCAAAGTACATTAGGTGGAGCAAAGTGGAAGATCCAGAGTGAAGAATATAGTTCTCAGCATTGTAGCTCATCAGTTCGAAGAGACCAAGTCCAATGTCCAGAATGGGGTGGAGATGACTCAGCCAGTACCCTAGCTTATGGAAGGACCGTTCAGAAGCCTGATCACAGAGGGGAAGAAGCTGTTCCTGAGTCTGGTGGTGCACACTGTCGAGGACCGTTCAGAAGTCTGATTACAGAGTGAAAGTAACTGTTCCAGATAACGAGAACAAGTGAGAAATACAGTGCGTGTGTTTTTAAGGTTGGGTAGTCTGTTATGTAAAGTTCAATAGAAAGTGACCTCCAATTGTTGTCACTTTTCCTCCTCTGGTAGTTCCAGCATGGAGGAAGGAGCCACTTAATTCCAAGATGAATGTTTAACATTTAACAATGCGAGTCCAAATTCAACAGTGGGGGGTAAAACATTTGCAGACACACTTTGACTTCCATTTGTGTAAGACAGGTTCTTGAGATGCATTGGTCAAACACATTTATTTTTTTAATTCCAATTTCCAGCTTCTACTTCTCATGGGCACAAATGGCAAGAGAACCTGGACCATCAACTGCAACTGGCTATTGCCTGGAACAGACTTGATATTGCCAAGCAGCACATATTTACTGATGACAAACAGTGGAAGGTGAGTTCAGAATTGATAGTTGTTCCTCCTCATTTTAATTTATTTTAGATGTCTTCATTATGGGGAAAGTTTGGACAGACATGGACTGATAGTCAGCATTACATTGTGCACAGGAAATTGTATCTAATACATTTGATGGAGTTTTTTGAAGGGAAGGACAGTGGATGTTGTCCATGTGGACTTAGGAAAATCATTTGACAAGGACCATTTGCATTGGTAAGCTAACCTGGAAGAATAGATTGCACAGAATCCAAGATAAGTTAGCCAAATGGATTAAAAACTGCCTTTGGGGAAGGAGTCAAAGCTTAGTTTAGTTTCGAGATACTGTGTAGAAACAGGCCCTTTTACCCACTGAGCCTGCGCCAACCAGCGATCCCTGCACACTAACGCTATCCTACACACACTACGGAAAATTTACAATTTTGCCAAGCCAATTAACCTACATTTCTGTCTGTCTTTGGAGTGTGGGAGGAAACCGGAGCTCCCCGAGAAAACCCACGCGGTCACAGAGAGAACATACAAACTCTGTACAGACAGCCAGGATGGAATCCGGGTCTCTGGCGCTGTAATGTAGCAACTTTACCACCGCACCACCGTACCGCCCCTAGTTAAATAGGGTTGTTTTTCTGTTAAAGAAGGAACTGCAGATGCTGGAAAATCGAAGGTAGATAAAATTGCTGGAGAAACTCAGCGGGTAAGGCAGCATCTATGGAGTGAAGGAAATAGGCAACATTTCGGGCCAAAACCCTTCTTCAGATTGATGCGGGGTGGGGGGGCAGGAAGAAGGGTTGTTTTTCTGATTGGAAACCTATCACCAATGGAGTGCTGCAGGGGTTGGTGCCTGGGTCCAGTGTTGTTTCTTATCTACAATAACGATTTGGATGACAATCAATGAAAAAGGTTCTGATTGCCTACCCTATCTATGCGGCTCATAATTTTATATACTTCCATCAAGTCACCCCTCAATATCCAATCTTTCCAGAGAAAACAATCCAATGCTATCCAACCACTCCCTGCAGTTGAAATCCGCTAATCCTGGCACCATTCTGGTAAACCTCCTCTGCATCCTCCAAAGCCTCCACATCTTTCCTGTAAAGGGGAAATCAGAATCACACATAATACTCCAAATGCGGCCTACGCAATGTCCTGTAGAACCGCATCATGTCTTCCTGACTCTTATATTCAATACCCCTAGCAGTGAAGGCAAGTGTACCAACATCTTCTTTACCACCTTATCTACTTCTGCTGCCACCTTTAACAAGCTATGAACTTGGACTCCAAGATCTCTGCACATCAAGGGTCTGGTCATCAACTGTATACTCTCTCCTCACATTCAACCTCCCAAAGTGCAACACCTCACACTCATTTCTGCAGCTGGTTTATATCCCGCTGTATCTTCTGACAGCTTTCCCCATTGCCTGCAACTCATCTTCTGCAGCTGTATAAGGCTCTGGTGAGACCACATCTGGAGTATTGTGTTCAGTTTTGGTCTCCTAATTTGAGGAAGGACATCCTTGTGATTGAGGCAGTGCAGCGTAGGTTCACGAGGTTGATCCCTGGGATGGCGGAACTGTCATATGAGGAAAGATTGAACACTGGAGTTTAGAAGGATGAGGGGATCTTATAGAAACATATAAAATTATTAAAGGACTGGACAAGCTAGATGCAGGAAAAATGTTCCCAATGTTGGGCGAGTCCAGAACCAAGGGCCACAGTCTTAGAATAAAGGGGAGGTCATTTAAGACTGAGGTGAGAAAAATCTTTTTCACTCAGAGAGTTGTGAATTTATGGAATCTCCTGCCACAGGTCAGTGGAGGCCAAACCACTGGATGGATTTAAGAGAGAGTTAGATAGAGCTCTAGGGGCTAGTGGAGTCAAGGGATATGGGGAGAAGGCAGGCACGGGTTATTGATAGGGGACGATCTGCCATGATCACAATGAATGGCTCGAAGGGCCGAATGGCCTCCTCCTGCACCTATTTTCTATGTTTCTATGTTTCTATCCCAAGGTTGGTATCATCAGCAAACTTACTCACCAATGCATCTATTATGTATAGATCACAAACAGCAGAGGTCCCAGCACAGATCCCTGAAGAATTCCACTGGTCACAGACCTCCAGTCAGAATATCAACCTTCCACCAAAATCCCCTGTCTTCTATGAATAAGCCAGTTCTAAATCCATGCGACCTAGTCATTGTGAACCACATACACCTTCATCTTCTGGATCAGTCTACCATGAGGGACCTTATCAAAGACCTTACTAAAATCAATGTATAAAACATCCACCGCCCTACCTTGATCAATCTCCTTTGTCACCTTCTCAAACAATTCTATCAAGATAGTGAGACACGGCCTGCCACGTACAAAACTACGCTGGCTATCCCCAATCAGCCCATTCTGTTCCAAATGGAAGTAAATCCTATCTCAAAGAATTTCCAATTTTCCAATAGTTTCCCTATCACTGACACGAGGTTGAGCAGCCTATAGTTCCCTGGATTCTCTCTACTTTCTTCAACAAAGGAACAACATTGACCACTCTCCAGTCGTCTGAGACTGCATCTGTAAGTTGGAAAGAATACAGATTTGCCAAGGCATTACCTGGACTCGTGAGCTTTGTTCCTTCGAGTGCACGAGGATGAGGGGGTGAAGGTAAATACACAGTGTCTTTCGCCCAGTGTAAGGGAATCAAGAACCAGAGGACATAGCTTTAATGTGAAGAGAGAAGATTTAATAGTAACCTGAGACAGTTTTTACACAAAGGGTGTATGGAATGAACTGCTGGAGGAGGTCATTGAGGCAGGTAATATCACAATGTTTAAGAAACATTCAGACAGGTACATGAATAGGATAGGTTTAGGGGGATATGAGCCAAATGCAGGCAGGTGAGACTAATGTAGGTCAGCGTGGGCCAGGAGTGCCAAAGGGTCTGTTTCCATGCTGTATGACTATGAATTTATGCTGGAGTAACTGACTGGGTCATCAGCATCTCTGGAGAAAATGGATAGGTGATGTTTTGACTAGAAAGGGTCACTGAGCTACATAAAGAGATATTAGAAGGAATGACTGAAGATTTGGTCACAGGATTTGAAAGTTTTAAACTTGGGATGAGAGGTTTTTAGATTCCCACTGAAATTCTGGAGCTCAGTTCAGGCATTTGATAGTACAATTGGTACTGGCGATGCACAAGAGGCTGGAGTATGGGGAATGTGTTGTTGAAGTAACAAAGGAGGGGAAACACTCCATAGTCTTGCATTGACTGATATTCTCTCATTCCATTATGTTCCAGTCGTCCCACCTCTATCAAGCCATGTTTGCTGCTCTAGTTGGAAATAAACATGGATTTGTCGAACTCTTCCTGGAATACGGGGTGAACCTGAATGAATTCCTTTCACCAAGAATGCTTGTCCGACTTTATAACAATATCCCACATCATACTCCCTTGTATAAGAAATTACGCAAAGTGGTGGATAGTGAGAAGCATCCACAGATCGGTGATAAAATGGAGACCAACAAGAAAGTCCTTCTTCACCACGTCTCCGTGCTTTTGCAGGAGTTGCTAGGTGAATTCATGGAGCCACTCTATAAGCAACCAAGTATCTCCTCCAGGAAATCATTTGTAAGTATTGCATAAAGTTTATAGTTCCCTGGGCAGCTGTAGTATAAGTTATGGACAGATTAAATCTCCCTCAGCCTCGTCTCACCAAACAATCCCACGACATGGACAGCAGACAGAATTCATCCATTAAACTCAATGTCAATCCAAAGCATATTTCTCCGATTTCATGTTGCATCTCCCATTCTGAAGGCATTGCGATTGATAAAAAACTGTCTTGAAAGCACCAAGATCTCAATCAGCCTCTTTGCTAACTCTCAGATCTTCCGGTTGGCTACTGGTGAAATAAGGAGACCTGGAGGGATCCAATAAGTTTCAACTCAATAGCCGTAACAGTTCACATTCAGTTCATGAATGGCCAAATGTAAGAGTCCTCCTTTATCTTGGCATTGGAGAACATCATATCCTTGCCTGTTTTGCAGTTTGGAAGTTAGCAAAGCTGAAGGTCTTATAAAATATATTGATTGCTTTAAGCTGCTGCTAAATGAGGGCACATAATAGCTCACTACTGTAAATCTACCATTCTTCCACCTGATGGCCTCTTCAGTATTTTGCACATAACTTCTGGAGAAACCTCCATGATTGGGGGATTCAACATCAGCACAATCTTGGTACTTATTGGCAGTGAGGATGTCGTCCAGGACCAGTACAGTTCTCATGATGTCAAGCTCAGTTTAAAGTTGATGATATAATCAAAGAAGCAGTAAAGCAGAAACAAGAATATACAGTAGCATTGACCCTCCCGCCATTGATATGATACATTTGATGTACAGAAGAACCTTGAAATGCAAATTTATAGCTTTCTGAAATAGCGACAAGGGTATATAGGGAAGAGAATCAGGCATTTAGCATGTTTGCCTTCATAGGCAGAGGTAATGAGTTTAAGAGTCGGGACATCCTGTACAAGTTGTTAGTTAGGCCACACTTGGAATATTGTATGCATTTCTGGTCACCTCACTTTTGAAAGGATGTGGTAGCACTCCAAAGAGTGGAGATGCAGTTCAACAGGATATTGCCTGTAATTGAGGGCATTACTTGCAAGGAATGTTGCTGCAGTGATTGTTGGTGTAGGCTCGCCTAAGGCTGGTGACGTCCATCCACCAACCTTCTGTTCAAGGCAAGCGTAGAGTTGATTGAATCATCAGGGAGCGACACATTGTTGCCAGTGATATTGACCAACTTCACTTTATGGTCCATTATAGCATGTTACAGGTATTCACGCCGCTGTCTATGGACAGTTTGGTTTGGAGTTTGCTCTTGACATCCATGATGGGCTTGAAAAGGTTGTAAATACACTTTGTGTACTGCTTAAGGTTATTTGACTTGAACCCTACAAACTTGGACCTCCTGGGAGTGAATCTCATCTATTGTTGCCCATTGGGTAGTGTGTGCCCAGAAGGCACATGTTGCCTTCTTTGGTATGCATTCCCCTACATACTGCAGTGGCCACAGGGTCCTTGAATGTGGACCAATCCACCAACTCAAATCTGTCATGAGGGATTTAATTTGCTTCCTCAGACCAGCAGTGCATGACTTTCTATATCTGATCCTCCCGTATCAGTTTATGTGTGTAAGCAGGGAGTATAAGTACAGACAGAGTGTCAGCTTTTCCAAAGTGGGTTTGAGGAAGGGAGCAGTTGGTGTCTTTGATAGGTGTGTAACACTGGTTGAGGGTGTTTGGGCCTGTGGTTGGACAAGAGATGTCATTAAGTTGGAAAGAATGCAGAGATGAATTACAAGGATATTGCCTGGCATTGAGGGGCTGAACTACGGAGAGATTTTGTAGGCTAGTACGTTATTCCTTGGAACGCAGGAGGTTAGGGGGTGTATAAAGTCATAAAGTGGAACAATAGGGTGAATGTGCAGTCTTTTTCCTATGGTAGGGGAATCAAAAACAAAAGGACATATTTTTTTCGGAGAGAGGGGCAAGAATCTGTAGTGTTTTGTTGTCTTATTTCCCGTGACAGAAAAATGAAATTCTCACTCACACATCCTAACGTCATGTTGTGTAATGAGACCCATACACAAGAGTCACAAGTCATAATCGTAATTGTAACACAAGTGGAGGAAACAATTCATGCTCAGTACTTCTAAGACTTTGCTAAATGCTGGGACTGTCATCATATCACCAGTAGCCTTGAAAACCCACAATCAAACAGTCTGGCTGAACATGCTGGCAGGAGTGCCAAACAAGTGAACTATTGCAATCAACGAGTGAACCAGCACCACCTCCGTATCATCCCGACTGCACAAGCATGCTTCCATCCAACGGCCCTGGCCCGATCATACCACCGTTGCCTGCCATTACCGATCTGATCGTCTCGCCTACGACCACGCCACCTCGACCCTTGCTAACGTCTCCAGTTTCGTCGCCGGCGATGCTGCTTCATTCGCCTGCTCCTGTTCAACCACCGATCTCATCTCTGGTGAAGGGAGGAAATGCATGACTGTACCGTACACGTGCAGGTCGCACCTGCAAGCCTAACCCAAAGCACCAGGATTACGGTTAAACTGTCTTTAGTTAAACTATTCCTTCAGCTTGCTTATACTTACCACATGTAATCAGTGGCACACATATTTTGCATTTGATTATATCATCTATTTTATTATGAGTTAATTCCTTAAGAGGAAAGATGTAGATTAACCATCTTAGCCTGTCTTTACTATATCTATCACCACACGTATAATGCACGTATAATGCATGCTGCACATTCCCTTTACACGGACTATTGATGTGTGATAGAACATGTAATGTTTCCTCCGCTTTACAATAAAGATTTTACTTCGGAGTCACGTGAGTGACTACGTGAAGAACCCGTCCAGCACGCATGCGCGACATGAGCGTTCACGCAGTGCAACAGCGACGAACGGGAGTACAGGCGCTCCCGCTACAAGCTTAAAAAGGCGGACCGTCAGGTAAGTACTTACTCTAAGGTCGTAATTACAAAACTTTGTTCTGCTTTGTGCGCTCCAGATCAAGAAAAGCTGGGAAATCAGCAAAGCAAAGCAGGGAAAAAAGACCGCCTCCCCGTTCGACTCCCAACAGAACAGGAGCGTTCCATCAGTGGGGGGCGAGAGGCGGCACCTGGACCGCACACGCTGCGGTCCACAATCATTGACCGAGCCGAGCCCAGTACGGCTAGCGCTGCCTGACCAACAGCAGCGGACTGGAGGCAAATCAAAAAGAAAACCAGAGCGGCCGGTAATCTCTGATAACTCCGACCAGGAAGACTCTCCGCCTGAGAGCGGCAGAGGCAGCCGCCTGAGCCGGTGGAAAGGCTCATGGAGCAAATGCTCCAGCGAGACTTGCTTCGGGAGCTGGAGCAGTCTCGCCAAGGGAGTTCAGGCACTCCCCCACCAGTGACTTACAATGCACTGCCCATCGCTTCCCCCTCAGCCGAGGGCAGCGTTGGCGACCAGGACTGGGCTGGTCAGGAACAGGGGGTCACTGGCCGAAGATGTCGGGAGTACGCACGGGGTACAGGACCAGGAAGAGCTACTGGGTGTGGTGAACCGCTACGTGGCTACACCACGAGCAGAGCGGCCGTTGCAGCCAAAACTGGCGGCCAGCATTGACTACCTGTCCTTCAAACCCCTACAAGAACAGGTAGTCAATGAGGCATTAGAACTCTACTCGCCGCCGGAGAACTGCATTTCACTCAACGTACCGGCCGTCAACAGCCAAATCTGGGGGTACGTTGGGCAGAGTATCCGAAACCAGGAACTAAAATTGCAGCGTATCCTCAAGCTCCTGACGTCAGCCATAACATCCTATGCTCGTTCCGTGGATGGGGTGGACATGACCACCAACCAGCAAGACACCCTGGCTCTGCTGTGTAACACCCAATATGAAATAAACAACCTCCGCAAGGAGATAATAAGACCTGCCCTCAATCCCAAATGTGCAAAACACCGGCCTCAGAGCCACAGATCCTGCTATTTGGTAAGGACTTGTCCAAACAAGTAAAAGACCTAGAGGAAGAGTCCAAAGCATTCGGCCTCATGAGGGCAGGCCCCGGAATGAGCAGACCCACACAACCCAGACGGCAGTACCCCACCGCGTCCACCAGTCGACGTCAACCTCATGGGACTGGTGGAAGCTCGGGGTTCGCATACCATCCCCGAAAGCCTTTTTTAGGCCAGGGCCCAGAGCGGACCCCATGGAAAATGCGCCACCCCCACCCAGCAGTACATCCAGCAGTACAACGACAGATGAAGAAACAGAAGAAAGGAACACACCCATAACTATGGAGGTAGGTGGGTCTGGTTCCTACCAGCATATAAAAAGTGGGGGAACTGTACTAACAGGGGGGAGATTACACCTGTTCATGGAAGCATGGAGGACTATCACGAATGATAGTTATATACTTAACAGTATTCGTGGATACAAAATAGAATTAATTCAAGAAAATATGCCACCAGTTCAGCATCCACCCCAAAGGGTCTTTACCCTCTCAGTTAAAGAAAAACTAGAGGGTCAAGCAGAACTGGTGAGGTTATTTACAAAGGGTATCATTGAGAAATCCAAACATGAACCTTTGGAATTTGTCTCAAATATATTTACCAAAAACAAAAAAGATGGTGGATGTCGCATCATCATTGACTTAACTTCACTGAATACCTTTGTTAAGTATATACATTTCAAAATGGAAACATTTTTAACTGCCAAACAACTGATTTCCAAAGGATACTTTATGGCAAGCATCGATTTAAAAGATGCCTACTATTCAGTACCCATTCAAAAGGATCATCGCAGATACCTGAAATTTACCTTGATGGGGCAAATGGCAGTTTAAAGCGTTGCCTAATGGCTTAACATCAGCCCCAAGACTATTTACCAAGATATTAAAACCAGCCTTGGCAACATTAAGAAAACAGAGACATATTGTCATGGCATATCTTGATGATATCTTAATAGTAGGCAAAACCATGGAATTGGCTAAATCAGCTGTATTAGCTACCAAACAATTGTTTGAAACCCTGGGATTTGTCTTACATCCAGATAAATCTAAGTTGACGCCATCCACAACTATGGACTATCTGGGATTCGCAATGAACTCAGTCCACATGTCTGTAACGTTGCCAAAAGATAAAGCAGCAGAACTGGCACAGACGTGTAACAATTTAATGGTTAGCGATCGACCAACCATCTGACAAGTGGCAAGAGTAATTGGCAAAATAGTAGCAGCATTTCCAGCTCCACAATTTGGACCTCTGCACTATCAAAATCTACAAAGAGCAAAAGTGCAGGCGTTAAAACGACATGCAGGTCACTTTGACCGAACCATGAAATTACCCATTGAAGCAATATCAGAGTTACAATGGTGGATAGAGAACATTTGGCATAGTTCCAGCCCTATCATCATCAATAACCCAACGTTAACTATACAAACAGATGCCAGTGCTCAAGGCTGGGGAGCAACTAATACCATATCCAGCACAGGTGTTAGATGGACTAACCTCGAATCATCTTTACTACAGATACTGGGCATAAATTATTTGGAAATGTTGGGTGCGTTTTATGGTTTAAAAGCATATTCTACGAATATGCACCACTTGCATGTTCGTTTACAGATTGATAATAGCACGGTGGTGGCCTATATTAACCATATGGGCGGAATAAAATCGATATCATGTGACAATTTGGTCAACATAATCTGGCAATGGTGTGTCGATAGACATATTTGGCTATCAGCAACTTACCTACCAGGTAAGCTAAATACAGTGGCAGGCACCAGGTCACGCAAATTCAATGATAACACCGAATGGATGTTAAATCCTAAAGCATTTGCTAAAATTACAAAACAGTATGGCACACCAGATATCGATCTCTTTGCATCCAGACTAAATCACCAGGTACCAATGTATGTCGCTTGGGAACCAGACCCTGAGGCAGCAGCGATAGATGCATTCGCGCTGGACTGGGGGAACTATTTATTTTATGACTTTCCCCCCTTCTGCCTCATCAGTCGGGTACTACGCAAAATACAGATGGACTCTGCTTCAGGTATTTTGATAGTACCCGACTGGCCTACACAGCCATGGTTCCCAGTGGTCCTCGACATCCAATGATCATTCCCAGTAGCCCAGACCTATTGACTCACCCGGTGTCAGGCATAAGTCACCCATGCCATGACAGAATTAACGTACTGGGTTGCAGATTCTGAAAAGACCTTTGCTGGGCCTGGGATTGTCTAACAGGACCATCAACACGATGACAGCGTCCCACTGTATGTCCACCGGGAAACAATACCTATCGAGCATCAGGAAGTGGGAAAGATACAGCTCGAAACTGGAACAACATACTCATCTACAACCATAACCAATGTACTGGAGTTCCTGGCCGGCCTTCACCATAATGAAGGACTGAGCTACAGCACCATCAATACTGCCAGAAGTGCTCTGTCAGCCTACTTAAAACAGGCACCAGGACAACAGGCCATAGGGTCTCACCCACTGGTGATCAAACTCATGAGAGGTATATTCAACTCCAACACCCAAATCTGGGATGTCAGTGTTGTCCTGACATACCTAAGGGGATGGTCACCAGCCAGGTCTCTCACCCTGGAACAGCTAACTCTGAAAACGGTCATGCTGATGGCACTAGTCTCAGCACAAAGGGTCCAGTCCCTCCACTTACTGCGACTGGACAACATGGTTATAACACCAGACCGTGTCTCATTCACCATTCAGGAGCTGGTAAAGCAGAGCAGGCCAGGAACTTCAGGCCTAGTTATGGATTTCCGGGCATACCCACTTGACCCACGGTTATGTGTCATGACTCATTTACTCGTTTACATCAACACAACAAGAGATTCCCGAGGGAGAGAAAAAGCCCTATGGGTCAGCCACAAGAAACCTCATGGTCGGGTGTCGAGCCAAACCATTTCAAGATGGCTCAAGCAGGTACTGGGAGCTGCTGGAGTAGATACTGACGTATATACATCTCACTCCCCTAGGGCAGCATCCACATCGGCGGCTAAAAGGATGGACGTGCCATTGGACCACATCCTGGCTAGAGCGGGGTGGTCCATGGAGAAAACATTCCAAACGTTCTACAATAAGCCATTAGCAGAACCTGTTTTATTTGCAGAAAGGGTTTTAGAATCTGTAAATATATAATTTAAGCCCGGGGGAGCATTATTTTCTTTTCGTTATTGTTTAATAAATACCATTATTGTTTTACAAACAGATTCATGGTTGATTACGATAACATACTTCCTCCCTTGAATGACTTCGGCAGCGAGTGAAGTATGAACTGTTACACGGTTTGAAATCACAGAGCTTTAAAATCTTCACGTAATCACTCACGTGACTCCGAAGTAAAATAGTAAGATTAAACGAGAACTTACTAGTTTGAACTTTGATCTATATTTTATGAGGAGTTACGATGAGGGATTACGTGCCCTCCGCTCCCAACCTCAATTATAGAGATCAACTGGTATCTTGGTTCTCCTTTTCTTTACTATGTTTATTTCAATGATCGTGTTTCCTGTGATTCCACACCGCTGCTTTGAAGTATGTCGCGCATGTGTGCTGGACGGGTTCTTCATGTAATCCCTCATCGTACCTCCTCATAAAATACAGAAACTTCAAACTGGTAAGTTCTCGTTTAATCTTACTATTATGAGTTGTTACTCCTGTGTATTGGTCTCATTACACAACACACACCTTACAGTCCAACACCTGGAGCAACCTTGAACTTTCAACTTCTGGCCTGTTGAACTAACAGGGAGCTGATCATGTTATGCTTGAATTTTGCATGGTACAATTTCCATCTAATTCCACCTGCGTGTTCAATTGATTTACCTTGCTCCTGCTGAGATTTTAATGGCGGTATAAGAATAGTAGCATGGTGGTGCAGCGGTAGAGTTGCTGCCTTATAGCACCCGAGGCCCGGCATCGGTCCTGACCACAGTTGCTGTCTGTATGGAATTTGCACGATCTCCCCGTGACCGCGTGGGTTTTCTCCAGGTGCTCAGGTTTCCTCACACGTACAGGATTGTAGGTTAATTGGCTTCAGTAAAAATTATAAGAAAAAATTGTCCCTAGTGTGTAGGATAGTGCTAGAGTATGGGGATTGCTGGTCAGCGCGGACTCAGTGGGCTGAAGGGCCTGTGTCCGCGCTGTATCTCTAAACTAAACTAAACTAAAACTCCCAATAATGAATATAAAACAGTACAACACAGGAACAGACCCTTCAGCACACAATGTCTGTGTCTAACATGATGTCACTGAAGCTGATAGTAATGGGTTGACTCATGTCCTACCCTGTTGTTTTATTCCCAGGACATGAAAACCATTCGCCGCCAACAGGATGAGTTCTATGAGGGACAGCTAGACAGTCCAGAGCGAGACCTCTTTATTTGGGCAATATTAATGAAACGCAAGAATATGGCGTCTATTTTCTGGAGGCAGGTAAGGATGTAATAAGGGTGACTCACAGCCTTCAACCACACTCACATTCTTTTCACTTGCCCTTCCTCCATTTTTGCACCAATTGTCTTTGTCTCCTTTTGGAGAACAGAAGTGTTATTTATTTCACTGGACATGGGTGTACAGTAACTAGTTATGAAGCATTTTCTGTAATTCCCTAATTGCCCTTGAACTGAGGGGCAGTTACAAGATAACCACATAGATGGGTCTGAACTTATACAAAGGCTAGACAGGAAAACAACAGATTTCTTACAAAAGGCAGTGTGATCCAAGCGAGCTATTTTAAAAAGGAAAGTCTGCTATGGCTTTAGTTACTGAGATTAGCTCTAGTTCACGGGGCTTGTAATGGAGCAGGTTGTTTAGCAACTTAGATTGAAGCTGCAATACGGGGATGGGTTGATGCTCGCTGAGTGCGGCATGTGTCGGCAGCAGCTCCCAGACGCTAGGGTCTACAAGGGGTGGCCATCGAGCCGGTCCCCCATGACCAAACGCAAGACCCAGCGGACCACAGCCTACAAGGGGAAGCCCCCAAACCGACCACTGCTCGGAGAACGGGGCGGACCGCCTGAAAAGAGGAGCTTGCCGAGCCGAATCCCGCTCGCGACCAGGAGAAAGGACCAGGCGGTGACGACGGATGTGACCTGCAAGGAGTGTGGACAGTAGGAGAGGAAAGGGAACTGGGTTCTGACCTACTGATCACTCGAGGTGGGGTGGAAGATTGCAACCTTCACGTGGTCCGCCCTGTTTCGACTAATGCAATCAACTCGACGTGCACAAACGGAAGATCAAATAGAACAAGTTGTCCAACAACGTTAGGCTGTGCACGCCACACGAAAGATGAAGAAGTTCACTCGAGGTCAGCTGCGGGAGGCACCCCCGGGGAACAAAGCTGGAAGGGCGAGGAAAGGTGATCGGTTCATAGGTCGACCCACAGGTCGATCCAAGGAAGACAATAGTTGGAGGCCCGCAGATGCCTGGGGCTGGCCCGGATTGGGCATCGCTCATAATACCCAGAGTGTGGACTGGTGCCAAACATTGCCTCTTCCACGAGGGATCAGTAGGCTATTTCTGTACAATTTGCTAATCAGGATGGTGCTTAGGTATGGCTATACTCTACTGGACTGTTTGTAGGAAACGAATTTCACTCTGCATTTACTCGGCACATGTCTGTAAAAGCATCAATGAGTGGGCCAATGTCACAACATTCGGTTCTAGTGAAGCAGGTTGAGGTCGACTATTCAGAGTAACATGGATTGAAGAATTTAGGGAGTGCAGTGCGAGCAGTATGGATTGTTCCAGCAATATAGCTGTTCAGCACGACAGTGGTAGCAGTTAGATTAGGGCCGGAAAACAGTGGATTGATCCAAGGATAATTCATTGTAGAGCAATGCAGCGGCTTGGATTCCTTCCAGAATAAGTAATAGAGAGTGGTTCCAACCTCCCATCTACCTTATTGGAGACCTTTAATGGTCCTTTATCAGACTTTAACTTGCACTAAGTGTTGTACCCTTTATACTTTATCTCTACATCGTGGAAGCCTTGATTGTAATCAATAAAATAGTCTTTCCTTTGAATCGATAGCAACAAAAAGCTTTTCACTGTACCTCAGTACACGTGACAATAATAGACTAAACTAAATGGGCCGGGGCAGTGGGAGCAGACTGGATTGATGTGGGATATGAGGAAGACGTGGCATGCTGAGAGCAGTTGGGAATAATCAATGGTACAAGACTGCAGAAATGTAAGGGAAGCCATTGAGATTGATCCAGGGTTACCAGGATTGAAAAGTCATGATGAACCATTATAAAATGGAGCTTGACACAAAAAGATGGAGTAATTCAGCGGGTCAGGCAGCATCTCTAGAAAGAAGGAATGTGTGACGTTTCGGGTCGAGACCTTTTTTTAGTCTGAAGAAGGGTCTCGACCCGAAACATCACCCATTCCTTCTCTCCAGAAATGCTGCCTGTCACGCTGAGTTACTCCAGCTTTTTGTGTGTATCTTGTGTTTAAACCAGCATCTGCTGTTCCTTCCTACATAAAATGGAGCTTTCCCCCTTTGCCTATCTTTTAATTGCATTTGCAGCTCAGCAACCTTGATGGTGATTCTTGTGTTTATATACATGCCCTTTAAACTTGTTGGAGAACATCTTGCCTCTTTGATAACCTGGTTCTCCCTCAGAACCTTTCTTGTTTTGATGCTACATCTCTCTCCAAATCATTTTTGAAGTTTTGTCCTTTTCAATGCTACTTTCTACACCCATTTTCCTCCCAAATTATTCTGAGCCTCATCCCCGTAGTAGTAGCGAACCTTCACACAAGGGTTGGTCTCAGCGCTCTTGAAGTTGCTGGAACATGTTGCCCACTGATATAGTGACAGAGCCGCCCAGAGGTTTGACCCCTATCAATTGACACAATGCCATCATCTGCCACAGTAATTGGACATTGCCCTGCGTTGGCAGTATTGGATGTCATCATTTTGGTCATTGACTAGACAGCTTTTGTATTATAGGGCATGGACAGTATCGCTGCATCGTTGATTGCCTGTAAGATCCTGAAAAAAATATCCTCAGAAGAGAATGACACAGACTTGTCTGAGTTGATGGAGGAGCTGGCCCAGGAGTACGAGGATCAAGCCGTTGGTACGTTGGGCTCGTAGTGGTGTTTGAGTTCAGGAATATCATGGTTTTACTATCCCATTCTGGATCTTTTGTTGCCAACAATACCACTGTTGGTGGATGAATAACAGGTAATGTTGAGTCAGGGTACAGGAGGGAGGTTGAAAATCAGATAGAATGGTGGCAGAACAACAATCTTGCTCTCTACAATAAACCGGGGAGTCAATGAAGCAGCCTTCAGCAATAGGGTACCAGTGGAGAGGGTAAAAGGATTCAAGTTCTGGGACGTGCTTATTTTTGTTTAGAGATACAGTGCCTATCGAGTCTGCACCGACCAGCAATTCCCGCACATTAACACGATCCTACGCACACTAGGGACAATTACATATATACCAAACCAATTAACCTACAAACCTGTACATCTTTGGAGTGTGGGAGAAAACTGAAGATCTCAGAGAAAACCTACACAGTCACGGGGAGCACGTGCAAGCTCCGTACAGAGAACATCCGTAGTTGGGATCGAACCCGGGACTCCGGCGCTACAAGCACTGTAAGGCAGCAACTCTACCGCTGAGCTACCATGCCGCCCTCTGAAGAGATTTGTCCTGGGTCCAGCACATTGATGCAACCACAAAGAAAGCTCGTCAACACCTCTACTGTCATAGAAGATTGCGGAGATTTGGTTTGTCAATGAATACTCTATGGAACTCGTCCAGGTAGAGAGCACACTGGCTGGTTGCATCATGGACTAGTTCGACAACTCAAAAGACCAGGAATGAAGAAGACTATAGAGGGTGGTAGACACTCTCGTCCATCACTGGTATTGAGCTGCCCATCATAGAAGTGATCTATAGGATGCAGCCAATATGTCTAAAGGCCCGCATCACACTGGCCATGCTCTCATTTTGCTACTACCGTTGGGAAGAAGGAACAGGAGTTTGACATCCGTGACTACCAGGTTCAAGAAAAACTTCTTTCTAGCAACCATCAGGCTCTTCAAAACGACAACACTAACCTCAACTACTGTGATCTTCTTTGGACATTGTCATTGGTTTCACTGCGAATGTCAACTCTGGCACTATTGTGGTTACCTAGTATTATGGTTATTAATTTATTTGTATTTTTGGTTATATATTATCTGTGTTTTATTTTGTTATTGCATTTATGGATCTGTTAATTAAACTGCAGCAAGCAAGGATTTCATTTTAGTGCATAAGACAACTAAACACACTTAACTCTTGACTTATTTGGCTCTCGACTCCACTAGTCACAGCCTGCCTAGCTACAAAATTCCCATTTATTGCACTTTAATTCTCCATCTTGCTCCCAGACTGACTTTCTGTCTGTGGCCTCCAGCACTGTTGCATACCCTGGATCAATTTTAAGTGTTCTTCATTTCTCCAGCACTTTTTTTTTGCTGACACTAATTTCTAATTCCTGCCATGCATCAAACACTTGGTTCCCAGGCATTTCTGCAAACTTATTTGTGTTCTTTTCTGTGAAGCCATTGCACTATCCCCATTAAATAATCTCAAGTTTGTGACAGTAAGGGACCTACATTAATAGTGCATGGGAAATCCTGTCCGACAAATTTGAGAGTTTTTTGAAGAGGTCAACAAGATGGTTGATGTGGACAGGCCAGTGGGTTCTGTCTATACGGATAACATCTCACACAATAATATACTACAGAAGGTTATAGAAACATAGAAAATAGGTGCAGGAGTAGGCCATTTGGCCCTTCGAGCCTGCACCGCCATTCGATATGATCATGGCTGATCATCCAACTCAGTATCCCATCCCTGCCTTCTCTCCATACCCCCTGATCCCTTTAGCTACAAGGGCCACATCTAACTCCGTCTTAAATATAGCCAATGAACTGGCCTCAACTACCTTCTGTGGCAGAGAATTCCACAGATTCACCACTCTCTGTGTAAAAAATGATTTTCTCATCTCAACTGTTCTTTAAGTTGCAACACCAGTGATGCAAATGATCGACCGACCATCTCCTGGAGGTGAACAGTAAATACTGGCCTTGGCAGAGTAGCAACCAGAGATGCATTTTTTACAAGTGATCTCAAAATATACTCAATTACAGAATTCATGGCTCCATTATGGGAAATACATGGTTTCGCTTGATTTGGCTATGTTGCTGTCTAACCGCCATGAGGTAAGGCCATGATAATTTGGATTGGAATATGGTGCTGTGATTTGTATGATTATTCTCCTCTCTTTCGTACCAAAGGGCTCTTCACTGAATGCTACAGGAAACATGCAAAACGTGCACAGAAGCTGCTGGTTAGAGTTTCTGCATCCTGGGGGAATACCACCTGCTTGCGCCTGGCGTTGGAAGCTGAGAGCAAGAAGTTCATGGCACATGGAGGAGTTCAGGTCTGACTTGCCAGTGATTTGTTAGTTGATGAAGTTTAGTGAAGAGGTTTAAGGTGAAAGTCCAAGGACTAATTCAAAATCTTGTGGCCTATTATTTTGCACTATTTCTCAATATTCCACCACAATGTTATTCAGATCTCTGCTGTCCCGGAGTGAAATTCAAGTAGTATTTTTGTTCCCCTGTCCTGAAGCAGCTTTCAAAGGCCAATTTGTTGTTCCAGATGTACGCTGGCCCTATCCCCGAACTCTGTCTCCGCTACATTGATGACTGCATCGGTGCTACCTCCTGCACCCATCCAAAACACATGGACTTCATTAACTTCACCATCAATTTCCATCCTGCACTCAAATTCAATTGGACCTCCCTCCCCTTTCTTGATCTCACCTTCTCCATCACAGGAGATAGACTATCGACTGATGTCTATTACAAACCTACTGACTCCCACAGCTATCTAGACTATACTTCTTCCCACCATGCCTCCTGCCCTAACCCCTACTCTCAATTCCTCCATCTGCGCCCAAGATGAGATGTTCCATACCAGGACATCCGAGGTGCCCTCATTCTTTCGGGAACGAGGATTACCCTTTTCTATCCCTCAAACGATGTCCCTCAAATGTGTCTCCTCAGTATTCTGCAGCTTTGCTCCTGCTCCCCCTTCCTCCCAGTTGAAACAAGGTCCTCCTAGTCCTCACCTTTCACTCCATCAGCCGTCGCATCATAATCGCTGATATTTTTGCCACCTCCAATGGGATCCCACCACTAGCCACATCTTTCCATCTCCACCCCTTTCTGCTTTTCACAGAGATCATTCCCTCCACAACTCCCTGGTTAACTCATTCCTTCCCACCCAACCCACCTCTTCCCAGGGACTTACCTCTGCTACCGCAGGTGATGCAACACCTGTCCCTATACCTCCTCCTTCGACTCCATCCAGGGAGCCTGACAGTTCTTTCAGGTGAGGCAGAGGTTCACTTGCACCTCCTCCAACCTCATCCACTGTATCCAATGTTCTCAGTGTGAACTCCTATACATCAGCGAGACTAAGCGCGTACTGGGCGGTCGTTTCACTAACAACTACGCTCAGTCCATCTTGGCCTGTGCAATGTCTCAGTTGCCAAACATTTTAACTCTCATTCTCATACTGACCTTTCAGCACCTCATATTTCTCTTAGGCAGCTTACAATCCAACAATATGAATATTGATTTCTCTAATTTCAAGTAACCCTTGCATTCCCTCTCTCTCGCTCTGTCCCTCCCCAACCCTGGTCATCTTGCTAGTGTCACTGTTCATATCCCTTTTTGTTGATAACCTCCTTGGCTGCAGATGTTTGGTTGGTGCAGCCTCTTGCTAACCATTCACTTTTCTCTGCAGCCCATTGCCCCACACTAGCAGGGTGGTCTTCTCCAGGGTAACTCTTGAATCTTGTCCATTTCATGCTAACACATTTAATTTATTTGTTCTTCTTTTTCAGGACTTGCTGACCAAAATATGGTGGGGAGAGCTCTCTGTGGAAACACATACTTGGCAGATTCTTCTCTGCTTAATGCTGTGGCCTGCCATCTATTCAAAACTTATCACTT
This sequence comes from Amblyraja radiata, assembly GCF_010909765.2. Taxonomy (NCBI): domain Eukaryota; kingdom Metazoa; phylum Chordata; class Chondrichthyes; order Rajiformes; family Rajidae; genus Amblyraja; species Amblyraja radiata. Next base: position 37,434,223 of record NC_045962.1, read on the forward strand.
TCAGGTAGGAATCTGGACACTCTTCCCATCATTTGGCTCTGCCAACCTCCGCCCTTCACTCTTCTCTGGCATGGAGCTCTAAGCTCAATGATGAGTGATGGTGGATCAATGTGACAAAGCTAGAGACCATGCAGAAAAGATTCATAAGGATGCTGCTGGATAGGATGGATTGACTGATGGTTCTTTTCTTCTTATTCATGGGAGACTGAGGGTGACCTAACACAGGTATATAAAATCATGAATGCACAGATCTTATCTCAGGATAGGAGAGTCAAAAGCCAGGGGGCATAGATTTAAGGTGAGAAGGGAAAAATGTAAAGGGGACCTGATGGGTAACTTTTTCACACAGAATGTGATGAGTACGTGGAATGGGGTGGCAGAGGAAATGATGGAGACGGGTCATATCATCTCTATACATAACACTCTGATCTTGGATGTGTATTTATTTGTGTGTGTGTTTGTGTGTAATCACATCTAGGCGAAAAAACGACCCGGTAACGGTAACATTTTTACATATTCCGGTAGAGATTTTCCCGTGGATTCCAAAATTGCCTTATCTGAAAATGTTATGCTTTATCTCTCGTTATTACTGAAAATGTTAAAAAATCTGACAAAACTGAAATAAGAACGACTGCCTTTCGCTGATGATGTCACAATGACTCTGCTCCGTGTTGTGTTCCACGCGCTGCGAGTGACGTCACCCCTGACCCCTCTTTTCCCCCCCCCCCCCCCCCCCGGTTATTTAAAAGACACAGAAAGAACGAGCAGGTCGGGTCCTGTACTGGAGCTCTCAGCTCCGTCCCGTCCCGTCTCGGCTTGGTCCCGTCCCGGCTAGGTCTCGGTCACGTCTCGGCTCGGTCCCAGCTCAGTCCTGTCTCGGCTCGGTCCGGTCTTGGCTCGGTCCTCTCTGTGCCTCTGTGTCCCTCTCTGTGTCTCTCTCTGTGCCTCTGTGTCCCTCTCTGTGTCCCTCTCTGTGTCCCTCTCTGTGTCCCTCTCTGTGTCCCTCTATGTGCCTCTGTGTCCCTCTCTGTGTCCCTCTCTGTGCCCCTGTGACCCTCTCTGTGTCCCTCTCTGTGTCCCTCTCTGTGTCCCTCTCTGTGCCCCTGTGTCCCTCTCTGTGTCCCTCTCTGTGTCCCTCTCTGTGTCCCTCTCTGTGTCCCTCTCTGTGCCCCTGTGTCCCTCTCTGTGTCCCTCTCTGTGCCCCTGTGTCCCTCTCTGTGTCCCTCTCTGTGCCTCTGTGTCCCTCTCTGTGCCTCTGTGCTCTCTGTGCCTCTGCCCTCACTTTCTCTACTCCCGTCCCTCTCTAGCCGTGCCTGCGAGTTGGGGGCTATGCATGAGTGGATAGGGCAGGCGATGGGGTAAAAGGAGCGAATGAATAATATTAATATAATATCAAGGGGGGTGGTTAGTGTATGTGTGTGTGGGGGGGGGGGGTTAGTGTATGTGGGGGGTGGTTAGTGTGTGTGTGACGCTGCAGGCCGCCCCCCACCCCCCACCCCCCCCCATAACCGCGCATTGAGGGGACGGACCTTGGATATGAAATGGTCAGAGGAATTTGGGAGAAATATAGGCAAATTAGATTATCTCAGGTAGTTAACGCTCAGCTTGGACGAGTTGGGCCAAAGGGCCTTTTCCATGCTGCATAGCTGTGCCTCTAATTAATCTGCCAGAAGTGGTTCTAGCCAATTTGAATTTCAATTCGCAGTGAATGGCTGGGCTCCAGAGGGTGTTCCAAACCAGAAAAATCTAGGAGTGCAGGGCATAGTTCCTTGGAAGTGGCATAACATGTAGATAGAGCGGGCATGAGGCCTTTGGTACATTGGCCTTCATCGTCAGGCTCTAGATGTTGGGATGTTATGTTACAGTTGTACAAGACATTGGTGAGGCCATATTTATCGTATTGTGTGCAGTTTTGGCAACCCTGCTATAGCAAAGATATTGTTAAGCCGGAAAGAGTGCAGAGAAGATTTACGAGGATGTTGTCAGGACTTCAGGGCCTGGGCTATAATAAGAGGTTAGTCTGGCTGTGGACTTGATTCTATGGAGTGCAGGAGTATGAGGGGTGATCTTATAGAGGTGTATGATCATGAGGGGAATAGATAGGGTAGATAGGCGAAAGGTTTAAGATGAGAGGGTGAAGATCAAATAGGAACCTGAGGGGCAACCTTTTCACAGAGGCTGGTGGGCACATGGAACAAATAACCAGACGAGGTAGCTGAGGCAGCTACTATAACAACATCTATAATACATTTAGGCAGTTACATCAATAGGAACGGTTGAGAGGGATGGATAGGAAAGGTTGAGAGAGATGTGGGCCAAAGGCAGGCAGGTGGGACAAGTGTAGATCCTGGGCCTGGTATCCTGGTCAGCATGGGCAGGTTGGGCTGAAGTGCCTGTTTCCATGCTATATGACTATGGCTCTATGAATACTGACTAACAATCATCTTTTCTACATAGGCAAAATGATGTTAGGAAAAAGGAGTTGTCCAGCAATGCTGAGTTCAGTGTTAAAGTGGAGTCTCTGCTGACCAGACAACGTTCCCTGATCCAGTGAGTACAGGCCACAACCTCTCGAGACCCTTCTCGACCCGAAACGTCACCCATTCCTTCTCTCTAGAGATGCTGCCTGTTCATCTAAATCATTAATGAATATTGTAAATAGCTGCGGTCCCAGCACCGAGCTTTACGGTACCCCACTAGTCACTGCCTGCCATTTTGAAAGCTACCTGTTTATCCCTACTCTTTGTTTCCTGTCTGCCAACCAATTTTCTTATCCATGTCAATACTCTACCCCCAATACCATGTGCTCTAATTTTGTCCACTAACCTCCTATGTGGGACCTTATCAAATGCTTTCTGAAAGTCCAGGTACACTACATCCACTGACTCTCCCTTGTCCATTTTCCTAGTTACATCCTCAAAGATTTCCAGAAGATTAGTCAAGCATGATTTCCCCTTCGTAAAAGAAAGGCAACTCTCGCTGAGCAGCAGGGCTGCTATTTATAATAATAATAATAATGGATGGGATTTATATAGCGCCTTTCTAATACTCAAGGCGCTTTACATCGCATTATTCATTCACTCCTCAGTCACACTCGGTGGTGGTAAGCTACTTCTGTAGCCACAGCTGCCCTGGGGCAGACTGATGGAAGCGTGGCTGCCAACCTGCGCCTATGGCCCCTCCGACCACCACCAGTCACTCACACACATTCACACACATTCACACACAGGCAAAGGTGGGTGAAGTGTCTTGCCCAAGGACACAACGACAGTATGCACTCCAAGCGGGATTCGAACCGGCTACCTTCCGGTTGCCAGCCGAACACTTAGTCCTTAACACTTATAACTGCGATCTGCATTTAATCCTAAAGGTACTGCCTCTGGCAGAATAAATACATCGCTAGTGCATGCAGGGCCGGCCCTAGGCCGATTGGACCGATTTTTCCAAATTGGGCCCCGTGCCCAAGGGGGGCCCCGCGTTAATTTTCCGTATTTCATATGGAAATACAAATTTGCTATGTTAAATAAAGATTAAGAAAAAACATTCGCCATACGGATTTTTTTACAAAACGAACATGGATAACAAATGATGTGTTAACTGCTACTGTAACACTTGTAAACAGCCAGTAGTTAGCAAGTAGTTAAACAATGCATCGATCCGCATTCCTCAGTAAATGCGTTAAATTGTGTCACTCGCTGCCGCCGGAGCAGACCTGGGGGGGGGGGGGGGGCGTGTGGGAGTCTACAGGGCAGCAAGTCCCAGCACCACAGCGAACTCAGCCGTGAGTATTCAACGCTAAATGCCGGGAGCGGGAAGGCGGGCCGTGTGTGAGTGGGTGGGGGGGGGGGGTGTATGTCTCTGCGTTTCTGTGTGTGTGTGTGTGTGTGTGTGTGTGTGTGTGTGTGTGTCTATCTACGTGTGTGTCTGGGTGTGTCTCTGTCTGTGTGTGTGTGTGGGGGGGGGGGGGGGACAGTGGAGAGACAGAGTGGGGGGTTTTCAGTTTGCAAACCACTCGTTTTCAGTTAAGAGTTGGATTCGATTACTGTCAATACGAGCAGCTCACGGAGCAGAGTCAGAATGAGAAACACTGCTCGGCTCTCACACACACACTCATGGAGTGAACTGTCGATATAAACGTGGCTGGGGGGAGAGGAGTGGGGGGGGGGGGGAGTGGGAGAGGAAGGGGGGAGAGAGAGAGGGGGGAAATTGGAGGGAAGAGAGAGAGAGAGAGGAAGGGGGGGGGAGAGAATTGGAGAGAGATAGAGAGGGGGGAGAGAGAGAGAGAGGGGGGAGAGAGAGAGGGGGAGAGAGAGAGAGTGTGGAGAGAAGGGGGTGGGAGAGAGAATTGGAGAGAGAGAGAGTTCTCCCTTCTGCCTCACCACCACTGTTGGCCGCCCTTTGTGAGGTGATTGGAGACCAAAACCAGTTACCCTTTAGATGTCCCTCTCCCTACCTCTCACTACTTCCCTCCCCCTCCCTCTGACTCCTTCTTTAGATAGGGGGGGAGGATGAGGGAAGGAAGGGGGGGGAGGGCGGAGGGGAGAGAGGAGTGTACCTTGCTTGGTGGAGAAGAGGGATGTGGGAACGCTGTACGCAGGTGGTGACTCACTCTCACGCTGGGTCCCTCCCCTGTCATTGCTCAGTCTATCTGACTCCCTGCACCCCCCCCCCCCCCCCTCCCTCTATGGAGCGAAGGAAATATGCAACGTTTCGGGTCGTTTTTGTATATTTGTACTGCCACAACACTATATTTTGTACTGCCAAAACACTATACTGTGAAATATAGCACATTCTGACAAGACGACGATTTTCTTGCCGTTTTTGTTGTTTCCATTGTCATTATTATTTATCTGGTACGTTGGAGCTCCGCTCGGGCAGCGAGCCTGAAATTTTGTTGTATGTATTTACAATGACAATAAAGTGTATTGTTATTATTGTACTCGGGGGCACAGGCGACTTGTTGCCAGAACTGTCAACCAGTGCAGTTGCCCGTGAGCCACAAGATTATTTTTCTACAAACTTTTACAGTTAAAGCTCCCTATATGATACCAGAAAGGTGCCTCCTTTGACTAACATGGACTCCTAGAGTAGTGGAAGGTAGACATTCCCATCATCTAGCCCATCCTCACCTGTAGGTCAATCTTGTCTCGCAGAGCCTTATAACTGCTGGTTCCTAATCATCATTCACTCTTCCATCCTACAGGGTCCCAGTTGCCATCATTAATCATGACATTCTTTTATGTTGCTGGATTTGCCCTTTCTATTCTGCAATTTGTTTTTTGATTATTTTCACACTATCTCTGTTCATAATTTTGGCTCTGTAGACTTTTAAAAACAATCGTTACGCTTCCTTTTTTTTCCTTTGCCCCTTGTCTTCCTTTCCATCGCTCACACTTCCTTTCCCATGCCTGGCACAGCTGGATATCTGCCATCAGCTCGCATTGGAAAGACTTGACAATATTTTTACCCTTCTCTATATCCCTGTTCCCTTAAATCTCCCTTCGCTTAATTCACTCAGTGGTTGGGCAAATAATTCATCCCCTTCTTCAAACCCCATGTCCATTCTTGCAATCGATTCAAATTCCAACAGCTACAGTGTCCTCTCCTGCTGCTCAATCTGAAACCTCATCTGTCCATTTCCCTCCACCGAAGCTGCCTGCTCCATTGAATTCCTCCAACAGTTGTTTTTTTTTGTCTTTTGCTGAAGATTGTAGCATCTGCAGTCTTTTGTGTATCTATTTCTTCATTGGCATCTTGCCACAATCTCCCAAACTGTTAGTTTAGTTCAGTTTATAGTAATCTGTACCAAGGTACAGGGAAAAGCTTTGTTGCATACTTGGAGAATTGGAGAGAGAGAGAGAGAGAGAGAGAGAGAGAAGGGGGAGAGAGAGAAGGGGGGGGGAGAGAGGGGGGAGAGAGAGAGGGGGGGGGGAGGGGAGGGGGGGAGAGAGAAGGGGGTGGGAGAGAGAGAGAGAGATCTCGCTTCTGCCTCACCGCCACTGTTGGCCGCCCTTTGTGAGGTGATTGGAGACCAAAACCAGTTACCCTTTAGATGTTCCTCTTCCTACCTCTCACTACCTCCCTCCCCCTCCCTCTGCCTCCTTCTTTAGAGAGGGGGGAGGATGAGGGAAGGAAGGGGGGAGAGGGCAGAGGGGAGAGAGTGTGCCTTGCTTGGTGGAGAAGAGGGATATGGGAACGCTGTACGCAGGTGGTGACTCACTCTCACACTGGTATCCCCCCCCTCCTGTCATTGCGCAGTCTATCTGACTCCCTGCACCCCCCCCCCCCCCTCCCCCCGATGGAGCGAAGGAAATATGCAACGTTTTGGGTCGAAACCCTTCTTCAGACCCAGCCTGAAATGTTGGCTATTTCCTTTGCTCCATAGATGCTGCCTCAAGCCCTGTCCCACTGTGCGAGTTCACCCAAGAGCTCTCCCGAGTTTAAAATCTCTGTGTAGCATCTCTGTCCTATCTTCAAATTCCCATTTTGAAATAAAATACAACTTTCGACTTAAAAATTAGTCGATTCCCACGCATTTTCAATTATCATTTGATTCAGTGTAATTTTCACACCTGGTTGATATAGTTTTTTTTTAAAGATACAGTACATTACAATAAATAGTTTCAAGCATACCCGGTACTAAACGCACGAACATTAAGGTGGTTACTGATGTTACAAACGGTTATAAATGAATATAATTTCAAAGTGAAATAGGAGATTTCCGTTGAAAGAATATTTAACCAAAATATGGTGAGGTCGCTGCAAAATGCTCACTTAAAACAATACGCCGTCAACTCAGGATTGTTTCTTAGCCCTCTGACAGGTGTTTCAATCTCACCTCGTAGCTCGCCGTTAATCGATTCATAGCTATTAATTTTCATTCCTGGTCCGTATCGAACTTCTCCAAATGCGAACGCTTCAAGTTACGCTTCTTGTGTGGTGGTAAGGGGGGGAATGCTAGGATAAAATACCATATATTTGCATTTACATAGCGATCCTGTTGCAAAATTTTTGTCGAAAGTTGTATTTTATTTCAGTGGGAATTGGAAGATAAGGACAGAGATGCTACACAGAGATTTTGATAGGAAGGAAACAGCTGAGTAAAAGATCGGTAAAATGATAGGTTCAATGAAGATCGGGCGAGGGGGATTGGGGGTGGGGGGAAGTATCTATAGCTTGGGACTTGCCTAATGAGTACTGAGATGGATTATCATTCCACACCAAATTTCTTAGACAATAATACCTTTTATGCAATTATCACAATAGTTTGTTGGATATGGATCAACGGACTCTATATGGTACATGCTCGTAAATTAGTAAAACAAATGTTCTTCTTTAAGTACTGTTGTTTCTGGGATGGGGGTGACTGATAACAAATAACCCACATTCTATATTTTGTCATAATGTGGCTGATACAATGGCATATTTTGTGATATTTATTGAGATAGAAAGATACAACTGAGTTTGGGCAAGATATTACCTTGCAACATTTTGTATGTCTGATAGATATTGTGAAATGGAACTCAGAAATTATGGGAGGATTACATAAAACTATAATTTAAAGGTAATGAATATACAGAGTATTCTTATTTCCATCATGAACATATAATAGTGATATAGGACACCAGGTCCTACTACGGTAAACTCACGAGCTACTACGGTATGACTATGTGTTAAAAAGTATCAAATATATGAGTATATTTTACATGTGGACATTTTTCAACATGTTGAAAAATCTTCACGAGTTACCACGTTTCCCGTGTACCTGCGGTTAGCGCTAAGAAATGGCATGTTGGCCTTTATAACAAGAGGAATCGAATATACTGTTGGAGCAAAGAGGTCCTTCTGCAGTTGTACAGAGCCCTAGTGAGACCACACCTGGAGTATTGTGTGCAGTTTTGGTCCCCTAATTTGAGGAAGGACATTCTTGCTATTGAGGGAGTGCAGCATAGGTTTACAAGGTTAATTCCCGGGATGGCGGGACTGTCATATGCTGAGAGAATGGAGCAGCTGGGCTTGTACACTCTGGAGTTTAGAAGGATGAGAGGATATCTCATTGAAACATATAAGATTGTTAAGGGCTTGGACACGCTAGAGGCAGGAAACATGTTCCCGATGTTGGGGGAGTCCAGAACCAGGGGCCACAGTTTAAGAATAAGGAGTAAGCCATTTAGAACGGAGACGAGGAAACACTTTTTCTCAGAGAGTGGTGAGTCTGTGCAATGCTCTGACTCAGAGGGCGGTGGAGGCAGGTTCTCTGGAAGCTTTCAAGAGAGAGCTAGATAGGGCTCTTAAAAATAGCGGAGTCAGGGGATATGGGGAGAAGGCAGGAACGGGGTACTGATTGGGGATGATCAGCCATGATCACATTGAATGTATGTGATATGAAAGTGAATTAGGTGTCAAATTAAACTTTTTATGCTTTATCTGATGGGATAAATTGTAGACTTGATTTTTAAAATCTCAAAGTTTTGTAACATTGCTAGAAAATGTACCTGCATCTTGGAGGCCGAAGGTTAGGTTGTTAGCCAAGAAAGATAGACTTTGTTATCCCTCAGTACAGCAACTCAAGAACGATGTTGCTGTACTGAGATACAGCCAAGTGTATCCCTCATTGCTAGCAGCTGATGGGAAGCGGCTGTAAAGTGGGAAGCGGCTGTATAAGGACAGCACAGCTGGGGGGGGGGAGGGGGGGAGTTCCTTTCAGAGCGTGTGGGTAGTCTGGCCAGGGGTAAAGTAGCGGGGAGGGCAGGACGGTTGAGATGGAGGGATTCGGCCGGGGATCATCCAGCTCAAGAGCGGGTCAGCGGGCGATGGATAACAGGACAGCGGGATGTAGAGCTTACTCCATGTGTCGGGGCGAGTAACCTCAATTGATCCTTTGTTCGCGCTGACACAGGAGTAAGCTCCACCGCGAGCTGTGATGTTATCAATCACCCGCTGACCCGCTCCGCTCTATGATCTTTGCTCTTGAGCTGGTCCCCTCACTGTTCAGACGGAGAACACTGCCAGATGTGAGCGGGCCGGCAGAAGGAGCTGAGATGGCAGTCGGTTCCGCTGTCCGGTGATGGAGGCCGCTTGTAGCCACGCGAGCTGCTTCCCTCCCCGGCCACAATGCGGTGGCACCGCGCCCGGAGCGCCCCGACAGCGGTGAGTGAGTGTTACTGGCATGAACCCCAACCCTCTCCTTCTCAACGCTCCCGCAACTTTATCCCTGGCTAGATTCCCCACACGCTGTGAAAGGAACTCTCCCCCGAATTGTCATGTTACTCACCACACGTGACTCATTTATAATTATTTATTTATATTTCCACAATTTTTTTCCCAATTGGGCCCCACACCTCCTAAGGCCGGCCCTGAGTGCATGCCATCTGGGCGGATACTCATCATACACAGCCTGAGGGTGGAGATTCACCATTTGTGTTTGGATGCACATTAACCACAGACCGCCCTTCTCAATAGGGAGACTAAGAACTACAGTGGAGAACCAATGCTTCATCTTGCCTAGAAGAAATCCATAGCATTCATCTGCATCTTGTCATGGATAGGAAAGGTTTAGAAGGATATGCTAGATGGGTCTAGCATATATGGTTGGCAAAGGCAAGTTGGGCTGAAGGGCCAGCTTCTGTGCTGTTTGATTCTATGACCGCCATGGAGTAAGGATGGAGAGGTCACCGCACGTCCACTAAAGGAGCTAACAAGCTTCCTCAACACCCTCAACCACCAACCTCTGCCATTAACTTTAAAGGGGCATCAATGGTCATTTTGGTGGAACATAGCTTTTTCTTAAATTTGTTGCTGTTAACAGTTTAAATGTTATCAACAATGAACGTAATTGTTACATTAAAGGAAAGATGTGGAGGCTTTGGAAAGGTTGCAGAGGAGGTTTACCTGAATGGTGCCTGGATTAGGGATAATTAGCTACAGGAAGACGTTGGACAGACTTGGATTGTTTTCTGTAGAAAGCCAAAAGTTACAAGGAGACCTCAGATTCAGATTCAGACTTTATTGTCATTGTGCAGTGTACAGTACAGAGACAACGAAATGCAGTTAGCATCTCCCTAGAAGAGCGACATAGAATATGAGCAATAAATAAATATATTTACGTGCATAAGTCATAGTAGTGCAATTATTATTTTTTTTTCCTGGTGGGAGGAGTGTTCGGGGGGGGGGGGTGATTGGCAATCACCGAGGTACAGTGTTGAGTAGTGTAACAGCCGCAGGGAAGAAGCTGTTCCTGGACCTGCTGGTCCGGCAACGGAGAGACCTGTAGCGCCTCCCAGATGGTAGGAGGTTAAACAGTCTGTGGTTGGGGTGAGAGCAGTCCTTGGCGATGCTGAGCACCCTTCGCAGACAACGCTTGCTTTGGACAGACTCAATGGAGGGGAGCGAGGAACCGGTGATGCGTTGGGCAATTTTCACCACCCTCTGCAGTGCTTTCCGGTCGGAGACAGAGCAGTTGCCATACCATGCTGTGATACACAAGGATGCTCTCAATGGTGCAGCGGTAGAAGTGCACCAGAATCTGAGGAGACAGATGGATCTTTTTAGTCTCCTCACGAAGAAGAGATGCTGGTGAGCCTTCTTGACCAGAGTTGAGGTATTGTGGGTCCAAGAGAGGTCATCGGAGATGTTGACCCCCAGGAACCTGAAGCTGGAAACACGTTCCACCTCCATCCCGTTAATGTGGATGGGGGTGTGCGTGCCGCCCCTAGACTTTCTGACATCTACAATGAGCTCCTTTGTCTTCTTGGAGTTAAGGGCCAGGTTGTTGTCAGCGCACCATGCTGCTAGGAACTGGACCTCCTCCCTATAGGCTGACTCATCGTTGTTGCTGATGAGGCCAATCACCGTTGTATCATCTGCATACTTGATGATGGTGTTAGTACCATGTACAGGTGTGCAGTCGTAGGTGAAGTGGGAGTAGAGGAGGGGACTCAGCACACAGCCCTGTGGAACGCCGGTGTTTAGGGTGAGGGTTGAAGAGGTGTGCTTGTCTAACCTAACAGACTGGGCGTTGGACTGATAGAAGTATATAAAATTATGAGGCGTAGATAGGGTGGACAGCCAGAATCTTTTTCATCATCAAATACATCAAATACTAGGGGCACAGCTTTAAGGAGAGAAGGCCAAAGTTTGAAGGAGATGTGTTGGGCAAGTTTTTGTTTACACAGCGGGTGGTGAGTGCCTGGAACGTGCTGCTATGGGCAATGGTTGAGCCAGATAGGGTAGTAGCATGTGAGATACATTTTGGATAGGCATATGGATATGTAGGATTGATACAACATGCTGAAGTAACTCAGCAGGTCTGGCAGCATCTCTGGACGGAAGGAATGGATGTCGTGTAGGAAATGGAGGGATATGGATTATGTGAAGGCAGATAAGATTTGGTTTGGCATCATGTTTGGCACAGACATGGGGGGCTGATTGGCCTGTTCCTCTGTTGTACGATTCTATGTTCTATGTTGACAGGGTCACAGAGCAGCGATAACTACTGCAGCGATACAACTGTAGCAGGGGAGGATGGAGTAGACATCAGATCTAACCCCATGCCCACCATGTTATAAACAATTACAATTCAGACAAATAACAAAAAGCAAAGAAATGAGAGATGAATTTGCGTAGGAACGTGAGTGAAGGCCCATGATGATGGTGCTGTTACGGTACAAACTTTCTTCCTCCAAAGAAAAGACCGCTCAGTCTACTCTCCGAACCACCAAGTTGGAATAAATATATCCGCTCTCTGCTCCTGAGTCTCCAGCTCACTGACCACGGCAGCTAACTCACTGCCGACCCGTAACGTCACCCATTCCTTCTCCCCACAGATGAGCCCACTGTTACTCCAGCATTCTGTGTCTATCTCAGGTTTATACAAGCATCTGCAGTTCTTTCCTACAAACTGGTTGGAGTCAGGTGCTCCCAACCCAACAATCTTCCCATCAACCCAGTCCCATCTCTGTACTGGGAGTGTTTGATGAGACTATCTAGAATAGAATGACTTTTATAGTCATTCAAACAGACAAGGTTTGAACGAAATTTCATTCCTACAGTCTTATACATTACAACAAAAAAAACAAGACCCCCACTTAACACAGTTTACACAAACATCCATCACAGTGAATCTCTTCCCTTTGTTCTTCTCCCGCGGTCCAGCAGTCCAGCATCGAGGTAACTGGGGCTCACAATGTTAAAGCCCCCGGCGGGCGATGGTAAGTCCCGCGGCCGTTTAAGCCATGCCGGGCGATGTTAGGCCCCGCTCCGAGTCCTTTAAACTCCGCGATTTCAGCGGGAGAAGTTGCCGTTGCGGTTGCTCCAAAAAGCGGTCTCCCACAGGGACCTGCGAGCTCCTGATGTTCCTGTCCACCGGGCTGCGGCCAGAGCCTCCGAAGCTCCGCAGTCGGGTCACAGCCGCGCGCCACCACAGCTCTCCCCACTCCGAAGTCGGCCAGCTCGACGGCGAGTTCGCAGGCTCCGCGACTGGAGCCCTCAGGTTAGTTCTGGTTGGAGGCCTCTGCCAGCTCCTCAATGTTAGGCCCAACGACACCGGAGACCCGACAGGGAAAAGTCGGATCCCCGTACAGGGAAGAAATTAAACGGTTTCCCCCACCCCCCACCCCCACCCCCCACATATGCACAACTAAAAAAGAATTAAAAACTAGAATCAAAAACATACATTTAACGAGACAAAATTAAAAAAAGACAGACGGACTGCAGTCGAGCCGCTGCCGTTAGGCGTCGCCACACTCTAGAGGGAACTTTACTCTGTCTAATCTGTGCCATCTCTTCCTTGGCTATTAGAAACATAGAAAATAAGCGAAGGAGGAGGCCATTTGGCCCTTTGAGCCTGCACCGCCATTCATTGTGATCATGGCTGATCATCCACAATCAGTAATCCGTGCCTGTCTTCTCCCCATATCCCATGATTCCGCTAGCCCCAAGAGCTCTATCTAACTCTCTTTTAAATTCATCCAGTGAATTGGCCTCCATTGCCTTCTGTGGCAGAGAATTCCACAAATTCACAACTCTCTGGGTGAAAAAGTTGTTTCTCATCTCAATTTTAAATGGCCTCCCCTTTATTCTTAGACTGTGGCCCTGGTCTGGACTCCCCCAACATTGGGAACATTTTTCCTGCATCTAGCTTGTCCATTCCTTTCATAATTTTTTTGTTTCTATAAGATACCCTCTCATCCTTCTAAATTCCAGTGAATACAAGCCCAGTCTTTCCAATCTTTCCTCATATGACAGTCCCGCCATTATTGGATTCTGATACTTATGGAATGAGGCCCAAGAAATGGCAGCAGAGTGGCGCAGTGGTAGATTTGTTGCCAGAGCCCCGGGTTTAATCCTGACGATGGGTGCTGTCTGTTCATAGTTTGAACGTTCTCCCTGTGACCACGTGGGTTTTCTCCTGGTGCTCCAGTTTCCTACCACACTCCAAAGACGTACAGGTTTGCAGGTTAATTGGGTTTGATGAAATAGTAAATTGTCTCTAGTGTGTAGGTTAGTGCTAGTGTACGGGATGATCGGTGGGCCAAATGGCCTGTTTCTGCAATGTATCTCTAAAGTCTAAAGTAAAGTCTAAAGTCCATTCCATATTCTGGCATCTGTTACCTCAACAATTTAAATAGATTGAAAGTGGCTGTTTGTCTTTGATAAATATTCTGCTTTCTTTATAGCAAAGAGGAGGATGTGAAGCCTTTATCCTGTTGGCAGCAGCTGAGAGCATTCTACACAGCTCCAGTGGTGGTCTTTTATTGGAATGTGTTGGCATATTTTGGCTTCCTCTGGCTTTTTTCCTACGTTATCCTGATTGATTTCCACAGCCAGCCTTCCGGGAGAGAATACCTTCTCTACGCCTGGATTGCAACCCTGGTGTGCGAAGAATTGCGACAGGTGAGACCTAAACGATCCAACTTACTCTGAGAGTCAAGCCGCATCTATGAGACAAAATGTGTGGAATATAAAGCAGGTTATTATCTCAACAGAGAAAGATTATAGATGAGTCGGGTAGAGTGCGAGTTCTCTCTTCTTATGCATGAATTGCAAAAGATTAGCGGGCAAGTGCAGCACGTGATTGGAAAGGCAAATTAGCTTCCATTGCAAGAGGGTTTAGGTTTAGAGGTTCGGAAGTATTGTAGACAGGTGGTGGTGAGGCTACATCTGGTGTACTGTGCACAGTTTTGGACCATTTAATTAAAGAAAGATATATTGAAATCGGAGGCAGTCTAAAATATATTCCCAAGGATGAGTGGGTCTTCCTATATCAAGCAGATTAGAAATTAAGTCAACATTCTTCGGATTTGCAAAAATGAGGGATGAACTTGAAACATAAGGTCTTGAGGAGGCATGGTTGAGGAGGTAGATAGATTCATATTTATACAGCATGGAAACATGCTTTTCAGCCCACCTTTCCCATGCCAAACAAGGTGCCCCACCTACTACACTATTTCCGCCTGCCTGCACCGGGCCGGGACGCTCCCGGCAAGCAGGCCTGACTTGCCCGTGCTATCCAACCTCAGAGGAGGGATCGCCGGGAGGACCTTCTGGCAGGACCGGGAACCCAGATGAAGGTTCGTCGGTCAGCGGGACCTTGCCCGAAGGCTTGCAATCGGCGGGAACCCACCCGAAGGCTCGGCGGTCGACAGGACCGGCTTGAAAGCTCTTTGGACGGCATAACCGGGAAGGAGCTGGAGAAGTCTGATGCAAGGAGCAAGTACTGGTAGGAGGGTGAACCACTGTAATGCCTCCAGCACCTTCAGGTAGGATGCAGGAGGCGCTCCCGGGACACAAAGATGGCCGGGCGAGGAGAGAGACATTGTTTCATGGAACTGTTCTAGTACATCGAGCACGCAGGCAGACCGGACTTTGGACTTTGAATAAAGACACCAAAAATGGCAAGGATGAGGGTTGATCTTCTAGATGTGTACAAGATCATGAGGGAAATAGTTAGGATAAAAGCACAGTCATTTATCCAGAAAAGCAGAATTAAGAACCAATGGACGGACCTTGGGTTAATGAGTAAGGGGAAAGATATCATAGGACCCTGAGGGGCAACCTTTTCACACTGGGGGTGGTCAGTATATGGAAAAAGCTGCCAGAGGAGGTAGTTGAGGCAGGTACAATAACAACATTTAAAAGATACTTGGACCAAGTGCATGGATAGGAAAGGTGTAGAGGGATATGGTCTGACGGGACTAGTGTAGACAGGTCATCTTAGTCAGCTTGGAAGTTGGCCTAAAGGCCTGTTTCTTGCTGTAGGACTCTCTGACTCTAAGTGATGGTAAAATTATTATCTCTTCTTGGGGATTATAGAATAGCATAATTAAATATAGCCCTACACAATGTCTGTGCCGAACATGACACCAAATTCAACTAATTTGAACTAATTCACACTGAGAGTTGTGAGTCTGTGGAATTCTCTGCCTCAGAGGGCGGTGGAGGCCGGTTCTCTGGATACTTTCAAGAGAGAGCTAGATAGGGCTCTTAAAGATAGCGGAGTCAGGGGATATGGGGGAAAGGAGGGAACGGGGTACTTATTGGGGATGATCAGCCATGATCACATTGAATAGCGGTGCTGGCTCGAAGGGCCGAATGGCCTATTCCTGCACCTATTGTCTATTGCCTATTGTCTAAGCTCCTATACCTGCATGTGTTATGCATCATTCCATCCCCTGCATATCCATATGCCTAAATATCTAAAAGCCTCCTAAACACCGCTAACATATCAGCTTCCATGACCACCTATGGCAGCGCATTCTAGGCACCTGCAACCCTGTGTAAAAAGAATACTTGCCCCACAAATCTCCTTGAAATGTTCCTCGAACTACCTAAAATCCAAGCCCACTTGTCTTGGATATTCAATAGAATAGAATAGAGTAACATTAGGAATACAGTTGAGAAGTGAAACCAGGAAGTGCTTTCTGCACAGACCCCAATGCATAGACAGCTATGCATAGAACAATGAATCTACGGGTATGTTCAGAAAGTCCGAATTTTTGTCGGGATAGAGGAAATGGGATGAAAATGTGCAAGCAGAGCTGAGATATACCCTTGCTCCGTTCTAACTAAGCAGCTATCAAACAAAACAGCCCCTTGCTTCTGCCTCTATACTATTGGGAAATGAGAGGCTGCACAGGCTGAAAATTTGAGCATAAACAAAGTGCTCGAGGAACTCAATAGCTGGCAGCATCTGTGAAAGGAAATGGAAAGATAATGTTTCGGGTCTGAAGCCTTCTTCAGACGGATCATTATTTGGGAAAGGAGATAGAAATGGGCAGTATGGAGTTGGGGAACCATAAGATTGAAGGGAAGATCCATAGTGGCAATAATATCTGTAATGGTGTGGGAAATGGTGGCCTGGTGCTCGTTGGTGGGATCAAGTGTTGGATATGAGGCCTCTGCATGGTCGAGATCGACTAGTCAGACTACAATGGCACCTCTCTATCAGCGGGCCTGATGACAATGATGAGGGCGGCGCAGTGGCGCAGCGATAGAGATGCTGCCTTACAATGCCAGGGACCCGGGTTTGATCCCGGCTATGCATGGGGTTTGTATGTTTTCCCTGTGACCACATGGGTTTTCCCCAAAATCTTCGGATTCCTCCTACACTCTAAAGATGTACAGGTTTGTAGGTTAATTTGCTTCGGTATAAATGTAAATTGTCCCCAGTGTGTTTAGGATATTGTTAATGTGCGGGGATCGCTGGTCGGTGCGGACTCGGTGGGCCGAAGGGCCTGTTTCCGCACTGTATCTCTAAACTAAACTAATATTGGGATTGGTACTGAGCGAACGGGGGGATGTGCAGTCGGAGTGCTTGAGATTGGTTGGGTAAGAGGAATGGAGAAGTCAAGACCATTGTAATATTACAATAGTGATCTGTCTTAACCCTTATCTAACTTGATATTTGTTTGCTTTGCAGTTTCTCTACGATCCAGACAGTTTTGGATTCCGAAAGAAGGCACTCCTTTATATCAACAGCGCATGGAATCTGATGGACGTGGCTGCTATTTTGATCTTTATAGTTGGGCTCGTTTGCAGGTTTGGGGCTGTTCCATTCGCGTATTTTACCCCCTGATAAAATTCACATCCAACCGCACGCCCTAGCCAACTAAGGGATAACACTCCTCATACTCACTGTGATACCAAGGTGCTAAAGCAGTGTTGATAAGGTATTGTTTTGGAGCAGCAGCATGGAACCAGGCCCTTTGGTCCACCGAGTCTGCGCCAACCAGCAATCTTCCATGCATCAGTTCTATCTTACACAGTAGAGACAATGTTGCCAGGACTTTAGGGCCTGAGCTGGAGGGAGAGGTTGAGCAGGCTAGGACTCTTTTTCTTGGAGCACAGGAGGATGTTGGGTGATCTTATAGATGTGTACAAAATCATGAAAGGAATGGATCGGGGTGACATGGATTTAAGGTGAGGGAGAAAAATTCAATAAGAACATGAGGGGTAACATTTTCACACAAAAGGTGGTGGATGTATGATATGAGCTGCCGGAGGAGCTAGTTGAGGCATGTACTATCACAATGTTCAAGAAATATTTAGACAGGTACAAGATAAGCAGGTTTAGAGGGATATGGGCCAAATGAGGCAGGTAGGACTATTGTAGATGGGACATGTTGGTCAGTGTGGGCAAGTTAGACCAAAGGGCCTGTTTCCATGCTGCATAACTGTGACTCTATGATCCCTTCATTATCACCCACAGCCAACAATGGACTATTGTGGGCTCCACCTTTTCTTGGTCATCAGTGACAACTCAGATTGTTCTGAATATTTGTATACCTCTAGTTTCCCTCTCCTGTCACTGTCAGGATTTCAAACCAAAATGTCACTTATTCCTTTTCTCCAGAGATGCTGCATGACCTGCTGAGTTACTCCTTATTTTGTCTACCTTGAAAAGTGGCAACCAGAACTGCATATAATAATTCAAATCTTGCAATTTGTACCTAACATACTTGTGCTTCAATATGTTTCCAATATGTATCTCTTCCACCAACATCACAACCTTTCCTAGTAACCAAGTCTAAGTTGTGAATAAATAATTCCTCCTGAATGCCATTCATCCATATGATTAATTCAGTTAGTGGAAAATCCCTCTCTGCCCTCTCTCGCACTTCATCAGATGAAAGCACATCAATTTTTGTTCTCACGTTTCTTTATAAGGAAATAGCCCTTCCATCTTACTTTACAAATCTTGCATTACAACTGTTGCATACAAGAAATCCTTTCAACCCTTGCTCACTCTTCTAAATTCTTGGAGACATGCTTTAGCTTCCCACTAAAATTACAAACTCAGTAGCTAATTTAAACCTCCCTCGCAGAAACCAGTACCAGTTCTTTTAATGCCCCTGTCCCACTTAGGTAACCTGAACGGAAACCTCTGGAGACTTTGTGCCCCACCCAAGGTTTCCGTGCGGTTCCCGGAGGTTTTTGTCAGTCTCTCTACCTGCTTCCACTACTTGCAACCTCCGGCAACCACCTGCAACCTACGGGAACCGCACGGAAACCTTGGGTGGGGCGCAAAGTCTCCAGAGGTTTCAATTCAGGTTTCCTAAGTGGGATAGGGGCATAAGCACTCAACGGGTTTGTTGAATTTAGACCAATGATCTAAACAATTGACTTTGCATTTCTTTAAAGAAAATACTGTTTTTTATCAGGTTATTAATGCAGTTCTCCTTTAAAGAACTCTCCATATAGAATATGCTGTTGACTTCTGATATAATGCAGAAAAACAAGAAGGAGTTACTTGTGAATTTCACACTGTTCAAATTTCTTAAAGAATGGAATGCTCTAAATAATCGTTTCAGGGCACAAGATCTACACTCTCCTCTCTCAGTTTATAATTAAAGGCCTCAATCCGAAATATCACCTATTCCTTTTCTCCAGAGATGCTCCAGCATTTTGACTTATTCCAACATTTTGTGTCTATCTTCGATTTAAACCAGCATCTGCAGTTCCTTCCTACACATCCACTTTCTCATCTTGTTTTGCCATTTCAGGTTGTTTCCAGCAACATTTTACCATGGAAGGGTCATTTTTGCCCTGGATTTCATCATTTATTGTCTGAGATTGATGCACATCTTCACTGTCAGTAAAACACTTGGGCCAAAGATTATCATGCTGGAGATGATGGTGAGCTCTTGCTGAACCTGCTTTTCTTATGTATGTGTCACCCATGTGAAAAACAGCTTTCAATGATCTAGAAAATTCACAACCCACTTTGTCATCTTCCCTCGAGGGTAGACTCACTAATTGAGCCCCTCTGGTAGAAAAGAAGTAAGGCTCTGAGCCTGACAATGTCAAGAAGTAGTAATGAGAATCAGGGTCATGAAGCAAGACCTGCTCTGTCAAAATCTGCCGCCCAACAATGTGCCACAAGGTAGGCTAGTCTAGAAGGTTAGATCACACGGGATTCAGCATGAACTAGCCAAGTTAATGTAATATTAGCATGGTGGAAGGAGTCAGAGAGTGGGAATGGAATTGTCATTATTCAGATTGGAGGCCTGTGACCAGTGGTGTGCCAGAGAGATCAGTATTTGGTCCAACATTGTTCAGCATCTATATTCCCGATTTGGATGAGAATGCAGTTGGTATAGATTTGCAATAGACAATAGGTGCAGGAGTAGGCCACTTGGCCCTTCGCGCCAGCACCGCCATTCAATGTGATCATGGCTAATCATCCCCAATCAGTACCCCGTTCCTGCCTTCTCCCCCTATCCCCTGACTCCGCTATTTCCAAGAGCCCTATCTAGTTCTCTCGTGAAAGCATCCAGAGAACTTGCAGATCACACCAAAATTAGTGGTGTAGTGGACTATGAAGGTTATCTAATAGTAAGATTAAACGAGAACTTACCAGTTTGAAGTTTGATCTTGATTTTATGAGGAGTTACGATGAGCGATTACGTGAAGAAGGGCCGTCCGTCTGCGTGCGCGTCAATCTTCAAAGCAGCGGTGTTAAATCACAGATAAAAAGAAGACCTGAGAATAGTAAGATTGAAGAAACTAGAACTTACATGTGACCTTGATAGTATGAGGGTGGGAGCGGTGGGCACGTAATCGCTCATCGTAACTCCTCATAAAATCAAGATCAAACTTCAAACTGGTAAGTTCTCGTTTAATCTTACTATTTTACTTCGGAGTCTACGTGAAGATTTCAAAGCTCTGTGATTTTACGCCGGTTACGAATCCAGGCGTCACACCCTGAATGGATTGACCATGGATGCGTGTAATCATTAAAGCATTCAGACATTACGTAGTTAAGTAAGGACACTGATGCTTTAAATTAAAGAAAAGTTTTTTAAAACTAGTTTCCCCTCCCAACCTTGGGGGTAAACTATGGGACAGAACTTAAAATGGTACGTGCAAACAGCCCCCAGTCCGGTAATAGGTTTGTTATAAAACCGGTGGACCGTTATTTCATTCGTCCATCCTGCAGCCACTAGGATGTTGTCAAGAGGCACGTCCATTGCTCTTGCTGCCGACGTAGATGCAGCCCTGGTGGAGTGAGATTTAACCATATGAACGTTCACTCTGTTACCGCCATTACCCCCTTTGACCATCTGGAGATGGTTTGTGTTGACACCTTCTGGTCTGTTCTGAGCCTCTGTGGTTCTCCGTAACTCTCAGATAGTGGTGTTAGTATGTTACCACACCCACAACCGTAGGTCCTCTGGATATGCCAAGAACTGGATCTCCATCCCTGGCATTCCTGGCCTGCTATGTTTATATCAGGTTCCTGATTACGAATGTTATGTTGTTCATATTGGTGGTCATGTGGTCCAACCATAGCTTTTGCAGTGTCTGGACTCTTTGTCAGCATACCACCTTCAGGGTTAGTTATAGGTGGTCCCCACTGTCAAAGTAGGGTTAGTACCACGATCACATCCCATGTCCGTGTACCTTGGTCTTAGAGGTATTAGATTGTAAATTCTCTTCATGAATTTTGTTGTAAAGGGGTGCGTTCCTATCGACCCGTGCCCTGCTTGCAGCATCAGATAGGAGGAGAGTGCGCCTCTGGCACTATTGATTGCACTATAACTTTGTTTATAGTTATAGTACAGAGTTGATAGGAAACTCCAAGACATCTGTTATCCGAACTGTGTTGTATTTGTTCGGACAGTCCTATGCCTTGAAATGGCCTCCTCAGAATCTGCAGACCAACAAGTTAATACGTTCGTGTAGTGGATGATTACTCCCTGTAACTGGGTTCACTAGGAGGTCCCTGCTCTTGGGTACAGCCAGAATTGGCTGGACTATAGTTCCCAAAATTGTTGGGGACCAGGCTTGCGTAGGCCAATCTGGCACTACCAATATGCCTGTGGCTTAGTCTTGCTTGATTTTGGTCAAGCATCGGTTTGTGAGACAATTTTGCAGAAAGCATGCATAAACAATCCTCCCCAATTGAGGGAGAAAGCATCCACTGCCTTTGTTCCTGGATCCTGCTTGCAGGACACATATCTGGGTAACTGATGGTTTAGTCTAGATGCAAATAGATCAAATCTGGTATGCCAAATCATGTAGTTATTTCGTTAAATACTGCCTGATTCAACATCCATTCTGTGTTGTTATTAAACATCCGTGATCCAGCATCTGTCACCGTGTTATATCTACCTCGTAGATTTCCCAAATATTCCTCTTGATACACCAGTGCCAAATGAGGTTCGACAATCTGTCGTAAGATACAGATTTTACACCACCCTTGTTAATGGATATGTGCCACGGCAGTGGTGTTATCAATCTGAATTTGAACAAGCACCGGTTGCATATTGCTACAGAAACCCTTGAGTCCAAATTGTGCCCCCAACAATTCTGGGTAATTGATTCCATGTGTTGGAGAATTACAGACTCCTGCTCATTCCATCTGCCCCCACAGCTCTAGACTGTGTTAGTGGCTCCCCATCCTTAGCCGCTAGCATAGGTCTGAAGAACCCTTGATGGCTTTCAAGCAAATCTACTTTGAGCTTTCTCACGTTCGTTATCCACCGTAGTTATTCAACAATGGCCTCTGCTGGCAATCCATAGTTTTGCAATTTTGCCTGCATGGAATCTGAGTGTTCGTTCCTTTGCTCGCTGTAATTCTGGTAATGCAAAGGCCCGTACGTACTGCTGGAAATGCGGCTATTATTTGCCAATTACACTCGCTGTTTTCCTGATAGATGGCTAGTATTTGACTATCAGGTCATAGCAGGCTTGATTAATATAGTCGTTTGCCCCTAGGCAAAGTCACCAACATATTTACTGTTTTTGATAGTAAATTCTAGGTAATCAATTACCCTTGTAGGTGTCAATTTTGATTTAACTGGATGGATGAGGTAACCAATTCTATCAAACAGGGTTTCGGTTTGCTTTGACTGATGCTTCTGCCAATTCTTGGTGACTCCAAATGAAATTGTCCAAATATGCCATTACTATGTGGTTCTGAGACCTTTGTAGACCCAGA
This sequence comes from Amblyraja radiata, assembly GCF_010909765.2. Lineage (NCBI taxonomy): Eukaryota > Metazoa > Chordata > Chondrichthyes > Rajiformes > Rajidae > Amblyraja > Amblyraja radiata. The sequence continues at coordinate 37,456,664 of NC_045962.1, forward strand.
ATTGGTTTCCGTAGTTTTGTCAATAGTCTAGGAGCTGATGTCAACCCATTTGGCAGATCCATACCATCCAGTTAAACTTCAAATATCTCCTGTTCTTAGTGAATAGACACCGAATAGTATGCATCTTTGAGGTCGATGCATGCCATGTGACCATTTTATAGGAAGCTCCTATAAAACAGTAGTTAGACCGTAACAAAATTACTGTTTCTAAAAGTCTATACTGCACAAATGAGTTAAACCTGGATGAAGTGACATCCTCCATCTGTCACATGTCCTGAATGGCAATCCTGCCCAAAATTACTGGGCCTGCCTCGAAGACAATTCCAGTCCAAGTTCCAAGTCTGCTTGGAACCTGTGTATGTTGTGCAGTAAAATTATCACGTTATTATCTGTTTTTTTTTTGTTTTTGTTTTTGTTTTTTTAAAAACCAGTTCTGAAATTTCATGTTATTGTCATTTTGAACAAGAACACAAGAGTAAATTACCAACATGTAACTGCTCCACAATCCCTTGTTTCAGTAAACCCAGACCCACCTACCTCCATGGCTACCGGTGGTCTTGTGGTAAGCCCAAAGGTCCCTGATGCGGATTCCTTTTCTCTCCTTGATTGGGAGTAGGACTGGTAAGGAGTGTGGATTCCATGTTTCTCCCGACCTCTGCTTGGGTCTGGTCTCATCATACTGAGCCTGCCTTGTAGGACAATTCTGGCCATTATTTTGAGTCTGCCTTGAAAGACGACTCTGATCATATTTCCGTGCCCAGCTTTCAAGCTACCACCGGATTCAGTGAACCGCTTACCCCCTATGGAGGTGTGGGGTGTGTTGTCGCCTATGCGGATATTCTGCCAACTGCTGGCTCTTGAGGCCATATGCATGCTTCAGTATGTTCATACTTTAAATTCGAGATCAGTTACCTACTGATCATTCACACTCCCCTCCACTGAGAGTGAGGTTCGTAGGCAGCCCTGAAAACAGGTGCTGCCACAGGCCCCTGAGGATACCTGTGCTGACATGGCCCTTCCAGTGGACCTAAATGAGATTCTAGCTTTGGTCAGACTGAAATGGACCATGAATGCTCCTCTCCTCAGAGCAGGAGACATTTGTGCAGCCCTGAAAACAGGTGCTGCTGCCTGCGGGTTCTCCATAATACCCGGGCTGTCAAGAGCTAGATTCCATCCAGGGAAGCACCCAGTGGAACCTGGATGATTGCAGAAGCACTTATTTTCTGTTTGTTTGTATGGAAGCTTATTATTCCATTTATGTAAAGCATTTTGGTGTTGACTTAACAGTGCAATATAAGTAAAACTTACTTACTTCCTTTCTTCTGCTTGTCCCTGGGAAGGATCCCCCCCCCCTCTTCTTTGTACTCTGATTCAGAGTGGTTTCTTCCACATGTAGTTCCCCCTCCAATGGGGAAGACATTGGGCTGCCCCATGTGCGAGGCTCCCGGCACCGGCACTGCTGTAGGCCGTGCTGATACTGCTCCCTCCTTTGGAGCAGATTATTGTTGGAGCAACTTCTCCATAAGTTGCTCCATGTGGGAGAAGTCGTCCTCAGACGCTCTCCGTTGAGGGAGGGTATCCCTCTTCCCCGGACTCATCTGAGTCAACGGGTTCGTTTAGACTTGCGGGTGGTATTACGTCCCGCAGGTCAACCATGGAGCTCCTGCTCCCGCGCAAAGTCTCCTGCCGATTCTGCTGTCGGCGCTAATGTCAGGAACAAGACCGTCGCCCGCTATTTGGAAAGCTGCGGTCTTCGGCAGCCGACATCCCCGCGGGCCGTCTCCTCGACATCTGGGCTCTGAAAAAAACTTCAAGCCCGAAAGAACGCAGGTAAGTGATTCAACTTCCCTTACCTGCTCATCCCGACGGCCTCGGAGGACTCAGTGCCTGCCAGTCCGTCGTGCGTGTTGCGTTCAGACGTAATGACGCGCACGCAGACGGACGGCCCTTCTTCACGTAGTCACTCATGTGACTCCGAAGTAAAATATTACACCAGGGTCCAGATGAACTGATACAATGAGCCAAAGATAGACAAATGGAATTTAACATGGACAAGTATGAGATGTTACAATTTGGTAAGTTAAAAGGCAAGCCTTTCTCATAAAATGGCAATAGTGTGTAGAGTGATGTACCTACATTGGTATTGATCATATAAGTCGTGATGTTATGTTACACTCACACAAGATGTTGGTGAGGCCACATTGTGTCCCTTTTTTGGTTATTCTGCTATAGTAAAGATGTTGTTAACCTGCAAAAAGTGCTGAGAAGATTCATAAGGATGTTGCTAGGCCTGAGCTGCAGAGAGAGGTTGGGCAGTCTGGGACTATTCCTTGGAACACAGGAAGCTGTGGGATGATATTATAGAGTTGTATAAAATCACGAGGGGAATAGATAGAGTGAATGCACAGTCTTCAATCATGAACCAGAGATTTAAGGAGAGAGGGAAAAAAAGTAATAGTCAAGAATGTTTTATTGTTATGTGTCACAAAACAGAACAATGAAATTCTTACTTGCAGCAGCTCAATTACAGGCTTGTAAACACAGTACTCAATGCCTCAATTGCCCTCGGCAGACAAGCTGGCCTTGTTGGAGTCCCTGGCTAAGATACAAAAGGCATTAGGGTATGTTGTCTTGTGTTTGTTAACCACAGAATGTAGCTCCTCCAGTGCTAGACGGTGGCCTGCCTGGGGTGGGATGTAGACCGCGGTCATGATGATAGAAGTGACTACCCTCGGGAGGTAGAAGTGACGGCACTTCGCCACCAGACGTTGCAAGTGCGTAGAGCAGGAGTTGAACAGGACTGCCATGTCTGAGCACCACAGAGAGTTTACGATGCCTTTGTTTGGCATTGTAATCCCCTGCACTTCAGTCATAATTTCAGGCTGCCTGGTCAACCACATTTCTGGACACAATGGCCGTCTACCTGGTGTTTCCTAGCACTGTACCTAGCACTGTACACTGCTCACTAAACATCTAACCCTCCTCAAGCTGGGGGAATTTTCCACACTCTGGGAATCGCTTACAACCAGTTGATGTTGGAAGATCGCAAAAGTGCTAATCCATTTAAATGGACTAGCGCGTATCAGTTTTAGCACTGTTTTTCCATTTTCTTTGATCCAAATAAGTTCAGAACTGTTGTATTCGATCATTTGCTATTGTGCTGCTGGCAAAATGTCTTTTCATGGAAAAAAAAAACCCAGAGGAACCTGAGGAACAACCTTTACACACACACAATGGTGGGTATATGGAACGAGCTGTCAGAGGAGATAGTTGATGCAGAATTTATAACAACATTTGAAAGACATTTGGACAAGAACATGGATAGGAAATGTTTAGAGGGATATGGATCAAGAGCGGGCAGGTGGGATTAGCGTAGATGAGGCATGGGCAAGTTGGGCAGTAGGGCCTGTTTCTATGCTGTATGACTGTATGACACCCACACTGCTCTAACCTGTCTCAGCTCCCTGTCATGACTTCCTACACATTTTGTCTGCCAACCAGCATCTGCAGTTCTTTCCTACACTTTTTGTTAGCTTCACTACAAAATCTCCTCAAGGTATGGCTACTTTGAAGAAGGTCTCCTCCTCTTTCCGATTAAGATTCTGCAACACCCTCCGCCGCTGCACCTCTGTAATTCCTCCTGCTCTCCAGTGTCAAAAGAAGGGCCTTAACTCAAAACGTCACCTATTCCTTTTCTGCAGAGATGCTGCCTGGCCTGCTGAGTTAATCCAGCGTTTCCTGTCCATCTTCGGTGTAAACTAGCATCTGCAGTTCCTTCTGACACTTAATGAATGCATCATTGGACTAATAAGGCATATATCCTAGAAGGCCCTTGAAATTAGACAATAATGCAGCTTAAGAATAAAAAGGGAAAATTAATTTGCTGAGGGTATATGATAGACCTCCTAATAGCACAGTTCAGTAGCAAATTAGGGGATTTCAACTTCCACTATATTAAAGGGCCTGTCCCACTTACGCAACTTTTCAGCGGACTGTATGCGACCTTCAAGCTCGGGGGCACTTGCCCGAAAAACCACGAGCTGGAACGACCGTCAGCGTGGACCACACACACACACACACACACACACACACACACACACACACACACACACACACACACAAACACATCGCAAAGGCGGGGCCCAGGGAAAGTAGGGGAGAACTGTCTGAAATTCACACGGTGCAAAGCCAAGGTGATACCCGCCATGAACAGGAAGGTTAAGGTTAAGCACAGTGTACGGTAAGTCCTTTAAAAGAGCGGGGAGGGGAGGAGGGAGGGGAGACGGGGGTAGAAGGAGTGGAGACACTTTTAAGAAGCCAGACTACTTTTAATAAGACAGAAATACCAGCAGTGAAGTTTAGCGGGCATTTTAACATTACCGGTCGATTTTCCTTGTTCCTGAAAACTCGTACTTACGTTTTTTCCCCCCAATGAGCCAATTAAAATACCTGGTCAGCAAGGGAGATTACCTACGGCTACCTCGACTACCTACAACGTGACCCCACTACCACTGCACTACGACTTCAAAAGTATCGATTTTCTTCATGGCTACCATTTTTCAATATGAGGCCGCAAATAATTACCACCATGTGGGAACTCCTCTCGACCATGAAGGAGACTTACCAGAGACAACCTACGAACATGTGGCGACCATGTGGCGAGCTTGTGGTGAGCGCAGAGTCCCCTGAACTCACAAATAAGGTCGCCATAGTGGGACAGGCCCTTAACTCACTTATAAAAAGTGTAGTTAACAATTTTCAAGTACATACACAGGAGAGCTTTTTGAGAGAGTACATTGATAATCCTTAAGAAAAAGGCCAATACCAGATTTAATTTAGAGAGTGTAGTAGCAAAAATAGTTGAAATGTCAGTGGAAGAGTATTTTAGAATTAGCCGACAATGTCTGTTCAATTCAAAGGCTCATCCAGATGCTTCTTAAATGTTGTGCGATTTCCTGCCTCTTACAGATTACAACCACTCTCCAGGTGAACACAGTATTCATCTGGACATGATGGATATAAGGAGCAAGCAGAAATGCCACTAAGATAGAGTATCATTGCATTGAATGGAGGAGCTGACTCAAAGGACTGTGTGGCCTACTCCTGCAAATATTTTCTACCTATGTTAGCATCTATCTGATCAAAATATTTTCCCTTATTCCACAATCTTGATTCTGCAACTCTATTTAAAGGGCAAGTGACGGCCTATATTAATACCAGCCTAAAATACATTCATTACTTGGCCTGCAACATCTTCTGTGGTTGAGAATTCCAGAGTTTCACCATCCTTATCTCTGTCCTGAATGCCTTACCCCCATATCTTGAAACTATGCTCCCAGGTTCAAGAAATATAGACACAGAAAATAGGTCCAGGAATAGGCCATTCGGCCCTTTGAGCCACCACCACCATTCAATATGATCATATGGCTGATCATCCAAAATCAGTACCCCGTTCTGGCCTTCTCCCCATATTCCTTGATTCCGTTAGCCATAAGAGCTATATCTAACTCTCTCTTCAATACATCCAGTGAATTGGCCGCCACTGCCCTCTGTGGTAAAATAATTCCACAGATTCACAACTCCCTGGGTGAAAACAACCCCACCCAGTCAGAGGAAACATTCTCACTACATCAAGCCTGTCAGCCAATCAGAATTTTGTCTGTGTGCATGAGGACTTGACTCATTTTTTAAAACTTCAGTGAATATAGATCTGGTTGATTGAAGTTCTCCTCCTACAATAGTCCTGCCATATCAAGAATCTGTCTGATGAATCCTGCTGCACTCTCTCTAAGGCAAGTGTATTATTTCTGATGTAGAGACGTAATAATTAAGCTGCAAAGAGTGAAGATTTACAAGGATGTTGCCAGGACTTGAGAGCCTGAGCTATAGAGATAGGTTGGACAGGCTTGGACTTCATTCCTTGGAGTGCAAGTGGCTAAGGGGGTTATCTTATGCAGATGTATTGTGAATGCACAATCTTTCACATGAATCTGGAGAAAGATAGACAAACATTTAGGCAGCATCTTGTCAAGCGCTTGGATCAAGCGCTCGGTGGGCGGCGCGACTCTCGTCAGCAGCGGCCTCTGCAGTCCGTCTGTGTTTTATTATTTTTTGTATCGTTTTTATGTAGTTTTTGTTATTTTTTTTGTTGGGGTATGTGTGTGGGGGGGTGGGGGTGGGGTGGGGGGAGGGGTAACTTTAAAATCTTTCCCCTGCACGGGAGACCCGACCTTTTCTTTGTCGGGACTCCGTAGTCGTTGGGGCTGCAACGTGGAGCGGCCTCCAACAGGAACGACCTGGGGCTCCAGCTGCGGAGCTGCCGACTACTCACCGTCACGGGGCTGGCCGAGTCCGGAGCGGGTGGAGCTGTGGTGGAGCGCTGCTGCCACCCGACCTCCGGAGGTTCGGAGGCTGCAACTGCGGGTTTGGCGGACGGCGGCACCGGGAGCCCGCGGGTCCCTGCTGGGTGACCGCTTTTCGGGGCTTCCGCAACGGCGACTTCTCCCGCCCGAATTGCGGGGTTGAAGAGCACCTGAGCGGGGCCTTACACCATCGCCCCGCGCGGCTTGGAATGGCCGCGGGACTTTGCGAGCACCCGCCGGGGGCTCTAACACCAAGACCCGGTGCGCGACCTTGCATCACCCGGCGTGGCTTTAATGGCCGCGGGACAATCGCCATCGCCAGCCGGGGGCTTTGACTTTGACTCTGACTCTGACATCGGGGGGGAGAGTGCAGTGGAGAGAAGTTTTTTTGCCTTCCATCACAACGATGTGATGGATGTTTGTGTAAACTGTGTTGTGTCTCGGGTCTTTTTGTTTTGTAATGTATGGCTGCAGAAACGACATTTCGTTTGGACCTCAAGGGGTCCAAATGACAATAAATTGAATTGTATTGTATTGTATTGTATTGTATTGTATCACTAAGGCATAGAAGGCTGAGGCCAAATATGGTAAATGACGAGTATAGATGAGGGAGTCAAGAATCAGCGGACATAGGTTTAAGGTGAGAGGGACTAGATTTAATAGAAACCTGAGGGGCAACTTCTTCTCTCAGAGGTTGGTGTATATTAGGAATGAGCTGCCAGAAGAGGTAGTTAAGCATTCAAAAATAGACAATAGACAATAGGTGCAGGATTAGGCCATTCGGGTCTTCACGCCACCACCGCCATTCACTGTGATCATGGCTGATCATCCCCAATCAGTACCCCGTTCCTGCCTTCTCCCCATGTCCCCTGACTCCACTATCTTTAAGAGCTCTATCTAACTCTCTCTTGAAAGTATCCAGAAAACCGGCCTCCACCGACCTCTGAGGTACTTGGATAGAAAAAGGTTTAGAAATAAATGGGCCAATTGCAGACAAATGGAACTAGCTTATGTTGGGCATCTTAATTGGCATGGACAAGTTTGGAGGAAGAGCTTGTTTTCATGCTGTATGACTAATATTTATCTCTTTTACTGACTTGTTTTACCAGCTCAAGATCTACATTGGACATATTGTCAATGCCTTAACACCTGGTTGTCATGCTGAAAATAGTGTGTGTTCATGAATTGTTCAATGAAGCTTCTCTTTCTACAGATGAAAGACATCTTCTTCTTTCTGTTCCTGCTGTTTGTGATAATTGTGGCTTATGGTGTAGCTAATCATGCCATCCTCATCCACAACGACGAACGGCTAAACTGGATATTCCACGGGGTTGTGTACAAGTCATACCTGATGCTCTATGGAGATATCCCGACTGATATCAGCTGTAAGTCGCCTCTTCATTTCAATGTGTAGAGCCACCAGCTCGCGGAAAAGACCCTTGTTCAAACCAGGCCATGGCCAAAGGGATTCTCCGCCAATGGGGCTACTTTATAATGTAGGATATACAATTGTCAATTTGCACCCATAAATGCCAAAGGATTGGTGTCAAATAATTTGGTTTAGAAATAGTGCAAAATGCTACAAGGAGAATTTCCCATGTTTGCTTGATATTCCCCAAAATATCTGTGGGTGGTATTGTAGATAGTCAGGATGGTTGTCAAAAATTGCAGCAGGATCTTGATCGGTTGGGCAGGTGGCTGTGGAATGATTGATGGAGTTTAGTACACAGAAGTGTAAGGTTTAGTATAGTTTAGAGGTACAGCACAGAAACAAGCCCTTCAGCCCACTGAGTCTGCACCAACCAGCGATCACCTGTACATTAGTTCTAACCTTCGCGATAAGGACAATTTACAGAAGCCAATTAACCTACAAACCTGCACGTCTTGGTGATGTGGGAGGAAACCAGAGCACCTGGAGAAAAACCACATGGTCACAGGGAGAACGCACAGACTCTGTACAGACAGCATCCATAGATTGGATTGTATCTGGATCCCTGGCGCTGTAAGGCAGCAACTCCACCACTGCGTCACTGTGCTGTATTTTGGGAAGTATAATCAGAGCTGATTCTACACAGTGAAAGGCAGGGCACTGGGGAGTGTTGTAGAGCAGAGGGATCTAGGAGTGCAGGTACATAGTTCCATGAAGGGCCAGTTTGCATGCTGTATGACTATGACTATATCTGGTGCATCCAGTTGATAGAACAGACTGGGTGATACTGCCTGCCCGCCAAAAGCAAACACCTCAAGAGTGCACCATTGTGAGTGACAAGTTCATAAGTTTATAGGAGCAGAAGTAGGCCATTCGGTCCATGAAAAATAAGAATATTCCACTTTAAAAATAAGGGGTAAGCCATATAGAACAGAGATGAGGAAAAACCTTTTCACGCAGAGGGTTGTGAATCTGTGGAATTCTCTGCCTCAGAAGGCAGTGGAGACCAATTCTCTGCATGCTTTCAAGAGAGAGTTGATAGAGCTCTTAAATATAGCGGTCAGGGGATATGGGGAAAAGGCAGGAACGGGGTACTGAGTGTGGCTGATCAACCATGATCACAGTGAATGGCGGTGCTTACTAATCAACAATCTGTCAATCTCTGCTTTAAAAATACCCAATGACGGTCTCTGTCCGTGGCAATGAATTTCACAGATTAATCACCACACTCATTAATGAAATTTCTCTTCCTCTCCCTTTCTAAAGATTTTATTTTATTCTGAGGCTGTGACCTGAAGTGGAACGTGCTGACATTGGGTATTTTTAAAGCGGAGATTTGACACGTTCTTTTACAGAGAAACGTGAGGTGTTGTATTTTGGGAAGTCTAACATGGGCAGGACCTGCACAGTGGATGATAGGGCACTGGAGAATGTTGTAGGAGTGCAGGTGCATGGTTCTTTGAAGGTGGAGTTGCAGGTTGATAGGGTGGACTAAAGGGCTTGTGACACATTGGCCTTCATCAGTCAGAGTTGGGAGGTCATGTTGCAGTTATAAAAGATGTTGGTGAGGCTGCCTTTAGAGTATTGTGTTCAGTTCTTGGCACCATGTTATAGGGAAGATGTTGTCAAGCTGGAAAGGGCGCGCAGAAGATTTATGAGGAAGTTGCCAGGACTAGAGGGTCTGAGCTATAGGGAGAGGTTGAGTAGGCAGGGACTCTATACCTTGGAGCACAGAAAGATGAGGGGTGATCTTTTAGAGGTGTATAATATCATGAGACGAAGAGATCAGTTAGATACACAGTCTCTTTCCCAGAGTATGTGAATCGAGGACCAGAGGACATAGATTTAAGGTGAAGGGGAAAAGATTTAATATGATTCTGAGGGGTAACTTTTTCACACAAAGTGTGGGTGTATGTAATGAGCTGTCAGAGGAGGTATTTGAGGCGGGGACTATCCCAATGTTTAAGAAACAGTTAGACAGGTACTGGATAGGACAGGTTTGGAGGAATTTGGACCAAATGTGGGCAGGTGGGACTAATGTAGCTGTGACCTGCCGTCTGGTGTGGGCAAGTTGGGCAGAAAGGCTTGTTTCCACACTGTATGATTCCATGACTCCGTTGTGACTATTAGTAAGGGTGTCAAAGGTTACAGGGAGAAGCCAGGAGAATGGGTTTGAGAGGGGAAAATAGATCAGCCATGATTGAATGACGGAGTAGACTCGATGGGCCGAATTGCCTAATTCTGCTCCTATGACATAAATTCCATTAACAAACCCAAAGAGTGGTTATGGAATCCTGCGTTGGTCCAAACTATGCCTGTATTTTTGTGATAAATATAGAATGGTTCTCATTTCAGTATTATTCAGGCCATCCCTGCCAGTCCACCACCCTTCACCCACATCCTCTACTTTATCTTTGATTCATTTCTGTTACTTCTTGGTCTCAACAGGATCACCATCTTTATAACTGATTTTCATTGTGTTCTCTTTCATATAGTCCATTTCTCATCTACCTTTCCCTTTGTCGACTTCATGATCTCCATATCAATGGCTAGGTTAAAGGCAACAATCATTACCAGCTCACTGTCTTCCACTTCCACTTCTGCCCCTTGCCAATCATTTAGACAATGTGTTCCAGATTCCACCTACCCTATGCATGAAAAAGCAATCTCCCTCAGATCACCTCTAAACCGTATTTCTTCCCCTAAACAAATACCCTTTAATTTTAGACACCACTGCTGTGGGGAACAGTTTTGTCTTTCAGTACAATCTGGAGAAGTTACGATGATTTTGAAAAGCATGTAGAAGATATGATTAGCAAGTTCCCAGATGATATGAAAATTGGTGGTATTATTGATAGCAAGGATAGCCATCGGCTACAGAGTGATATTGATTACTTGGTCAGAACAGTCTATTCACACAGCTGAGACATGCTATTCGAAACAGACCACACCAGCACGGCGAGTCTATTCTGTATCCTTTCCTGTACATCTGCATCCTTCCTCTTGTTGGGTGTCCAGAACCATACACGGTACTCCAGATTCTCAATGTTGGCCTAGTATTACAGAATTGTACAGCACAAAGCAGGTCCTTTCGGCCCATCTTATCCATGCTGATGGTGATGCCTATCGATGATATCCCATTTGCTGCAATATTGATCATTCTGCTTTTTCTATCCAAGTACCTGGCCAAATGCCTTTTTAAACATTGTAAAATGATCTGTCTCTATTACCTCCTCTATCAGCTATTTCCAGATGTTCACCCTCTGTGTGAAATATGTATCCCTCAGATCTCTTTTAAATGTCTTCCCTTTCATCTTAAACCATGTTCTACATTGCCTGGGAAAAATATTCTATTTATCCTCAATAATATTACAAGTGGTGCACTTACCAGAATATAATCCTGATAAGCGCATCACATCATGCTTATCAGGACTATATTCCTTCTGCCATTGCTCTGAACATTTCACCAGTCATCAATGCCACCCTATCAGCTAAAGATATCCTTGCTATCAACAATCCCAAAAATGGTCATATCACCAGGGAACTTATTAATCACACCTGCATTCATATCAAGATCATTGTAACTTTGCCAGATTTTGAGAATGCAAAAATGTGTTTTAAAATGGGAAAGATAACTAAAAGAAAGCAAAAAATGTGATTGCAATTTTATTTGTGTCCAAAGGTTAGAATTGTCAACTAACTCTTGTTGCCCTTACATAAAGATTCGGGGTTTGACCTCAATCAATGCAGCGTGAACGGCACTGATCCCTATCAGCCAAAGTGTGCTGAACATAACAGCATTGGAGAACCCATCTTTCCCGAGTGGCTAACCATCCTTCTGCTCTGCTTATATCTGCTCTTCACCAACATCCTGCTGCTCAACCTGCTCATTGCAATGTTCAAGTAAGTGACCACATCCTCGTGAGTTAAAGGCAATGCGAGATATTTAAAGGGGAAAAATCTAGCATGAAATACAAAGCAAAAGGGAGCTAATTTCAGAGGGAATCTGACTCTTGTGGACTGGATCCAAATATGGGCTAGTTAGACCAATAGGATCGGCATTGTGGGGGACTTTAACTTGCGTAATATAGATTGGCACTGTCATAGTGCCAAGGACTTGGATGGGGTGGAATTTGTCAGATGTGTTCAGAAAGTTTCCTGAGGCAATATGTAGAGGGCCCTACAAGAGAAAGGGTATAGCTTGACCTACTCTTTGGAAATTGGGATGGGCAAATGACTGAAGTGATTGTGGATGAGCATTCTGGGACCTGTGACCATCGTTCTATTAGCTTTATAATAGTCATGGACAAGGACAGAGCCGGCAATAGACAATAGGTGCAGGAGTAGGCCATTCGGCCCTTCGAGCCAGCACCGCCATTCAATGTGATCATGGCAGATCACCCCCAATCAGTACCCCGTTCCTGCCTTCTCCCCATATCCCCTGACTCCGCTATTTTTAAGAGCCCTATCTCTCTCTCTCTCTCTTGAAAGCACCAAGAGAAACTGCCTTCATTGCCCTCCGAGGCAGAGAATTCCACAGACTTACCACTCCCTATGAGAAAAAGTGTTTCCTCGTCTCCATTCTAAATGGCTTACTCCTTATTCTTAAACTGTGGCCCCTGGTTCTGGACTCCTCCAACATCGGGAACATGTTTCCTGCCTCTAGCGTGCCCAAACCCTTAACAATCTTATATGTTTCAATGAGATGTCCTCTCATCCTTCTAAACTCCAGAGTGTACAAGCCCAGCTGCTCCATTCTCTCAGCAAATGACAGTCCCGCCATCCTGGGAATTTACCTTGTAAATCTACGCTACACTCCCTCAATCGCAAGAATGTCCTTCCTCAAATTAGGGGACCAAAACTGCACACAATACTCCAGGTGTGGACTCACTAGGGCTCTGTACAACTGCAGAAATACCTATTTGCTCCTATATTCGATTCCTCGTGTTATAAAGGCCAACATGCCTGGAGTCTGGGGTCAAGTGTATTCCTGAAGGAGGTTAGGGGACTGAGAAACATACTTAAAAAGGAAATCAGGTGGACAAAAAAGGGGGCAGGATATATCTCTCAAATTAAATTGAGGATTCTCTAAAGAGATTTTATATTTTATCCTCTTTCAAGGAATAAACTGCAGAAATGGGCAGATATACTGAAATAGGTGGAGAAATGGCAGATGGAGTTAAATCCAAGCAAGTGTGAGGTTTTGCACTTTGGGAGGCCAATGTAATAGGAAAATATATAATTCATGGCAAGACCTTTAATGGAATTGAAAATAGGGATCTTAGGTCCAAGTCCATAACTCTCTGAAAGCGGCAATACAAGTTGATAGAGTGGTAAAGAAGGCATATGGTATGTTTTTGCCTTCATTAATCGGACCATTGAGTATAAGAGTGGGGAAGACCTGGTGCAGCTTTATGTTTGGTTCAGCCAAATTTGGAGTACTGCTGGCAGTTCTGGTCACCCCAATACAGGAAAGATGTGGAAGCTTTTGTTAGGTTGCTGAGGAGGTTTAACAGAATGATACCTGGAAGTTCGACAGGTTTGGATTGTTTTCTCTGGATTAGCAGAGGGGAGGGGAGACCTGATAGATGAGAGGCATTGGTGGGTTAGACAGCCAGAAATTTTTTTTTCCAGGATGGAGATATCAAATAGTAAAGAGCAGAGCTTTAAGGTGAGAAGAGCAAAGTTTAAAGGAGATGGTTGTGGAAAAAGATATGATAGTGGCATTTAATAGACTTTTGGACAGCAACATGGAAATTCAGGAAATTGATTATATGCAGACAGATTAAAAGATGGTCTTAGTATCATATTTGGCATAGACATTGTGAGCCAAGGCCCTGTTCCTGTGCTGTACTGTCTATGTTCTAAGATATATATGTATTTGGATAGACAGGAGTTGATTCAGGATAGTCAGCATGGTTTTGTACATGCGACATTGTGTTTTACGGATTTGATTGAGTTATTTAAAGAAGTAACCAAAGGTTTGACATGGGCACGGCCATATACATTGTCTATATTGTCTTCAGCAAGGTTCCATATGGTAAACTGCTGTGGACAGTTAGATTAGATGGGATCCTGGGTCAGCTAGCTAACTGGACACAGACCTGGTTTTATTGAAAGAAGCAGAGGTTGGTGATGGATTGTTGTTTTTTGGACCAGAAGCCTGGGACTCTATTCCCTGAAGCGCAGCTCTCTAAGGGATGATCTTATTGAGGTCATAGCGTCATAAAATATGGAAACAGGCCCTTTGATCCAACTTGCCCACACTGACCAACATGGTCCATCTACGCTAGTCGCACGCCTGCTTTTGGTCCATCTCCCTCTAAACTTGTCCTATCCATGTATCTAAGGTAGAAACAATGCTGGAGAAACTCAGCTGGTGAGGCAGCATCTATGGAGAGAAGGAATAGGCGACGTTTCGGATCAAGACCCTCCTTGGTGAGACCCTGGTGTGGTCTCACCAAGACCCTGTAAAACCACAGTAGAACCTCCCTGCTCCTATACTCAAATCCTTTTGCTATGAATGCTAACATACCATTCGCTTTCTTCACTGCCTGCTGCACCTGCATGCCTACTTTCAATGACTGGTGTACCATGACACCCAGGTCTCGTTGAGAATATTAAAGGGAACAATGATGTGGAAAAGTAGGAATTGGACAAGTAGCTGGGGGTGGGGAGGTGGCTGGGGAGTAATGCCCCTGTCCCACTTAGGAAACCTGAACGGAAACCTCTGGAGACTTTGCGCCCCACCCAAGGTTTCCCTACGGTTCCCGGAGGTTCCCAGAGGGTTTTGTCAGTCTCCCTACCTGCTTCCACTACCTGCAACCTCCGGCAACCACCTGCAAACTCCAGGAACCGCACGGAAACCTTGGGTGGGGCGAAAGTCTCCAGAGGTTTCCGTTCAGGTTTCCTAAGTGGGACAGGGGCATAATGCTCAGAGTGGTGTGTTTATAACAGAGAAACAACAGCAAAGACTAAAAGGGCCTGTTTTATGAAAAATTGTATAATTTCATAAATGTTGGACCTCAGTAACTAACTTTGAGTGGAATAAAACATTTTTATTTTGACTTATGAGCTTCAGTCTACCAGGTTTCTTGGACTTTGGGAGACTGGGAGATAGCAAAGAGCTGCACTCACTTCTGCCTTCTCCATGGTCTTAGCTACACCTTTCAAGTGATCCAAGATAATACAGATAAGATCTGGAAATTCCAGAGGTATTCGCTGATCGAGGAATATTACACCCGCCCGCCTGCACCACCTCCTTTTATCATCTTCAGTCATATAGTCGTCTTAATTGAATGTGCAACTTGCAAGCAATCAAAACGGAAACACAAGAAGTTCAGTAAGTCCCTTCTTCCATTAACCGTTTCACTGGTAATCATATACAACGCTGGAAAGAATGGAGAAGTCTACCAAAGACAAAGTTCTATGCAAAGGAAAGGCAGCTGTCATTGATAAAGCATAGGTGCTGGATAGGCTAGTAGCATGTAAAATTGCCTGGTCCATATACAATGCATCCCGGGTTGCTGAGGGACTTCGGGGCTTAAGCTGTAATCTCTTAAATATCCATGGATTCAGGACCCCCAAAAATGTGTATGGATAAACCCAGTAATCAGAGACCAATCAGTTTAACTTTGATGCTGGAGACACAATTACAAACAATAATTCAGGGCAGAATTAGCAGTTACTTGGACAAATGACTAGCGGTGTCCTCCAGGGATCGATGCTGGGGCCGCTACTCTTCACGGTGCATATCAATGATTTGAATGAGGGAATTGAAGGCTTTGTGGCCAAGTTTGCAGATGATACGATGGGTGGAGTGGCAGGTAGTGTAGAGAAAGCAGGGACTCTGCAGAAAGACTTGGACAGGTTGGGAGAGTGGGCTGAGAAGTGGTAGAATGAATACATCATAGCAAAGTGTGGAAGCATGCATTTTGGTAATAGGAATAAAGGCATCGACTACTGTATTTTCTAAATGGGGAGAGAATTCAGAAATTGGAGGTGCAAAGGAATTTGGGAATGCTGGTGCAGGATTCCCAAAAAGTTAACTTGCAAGTTGAATTGGTAGTAATGGAGGCAAATGCAATGCCAGCATTTATATCGAGATGGCTAGAATACAAAAACAGGGATGTTATGCTGAGGCTCTATAAGGCGATGGTGAGACCACATTTGAAGTATTGTGAGCAGTATTGACCCCCATATCTGAGGAAGGATGTGCTGGTGTGGAGAGGGTCCAGAGGATGATTACGAGAATGGTCCCAAGAATGATTGGGTTAACGTATGATGAGCGTTTGTCGCCTGTAGTCGCTGGAGTTTAGAACGATGAGGGGAGACCTCATTAAAACTTACCAAATAGCGAAAGGCCTGGATAGAGTGGATGTGGAGAGGATGTTTCCTCTAGTGGGAGAGTCTAGGACCAGAGGTCATAGCCTCAGAATAAAAGGACGTACCTTTAGAAAAGAGATGAGAAGGAATTTCTTTAGTCAGAGGGTGGTGAATCTGTGGAATTCAGTGCCATAGACAGCTGTGGAGGCCAAGCCAATGGATATTTTTAAGGTGGAGATGGACAGATTCTTGATTAGTAAGAGTGTCAGGGGTTATGGGGTGAAGGCAGGAGAAAGGTATCGAGAGGGAAAGATAGATCACCCAGGATTGAATGACAGTCGACTTGATAGGCCAAATGACCTAATTCTGCTCCTAGAAGTTATGGACTTATGAAATGTCACTTACTTAGAAAATGTACAGAATGAATTTGTTAAAGGTAAAAATCTTCAATTAAATTGATGAGTTCTTGGATGATAAGCTTGATAAAGAAGTTAATGTGCTCAGTAAGACCTTCCAAAAGGCAGAAACACACTTGATGTCTCAGGTTGAAAACCTTTTGTCAGAACTACGACAAAAAGGTAATAGTACATCTGATCAAATGACATCAACCTGCTATGTTAACAGTTTCTCTTCATGAATGTTGCAGATTTACAGGATTTTTGTTTATATTTTGTATCTCCGGGACCTGCTGTTTTTGAATTAGAGTCACAGCATCATTCAGCCGGGAAACCGGCCCTTCGACCCAACTTGCCCACACCGACCAACATGCCCCATCTACACTAGTCCCACGCCGACCAACATGCCCCTTCTACATTAGTCCCACGCCGACCAACATGCCCCATCTACATTAGTCCCAGCTGCCTGCGTTTTGCCCATATCCCCCTAAACCTATTCTGTCCTTCCACCTGTTTAATGTTTCTTCAACATTATGATAGTACCTGCCTCAACTACCTCCTCTAACAGCTCGTTCCATACACCTGCCACCCTTGGTGTAAAGAAAGTTGCCTCTCAGGTATTACACCTTTCCCCTTTTATATTATACCTTTGCTCTCTGGTTCTTGATTCCCCTACTATGGGGAAAGGGCTGTGCATTAACCCTATTTGTTCCTCTGATGATCTTATACACCTATATAAGGCCACCCCTCATCCACCTGCACCCCAAGGAATAAAGTCCTAACCTGTTTAGCCTATAACTCAGGCCCTCAAGTCCTGGCGACATCCGTGTAAATCAATGCATTTTTTCCGGCTTTTCTATAACAGGGTGACCAAAACTGAACACAATACCCTAAATGTGGCTTCACCAATGTCTTGTAGAACTGTAACATGGCCTCACAACATCTGTACTCAATACTCTGACTGATGAAAGCCGTTTTGACCACCCTATCTACTTGTGACACCATTTTGAAGGAGCTATGTACCTGTACTCCTATATCCCTCTGCTCCACAACACTTCCCAGACCCAAGCCATTCGCTGTGTAGGTCCTCCCCTGGTTTGATTTCCCAAAATGCAACTGCTTGCACTTCTCTGTATTAAACTCCATTCCTCAGCCTAGCTGATCAAGATCCTGATGCAACTTTTGACAACCATCTTCGCTATTTACAATACCACTTTAGTGTCATCTGCAAATTTACAAATCAGATGCCTTGTACGTTCTCATCTAAATCATTGATATGACTGACAAACAGCAATCGGCCCCACACCAATCCCTGAGGCACACCATTAGTCACAGGCCTCCAGTCCAAAAAACAACCTTCCACCATCACTCTCTGCTTCCTTCCATGAAGCCAATTTTCTATCCAGCCTCCTTGGATCCTAAGCAATCTAACCTTCCAGAGCAGCACACCATAAGGAACCTTGTCAAATGCCTTGCTGAAATTCATATATACACATCTACAGGTCTGCCCTCATCAACCTTTTTGGTCGCATCTTCAAAAAACTCAAATTCAGATTTGTGAGACACGATCTCCCATTCTACGACTCTATGACTGCGTGACATTCAAAAAACCATGCTGACTGTCCCCTGCCCATCTAAATACATGTCTATCTTATCCCTCAGAAAATGCTTGTATATCTCATCCCTTATTTTACATCTTTTTTTAAAGAGAAGCAGCTGGATGAGAAAGAAGAAGCTGATATATTATCCTGGGAGAATATAATTAAAGAGAATTATCTAGTCAAGCAAACACGGAACCAGAACCAGAGTGTAAATGAGCAGGTCAAGTGCACCTTGGAAAAGTGAGTATGTGTGCTTGAACTGCACCTCAGTCCTGCAGGGTCTTGGCCCAAGATGTTGCTTGAGTATGCTGAGGATCAAACCAAGGTCTCTTTAGTGTGCAACAGTTTCTTGAGCTTCTGTCCCATTGTATCTTTCAGGGTGGAGCTGGTTGCGGAGGTGCTTGACGTGAACAGAGAGAGCAACAAGTTTGAGGTGATGGAGCAGACGATCCATCACTTGGAGGATCAGGTAGTTCTCAGGGAGACACAACCGTCACTGGGGCAAGAGCACACCTGATTGTGGTGTAAAGGTCATTCATCATGCCCACTATCCTCGCCACTACAGGCAGTCCTGGAAGGAGAGGCTGAGGATATCATCACTCTGCCACAACTTTAAAAGGAAATAAGATTGGAGCAGGAATGGGCCATTCAGCCTCTCTTGCCCGATTCAGCACACAAAATCATGATGTGTTTCAGCTCCACTATGCAGCTGGATCCCAATGTGGACCATGTCAGCAGTGGGGATTCTTTGGTGATTGGGGTACCAACCCTGGACTTACCCCGTAATGGGGGGAGTCTGTATGTTTCCAGGTCTTTCTCCACAATGAAGGGGATGATATTAATTTCCCAAGCTACACCCACAATAGTGGGGAGAGGTCTGAAATAGTCCTTGGGCCCGACTTTCCCCTACGTTCCGCGCTCCTGACTGTAGATGCCTTTGAAAAGGCCAGGAAGGCCTGTTGGAGAGCTCCTTCCCACCCACTGCCTGTGAAATCCATCCCAACCCATTCTGGCAGAACGGTGGCGCAGCGGTAGAGTTGCTGCCTTACAGCCCTTTCAGCGCCAGAGACCCGGGTTCGATGCCGACCACAGGTGCTGTCTGTACAGAATTTGTACGTTCTTCCCGTGACCACGTGGGTTTTCACCGAGATCTTCGGTTTCTTCCCACACTCCAAAGACGTACAGGTTTGTAGGTTAATTGGCTTGGTATAAGTGTAAATTGTTGCTATTGTGTGCAGGATAGTGTTAATGTGTGGGGATTGCTGGTCGGCGCAGACTCGGTGGGCCGAAGGGCCTGTTTCCATGCTGTATCTCTAACCTAAAATAAACAAAAAAATTAAACCCACTTTGGAATTCCACTGTTGGGTTGAGGTAGCAGGTTCCATCATCTTCTGTATAATTTTGAAATATTGAATTGGGAAATTGACAGCCCATCACTGCAACTCCCACCCCCAGAAAGCACACTCAATGTCTACTTATTATTGGTAAACAGCAGCTTTGTTCATAGATCTTTCCCCTTAACTTCTATAGATGCTTCAGAGTATGCGAGCCTTGAACTGGATCATGAACACTCTCATGAACAAGGATTTTAGCTCCCGGGAAAATGCACCAGCCCTTGGTATGTATTGGTACATAGAACTCAGCAGCTCATTCCAGGCACCTATCACACTCTGTAAATAAAACTTGCTCTGTAAATCTCCTTTAAACTTACTCCAGTGTTTAATGTTTCTACGAGAGGAAAAGACTATCTACTCTATCTATGCTTCTTACAATTATATTCATATCTTTTAGTTCTCCTCTCAGCTTCTGGTGCTCTATAGTTTCATCGAATTATGCAGCACGGAAACAGGCCCTTTTGCCTAACTTGCCAATGCTGACCAAGTGGCCCCATTTACATTCATCTCACCTGCCCACTTTTGGCCCACCCAAGGGGCTGTTTCATTCAATCTATCAATAAATCAAATTAAGAGGTCAATTTGGGGTGGCTGGGGTTGTATTCTTTGCAATAAAATAGTCTGAGGGAAGACTTAATTGAGGGCATAAAATTATGAAGGACATTGATAGAATAAATAGAAAGTAGCTATTTGACTTTGTAGATGAGTCAAAAACCATGTCAGAGATTTAAAGTCATAGATAGATGGATTGGAGAAGAGAAGTTTTATTTTCACCCATGGGAAGTTGGAGTTTGGTGTCGATGAGTGTGGTGGAGACAGAAAGCCTCAACATGATATGTGTGCTTGAAGGACAGTGACCTGCAGGCTGGAAGCCGGGATTAGGCTTGGAGATCTTGTTGACTGGCATGAACACAATCAATGGGCTGAGTGGTCTACTGTGTGCTAAATGTACTACGACACGGACAATGTTACTCAATGCTGTTTATTTTTCTATACAGTAATTTCTGATGGTAGAATTAAAAACAAAGAAGACGTTGGTGAAGAGGGGGATTTGAAACCCAAATACCACATTAAAGCTCGCAGCTTGGTCTATCCAGATAGCAACATTGAACGCTTTCCTGTGCCTGATGAGATGGTCCCCTGGCAGGTAAGGAATGGCGGCAGGAATTATGTAGGAAGGAACTGCAGATGCTAGTTTAAACCAAAGGTAGACACAAAAAGCTAGAGTAACTCATCGGGTCAGCATCTCTGGAGAAAAGGACTAGGTGATGTTTCCCTATTCCAAAGACGTACAGGTGTGTAGGTTAATTGGCTTGGTATAATTGTAAAATGTCCCTAGTGTGTGTAGGATAGTACAAATATGCAGTGATCGCTCGTCGTCGCGGACTCGGTGGGCTGAAGGGCCTGTTTCCACGCTGTATCTCTAAACTAAACTAAACTTAAAAAAGAGTGCAATACAATTTCAAAGGCCTCAAAGAGAGGGAAGCCCAAGCAGAGATGGAGCTTCTTCCTCATCCAGTAAGCCTGATGCAAATCACATGCATCTGTGGTGAATCTCAAAATCTCAAATAACGTGCAAATTCATTGTCTTGCCTTTTTAGTTTTAGAGATAAAGTGTGGAAACAGGCCCTGCAGCCCACTGAGTCTGTGCCGACCAACAATCACCTATACACTACTTCTTTGTTATCCCACTTTCACATCCTACACACCAGGGGCAATTTATAGAAGCCAATAGCCTACAAACCCTTGCGTTGTGGGAGGAAACCGCAGCACCCAGAGAAAACCCACCCGGTCACAGGGAAAATGTACAAACTCCGTGCAGACAGCACCTGTAATCCTCTGGATTAGAAAGTGATGCAGGAAATAGATGAGGATATTAATTATAGATGTGGCATAAAGAAGTAAATTAGGCATCTTGTCAACATTACCTCCTTTTAGATATTCCCTGATTTTTAATATTTTTCTTTTTGTAGGTTAAATTTACCGAGTACAATCCACCTTCTTACACAGCGGAAAGACCAGATGAGAATCGACTGACAAGGTAAAGTAACAACCAATGTCATTTCTCTTTTAATTTACGGTTGCAGATGCATAAAACATATTCTGAGGTTGTTGTTTCAATTGGGAATCTCCTCACAGCAGAACAGGTAAGGAGTCGGGTGAGCCCAGCTCTGTTGCCAGTGGCATAGTCATTTCCCAGGGTAGAGGATTCTAAAACTGGGTGGCATAGACTTAAGGTGAGAGAGGTGGTGCAGTGGTAGAGTTGCTGCCTTACAGCGCTAGAGACCCAGGATCGATCCTGACTACAGGTGCTGTCTGAATGGAGTTTGTACATTCTCCCCGTGACCTGTGTGGGTTTTCTCCAGGAGCTCCAGTCTCCTCCCACACTGCAAAGACGTACAGATTTGTAGGTGAATTGGATTGGTAAAGATAGTAAATTATCCCAAGTATGCGGGGATAGCCGGTCGGCGCGAACTCGGTGGGCCGAAGGGCCTGTTTCTGTACTGTATCTCTAAACTAAACTGAACTAAACGAAGGTGATATTTAAAATGGACCTCAGGGCAACTTTTACACTCAGAGGGTAGTCTGTATTTGGAGTGAGCTGCTAGATGAAGCTATGGTAGCAGATATAATCACAAATTTTAAAAGACATTTACCCAGATATATAGATCGATGGTCATTGTGATGTGACTGCTGGATATGTCGGCCACCATCCCAAGTGGCATGCAATTCGCTCTCTCACTGTCTGTTCCATCTCTTCATTCAACCATGCCCATGACTCTGATAGTCCCAGTTAAAGACAGACAACTCCCATGGAGCAGCACAGCTGATACTTGCCACCAGGAGCTGCTTGACATCTTGAAGGCAGTTCCCCTGCAATGCCAGTGCATGCCATCTGGGGGATGCTCTATGTACAACTCTCTCACTCGATGGCCTGAAGGTAGAGACACACACCATCGACTGGTCACCCTCTGCAACTGAGAGACTCGGACCAAAGGCAAAGCATCAGCACCTGGTTTCAGATGCATGCCAGTGACTAGCCACCCTACCCTCACAAGAGGCTTAGGACTGCTCAGGACAGCAGCAGAGACCCAATACTTCATCCTGACCCAGTAGAAATCCATCAGCTTCTTTTGGATCTTGCTGGTCAAAGCAGGGGCCAGGATCAAAGTGACTAACCAGAGAATAGAGGTCACTAGTAGGTTTATGACCAATGCCCAGGCCCCGAAGCAAAGGACGAGGAGCTGTCCAGTCCCATGACCATCTGGATAGCGATTTTTGCTTTCACACTCTGCCAGTTTGGCACCCGGACCTCCTCAGCAGGGCTCGTGTGGACTCCCAGGAGGATGAGAGGCAAGGTGCTCCGTGTGATGGTCCCATCTCTTCTGGTGAAGAGTCCACTCGGCACTGACCTACCAAGGGTCTGAAACATTTCTCGCAATTGAATCATGCTGAGGACATGGCTGGAAAAAAAACTTCCTGGTACTCACCACACTCATAGGTCAATGGAATCTGTGGCCTCGAGGAACACGTCATCAATGTAAATCAAGAGAACAATCCCCACGCCAAAACCAATGCATAGCCAAGCCCTTCAATATCCTCTGATGAAAGAAATAGCTCTACAGCTGGCCAAACATGGACACCTCTGATGCACTCTTCACCCAAAAACACAGAGAACTGTGCAAAAGTCAGCAGAAATGTGGCCTGAGCCAGAA
Source organism: Amblyraja radiata (assembly GCF_010909765.2). Lineage (NCBI taxonomy): Eukaryota > Metazoa > Chordata > Chondrichthyes > Rajiformes > Rajidae > Amblyraja > Amblyraja radiata. The sequence continues at coordinate 37,479,886 of NC_045962.1, forward strand.
TGCCAGAAAGGTATAGGCAATCCATTCTGTCAACTTCCTTGTACTGGTGGAGGGAGAGAAAGGGGACCAACAAACCAGTCCCCTCAGAAAGGTGAACCAGGTCCTGGAACAAATTGATGCTGTCCTGAATGGACTGAACTGGACCAAGGGGGCATGTACCCTGAAAGGTGTTCAGGGCCTAGACAAATATCTTGCTATCCATGCTAAGGAAAGAAACTGGGCTCCACTTTCATAAGTGGGGATCATGCCTGTTAGGCAACAGGACGATGACAGCCCTGCACCACAAGAAAGGCATCTTCCCAGTTGCCAGGCGTTCCACAGGACCCACGCAGAGTCCACTACCCGCACCCAGGACATCCCAGAAAGCCTGGTGGAATTCCACAGCCAGATGATCCAATGCTGAGGATTTTCAGCTCCACAGCTGGTGAAGGGCACTGATCAGTTCTGTCAGTATCAGCAGAGCCTCCAGGTACCCAGCACCCTTTGGGCTGACATTCAGCCTATTCTGGGGAATAGATTGTAATAGAGTACCTAGCCTTGACAGGCTTTGCCCTTCTCCTGGCCCCTGCTAAATGGGAGGAAGGTGCCACTTCTTCTTCCTGGAGGAATGCAGAGACTCAGAGATCTCCATTGGGAAAAAATCACCCCCTCCACGACACTGCCTTTATAGCTGACTTTCCTGGGCCTGAGGTCAGCTTGGAGCAGGTGGACTCCCCATAGTGAGGCCTGGGAGTAAATTCCAGCTCAGATTGTTCTGTATCCAGTGAATGTGCTAAAAGGTGTAAAGAGGGACAGTCAATACAACCTCCCTGTTGGATAAAACCTCTTCTGCCTCCCACAGGCAACCTGTGGAAGATGTTGATCAAACTCCCTTTCGTTAAAAAAAAAGCTTTTCTTTAATCTGTCCTCCGTTAGATAACGCACAGCTTTTCCATTCGTCAGCCTCTGGCACATGGCCGACTGGAATCAGCTGCTGTTCACACAGACTGAACGCAGACGTCTCCAATCTACTGCCCAATCTGCTGTCCATTCGTGCTGTCCCTGCACTGGGATGTGTGACAGGATAGTGTAAAGGAAGCTTTACTCTGCACCTAACCTATGCATCCCTGTAAATAGACACAAAAAGCCGGAGGAACTCAGCGGGTCAGGGAGCATCTCTGGAGCAAAGGAATAGGTGACATTCTGGGTCGAGACCATTCTTTTCGACCCGAATCATCACCTATTCCATTTCTCCAGAGATGCTGCCTGACCCGCTGAGTTACTCCAGCCTTTTGTGTCTATCTTCGGTGTAAGCCAGCATCTGCAGTTCCTTCCGACACACTATGCATCCCTGTCCTGGATTTCCAAGATAGAGAGTGATCCAAACCCCAGCACTGGCACTGCTCACTATGCCAGCCGATCCCTCTGCTTGTTACCAATTATATTAGCCACTCTCTGAGAACCTGTACAACATTTGCAAAGTGTGCAGAGCGGTTTAGGTCTTAATGTGCTGACCCAGCTAGTCCAGTCATTCACTTTCATTTACATTGTGCTCAGAGGTAGAATAACTCATATAGCTCCTGGTAGTGCTAGCTGGGGCTTGTGTCTGCTGAGGACAGGTTGGACCCAGGTGGTCCATTCTCCATAGTCTGTAACAGTCTGTATTCACTATTATCTAGGCATGCACGTACAGCAGGCAGTGATAAGCATGCAGGTACAGCAGGCAGTGAAGAAAGCTAATGGCATGTTGGCCTTCATTGCGAGAGAATTTGAGTTTAGGAGCAAGGAGGTCCTACTGCAGTTGTACAGGGCCCTGGTGAGACTGCACCTGGAGTGTTGTGTGCAATGTTGGTGTCTTAATTTGAGGAAGGACATTTTTGCTATTGATGGAGTGCAGCGTAGGTTCACCAGGTTAATTCCCGTGATGGCGGGACTGACATATGATGAAAGAATGGGTCGACTGGGCTTGTATTCACTGGAATTTAGAAGGATGAGAGGGTATCTTATAGAAACAAATAACATTCTTAAAGGATTGGACAGTCTAGATGCAGGAAAAATGTTCCCGATGTTGGGGGAGTCCAGAACCAGGGGTCACAGTTTAAGAATAAGTGGCAGGGCATTTAGGACTGAGATGAGGAAAAACCTTTTCACCCAGAGAGTTGTGAATCTGTGAAATTCTCTGCCGCAGAAGGCAGTGGGGACCAATTCACTGGATGTTTTCAAGAGAGTTAGATTTACAGAAGCTCTTAGGGCTAAAGAAATCAAGGGATATAGGGGAAAAGCAGGAACGGGGTACTGATTTTAGATGATCAGCCATGATCATATTGAATGGCGGTGCTGGCTCGAAGAGCCGATTGGCCTACTCCTGCACCTATTCTTCTGTTTCTATGATATATGAAAAGAACCCTGGACATCCCAGAGCCATTCTCTGAGCTGGATTTGGCAATTGTTTGCAACGTTGAAAGGAAATGAATTTCCTGTTGTTCTCCAATAGATTGCATTCTTGCGGGTGTGCTAGATAACATGGAGGTCTCTCTACTCTCTGTTTCTCTCTACTCAGTGTAATACAGTCATGTTTGTCCCATCTCAGCCCCTGTTCCTCTGTTTCTCTGTTTTCCAGGAAAACTGCTCCATTAGCAGACTGCCTGGACAGTGGATTGGATGGCGACACTGCCATAGTTAATGAATCCCTCCAGTAAGTTGTTATTATAATATTTGGTCCAGACTATAACTATTGTCACTTCCATTCCAACCAACCCCGTCGCCCCCCGCCCTCCGGTCAACCACAGTCAAAGCAACCCTTCTTTTCACCTCTTACTCCCGAAACAGTCTTTTCAGGTGAAGCCGTCATTCACTTGCACTTCTTTTAATTTAGTGTATTTCATTCTATCTAACGGATTGCATTCAACGTTCAATATCTAGCAGTCCCTGCTTATTCTTCATGGATGTAATTTTTCATTGGAAGTCAGGGACTGCTTGCCTGTTGCAGGTTGACCCTTTTAGGCATTATGTTGCAGGTCACAGCTTGCAGCGTGGAAAGGCTTTGACTATTTCCGCTCTGGCCTCCAGCACCTGCACCTGTTACTCTTTTCTCACTTTGTTCGAGTCCTTCATCTTCCTGTTTTGAAGATGGCAGCTCCAAATTAGCCACTTTCATGTTCATGAGAGGAACAGAATCAGGACATTTGGCCCATCAAGTCTACTCTGTCATTCAATTATGGCTGATCTATTTTTCCCTCAACCCCATTCTTCTGCCTTTTCCCCATAACTTCTGACACCTGTACTAACCAAGAATCTATCTAACTCTGCCTTAAATATATCCATTGACTTTTCCTCCACAGCCTTCTGTGAGAAATAATTCCACAGATTCACTGCCCTTTGTCTAAAGAAATACCTCCTCATCTTCTTCCTAAAAGAACGTCCTTTAATTCTGAGGCTATGACCTCTGGTCCTAGTCTCTCCCACTCCTCTCCACATCCACTTTATCTAGGCCTTTCACTATTCTGTAAGTTTCAATGAGGTACCCCCTCGTCCTAAATTCCAGCAAATAGAGGCTCAGTGCCATCAGACGCTCATCATAAGTTAACCCACTCATTCCTGGGATCATTTTTGTAAATGTCCTCTGGACTCTCTCCAGCGCCAGCACAGCCTTCCTCAAATTGGCTCATAGTTGCTCAAATTTTGCTCACAATAAATGTGGTCTGACTAGAGCCTTATAGAACCTCAGCATTACATCCCTGTTTTTGTTATCTAGTCCTCTCAAAATAAATGTACCATGCTTGGAACTATTCAGATTGGCCCCATTTGCACATACTGTGTTGTCATGGTTTGTCTACTGCCAGTACATCCCCTCAGGATAACCAGGCACTGCTGCATGATCCCATTTGTGGGCATTTGTCCCTGTCCCATTATCATCAGGACCACATGTAAATTGAGGTTTGGATCTGGCCCACACTGTGAGTGGAGATTCTGATCATCATCCTGACCACCTAAAGTTTTCTATAACTGTTTCAGGAATCGCGTGAATCCAGATCACGTGAATCCAGTGGGTAGGACTGGACTGACTGGAAAAGGGAGCCTGCACAGTTTTGGATGTAACCTTATGATGGAACCTATTATAACTCGGTAAGGAGACAGCCACTTTCATGTTTTGTAGTAAGACATTGTGTGTGTGGTACGTATATGTGTGTGCATGTATGTATTTGCATATGTGTATATATATGTATTATTCTTCACTGCACCCTTATGAAAGGACACCACGTCAGCTCACTGTGTCATGGGGAACTGGAATACCAAAAGTCACTAACTGTGATAGTTAGTTTTGAGACTGGAAGCGAAGCATAGCAGCAGCAGCAAAGTTTAACAAAGAGTCGTTTTATTGACTCATAAAAGGTATAGCAGCCAATAAGAAGTGAAGGCATAGTGGAGCAGCTTATTGGCAGTAGGGTAAGAGGGAACTGCAGATGTTGGTTTAAACTGAAGACAGACACAGAAAGCTAAAGTAACTCGAAAGGTCAGGCAGCATCTCTGAGAAAAGGAATGGGTGACGTTTCGGGTCGTGACCCTTCTTCAGACTAGTTCAGACTGAAACGAGAGATTTAGACGATGATGTAGAGAGATAAAGAACAATGAATGAAAGATATGCAACAAAAGTAACGATGATAAGTGAAACAAGCCATTGTTAGCTGTTTGTTGGGTGAAAACGAGAAGCTGGTGCGACTTGGGTGGGGGAGGGATGGAGAGAGAAGGAATGCCGGGATTACTTGAAGTTAGAGAAATCAATATTCATACCACTGGGTTGTAAGCTGCCCAAGCGAAATATGCAATTGCTGGTTTACAGCGTAGATAGACACAAAATGCTGGAGTAGCTCAGGCAGATAGAAGGAATGGGTGACGTTTCAGGTCGAGTTGTGGTTGAAGTTAGATATTCTAGGTGGATGTCTGTAAGCAGTGGACTTCCGCAGGGATCTGTGCTGGGATATTTGCTGTTTGTGATCTATATAAATGACCTGGATGTAAATGTAGATGGCTCGGTGAGTAAGTTTGTTGATTACATCAAAATTGGAAGAGTTGCAGACAGCGAGATCCAATGGGATGTAGATCAGCTGCAGAAATGGGCGGAGAAATGCCAGGAAATTCCCCTGCCCTCAGTAGAGGACTCTGAGTCTCTATCCTATTTATGACCTGACCGAACATTCAGCAAGTCGTGTCACATCTGTAGAGAGGATAAGAGAATTAAATTTACATCAATGACCTTTCATCAATTTCAACAGTTGGAGACATTTTTATTTATTTATTTATTTATTATTTATTTCGAACAGAATAAAAGAATAAAAAAGCAAGTGTGAAACAGCATACAAAAAACAAAACAAAAATATTTATAAAGTGTCAAAAACAATATCTATAAATAAATGAAATCATATGTGTCCGAAAAGGAGCAGGAAAAAGCCAAAGCTTATTAATTCCCACCCCTTATTCAACTGCTTGTAATTATCTTATACAAATTTAGCAGCTATATGTACACCATATGTACACCAGCCATTATATGTACACCAAATTATTTACATTTGAACACTAATCAAATATTTACAAAGCCATACAAAAAAGAAAAAAAGAAAAAGAAAAGAAAAAACCCGCGTATACTATACAGTATCTTAGTCATATTTACAACCCATCACTCTATAATCACCCTTCCCAATACAATCAGTATAACAAACATCACAATCACCTATCCTCATCCCAATATCCTTTTAAACAAGTGTTTTTGTACATCTTTTTAAACTGAATTATGCTTGTGCTAAGTTTTATCTCCTGTTCCAGACCATTCCACAAATTCACACCACAGATTGCTATGCACATACTTTTAAGAGTTGTTCTGACATTGAGTTTTTTTTAATTATGTTCCCCTCTCAAATTATACCCACCCTGTCTTTCCATAAACAGTTTTTGTATATTTCTTGGAAGTAAATTATTTCTTGCTTTGTACATGATTTGCGCAGTCTTAAATTTAACCAGATCAGAGAACTTCAGTGTATGTGACTTTAAGAATAATAAATTGCTTCTGGTAATTTGTGTCATTCTCTGTAGCCACTATTTTCCATGTGGAGAGGTGACTAACCATTCTGCTTCTGGTTTCATACTTCTACAGAAAGATTTATGAGCATTTGAGATTTGGGCGAGTGGTTAGAAAGAGAATTTAGTGTCACAGGGGGATCTGACACTGCTTGATGATTTCAACACTCACTAATTGCACTCTTTCCTTTCTGTCCCAGCTTTCATAGGAACTCGGATAATTCAGTGGTAGTGAAAGGTTCCAAGAATGTACTGGAGTTACTTGTTGTCCAGTATCCAGGTGAAGACTGGACTCTGCCTGCGGTATGTGAAAAATAGAGTCGTAATTTACACAAATGTGCATAAATAGGAAACACAACAGCCAGGCATGTACACTAAAACAGAAACCAACAGGTGGGTATGTACACCAATACAGAACACACCAGCTTGGTGTGAACATCAATATGAATCATGGCAGACAAGTGGCAAAAGAGATAGCTGATGCTGGAATCTGGAACAAATACAATGTCAGGAGAATTCAGTGGGCCAAGCAACATCTATAGAAGCAAAAGGTGTAGGTCGATATTTCAATGTAGATGTTGCCTGGTAAAATGCTGTATGAAGAGGGAGTGAGATATAGGCTGGTAGGTGATCGGTGAAACCAGATGGGGAGAAGACAATGGATAGATGGAAACAGGAAGAGGGAGGATGGGAGGAATGAAAAAAGGGTGAAAAACAATAGAAGGATGTGAGAGTGCATGGGAGTTGGGGTTTTTTGGGGGGGAATATTTCCCTTACCGTTCTCTAAAATGTGGTCACATCGTCTCTCCGTCAAGTCCCACCTATCACCTGAGATACACACAAAAGGCTGAAGTAACTCAGCGGGTCAGACAGCATCTCTGGAGAAAAGGAATAGGTAATGTTTCGGATCAAGACCCTTCTTCAGACTCAATTATCCATCTATCACCTACCAGCTTCTCTGTTACCACCTATCATGCTGCTCTATACTGACGTTCTTTACTGTCCTCATTAATCCTGATGTAAGGTCTCCACCTGATATGTTGACTTATACCGTATACCTCCTCAGATGCTGCTTGACCCACTGAGTTCTTGCAGCATTCTGTTTAATGTATGAAAGAAAGCCGCGCGGTGTATTAACAAATAGAAATCATGGCAGCTTGGTGTGTACATGAATAGGAAACAGCAGCCTGGTGTGTACAAATTGTGACACAACAGCCCGGTGTGTACACATATAGGAAACACAACAGACTGGTGGTACAACAAACAGCAATCATTCCAGCTTGGTGTGTACACAAGTCGTGTCACATCTCACAAATAAGAAATACTGGTGCATACACACACAGGAATTGGGGCAGCTTGGGATGTACACAATAGGTGTGTGTGTAAATACCATGATTATCTGATTTGACTGGGTGAGGGATACATTCGACTAGAACATGATTGTTAACTCCTCTTCTTTTCTGTCACTTTAGCGAGAGATGTGATATTTAGTGACTGATTTGAAAAGCACACTTGGGATCCACTGCCATTGTGATTTCTCTCATGCTTTTGTCACAGTGCTACCACGGACCCAGGAATCACATCATCACCCCGTCTTTAACTGAACCAATATAGTTCAAGAATCTTTCACTGATACAAGCCAATTATCTTGCAGAAGGGGCAGTATTTCAGGCTTTTAAAAGTTTACTGCCTATTTTAGAAATCAATTTTGAAACACTTAAAGGACTAATTAAAATATATCAAGAATCAAAAGTGTTTTATTGTCATATGTCCCAAACTGAACAATAACATTCTTACTTGCAGAATTTAATTGTTCTGTTTGGGGCAGATGATGCAAAATAGTTCCCTTCTATTATGTTTGATATGCAATGAAAGAGCTCTGCTCACTGTAAGAAGAGTTCCTATCTGAATGCTAAAGGTTTGTAGGAAGACTTAATAGATAGAGAGTAATGGGCCTGTCCCACTTTGGCGATTTTTCAGCGGACTACCGGCGACTGTCAAGTTGCCGGCAGTCGCCTGAAAATCCGGGAACTGGAACGGCGACTATCAGAGTGGAACACACACATAAACACACACAAACACATCGCAAAGGCAGAGCCAGGGCAAGCGGGGGAAGTGCTGTCTGAAATTTACACGGTGCAAAGCCAAGGTGATACAGACACACACCAAGGTGAACAGGAAGGTTGGCGCTGTAATTAAGACGGCTAGCAAAGTGTACGGTAAGTCCTTTAAAAGAGGGGGAGAGAAGGAGGTAGAAGGAGTGGAGACAACTTTAAATAATCCAGAGATACACAGCTGTGAAGTTCAGCCAACATTTTTAACATTACCGGCCGGTTATCCTTGGTTCTGAAAACGACTGCTTACGTTTTATTTCTCCAATGAGCCAATGAAATTCAACGGTCAGTACCGGCTACAACCTACGAGAACCTAAGAGAACCTTTGACCTCCTGGCGACCCAATAGGACCTCCTTGCGACCCACCTATGGCTCGTGAATTCTGGCTACTCTTCATGGCGGCTTCATTCTAGTCGCCGCTAATTTTTCAACATGTTCCAGAATGTGGAAACTCCTCACGACCGTGAAGGCGACTCCCCGGCAACCATCCGCGAACATGTGGCAACCATGTGGCGACTGCATAGTCACCTGCAGTCGCCTAAAAAGTTGCCTAAGTGGGACAGGCCCATCAGGGAACAGAAAAAAATAACTCATAGTGGCAGAAACCCAGAGCAAATTAGATAGCCAGAACCTTTTTCCCAGGATGGAAATATCAATTATCATTGATAAGGCCTGACTTTAAGATGGAAGGGGCAAAGTTTAAAGGAGATGTGCGGGGCCAGGTTATTTTACACAGAGGGTGGTGAGTGCCTGGAACTTGTTTTTTACGTGGTTTTAGTTTAGTTTTAAAGATACAGCTTGGAAACGAGCCCCTTTGCCCACCGTGTCCATGCCGACCACAATCACCCATATACTAGTTCTATCCTACACAATCGGGACAATTTACGGAAACCAATTAACCTACAAACCTGCACGTCTTTGGAATGTGGGAGGAAACCAGCGAGTTCGGGGAAAGCCCATGTAGTCACAAGGTGAACGTACAAACTTCGTACAGATAGCGCCTGTAGTCAGAATCAAACCCAGGCCTCGTAAGGCAACGACTTTACCGGTGTGCCACTGTGCTGCCTGATGGTGGTGGACATTGTGACCGCAAGGACCTGTTCCTGTACTGTACCACCATGTTCTATGTAATCATTTCATTGAGCGAGAAGGACAGACAGGGAAAGGGATGTTCAAAGCATTGGTGTTGCCCAAAGTCAGAGAACCTGATGCTCACATATCAGTTTGTATCCCCTACATGAGAATTAGAATCAGAAATTCTAGCAAAGAAACATTTTCAGCAGAAAAGGGTGGAAATTTGTGAAAATTAATGTCTGAAATTTAAGTACAATTCTTTATTTTCCCACTTCAGGGTATTCTGAATCCTGGACAGAAATTCCCGAAGAAACTGAAACTGATTTTAAACGCAAAGATGATGAGCATGTTTCAGAATCTACAGAATGAAGCTTTGAAGGTGAGAAGTAAATGTTGTAGAATGTCATGTTGTTACTTGTGGGCGGAGCACCAAGGCAAATTCCTTGTATAACCATATAACCATATAACAATTACAGCACGGAAACAGGCCATCTCGGCCCTACAAGTCCGCGCCGAACAATTTTTTTCCCTTAGTCCCACCTGCCTGCACTCATACCATAACCCTCCATTCCCTTCTCATCCATATGCCTATCCAATTTATTCTTAAATGATACCAATGAACCTGCCGCCACCACTTCCACTGGAAGCTCATTCCACACCGCTACCACTCTCTGAGTAAAGAAGTTCCCCCTCATGTTACCCCTAAACTTCTGTCCCTTAATTCTGAAGTCATGTTCTCTTGTTTGAATCTTCCCTATTCTCAAAGGGAAAAGCTTGATCACATCAACTCTGTCTATCCCTCTCATCATCTTAAAGACCTCTATCAAGTCCCCCCTTAACCTTCTGCGCTCCAGAGAATAAAGACCTAACTTATTCAACCTATCTCTGTAACTTAGATGTTGAAACCCAGGCAACATTCTAGTAAATCTCCTCTGTACTCTCTCTATTTTGTTGACATCCTTCCTATAATTGGGCGACCAAAATTGTACACCATACTCCAGATTTGGTCTCACCAATGCCTTGTACAATTTTAACATTACATCCCAGCTTCTATACTCAATGCTCTGATTTATAAAGGCTAGCATACCAAAAGCTTTCTTTACCACCCTATCTATATGAGATTCCACCTTCAAGGAACTATGCACGGTTATTCCCAGATCCCTCTGTTCAACTGTATTCTTCAATTCCCTACCATTTATCATGTACGTCCTATTTTGATTTGTCCTGCCAAGGTGTAACACCTCACATTTATCAGCATTAAACTCCATCTGCCATCTTTCAGCCCATTTTTCCAAATGGCCTAAATCACTCTGTAGACTTTGGAAATCCTCTTCATTATCCACAACACCCCCTATCTTGGTATCATCTGCATACTTACTAATCCAATTTACCACCCCTTCATCCAGATCATTGATGTACATGACAAACAACAGTGGACCCAACACAGATCCCTGAGGCACCCCACTAGTCACCTGCCTCCAACCCGACAAACAGCCATCCACCATTACCCTCTGGCTTCTCCCATTCAGCCACTGCTGAATCCATCTTGCTATTCCTGCATTTATACCCAACAGTTTAACCTTCTTAACCAACCTTCCATGAGGAACCTTGTGAAAGGCCTTACTAAAGTCCATATAGACAACATAGAATGTAATCGTATTGTCCACAAAATCCTGTGTGGAGAATGAATGCGAAGGAGATTCATCTCACTGTTATTACAGCCTGACTCCTGATTCACTCCAGTCAGCTGATGTACCACATACCACTTTCTTACCATGTTTAGAGTCTCCTGATCACAGTACAATGTGAGGCTGCAGATCATGTCCACATAACAAAGATGGCTACCACACATGGTGAACAGCAAGGCATATCCTGTTGTGCCTGGCAGAGTGCTAGCTGCAAGTGGAGGAGTAATTCCCAGGCACAATGCAATGGGGATAGAATCTCCTCCAGGCACAGTGACATTGGCACGATGGTGCAGAGGGCGGTCACGGTGGCGCAGCGATCGAGTTGCTGCCTTACAGCAAACGCAGTGCTGGAGATCCCGGATTCGATCCCGACTACGAGTGCTGTCTGTATGTACGTTCTGTCTGTATGTACGTGACCTGCGTGGGCTTTATTTCAGATATCTTCTGTTTCATCCCACCCTCCAAAGACGTACAGGTTTGTAGGTTAATTGGCTTGGTAAATGTAAAAATTGTCCCTAGTGGGTGTAGGATAGTGTTAATATGCAGGGATCGTTGGTCGTTGCAGACCCGGTGGGCCGAAGGGTCTGTTTCCGCACTGTATCTCTAAACTTAACTAAACTAGAACATTGAGGCACCTTCCTGGTGAAACATTGTAGCACCTTCTGGTCAACATGCATGCGAAGCATCAACAACAACAGATGACCTTAGCCCAGACCCAGCAAATCCAAGGTCTGCAGTCCAACCGTTACTATGAATAGTAATACATGAATAGGAGTGGATAATTAAATAGCTATCCATAAGAGGAGGCTCCAGGAACATTCCCATCCTCAACAAAAGCTGGTCCCTCCAGCCTACTGTTATACCCTATACTATCTGTAATACAGGCTTTCATCATTACTTGTGCACTTGGATGCCAATTCTTTGTATTTCATGTACTAGGACCCTCATCCTTTAACACTACAAAATGTTATAGCCTCACTCTATTTAAATAATAAATGCCTTTTGGTTTCTTCCTTCCAGAGTTTGTAACAAGTTATACCTTTTATGCCAACTCCTTAAGGGCCTGTCCCACTTTCACGACCTAATTCATGACCTTTTTTACTCCTGGACATTTTTCATCATGCTAGAAAAAACGCCCCGACATACTTGATGCCATGAGTACCTACGACTAGCATCACGACCTGCTATGACCTACCTACGACCTCCTACGACTTTGTGACGACCATGCTGCGAGTATGAGTCAAGGGCAGAGGTTGTTAATTAGGTCGTGAAAGTGGGACAGGCCCTTTACCCACTCACCTAATCCAGTTCCTTTCCTTAGACCTCGTTCACAACTCTTTTTCTGCAACATGAATGATTACATCGGGGCTACCTTCCGTACCTGTGTCAAACTCACTGATTTTTATCTCTAATTTCCACCCTACCCTCAAATTTATTTGGACTATCACTGACATCTCTCTCCCCTTTCTCGATCTCCGCGGCCTTATCAGAGTGAACAGACTGAAATCCACAACAAACACATTGTTTTCCACAGTTACATTGACTACACCTCCTCTTGCCCTTCCTCTTGCAAAGACACCACCTTCTACTCTCAATTTCTCCATCTCTACCGTATCTTCTCGCAAGGTAAGGCTTTCCACCCCAGGCTATCAGGGATGTGATCTTTCTTCAGTCAACATGCTTTTAACTGCTATTGTGGATGGATCCATCACCCATGTCACCTCTGTGTCACGCAGTTTTGTTCTGCCTCCCCCCCCCCCCCCGCCGCCCCGCCACAGACCGAAGAAGGGTTGAGTTCCCCAGGTCCTCACATTTCACCCCACTAGCCTTTACTCCAGTATTTCTGCCACCTTCAATGTGATCCCACCAATCACATTTTCCCACCCCCATCCCTTTCTGATTTCTGCAGAGGCCAATCCTTCTGCAATTCCTTGGTTCAATCCTAACTGCCTCCCCTCACAATGGAATAAACATTGATTTCTCCAATTTCAAGTAACACCCCCCTTTATTTCCTGAGCCGCACCTCCCAACCTAGGTGAGCACACATTTCTCCAACTATCCTGCCCCCGTTTTCACTAACCCCACTCCTTCCACCTATATCCCTCCCTCTGGCTTTACATTTCACTCCTTCTCTTCTTATTTGACAGCCTTTTGTCCCCATTACATGTCTATCTTTTGTCCCCCCCATCTTCCAATAAACCCCTCACCGGCAGCACAGTGGCGCAACGGTTGAGTTGCTACCTTACAGCCCCAGTGACTCAGGTTCTATCCTGACTACAGGAGCTGTCTGTACGGAGTTTTATGTTCTCCCTGTGACCGCGTTGGGCTTCCAGCGGGTGCTCAGGTTTCCTCCCACATTCCAAAGACATGCAGATTTGGTGTCAAATCAGTGCACTGTGCATTTCAGATTTACCGGGGCTATGTGGATGACCCAAGGAACACAGATGATGCATGGATCGAAACTGAGGTTCTCAACTTTCACCTAAATGAAGGCAATTCGCTCATTAATGTGAGTTTTTTAAATCTGTAATAATAATTTAATTGTGCCTTGTTTATTGTTGAAGCTGCTGGGTCGGGTGCCTGGAACCGCAGCCAGTCTGCCCACTTTTAGACATGGCAGGTTAAATGGTGATCATTGAAGACAGTCATAGAGCTATTCAGCTTGGAAATAGACCTTTCGGCCCAACACTTCCTTGCCAACTAAAGGGCCTTTTTCACCCATCTGTCTGCATTTGGTCCATCTCCCTCAAAGCTTTTCTCACCTGTGAACCTATCCAATTGTGTTTAAAACATTATAGAGCAAATTGGAGAACAGCATCTCATATTTCGTTTGGGCAGCTTACAGCCCTACAGCATGAACATTGACTTCTCTAACTTCAAGTAACCCTTGCTTTCCCCCACTCTCCACCCGTCCCCATTCCCAGTTCTCTGACCAGTCTGACTGTCTCTGACATTTTATCTCTGTGGTTTGTTGTTACCTTCTTCCAGCCAACAGTGATCTATTCTAAATGTTCCTTGTACGTCATCCCCTTTGTTCCAGTTTCACACCTTTCACTTCCTTATCTATGTACCCCCTCTCTCCTGACATCAGCCTGAAGAAGGGTCTCGACCCGAAACATCAACCATTCCTTCTCTCCAGAGATGTTGCCTGTCCCGCTGAGTTACTGCAGCATTTCGTGTCTATCTTCGGTTTAAACCAGCATCTGCAGTTCCTTCCTACACATAATTATACCCAAGTTTAACACTTCCTCTTGCAGCTTGTTCCATATACCTTCCATCTTTTGTGTGAAAACCTTGCCCCTCAGGTTCGCTGGCAGGCCCAGGTTGGCTGTGAAACAGCTCACTGAGTTACTACACATGCTCACAGCTGGCTGGCCTCTGGGTGTTTCTGACAGTCCCTGACATCAGGGCTGACGGGAGGAACTCCCAGAGTTACAGGCAAACATAGAAACATAAAAAATAGATGCAGAAGTAGGCCATTTGGCCCTTTGAGCCAGCACCTACTCAATATGATCATGGCTGATCATCCTAAATCAGTACCCCATTCCTGCTTTCTCACCATATCCCGTGATTCCGTTAGCCCTAAGAGCTACAGTATATCTAACTCTCTCTTGAAAACCTCCAATGATTTAAACCCATGTGTCCTTCTCTTCGACAGACTCTCACAAGTCGAGCTGACTCGGGAGTAAGCAGAGAGATCAGACTCCCCTTCCTACAGCAAGGCTCGGTGCAGGAGATCATGGCAAAGTGGCAAGTGATGGAGCAGGGAGTGCCAGTGTGCATGGTCTACAAGGACTACTTACAAACTGTGGCAGGGAACCACTCGGCCCACTTCTGAGTCACTGTCTCCTATTGAAAGGCCAGCTTTAAAGCTAGAGCCAATTAATAAATCTGAGTGTGAGAGACATGAAGACAATTCACCAAATGAATAGTGCCAAAGCAAGTAGGTGAAGGTGATATAGAAGTGACTCTCAATGCTTTGCACACAGCGCCTACTATTGTAAGAACAAGTACCCAGTGTAAAGGGTCTTCTTACAAATCTGGCGCCATACAAATTGTTCCATGGTCTAACCTACTGGAAGGGGGAGAAAAACCCGATAGCCCCTCCATTTCTTCAATCTTTGTAGTATTACAACGACGTGGGAATCTACTGAAATACTGCACAGTGAATCTTTGTGCACCTATCGATAAAGACAATATATCTGACCTGAAAAGCAAACAAAACTGAAATGCTGGAAATCTAAAACAAACATAGAAAATGCTGGAAAAACTCATCAGGTCAAGCTGCACCTGTAGGAAGAAAAATTGATGCTGAGTATTTCCAGCATTTTCTGCCTTCACTAGCTAACTAGCACCAACTGATTAGCATCCGAGCTTAATAGAAGGCGACGTTATAAATCCTTCAATGCAGTGATTATAAAACCCCTTTATTCATAAACATGGACAAGCAATTATAAATGGCTTTTAATAGTAAACATTGACAGGAGATTACAAAACCTTTTGACGGTAAACAATGGACACTTAATAGTAAATGTTGCTGGGTGATTATTAAAAATATTTTAATATTAAACATTAGTGGATAATAAGGTAAGAGTTTTAATGGTAATCACTGGAGTGTTTAATATTCACTATCATGAAAAACCTGTGTTCCCAAATCCATAATTGTGGCTATCCTGTAAATTGAGTAATAATCAAACTAAATGCTTGAAAATATCCACCAATTACAGCTAATGAATATTTAAGAATGAAAATAAATGTCTTCAACTCCGAGCGTGTTGCTATTTGGTGCTTCTTTGCTGAATGAAGATATGCATGTAATGGATGAAGCCAGGTTGCCTCCAATCAAAGAGGTGTTCCTTGGGTTGAAAATGAGGGAGGTGTAAGGGGGAAGGCAGTCATTCATCCTCTGGTTCGATCAGCTTTCCTTCGGGCCCTCTCCTCTTACCCTGCTCATGCTGCACACCCAGTGATTCCAGCACTGAAGCTGAATCCTAATTACACTTGGCAAAAGGAGAGGTGCATGATAGCAGAGGGTTGTTTCTGTGATGCCACTGACTAATGGTGGTCCACAGGGATCCATGCTGTTTGTGATATACGTGAATGATTCAATATGATCATGGCTAATCATCCAAAATCAGTACCCCATTCTGGCTCTTTCCCCATATCCCTGAAAAATGATCACCAAGGCATCCACAATTTATAGGGCCACCTCCTTAAGTACTCTGTGATGCAGACCATCAGGCCCTGGAGATTTATCTGCCTTCAGTCCCAAAAGTTTACCTAACACCATTTTCTGACTAATGTGGATTCCCTTCAGTTCCTCCCTCCCACTGGATCCTCGGTATTTCCAGGAGATTGTTTGTGTCTTCCTTAGTGAAGACAGAACCAAAGTACTCGTTAACTGTTCTGTCATTTCCTTGTTTCCCCAATATAAATTCATCTCTCTGACTGTAAGGGACCTACATTCATCTTTGCTAATCTTTTCCTTTTTACATATCTATAGAAACTTTTACAGTCAGTTTTTATATTCCCCGCAAGCTTTCTTTCATGCTCTTGTTTCCCCTCTTAATTAGCCCTATTGTCCTCCTCTGTTGAGTTCTAATTTCTCCCAGTCCTCTGGTTTGCCGCTTCCTCTGGCCAATTTATATGCCTCTTCCTTGGATTTAACGCAATCCTTGTCTTCCCTCGTCAGCCACGGTTGAGCTGCCTTCCTAGTTTTATTTATTCGCCAGACAGGATGAACAATTTCTGGAGTTCATCCATGCGGTCTTTAAATCTTCATTATTGCATCTCCACAGTCAAACCTTTAAGTATAATTTGCCAGTCTATCCTAGCCAATTCTCGTCCCATACCTTCAAAGTCTCCTTTATTTACGTTCAGGACCCTAGTCTCTGAATTAACTGTGTCACTCTCCATCCTAATGCAGAATTTCACTGTATTATGGTCACTGTTGCCCAAGGGGCCTTGCACAACAAGATTGCTAACTAATCCTTCTTCATTACACAATATCCAGTCCAGGACGGCCTGTCCTCTAGTTGGTTCTTCTACATATTGGTTTAAAAACCCATCCCGTATACATTCTAGGAAATCATCCTCCTCAGCACCAAAGATCTTAGAGCAGAGCAAGATAGGCCACTCCTGTGAAATACAATGGGCTGACGTGTAGTACACTACGGAGGGGATCCTGGGCATTTTTCCCCGCCCATTTTAGTAACCGGAGCCTACCTGACCCGACCCGACTCGCAGTGTAATCAATGTTGCGGGGCAACAGTTTGTGTGTGTGATATAGGGTTAGATTCATAATTCTGTCAGTTCATACTTCTTGTCAAGAATAAAATTTGACTCTGGTAATTGTCTTTTTTTATGTTTTTTAAATCATTTCTTTTTAAATGGCTCATAAGCAGTGTTTGAGTTGATTTTGTAGTAACCCGACCCATATAACATATAACCATATAACAATTACAGCACGGAAACAGGCCATCTCGGCCCTACAAGTCCGCGCCGAACAATTTTTTTTCCCTTAGTCCCACCTGCCTGCACTCATACCATAACCCTCCATTCCCTTCTCATCCATATGCCTATCCAATTTATTCTTAAATGATACCAACGAACCTGCCGCCACCACTTCCACTGGAAGCTCATTCCCCACCGCTACCACTCTCTGAGTAAAGAAGTTCCCCCTCATGTTACCCCTAAACTTCTGTCCCTTAATTCTGAAGTCATGTCCTCTTGTTTGAATCTTCCCTATTCTCAAAGGGAAAAGCTTGATCACATCAACTCTGTCTATCCCTCTCATCATTTTAAAGACCTCTATCAAGTCCCCCCTTAACCTTCTGCGCTCCAGAGAATAAAGACCTAACTTATTCAACCTATCTCTGTAACTTAGTTGTTGAAACCCAGGCAACATTCTAGACCCGACCCGACTCGCAGGGTAATTGACATTGCAGGGGAAGTTTTTGTGCGTGATATAGGGTTAGATTCATAATTCTGTTAGTTCATAATTCTGTTAATTCTTGTTAAAGAATAAAATGTTTATAAACACACATACGTGAATGCGATATAAATGTATGTAATCATATAACACACACAATTATATTTCTTCTGATTTTTATATCCAATTATGAACTTTATTTCAGACTAGACAAGGGACATTAAATAAGAAACATTGTAAACCTCCCCGCAACTTCACACACACTAGGCCTTATCCCACCCCTCAACTCTTCCCCCCCCCCCCCCCCCCCCGGCACTCCCTCGCCTGCCCCCACACTTAAATGTCTCCCCCCCCTCCTATGCCCCTCTCCCCGCTGCCCCGGGCCCCACACTCCCTCTCCCCGCTGCCCCGGGCCCCACACTCCCTCTCCCCGCTGCCCCAGGCCCCACACTCCCTCTTCCCGGGCTGCACACTCCCTCTCCCCGCTGCCCCGGGCCGCACACTCCCTCTCCCCGCTGCCCCGGGCTGCACACTACCCGCTGCGGAAACAAAGATCCGATCTTTGGCCGGAAGCAAGATGGCGGAGGCTGGTTGCTAAAATGGGTCCTATAATCACCCATGAATCTGCCCATGAGCGTACTACGCGTTTGCGTGAGAGTAACCCATCTTGCTCTTCTCTAAGATCTTTGCTCAGCACTGTTACCTATTTGGTTGGCCCAATCTATATGGAGATTAAAGTTACCCATGAAAACCGCTGTATCTTTGCTACACGTATCTATAATTTCCTGCTTGATGCTATCCCCAACCTCCCTACTGCTGTTTGGTGGTCTGTATACCACTCCAACAAGCTTGATCACCCGCTCACACTAGGACTATGTTATTCCACTTTCTAATCCCCTTCCTTCATATTAGGGTCATTTTAAGTTAACATACAAACTTGTGTGTTGGGATGTGGGAGGAAACTTCTGGAAATGCATCCAGCCTCAGGGAGAATTTGCAAACTCCACAAGGTCAGGATCGAACCTGGTTCTCTGGTGCTGTAAGGCAGCAACTCTATGAGTTGCACTGCTGTGCTGCCCACAGTGCAGAGGACAGTATTAGGCTACAGGGTGAGATGATGTCCTGGTGAAATAGACTGAGAAATGTAAGATGGACTTTAATCCAAATAAATGTGCGGGTGATGCATTTTGGGACTCACAATTATATATATACTATGAATCGTAAGGTCCTTGTTGAGGAACAGAGGAAAATTTGGTGTCCAAGAGCAAAGAGCCTTGTAGTTGGAAGATGAAAATTATAGATTACGTAGTTAAGGAGATATTTGGGAAGAATACATGACCACAAACCACTGAAGGAACTCAGCAGGCCTGTTCCTGTGCTATACTGTTTAGAGATAGAGTTTGGAAACAGGCTCTTCAGCCCACCGCAATGATGCTGTCCAGCGATCACCCGTACACAAGTTCTATCCTACGAACTATGGACAATTTAGAGAAGCCAATAAACCTACAAACCTGCATGTCTTTGGAATGTGAGAGGAAACTGGAACAAAGAAAACCCACGCGGTCACAGGGAGAACATACGCACTTCGTACAGACAGCACCCATAGTCAGGATTGAACCTGGGTCTCTGGCGCTGTAAGGCAGCAACTCTACCGCTGCTCTACCGTGCTGCCCTATTTTATGTACTCCTTGCAGTTCTGGTCACCACACTATAAAAAGGATCTTATAATGCTGGAGTGCATGCAGAGGCGGGTTCATCAAGAAGTTGCCTGTGCTGGAATGTTTCAGTGATGAGGAAAACCCAGGAGGCTTGGTCTGTTTCCCCTGGAGTGGAAGTTACAAGAAGGCATAATTGAGGTGTATAAAATTAGTATATAAAACCCAGTTACTGTAAATTTTGTCATTCATTCCTTTCCCCGGTTGATCCAGATCTTGTCATAACCTTAGATAACCTGCGCCAGTGTCTTCATTATACCACTATGTACTGATCCAAATCATTAACACATTTGACAATCGACAGGAGAACCAGCACTGATCCCTGTGGCAACCCAGCAGTCACAGGCCTCTAATTTAATAAGTAACCCTCCTCCACCACACTCCTACACAATGTCAATTTAGAATCCAGGTAACTAGCTCGCCCTAGATCCCATGCAATCTCACCTTCCAGGACAGCCTTGCTAAGGTCCACAATGACAATGACCATTGTTCTGCTCTCGTCAATCCTCTTGGTGCCTCTTTGAAAATCTCAATCCTGTGCTTTATGTTCTTTGCGCTTCATGAATTTCTGGTCACAGTCCTTTAAGGACTTGCAGTATTCTGAGGGATAAGCTATATATACATTTGGATAGACAGGGTTTGATTTCAAGAATCAGGAGTGGTTCCAGGCGATTGGAAATTTGCAAATATTACTCTGCTGTTCAAGAAGAGAGAGAAGCAGAAGAGTGGAAACTATAGGCCGGTAAGCCTGACTTCAGTGGTGGGTAAGATTCTAAAGTTCATGATAAAGGATGAGATATCTGAGTACATAAAAGCACAAGATAAAATAGGCCGAAGTCAGCATGGCTTTGTGAAAGGGAGATCTTGCCTGACGAACCTGTTGCAATTTTTTGAGGAAGTAAATAGCAGGACAGACGAAATAGACAGCGGATGTTGTTTACCTGGATTTTCAGAAAGCCTTGGATAAGGTGCCACACACGTGAGGCTGCTAAAGAAGATGAGAGCCCAAGGTATCAGAGGATATATACTAGCATGGATAGCAGGTTGGCTGAATGGCAGAGAGTAGCAATAAAGGTTTTTTTTCTGGCTGACTGCCAGTGACTAGTGGTGTGAAAAGATGGTCCCCGATCGAGGACGGGCCACGTGGGTGCCGGACGACAGATGCGCCGCTGGGAGTAAAGGAGGACCCGGAGTGGGGGGACAGCCGTGAGCAGGGGGGGGGGGGGGGGAGGGGGGGAGGGGGGAGTGGGGGCAGTGGGGGCGGAAGACAAATGAGGAGCCGGCTTGGGGGAACCGCTGAGAACTAAGGGGGACCACAAATGGTATGTGTTAAAGATGGTTTGGGTAAAATTGAATACTTGTAACATTATGTACGTAGCGTCTCTTTGCATACGTTGGGTATGCAAAACAAAGAATATCACTGTGACTTGTCGGATGTAGCAATAAAATGTATTTCTTTCTTTCATTCATTCATTCATTCATTCATTCATTCATTCATTCATTCATTCATTCATTCAGGTGTAACAGAACTATGGTTGGCAATGATGGTGCCATTCATTTTGATTTTTCAAACACTTTTATTAGATGCCCTTCTTAGTCTACTGTGGACAAGTTGCAGAATGCATTGTAAGCAGCGAACAGAAGCAAAGATTAGCTGTTCACAAAGGAGGAAGCAAGGGTCCACAAGGATGAAGGCTGGGGACATAACTGGTTACAATTTACACCAATCACTTAAACTCTGGACCAAAAACACAATTGCCCAAATGATACCAAATTCAGGGTTGGGGACTGCCAGCACTGAGGAAGTCTGCAACAAATTACAGAAGAAATATTAATATACAAGTAATGTGCAAGTGAAGTAAATATAAATGTGTATGTAGATAGATAGATAGATAGATAGATATGCCTTTATTGTCATTCAGACCGAAGTCTGAACGAAATTGCAGCAGTCATACATATAATACAATAAAAACAACAATAAACACATATTAACATCCACCACAGTGAGTCCACCCAGCATCTCCTCACTGTGATGGAGGCAAAAGTCTTAGGTCTGCAGTCTCTTCCCTCCTCTTTGAGAAGTAAAATTACTATTTTGAACATGCAATGGCAGGTGTAAAGGAACAAAGCAATCTTGAATTACAGATACACAAGCCTCTATAAATTGTGTCAGAGGTTTGCAAGGTATAGAAAAAAGACCAGGCACTGGGATTTATTTCTGGAGGAATTCAATTGAAAAGTAGGGAGGTTATGCTCGGCCTTGGTCAATCATATGTAACCCAATGCATAAAATTCTGAAGAAGGGTCTCATCCCGAAACGTTGCCTATTTCCTTCACTCCATAGATGCTGCCTCACCCGCTGAGTTTCTACAGCATTTTTGTCTACATACAATTCTGGTGGTCAACTTATACAAAAAGCAGAGAAACATGCCAGAGGGTATAGAGAAAAAGGGGGAAGATGGTATAAGATGGCAAGGGAACACTTCAGTAAAGAACAACCAGACTGAGAAAAGAGGACAGAGCATGATCAAAGAGAAACCTTCAAAATAATGAAGAAGGGTCCAAAAACACCGAGTTGTCCATTTCCCTTTATGGATCCCCACTGAGTTCCTCCAGCAGTTTGTAATTCTGAAGGAAAGTTTTGACAGAATGGAAACAGTGAGAATATCTCTGTCTGCGGGCAGTGAATAACCAGAGGCCATCAGTGCAAAATGGCTAAGAGTTTCAGAAGACATTTGATTTTAGTTGAGTTTAATTTATTGTCATGTGTACCCAGGTACAGGGAAAAGCTTTTGTTACGTGCTTTCTTTGCGCAATCTGTGGTAGACCTTGCTCTCGTTCGGAGGGGTTGAAATGGACTTTACAAAAGTATTTAAGGGAAAGTTAGACAGGCAGATGTGAGAGTAGGCAATCACTCTGACAGAATTAGCAGAATGCTCGCATTTATTTCTAGAGGACTAGAATTTTAAAAAAGGATGTTAGATCAGACCGCATTTGGAGTAATGTGAGCAATTTTGGGCCCAATATCTGAGGAAGGATGTGCTGGCTCTGGAGTGGGTGAAGAGGAGGTTTACGAAGGATAAGAAGGCTCTGCAGAGAGTGGTGCGTTCGGCCGATCGCACTATGGGAACTACACTCACCCCCCTGCAGGAACCATACATCAGAAGGTGCAACTCCAGAGCCAACAAGATCATGGGAGGCCCCTTCCACCCCAGCAACGGACTGTTCCAGCTGCTACGGTCAGGCAAACGCCTCCGTTGCCATGCTGTGAGAATGGATAAGATGAGAAGGCGTTTCTTCCCAGAGGCCATTAGGCCTGTAAACTCCTATCTCTCCAGGGACTAACTTTACTGAACCATTTTACTGTTGTGTGGTGTCTTTTTAAAATTGCTGTTTTTTTTTCTTTTTCTTCCCTCCCTCCCACAAATATGTAATATGTGAATATGTGATTCTGTTCCATTCTGTTTGTAGTTTGTTTGTTTGTTTGTTTTTTGCACAATTCGCAAGCATTGCCACTTTTCATTTCTCTGCACATCTCGTATGTGTATGTGACGAATAAATTTGACTTGACTTGACTTGACGAGAATGATCCCAGGAATGAGGAGGTTAACGTACGATGAGCGTTTGGCGGCACTGGGCCTGTACTCGCTGGAGTTTAAAAGGATGAGGGGACCTCATTAAAACTTACCGAATAGTGAAAGGCCTGGATAGAATGGATATGGAGAGGATGTTTCCACTAGTGGGAGAGTCTAGGAGCAGAGGTCATAGCCTCAGAATTAAAGGATGTTCCTTTAGGAAGGAGATGAGGAGGAATTTCTTTGAATCTCATAATTATAATTATAATCATAACCATACTTTATTAGCCAAGTATGTTCCCTTCTTTATCCTCCCGCGGTCGGGAGCCTCAAGCCCTCCGTTGACGGGACGTTCTTGGCTCCCGTAGCCGGCGGTCGGGCCCTCCGCGTCAGGGCGATCAAGCTCCTGCATCGGGAGGGAACTCAGCTTCGCCGCGCCGGGCAATCGAACCCATGGGTCGGGGCTGGTTGAACCTCTTACGACTTTGGAGCTTCCCGACATCAGTCTCTACCCGAGACTGCGAGCTCCTTGATGTTGAAATCCGCAGGCCGCGATCCGTTGGAGCGGCGATCCCAGGCAAGGGATCGCAGGCTCCGATGGCAAGTCCACGGCCCCGCGATGAGCCTCAAAGTCAGTCTCGAGCAAGGCCTCCAGCTCCATGATGTTAGGCCGCAGAGCGACCGGAGATACGATCCGGAAAACAATCGCATCTCCAGCAAAGTAAGAGATTGATAAAAGTTTCCCCCGACCCCCTCCCCCAACCCACACATTAAACAAACCAGAGAACATTAACACATACTTTTTAAAACACACTAAAAATAACAAAAAAGACAAAAAGACAGACAGACCGTTGGCGAGGCTGCCATCACTGACAGCGCCACCCGGTGGAATCTGTGGAATTCATTACCACAGAAGGCTGTGGAGGCCACGTCAATGGATATTAATTGCAGAGATGAATAGATTCTAGATTAATACAGGTGTCAGGGATTATGGGGAGAGGGCAGGAGGATGGGATTAAGAAGAAAAGATAGATCAGCCATGATTGAATGGTGGAGTAGACCTGATGGGTTGATGGCCTAATTCAGCTAATATCTCTTATGAACATGAATTAGAAGAGGAAGATAAGAGAAGCTTGAATGGAAACCCCAGCATGAATTGCCTGGACCCAAAAGTCAATTTCTATGTTTAAAAGAAAGTCTCATTGTACACCCTCAACTGGATGGCTTAAGTGCATTTGTGATGAGGTACATAAAATGAATGGATTATCTCCATTGGTACTGAGTAGACAATGTGTTAGTAGGCCAGCAAAATAAGCGCTGGTCATAACTTGTTAAGTTTCAATGTAGTTATAAAAAAAGAGTTAAGGAGACACTGGATAACAAATGGTTGATATGGGGGAATGCCAATTTCAATATCATCAGACAGGGTCTGGGAGCAACAATGAGCTAATAATTTCACTTCCGGTGGCGCCATGTTACACTGAACAGACGCAACACCTAGCTCCGCTCCCGAAAATCCCGACTTTTCACGTAAAAATCCGGTCTAGAGGACGGGACCGATTTAAAACACTTACCGGAGCTCCTTGACATCGCGCTGCTGACATCATCAGTAAGCACTGCGAATTTAACGGGGGTTTAAAGCCTTTTAAATGAAAAAAACGCTTCCTGGCCAGAGTCCTCCAAGATCTGTCATGAAACACCTTCTGAAAAACCAGCCAAAATCTGAAGAATCGACCTCCGAAGTGGCCTCTGAAATGACTACAAGATCTAAGACTGAAATGGCTACCAAGGATAAAGAACTGGAGGAAATAAAGAATTCGGTAAGAGAATTAAGAAATGAGATTGTTGCTGGGAATACAAATATGATGGAAAACATGATGCAAAGCATGAATGCTGGTAATCAGAAAGTTATTGATTCAATTGGCAATATAAATAAACGAATTGATGATGTGCAAGAAGAATGAACCGGGAGAATTAATAGGGTGGAAGAAGAGTCCAAGGAGAAGTTTGATGCTGTTCTCGGAACTGTTTCTTCATATCTGACTGCAATGAAAGACATGGAATTATCTGTTCTACAAATGTCCGAAGAAATGCAGAGAATGAAGAAAGAACAAGAACGGCTCGTGGGTCACCTGGCGAAAGTATCTGACAAATGCCTGGATTTGGAAGCACGTTCAAGACGCCAGAATTTAAGAATAGTTGGAGTGACAGAGGGATCGGAGGGGAAGGAGCCTCGCGAGTTCGCTGCCAACTTACTTAAACAAATACTTAATCTACCCACCGAACCGAAAATAGAAGTGGCACATCGAGTGCCGAGATTCAAATCAAGATCACAAACAAGAACAGCCCATCCACGACAGATCATTGTGAAATTTCGGGACATTTCAGCCCTGGAAGAGGTTATGAAAAAAATCAAATATGGAACGAATATGATGTTTGGGAATGATTCCATCAAGCTATTCAGAGACTATCCCTATGAAATAGTACAAAAGCGAAAACAGTTCAAAGTTCAAAATGTCAGATGCGGTGTCATGTGTCCAGCCAAGATGAGGATTACTTACAACGACAGGGAACAAGCGTTCACAGATCCTGAAGCATCCTACAAACATGCTCAAGAGATCTTAAAATAGCTAAATGGGTAAATAATACAGCTGGATGGTCAGGACAAAGCATTTTTTAAATTCAATAGACAACGGCCTAGGAGAAGCGAAGAAACAGAACTTTTTAAAAGACCAAGATGGCGAAGCCTCTCCACGTGCGGCTCCCTAGACACTATATCTTATTTGGAATGTTAATTTAGGGACACTCTTTGTTCAAACTCGAAGGAAAGACAGAATAATATGGAAGTGGCGAACAGGAGAGGCGAATGCTGAAATCATTACAAGGACTTATTGCCTTTTAAGATTTTAAAATACTAACATAAAACCTACAGAATTAATAGAATTAACAGTACTAACATAGTAATAGAAACTGATCCTAACCAGAACTGCACAAAGGGGTAGAATGTAATAATGTTTTATAGGGATGGACCACCCCCTCCACAGAGGGGGAAAGGGAACTAGAGATAAGGAAATAGACTAACAATAGATTTAAAAACTAACTCAGATAATATAATAAGTTTCAGTTCCATGTATATCTGGGGGGAGGGGAGGAGACTCAGGCACTTGGCACATACCCAAGAGCCTGATTCTGGTTAACCCCTTCCAAGCAACAGTTGATTATTACTGATTGACAAGCATATGCAAAAACTGTTAGCATAAATAAGTGTTAGATATATAAGTCTTAGATTAGTTGAACATATAATTAGATAAGTCTTAACTAAATATATATATATATATATATTGTAATTGGGAGATATATAATCGATTCTGAAAGGGCCCGAACTCCTATGGCAAGAATAATTAAGGGAGCGGAGCTAATTGTATACTATCAACAATGGAAGTCAATTCAACGTTAACTCCCACCAATGGGTGGTTAATTTGTTAGTGTCGATATTTTTAGACCCTGTAATTTCACTTTTTCAATTTTATTTAATCACATAATGTTACACTTAATTGTTTTTTTTTTAAAGGATATTCTCAAAAGGGATGTACCAACGGAATTTTGTAGCACAAATGTTCCCCCAATATCCAGAGACCTGAGGTACCATATGATTTAAGAGTATTAAAACCATTTAAAATGCAAGATGACAAACAAAAGAAATTTGGAGGAATCGCATTCTGCAGTTGGAACATAAGCTAATGAACCTATTAAAAGGGGTAAGATATTCGCACAATTGAAATCGTTCAATTCAGACATAATTTTCTTACAAGAAACTCATCTCAAATCCCAAGATCAGGCTAGACTGAGGGCAAATTGGATAGGCCAAATATATCATTCTTCATATACCTCGAAATCCAGAGGTACGGCAATTATCATTCGTAAAGGCATACCATTTAAATCAAAGAATATCATAATAGATAAGGAAGGGAGATATCTCATAGTTACCGGAGAGATCCACGCTACGCCAATCACCATGGTAAATATATATGCGCCCAATTTTGATAATCCCCATTTTTAAAATAAAATCTTGAATATAATTTCAGTTTAATTACCAAAATGTTATAATTAGGGGAGACTTTAATTGCGTTTTAGATCCGTACTTAGATAAATCTATACAAAAACAGAGAGGTAATACAAAATCCAAAACAAGTGAACTCTTAAATACATACATAAAAAATACAAATATAACAGATGTTTGGAGGATCGAGAATCCGGTTGGAAGGGAATACTCGTTTTATTCAATGGTACACAAAACATACTCACGTATAGCCTATTTCATAGTGGACACAAAATTAATGAACCCAAAATATCACAACAGCATTATCTCTGACCACCCCCCTCTAACTTTATTTTTAAAACTGGAAGGGATGTCTAATAATAAATCGTTTTGGAGGTTTAATCCTCAAATTTTAAACGACCCATAAGGGAGTATATATTTAAAACAACAAATGGACTTTTTTTTCGAGACTAATGACACACCAGATATTTCACCTACTTTACTATGGGAATCTTTCAAAGCATTTATTAGAGGAGTTATAATTTCATATCAAGCTTTTCAAAATAAAAAGAATAAGAACGAACAAAGACAGTTAGAAGAACAAATCAGACAATTGGATATAGATAACGCTAAAGACCCAACTATGGATAAGCATAATAAAATATCAATATTGAAATTTAAATTAAATTAAATACTATCAGCAAAAGTTATAAGACTATTGCAAATCACAAAACAGGAACATTTCAAATTTGGGGATAAACCGCACAAATTTTTGTCACGCCAATTGAAAAAACGGGAAAAAAAAAACACGATTCTAAAGATTAAATCAGATAGAGGAGAGTTGCTAACAATACCTAATGATATTAATAAAAGATTCGCTCAATTTTATCAGAATTTATATACATCTAAAACGTTAACAGACAATACTAAAGTTACAGAGTTCTTGGATAACTGTAAATTCCCTAAACTTGAGTTGAGGGAACAAGAGGAACTGGGAGTACAAATTTCAATCAAGGAAATAGAAGAAACAATAAACTCATTAAAGAATGGAAAAACACCAGGACCAGACGGATTCAGTAATGAATTTTATAAAAGTTTTTATGAGACAATTACACCACGTTTACATAAAATGTATACATACGCTTTTAAAGAACAAATTTTACCAGAAACACTAGCAGAATCAATGATTACACTAATACTTAAAAACGATAAAGATATAGAAGAACCCGGTTCATACAGAGCCATTGTACTGTTAAATACAGATCAAAAAATACTAGCAAAAACATTAGCTAGAAGACTAAGTAAACATGTCAGTAAATTAATAAATGCTGATCAAACGGGGTTCATACCCAAGAGACAATCATGTAATAATTTGAGACGTCTGTTCAATATAATGCACTCATATAAAACAGAAGAACAAGACTTATCAATTATCTCATTGGACGCAGAAAAAGCATTTGATCAAGTTGAATGGGACTACCTGGTTAAAGTATTGCAAAAATTTCAAATGGGAGAGAATTTCATCTCATGGATAAAACTATTATATAATAAGCCTACTGCTAGAATATTAACCAACAATATATTGTCTATGAAATTTCAATTATCAAGGGGCAATAGACAGCGATGCTCACTATCACCGCTGCTATTTACTCTTGTAATAGAACCTTTAGCTGAAAAAATCAGATCACATCCGAACATCCATGGTTATAATACAAAATATTCAAATAATAAAATATCTTTATACGCAGATGATGTACTATTGTACATCACAAAATCCCAAATTAGTATACCAAACATATTAAACCTAATAGAGGATTTTGGATCTTTTTCAGGATACAGAATAAATTGGAATAAAAGTGAAATTATGTCAATAAAACCCAGAGACTCAACACACCTTTTAAAATTCCCTTTAAAAATTGCTACAGAAAAATTTAAATATTTGGGAATTGAAATCACTAGAAAATATCAAGATATGTTTAATGCAAATTACAGCCCCATGCTTAAGAAATTAAACGCTCTAATTAAATTTTGGAAAACGCTTCCGATGTCTTTAATAGGTCGAATAAATGCTATAAAAATGATCTTTCTACCACAAATTCTATATCTATTTCAGTCAATTCCAATATACCTACCATAAAAGTTTTTTTTTTAAACTGGACTCAGACATCACAAATTTTATATGGGAATATAAATCCCATAGAATACAAAGAACACACTTGAGTAAACCTAAAGAATTTGGTGGATTAGTACTTCCTAATTTTTTGTATTATTACTGGGCAGTAAATATCAAAAATCTGATTCACCTGTTGGACAATTCTGCCCAGCAGGCGGATTGGATTGTAATGGAGAGAGAGGACTGCTCCCCTTTTAATATAGGAGCGATCCTCCTCTCACCAACGAACCTGAATAACATAAAATACAATAAAAATCCAATTATACACAGTACAATTAGAATTTGGAAACAAATAAAACTTATCCTAAAATTAAGAACTCTATCGCTTCTTTCTCCAATAGTTAATAACCCGTCGTTTATTATTTTATTATAGGTAAATCATTTACACAATGGGAAAGAATAGGAATTAAAACGTTTGGAGACTTGTACGAAACTGGAAAATTATTATCATTTCAACAACTACAACTAAAATACAATTTGAGAAATAATCATTATTTTAAATATTTTCAAATATGTGACTATTTGAAAAAAAATACACAAGATTGACATAACTTGTCCCCAGACTTACTGGACGAAGCAATGAATACAAAGGCCGAATCAGCCAATTTAATATCACACTTGTATAACTTCATTCTAAATATAGAAATACCATCATCCGATGGAATTAGAAGAGACTGGGAACAAGAACTAGCTATAAAAATTTCGAAAGAGAGGTGGGATAAACATTTGCTATATGTGCATAAATGCTCGATTAACGTAAGACACACTCTAATTCAATTTAAAATCTTACATAGACTATATTACTCAAAAACTAAATTAAGTAAACATTTTCCTAACGTCTCCCCTATTTGTGATAAATGTCTATCCCAAGAAGCTACTGTATAATGGCCGGTTCTCACGGTGCGACCTGACGCAAGATGTCACCAGAGTGAAGTGGTTGTGGTCCAGCACGAGTTCCGCACGATATAACGGGGGGTAGATAAAGAGTTCCCACGGTACTCGGCAATTCTGTAATTTGTGCGAGTGACTTGTCCGTCTCCCGATCTTTCCCGTTAATCATGAATGAACATCGTGGACTGTAGCGTAGTTAATCACGTGGCACAAATGATGTCACTTTTTTTCACACACTATATAAATATCCTCCGTTCGTAGAATTGGCTCATTTGCAGACATGCCTATACAAAGTTGGTTCGAGTACAGGCTGGTTGTTTTTTCATTGACGCGCTGTATGCATTAGCGCAACATGTGCATCGAAAACGCTTGCGTGAAGGCAGAAGGGTGAGATTAATTAAAAAGAGAATTAAGAGGAAGTCTCACTGGGTTAAGCCCATGTTTCAACGGAGACCTCAATTTGGACAATATGAGCAACTGCTTAATGTGCTGTGCAAAGAGGATAAAAGTGCATTCAAAATCTTTGTCAGAATTTCACCCGAGCTCTTTAATGAGTTAAAGAATAATTTGGGACCTCTGCTGAAGAAGACTGACACTGTAATGAGAAAGGCACTGGAACCAGGGTTGCGCATAGCAATCACCCTCCGCTACTTGGCCTCAGTCGATTCTTATAAAAGTCTATCTTACAACTTTCTTGTCGCCACCAACAGCATCTGTGGTATTGTCCGAGAAACCTGTGAGGCGATCATCCAATTTTATTCAGCTGAAGTGATGGAATGCCCCAGTACACCAGATGCGTGGAGAGTTGCACTGGGGTTTGAAAACAGGTGGAACTTTGCTCACACATGTGGGGCTTTGGATGGCAAGCATGTGGCAATTCGTAAACCACCCGGAGGTGGCTCAAATTATTTCAATTACAAGAAATTCCACTCAATTGTACTCATGGCGGTGGTTGATTATAACTACAACTTCCTGTATGTGGATGTGGGCACACCTGGAAGTGTTGGTGATGGCCGGATTTGGAAAGAAACCTGGCTTGGAAAGAAAATGGAAGGTGGAACAGCAGGCATGCCTGATCCAGAACCTCTGTCAGGAGAAGACAGCCCGGACATCCCATATGCGATGGTTGCTGATGAAGCCTTTGCACTACGGCCCTGGATTATGAAGCCATATCCACAGAGGAATCTAACTAGGGAACAGAGGATCTTCAATTACAGGCTGTCAAGGGCCAGGAGGGTAGTAGAAAATTATTTTGGCATTTTGGCAAACAGATTTAGATGCTTGCTCAAGACAATGGAGCAGAGGCCCAAGAATGTGGAGAGTATAGTATATGCAGCATGTGTTCTGCACAACCTGATCTGAATGAGAGGTGCAGCTGCTGGATCAGCAACATCCATCTAGGACGGTGACATAGTGGACAGTGACACAGGGGAAGTAACACTAGGTGCTTGGAGAAGTGGTGCGAACAAGTTGAAAATGGTCTCACTGCAGCGTTTGAAAGGTAACTCGGGCACATCCAGTGTGAAAGAGCAAAGAGACCATCTCTGCGCTTACTACAATTCACAATTGGGGAGTGTGCCGTGGCAGGACAGCTATATTGATGGGTAGCCGACCACAGGAACACTACTGCATGTTATAAGCTGACTTCCTAGTGTTGTCCTCTGAAAAGTGCTTCCTATAAGATGTTCGTCCGCAAAACCTGCCGTTTAGAACATTGCATTGTCCCTTTAAATGCCTGAGTTCACGCTTGTAGCGGAGGTTGATGGATATAATGTGTTTTAAATAATCTCGCGTGCCTCATTTGTTGTATTTCGTGTTTGCCAGGCCCTTTTACAGACAAATGTTTTGTGTGATGCATCTCCTCTCAATATGTGACAGAATTCGTCTTCTTATATTGTCAAATAGGAATAAAGACTTTGTATCACATTTACCGTGTTGATTGTCTTATTTCATTTTCTACCAAGAGGTGAAGAACACGTTTAAATAGCTGAACATTTCAGGAACCTGCACACTCAAAAATGTAAATGAGTGAAAATGTGATTATATCATCTCCATTAATGTATTTCGTGTTTCAGCATGAGAGGGATTATAACATTAGAGACATTCATCTTGTAGTGATGTATTAATGACGATTTGCAGACATCAAGCTGATAGTAAAAAATAAATTTATTTAGCAGTGAGGTAAACAAGCAATGACAATCAGTAAAGGATCACCCTCTCCCTGCTCCAAGGAGCCTACAGGCAGTGGTATCTCTGGCATCTCCTCTTGCCTCTCCACCTGTCTCTCTTGCTGAGTCTCCTCCTCATTTACCTGCATGGCTAAAAACTTTCTGACTTTCTTTGACCCCTTTCTTTGCGCTTTTCTGAGAGGCATCTCTGCAAGTCTTACTGTGAAAAAGATTCTCAAACAATGACAATTAGGTGGGACGTCCTCGATGGACACATGGTCCATTGGCGATATTGAGACCACCTTTTTTACTCACCTTATGTCCCCTCTGTCAAGCTTCCAGGTTTACCGTTCGCAGGAGTTCCCACGGTACCCGCAAGAGTCATTACGGATATCGCACGGATATCGCGCTGGCATCTGCGTTCATACAATGTTGCAACGCTCACCAAAAAGTGCACAAGTCACTCTTGGAGAAATTCAAAATTTTTTGGATTTTCTCCCGACCTTAGAAAGTTACACGACTACCTGCCGTTAGCGCCACGGAGGTCCTCGGTGGTCCACGAATGCCGTACTGTTATCGCAGGAGGTTCCCACAATGTTAAACTCTTGTTAAGTCTTGCGTCAGGTCGCACCGTGAGAAAGCCCTTTAAAAATCCAAAAATTTTGGACTGATATTTTTGAAATCTTCACAAAATTATTTAAAATAAAATTGATACCAGAAGCAGAATTGATTATTTTTGGAACAATGGAAGGCAGCCCTGAACTAACTGCGTTTCAAAAGAACCTATTTAATTTTGGTTTAATAATGGGAAAAAAACTTATACTTAAATTCTGGAAAAACGCCCCTATACCAACAAAAAATATGTGGATTTCAAATATGTTCGAGACGTTACATCTGGAAGATATGAGACTCCTTCTAGCAGGCAAATCAGACCACTTCCAAAAGACTTGGTCTGCATTTATCGACCTACTACAAGTATAAGGTGCAACAGAACTCTGAAAAGAAATGGTTTCAGGACCTGGTGAGGGGGGAGGAAAAATATGAAGTAGGTATATCCCTTCCAGCTCTGTTTTCTACTTTTAACATAGCTTTTGTTTCTTTTTCTCTTTATTCTTTTCTATGGCTTACTTCTTAACTTTTTTCTCTAACTTTTCGTGCCTATGGGTCTTTTTTTTAATCACTTTTTCACACACTCACGATTCTATCTCACTTTCATTACCTTTCTCTCTTTTTAAAGCTTAAAAAATGAAGTGGTACAAGAAATGTATTAAGTTATATTTGGCTTGTATTATTGTAATGTACTTCTAATAAATAAAATTAAAAAAATTAAAATTAAAAATAATTCCACTTTTGGGAAATGAAAATCTATTGAAAGGGAAAAAGTGAGAAATCAAAGACAATTTGTTCATATACGAGTGAAGGGTAAATGATGGCAAGTCAAGGATATACCGTATATTAAGGGAGGTTGAGCATTCGACAAAAACAAGAAAGGAAACGTGGTATTAAGCACCAAGAACAGGGGAGGTCCTTCGGGAGTGCAGAAAATGTAAGGGGGTGCTGAAAAAGGATTCCCTATCTGCAGCCCCACCTACAGTTTATCTTTTGCTGTGTCTTATGAATCAAGAACAGGCGTAGCCTTGTACTTCCCTAGGAACAGTCAAAAGATATCTTGCCCTTTCTCTTTGTGTTTCAGTGATGATTATTTCGCTTGAAGTCTCTTGCCTTGAAGCTACAAATTAATAATTGCTACTCTTCAATGATATTTAGCAGGATCTTTACATTTGGAATGAGATGAATCCAAAACAGCCAATGAAGCCAGGCAACTCTGCAGAAGGCTGGGCAGTAATTAGAAGTGGGTGGCATCACCGTCCATGTTGTGAGAGACTGTCTCTGCTTCACAAATTCTGCAGGTTCAAGTCAACCAGAAATTAACTTCCGTTTCTTCAAAACCACGATGCATAGAGCGAGCAGCAAAATCAGCAGAATGATCAGAATGGAGGCCCACCACAAAGATGGAGCTTCCAGCACTCTCACTACCCGCAGGTGGCCAGGACCATCGGACTCTAGGCGGACCTCTGTCTGCTGGGTCCCAATGGATGAGAGGACGATGTTGACACCCAGACCCCCATCTTCCCAGTCGACCACTTTTGTAACTTTAAACACCTCGTGAGGTGGGATGAGCACTTCCTCCTCAGTGCGGAAGAAGGAAAGGTTCTGGATGGAGACGCCATGGGCTGTGGTGATGTTGAAGAGAGTGTTGCTGCTCGTCTCCTCATTGGTGAACGTTGTAATGGACTGCATTATATCCAAAGACGTTGATGCAAACTGCCCAAAACGAATGTTTTCCCCTTTGCTGACCTGAACCCTCCTGTCCATCCCTCTGTAAACACGTGTTCCTGGATCAGGGCGCCAAGCACTATTCTGTAATATGCTGAGAGTGACTGACAGAAAGTAATGTAGACTTTTGTAGTGGAAACATTTAGAATATATTTCATCATTCACACCGTAGTTTCTGATGGCTTTATTGAAATTTCTGTAGAGAGGTGGCTGGTCTGAGGTGTAGCACAAGACTGCTATGACGTGCTCTTCCAGCAATCCCTCTGGAATGCTGACCTTCAGCTTTCTGCGCTGCCATTCCTCGGAGGCCTGGAGCCAGGCTGCATCGTAGAATGTGCCATTATTCTTCCGTTCCACCTCAATGTAGTCGATTGCTATCTTGTCCGACTCTGGGCTGTGATTGAAGTGGTAATCAGCAGAATTCGCCGCCATATCCATTTGGATGGCGCCCTTCTTCTCGGCAACATGGCACAAGCGGTGTTCTGAACTTTGATAAAAGCCATTTACCCCTTGGAAAAACAAAGCAGCAATGTGAGAGAAGGGGGAACTCTGAGAGGCAAATAACATCAACACTGATTCCCACACAAACAAGTTATTTGAGTATAAACCCTATTGCCTTTCTAGATTACTATCTGGATTACTATTTTCTTTATGAGTCAGGTGGTTTTGTTTAGTTAAGTTTAGTTTAGCGATGCAGTGCAGAAGCAGGCCCTTCGACCCACTGAGTCAGTGCCGACCAACAATCCCTGTACATTAGCACCATCCTACCCACTAGCGGAACAATTTTATATTTATATTTATACAGTTATACCAAGCCAATTAACCTACAAACCCGTATGCCGTTGGATTGTGGGAGGACACTGAAAGTCTCGGAGAAAACCCACACAGGTCACAGGGAGAGCGTACAAACCCTGTACAGACAGCACCTGTATTCAGGATCGAACCCGGATCTCTGGCTGCTGAACTACAGTGCCCTGCACCTTGCAATGAGAGTTGAAACAGGATGGAGGGTCACTCAAAACAGCCATGGGATACATATTCATCCAGTGCAGAAACAGGCCCTGCAGTCCATGCACCCATATTAACTAATCCTATTTTATACAACCATACTCCCATCAATTTCCCCAGAGATTCACTTACACACTTGGGCAAGTTGCAGCAGTCAATTAATCTTTCAACCAACGTGGTCGTAAGTTTATAAGGTCATAAATCATAGGAGCAGAATCAGGTCATTCGGCCATCTACTCCGCCATTCAATCATGGTTGATCTACCTTTCCCTCAACCCCATTCTCCACCTTCTCCCTGTAACCTTTGACACCCTTACGAATCAAGAACTTGTCAATCTCCATTTAAAAAATATGCCAAGACTTGGCTTCCACAGCCATCTGTGTCAAAGAATTTCACAGATTCGCCACCCTCTGGTTCAAGAAATTCCTCCTCATCTCCTTCCTTAAGGTATGTTTATTTTATTCTGAGGCTATGCCCTCTGGTTCTACACTCTCCCACTAGTGGAAACATTCTCTCCACATCCACTCTATCCAGGCCTTTTGTTATTTGGTAAGTTTCAATGCGGTCCCCTATCATACTTTTAAACATCAGCGAGTACTTGCCCAGAGCCGTCAAACGATCATCATAAGTAATCCCAATCATCCCCGCAATAATTCTCATAAACCTCCTCAGATGTGGGATCCACAATTGCTCAAAGAGCAGTGCCTTATAAAGCTTCCGCATTACTTCCCTGTATTTTGTTTATTCTAGTGCTCTCAAAATGAATGCTAACATTGCCTTTGCCTTCCTTACTACCGAATCAACCTTCAAATTAACCCTTTGGGAATCCTGCACCAGCACTCTCCCAAGTCCCTTTTCACCTCCAATTTCTGAATTCTCTCCCCATTTAGGAAATAGACTGTGCCTTTATTCCTACTACCAAAGTGCATGACCACACACTTTGCTATGCTGTATTCCATCTGCCACTTCTTTGCCCAATCTGCCAACCTGTGCAAGTCCTTCTGCAGATACGCAGCTTCCTCCAAACTACCTGCCCCTCCATCTAGCTTTGCATTATCCGCAAACGTGTCCATAAAGCCATCAATTACATTGTCCAAATAAATAATATACAACATGAAAAGTAGCAATCTCAACACCGACCCTTGCAGAACATCACTGGTCACCGGTAGTCAACAGGAAGAAAAACCCTTTATTCCCATTCTTTGCCTTCTGCCATTCAGTCAATCTTCTATCCTTTCTGATATCTAAGACCATGGGTACTCATCTTGTTTATCAATCTAAAGTGTGGCACTTTATCAAATGCCTTCTGAAAATCCACCTCTTTGGTATGTGGGAAGAAACTGGAACATCTGAAGGAAACCCACATTGTCACAGGGAGAATATGCAGACTTCGTACACATGGACAGAACCTGTGGTCAGGATTTAATCCTCAGCTAATCAGCCCTGGGCTTGTCTTCACATTTCCAATGTTCAAGTACATCTCCATTTCCTGGTTTTTCAGATTTCATTCACCATTTCCTATTTACATGTTCATTCCATGTAAAACCACAAACAATTACTGGCACTAAAATAGAACAGGCATGAAATGTGCATGGTAAGGAATTTCATACTTACGGCAATAACTCAGAATAAAAATCAGAAAGAAACCCAGAAACCTCATTGCAGTGTCTTGGAATCGTGCAACATTCATGTTTATGTGATGAGATACTGCGGGAGGAACCTTTCTGATGCCTGTAATGGAATGAGGTTTAGGTTATCTTTTAATTTCCTCTCAAGCAGCCAGCTTTCCTACAGACATCCAAACAGGTGACACGCAAGACACAAGGACATGCGTCACCATTCCAGCCGCTCCCCATTTACACAACCAAAGTTCTTGGGTACATCACTGATTTTAAAACATTCAGTGTTTCTAGATTAAATTAGAGGTTCCTTATTTAAGATTCTCCATCTCAAATCCGTCATGGTTTTGTACATTGGAGATCGTGTCTCATGAACCTGATTGAGTTTTTTGAAGATGTGACCAAAAAGGTTGATGAGGGCAAATCTGTAGATTTGGATCTATGGGTTTCAGTAAGGAATTCAACAAGGTTCTGCATGGTAGGCTGCTCTGGAAGGTTAGATCGCATGGGATCCACGGAGAGATAATTGAATAGATAGAAAATTGCCTTCTTGGAAAGAAGCAGATGGTGATGGTGGAAGGATGTTTTTCAGTCGGAAGGACTATGACTAGTGGTGTGCCTCAGGGTTCGGTGTTGGGGCCCATTTCTGTTTATCATCCATATCAATGCTTCAAATGTACATGACATGATTAGCAGGTTTGCAGATGACAATAAAGTGGGTGGCATTGTAGATAGTGAAGATGGTTGTCAAAGATTACAGCAGGATCTTGATTGGTTGGGCAGATGGGCAGATTAAGTATTTTTCTATACTTAAAAAGGCTTGGCATTAAATTGGTTAGTAAGTGCATTTGGTTTTAATGGCAATGGAGCTGGAAATTTGATATGTTTTTTTCTCTCTACCTATGGTTTTCTAATTTCAAAGAAGCAGGATATTTCTCAAATTTACTGTAATATAATAAAGCCCAAAAGGGTAGGACGGGGCTGAAGCCCAGTGTTTACATGTTGGAATGGTTTTTTATCATTCTAATAGAATAATTTTCCAACTCCAGTGGTAATTAAACTTTTTTTTTCACTCTTAGTTTTCTTTAGATATTTTTAGGATGTTCAAAAAGTTGAATAAAATAAACACTTAAGAAATGAGCTCATTTATATTTTTTGCTCATGTGACAAAATAAATTATATATAAAATTATACACAAGGGAGAATAAGACGAGAATTACCAAAAAACATAAGAAAATTTAGTCGAGGGCGAATGAAATTTTGTGATAAAGACTCAAGGATGAATGACACTGAAATAGTTTAAGAAGCACTGCGATGAGTCTATGACTATGGCTCACTACCACGGTACAGGACTTCTTGGTCAATTTTATAACACCCACTCCTCTTTTAAAATCTCCCCTATCATGCCTGAATATTCAACAACTGCAATGCTCCAGATCTGCCTTTCTTTCCACCTGTGATTACATTTCCACTATGGTTGTAATATGCACTGGCCAATGTCCAGGTACATATTCCTTCCATTAATAGATTCACACTTAATATAGTATCACGCTCATGCCTGCTCTATCTTCTCAGGGACAGTTAAGGGTGGCAATACGTGTTGCTCACATCCTGGTAAATTAATTTAAAAAAGACATATAGATACATGGAAATACACACAAACACATGGATGCACAGTTACACAGGCATGTGCACACACACGTCACATGTGCTTACAAACTCATGCACACACACACAGGCACACATGCATGTGCATGCCTGCATATATACACATGCATGCACACATTCATACACGTACACACTGAACAATTCAGGCATCGTTATGTTTTGAGCCATTTAAGTCTCATGCAAGTAATCCTACCTGTTGCGGGGAATAACCTGACAGGTATCCTACACACTGTCCCACTTAGCCTTATGTCTCTGGGACACAATCCGTGCCTGTCCTCCTGCTGATTTGCTGGATGATCGCAAACAGTTGCTGATCTGTTGGAATATTCTAGAGGCCAAGTTTAAAAATAAAGAAGTGAAACGTACCCTGCCCCAAGGTAGGCAGGCAGAGTTTTCAGTATTCATTTCATTGAAAGAGTGCTGACAGGCTGGTGTCAATTTTGGGACTGATTCCTCATGAGACAGAAACTTATCTTTGGCCAGGATGTCAGTTTCAAGAGGCGGGTGATGGTTTAGAGTCATAGTGTCAGACAG
This sequence comes from Amblyraja radiata, assembly GCF_010909765.2. Lineage (NCBI taxonomy): Eukaryota > Metazoa > Chordata > Chondrichthyes > Rajiformes > Rajidae > Amblyraja > Amblyraja radiata. The sequence goes on from NC_045962.1 coordinate 37,519,472, forward strand.
TGTGGCAACATGCGTCGAGTTCCACTTCGGCCTCGAGTTCCACTTCCTCCATTATGGTCCTCCCTGAACTTATTCCCTGCCAGTGTTAGCACAAGGATTGTTAATGTGGACACAAGGAACTGCAGATGCTGGAATTTTGTGTAGAATACAGTGCTGGAGTAACTCAACGGGTCAGGCAGCATCTCTAGACGACAAGAATAGGTGATGTTTTGTGTCAGGTCCACTCATCAGACTCAATCTGTATTCAGTCTGAAGAAAGGTCCCGACCCAAAATGTCACTTATCCATGTCCTCCAGAGATTTAGTTTAGTTTACTTTATTAGCAAGTGTACTGAGGTACAATGAAAAGCTATTTGTTGCCTGCTCTCCAGTCAGTGGAAAGACTATTCATGATGACAATCGAGTCGTCGACAGTGTACAAAATAAGATAAAGGGAATAACATTTATTGCAATGTCCAGTAACGTTCGATTAAAGATAGTCTGAGGGTCTCCAATTAGGTGGACGGGAGGTCAGGACCACCCTCTAGTTGATCATAGGATGGTACAATTGCCTGATAAAGAGTTGGGAAGAAACTGTCCCTGAATCTGGAGGTGTGCGTTTTAACACTTCTGTACCTCTTGCCTGATGGGAGAGGGAAGAATAGGGAATGTTCGGAATTTTTCACACAAACGGTGGTGGGTGTATGCAACAAGTTACCAGAGGAGGTAGTCGAGGCAGGGACTATCCCAACATTTAAGAAACAGTTCGACAGGTACATAGATAGGATAGGTTTAGAGGGATATGGACCAAATACGGACAGATGGGATAAGTATAGCTGCGACATGTTGGCCGGTGTGGGTGAGTTGACTCTATGACTCTCTATGAGTAATCCTAATGATTGCCACCTAGTATAATGTCAGAGCTCTTGGCACCAATACGTCCACTTCCTCTACCACAAAAACGTCATATCTTGTTTGAAATGAAACCTTAACAAAAGAATGAGAGAGAGCCCATGGGAGAACATAGTGAACTGTGATAAACCATTATACCTCTCTGATAAACAAGGCAGCAGTTACACAGTGGTCTCCTGAGGGAATCATTTTCATGTTACACACCTTACAGTGAAACATACAAATGTATTGGAGGCAGTAAATCAGTGGAGGTCGACTCAGACATCTGTGGTCAGAAAGTTACTAGATAGTATCCTGAGGATAAGATATACATGCATTTAGACACACAGGGGCTGATTAGGGATAGTCAGCATTGATTTATATGTGGGAGATCATGTCTTACAAATCTGATTGAGATTTTTGAAGATGTGATCAAATAAAGGTCGACGAGGGCAGAGCTGTAGATGTATATGTGGATTTCAGCAAGGCATTTGACAAGGTTCTGCATGATAGGCTGCATTGGAAGATTAGATCGCATGTGATTCAAGGAGGTGTAGCTGACTGGATAGAAAATTGGCTCCAGGGAAGGAAGCAGAGGGTTATGGTGGAAGGTTGTAGATGACACTAAAGTGTCATAAACTAGTAAGTTTACAGATGATATTAAAATGGATGGTATTGTAGATAGCGAAGATGGTTACCAAGAATTGCAGCAGGATCGGTTGAGCAGGTGGGCTGCGGGATGGTTAATGGAGTTTAATATAGAAAAGAGTGAGGTGTTGCATTTAGTGAAGTCAAACCAGGGCAGGATCTACACAATGAATGGCCTCTGAAAGAGTGTTGAAGAGCAGAGGGAACTAAGAATGCAGGTACATAGTTCCTTGAAAGTGGCATCACTGCAAAGGATGGTGAAGAATGCGTTCAACACATTGACCTTCATCGCTAAGAGGAGGGAGGTCATGTTACAATTGTACAAAAGATTGGTGAGATCAGAGTATTGTGTTCAGTTTTGGTCACAAGTATTTCTGGTGAGAAGCTTTTCATACGTATATTTAGAGCAAGAGGGGAGCTAGAGGAGCCGAGTCAGTTATTAAATGTGTATTTCTCATCTATAATCACCAAGTAGAAGGCCAATGCAATTGAGGGTTTCAGGGAATGGAACAGCGTGCAAGTTAAGAGGGTGCATAAATCTTGCTTGACGATTTTGATTGAGTTTCGTAAAGTAACAAATTATATGAAGAGGGCAATATAGTTGCATTTGTCTAAATGGTCTTCAGTGAAACCTGACAGCCTCACATTCATCACTGGAACCAAAGGGCAGCACAGTGGAGCAGTTAGTTGAGCTGCTGCCTCACAGCGCCAGAGATCCAGGATCAATCCTGCCCTTACGTGTTGTCCATGTGGAGTTTTCAAGTTTTCATGTTTCCTCTAACATCGCAAAGAAGTGGAGGGGTGAAGGGCCTGTTTCCATGCAGTAAATTGTCCCTAATGTGTGTAGGATAGTGTTAATGGGCGGTGATCGCTGGTCGGTGTGAACTTTGTGGGCCGAAGGGCCTGTTTCTGTACTGTATCTCTAAACTAAATTCGATGGACCAGGAATGAGAAGATGATAATGAAGGATCTTTTTGTGTCTGGAGGCCTGTGACCAGTGATCTTACTCAAGGATCAGCAGCGGGACCCTTGCTGTTTGTTATCAACGTTAATAATTTGGATTTGACTGAAGGACTTATGATTAGCAGGTTTACAATGAGATCAAAATTAGTGACGTTATCAACAGTGAAATGTGTATTTTTAGCTTAAAGAAATATTGATCAACTAAAAATTGGACAGAGCAATGGCAGATTGAATTTAATCCTGATGTGTGTGATGACACTTTTTGGCAGGTCAAATTAACGTATGGCCCACATCTATATCTATATCTATATTATTACTAAAAGTCTCATCTTGACCACTTCCTGTCCACGTTGTAAATAAATGTTAGAAAAAAATGCTACCCTATATCGCTATGATTTTTACACCATCTTACACACCGTCCTCCTCTCCTCCAACCACCCCAAGGTTTTTTCTGATCGGTGAAATAATAAAAAAGTTATGAATGTTAAATAAATTGTGCGATCAGCAGATTGGTCTTCTCTCCTGGTGGTCACCATGATGAAGGTATTGCCCCTTCCGGGGGGGCGCAGGAGAATAAAGCCTTGGAGGCCGGACATGAGCCAGTCACCCCGGAAGGCTGTGAGTGAGAGTGGAGTCCAGAACTGTGAGTCTACGCCATGAGTGAACTGAAATGTAAGTCTGCACTGTGCATGAATTGGATTGTTGGTCTGCCCTGTGCTGCTTGAACCAAATTGAATTGAAGGGTTGGGCTGCACTGAGCTGCTTGAACTGAATTGAATATAAGGGTTGGTCTGCCCTGTGCTGCTTGAACTCAATTGAATGGAAGGGTTGGTCTGCACTGTGCTGCTTAAACTCAATTGAATGGAAGGGTTGGTTTGTCCGGAAGTCCCGCTCACTGCGGATGGTGTGTGAGATAGTGGGTGTGTGAGATGCAGGGTGTGTATGTGAGTGTGTGAGAGATGGAGGGTGTGTGAGATGGAGTGTGTATATGTGTGTGTGATGGAGGGTGTGTGTGTGTCCACCAGCCGTGAGTCAACTGCCAGCCCACCAGCCTTGAGTGAGTCAACTGCCAGCCCACCAGCCTTGAGTGAGTCAACTGCCAGCCCACCAGCCTTGAGTGAGTCAACTGCCAGCCCACCAGCCGTGAGTGAGTCAACTGCCAGCCCACTAGCCGTGAGTGAGTCAGCTGCCAGCCCACCAGCCGTGAGTGAGTCGGCTGCCAGCCCAACAGGCCCGAGTGAGTCGGCTGCCAGCCCACCAGGCCCGAGTGACTGAGCTGCCAGCCCAAGAATTCATTTGGCCCACAATGTCCATACTAGCCCCCCTGGAAACCAGTCCCTTCGGCCCACAACACCCATACTAGTGCTCCAGAAAGGCCCCAGCCACCAATATTGGAATTGGTGGAGAGGTGGAATATTGCGTTGGGGGACCAGCCCTCCCGTGTGAACACTTAGTCTAGTTATCTACTGATAATCAAGTCCAATGGCATAGCGAGGAACAGATGGACTTTGGTGGATAAGTCAAAGGTGGTAGCAAGGCAAGGCAAGGCAAATTTATTTGTATAGCACCATTCGTGCAAACTGCAATTCAAGGTGCTTTACAGGAAAGAAAAAATAAAATAGTAGCACATGTAAGTAAGGTGATGAAGAAGGCATCGGGGATGCTGGCCTTCTTTAGCCCAGGCATAGAAAACAAGAAAGGGTGGCACAGTGGCGCATAGGTAGTTGCTGCTTTACAGAGCTTACGGCGCCAGAAACCTGGGTTCGATCCTGGCTAAGGGTTCGGCCTGGATGGAGTTTGTACATTCTCCCCGTGACCGCATTCTCCGAGAACTTCAATTTCCTCCCAGGTTTATAGCTTAATTGGCATGGTAACAATTGTCCCTAGAGTTTGATAGTGTGTCAATGTGCAGGTATTGTTTGTCGGTGCAGACTCAATGGGCCGAAGGGCCTGTTTCCACGATTATCTCTCAACTGAACTGAAGAGCAGGGTCATCGTACAATGTTATTAAACTAGGCAAGGCCACAGCTGGTAAATTATGTGCAGTTTATGGGACCACACTCGAGGAAGGACATGATTGCACTGGTGGAGATATTTAACAAGGAACACTTCAGCTATATACAGAGATTAGATAGACTAGGAGTGATCTTCTTTGAGCAAAGGAGGCTGACAGGGGACTTGATAGAGCTACACAAAATTATGAAAAAGTTTGATCTTTCAAAACCTTTCCTCCAATGGCGACAACTGATACCCGCGAACATAGCTTTAAGATAAGGAGCTGGAGGAGATTTGACAAAGGCATTTTTCATGTAGAGTAGTTCAAGTCTGTAATGCACTGCCTGAAGATTTTGTGGGAGGAAAACGGGGCACCCGGAGAAAGCCAATGCGATCACAAGGAAAATGTACAAACTCCGCATAGACAGCACCCGTAGTCAGGATCGCATCCAGGTCTCAGGCACTGTCAGGCAGAAACTCTATCCATGTGTCACTGTGCCTCCCAACAATAGTATGAAGGATGTGGAGACTTCGGAAAGGATGTAGGACGTCACCAGGATTGCCAAGATTGGAGTATATTATCTATAATGAGAGGTTGAACAAACTTGGATTGTTTTCTCTGCAGCATCAGAGGCTGAGAAGAGACCTGATGGAAGGTCATAAATTTAAGAACCATAGATAGGGCAGATGGAATGTTTTTCTCAGCATGGAAATGTCAAATACTAAAAGATTAAGGGTGGGGCAGAGATTTAAAGGAGATATGGGAGGCAAGTTTTTGTTTAAACAGAGGGATGTGCCAGGAGCACACTACCATTTTAGATGGTAGAGAAGCAGATCGCAATATTTAAGAGGCATTAAGACAAACAGATGAACCTGCAGGGAATTGATGGGTATGGACCACTGCAGGCAGATGGGATTAGTTTAATTTGGCTTCATGGTGCGCTGAAGGGCCTGTACCTGTGCTAAGGAGGATGCCGTGAACAGAAACGTCAGTATAGCAATGTGTAAGGGAATTGAAATGGCTTGCAACTAGGATCTCCAGAAACTCTGGTGGTCTGCGAGCAAGTGTTCAGCAAAACTACTTTGTACCTGGTCTCACTGATGTAATGGAGGTTACATTGGGAGCACCAGATACAGGAGACAAGGGTGAAGGGAGGACTGTCGGATTCCCTGAATGGAGGTGAGGGAGGAGGTGTGGAGAGGTCACATACAAACAGCGCCTCATATTCCTCTTGGGTAGCTTACATCCCAACAGCATGAATTTTGAATTCTCTATTTTCAGGTAACCTCCCACCCCATACTCATATACCATTTTTCCCCCCCACACCAGCACACATTTGCCTTTCCACTCACCCTAGCCCCATCACTCATTTCCTTTCCTCTCCTCCTATTCATCTCCCACTCTTCCCGACTCCCACATTTTCCAACATTGCCCCTCCCCCCCCCAATTAAATTTCAACCAATATCCCTTCCTCTGGTTCGATATTTCTCTCCTCATCTTCTTTCCTATCAAAATCAACATTGCCCCCTTTTGTTTCCACTTCCAGCCATGGTTTTTATCTCCACCCATCCACCAATCATCCATCCTCATCTGAAACCATCTGTCACTTGCCAGTTCTTGCCCTGACCCTTCCCCTTACCCATGTCTCCCTTCTCCTTCATCAGTCTGAAGATGGGTTACCATCAAAAATAGATTCACACAAAATGCTGGAGTAACTCAGCGGGAGAGGCAGCAACTCTGGATGGAAGGAATGGTCGATGTTTCGGTTTGAGATATATCTGTTTTTCCCTCCACATATGCTGCCTGACCTGTTGAGTTCCTTCAGCACCTTTTTTCTTATGCTCAAGATTCCAGCATCTAGTCTTCTGTATCTCCATAATCTGATCTAACTGACCCCATCAACCCATTTGGTCTTTTATTCTCAGATATATTCCCTTAGTTGAATCTCTATCTTCTCTACAATTTAAAACAAACTTGATTTCTCTTGTTCCCAGTTCTGATATGGACCACGGGACTGAAACATTGATTGCGTCTCGTTCCACAGATGCTGCCTGATTTGCCGATGTTTCCACCATTTTCTATTTCTCACACTGTGTTTGTGAGATGGACATGGTCGACAATCCCCTTCGCTCACAAGTTACATACCATTAATTTTAATTAAAGAACAGTTTATTTGTGTAGGGTTGGCTTACAAGGAATTGTCACGGTTTACATAAGAATAAACAGAACCCAAAGCACTATGGAAAGAACTGATTTGATGGCCCTGCTCATGATATAAGAGCACAGCATTGGTAGTAGTTATGTGTGACAGAGTGACTGTGGTGGAGAGCTAGTGAGGGCAGCCGGGACTCATTGGATGTTCAGCAGCAGCATTCTCCAAGGTTGGATCCAGTGAGACTATTCCCACCTTATGGTCATCGTCCATGGCATTTGTGAAGGTTGCCCTAATACAACCTGCCAGGGTACTGGAGAGAGTGAGGGAAAGAGAGAACGAATGCTGCAAATCCACAAACGATACAGGAAATACAATGGTAGACTTTTGACAGGGATAACCTGGGCACCATTCCCAGACTGTGCAGTGGCTGGCAGTGTCAGGCTGGATCAATCACTATCTTACATGTGAACAGGATGGCCTGGTGGCTCGATGCAAGAACTCAGACTGCCTCAGCTCCTGGCCTTCCAATCATCACCCGTCGCTGGGCACCCAACAGACGTGGCCTGCTGCACCACCGGTCAGCTCAACATCACCTATAGGCATCAGGGGAGTTGTGCAGAAAGATTGAAGCAATCCCACAATTGCTAGATTGTTAGTAACTGCAGTCTTACAGATGACTCAGTCGGTGCTGTGCAGAGCAGGCAAGAGGCTAAACAGCACGAGAATATCGGTGACAGGTAGGAACTCAGTGCGCTCGGGGGATGCAAACTTCTTACCGCAGTAAACAAGACAACAAACAGTTAATTACACAGTGCTTAAACCTCTGGGAGCTGAATGAAGTGAAAGTCCAAGTAGCAATGAAATCTCTCTTTATTCAAAAAGTTAGAGACTGTAGTTTCTTGTAGTTTCTGTCAGAGAACCAGCTTTGTACAGGTGTGGTGGGTGGACTGCCGATTGTGCCAAGCTCACTGCAATCCTCTGATCACACTGTTCTCACGATAGTGATACAGGCTGGTGGAGTCCAGCTTCCCGCAGTGCTTAATGGCTTCCGCAAAAAGTTTGGCGATCTGGAAAGAATTGGTACCATTATTAATCCGGCATTGGAAGAGATTCTGATGAGAGAGAGTGTGGTTAACTGCCACTGAGGGACTGTGAGGAAGGCCAGAACACTGGATTCAGCCTGCCTGAACAACTGGTTGAGAAATCTCATGCAGGCACCTCGGATATACAAGGACTGCTGAGCTGGAGAGTGTAATAAGGTGTTCCACTATGTGCAGGGCAGTGGCAAAAAAAAAAAATCAACATCCTATACACCAGACTCTCTTGGCCTCATGCAGCACAATTCTGATTTCCCACACTTGAGCCTTTCTAATCTGGGTTTCTATTGCCAGGTGAATCGTGCCAGAACTCCACCACCCTGATCACCTGGAGCCCAGCCTCCAAAATGCCAAACAGAAGGCTCAGTATTGACAAAGCTCTGCCCCCACCTGGGTCCATTGCTGATTTTATGAAGGTCACTGGATCATTTTTATTGTCCAGAAACTGGAATATGCCCTTCGTAGATCACTAAACTGGCCCTAGTTATACTGTTGGTACCCAAATACATCACCTGTACAATCCAGAAGGAATCAATAAGGTGTCTGCTTGGTTTAGACCTGAAACAAGACCTGCATGGTTCTTGATGCGACACTATCACACCCGTTATCAGGGCATTCAGCTTTCGTGCCACATACCATATGCCAATCAGGCAGCAGCAATGCCCCATATGAATGCAAGGGAGGGGATTGAAGTTGGGACAGGGACCCACATTTCACCCAACAGGAGACTGAAGCTTGGAGTGCCTGGAGGCCCCCAGAATTGGGAGACTGGAAGGAGATGCTGCCAGCCAGATGTCCACCTTCCCCTCAGATAGACACAAAAACGTGAACTCAGCGGGTCAGACAGCATCTCTGGAGGAAAGGCACAGGTGACGCTGTCTAACCCACTGAGTTACTCAAACTTTTTGTGCCTATCTTCGGTTTAAACCAGCATCTGCAGTTCCTTCCTACACACCTTCCCCTCAGGATAGTTAGCACTGAGTCTTTTGGCTCAAGAGGCTTCTGAGAGAGAGCTTAGAAAATTGTAATAGCAGGTTAAGGAATGGTATATATTCCTGGGTAATTCTTCCTAGGTTTTTGGTGTCATCGAGATGGTAGGTGGGATAGTTGAATGGTCCTCCTACGTGTTGGGAGTCAGGGGCATTTCTAGTGCAACTAAGGACAACACCTGCAGTAAGTACATTCAGGTTGTGGAGGAAAGTATACTTTCAATATTTAAGTACCACCTAGATGAGCACTGGAATCACCAAGACAAAGAAGATAATGGACTGTGCAGGTAAGTGGGATTAATGTGGATAGTTACTTGATAGTAGGCAGATGGTCAACTTGATAGGCCATGTTTCTGTGCCACATGACTCTAATAATGGCATCTACCTGTCAATATGGAACATTGCTTGGATTTGCCTGAGGGAAAATGTTCAAGTTCAGGGTGAACCAATTTTTCTACCTCATATCTGGCAGAATCCAAGGCAACAATTAAATGATCTATAAAAGTGACATAACGCTTGCGATGGCCCAGCCACTGTCTCTCCCCACTGCACATGCATGGTTTCTGCTCCACACAACCACTATGCCAGGCATTAACCTTCCCCTCCCATCACTCTGCATGCACCCCAATGGCCAGTGGTCAGCATATTACCTGGAAGTTGGTAATGAGGGGCACTCCATGATCGATGGCCATTCTTCGGATCAGGTAATTCTCCCTCATAAAGCGTGTGTTGTTGTTGGGCAGGTTGATCACTAAGTCAATGACTCCATCACGAATAAATCTGAAAGGAAAATGGAGAGGAGGAGGAAGGGGTTACTTGTCATAGAGAGATACATTGTGGAAACAGGAGCTTCGGCCCAACTCGACCACACCGGCCAACAATGTCCCAGTTACACTAGTCACACTTGCCTGCGCTTGGTCCATAGCCCTCCAAACCTTTCCTATCCATGTATCTGTCCAATGTTTTCTTAAACAATGGGATAGTCCCAGCCTCAACTACCTCCTCAGGCAGCTTGTTCCATGCACCACCAACCTCTGTGTGAAATCGTTACCCCTTAGATTCCTATTAAATCTTTTCCCCTTCACCTCGAACCTATGTCCTCTGGTCCTCGATTCCCCTACTTTGGTTAAAAGACTCTGTGCATTTACCCGATCTATTCCTCTCATAATTTTGTATACCTCTATAAGATCTCCCCTCATCCTCCTGCGCTCCATGAAATAGAGGCCCAGACTCTTCAACCACTCCCTAAAGCTAAGTCCTGGCTCTAGTCCTGGCAAAATCCTCGTAAATCTTCTCTGAAACCTTTCAAGCTTGACAATATCTTTCCCAAAACTGAACACAATATTCTAAATGCAGTCTCACCAATGTCTTATTCAACTGCAACATGACCTCCCAACTTCTATACTAAATACTCTGACCAATGACTGCCAAAGTGCCAAAAGCCTTTTTGACCACCTTATCTACCTGCGACTTGACCTTCAAGGAACCATGCACTTGTACTCCTAGATCCCTCTGCTGTACAGCACTTCCCAGAGACCGACTATTTACTGTGTAGGTCCTGCCCTTGTTCGACGTCCCAAAATGCAACGCCTCACACATCTCCGTATTAAATTCCATCAACCATTTCTCCGCCCACCTGGCAAATCAATCCAGACCTCCCCCCCTCTACTCTATCCAAGGACCCAAGCAGTCTTTCCAATGTGAGGCAGAGGTTCACCTGCACCACCTCCAAACTCATCTATTGCATCCGCTGCGCCAGGTGTCAACTGCTCTACATCGGTGAGAGCAAGCGCAGGCTTGGCGATCGCTTCGCCTGACACCTCCGCACAGTTTGCATTAACCAACTCGATCTCCCGGTGGCTCAGCACTTCAACTCCCCCTCCCATTCCGTATCCGACCTTTCTGCCCTGGGCCTCCTCCATGGCCAGAGCGAGTCCCACTGCAAATTGGAGGAGCAGCACCTCATATTTCGCTTGGGTAGTTTACACCCCAGCAATATGAACATTGACTTCTCCAATTTCAAGTAGTCCTTGCTTTCTCCCTCCACTTCCCAGCTCTCCCACAGCCCACTGTCTCCACCTCTTCCTTTCTTCTTCCCCCCCCCCCCCCCCACATCAGTCCGAAGAAGGGTCTCATCCCAAAACATTCATGTGAATTTGTGGAATTCCCTGCCACAGAGGGCAGTGGAGGCCAAGTCACTGGATGGATGGATTTAAGAGAGTTAGATAGAGCTCTAGGGGCTAGTGGAATCGAGGGATAAGGGGAGAAGGCAGGCACGGGTTATTGATTGAAATACATGATCACAATGAATGGCTCGAAGGGCCGAATAGCCTCCTTCTGCACCTATTTTCTATATTTCTATGTTAAAATCTTAACACTGTGTAGAACAAAGAAGGTGATGCGTGCCTGCTTCCCTGTGTTTGAACCCCTTGATTGTCTGCTCCATGTTTTTCCCCAATATACCTTCTCCCCCTTTCAGGCACAATCATGATTCATCACATGGATCTCTAACACCAGAGGCTAAACAGAGAATCACTTACTTGCTGTATGAAGGGATGGAAGAATTGTGGTCTTCTGCCGTGGGCCATGACACGAGACCAGTGATGACATCATTGGCGTTCAACCAGGCCGACGTGCCTTCTGTAGCATAAAGCTTCAAAACAAGGACAATAAGGTTCATGTCACACATGGGACTCTTCATTCTTTGAGCCCCACTCTACAATGCTCATAATGGAGATTTGCTACGAAGCAAAGCTCATGTGACTTCCACATCTTACTCTCCTGTCTGAGCCATTGAGTAAGAACGCATTTTATGTTTCTTCGTAAAGCCAAGAATTTGTCTCATCCAGCTTTCCCAGAAATCAGGACAATGGTCTTTGACATCTCAGCATTCCCAGGGATCAACAAGGGCAGCATGCAATATCTTGATATTCCCATAGTGAAATCACAGCGCTAATGTGTTCTCCTGGCATTCCCCCGTATGGGCTAAGGTTATTGTAATGTCCCCGATCACGTCAGAGTTCATAGAGTCATAGAGTGATACAGTGTGGAAACACGCCCTTCAGCCCAACTTACCCACACCAGCCAACATGTCTCAGCTACACTCGTCCTACCTGCCCGTGTTTGGTCCATATCCCTTCACACGTGTCTTATCCATGTACCTGGCAAACTATTTCTTAAATATTGGGTTAGTCCCTGCCTCAACTACCTCCTCCAGCAGCTTGTTCCATACATCCTCCACCATTTGTGTGAAAAAGTTACCCCTCAGATTCCTATTAAATCTTTTTCCCTTCACCTTAAACCCGTGCCCTCTGGTCCTCAATTCATCTACTGGGCAAGAGACTCTGTGCATCTACCCAATCTCTTCCTCTCATGATTTTATACAAATCTACAAGATCATTCCTCACCCTCCGGTGCTCCAAGGAATAGAGTCTCAACCTACTTAACCTCTCCCTATAGCTTAGACCCTCTAGTCCTCGCAACATCCTAGTAACCTCGGTGGTTTGACATCTGCAGTAAGAACAAGATTCACTGGATAGAGACGATCGATGAGGATGCAGCCGAGGATGGCAAATTTCCGTTTAGAGGAGGGAGAGTAGATTAGCTAGGTTTGTTTTCCTTGGACCAGAAGAGGCCAAGAGGGCAACTGGTAAAGATAAATGTAGAGATGAGAGGCATACATCGGGTAGATTGTTGGAAACATATCTCCACAGCAGAACTATCTGTAACCAGAGGTCATAGTTTTATGGTGAGGAGTAAGAGGATCAGAGGAGATTGGAGGATTTTTTTTTTACACCCAAAGAATGATTGGAATTTGGAATCAGCCTGAGTGGGTAATGGTGGGCGAAACCCTCACAACACTTTGGTATCTAAACCAGCATTGAAATCGACACGTTGTAGAAAGCTATGGACAAAGTGCTGGTAAATGGGACGAATACAGATGGGTACATGGTCCGCATTGACATATGGGCCATAGAGCCTCTCTCAGTGCTGTATGACTCTAATCCAGCATTCCCGGCATAAAAAGCAGGCAGGTTGTCATGTGCTAATACTTTGTTGTTCCCCGAATCTCAGGAATTATATTCTGATATTCCCTTTGACGTGGGCAGAGATGTAGAGCAGAGGAATTGTGACAGCCTTGCATTCCTCAGATCAGGGCTGAATCTGTCTGGAGGTGAAATCATATCCTGAATAGACAATCTCACCAGGGCACCAGCAGAATCAAAGTATGGCACACGGCTTCATTACATGGCTCCGTTCTCAGTTCTCCTGACTCTTAAACCATCTCTCAACATGTTGTGTTCTCACTGTGATCATATCCATGAGTCCAAATCACAATATCCTGAGTACAAGAGTATTGCTGTACTTACAAGAAATGGTGTTCAGGAAAAGGTTCATTCCAAACTCAAGGCTCTCCGTAGTCACAGCCTTATTTATTAGGGCAAGTGCAACTCACCAAGCCACCACTCCAGTCAGTGACCCTACAACACAGCCAGTGATGGAGCTCTTTCATTCACTGACCAGGGCTGAACCCAGTGGGTGCTTGAATGCCTTACACTCATTCCCAATGGAGACATTCTTCATCTCAGGTTCACCAAAATCCACAAACAGCTCAACCATATGATTCCTGAAGTCTGGCTGAGGCAGAGTGATGCAAATGCCCATTCTACACTTTAAGAAACGGAGTGTTACATCTGCTGCGGGAGTGACCCACCTTGTATCCTTGCTCGTGCAGTTGCTCCGCTATGTGCAGGAACTTTGATCGGAAGGAGCTCTGAAAGAAAGGAAGAAAGAGAGAGGTCAATCAGTCTGAATGAAGGTCTGTGGTGATTATTCTGAGCATCAGTGAACAGTGTACAGAGTCCCAGCCAGGAATATATCATGGGGAAACAAGAAGCTGCAGTTGCTGCAACCTTGAACAACCAACAAAATAATGGAGGAATTCAGTGGGTCAGGCAACGTTTGCAGAGACAAGCAGACTGACCCTTCTTCAGACTGATGGAGTGAAGAGGAGATAGCTGTTAAGAGGAAGTGAGGAGAAGTGGGGCAAAAGCGAACTAGTAATAGGTGCATTCAGTGGAGAAAGAAGGGTGGAGATAGTTATCAAGGCTGGAGTTGGAGAAAAGAAAAGGGTACAAATGGTGTAATCTATATGATGTAGATATAATCTACATGGTCTGATCAATATTATCAGCCATGATCACATTGAATGGCGGTGCAGGCTCGAAGGGCCGAATGGCCTACTCCTGCACCAATTTTCTATGTTTCTATGTTTCTAATAAGGAAGGCGTTAAAATCTGGGCAAATTGATCATATAACGTAGGAGTAGAATTAAACTGTTTGGCCAATCGAGTTTGCTCCGCCATTCGATCACAGTTGATCTATTTTACCCTCTCAACTCCATTCGATTGCTTTCTCCCAGTAATCTTTGACACCCTTATTAATCAAGATCCTATCAACCTCTGTTTTAAAAATACCCAATGACCGTCTCCAGAGACGTCTGGGGTGATGTATCCCATAGATTTGCCACCTCATAGTGAAATTCCTCCTCGTCTCCATTGTAAAGGTATGTCCGTTTATTCTGAGTTTGTGCCCTCTTGTCTTAAACTCTCCCACTACTGGAAGCATCTGCTCCACATCCACTTAATGAGATCCCCTCTCATTCTTCTATCCTCCAGTGAGTACAGGCCCAGAGCCATCAAACGTTCCTCATATGTTAACCCAATCAACCCCATGATCATTCTCGTAAACCATCTCTGACCCTCTCCACCACCAGCAGGTATGGGGCACAAAATTGCTCACAATATTCCAAATGTGATCTGACTAGCGCCTTATAAAGCCTCAGCATTACATCCTTATTTTTTTTATTTTCTAGTCCTCTCAAAATGAATGCTAACGTTGCATTTGCCTTCCTGACTACGAACCCAACCTGCAAATTAACCTGTTGAAAATCCTGCACCAACAGTCCCAAGACTCTTTGCAGTTCCAATTTCTGAATCCGCTCCCCATTTAGAACCTAATCAAATAGTTATTCCTTCGACCAAAGTGCATGACCATACACTTTGCTGTGCTCTGTTCGCTACTTATTTGCCTACTCTCCCATCCTGTCCAAATCCTTCTGCATCCTCAACACTAGCTGCTCAAATTCCCTCAGCAGAACCTTTTTCCTTGTTCTGCCTACATAGTTGATGGAAATGTGGGGAGAATTAAATGGTGGGTGCACTTTAGTGTAAATGGGTACTTGATGATCAGATGGACTTGATGCGACGGTTTTCATGCTGCATGACTCAACAATGCTACTAAAGCAATCACATGATGTGCAGAAAAATGGAATATATGAAGAGCCATTCTCAATTTATTGAATGGTAAAGTAGGTAAGAGGAGAGGGACAGCTTTTAATTTGATGTGTGTCCAGTTGTTTTACCATTTTCAAGAGCTTTGTCACAATCTCAATACTGCTACTTCTTGTGTCACCACAGGCCAGTTCTGTATATGCATTGACTTACATATACTACAGCATATTTAGCAGATGGTCAATGCAAAAGCTGGCTCCAGGAAGTTGGGTCAATGTGCACTTTCCCAAACAACATGTTCTAAACTATCTTTTCTGATGTATTTGATCATTCTGAGTACATTGGAGTATTTGGTTTGATTGTAGCACCTTGCACTGAAAAGTTATTTCAAGACGTACAGAATAGAATGCTTCCGTCTACCCCACGTCAGAAGGGGGAGGAGTTGTACAGTTTGATAGCCACAGGGAAAAAGGATCTCCTGTGGTGTTCTGTGTTGTGTGTACTATGATGCTACCATATATGAGTGACTTTAAATAGATCCAGTATTTAAAGCTTACCTGAATTCCAATTAGGATCCCTTTCTGGGGCATTTTGAAGCCAGTGGACAATATTGCCTTCAGGAACGCAGAATAAATATTTGGCCCAAAACAGGCAACCTGTTTAAAAAAAAAAACATGCAAATCTCATTAGTTTGGAAATATTAAATATTTAGGACCCACATAACTCTACGTAAATAAAAATAGAAACATAGAAAATAGGTGCAGGAGGAGGCCATTTGGCCCTTCGAGCCAGCACCGCCATTCATTGTGATCATGGCTGATCATCCCCTATCAATAACCCGTGCCTGCCTTCTCCCCATATTCCTTGACTCCACTAGCCCCTAGAACTCTATCTAACTCTCTCTTAAATCCATCCAGTGATTTGGCCTCCACTGCCCTCTGTGGCATGGAATTCCACAAATTCACAACTCTCTGGGTGAAAACGTTTTTTCTCACCTCAGTCTTAAATGACTTCCCCTTTATTCTAAGACTGTGGCCCTTGGTTCTGGACTCGCCCAACACTGGGAACATTTTTCCTGCATCTAGCTTGGAGGCCAATCCATCCAGTGATTTGACCTCCACTGCCCTCTGTGGCAGGGAATTCCATAAATTCAAAACTCTCTGGGTGAAATAGCTGTTTCCTCTCAGTGGTAGAACTCTTGCAGCATAGCCTGTTGAAATGAGAACCGTGGCAGGCAGCATTGATTGCAAATAATATTTCACAACATATCGGTTTTCCTGCGCATCCCTTTAATATCACTAAAGCCACTGATCTTTCTCAGGGGGAGTCTGCGTGTCTCAAGACTGCTGTGGGCCCTATTTTTCCACTAACAAAAATAAACACTTCAACAATAATTAGTTTTCATCATCTCAGTTTCCAAAGACAACATATTTTTAAAAACTGACTTTTTTATTTCACCCTCTTACACACTTTCTTTCTTGTCCCTAGGGCAGCTTAGGGCAAACCTTTGGAAGATAATGTTGATTTTTTGGGGATGAAAGAAACTTAGATTTCTTCTCAGTGCAGTTGTATGGCAAAAAGGGTGGCAACTACTTCCTTACCAGCATGCCACAGCACTCTGCACCAGGATGCAGATTTGTGGACCATTGGGATCTATTCTGTGTCAGAGGTGACCTGTACAAGAGGGACAGGTTGCACCTGAATTGGAGGGAAATCAATATTTTGGCAGGCAGGTTTGCTAGTGCTAATCGGGATGGTTTACACTAGAATGGCAGGGGGACGGGGAGTAGGAGCGAGGCAGTTCAGAGGCTGGAAGTCGACGCAATGCAGGTTCATAGCCAGAATACGCATAAACATGCCAGAGAGCCAGGAATTACTGTTGGATTAATTTGTACCCAACTTTTTTACTGATGAAGGCCAATGTGCCAAAAGCCTTCTTGACCACCCTATCTACCTGCGATGCCTCGTTCAAGAAACTATGTGCATTCCTAGATCCTCTGCTCAACAACATTCCCCAGAGCCCTGCCATTTACTGTGAAGATCCTGCCCTGGTTTGAGTTCTCAAAATGCAACAGCTCGCACTTAACCATTCCTCAGTCCACCGTCCCACGATCCTGCTGCAAATTTTGATAATCATATGAACAAGTAAAAGGTATGTATGTGTTTGGTGAAAATTTGAATAAAACTAAGGAACAAAGATTTAGAGTAATGGCTATAAGATTTAGAGGGGATCTGATGATTATCTTAGTGCCCAGAGAGTGGCGAGTACCTGGAATACATTGTTGTAGAGAGCTGTGGAAACAGTCAGTCAGCATTTAAAAAGTATCAGGACTTAAATCACTTGGGCATAGAAGGCCATGGGACTGAGTGCTGGAAGAGGGAATCAATGTGAAAGAATGGCCTGTTTCCATGCTCCACAACTTTATTAAAGGTATGCCTTGTTCTCTGTACCTCTCCAGTGGACGCCATCTCACAGCGAAGGACCGGGTCTGCATCTCTCAGGCGAGGCCAGGAGAACATGGGAGCCTGTAAGTGCCCAAAACAAAACGTTTTAGCACTGTTCCCATCAATGCTTCCTAAACAGTAACAACCTGGTACAAATCTGTTGAGGTCATTTTATGAGTGTTACATGGCTTTAACTGTTGAGAAAGTATTTACAGTAGCTTAAAGCAAAAACGTTACAGGAAAAGCAGAAAAACCCAGAACACTGCACTTACTGAGGCAACATTTTTGATATGTCTGATGAAAGGTCCCAACCTGAAACTTTGCCAATCCATTCCCTCCACAGATGTTGCCTGACCCACTGAGTTAGCACATTTGTATATCCTGTGCACATTGTGAATTGCTGATGCAATCCTATTTGTCTCTGTGATTAAACATTTGCCCAAATCAAAATGTTATGGGATCAAGTCCCATTGCAGAGAGCTAGGTTTAATATTCAGGCATATGCTAATTCAGTGCTGAGGGAATGCTAGAGATCCCTTGAGCCTAGGCCATTATATTCAACTATCCATAGCTGGGTCCACAGCTGGTGCAAATGTCAGTATGATGCAAAATATACCGTGTCATTTGAGGGCACAAAGTGTTGTAGTTACTCAGCAGGTCAGACAGCATCCCTGGAGAACATGGGTCTTCACCAATAAAAGTGGTATGGAGGAGGTAGTAACATATTAAAATAGTTTGGTTAAAACAATATAAAATCTAATTTAAACATTCAGAATGTTAACCATCAGAGAGTGGAGATACAATAGCTCTGCACCATGATCACTAGATCATGCAAACAACACCACTGTCATCGCAATTTTGCTGCCAAGACAATGGGAATCAGAAAGAACGACATTCACCAACTTCTTTCACTGTACACATGTTTATTGCAGGGAAACATCTAAGAGCTCAGCATAAGAGAGTCAATAGGCATTGCCAAAGCAAAATGACACTTGGGAAGGACAATTATATTTTGGACGAAGAATTCACTTGTCCATAAATACAAGAATGGAAGAGGCCAAGCAGTTTAGGGAACAGATGAGTCCCAGTCCCACATAAAAAATAGCCAGGATTACTGCAGGGATTTTACAGTTGTATTGGCAATCAACTCGGGAAGCTGGCATGTTTAACATGGAAATTCCCGCATTGCTATCAAATGGCTTTTAAAAAACAACCAGCAGTCTTGTTGTGCGATGGTATCATTGTGCAGTTGTTAATGAAGAGAGTGATTGGTGAGTAATAACATTTCCACCTTTCTTTGCTGCTAATTAAGATGAAGGAAGAAAATACATTGTTACAGGTTGTGCTTAGAGTGGAAATGAGCCCCAAGCATAATTAATAAGTGCCGAGGTAATTCACAAGTTATTGTTAACTTGGCCCTATGGTATACAATATGTGGGATATCAGGGGGATTTCCAGTATCTCTGGCGACCATATGTGCAGGAAATGCGTGCAGCTGTAAGTGAATATGCTGTAGAACATCCACAATGCTGTCATGGTGAATAGCAGATTTAATGAGCTGGTCTCCCCAAAATGATTGCTTGCATAGGCAGAACAGCGATAGGCAACCACCAGGCAAAGCAGTCGGTACAGGTAGGGGACGCAGGATTTCCTCTGGCCATTCCCACTCAAAAAGGTATATAGTGTTGAATATTGTTCAAGGGTTGGCCACCCACCAATAGGCATCAATATCCAAGTTTGTAGCACCACAGCTTACTCTTTGCATGAGGTGGGAGGGGGGGGGGGGGGGGATTGGAGAGAATGGGAGAGAATGGGAAAGTGTGGGGTTTATTTGTTTGGGGATAGATGAATGTGTGGTTGCAAACACTATTCTATAAGAATACGTTGCGCCTTGGTGCCTGGGTCAAGGTGTATCAGAGTGGCTACGCCATTCTAAAAGAGGATGGTTAACCGCCAAAGGATATGGTTCACAATGTTACTAATGACATTGGTAAGAAGACAAATGATGTCCTGTAGCATGAATTAAGAAAGCAGTCATAGCTTAACACAGGATCTTTAAGATTGTAACCTCTGGAACAAAAGCTTTTCACTGTACCTCGGCCCATGTGACAATAAACTAAACTGACTAATTACTTCTGGTGTCATGTGTGTCTGAGTATAGGAATAGGCGGACATGTCAAATAACTGTATGGCTAGAGGAATGGATTAGAACATAGTTGTACAGCACATAATAGGCCCGATGGCCTAACATATTCATGCCAATTGCTTTGCCCTACTAATCGCATATGCCTGCATTATGACTGTACTCTTCTATGCACAGACATAGTGGTTTGAATGGCCTGTTTCTGCTTCTGTGCTGCATTACTCTAATTGGGGACTTTGGTTTTAACTAGCTGATCTCAATGTGATGTTACTGAGGATTCGACAGTATCATGATCTGAATGCCCAGGAAAAGCAGATTAAATCACAGATTTAGAATAATAGTGCATACATTCAATTAAAACTCAGCAAAACTCCTCCACTAATTACTCAGCTGTGTGCACAGTACTTGCACCATTCTCACAGGAATCAGAAGCCATCGGATTGGCAACCAGAGAAACAAAACAGCAGAACCTCCTGCCGGACATTCTGTCAAAAGTCGCTCTGTCCACTGCAGGTACCTTAATGCCCACGTAGTCGGTTGGTATGATGGGGTTCTCCAGCGTTGGCAGACTTGACTCATCCAAGCTCTCACCAATCATCACTCGCGTGGCCACATTGATAAGATCAACACCAATGGTCTTTGATACGAAGGGAAAGGACCTGGATGCCCTCAAGTTACATTCAATAACCTAGTAGCCAGTAAGAAGCAAAAGTTAGAGGCTGCTCTCGGAGGAGACAGTCAATGGCACAATTCAGATTCAATTTTAATTTTCACATGGATGAAGCTCCTTCACGGACAGATACCCACAAATGAAACAATTTTCCTAACTGTCTTCCAGATAAAGGTTATGGAGACTGGCTGATTGCTGTGCATTCTCTCCACTGAACTAGAAGCGAGTCTGATTCTGTTTCTCATCTGTTTACCCAATGGCTAGAGATTGGAGGCTAAAGGGGAAACCAGTATGTTGTACTCCCATATTGTCCTCGTCCTTCTTAGCGATAAAGATTGCGGTTTTAGGGACTGTTGTCTGTTTCCAAAATTTAAGTATTAATTTTTTTGCCGTTATTAGGCCATAGTTAAGGAAACGTCTTTGAAATATCGTTAGCTTAGAACAGGCCTCTGACATACCTAATGTGATCAGTTTTATATCGGGGTCCAATTTAGTTTTAAGTATTTTAGAAAAGGTATCAAAAATTCCCCTCCAGGAGTTTTGTAACTTTATGCAGGAAGAAAAAGAATGGGTTATAGTCGCTTCTTGGAGGACATTTATCACAAATAGGTCCCTATTTGTCCCTGCAGTGAAGATGTGGATCACAGATGATCCACATCTTCACTCCAAGACACTACATTTGGAAAACATTAGGCTTGTCTTGGCGGAAAAACCAGATCAATTTCTTAAGACATGGACACTCTTTACTGAATTCTTACAACAATAGTATGGTGAAACAAAAATATAAATTTAAATCCAATGCTAGGTTGGGTGAGGCGGGGGGGCGAGGGGCAAGGTATATCTCCATTTCTTTTTTCTTATTCCTCTATCTTTCTGCTACACTGCTTTGGTAGTTTAGGAGACTTTCTCTTCTTGTTCTCCTTTACTCTATCTTTTCACTTTTTATTTCTTTCTTTTCTTGCTTTCTCTTTCTTTCTTTTTTTTCATTTTTATAATTTAGGTTATAAGGTTAAAAATGAAGCTGTGCAATAATTGTATAATTCTAGATGTCGAATATTTTATCTTTGTACAATTGCTAATTAAAAAAAAAAATTTAATTAAAAAATAATAAAATAAAAAAAAGATTGCGGTTTTTGGAAATACTATCACAGTAGCCTAGGCAAGTAACAGGAGTGGATTTTGTAAATGACACTCCCTGCAGTCACTTTGTGCCAACGCTGGAGGGAATAAAGTGTGCTGTTCTGGATATTTGTGAGGTTCTGGAGAGTTGATGGAACTACATTTATCCAGACAAGTGGTGAGCATTCCATTGCACTGTTGTATTCTGACGTAGAGGATAGAAAAGCCTTGGAAAGATGGCGTTATTCACTGTGGGATTACATGTTTTTAACAGTTTCTGCAGCCTATGTATCTTAGTGGCTAGTCCAATTAATTTGCTTAGTGATGGAAACTTACAGGATATTGATGGCAGTATGTTGGAAAATTGTAATGTGATTGAATTCTTGCCTGCTGGAGGTGGTCAAGGCCTGGTACTTCTATGGCACAAATGTTATTAGCCCAGGATTCTCTTACTGCAGGCAACCATGGGCTACTTCACGAAGGTGAAGAAGCGTGAATTGAATGAAACACTGTGCAGTCATCAGGGAACATCCCTAATTTCTGGCCTTACAATGGAAGGAAGGTCATTGATGAAGCAGCTGAAGATGGTTGGGCCTCTGTTCCTAAGGAATTCATGCATTGATGTCCTTGGACCAGGATATTTGACCTCCAACACGTTAAAAGGCCGGAATTTTTGAATGTACCATATAATTAAAAATATAAGGAGGCATGAGGGGGGACAACTGCAAGCAAAGAATTAGGATGGAGATTCAACACAAGATTACTGATCTTCAATGATGCAGTGAACTAGATTCATCGTACACATTCTGAAAGGAGATGATTCAGGACATGAGGCTCATTGCATGATATTGAATATACTGTTCAGAACCAGGCATACAGCACTATCAGCCATACTGGCCCATTCTAGCCTCTTTCCTGGCTTCTCAATCTATCAGTACAGCCTTTGCCATTGTGTTTTGTCTCAACCTTTAAGCATGTCACAGACTAACTCACCATCACGTCATTTCCCTTCACAAGAAACTGTACATTGAATGGACCAGAGATCTCAAATGCTTCAGATATCTTCCTGGTTGCAATCTTCACCTGAAAAAGAATACAATTGTTAATGGATGCCCTGGATAATTCACAAGCACTTGATAATTCCTAGGAGTTGAATGATTACGATCCCCTAGCTGAGTATAGCACATTGGATATGCTGAATCAGAGAGAGCACTGTGTTGCTTGGGGAAAGTGTCTTACTGCGGGTCATGGTCACACTTGGCAACCAGCTGCAACCTTTCCACTCTTCCATTTCTGCTGCTTTTCTCCCGAATGCACGCGGGTGAGATCAGTTTAACGGCATCATGTTCAGCACAAACATTGTGGGCCGAAGGGCCCGTTCCTGTGCTCTGTTGTTCTGTGTTCTATGTCTCTCGGATCAACAATTCGCAAGGCCTATCGTTTATTCTATGTCCTTATTTTGTTTGCCTTTCCAAACTGCATCACCTTGCATTTGACAGAATTAAGTTCCATCTGCCATTGTGCTACCTTAACTTTCCAGCTGATTTGTATCCTTCTGTAGCCTCCTCATTACTTATGACACCACCAATCTATGCACCACTGTCAATTGCTGCAAAATGCAACCCCCGTCCCTCCACCAACCCCCTCTCCCAGAGTCATAGGACTGAAATGGGATCTTCGGCCCAACTCATCCATGTTGACCACAACGTACATTTACACCAATCCCAATTTCCTGCTTTAGGCTTGTACCCCACTATACCTTTCCCATCCAAATATGTGTTCAAATATATTGTTATCCAGGTCCAGTGATGTATTGCCTCATACCTTCTCCAAAGCTCCCTGGCTGATGGTCTGGGTTGGGAGGATGAGCGTGGCATCGCCAGAATGAACACCAGCATCTTCCACGTGCTCTGTGATGGCATGAGCCAGTACCTGTCAGGGAAAGAGGAATAGCACTGCTCATCTAGTGTCACCAAGAAAGCAGCACAGAAACGCAGTCATGCCAGAACACTTTCACTGAGTTGTCATTACACAGCAAGAAATTACACATTGACCATATGCTACATGGCCAGTACAGCTCCACAAGTTACACACTGGCCATACACTGAATTGCTGTTACTTACTCTCCACACATTGAGTATAGAAGATACAATACAATACAATACACATTTATTGTCATTTGAGCCCCAGTGAGACTCAAACGAAATTTTGTTTCCACAGCCATACAAACAAAAACAATGTCCTACAGACATACACACAATTAAGTTCACACAAACATCCATCACAGTGAACCCACTGTGATGGAAGGCAAAAGTCTTTTCTCTCCCCTGCTCTCCCGATGTCCAAGCCCCAGGCGGGCGATGATAAGTCCCACGGCCATTTTAGGCCGTGCCGGGCGATTTACGGCCCCGCTCCCGGTCTAGAAGTCTCGAAGTTGGAGCTCCCGGCGGGCGCTGTAATGTCCCATGGCCATGAAGCCGTGCCGGGTGATGTACTTCCCCGCTCCGGGTCGTTCCAAACCCCGCGACACGGGCTGGAGAAGTCGCGTTGCGGGAGCTCCGGGAAGCGGTCTCTCTCTCCCCCCGGACCCGCGAGCTCCCGATGTCCCAGTCCACCGGACCTGCGGCTGCGTTGCTGGAGCCTCCGAGCCCCAGGAGTCGAGTCGCAGCAGCGAGTCACCACCGCTCCCCACGTTCCGAGGCCGGCCAGCCCCACGATGGTGAGTAGTCCGCAGCGCAGTCTCCCGAGCCCCCGGGTCGTTCAGGTTGGAGGCCGCTCCACGGTGCTAGGCCCCAACGACAACGGAGACCCGACAGGGAAAAGGTCGGGTCTCCCGGACAGGGAAGAGATTTTAAACGGTTTCCCCCTCCCCCCCCCGCCCCCCATATATACACATTTAAAAACCAGTATTTAAAAAACACCAAACACTACATTTAACTAGACAAAAAATAAAAAAAGACAGACAGGCTGTAGGAGCCGCTGCAACGAGTCGCGCCGCCACCAGGATGGGAGGTCATGTATACAAGATGTTAGTGGGGCCGCATTTAGAGCATTGTGTTCAGTTCTGGGCACCATGTAATAAGAAATATGTTGTTAAGATGGAAAGGATGCAGAGAAGATTTACAAGGATGTTGCCAGGACTCAAGCTATAGGAAGAGTTTGGGCAGCCTGGGATTATTTTCCCTAGAGCGTAGGAGGATGAGTGGTGATCTTATAGTAGGTATGTTACAAAACTTACCTTCAGCGGCGCTGCAGTTCTGTCACTGCCCGTGTGCGCGACTTTGGCGCCTTTGAGAGGGGGGCGGGTTTAAAATGCTGTTTTTTCCCAGCCTGTTGAAATCGATTTTTGTCAGGCTGTTTTGCTGCTGAAGATTAATCTCTCCGACATCGGTTTTATTAAGTTTTTTTTAAACTGCACTGGATATTTTAATAGCAGGAGTAAATTAAAAATCAACTTCTAAAGCCGTCAACACCGACAACGGGGACGGATTTCACGTACGGGACAGGTAAGGGAAAGCCGTTTATTTTACATATAAACGTGCTTCTTAGGATGCCTTTAATCAAAATTTTACGTTGCGAAAAGGTGACATAGGCCCCATACGAACCAGCAGTATTTTTCCTGCCGATATGGGGTTTAAATTCACCGCAACCGCAACGTTCCAAACGATCGCGTTCCACAAAATCCCACTCGCAAGATGATTTAAATGGCCATTAATTTACGGGAATTAAACACTAAATTCCTTCCATTTGGCCTATAAATTCATGACAATGAGATTTAAAAATCATGTTATATTGTGAATTCTTGTGTGAATGTTATTTGGACATTTAGGCTATTTAAAAATGTTAACCTTTTCTTAAGAAATTGAAAGATGTTTAGATCTAGTAATTGAATTTAGTAATTAGCTACAATTAGGTAACTAACTAATTATATGCTTTAATTTCAGGTCATCCAAGTAAGATCGTTTCAGAATGCTTCAATCTATAATAACTGAAAATCTCATTCAGTTCTCTTAATTTTTAAGAAAGTTATGGGCTTTTGACTGTCCTTGATCACAGCTTTTGAATGGAAAAGCAATAGGGAACAAGATGCTAATTTCCGAGTAAGAAAATGGCCATAACCTTTTTAATACTGAAGATATGAAAGTGAATTAGGTGTCAAATTAAATGTATTTTTATGCTTTATCACACAAAGGATGGTAGGTGTATGGAACAAGCTGCTTGGAGAGCTACTCGAGGCAGGGACTATCACAACGTTTAAGAAGCAATTAGACAGGTACATGGATAGGACATGTTTAGAGGGATATGGGCCAAACGCAGGCATGTTGGACGAGTGTAGGTGGGACATGTTGGTCCTGGTGGGCAAGTTGGGCTGAAGGGTCTGTTTCCACACTGTATGACTAAGACTCTATGACAAGATCCCCAGGTTACAAGTTGATCACACACTGGGCTGTCATTACAGCTATACCTGTATATTTGATCACTGATCTGCTGTAACAGCTCCATAATTGCACACTGATCACGTCCAGAGCTGCTGTTACAGCAATACTGGTTACACGTTGACCATACACTGAGATGCCATTACAGGTTCAGAAATTCAGCACTGCCTACCAAACTGCCTTTACAGCACTGCAGATTACACATGGGTCACACACTGAGATGCAGTTTCATCTCCACAGATTAAACATCCACCACATGCTAAGCTGTCTTTACACCTCCATGAATGACACATTGCGCTCATACTGTCGTTGAAACTCTACACATTGGCCATACACTGAGCTTTTGTTACAGGTCCAGAAATTATACATTAGTCAGACGTAGAGCAACTGCTACATCTCTGCAGATTACTCACTAACTACTGGCTAAACTGCCATTTTACTTCGGAGTCACGTGAGTGACTACGTGAAGAAGGGCCGTCCGTCTGCGTGCGCGTCATTACGTCTGAACGCAAGCGCACGACGGGCTGGCAGGCACTGTGTCCTCCAAGCCGTCGGGATGGGCAGGTAAGGAAAGTTGAACTACTTACCTGCGTTCTTTCGGGCTTGAAGCTTTTTTGTAGTTTCAGAACCCAGATGTCGAGGAGACGGCCCGCGGGGATGTCGGCTTCCGAAGACCGCAGCATTCCAAGTAGCGGGAGACGGTCTTGTTCCCGACATTAGCGCCGACAGCAGAATCGGCAGGAGACTTTGTGCGGGAGGAGGAGCTCCATGGTTGCCCTGCGGGACGTAATAACACCCGCAAGTCTAACAAACCCGTTGACTCAGATGAGTCCGGAGAAGAGGGATACCCTCCCTCAACGGAGAGCA
This sequence comes from Amblyraja radiata, assembly GCF_010909765.2. Lineage (NCBI taxonomy): Eukaryota > Metazoa > Chordata > Chondrichthyes > Rajiformes > Rajidae > Amblyraja > Amblyraja radiata. The sequence goes on from NC_045962.1 coordinate 37,546,162, forward strand.
TCTGAGGACGACTTCTCCCACATGGAGCAACTTATGGAGAAGTTGCTCCAACAATGATCTGCTCCGAAGGAGGGAGCAGTATCAGCACGGCCTACAGCAGTGCCGGTGCCGGGAGCCTCGCACATGGGGCAGCCCAATGTCTTCCCCATTGGAGGGGGAAGTACATATGGAAGAAACCACTCTGAATCAGAGTACAAAAGAAGAGGGGGGGAAACCTTCCCAGGGACAAGCAGAAGAAAGGAAGTAAGTAAGTTTTACTTAGATTGCACTGTTTAAGTCAACCAAAATGCTTTACATAAAAGGAATAATAAGCTTCCATACAAACAAACAGAAAATAAGTACTTCTGCAATCATCCAGGTTCCACTGGGTGCTTCCCTGGATGGAATCTAGCTCTTGACAGCCCGGGTATTATGGAGAACCCGCAGGCAGCAGCACCTGTTTTCAGGGCTGCACAAATGTCTCCTGCTCTGAGGAGAGGAGCATTCATGGTCCGTTTCAGTCTGACCCAAAGCTAGAACCTCATTTAGGTCCACTGGAAGGGCCATGTCAGCACAGGTATCCTCAGGGGCCTGCGGCAGCACCTGTTTTCAGGGCTGCCTACGAATCTCACTCTCAGTGGAGGGGAGTGTGAGTGATCAGTAGGTAACTGATCTCGAAATTAAAGTATGAACATACTGAAGCATCAGTAGGCGACAACACACCCCACACCTCCATAGGGGGTAAGCGGTTCACTGAATCCGGTGGTAGCTTGAAAGCTGGGCACGGAAATATGATCAGAGTCGTCTTTCAAGGCAGACTCAAAATAGTGGCCAGAATTGTCCTATAAGGCAGGTTCAGTATGATGAGGTTTTCAGACCAGACCCAAGCAGAGGTCAGGAGAAACATGGAATCCACACCCCCTACCAGTCCTACTCCCAATCAAGGAGAGAAAAGGAATCCGCATCAGGGGCCTTTGGGCTTACTACAAGACCACCGGTAGCCATGGAGGTAGGTGGGTCTGAGTTTACTGAAACAAGGGATTGTGGACCAGTTACATGTTGGTAATTTACTCTTGTGTTCTTGTTCAAAATGACAATAACATGAATTTTCAGAACTGGTTTTAAAAAACAGATAATAACATGTGATTATTTTTACTGCACAACATACATAGGTTCCAAGCAGACTTGGAACTTGGACTGGAGTTGTCTTCGAGGCAGGGCCAGTATTTTTGGGCAGGGTTGCCATTCAGGACATGTGACAGATGGAGGATGTCACTTCATCCAGGTTTAACTCATTTGTGCAGTATAGACTTTCAGAACAGTAATTTTTTGTTACGGTCTAACTACTGTTTTATAGGAGCTTCCTATAAAATGGTCACATGGCATGCATCGACCTCAAAGATGCATACTATTCGGTGTCTATTCACTAAGAACAGGAGATATTTGAAGTTTAACTGGATGGCATAGATCTGCCAAATGAGTTGACATCAGCTCCTAGACTATTGACAAAACTACGGAAACCAATTCTGGGTCTACAAAGGTCTCAGAACCACATAGTAATGGCATATTTGGACAATTTCATTTTGGAGTCACCAAGAATTGGAAGAAGCACCAGTCAAAGCAAACCAAAACCCTGTTTGATAGAATTGGTTACCTCATCCATCCAGTTAAATCAAAATTGACACCTACAAGGGTAATTGATTACCTAGAATTTACTATCAAAAACAGTAAATATGTTGGTGACTTTGCCTAGGGGCAAACAACTATATTAATCAAGCCTGCTATGACCTGATAATAATAATAATAATAATAATAACTTTATTTATAAAGCACTTTAAACAACTGCAGTTGCCACAAAGTGCTGTACATGAGAACTCATGAACAAAAAGCTATTACAAACAATTAAAAACCATTAAAAACCGTAAAACGAAGGACTATAAAAAACACACTAAAAATTAAAAGACATTAAAAGCACTAAAAACAGGAGCAATGCCTCAGCCAGTGTCGAAAGCCAAAGAATAAAAATGTGTTTTTAGGGAGGATTTGAAGATGGACAGTGAGGGGGCCTGTCTGATGTGCAGCGGCAAGGTGTTCCAGAGTGCCGGAGCAGCAACAGAAAAGGCTCTATCCCCTCTGAGCTTCCGCTTAGACCTTGGTACCTCAAGGAGCAGCTGATCAGCTGACCTGAGGCACCGGGCAGGAGCATATAGGTGGAGCAGCTCAGAGAGGTAAGGCAGGGCGAGCCCATTCAACGATTTAAAAACAAATAAAATAATTTTGAAATGAACTCGAAAGTGCACTGGGAGCCAGTGAAGGGAGGCCAAAATTGGCGTAATGTGCTCCCTCTTTCGAGTTCCGGTCAAAAGGCGAGCGGCAGCATTTTGAACAAGCTGGAGACGAGCCAATGAAGCTCGTGCGACTCCAGAGTAGAGTGCGTTACAGTAATCCAGCCTAGATGTAATAAAGGCATGGATTACTGTTTCAAAATGCTGCCGCTCGAGAATGGGCTTCACCTTTGCCAGCTTCCTTAGGTGAAAGAAGCTGGACTTAACCACCGCGCCTATTTGTTCATCTAGTTTAAAATCACCGTCCATCCTAAATCCCAGGTTCAAAACGGTTGGCTTTACAGACAATGCCAGTGGACCCAAGTCAACAAAGGGAGGTTCACGGCAACCATTGGGGCCAAACAAAATCACCTCTGTCTTCTCTTCATTAAGTCCCAGAAAGTTTAAGGCCATCCAGGACTTAATGTCCTCAAGACAAGACAGAAGTGATTTTAGAGAATAGTCGTCTTCTTTCCTGAGTGGCATATATAACTGGCTATCATCTGCATAAAAGTGAAAGGAGATGCCATGTCTTCTTAAAATTGAGCCCAGAGGAAGTAGGTATAAAGAGAAGAGCAGGGGCCCTAAAATTGAGCCCTGTGGAACCCCATATACCAAGGGAGTGGAGGAGGATTCAAAGCCAGCAAGGCTTACACGCATGGTTCTGTCTGCCAGATAGGACCTGAACCATCCCAGGGCACTGCCACAAATGCCCACTTGGTGCTGTAATCGGGAAATTAAAATTCCATGGTCCACTGTATCGAAGGCGGCAGATAGGTCCAGCAAGACAAGAACCACATAATTACCAGAGTCGTTTGCCAGGAGGATGTCGTTGAAGACCCTTAGCAGATAGTCAAATACTAGCCATCTATCAGGCAAACAGCGAGTGTAATTGGCAAATAGTAGCTGCATTTCCAGCAGTACGTACGGGCCTTTGCATTACCAGAATTTACAGCGAGCAAAGGAACGAACACTCAGATTCCATGCAGGCCAAATTGGCAAAACTATGGATTGCCAGCAGAGGCCATTGTTGAATAACTATGGTGGATAACGAACGTGAGAAAGCTCAAGGTAAATTTTGCTTGAGCACCATCGAGGGTTCTTCAGACCTATGCAAGCGGCTAAGGATGGGGAGCCACTAACACAGTCTAGAGCTGTGGGGGCAGATGGAATGAGCAGGAGTCTGTAATTCCCCAACACATGGAATCAATTACCCAGAATTGTTGGGGGCACAATTTGGACTCAAGGGTTTCTGTAGCAATATGCAACCGGTGCTTGTTCAAATTCAGATTGATAACACCACTGCCGTGGCACATATCCATTAACAAGGGTGGTGTAAAATCTGTATCTTACGACAGATTGTCGAACCTCATTTGGCACTGGTGTATCAAGAGGAATATTTGGGAAATCTACGAGGTAGATATAACACGGTGACAGATGCTGGATCACGAATGTTTAATAACAACACAGAATGGATGTTGAATCAGGCAGTATTTAACGAAATAACTACACGATTTGGCATACCAGATATTGTTCTGTTTGCATCTAGACTAAACCATCAGTTATCCAGATATGTGTCCTGCAAGCAGGATCCAGGAGCAAAGGCAGTGGATGCTTTCTCCCTCAATTGGGGAGGATTGTTTATGTATGCTTTCCGCAAATTTGTCTCACAAACCGATGCTTGACCAAAATCAAGCAAGACTAAGCCACAGGCATATTGGTAGTGCCAGATTGGCCTACTCAAGCCTGGTTCCCAACATTTTTGGGAACTATAGTCCAGCCAGTTATGGCTGTACCCAAGAGCAGGGACCTCCTAGTGAACCCAGTTACAGGGAGTAATCATCCACTACACGAACGTATTAACTTGTTGGTCTGCAGATTCTGAGGCCTTTTCAAAGCATAGGACTGTCCGAACAAATACAACACAGTTCGGATAACAGATGTCTTGGAGTTTCCTATCAACTCTGTACTATAACTATAAACAAAGTTATAGTGCAATCTATAGTGCCAGAGGTGCACTCTCCTCCTATCTGATGCTGGAAGCAGGGCACGGGTCGATAGGAACGCACCCCTTTACAACAAAATTCATGAAGGGAATTTACAATTAAATACCTCTAAGACCAAGGTACACGGACACATGGGATGTGAGCGTGGTACTAACCCTACTTTGACAGTGGGGACCGCCTGTAACTAACCCTGAAGGTGCTATGCTGACAAAGAGTCCAGACACTGCAAAAGCTACGGTTGGACCACATGACCACCAATATGAACAACATAACACTCGTAATCAGGAACCTGATAAAACATAGCAGGCCAGGAATGCCAGGGATGGAGATCCAGTTCTTGGCATATCCAGAGGACCTACGGTTGTGTGTGTGGTAACATACTAACACCACTATCTGAGAGTTACGGAGAACCTCAGAGGCTCAGAACAATCGGTCCTCATCAGCCATAAAAAAAAAAACAATTTTTAAAAAACCACACCAGAAGGTGTCAACTCAAACCATCTCCAGATGGTCAAAGGGGGTAATGGCGGTAACAGAGTGAACATTTATATGGTTAAATCTCACTCCACCAGGGCTGCATCTACGTCGGCAGCAAGAGCAATGGACGTGCCTCTTGACGACATCCTAGTGGCTGCAGGATGGACGAATGAAATACGGTCCACCGGTTTTATAACAAACCTATAACCGGACTGGGGGTGTTTGCACGTACCATTTTAAGTTCTGTCCCTTAGTTTACCCCCAAGGTTGGGAGGGGAAACTAGTTTTTTTTTAACTTTTCTTTCATTTAAAGCATCAGTGTCTTTACTTAACTACATAATGTCTGAATGCTTTAATGATTACACGCATCCATGGTCAATCCATTCAGTATGTGACGCTTGGATTCGTAACCGGCGTAAAATCACAGAGCTTTGAAATCTTCACGTAGTCACTCACGTGACTCCGAAGTAAAATAGTAAGATTAAACGAGAACTACCAGTTTGAAGTTTGATCTTGATTTTATGAGGAGTTACGATGAGCGATTACGTGCCCACCGCTCCCACCCTCATACTATCAAGGTCACATGTAAGTTCTAGTTTCTTCAATCTTACTATTCTCAGGTCTTCTTTTTATCTGTGATTTAACACCGCTGCTTTGAAGATTGACGCGCACGCAGACGGACGGCCCTTCTTCACGTAATCGCTCATCGTAACTCCTCATAAAATCAAGATCAAACTTCAAACTGGTAGTTCTCGTTTAATCTTACTATTATAACTCCACAAATTACCCAGTTACCTACTGTTACAGCTCTGCAGGTTACACATTGACCACATGCCAAGCTGCCATTAAAACACCCCATATTATAAACAGTCCACACACTGAGCTGCCATTACAGCCTGAGAAAATGCACATTCGTCACAAACCAAGCTGCCATTTTAGCTCCACAGTTTACATTCACCACTTGCTGACCTGTAATAGCAGCTCTATATATTATATATTGATGCAGTCAGTATCTTCCTTACCTTCCCATTTTTTGAAACTGCATCAACTTCAACCTCTCGTGCTCCTTCCACAAACTTAGTGATGACAACTGGATGGTCCTGCAGGAAACAAGAGAGATGTTTCTGTGTGAGGAACATTCATTTTTACTGTGCATTCCCACACAGGCAGCTGGTACCAGGAGTGCCTTGCTGATGGTGCCAAGTTGGAGTCCTGTTTAGTTCCAGCTGCTCAATAACACACTGCCTCGAGTCTCTCAGCCATGTACAAGCACAAAATGTGTGTGTTAGCAATCCCAAGTCTCAACTCAATAGACAATAGACAATAGGTGCAGGAGTAGGCCATTCGGCCCTTCGAGCCAGCACCGCCATTCAATGTGATCATGGCTGATCATCCCCAATCAGTACCCTGTTCCTGCCTTCTCCCCATATCCCCTGACTCTGCTATTTTAAAGAGCCCTATCTAGCTCTCTCTTGAAAGCATCCAGAGAACATGCCTCCACCGCCCTCCGAGGCAGAAAATTCCACAGAGAATTCCACTCGGGAAGAATATCTAGCCAAGCACAGTTCACAAGCAAGCCTCGGGAGAAAATGAATGGAAAGCCATGGCCACTGCCAGTGGCAATGCACACATCTCTTATGTGGTAGGTTGTGGGCTTGGATGGGACAGAATGGTGTTTGCCATTTTCCTTCCTGCATTCATAATACTCGCTCTGGATTCCACCAGTCCCAATATGTATCAATGCGATGAATGCCCGGTTTAGAAACCAAGATAAGGTCACTAACTGAGATTATTTATCTGCAAGATTTGAAGGGCCAAGGAAGGAGGATATCATCACCTGGTTGACCAGAATGCATCTGGTTTGCCCTCTTGAAAGTATATTCACCAAAAAACATTTATCTGGTAAATCTGTCTAGGTTTCAGAAGCACTTGGAACTACAAAATGGAAAATAAAGGATGGTGGGTGTATGGAACAGTGGGCCGACTGATCAACTGACCATTGAGTCACTGGCACAGCATGAGCCGCGGATCCATCACTGATCAGTTGATCAGTCGGCCCGCTAAGACTCAGCCGCACACCAGGAGTTCAGCTAAGAGGTTTTGACAATGCCCGTTCCTGCTGGTCGGAAAACTTCCTTTGTTTCACACAAGATTGTTGCGGAAAACCAGCCTCACACATTATTGCATTGGAGAGTGGCCTTGTGTCCATTCCCACCAAAAAAATGAAACACGAGTTCATCTGGGAGGAAGCAAGAGTTAGAAAAATCTATAAAACATGTCAAAAGCAAAAAGTAGTCTGAAAAAGGGTCTCTGACGTGGAAGAGGCCCAGGACAGAAAGTTTCCCTCTCCCCTAACTCTCATTCTGAAGAAGGATCTCGACCCAAAACATTACCCATTCCTTTTCTCCAGAGATGTTGCCTGACCCATTGTGTTACTCTAGCATGTTGTGCCTATCCTCAGGGTAAATCAGCATCTGCAGTTCCTTCCTACGCATTACCAGAACACTGTTTGGCTTAGAGGGTTTCAGCTATAGGGAGAGGTTGGATAGACTTGGATGTTGAGGAGAGACTTAATCGAAGTATATAAAATTATGAAAGACATCGATAGTCAGAACCATTTTGCCATGGTGGAAATATCCAACATTAGAGGGCAAAGCTACCAGGTGAGAGGGGAAAAGTTTAATGGAGATGTGGCGGGCAATCACCAAAGTCTGGCAAATGATAAGTGAACACAGGTGAGAGGGTGGGGGGTGATTGGCAGATGGCTGGACAAAGGCCACAGTTGAAAATACAAAGAAAAGGGGCATAGGCCAAACGCAGACAGGGTGGGACTAACGTGGGGCATGGTGGTCGTTGTGGGCAAGTTGGGCCGAAGGGCCTGTTTCCAAGCTGTATGACTCTATTATGATCTCATCTGTCTGGACATTATCCATATCCCTCTATTGCCTGCGCTTCCATGTGGCCATCTAAAAGCCTCTTAAAAGCCACTATTCTATCTGCCTCTGCCACCACTCCTGACAATGCATTCCAGGCCCCTACAACTCTGTATTAAAAAAAAAATTGCCTCCCACATCTTCATTAAACTTTTCCCCTCACCTTATAGCTTTGCCCTCTAATGTTGGATATTTGCACCATGGCAAAATGGTTCTGTCTACTCTATCGATGTCTTTCATAATGTTATATACCTATTAAGTCTCTCCTCAACCTCTGATGTTCCAGAGAAAACAATCCAAGTCTATCCAACCTCTCCCAGACTTTGTCCTGCCCCTACCTCCCTTCCAGCTCCCCCCACCCCCCCAGAGATGCTGCTTGACAAATACTCCAGCATTTTGTGTCTTGTTTTTTTTGTAAACCAGCATTTGCAGTTCCTTGTCTCTTGTATTGTAGGAGTAGACTTCTGTCAATGGGAAGTGAAGAGAGTGAACACTTCCACATATCAAAGTGCTTTCCATCACATTCTAGACAAAGAAAGCAAGGCTGCAGGTTGTTCTTGCTGACTAATAAGAGCACTGCAAAGAGTACAAACAAAACAGAGATACGAGGAGACGTAAAGAGCCAGACTGACAACAGGTACCTGAGAGACACGGGCCGCCTCTGCCAGAAATCTGTTCATCTCCTCAGCATCATGAGCCACATTCATTGCTGATCCACTGGAACAGATAAAATCATACCTTCATCAAGTGTCTACACATTAGCATTGCACTCAAAGGTCTTACATGCTGCACTTACAAGTTGCTCAGCATCACCACAAAGCATCTTTTTCCAAATCCCCAAATTTGGCACAAAGCCTCTAAACCCCAACCCCACCTATGATTTTGAATGGTCTATGATGACTGACAGTGTCCGCCACTCAATAACGAGGAGCACAGCTAGCCTTACGTACACATACCAGAAGGTACATCTCGAACTTAAAGGCAATATCTCAGATCCATTCAGAAGTTGTCCATAACAGCAACAAAGAACATAGAACAATATAACAGAGGACCAGGCCTTTTAGCCCATAGACATGCCGGATATCATGCCAAGTTATACTAATCTCTTCACAGTCTGCACACAATCCATATTCCTTGCATATCCATATGCCTAATTTAAAAGCCTGTTAAACTCCACTATCATATCTGCTTTCACCATTACCCAGGCAGCACATTTCAGGTACCCACCACTCTGTGTAAAAACTTGTCACACATCCGATCCTCTTTAAAAAATCTCCCTCTGATCTTAAAGCTATGCCCTCTAGTCCTTGATACTTCCACCCTGGGCTCTGACTTGCAGTATCTTATCCAAACCTTTATATACTTGCATCAGGTCACCTCTCAACCTCCAGCACTCCAGAGAATACAATCTAAGTTTGCCCAAACTTTCTTGTCGCTAATATCCTCTAATCCAGGCAGAATTCTGTTAAACCTCTTCTGCAAAGCCTCCACGTTCTTCCTGTAATGGAACGACCAGATTACACACAATACTACAAGAGTGGCCAAACCAACATCCTATCAATATGCACATGACTTACTGACTCTTATACTCAATGCCCAATCCACGACGGCAGCTTACAATACACCCTCTTTATTACTCCTTGCACTTATGTTGTCACTTTCAGGAAGCTATGGACTTGGATCCCAAGGTCCCTCTGTACATCAATATTGTTAGTAGTTTTGCCAATAACTTACATTCGACCTCCTAAAGTGCAATGCCTCAAACTTGCTCAGATAACACTCCATCTACCAATTCTCCAACCATATATGTAACTGATATAAATCCTGCTGTGTTGTTTGACAGTCTTCCTCACTATCTGCAACTCTATCAATTTTGGTGTCATCTGCAAATTTACAAACCAACCCATCTACATTTGTCCTAATATGCCTTGGACAGCATGGGCTGCTAAGGGACATGCTCCCATGCTGTATGACTCTATGGCTCCATGAGTTTATAAGTCATCACAAATAACAGATTATCCAGCACGGATCCCTGCGGAACACCACTGGTCACAGATCTCCAGGCAGAGAACAACCTTCCACCACAACCATCTGATTTCTATGGGTAAGCCAGTTCAGAATCTAAATGACCTAGTCACTTGTTTCCCATGCACCTTAATCTGGATCCTCAGCCTACCATTTTTAATTATCCTTTATTGTCATTCAGACCTTTTGGTCTGAACGAAATTGCGTGCCTTGCAGTCATACATATAATAAAATAACAAAAACACACAATAAACACAAATTTAACATCCACCACAGTGAGTTCACCAGGCACCTCCTCACTGTGATGGAAGGCAAAAGTCTTAAAGTCTGAGGACCATGAGGACTTGGTCGAATGTCATACTAAAATGAATGTAGCATATGGTCCCACCCTCATCAATCACCTTTGTCACTTCTTCAAAAAACTCAATCAAGTTAGTAAGACATTACCAGCCACATGTCCAGCCCCTAATTACCCCATTTTCTTCCCAATTGCAAGTAAATCCCATCCTGAAAAATCCTCTCCGATAGCTTACCTACCAATGAAGTGAGGCTCTCCGGCCTACTATTTACTTCCCTCCTTAAACAAATGAATGGCACTGGCTACTCTTTAGTTCTCTTGGACCTCGGCAATGGCTAGAGGATAAAAAAGATCTTAATTGAAACCTTGCACTCTCTTCTCTTGCCTCCCTCAATAACCTGGGATAAATTCCCCAAGGCTCTGGGGATTTATTGATCTAAATGCTTTTTAAGAATCCTTCACTAACTCTTTGATCACAAACTGCCCTAATATTAATATACCTCACAATTATCTAATTATTCTCCATGTCTTTCATCTTGATGAATACAGATGCCAAGTATGTATTTAGTAGCTTGCCTACATCCTTTGACACTGAGCATAAATTCCTTCCTTTACCCTTGAGCTTTCACCTTGCGACCTACATAGATACCATTAAATTATTCTTACATAGTGTAAGTCCTGAGTTTATCAGATCACACCTCAGATCCATGAGATGAAAAGTCAGATAAAGGAATGAATTTATGCTCAGAGTCAGAGGATGTAAGCGAGATACTAAACTAGTACGAGGCCGTGGGACGTGCAGATATAACGTTCCAACCACTATTTTTTGCACTTGCTCCAGTCAATGATAAGGATGATCTTGTCCAAAACCAGCTGTTCAGATCCTATAAGAGAAAGAGCAGGGATAATCTCCAATGAAACAAAAAGGCCTTCAGACTGTACAGCTGGCTGCTATGGGCACGCTATGACAGGCAGGATAATGCTCAACTCTAGCACTCATGCCACAACATGCCCACACTGAAATAAAACTAAAGTCATTTGGGGGAGCGTCCAATCTTCAGAAAAAGACACCCAGGAATGAGCCAAAAATACTGTGCAACAATCCCTGCAAAATCAGTTTTGCATACCAGAGTTTAGATGTTTGTTTTTATTAAATTAGGCTGATATTTCTCAGACGCCACGTGGAACCCCAAGCACAAACATAACAAATCCATACCTTAGGACATAAGATGGTCTCAGCAAACAGGGATATCCCACAGTGTCCGCAAATGCGAGTGCATCCTCCTAGTAGAGAGAAGACACCACATTAGTAAAAAGGTCATTTGCTCAGCACCAATTACTCTCACACTGAGTAGAGAGCATGGTTCACATCCCCAGTTTGACAAAAGGTACGTATAAATTTCATTGGAATACTAATCTGATCATAATATCGCTACTGAAACTATATCCAGAACCTTGTGCCTTTCTAGCACATCACCTTATTTTTCATTAGTGTTGGATGGCAACAAAGCCCAAGTATTTAACAAGACAAAAATGCTGGAGTGTCTCAGTGGGCTAGGCAGCATTTCTGGCGAACATGAATAGGTGATGATTCAGGTCAGAATCCATCCTCAGACTGATTATGGTGTGGTGGGTGAGGGAGAAAATGCTGGGTGAGAAATGGGGGGAGGATAAAGATGGCAAATGATAAGTGGATGCAGCTACGGGGTTTTGTTTTGATTGGCAGATGTTGGACAAAGGCTTGAGATGAAAAGACAAAAAGTGAGAGATAAGTATAGAAGAGATATGAACTGTGAAGCCAGAGGAATGAATATAGGAGAAATTGGACAGGGGAAAAAGAGAATTGGGTACGAATCCAGCACAGGGGAGAAAGAGGTAGCGGGTGGAGTTTGTTTGTAGTTACCTAAAATTGGAGAATTCAATGTTCATACCATTAGGTTAAAAGTTACCAAAGCAGATAATTGGGTGTTGTTCCTCCAGTTTGCATGTGCCTCACTTTGGAATTTGAGGAAGCCTAGTGGCAACGAGATTCGGGATTCGAGAACAGGGAACAGTGAAATAATAGATTTGCTAATGGGAGTAGTGAGATTGGGAATTCAGCTGCAAAGAGATTAGGAACAGATGAGCAATGAGTTAAATGATTCAGGAACAGAGGTGCAATGAGATTAGCGGATGAATGATAACAGCGGCACAATGTCTTAGATTGTTGAGATGCTGCCTCAAAGCATGGTTGGCCTGGGTTCAATCCTGATCTCAGGTGCTGTCTGTGTGGAATTTGCACATTTGCCCTGTGATTGAGTAGGTTTTGTCTGGGAACTGTGGCTTTCTCCCACATGGAATGGAATGCCAGAAGACGTAGTTTAGGCAGGTACAAAAACATTAAAAAGCACCTTGGACAGATACATGGATAGGAATGGTTCAGAGGGATACACACCTACTGCAGGCAAATGGGACAAGCTGAGATGGGGCATCTTTGTCAGCATGGACGGGTTGGGCTGAAGGCCCTGTTTCCATGCTGTATGACTATCCTAATGATGTGTGGATAGAGTAAATGACCTATAAATGATCCTTTGTGTAGATAAGTGGCAAAAAAAATTGAAGGGGAGTTGATGGCACATGGGAGAGAATGAGTTGCAGGATTGTTGAATGGTTGGCACTACTGTCCTGAGAGCTAGCATGCACCCATTGCATTCAATGGCCTGTGAATGGGTTGTTAATAGATTAGAGTATCAGGAATAGTAAGGGCATTTTCTCCAGAGCCTAACTAACTGTAGACCCAGCCCACATTCTTCATCACATTCTGCTACGATGACATAGAAACATAGAAAATAGGTGCAGGAGTAGGCCATTCGGCCCATTCAATATGATCATGGCTGATCATCCAACTCAGTATCCTGTACCTGCCTTCTCTACATACCCCCGATCCCTTTAGCCACAAGGGCCACATCTAACTCCCTCTTAAATAAAGCCAATGAACTGGCCTCAACTACCTTCTGTGGCAGAGAGTTCCAGAGATTCACCACTCTCTGTGTGAAAAATAGCAGTTAATTACCAGAGTCCTGGCAGCTGTCCATGGGGCCTGAGAAACCTGAAGTTCATCAAGTACTGCAGAGAAAATGGAGCGATCTTCAGCCCGGTCAATCTGCTTCGGGTTGGTGCCCAGGATGTTCACACCGTACTTGTACAAGGGGAGGGCTAAATTGTTTGGAATCTGGCCACCCACAGAAACAATGGATCCTTGGCAGCCCTGAGCGGATATAAATCACAATGCAATGACTCAACATAATCAGCAAGAACACAATAATCCGCGGCTCAAATCGTTACTGAAAACGTACACACAATTGCAGATGAGACAGGTAATTAGCGACAGGAAATCACGGGATGCTTCTTTAAGGCAGACATAATTCAGAGCAAATCAATCTGATCTGCTCCGAATGAGTTCAGAAGTTAGCCTTACTACCTTGATTGTGCGTTTGAGGAGGTGACAAAGGTGATCGATGAGTGTAGGATGGTGGATGTTGTCTACACGGATTTTAGTAAGGCAATTGATAATGTTCCCCATGGTAGGCTGATGCAGAAGATTAAGATACACGTGATTGACAGTGACATGGTTCAATGAATTGAGGACTAGCTAGCTGACTGGCAGAAAACAGGGGGTTGTGCTGGAAGAAATGGAAGGCTGGAGGTCCGTGACCAGTGGAATTTGCATATTTGTGCTGTTTGTGATACTCATCAATGACAAACAGAGATGGATTTGTTCATAAGTATACAGATGACCCAATGTTGCTAGGGTTGTAGAGAAAGGCTGTCAATGTATGCAGCAGGGTATAGATCAGCTACAGATATGGGCAGGAACATTGCAGACGGAGTTTAATCCGAGCAAGTGTGAGATGTGTCACTTTGGGAGGTCAAATGTAAGGGGAAAATATACAATTAATGACATGACCTTAACACCATCATTGTACAGAGGTATCTTGGAGTACATTCATAACTCCCTAAAAGTGGAAACACAAGTAGAGTGGTAAAGAAGGCATATGATATGTGTTCAAAAGGGAACTGCAGATGCTGGAATATCGAAGGTACACAAAATTGCTGGGGAAACTCAGCGGGTGCAGCAGCATCTATGGAGCGAAGGAAATAGGCGACGTTTCGGGCCGAAACCCTTCTTCAGACGATATGATATGTCTTGCTTTCATAAGTCGGAGCATTGTGTATAGGAGTCAGGAAATCATGATGCAGCTTTACAGGACTTTGTTTAGCCTGTATTTGGAGTATTGCATGCGATTCTCTTTGCCCCATTACAGGAAGGATTTAGAGGTTTTGGAAAGGATGCAGAGAAGGTTTGATGCATGGATTAAGGGTGTTAGCTACAGAGGTTGGACAGACTTAGGATAGGTTTCGCGGGAACTCTGGAGGTTTTGGGGAGACCTGATAAAGTATATAACATTATGAGAGACATAGATAGATAGACATTCAGAACCATTTTCCCAGGAAGGAGAAATTAAATACTAGAAGGCACAGTGGTGAGAGGGGCAAAAATTAAATGAGATCTCCTTTAGTGTGTGTTGGGAGCCTGGAACCCACTGGTTAAGGCAGATACCATAGTGGGATTTAAGAGACTTTTGGATAGGCATATAGATATGAAGGATGTGAAGCAATATGGATTATGTGCAGGTAGTTAAGAGATGGTCTTGGCAGAATGTTCAGCAAAGACATTGTGGTTCCAAATGAATCTGTTTGAGCTTTTCTGAAGACATGACCAAAAAGATTGATGAGGTCAAAGCTGTATATGTTGAATGCATGGATTTCAGCAAAGCATTCAACAAGGTTCCATATGGTAGGCTGCTCCGTAAGGTTAGATTGCATAGGATCTAAGGAGAGATAGCTGAATGGATAGAAAATTGGCTTCATGGAAGGAAGTCAAGGGTGATGATGGAAAGTTCCTTCTCGGACTGGAGGCCTGTGACTAGTGGTGTGCCTAAAGGTTCGGTGCTGGGCCCATTAATGTTTGTCATCTATATCAGTGATTTGGATGAGAATGTACATGGCAAAATTTGCAAGTTTGCAGATGATACAAAATAGGGTGGTATTGCAGATAGTGAAGATGGTTATCAAAAATTGCAGCAGGATCTTGATTGGTTGGCCATGTGGGCTGAGGAGTGGTTGATAGGATTTAATACAGAGTTATGAGGTGTTACATTTTGGAAAGTCTAACATGGGCAGGATCTACACAGTGGATGGTATGGCTCATGGAAGTGTTGTAGAAGAGGGATATAGGAGTGCAGGTACATAGTTACTTGAAGGTGGCATCACAGGTTGATGGTGTGGTCAAAACGCATTTTGGCATATTGGCCTTATCAGTCAGAGTATTGAGTATAGAAGTTGGGTGGTCATGTTGCAGTTATGTAAGATGTTGGTGAGGCTGCATTTAGAGTATTGTGTTCAGTTCTGGGCACCATGTTATAGGAAAGATTTTGTTATGTTGGAAAGGGTACACAGAAGACTTACAAGGATGTTGCCAGGACACAACGGTCTGAACTATAGGGAGAGACAGAGCAGGCTGGGATTCTATTCTGTGGAGTGCAGGATAAGGGATGATCTTGTAGAGGTATATAAAATCATGAGTGGAATAGATCGGGTGAACGCGGAGAGTCTCGTGCCCAGAGTAGGTGGATTAAGAACCAGAGGGCATAGGTTTAAGGTGAATGGGGAAGGATTTTATAGGAATCTGAGGGGTAACTTTTTCATGCAAAGCGTGTTGGGTGTATGGAACAAGCTGCCGGAGGAGGTAGTTGAGGCAGGGACTATTGCAACTTATAAGAAACAATTAGACGGGTACATGGATAGGACAGGTTTAAAAGGATATAGGCCAAATGCAGGCAAGTTGGGCTGAAGGGCCAGTTTCCACATTGTATGACTCGTTGACTATGACTCTATAAAAAGACTATTCTTGTGCTGTACTGTTCTATGTTCTATGAATTAGTGGTACACTACTAGTGTAGGCAGGACTGTCTCTGTATTATACTAGGGCACTGTTTACCCAGATCTGTCAGCACATAGCGCTGGGATACAGCACTGGAAGAGACCAGACTATCACAGAGAAGGGGGACAAGAGGTCGGAAGAACAAAGGGGATATTGTTGATGGGTTGAGACCAAAAGACAATTAAGGCAGTTAGATTTAGATGATGTTGCTTTGCCTGTGTTATGTGTTGCTAACAGCAGAGCGGTGGGATATGACCAACTAGCCAGACCAACCAACGAAAAGAGATAGAAAAGCTGACCCAACAATTGCAGAAATGCCCAATACAGAGAGAAGAGCGATTTGCCTATATTGGAGAATCTGACATTGTGTGTGGATGATGAGGTATCGGTCCAGAGAAGATGAAGTGTTGTTCCTCAAGCTAATGTTGGAACTGTTTGAGACTGTGTAGAACACCTGCAGCAACAAGAGCCTCATGGGGCAACACTGTGAAAGAAAAGTTACTGTCCCACCTCCTGTTCGTAAATGTCCAGGATCCTTTCCAGTGAGAGCTCCTCAAAGTAGAGCCGGTCGCACTCATCAAAATCTGTGCTGACAGTCTCGGGATTGTGGTTTACAACCACCGTCTTCTTTCCAAGGTGCCGTAGGGTTCGGATACTGGAAACGGCGCACCAGTCAAATTCCACACTGCTACCTGCAGATAAAAAACACTGATCTATTGTGGCAAATACTGGAGTCTGTGCATACAGCGGCATCACAAATCAGGAAATTATAGTCAAGAACCTGGGGTGAAGATGCCATCTCTAAAATAATACACTCAATTCAGCTGTCCGTTTGACCGTTATCAGCAGCAATAAGAAATAGTAAAGCTTTTACAAGCCATGTTAACTAAATACTTAATCTGCAACAAAATACCCTACATAGACTTCAGCTAATGAGCCTGAAGAAGGGTTTCGGCCCGAAACGTTGCCTATTTCCTTCGCTCCACAGATGCTGCTGCACTGAGTTTCTGAAGCTGAGTTTCTCCAGCACTTTTGTCTACCATAGACTTCAGCTAGTTTACCCAGAACATCCTGTTACTTGTGTTAAAGGGAAGAGATCAACCAACTATTGCTGAAAACTTGCTGAGATAAATGAGGTAAAACAGAAATCCTTATCACAGAGGCATGAAGATGCAAAGGCCAAGAAGGAGGAACAAGAGCAGTCTTCAGTGGGATGTGATGAGGGAATGATGTCCACAGGGGAGATGGTGGTGGGGGGAGAGGAGTCCTCGGTGGAGCAGGTGGATGGGGTGACGTCATCACGAGGGGTAGGAGAGTGATGCAACATTAGTGTAAATAATAGTCGTTGATCAGTGCAGACTCAATGAGAAGGGGCTGCTTCTGTACTTTATTTCTGTATGGCTATACATTGCTGAAACTGAGGCAGATAGTTCAGATGCATAGAGAGTGTGTATGTGACGGAGGGGGGGGGGGGGGGATTGCTTAAGGCAGCTGATAAGAACAATGCCAAAACCACTAGGGCTGCCAATAAAGTACTACCCAAAAAGAGAACATCATCATTGGCCAGCTAGACAACCTCAGGCTCATCCAGGAGAGTGAGCAAGTCATAGATAGGAGTGACAGAGAGGTGGTCACACCTAAGTGCAGGCAGAGAATAGACAGGTGATCACTTGGAATGGGAGTAGGCAGAGAGTTCTGCAATCTGCTGTGGCCATTCCACTGCAAAATACGTACACACTTTTAGGTACCAGTTGAGGAGGATGACTGTTCAGGGGAGAACAGCAGCAGCCAGGTATGTGGCACTGGGCCAGGCTCTGAGGCACAGCAGGCTAGGGTGAAGTCAGAGAGATTGATAGTGATAGGAGATTCGTTAGTTAGGAGGACAGACAGGAGATTCTGGATGGTGATGGTGGAGGCAGATATGATAGTGGCGTTTATGAGGCTGTTAAATAGGCACATGGAAGTGTAAGGAATAGAGGGATATTGATCATGTACTGGCAGATTAAATCAGTTCACTTGGCTTTTTGTTTGGCACAAACATTTTGGTCTGTTCTATGTTCTGAGATAGTTTGTTAATCCTTCATATTTATTTTTGATAAAACCTGAAATCATCTGTTCGCGGTATAAATAAAAAAGACACCAAGTGCTGGTGTAACTCAGCAGGTCAGGCAGCATCCCAGGAGAACGTGGATAAGTGACGTTTCGGGTTCGGACCCTTCGTCAGACTGTTCCTAGGTATGTTCCATAACATACTCTTCCAAGAAGCAATACCCGATGCACTCCACATATTATTTTTCTACATTACCTTTGCCAGTTGGGCTCATCCAATCCCTATGTAGAAAAGTAGGACAAGAGAATGAAAGTTGAGGCAGGGACTGACAAGAATGGATGAAAAAATATAGGTGATCCAAAACTGAATGGTTTACAAGTTAATGAGAAGCTAGGGCTTGGGAGCATTGGTCAT
Organism: Amblyraja radiata; assembly: GCF_010909765.2. NCBI lineage: Eukaryota > Metazoa > Chordata > Chondrichthyes > Rajiformes > Rajidae > Amblyraja > Amblyraja radiata. The sequence goes on from NC_045962.1 coordinate 37,564,651, forward strand.
CATAACCATTAAGATGATATTGGTAAGGGATTACTAGGAGATGGACTGCCAAGACAAAGGATCCCAAGCAAAATTGTCGAATTTCCTCCATAGATGCGGCCTGACCCGATAACTTCCTCCAGTTGCTCTCACTTTCATTTCTGGAGGTAATTATGGGAATAGAAGGCACTGCTATTATGGATTCCAAGCAACCACAACACTGCACAACTGGAGAGGTGCCAGTCGTGGAGTAAGTGCTTGAGCATATTATTGGGTGCACTGAGCTTAAAACAGTTATGAGTAGAGGGGATACAAAAATGCTGGAGAAACTCAGCGGGTGCAGCAGCATCTATGGAGCGAAGGAAATAGGTGACATTTCGGGCCAAAACCCTTCTTCAGACTGATGGGGGGGTGGGGGGGGGGAGAAGGAAGGAAAAAGGGAGGAGGAGGAGCCCGAGGGCGGAGGGATGTTGCATTGTCACCTTCATGTCATTTGTGAAGTGGTTATTAAGCTGCTTCACTGTTGTGATAAGGGGAGAAACATGAGGGGGATCAGGTCAAGTATGGAGCTGTGAGAATGGCAATGAAACTGTTTGAGTTACCAATATGGTATGGTCCACAGCCCAGCACCATTATTCCATGGTCGTTAAAATCCAAGTCATGCTCCTGAAAGAGAAATAGAGTTCAGCCATTTTTGGTCACAAGTTTAGAGAAACTCCACAAATAAAAACCAAGAGAGTCTCCATGATACTCACCAGTCCGTGGTAAGTGGAATAGAGGTAATTGGTGACAGCTGGGTACTCTGCAGCTAGTGTGTCAATCTAGTAAAGGGGAGAGGAACATGGAGTGAATAAACCAGAAATGGGCAGTCATGTACCAACATGCTTTCGGAATCGGTCTAAGTTCTTCTTGCGTTTAAGGCAGTAGAAGTCTGCAGCAGGGTGATGCCATCCGGTTCGACATCCGTAGGTGCCCGCCCTAAAAAGGGCGCATGATCCGGGTTGGCGCCAGAGGTTGCATTTCTGTTGCTATCTCTGTTTGTTGTCGTTCGCCTGACTGAGGTCAGTTGACAGGGCTCACCACGGGGAGGTCGACAACAAGTTGAGTGCCTCCATCACTTAGCCACAAGATGCTGATCACTGTGTGAAGCTTATTCCAACCCTTCACCAGTTTTAGTACATTGGCAAGCATGAAACTGCCAAACATCACATCCTTTCAAAACTGAAAAAAACCCATATACCAGTAATTCCTCATCATTCAAACTTTGGTCTCACATTGTCTTCCTCCATTAATACTATCATTAGTAATAGTAATATTCTACCCAAATCTTCTGCAAACGAGCCCATCTGTCCCAGGTGGAACTGCACTCTAGTTTCACCTGAAAATAGCTACCCTGACCACCAAAGTAAAACCTCCCACATTCAAGCCCATCAAGCAGCATCATCAATAATTGCTAGTGGAGATGCCATGAATGCTCAAATCTGCACAATCATTTACAATATTGTGTGCTGATCTCCTCCCCCAATATCAACCCATTAATTGGGTGGAAATACACAAGGTGTGGTCAGGTCGGGATGATGAACAATTCTGGCAGTGGCAGGAGCACTAGACTCACCGGGTTTTAGCATCTGACTATCCAGTTTATCACGCTGAAAAATCTCAGTTCTTCCCATATCAGTGCCACGAGAAGCAACAACCAATACAGCAGTGGATGTTGTGTCTTAGTAGATGTGCCTATCCGTGACAGGTGGTTACTGTGTCTGATGAGAATGGGCTAACAGCAAGACAAGTAGAATCAGCAAAGGGAAAATCAAGGACATAGATAGTAGTAAGATTAGGGAGGGGTATGATGATATTCCACGCCATATCGATATTAAGAACGAGAATATACTGGGAGCTTTGAAAAACATTAAGGTGGATAAGTCCTTGGGGCCGGAGCTATCTCAGGAGATACGTGTCCTTGACAAACAAACGTTATCCTCTTTTATCATAGGCACAGTAGACTGGAGAATAGAAAATGGTGTTCCTTTATTCGAAAAAAAGCAATAGAGACCAACCAGGAAATTATAGACCAGTGCACCTTACATCAGTGGAAGGAAAATTAATGGAGAAGATAATTTGAAACAGGATTTACTCACATTTGGTAAATCATAGACTTGCTAAGAATAGCCAGCATAGTGGTACTCAGAGCTCGCGTGGATTTTGAAGAAACAGCAGCAAAGAGAAGCAGGAAAAAGCAGTGTCTGGCTCTAGCCCGAGTGGGAGGAGAGTTAGAAGTGAGTCAGAGGGGGGGAAAACAGTTTAAAACTTGGTTTTGGTTTGTAAATTGGTAAATTAGGCAATTTATCAGTCAATATAAGCAAGACGACTCTTAGGGAGCGGCAGTGAGGGAAGTGCCTTGTGAGTAAAGTGCGAGTCTTTGGCTTGAGAGTCTTCGGCGAGGAGAGGAGGCTACGCATAAAGCTCGAGAGGACGGAAAGTGGTGAACACATGTCGGGGAAGATGAGACAGTGTGAGGCTTGCAGAATGTGGGAGCCCAGGGACACAGACTACAAGGGGACCGACATTCTGGCAGGCAGGTTTGCTAGGGCTACACGTGTGGGTTTAAACTAAATAGTGGGGGGGAGGGATTGACAAATTGGTAGTATAAAGATGGAGCTGAAGGGGAAGAGACTACAGGAAAAATTACAAAAGATTCTCGAAATAATGGGAAGGAAAGCTCGGGAATGGACAACAGCGTAAGGTCCGGGCCAATTGCGAGCGGTGCGAGGGGGGAAGTGAATACGGAGGTTGAAGTGCTCTATATGAATACGCGAAGTGTAAGGAATAAAGTGGACGAGCTTGAGGCTCAGTTAGAAACTGGCAAGTATGATGTTGTGGGAATTACTGAGACATGGCTGCAAGAGGGCCAGGGCTGGGAACTGAATATTCAAGGGTATACCTCCTATCGAAAAGACAGACAGGTGGGCAGAGGGGGTGGGGTTGCCCTGTTGGTGAGGAATGAAATTCAGTCCCTTGCAAGGGGTGACATTGAAACAGGAGATGTGGAGTCAGTATGGATAGAACTAAGGAATTGTAAAGGTAAAAATACCCTAATTGGACTAATCTACAGGCCCCCAAACAGTAGCCTGGACATAGGGTGCAAGTTGAATCGGGAGTTAAAATTGGCATGTAGTAAAAGTAATGCTACTGTTGTTATGGAAGATTTCAACATGCAGGTAGACTGGGAAAATCAGGTTGGTACTGGACCCCAAGAAAGGGACTTTGTAGAGTGCATTTGTGATGGATTCTTAGAACAGCTTGTATTGGAGCCTACCAGGGAGAAGGCAATTCTAGATTTAGTGTTATGTAATGAACCGGGTTTGATAAAGGACCTCGAGGTTAATGAGCCATTAGGAGGCAGTGACCATAACATGGTCAGGTTTAATCTACAATTGGAGAGGGAGAAGGGTAGATCAGAGGTGTCAGTGTTGCAGTTGAATAAAGGGGACTATGGGGCCATGAGGGAGGAGCTGGCCAAAGTTGACTGGAAAGGTACACTAGCAGGGATGACAGTGGAACAAAAATGGCAAGTATTTCTAGGAATAATACAGAAGGTGCAGGATCAGTTCATTCCCAGGAGGAAGAAAGATTCCAAGGGGAGAAAGGGACGACCATGGCTGACAAGGGACGTCGGGGACAGTGTAAAAATAAAAGCGAAGAAGTACAACGTAGCAAAGATGAGCGGGAAGCAAGAGGATTGGGTAATGTTTAAAGAACAACAGAAGATAACTAAAAAGACAATACGGGAAGAAAAGATGAGGTACGAAGGTAAGTTAGCCAAGAATATAAAGCAGGATAGGAAAAGCTTCTTTAGGTATATGAAGAGGGAAAAAATCAGTTAAGACCAAAGTTGAACCTTTGAAGACTGAAAAAGGTGAATTTATTATGGGGAACAAGGAAATGGCAGATGAGTTGAACAGGTACTTTGGATCTGTCTTCACTAAGGAGGACACAAACAATCTTCCTGATATAGTAGCGGCCAGAGGATCTGGGGTGATGGAGGAACTGAAGGAAATCCACATTAGGCAGGAAATGGTGTTGGGTAGACTGATGGGACTGACGGCTGATAAATCCCCAGGGCCTGATGGTCTGCATCCCAGGGTACTTAAGGAAGTGGCTCTAGAAATCGTGGGTGCATTGGTGATAATTTTCCAATCTTCTATGGACTCAGGATCAGTTCCTGTGGATTGGAGGGTAGCTAATGTTATCCCACTTTTTAAGAAAGGCGGGAGAGAGAAAACACGGAATTATAGACCAGTTAGCCTGACATCGGTGGTGGGGAAGATGCTGGAGTCAATTATAAAAGTTAAGATAGCCGAACATTTGGATAGCAGTAACAGGATCGGTCCGAGTCAGCATGGATTTACGAAGGGGAAATCATGGTTGACTAATCTTCTGGAAAATTTTTTGAAGATGTAACTAGGAAAATGGACAAGGGAGAGCCAGTAGATGTAGTGTACCTGGACTTTCAGAAAGCATTTGATAAAGTCCCACATAGGAGATTAGTGGGCAAAATTAGGGCACATGGTATTGAGGGTAGAGTGCTGACATGGATAGAGAAGTGGTTGGCAGACAGGAAACAAAGAGTAGGGATTAACGGGTTCCTTTCAGAATGGCAGGCAGTGACTAGTGGGGCACCACAAGGCTCAGTGCTGGGACTGCAGATATCTACAATATACATCAATGATTTAGATGAAGGGATTCAAAGTAACATTAGCAAATTTGCAGATGACACAAAGCTGGGTGGCAGTGTGAACTGTGATGAGGATGCTATGAGAATGCAGGGTGACATGGACAGGTTGGGGGAGTGGGTGGATGCATGGCAGATGAAGTTTAATGCGGATAAATGTGAGGTTATCCACTTTGGTAGCAAAAACAGGAAGGCAGATTACTATCTAAATGGCGTCAAGTTGGGAAAAGAGGAAGTACAACGGGATCTGGGGGTCCTTGTACATCAGTCTATGAAAATAAGCATGCAGGTACAGCAGGCAGTGAAGAAAGCAAATGGCATGTTGGCCTTTATAACAAGAGGAATCGAATATGGGAGCAAAGAGGTTCTTCTGCAGTTTTACAGAGCCCTAGTGAGACCACACCTGGAGTATTGTGTGCAGTTTTGGTCCCCTCATTTGAGGAAGGACATTCAAGCTTTTGAGGGAGTGCAGCGTAGGTTTACAAGGTTAATTCCCAGGATGGCGGGACTTTCATATGCTGAGAGAATGGAGTAGCTGGGCTTGTACACTCTGGAGTTTAGAAGGATGAGAGGTGATCTCATTGAAATATATAAGTTGTTAAGGGTTTGGACACGCTAGAGGCAGGAAACATGTTCCCGATGTTGGGGGAGTCCAGAACCAGGGGCCATAGTTTAAGAATAAGGAGTAAGCCATTTAGAACAGAGACGAGGAAACACTTTTCTCACAGAGAGTGGTGAGTCTGTGGAATTCTCTGCCTCAGAGGGCGGTGGAGGCAGGTTTTCTGAATGCTTTCAAGAGAGAGCTAGATAGGGCTCTTAAAAATAGCGGAGTCAGGGGATATGGGGAGAAGGCAGGAACGGGGTACTGATTGGGGATGATCAGCCATGATCACATTGAATGGCTGTGCTGGCTCGAAGGGCCGAATGGCCTACTCCTGCACCTATTGTCTATTGACGTTGCAGGGCAGGACATCTCACAAATATGATTGAGTGTTTTGAGGAAGTGACAAAGATCTTTAATGAGGGGAGGCAGTGGAAGTTGTTAACATGGATTTTAATAAAGTAGCACTGTGGCACAGCTGGTAGAGGTGCTGCCTCATGGCGTCAGAGACCCGCATTCACTCCTGACCTTGGGTGCTGTCTGTGTGGAGTTTGCATGTTCTCCCTGTGACCATATAGGATTTTCTCCAGGTGCTCCGGTTTCATCCCACATCCCAAAGACATGGGGGTTTGTAGGTTAATTGGCTTAGGTAACATTGCCCCAAATGTATAGGGAAAGCGGGCTAATATAGAACTAGTATGAATGGGTTGGCATGGATTGGATGGGCCAAAGGCCCAATTTCCATGCTATTTCTTCCAATTCATTTGACAAGGTTTGTCATGGTAGGCTGAACCAAAAAATTAAGGTGTATGGTATCCATGGCGAGTTGGTTTGATCAAGGATGACAGATGGTGCACAAGCATTAGTGCTGGAACCTGTGATATTTGTAATATATATCAGTGATTTGGATGAAAATCTAGACATTAGTAAGTTTTGTGTAATCGGAAAGATTATCAAAGAAAACAGTGGGATACAAATCAGTCGCAACTTTGGATCGAATAATGGTAGATGGAAGTTTAATCTGGACATATATGAAATGTTGGATTTTGAGCATTCATGTACAGAGAAATCTTGGGATAAAAGTACATGGCTCCCTGAAAGTGGCATACAAGTGGATAAAATGTTGAAGAATGTGTACGGCATTCTTGCCTTCACTGGTCAGAAACTGAGTGAAAGCATTTAAAATCCTGAATATGCAGGTCAGAACAGTGATGTGCAAGGGTCTTGGCAGTTTGTGGGATGGAAGAAGCAAAGAAATAGGGTGGAGTAAATCCATGGTGTGAACTAAAAGTTAAAAGGTGATAAACTGGGAGTCAGGACCATATGTGAAGGACTCCTCCATTGGGCTCCACACATTACCACTTGTGGGTTCGGCTGGCTGGAGTGCATTGAAACCAGAGCCTTCTACCTCATTATTACAGCAATGTTGAAAACAATACTCTACAGTGAAAGATACAGCTCTGCTGCAGCAGACAATGTCGGGTCACTGACCTGCTTAATCTGTGGTTTGATGTTCCTCTTTATCCTCAGTTTCCTCGCATCTAGTTCACTTAGGCCAATGCAGTCCCCAATCTGGCGGTCTGAAAACCCATCTTGTTTTGCCTTTAAGAGCAGTGCATCAGTGATGGTTTCACTGGTGGGAGAGAGACACCACAGTGGTTGCATCATGCTAGGTCAAGCCAAGTCAACTTTATTCGTCACATACACATACAAGATGTACAGTGAAATGAAAGTGGCAATGCTTGCGGGATTGTACAAAACAACAGAACAGAAGGCCTACCTGGAGGAGGTCTATCATTAACTCCTAAACCACACACACTATGTTGATGAAACCTTCCATCACCATGCCTGTGTTATTAGGCAGAGTGGGAATGTAGTTTACTCCAATATACTTCTAGTTCAATTAAAAACAAAAGTTTTATAGTGACATTTCAATTAATGGTAAGATTCAGCCAAGAGAGTCTGCCAAGAGAACCAGGTGAGTTCAAGGGAATGCAACCAGGAGAGCGTGGGCCAAGAGAAGTCAAGCGTCAAGAGTGTTTTATTGTGATATGTCCCAAAACCGAACAATGAAATTTTTACCTGCAGCAACACAACAGATATGAAAACATAGTACTCATAAACTCCAACCAAAAATAGCTTAATACATAAAAGCAAACAATGATAGTGCAAAGACAAAACAAGTGCCCCCAAGTCTATGGAGAGAGAGGAAGTGCAGGTGTTACTTGAAGTTAGAGAAAACAATACTCATACTACTGGGTTATAAGCTGCCCAAGCAAAATATGAGATGCTGTTCCTCCAATTTGCAGTTAGCCTCACTCTGACAATGGAGGAGGCCTTGGACAGAAAGGGCGTTAAAGTGGATAGGAAAGGGAATATTAAAGTGTTTGGCAACTGAGAGATCAGGTAGTTCCAGGCAGACTGAGCAAAGGTGTTCAGCGAAAAGATCGCCCTGTCTACGTTTGGTCCTGCTCATGTATAAGAATCCACATTTTGAACAACGGAAAGAGTAGATGAGTTTGGAGGTGTAAGTGAGCCTCTGCCTAACCTGGAAAGACTGTCGGGGTCCCTGGACAGAGTCAAGGGAGGAGATATAGGGACAGGTGTTGCATCTCCTGCGGTTGCAGGGGAAGGTACCTAGGGAGGGGGTGGTTTGGGTGGGAAGGGATGGGTTAACCAGGGAGTGGTCTCTGTGGAAGGCAGAAAGGGGTGGAATTGGGAAGATGTGACTAGTTATAATCTTCCGACACTGTCGCCACCTTCAATGGGATCCCACCATGAGTCCTAAAGAGTGGTAGGTTTGTGGAACAAGCTGTCAGAGGAGGTAGTCAAGGCAGATGCTATCACAACGTTTAAAAAATTGGACAGGTATATGGTAGGATAGGTTTAGAAACATAGAAACATAGAAAATAGGTGCAGGAGTAGGCCATTCGGCCCTTCGAGCCTGCACCGCCATTCAATATGATCATGGCTGATCATCCAACTCAGTATCCTGCACCTGCCTTCTCTCCATACCCCCTGATCCCTTTAGCCACAAGGGCCACATCTAACTCCCTCTTAAATATAGCCAATGAACTGGCCTCAACTACATTCTGTGGCAGAGAATTCCAGAGATTCACCACTCTCTGTGTAAAAAATGTTTTTCTCATCTCAGTCCTAAAAGATTTCCCCTTTATCCTTAAACTGTGACCCCTTGTTCTGGACTTCCCCAACATCGGGAACAATCTTCCTGCATCTAGCCTGTCCAACCCCTTAAGAATTTTGTAAGTTTCTATAAGATCCCCCCTCAATCTTAGAAGGATAGGGTCCAAACGCAGGCAAGTGGGACTAGTGTTGTTGGAACATATTGGTCAGGGTGGGCAAGTTGAGCTGAAGGGCTTGTTTTCACGCTGTATGACTGTGGTCCAATGCCGAGTGGAGTGCCAGTTAGATCGCATCCTTTGTTGACTTGGTGTGGCAGTAGGCAAATTGTAGTGGGTCCAGGTTCTTGTTGGAATAGGAGTTATATGCACCTAACCTCTCAAAGCACTTCGTCACCACAGTCATTGAGGCACCTCAGCCTTCAGTAATGAGAGGTTGAAGACGTCCGCAAATATTTCAGCCAATGGGTATGCACAGGTTTTATGAACCCGACCAGGTTTACCATCAGGTTCAGATGCTTTCGAAGGATTCACCCTCCTGACATTGACCTTTGTGACTGAGATTGTAATACCACACTATTAATACCATGCTATGGAGGCCCGGCAAGGCACATCAGTGTTCTCTCATTCAAAGCTTCCGTAGAATGTATTGAGCTCGTCTGGGAGTGATGCTTCGCTGTTACATTAGCTGCCCCCTGACTTTGCCTTGTAGGAAGTGATGGCATGCAAGCCCTGCTACAGCTGCTCAATGGCAGCCTCATCCTCCAGTTTAGAGCGAAAGTCCCTTTTAGCCTTTCCGAAGAGTGCAAGAAAGCACAGCCAAGTTCAGGGGAGATTATCAAATGCCCGAGAAAAAAAGTTTAAAGTAGATATGCAAGGCTATTCTTTTCTTTGACACAGAGAGTGGTCAGTGCCTCAAACGAGCTGCGGGGACTTGGTAGAAGCAGATACAATAGCAACGTTTGAGTTGTATTTAGACAGGCGCATGTACAGGCAAGGAATAGTGGAATACAGACTTTGTGCAAGAGATGGGGATTAGTGTAATTGACATTTTGTCGGCACTGACACGGTGGGATAAAACTTCTATTACTGTGCTGCACTTTATTATGCTTTCAATGTTTCTATGTTAATACAGAAATTTCTAGAAGTACTCAGCACGCCAAGCAGCATGTGTGAGAGAAACAATGTCAATGTCTGATGCGAGGCATCAACATGAAACAATAACTCTGTTTTTCTTTCCACAGAAACTGCCTAACTTCCTGATCATTTCCAGCATTTTGCGTTTAAACTTCATATTTGCAGCCTCTGCATTTATACTTTACAATGGAAATATTTAATTTATAAATGATGACACAATTAATCCACAAAAGCAAACTCAATGCTAGTATTTCAAGAGGGCTTGATAACAAAAACAGGGATGTAATTTTGAGACTCTATATGGAGCTAGTCAGGCCATATTTGGAATATTGTGAGCAATTTTGGACACCATATCTAAGGAAGAATGTGCTGGCTCTGGAGAGGGTCCAGAGGAGGTTTACAAGAATTATCCCAGGAAAGAGTAGGTTAACCTATGATGACCGTTTGTCGGCACTGGGCCTGTACACACTGGAGTTTGGAAGAATGAGAGGGGACCTAATTGAAACATACAGAATAGTGAAAGGCTTGGATAGAGTGAATGTGGTGAGGATGTTTCCATTAGTGGGAGAGTCTAGAACTAGAGGCTATAGCCTCAGAATTAAAGGACTTTCTTTTAGGAAGGAGACGAGGATAAATGTATTTAGTCAGAGGGTGATGAATCTGTGGTATTCTTTGACACAGAAGGCTGTGGAGGCAAAGTCAATGGATATTTTTAAAGCAGAGATAGATAAATTCTTGATTAGCACAGGTTATGGGGAGGGCAGGAAAATGGGGATAGGAGGGAGAGATAGATCAGCCATGATTGAATGGCGAAGTAGATTTGATGGGCCGAATGGCCTAATTCTACTCCTATTCCATATGACCTTAAAATAAGAGATGGTATTCACAGAACATTCATTTACGATTACCAAAAGCAATTAGTTACGTCTGAATTCCTGGATTAGAAGCCGCAAAAACGTTTAATTTCAAGTGAAAGAAAGTAAATATAGAAATAGGCAAAGTAAGAAGAGGAAGTGAAAACTATTTTGCAAACTTGCCATATGTGAAATAGTATACGTTAACTTTCTATTCTTATATGTGCGTTGTCCATTCTCATTCAAATTATTGATAGACAATTACAAATATCAATGGGCCCAGCACTGATCCCTAAGGCACACCACTAGTCTCGGGCCTCCAGTCTTATTGTATGATTTGCCTGTAAGTGTGCAGCCCCAACAACTTTTGACACCATCCAAGCGTAACAACTGCATTACTGACACCGTAGCAACCACCACTGGCACGTAACGGCATTTCCAAAATGTTCTGCAATTACTTGCCCAGGTTATGCCAATAGCACCTCCCAACCCGTGACCTCTCCCAGCAAGAAAGACAGGGGCTACAGATGCAGCACAATATGCACGTCCCTCACCAAGATGACCAACTTGGGAATATATTGCCGGTCCACAGCTCTACAATCAAACACACTCAAACACTGTCTTGATAACAAAGGGAGGAATCCAGATTTCACCTCTGGAACAGCTCTTTGACAATATTTGGATCAAATAATAAGATCTAGACAGAGTGACCCTGACAAATCCCATGTTGTGATCGATCATTATATCGTTTTGTCATCTTATCATTATTTACCCGCTATCAATGGTCATTACAATGCATCACGTCAGCAGACACCACTAGCTGATAGATATGGCATCAATGGGCACAGTTACCTGTTTTGTTTGCAGAGCACTTGCTCCAGTTCTACGATTCGCTTGAGTCTGTAGAGGAACCATTTGTCAATGGCAGTCAGGTCATAAATCTCATCCACCGAGATGCCGCTGTGCAATGCCTGGCAGCAGAGGGAGAAAAATACCACAATGGTAAGTAAACGGCCAAGTGAGAACAGCATGAGAAGGAAGAGAATGATTGAAGTTAATGATTCAGGTTAATAATCAGTATTTTAAAAGTAGTGGAAAGATGCAAGGTTCTGGGTCTCGTCGCCTGCAATTCCTGTGCCAGGTGGGAACTTCATATGCTGGGACTGTCACATGTAATCAGGCTCAAGGACTTCTAATGTAACAGGGAGCTCACTTGGTCCATTAGGTCCATGCCAACCCCAAGGGAGCAATTTCATCAATCCCAAACTTCTCCTTTCCATGTACACCTACAAATTATTCTCCCTCTCTCTTTCTCTCCCTCTCTCAAATGCTCATCAACCACACCTTATTTTTTTGTCATTACCTACATTAATAGGTAACTTCCAGTAGCCAGCAGACCTTTGGAACACGCACGGAAACCCACGGAGATTCAGGGAACACGCAAATGCCACAAAGACAGCACGCTCAAGTTTGAACTTGGTCCCTGGAACTTGAAGGAGTGGTACAAACTGTAGCACCACATTGCTGCCCTCAGACCTTGAAGGGCAACTGGTGTCACCATGGACAGCAAGAAGGTGGAGAGTTCTCTGGATGATTTATTTTATGAAGTGAATTCTGAGGATAGTAATTGGGAAGACCATCTGGAAGAAAAGGAAGGGGCATAAATACAGGGATCCTCAGGTTGTGCAGGATTTTCAGAACCAAGTAATTAGTGACAAGGAGTGATAAAGAGTTTAGTCCAAAACTTGGTATCATGGGATAAAGGGTTTAGTTAAGTTTCGTTTAGAGATACAACGCGGAAACAGGCCTTGAGGCACACCAGGTCCGCGCTGACCAGCGATTCCCAAACACTAACGCAATCCTGCACACTAGGGATAATTTACACTTTTACCAAAGCCAATTAACCTCCAAACTATACGTCTTTGGAGTGTGGGAGGAAACCGGAGATCCCGGAGAAAACCCACGCAGGTCACAGAGAGAATGTACAAACTCCATACAGACAGCATCCATAGTCAGGATCGAACCCGGGTCCCTGGCAATGTAAGGTAGCAATACTACCGCTGAGCCACCATACAAAAACAATGGGTAGAAATGCAGTCATCACAGGGGAATCCACCTTAATGGGGACCATCAAGCAGCACAAGTCTTCCTCAATGCATTTCAAGTCAAGTCACGAGTGTTTTATTGTCATCTGCCCCAAACGGAACAATGAAATTCTTACTTACAGCAGCAAAACAGATACGTAAGCATATTACTTTGTAAAACCCATTGTAAACAACAAAAAATGTTCAGTATATATTTTTTTAAAACAGGTAAATAAGTAGACCTTAGTGCAAAGTCAAAAATAATGCCCCCAAGTCTATATAGTTTGGAGCCTATTTGGAAGTTGTACTATTTAATAGTCTAATGGTTGTAGGGAAGAAGCTGCTCCTGAACCTGGACATTACAGTTTTCAGACTCCTATACCTTCATCCCAGTGGCAGGAGTGAAATCAGAGCGAGGCCAGGGAGGTGTGAATTGCTGATGATACTGGTTGCCTTTTTGAGGCAGCGACTCCTGCAGAGCCCTTGATGTTGAGGAGGTCAATACCCATGACGGACTGGGCAGTGTTCACCACTGTTTGTAGTCTTCTTCGTCCCTGGCCGTTCGAGCTGCGGAATCAGGCCGTGGTGCTACTAGTCAATGTGCTCCCTACTGTACACCTGCAGAAGTTCAAGAGAGTATTCATTGACATACCAATTCTCCTCATTCTTCCAAGGAAGTAGAGGCATTGATGGGCTCTTCATGATTGCATGAATATGCCGAGTCCTGGACAGATCTTCAGTGATATGCACGCCCAAGAATTTGATGCTTTTGACTCTCTCCACAACCGTCCCGTCGATGAAGGCAGGTTTGTGGATCTTCGTTCTTCATCTTCCAAAGTCCACAATCCACAACCTTGGTAGTATTGATGTTGAGAGCAAGGTTGGTGTCTGGCAACATTTAGTCAGTCGATCGTTCTCCCTCCTATACTCTGACCCATTTCTAATACTTCCAACAAGTGTGATGTCATCAACAAACTTGAAGATGGTGTTCGAATTGTGTCCAGCTATGCAGTCGTGAGTATAGAGCGAGTACAACAGGAGGCTGTTTCCGACATTTCCCTACCGTATCTGGACTTCACTATCTCCATCGCAAGTCACAGACTAATGACCGACATCTACTACAAACCCACTGACTGCCATGGCTATCTAGATTACACTTCTTCCCACTCTGCTTCCTGTAAGGACTTTATCTCCTACTCCCAAATCCTCCGTCTATGCCACATCTGCACCCAGGATGAGGTGTTCCAAACCAAGGCATCGGAGATGTCCTCATTCTTTAGGGAACGGGGGGGGGGGGAGGGTTCCCTTCTTCGACTATACATGAGGCTTTCACCAGGGTCTCTTCTATATCCCATAGCTCTGCTCTCACTCCCCACCCCCCCACTCGTAACAAGGACAGAGTGCCCCTTGTCCTCCCCTTCCACCCTATACAACAGATAATCCTCCGACATTTTCACCACCTTCAATGGGATCCCACCACTGACCACATCTTCTCATCTCCTCCCCTTTCGGCTTTCCACAGAGACCGCTCCCTCAGTTACTCCTAGGTCAATTCATCCCTTCCCACCCTTCCCACCCCTTCCCCTGGTACTTTCCCTTGCAACCGCAGGAAATGCTACACTTGTCGCTTTACCTTCCCCCTCGCCTCCATCCAAGGACCCAAGCAGTCTTTCCAGGTGAGGCAGAGGTTCACCTGCACCTCCTCCAACCTCATCTATTGCATCCGCTGTTCCAGGTGTCAACTGCTCTACATCGGTGAGACCAAGCGCAGGCTTGGCGATCGCTTCGCCCAACACCTCCGCTCATTTCGCATTAACCAACCTGATCTCCCGATGGCTCAGCACTTCAACTCCTCCTCCCATTCCGAATCCGACCTTTTTGTCCTGGCCTCCTCCATGGCCAGTGTGAGTCCCACCGCAAATTTGAGGAGCAGCACCTAGTATTTCACTTGGGTAGTTTACACCCCAGCAGTATGAACATTGCCCTCCAATTTCAGGTAGTCCTTGCTTTCTCCCTCCTTCCCTTCCCCTCCCCTTCCCAGCTCTCCCACAGCCTACTGTCTCTGACTCTTCCTTTCTTTTTCCCAACCCCAACCCCAACCCCACATCAGTCTGAAGAAGGGTCTCGACCCTAAACATCACCTATTCTTTCGCTCCATAGATGCTGCCTCACCCGCTGAGTTTCTCCAGCATTTTTGTCTACCTTCGATTTTTCCAGCATCTGCAGTTCTTTCTTAAACAACAGGAGGCTGAGCACGCAGCCTTGAGGTGCTCTCGTGCTGATGGTTATCGAAGAGGAAGTCTTGTTGCAAATTCATACAGATTGTGGTCTGCTAATGAGGATGTCAAGGATCCAGTTGCGGAGGGATGCGTAGAAACCCAGTTCTGTGAGCTTGGTAACCAGCTTGGAGAGGACAATGGTGTTAAATGCAGAGCTCCCGTCTTAAGCAGTGGAGTTACATTTGCAATTTTCCAGTCTTCTGGAATCATTCTTGACTCCCATTTCAACATCACTACTAATGCCTCCACAATCTAAACAGCTACCTTTTTCCAATCCCAATCATAGTCTCCAACCTGAAAAATAGCCTTCCACTAAATGGCTAGGTTGGATCCCATGCAATCTAATCTTCCAGACCACCCTACCATGTGGAATCGTGCCAAAGGACTTGCTAAGGAGCATATAGACAACATTACCTACTGTCGAACCTCTTCATCATCTCTACAAAAATTAAATCAAATTTGTGAGACAATTCCCTATTCCCATGCATGAAGTCATGCTGGCCATCCTCCATTATTCCTAAAACAGGTAGATCATGTCCCTTAGATACACCCCCCCAGTAATCCCGACACAGTCATTTGGCTCACCGGCCTGCAGTTCCCTGGCTTGGAAGGTGGGGAGTGGATTTGATGAATTTGTACACGCTCATGACTGGTCTGAGGTAAATCGAGGGACTGAGGTAAGAGCTTTAAAGCGTAGGGTTAAAGATGCAGCGGTATTGTGAGAAATAAAACTGCAGAGCAACACAGAACACACTGCTTGAGAATGCAATGGATTCAGATTCCACTGGGCTTTCAGAAGGGAAATAGAAAAATAATTGATGGACCATTGGGAAAAAGCATTGAAGGGTGTGACAAAGAACTAGCAAAGACTTGATCAGCCCCAGGCCTCCTTCAATGCTATAACATTTAGAGAGGTTACTTAAGTCTCCAGAAAAAGTAATAGTTCTAAAATTTAAAAAAATGGATAAGAGTCCAATGTCAGGCAAAATGCAGACCAATTTTAGAAGAGATGTGATGAATAAAGGCGTTATATTTGAGTGCGGACAATATACAGAACAAGGAGGATGAGCTTCTTGCACAGTTAGAAATTGGTAGGTACGACGTAGTGAGCATCACAGTGGAACATCCAAGGATACACATCCTATTGAAAAGACAAGCAGGTGGGTGGGGTGGCTCAGCTGGTATGGAATGAAGTTCAATCCTTAACAAGAGAAATCACTACAGCCTGTCCGTTTTTTCCCCTCTTTTTTAAATTTTAGTTTGCCTAAACTGTTTTGGGGATTCTTTAGCTTTTCTATGTGGGGGAGTGGGGTAGGGTAAGGGGGGAACCGTTCCTAGTCGCTTCGTGGCGAGGATGCGACTATTTCTCCGAGTCGCGTCCTCACCCCCCCTCCTCGCGGCCTACCAGCTGGATCGGAGCGGCCTTTCCTACCTGAGACCGGGGACCGGACCAGAGCTTCGGTAGCGGCAGCGCAGCGCTGGATTCACCGCGGAGTGGGCGATGCCTTCCGGAGCGTTGGGCCCGCTGCTCCAACATCGAGGAGCTGTGGTTCGTGGAGCTCCCAACGCGGGCGGCGCTGACCGACATCGCGGAGTCCCTGGGACCCTTTGCCGAGGGCCGCCAGCGTGAGTCTCCGCCCGGCGCGGCCTGGGGACGTCGGGAGCCGCGGACTCTGGTAGGAAGCGGCCGATTCGGAGGTCCAAGCCACTGAGGTTGGCCTCCAGTCCCAACGTCGGAGTTCTAACATCCTGGCGAGCGGGCATGAGCGGCAGGCTGCCCGTAGTGGCGACTGTGGAGGGCTCCGGAGGCCCCGACCACAGGTGAACATCGAGGAAGAGACTAACTTTGGTGCATTCTCTCACAGTGGGAAACTTTTGATTCTGCTGTGAGGGTACGTTTTATGTTGAACTCTATCGTGCTGTGTTCTTTATTTTATTGTATGGCTGTATGGTGACCACATTTCACTGTGCCAGCTGGCACATGTGACAAATAAATATATCTTGTATCTTGTATGTAGAATCCTTGAGGGTAGAGTTAAGAAACTGCAAAGGTAATAAGACCCTGATGGGTGTTATTTACAGGCCTCCAAACAGTAGCAAGGATATAGGGTTCAAACTATATCAGGAGATACAATTGGCATGTAAGAAAGGCAATGTTACAGTGGTCATGAGGGATTTCAATGTGTAGGTAGACTGAGAAAATCAGGTTGGTACTGGATTCCAAGAGAAGGAGTCTTACAGCAACTTGTGGTCGAGCCAACTAGGGAACAGGCAATTCTGAACATAATGCTGTGTAATGAACCGGATTTGATTAAGGAGCTCAAGGTGATCATAATATGATAAAATTCAACCTACAGTTTGATAAGGAGAAGACGAAAGCAGATGTGCCAGTATTACTGTTGAGTAAAGGTAACCGAGTCAGTCCTCCTACTTTGTTCATCCGTGGCCAGGGCCATGAACCCTCCATAGTCACAGCTACGGATGGCCAGATGCACAGGCCCTCTCGTCTGGATGATCAAACCTCCAAAATCGGGACGGTCAAACACACTCCGCGGCTTGGAGTCCCGAATCAGCATTTTCCTACCAGAGGCCGCAGCTTCAGGATGTTATGGGCCGCTGGTCGGCGGTTGGAGCTCTTCTCCGGTGATCCTCGGCAAGGGATCCCGGGCTCCAGAAGTCCACGCCACGCCCACGGCTAGAAGCTCCGCAGACCACATCCCCATGATGCCAAAGTCACCAGGCCAGCGATCGGAGCATTCCTTTCTGGCGATCCCCGGCAAGGGTTCGCCTGCTCCGCGATGGAAACGTCCCCACTGCTGTAGCTCTTGGGCCCGACTCCGGGAAAGGTCGCTCCAATCCATGCTGTTAGGCCGCAAGGGAGGCGACATGGAAAAAGTCGCCTCTCCGTCGAGGAAGCGACCAAAAGTGGTTCCCCCCTTTTCCCCCCCACCCACCACCCTCCATACAAGACATACCAAGAGACCAAACTAACATTTAGACACACCAAAACAAATCGAAATAACGAACACGCTGCTGGCTGGGCAGCTGACTCCCAACGCCACCACCCACCAAAAGGTATTCAAAGACAGCATAAAAGGTAAAGAGAAGGCATATAATATTGCAAAGATTAGCAGGAAACGAGAGGATTGGGAAGCTTTTAAAAACCAACAAAAAGCAACTCAAAAGGCAATTAAGGGGAGAAAAGATGAAATATGAGAGTGAGCTTGTCTAAGGAATAATTAAGGAAGAAGTTTCTGAGTACATAGAAGCACCCGAGAAATTAAGCCAGGGTCAGCATGTTTTGTTCAGGGGAGCACTTGCCTTTGGAATTCTTTGAGGAAGTAATAGCAGGTTGACAAAGGAGTCAGTGGATGTTGTTTACTTGGGTTTTCAAAATGCCTTTGATAAGGTGCCACCCGTGGGGCAGCTAAACAAGATGGGACCTATGGTATTAGAGGGAAAACACTAGCATGGATGGAAGATTGGATTACTGATAGAAGGCAAAAATTGGGATTAAAGCGAGCCTTTTCTGGTTAGTTGCCAATGACGTGGTGTTCCACGGAGTTCAGTGTAGGATCTAGCTACTTTTCATGTTATATATTGATGGTTTAGATGATGGAATTGATGGCTTTATGGCCAACTTTGCAGATGATATGGAGAAGCAGGGAGTGTAGAGGTAGCAGGGAGTCTGCAGAATGACGGACAAGTTAAGAGAGTGGCAGATGGAATACAACGTCGCAGAGTGTACAATCATGCACTTTGGTTGTAGCAATAAAGCCATAGACTATTTTCAAAATGGGATGGGGATTTAGAAACCAGAGGTACAAAGGGACTTGGGAATGCTGGTTCAGGATTCCCAAAAAGTTAATAATTGAATTGATAGTAAGGAAGGCAAAATAAATGTTTACATTCATGGAGAGGACTAGAATATAAAATCAGGAATGTAATTCAGAGTCTTTACAGGGCGCTGGTCACACCATATTTGGAGTATTGCGAGTGGTTTTGGATTCCACATCTGAGGAAGGATGTGCTGCCATTGGAGACGTATCCAAAGGATAATAATCCAAGGATGATTGGATTAATGTATGATGAGCGTTTGAAGGCTCAGGGCTTGTACTCGCTGGAGTTCAGAAGGACAAGGGGGGTCTCATTGAAACATACAAAATAATGAAAGGCCTAGATAGAGTGGGCATGGAAAGGATGTTTCCAGTAATGGGAGAGTCTACAACCATAGCCTCAGAAAAAAAGGACATACCTTTAGATTGAAGACAAGGAGGAATTTATTTAACGAGAGGTTGGTGAATCTGTGGAATTCATTGCCACAGCAGCTGTGGAGTTCAAGTCTTTGGACATTTTTAAAGCGGAGTGTGATAGGTTCTTGATTAGTAAGGGTGTCAAAGGTTACAGGGAGAAGGCAGGTGAATAGGTTTGAGGGAAAGATAGATCAGCCATGATTGAATGGCTAGCGCAAACTCAATGGTCGAATAGCCTTATTCTGCTCTCATGACCAATGAACATGAACATTTCTGAGTCGGGAATCAGATTGTCATTCAGACTCTGCAGAAAGAAAATCTCACAGTTCCTGAAAACTGAAGAGAAGTGAAACAACCACCCTGTGAAATAGAACTGGAAAAGATCAATATCTTTTGTGCTGAAAGACTGAAATACTTCCTCTTTCACTTTAACTCACTCATGGAACAACTAGTTCTAACACACAAGGCAAGGGGAACAGCCGCTCATCAGCTAATTACTGAGCTCTGCACAGACAGTCACCTTTCGCCCACTGCCCCACCATTCACAATCTGCTCCGACTTGATGTCTGTGCTAGGGCACTGCAGGCTGATGGGACCCAATCCAATAGTTTGGCAGAGGAGAAAGTTATGACAAGTACCGAAGTTAAATCAAGCAAATTCAGTTGGCAGTACACGGAGGTGCAGGATAGATATCAAAGAAGGGCTGATAATCCAAACTGCATTTATTTTAATGTAAAAACCCTAACTGGTAAGGCAGATGAGCATGGGTACGTTCTGGGATACCAGGGCTATTATGGATGTATAGTTAAAGGATGATCAGGACTGGCAGCTCAATGTTCCACATTTTAGATAGAGGTAGCAGGTCTGAAGAAGGGTCTTGACCCAAAACATCACCCATTACTTCGCTTCAGAGATGCTGCCTGTCCCGCTGAGTTACTCCAGTTTTTTGTTTCTACCTTTGATTTAAACCAGCATCTGCAGTTCATTCCTTCATAGAATACAGTGCAGAAACAGGTTCTTTGACCCACAATGTCCATGCAGAACATAAAGCCACATTAAACTAATTTCCTCTGCCTGCACATGGTTCATATCCATCCATTCCCTGCATATACAGAAGCTTATCTAAAATCCTCTTAAATGCCACTATTGTATATGCCTTCACTACCACACCAGGCAGTGTATTCCAGGAACCCACTGCCCTCTGTGTAAATAAATCTTGCCCTTCACATCTCCAATAAATTTTGCCCTACGCACCTCTAGTCTTCGACATTTCATTGAAATTTTATTGCCATACACTCAAGCATAGAAACATTGAAAATCGGTGCAGGAATAGGCCATTCGTCCCTTCGAGCCAGCACTGCCATTCAATATGATCATGGCTGTTCATCTAATATCTGTACCTCTTTCCTGTTTTTCCCCCATATCCCTTGATTCCACTAGCCCCAAGAGCTAAATGTAACTCTCTCTTGCAAAAATCCAGCGAATTGGCCTCCACTGCCTTTTGTGGCAGCGAATTCCACAGATTCACAACTCTCTGCATGAAGAAAGTTTGTCCTCATCTCAGTCCTAACTGGCCTACCCTTTATTCTTAAACTGTGATCCCCTGGTTCTGAACTCCCCCAACATCAGGAACATAATTCCTGCAGTTACAGTAAGTGAAAATCTAGTAGGCAAGCAGGATGCTTTCTCCAACCACCCCCATTTGAAGGCCACTATCTTCCACCGTTTCTACCCAGTGCTTGGTACTTACTTCCAGCAGCCACTGGTTGTCCTCCAGGATGCACCGAGCTGCAGCCTGGTCCATGCCGGTCACCTGGGCGAATTCGGCGCAGAGACTCTCAAGGCAGCGGCCCTACGCATCCGACGGCGCGGGACTCTTGCACTGAGGCTGCTCCATGGCCGGAGTGCAAGCCTCCGACGGCCCTGAGGCTGCTCCATGGCTGGAGCTGCAGCGAGCAACTCGCCAGCACGGCAAACACTCACCAGCCTGGCAAACACTCGCCAGCCCCGGCTCCCCGTCCGCATCTGTCCCCGCCGCTGCTTGTGCGTCCATCCCTCCCTCAGCCCCGGCTCTCCAACACCCGCGGCCCATGCAGTTGATATTCGTTTTTTAATTTTCGTTGATCACAGAATTTCTCACGACAGAGCGTGAGAAATTTGTGATCAGCGTGAGAGCATGAGAATTTTTTGAAATGCGTTATTCTCACGCTCAATGCGTGAGAGTTTGCAGCCCTTCAGCTGTACAAAACTTTGGTTAGGCCACATTTAGCATAGTGTGTGCAGTTCTTCAGAAATGTGGTAGCTTTGGAAAGGGTGCAAAAGGGGTTTACCAAGATGTCTGGATTAGAGTGTATTAGTTATGAGAAAAGATTGGACAAATGTGGATTGGTTTCTGTGGAACATCGAAGGGTGAAGGGGACGATACAAATTTATGAAATTATGAGATGCATTGATAGGGTAGATAGTGTTTTTCCGAGGGAGTAAATGATAAATACGAGAGGGCAACATTTCAAATGTGAGAGGGGGAAAGATTAAAGGAGATGTACCTGGTAAGTTTTGCTATTTTCACACACGCTTAGTGATAGTTGCCAGGAACACTGTAAGGGGAGATAGTTGTAGCAGATACGATAGCAATGTTTAAAAGGCATTTCCAGACATGACAGGCAGGGAATAGAGGGATATGGGCCAAATGCACGCAGATGGAATTAGTTGGACTGGCACTATAACCAGCTCAGACATGTTTGGTTGAAGGGTCTGTTCCTGTGCTGAACTATTCCATGTTCTTAATGCACAGAGTGCAACAGATCATGACTATAGAATAAAAGTTTAAGACTGTGGCTAAGCTGACATGTGCAATGGAAGGTTTCACATGGAGAGTGGCTGACCCCTGCTGTTGCCACATGGGAGAGCACGAGCAGCGTTGTATTTCTGAGAAGGAGGAACTCATGCGCATCACATGCTGAGTGAAAGAAAGACAGCTTTCCACAACAAATGTGTGATTTATGGGCCTGTCCCACTTAGGCGACTTTTTAGGCGACTGCAGGAGACTATGCAGTCGCCACATGGTCGCGCGTGGTTGCCGGGGAGTCGCTTTCATGATCGTGAGGAGTTCCCACATTCTGGGAACTAGTCGCGGCCTCATTATGGTCGCCGCTAATTTTTCAACATGTTGAAAAATTAGCGGCGACCAGAATGAAGCTGCCATGCAGAGTAGCGAGAATTCTCGTGCCATAGGTGGGTCGCGAGGAGGTCCTAGTGGGTTGCCAGGAGGTCAAAGGTTCTCGTAGGTTGTAGCCAGTGCTGATCGGTGCATTTCATTGGCTCATTGGGGAAAAAAACGGAAGCAGTAATTTTCAGAACCAGGGATAACCGACCGATAATGTTAAATGTCCGCTGAGCGTCACAGCCGTGTATCTTTGGTTTCTTAAAAGTTGTCTCCACTCCTTCTCCCCTCCCCATCTCCCCCCCTCTTTTACAGGACTTACGTGACCCTGCCCGTACAGTGTGCTTTCACCGTCTTAATTACAGCGCCAACCTTCCTGTTCATCGCGGTGTGTGTCTGTATCACATTGGCTTTGCAGTGTGTGAATTTAACTCAGACACAGCGCTCCCCCCACTTGCCCTGTCTCCTGCCTGCATAACGGGCTGGTGAAGGAAGGAAGGTGGGGGGGGGGGGGTGTGTGTGTGTGTTCCAGTCGCCCATTTCCGTTCCAGTCGCCCATTTTTAAGGGGATTGCCTGAACAATCGCCTGTGGGGAGGGGGGGGGGGGGGGGGGGTGGGGGGTGTGTGTGTGTGTGTGTGTGTGTGTGTGTGTGTGTGTGTGTGTGTGTGTGTGTGTGTGTGTGTGTGTGTGTGTGTGTGTGTGTGTGTGTGTGTGTGTGTGTGTGTGTGTGTGTGTGTGTGTGTGTGTGTGTGTGTGTGTGTGTGTTCCAGTCGCCCATCTCCGTTCCAGTCGCCCATTTTTAAGGGGATTGCCTGAAAAAGCGCCTGTGGGGGAGGCCCATAAAGTTGATACTATTAGCATCACTGTTCTTTAAAGGAATGAGGACTGTGGGAGAGTGGAAGGAGTTAGCCTGAATTCTGCATTGACCACATCACCTCCAAAACAAGTTCTTCTATCAGTGAATTACGTCTAACCTGAACATGTAAGCAGCCTCACTGAAGAGAAAAATTCTAATCATCTGTAACTGCAGCAAACTGCAACCATTTTGCACAGTTTCAAGAGTCTCAATCCAAAATGTTACCTATCTATGTCTTCCAGAGTTGCTGCCTAGGTTACTCCAGCAGATCGTGGTTTTTTCACTCAAAAGGTACTGAAAAGCCTTTGCAGTGGCAAACACACAAAAGTAATGTTTCTGTTCATTCTGTCCAGGTAGTAAGTGAATCAACAAATCATCTGTTACTTAGACTAGACTTTAGAGATACAGCGCGGAAAAAGGCCCTTCAGCCCATAGAGTCCGCGCCGACCAGCGATCACCCCATACACTAACCTACACATTTGGGACAAGATACAATTTGTTACCAAATTCAATTAACTAATAAGCATGCACATCTTTGGAGTGTACGTGGAAAACCGGAGCACCCGGTGCAGCCACTTCCTGGAATGTGATTGATGCACATGGATTTCACTGACGTTTCTGTAATCATCTAATACTCGTGCACACAGATAATCTATCAGTCTCCGATTGAAATGTTCATTGACAATTTGCTGCCACAGCTTCTTGTGGAGAGAATGTACAGATTTCCACTCTCCCCTGGAGGAAGGTATGTAGTAAGCTTGACAATGGATAGCAGGGAACACCAAGGTTAGCACCACCCATCCACCCCCAATTGGGAGAGTGCATCCAGAACCATTGACCACAGTTGCAGTTTATTTGAAGGCACCAGCTTGGCAGGTCGTTCCTATAATGTCTCAGATTTTAAAGACACTAATACATGGCTCCAGGGATCAGAACAAAGAAAACCGCAAACATCTAACTGTGTTACAATTTCCAGATGACAAGCTGTAGACATGTTTCAGTGAGAAGACATTACCTTTGCCAAGGAGTAGATACGGTTAATGGATGGAACAGAGAGATCTTTCTGCAGGTCAACATCATCAGACCAAGACTTCTTCATTGGGAGGCGGGGTACAAAACCTTCCACAGATGGATGACACATTCTGAGCGCCTTCTGGAAACTCTCTTCAAACGTGCGACCAATTGCCATCACCTGCACAATGAAAGCACATGGTTTGGAGAACATAGCTAAATTAACTCATACCAATAGTTTGTCTATCTACACAATGCCATTTAAGATTTTGAACCTACCTCTTCAACTTACCTTGTCTATACCAAACAAGTTGGCATTCTACATTTACCTGAATTTGGCCCACATTCCCCTAATCCTTTCTGCAAGATATTTAAAAGAGAGACCTCAGGGACAACTTTTTTCATTCGGAGGTTCATCCATATTAGGAAAGAGCTGCCTGAGAAAGCTACAGAAGCAGACATAATACGACTTTCAAAAGACATTTGGACAGATGTCTGGACATGGATATACATCGGTCCATATGTCTTCTGAAATACATAATTGTGTATAACTTCAATAACTTTCTCTGGCAGCTCTTTCAAGAAATGGATGAAACTCTGAGTGAAAAGGTTACCCTTGCGGTCCCTCTTCAATCTCTCAAGGCTCACCTAAAGCCTATGCTCTCTAGTTTTAGAACCCTTTGTCTTGGAAAAAGGACTGTAACCATGCACTTTATCCTTGTCACTCATGATCTTGTACGCCTCAATAGGTTCACCCCTCAGCCTCACATGCACCAAAGGGAAATGTCCCAGCCAATCCAGTGTGACCTCACCAATGACTTGTACAGCTGCATCATGATATACCAACATTTGTTTCAATATCCCACCCAATAAGAACAAGCACATTGTCCACCTGACTCTTCATCACATTGCCCACCACTCACCACTTTCAGTGAGCCATGCACCTGTACTCCCACATCTATTCTGCAACATTCTCCAGGATCTACCTGTGTATGTCCTGCCCTGGTTTGTCACTTGTCAAAAAGTCACATTCCATTTATCTTTCCTTGTGTGACCATCCCATCTAATCTGGATCCTATCCCTCACTGTCAGGGGATATGGGGAGAAAGCAGGAACGGAGTACTGATTGTGAATGATCACCCATGATCACATTGAATTGCGGTGCTGGCTCGAAGGGCCTACTCCTGCACCTATTGTCTATTGTTTGTCCCTAATATCTGCAATTAACCAAATTGTTAATATAGATAACAAACAACGGTGAACAGCACCAATCCTTGTTCTCATGTCAGCCTCCAATGCTACGGAGAAAACACTCCAAATTTGTCCAACATCTCATTATACTCTCCAATCCTAGCAACATCCTGCTGAACCTCTTCTGCGCCCTCGCTAAAGCTTCTACTTGTTCCCGTAATGTAGTAACCAGATCTGCACACAATATACCAATGTGGCCAAACCTGAGTTTTGTACAGCTGCAACATTGATTCCCTGATTTTTGTACCTCATGCCCCAACCATGAAAATCAGCATATTATTAACAATTGGCGACGTTTCAGGTCGGGGTCCTGTGCCAAAACATCGCCTTTCCATGTTCTCCAAAAATGCTGCCTGACCCACTGAGTTACACCACAACTTTATTTTTTTTGTAGACCAGCATCTGCAGTTCCTTACATCTCCCTTATAAAAATAAGCATGCTGTGAGCTTCCTTTTCAATACTATCTAGTTGCGTTGTGATTTTTAGAGAGTGGACTTGAAACCCAAGATCTCGCTCTACATTAATGCTCCAAAGGGTTTTGCCATTTACTGTACAAAATAAAATACTTTATTTTGCATACAACCTCCCAAAGTGCAAAACCCCACACTTGTCTGGATTAAACTCCATCTGCCATTTTTCTGCCCTAATTTCCTACTGATCTATTTCCCGCTGACAACCTTCTTCCCTTTCTACACCACCAATTTTTGTGCTATCTGCAAACTTACTAATCAGCCCATCTACATTTTTGTCAAAGTCTATAGGGAAAGGGAGAGAGATCCCACCACTGACCAGCGGAACACCACTGATCACAAACCCTCAGGCCATCAGGAACGCATGCAAGCATTGTGAAAGTAATGACAGGAGCACACCATCTCACACCTCCACCCAGGTCCCTCATGCCCAATCAGTAGTGGAGCCAGTGATTCCCACTAGTCTCATTAGCCACCTCAGAAACCACAGAACTAGAGTGGAAAGTGAGTCATCCTTGATCCAGAGGGACTACCTATAAAGTTCTATTCAACTGAATAATCTTCGTTATTCTTGAGCCTGTTAGTAAGAAAGGCCCTATAGCACCATAATGTAAATGTTAATTCTAACCAGAATGAACAGTTCTTCTTTTGCAAAGGTTTGTGGAACATGGACATGTAAAAACCTGCCAAGGAGTTAGTTAACGTGTAGCCTCTCACCTCCCCAACACTCTTCATGGAACTGCCAATCTCACGAGAAGCCCCGTGGAAACGGTCCAAGTCCCACCGAGGAACCTTGGTTACAATGTAGTCCAAGCTGGGCTCGAAACATGCTGTGGTCTTCCCAGAAACTGCATTCTTGATGTCCGGAAGGGGAATTCCTAGGGCCAGTTTAGCAGCCACAAAAGCCAGTGGATAACTGCAAGGAGAAACTGATCAGAGTACGTGTCTTGTGACCACAACACAGAGAAAAGGAGCTTTCATTCCCAGACACAAGGCGACAATGCACAGACACATGCACTCAAACAAAATCACATAGCCTACATAGCTCATCAATGTAGAGAAATCATTCTTATGGTTTGGTGGAAAATTTGGTTCCAACTCCATCTACGAGTCTGCAGATGACATCACTGAGGTGGGCCTAAACACAACCAACAATGAGACGGAGTACAGGAAGAAGTTAGAGATCTGGATGATGAAATTGATGGATTTGTGGCCAAGTTTGCGGATGATATGAAGATAGGTCCATTTAGTTTATTGTCACGTGTGCCGAGGTACAGTACAAAGCTTTTGTTGCGTGCTAACCAGTCAGCAGAAAGACAATACATGATTACAATCGATCCATTTACAGTGTATAGATACATGATAAGGGTATTACGTTTAGTGCAAAGTAAAGCCAGCAAAATCTGATCACGGATAGTCCGAGGGCCATTAAAGAGGTAGTTAGTAGTTCAGGTGGAGGGGCAGGTGGTGTTGAGGAACCAGGAAGTCTGCAGATGGACTTGGGCAGGTCGGGAGAGTAGATAAAGAAGTAGCAAATGGAATACAATGTAGCACAGTCTCAGGTCATGCACTTTAGTAGAAGGAATAAATAAGTATACTATTTACTTTCTGGGAGAGGATTCAGATGCAAAGGGACCTGGGATGCTGGTGCAGGATTCCCAAAAGGTTAATTTGTAGTTTGAATTGTTAGTAAGCAAGGCAATTGCAATGTTATCATTCATTTCGAGAGGACTTCTAGTCCTCTAAACTTCTAAAGCAAAGATGTAATGCCAAGGCTATATAAGGCACTGGAGGCCACATATGGAAAATTGTGAGCAGTTTTGGGCCCCAGATCACAGGAAGGATGTGCTGGCATTGAAGAAGGTCCAGAGAAGGTTGACAAGATTGATCCTGGGGATGATTGGGTAAATATATGCTGAGCGTTTAAAGGCTCTGGGCCTGTACTAGCTGGGGTTTAGAATGTTGAGGGAAGATTCATTGAAACCTACCAAATCATAAAAGGCTACACAGAGTGGATGTGGAGAGGATGTTTCTAGTAGTGAGAGACTCTAGGACCAGAAGGCACAGCATCAGAATGAAAGGACATACCTTAAAAATGGAGGTGAGGAAGAATTTATTTAGCCAGAGGGTGGTTAATCTGTGGAAATGATTGTCATAGTTGGTGCTGGAAGCTTAATCATGGGGTATTTTTAAAGTAAAGATTGATAGATTCTTGATTGGTAGGAGTGTTATAGATTACGAGGAATAGGCAGGAGAATGGGATTGAGTGGGAAAAATAGATCAGCTATGATCGAATGCCGGAATGGATTTGATGGGCTAAATGGCCTAATTTCACTCCTGTCTTATGGTTTTCTCTGGAAAGCCAGAAGTAGCAGGGAAACCTGATGGAAGTATTTTAAATTATGAACTGCAATGATAGGGTAGACAGTCAGAATTTTTTTGCCAGGGTGGAAAAATCAAATACTAGAGCTTTAAGGTGAGAGGGGCAAAGCCTAAACAAGATGTGCAGGACAAGTTTTTATGTAGATGATGATGAGTGCCTGAAACACACTGTTGGTGATGGTGGTTGAAGCAGATACATGAGTGGCATTTACAAGACATTTGGATAGGCAAAGAGATATGGAGGTAATGGTGGGATAGGGATTATCTGCAGATAAGTGACGATCTTGGCATCACATTGAGCACAGACATTGTGAGTGGAAGGGCCTGTTCTTGTGCTGTACTGTTCTATGTTCTAATTTTCTCCAGTATGGAAGAATTTCATTGTTCTGTTGCTGGTACATTTAACAACCAAACATTCTTGATCCTTGGCACCTTCCCTACAGGAAATCCTGTAGTCATTTCCTCTTTCCCATCTAGAATCTTAATTACACAATCTAGAATCTGAGAAAACAATTGTCCAAATAGGAAAGCCTCAGGATACAGAGACATAAAGTAAAGTGTCTCTTTACCAGGGTAAAGAAGCAGCACAGATTAACAAGGTTGTGAATGAAGCAAAACAAACACTATTCTGTATATCTAAAGAGAAGGAATTCATAAATTAGGAAGTACATTGAGCTTGTGTAGGATCTTGGGAAGATGACACTTGGGAGTACAGTCAACAATTCTGGTCACTGAGTGTAAAAAAAAGGTATTGCACCACAATTTTTTATTTATTCGTATTTTGGAGGGATCAGGACATCGTTGACAAGGTCATATTTTTTACTCATCCGTCAACAAGCTGGCCAATTTTTCCAAGAAAACAGCACTGCGAGGGTGAGGCAATGCCGATTTTCTCAGTTAATGGAAAATGTTGAGAAAATGATTCCACGAAGTGGCATCCGGAGCTTTGTTCCAGAAAAATAGTCACTCAATGGCACAGTTGGGAACTGCTATTGGAAGGAATAGTTTCTGAGGTTAAGAAAAAGGGCAGCTTAGGAGAAACTGGAGGACAATGAGGGGGAAAGGAAAAGTAGGACTCAAAGAGACAACACAGATGCAGACACTCTGCCATCACATGTTGGGCTCAATGACCAGCACATTCATGTCAAAGCTGCCATTCCCTCCTTACCCTGTAGCCTTGGAGGCAAGAGCCGAGCTGCGGGACAACCGGGCGTTGACCTCGATGATGCAGTACTCAAGGGATAACGGGTGCAAGGCGTACTGGATATTACACTCTCCTACAATCTCCAAATGACGCACCACCTTGATAGCAGTTTCACGCAGCATGTGGTACTCTTCATTGGATAGGGTCTGGCTTGGGGCTACGACGACAGAGTCTCCTAAAACACAAGGCACGGGAGATGGACAATGAATATCACAGAATCCAAGGAAACAACTCATGTACAGCATGTCCAAGGAATCTTTACTCATAATAGGGACACCCACTCTCACTCATTACTCATGGAAGCCACGTCCTCTCAAACCTGAGCCTGGTTCCACAGTTTATGCTTTCTTGCATAGAGATATGAAGAGAGAAGCTGGCGTTTGGATACAACTGCTCCACACAGGCATCAGTAGTAAAATTCTAGCTAACGTTGAGAAATAGAAAGCCTCTCGATTCATGAATTTGGCCCTTTATCCACTGTCTGTGAGTTGTATTAAGCCTTTTGCTGAATCTATCAGGCAGGATGCAGCATTAACAGTCCCTGATTGGAACATCCTTGGAGTGCAGGAGGCAGGTGATGTTATAGTGTATAAAAGCATGAGGGAATAGAGGGAATGAATCCACAGAGTCTTCACAGAGGAGTGAAAAGACCAAAGAAAACATGCTGCAAAGGAAAACATCAGGCAACGTCCAGAGTCTGAGTTTTACCTTCCCTCCATGAACGTGTATTCATTGACAAGACGGCAGTGGAGAGAGTCCACAGCTTCAATTACTGGGCGTGCATATCTCTGAAGATCTTTCCTGGGCTCAGCACGTTGATGCAATCACAAAGAAAGCGCATCAACATCTCTACACTCCATAGAAAATTGAGGCAAATCAGTATGTTGATGAATACTCAATTGAACTTCTACAGATGTGTGGTAGAGAACGTACTGACTGGTTGCATCATGGCCTGGTTCAATAACTCAAACCAGGAGTGAAGGAGGCTGCAGAAATTGGTAGCCATTGCCCAGTGCACACAGGCGCCAACTATGCCATGAACAAAGGGGTCTACAAGAATCAGTCCCTCAAAAAGGCAATTAATATCTTCATAGACTCACACCACTTTGATCACACTTTCATCTCCCGACCTACAATTAGGGAGAAAGTACAGGAGGCTGAGAACCATAACCTTCAGGTTCAAGAACAGCTTCCTACAAGCAACTATCAGGCTTTTGAAAACTGCACAACACGAATCACAACCCTACCTTAACAACTTTGTACTTTGTTTTGGTTGCACTAAATAGTTTGTACTGCACTGTCATGGCCTCGTTACCCAGTATTACTAATGATTAATTAATTGTATTACAGATTACTGTATATTTATTTGTATCTTATTGCATTAATGAGCCTGCAAAGCCGCAGCAAATAGCAAATTTCATTCTTCTGTTGCCAGTACATATGGCAACAGAATTAAGATCTCTTGACAAATCTCTCAGATAGGTTTACCTGTATGGATTCCCAAGGGATCAAAGTTCTCCATATTGCACACAGTTACACAGTTGTCAGCAGCATCTCGCACCACCTCATATTCCACCTCCTTCCAGCCCATCAGTGACTGCTCCACCAAGATCTGATTCGTCATTGCCAAAGCCTGGTGAAAGAAAAGCACCATTAGATGTATAGCAGAAAAACTACGCCTGGCTTTGTAACCCGAGGCAGGGATTACTAAAGCAAGGGAACTGTACCAACTTTTCTAAATCATGGTTCAGACTTCAACTGCAGTAGTGCATCAAGCTCTGACTTTTGGGGAGAGAAGATGGACCATATGTCCATAGTTCATTCATATGACATAAGATTCACTGCCAAGATAAGCATTTACGACCCATCCCCAGTTGTTCTTGAGAAGGCAATGGCTCTGGGGATCATGTTCCCATTGTCCTTCTTAGCACAGACTCTCTTATCTGTGGGTCTGGAGCGACAAATGTCAGATGTGCATAAACAGCACTTTCATAACAGGCATCAGTGAAACAGATAGGGTTTTATGACAATCAATACTTTCCGTCTCAAGATCACCATTCTTGATTCCAGCATTATTTAATTGCATGAATTTTGATGCAAGGATCTGAAGTTATTTCTGTGAAAAATAATTTGAAAGAAATAGTAGACCTACTAGAAAAAGCCAGCACAAGTTTGTGAAAGGCTAATCTCGTCTAACTATGTTCTGCTGAAATTTTAAACAATTTTTTGAAACAAATTAAGCTTACTTTATAGCTGAGCTTCACGGGCAGATCCGTGAGCCGAATCAAGTGATTTTGAGTTCGCTTGTGTGGTTGGAGCCCGACTGTGCAGTCATATGTTAACTGGACTGAGATTATATTTTCTGCAATAAATTAATTCTTGAGCCGCTATGCTGGTTATTCAGAGGACTGTATAGGGATGGATTTGCGGGCTTTTGCTGTGTTCAAGTGGTCTTTTTTCAGGTTATCTCCTCTCACATTCAGGAGACCCTGCATGCTCTGGAGGAGCTGCTGCTAGGCTGCAGGCAACACCTGCCAGATGGGAACGGGCACTTCCACTGGTTTTCTCTTTGTACCCTCCTCACACCACTCAACCGCTACAATTCGGGACTGGGTCGAGCCAAGCAGGGGTGGGAGTGCCGAGTAGACTCACTCACTGAGTCTAGTTGGCGGCTGCTCTTCCCACTACAGCTCGCGCTCCCATCACAGTCATTTCTGTGATTCAGTTCATTCCAACTGGCAAAAGATTCAGGTTATGAACAATTCTCGGGAATTCGTGAGCTAGGGACTGCCTGTGTATACAAGGTTCATTTAAAATGACACCGTAGGTTGGGGAAGTGATCAGAATTTTGTGCTTTAAGTAGATGCAAAGAGCACAAAAGCCTGTGAACCTTTATACAACACTGGTTCAGCTACATCTGAGGACTGCGGTCAGTTCTGGAAGCCAAACCTTAAGAGAAAAATTGAAGGTTTCAGGTTCCAAGGATAACATGCCTTTGTTGATGTGGAGAGTTTAGAGAAACTGGAGTTATACTCCTTGGAACAAAGGAGATTACAAGGGGATCTGATAGCAGTGTTTAAAATCATGAAGGGGTGGATTGTAACAATACAGCTCAAAAGAGATCTGGATAAATATCAGCTAGGGGGAAACTTTTCACAGCTTCGGGGACAAGGTTGGGCAGTGGAACTGGCTGAATTGTTCTTGCACAGAGCTCAAATGGACTTGATGCATCAAATGATCACCCTCTGCACCGAAATGTCATGTCTCTCCAAGGGCTGGCTATTCATCCTAACACAAAATTTGCCCGCAATTGGCCAGCAAAACTGCAGCAGTGCATTAACCAATTAATTTTACAAAAAAAAATACATGTCTGACCTGCTAATTTAATTGTTTAAGAAGGAACTGCAGATGCTGGAAAATCGAAGGTACACAAAAATGCTGGAGAAACTCAGCGGGTGCAGCAGCATCTATGGAGCGAAGGAAATAGGCGACGTTTCGGGCCGAAACCCTGCCTATTTCCTTCGCTCCATAGATGCTGCTGCACCTGCTGAGTTTCTCCAGCATTTTTGTGTACCTGCTAATTTACTTATTCTGTAAACCAGCGCCTGCCGTTCTTGGTTTCTACTCTAATGATTTTCACAATTCCACACTAACATTCTTCCTTTTTGTGTAGGAAGGAACAGCAGATGCTGGTGTACGTCGAAGACAGACACAAAAAGCTAGAATAACTCAACATCTCTGAAGAAAAAGAAAGGCTTTTTTACTCTGTTAATAAAACCAATGCTTTTACATCCCTTTTTGAAAAGAGTTACCCAAGTCACTGCTCTCTATTCCTGCAGGATATTTAATTTGAGTTGCCTATCAATTATCACCATGCATTGCATTTGCTTTGTCTATTTCGCTGTTCAAAACTGAGATTTGAGATCACAGAAAAAAAGTGTTTGAACATGCGCCACCCAGCTGTGCTATTGCACATATACATTAGCACATATACATTACACAGGCCTTGCTCCAGAGAAAGTTTCCCCTGTAGTTCTCAGATAATGTGGCACGTATCTATGCTCATGATTCTCTCTGTACGTGGTTTGAATTGCACTGAAGTGTTGGTCAGTGAGACTGCAACTCCAATCCATTGCAGCAACTGTCATGCTAACAGCTCAAAAACTCGCTCAAAACTTTGCCCATGTTTACAGCACCTCAATCCCTGGCTAAGGTTTGCCACAAAGGTTTACAGCCTATCCAGCAACCAGGCACAAATGGCACAGCAAGTACGCCTGCTGCTCACGGTCGAGTTTCCAGCCAACCCACCCGTAATAATCCCAACATTTCAAGCCATTGTGGCATGGTTGCACACAATATGCACTGGAAAAATGTCATCCAAGTATAGTACATGGCCCCACACAAAAACGTAGGAGGAGAGACAGGAAGAGGAGCCAAGACAGCTAGGCAAAGTGACTGGGGGGAGGGACGTGGATGAGCAGAGAGATGTGGGGGTGGAGAGAGACAGGGTGGAGGGGTGGGGGAGAGAGCGAGGTACATGGGGTGGAGAGCAAAAGACTGGAGGTAGAGACACGTGTAGAGATTGGCATGTTGGTTGGTGTGGGCATGTCCCCTAGTCCTCACCTTTCACTCCATCAGCCGTCGCATACAACACATCATCCTCTGACATTTTCGCCACCCCAGCACCAGCCACATCTTCCCATCCTCACCCCTTTCTGCTTTCCGCAGTGACCGTTCCCTCAGCAACTCCCTGGTTCACTCATCCCTTCCCACCCAAACCATTCCCTCCCCAAACACAGTGTGTTCACCAGCAGGCTCGCAGGACAGATTTTCATTACCCAATATGAAGAAATGTTACTTACATTTCTACCAATATCACTGAGTATCTCTTTGTTGTTGCACAAACCAGAGCCCAGGCCACCGAGTGCGTAAGCAGACCTCACCATGACTGGATATCCAATCTTCTCTGCTGCTACGAAGGCATCCTCCAGCTGTAGGTTTAGAGTTTTTTAGTCCACCAAATAGTTGCCTTTTGTTTTTAGATACAACTCATTAATTGTACAGCATCAATTTAACTCTAAAAACCAAGGCACACTCAGCTGACAGTCCCTTGGTTACATATTAGTCTGATAAAAAAAGCCATGTTTGCCACCGCTTCTCACCATTCCTCAATCCACTTCACAGCAGCCATCAGAACGGCAAACAGAGCAGTTATTGTACGCAGTGTCTTAAAGAATCACACAGAATGATTTGGAGACACAAGAAACTGCAGATGCTGGAATCTTGAACAAAAAATTGAATACTAGGGAACGTAAGCAGGTCAAGCAACACTGGTGGGAATGAATAGACAATGTTTTGGCTCAGGAACCTTCTCTTCAGATTTCAGGGGAGAGAAAGCTGGAAAAGAGGTGGAAGGCATAACCTGGCAAGTAACATGCAGATAGATACAAGTGAGTGGGATGGTGATTGGTAGGCGGGTAGTGTAAGTGACCAAGGTGAGACATGAAAAGGAGACAATAGGTTGTTTGATTAAAGAGGTGGAGTGAAATGTTAAGCTGGAGAGAGGGATATGGGTGGAAGGGGACATGGAGGAGGGGAAAGAAGGGGAATAAAAGGAAAATTTGGGACTAGGGATTGGAGAGGAGTGTACAGAGGAAGGGAAAATAGCCTGGATACAGGAGTAATGGGGGTTGGTAGGAGGAATGTGTGCACAGTAGGGTTATAGTGGGGGTGTTACTTGAAGATTCCAGGATTCAATGTTCATATCGTTGGGTTGTAAACTACCCACGCGTAATATCAGGTGTTGTCTTCCAGTTTGCACGTGGCCTAGTGGAAGCTAACGTCAGTATGGGAAAGGAAAAGGGAATTAGAATGACTAGCAACCAGGAACTCCTTAAGACCATAAGACATACGAGCAAACTTAGGCCATTCAGCCCACTGTGTCTACTCTGTCATTCAATCATGGCTGATCTATTTACCCCTCTCAACCCCATTCTTCCACCTTCTCCCTGTAACCTTTGATGCCCTTACTAATCAAGAAACTATCAATCACAAGGCCGTCATTTCCATTATCCAGATCATTAACATACTGTATAACGTGAAAAGTAACGGACCCAACATCGACCCCTGTGGAACATCACTAGTCACCTGCAGCCAACCAGAAAAGGCCTCCTTTATTCCCACACTTTGCCTTCTGCCAGTCAGCCAATCTTCTATCCATGCTACTACTTGCCTCCAATACCATGGGCTCCTATCTTGTCTATCAGCCTCTCGTGGGGCACCTGATCAATCTATGGACCTAAAAATCCAAGTAAATAACATCCACTGATTCTCTTTTATCTATCCTTCTTGTTACCTCCTCAAAAAGCTCCAGCTGTTTTGTCATGCAAGATCTCCCCTTAACAAAACCATGCTGACTTTGGCTTATTTTGTCATGTGCTTCCAAGTACCTTGAAACCTCATCCTTAATAATGGACTCTAAAATTTTACCAACCACAGTAGTCGGACTAATCGCCTATAATTTATTTTCTGTTGCCTCACTCCCTTCTTAAACAGTGGAATTACATTTGCAATTTTACAGTCCTCTGAAACCATTCCTGACTCAAGTGATTCTTGAAAGATCACTAGTAATGCCTCCACAATCTCAACAGTAACCTCTTGCAGAACCCTGGGGTGTAGTCTATCTGGTCCAGGTGACTTATCCTTCAGACATTTCAGCTTCTAAAGCATCTTTTACTCAGTAATAACACTGCACTCAATTCTGCCACGGACTGTCTTGAATTTCTGACACATTGCTGGTGATTTCCACTGTGAAAAATGGCGCAAAATACACCACATCTCCAGCATCATTTTCTAATGGCCCAATGTCCACTCTTGCCTCTCTTTCACTCTTCATTTATCTGAATAAACTTTTGGTATCCTCTTTTATATTATTGGCTAACTTCTCTTTATATTTCATCTTTTCTCCATTTATTACTTTTTTAGTTGCCTTCTGTTGGTTTTAATACACTTCCTAATCCTCTAGTTTTTCGCTAATCTTTGCCATATTATATACCTTCCCTGTTGCCTTTATGCTGTCTTTGACTTCCTTTGGCAATCACTGTCACCTCATTCTTCCCTTAGTATGTTTCTTTGTCTTTGGAATAAAGTCATAGTCATACAACATCAAAACAGGCCCTTCGGCCTAACTTGCGCATGTCAACTATGCCGCATCTACACTAGACCCATCTGCCTGTGTTTTGCCCATATCCCTCTAAATCTCTCCTATCCTATGTGTTTCTTAAATGTTGTGATAGTATTTGCTTCAACTACCACTTCTGGTAGCATGTTCCATATACCTACCATCCTTTGTGTAAAAAAGGTTGCCCCTCATGTTCCTATTAAATCTCTCACCCCTCACCTTCAACCCATGTTGTCTGCTTCTCGATTCACCTACTCTGAGTAAAAGACTGTGCATTTACTCTATCTACTCCCCTCATGATCTTGTACACCTCCATAAAATCAACTCTCATCCTCCTGCGCTCCAATTAAAACAAGGCCTAGACTGCTCAACCTCTCCCTATAGTTCACGGCCCAGAGTCCTGGCAACATCTTTGTAAATCTTTTCTGCACACTTTCCAGCTTAATATCTTTCCTATAACAGGGTGACCAAAATACTCTAAATGTGGCCTCACTAATAACTTGTACAACTGTTACATGACCTCCCTACTTCTAGACTCAATATTTAAGGCCAATGTGCCGAAAGCCTTCTTGACCACCTTATCTATTTATGATGCCACTTTCAAAGAATTATGTACCTGCACTCCTAGATCCATCTGCTCTACAACACTCCCCAGAGCCCCGCTATTCACTGTGTAGGTCCTGCCTTGTTTGACCTCTCAAAATGCAACACCCTCTGCTTCCTGCCATGAAATCAATTTTCTATCCAGTCAACTAGCTCACCTTGGATCCCATGCAATTTAACCTTCCAGAGCAGCCTACCATGCCAAATGCCTTGCTGAAACCTTGACTAAAAGATGCTGCGTCTTCTCTGTGCCTTAGTAGTTCAGTCCGCGCAGGATATTTATCACAGAAACCTTCTCGGGAGCTTATTGTCACAGTCTCACACCAAGAGGCTCTATATATCACAACTCACCCACTCTGACCTGCCTGGGAGGATGTAGAAGGGGGAAGAGAAAACAATATGCCTGGGCAAATTAAAGCAGATCAGAGAGCTTTGCCAGGTGATAAACAGTTTAATAGGGGACAAAATTAGCAAAGAATTCATGGAGCAAGAATATGACAGAGGAGGTAGATAATGATTTCTATCAGCATCTCACCGTCTCAACTGCAAAGCTTGGCGCTATTTTCTCATTGATTTCCAGCAGCTTGTCTGCAAACAGCTGCCTGTCCTCGGTGGCTATGACAGAGGTGATGGGGGTTCCCAGCACTTTTACGCCATACTTTTCCAGCACCCCTTGCCTGTAAAGCTCAACACCTGTCGCAAAGGAAAACAAATCACATTAAACATTTATCTCAGAATCACCTCCATCCACACCAACTACTTGGAATCATCCCAGCTATCATTCCATAAAGACAATGAAATAACAGTGATGCAGCATAACATCAGTTGACCACATGGAAACAGGCCATTCAGCCCACCACATTCATGCCTACCAGCAGGCTTCCATACACACCAATCCCATATCCTAACACTTGGCCTTCTATAATTAAGCAATTTAAATACTCATCTTGTGTTAAATGCTGTTGGTCATCCATCTTCCACCACCGTCACTGGTAATGCATTCCAAGTACTTATCACTCTCTGGGTAAAAATGGTCCTCCTCATATTTCCTGAATTTCTTCCACCTTATCCTAAAGCTATGTCTTTTATTTTTTCTGCCTTTGATATAGCGAAATGTTAATTGCAGTTTACCCAGCCTATCTTCACTAGTCTCTCCTCACTGCTGAACTGCTGCAACCCAAATATCCAGGAGATTCTCTTCAGCACCCTCGCTCTGACATTACATCCTTCTCATGATGTGTACCCAGAACTGCAAGCTGTACTTTAGTTGAGGCCAAACCAAAATGTTCTAAAGTCGGAGGGTAACCTTCCTACTTTTATATTAATTGTCCCAACTAATAAAGGCCAATGAGTAGGAAATAACTGCAGGTGCTGGTTTAAATCAAAGGTAGACACAACATGCTGGAGTAACTCAGTGGGACAGGCAACGTTTCAGGAGAGAGGAAATGGGTGACGTTTCTTCAGACTGAAGGGTCTCAACCCAAAACGTCACCCATTCCTTCTCTCCAGAAATGCTGCCTGTCCCACTGAGTTACTCCAGCATTTCATGTCTATCTAATGAAGACCAATATTCCATATGCATTTAGAACCACATTATATCCTTGCAATTCACATTCAATGACTAGGACATCCATGCTTGCTAAGACCCTATGATTTATGGTACATGCCTTAGTCTCATTTGCACTACTAAATGCACCACCTCACATTTAGCTGGATTGAACTCCACCTGCCATTTCTCAGCCCATATCACCAATATATGAATATCACCCTGTAGCCTAAGACTGCTCACTACACTATCCATGACTTTGTCAATTTATGTGCCACCTGCAAACTTACCTATCATGCCTCCTACATCAACATCATTTGTTTATTATAATGAGCAAAGGTCCTTACCCTGATCTCAAAGTGACACCATTTATAACAGGAATCTAATCATTGAAACAATCCTCCACCTTCTGTTTCCAATATGCCAATTTCCCCTGGATCCCATGGACCTGAATGTTTTGGACAGTCTCCCATCACCTTTCTAGTCTAAAAGGATAGATTACATGGAATCCAAAGTAAGCTTAACAACTGGATTCAAAATTGGCTTCGAGGAAGGAATCAAAGGGTAGTTGTGGAGAGCTGTTTTTCTCTTTAGAGGCCTGTGACCAGTGGAGTGCCACGCCACTAGGTCCACTTCTATTTAATATCCACATTATTAATTTGGATAACAATACAATTAACATTGTTAGTAAATTTGCTGATGAGTCATAGTCATACAGCATGGAAACAGGCCCTTCGGCCAACTTGCCTACAACGACCAACATGTCCCATCTACACTAGTCCCACCTGCCTGCATATGGCCCATATCCCTCTAAACCAGTCCTATCCATGCACTTGTCTAAATACTTCTTAAACCTTGCAACAGTACCTTCCCAAACTACCTGCTCCCACAGCTTGTTCCATACACCCACCATCTTTCGTGTGGTGAATCTGAGGAACTCATTGCCACAGACGGCTGTGGAGGCCACTGTGGAGGTCTTTGGGTATTTTTGAAGCGAAGATTGATTAGTAAGGATGTTGAAGGTCACAGGGAGAAAGCGGGAGAATGGGATTGAGAGGGGAAAGATGGATCTTTGACTTTCTCAAAAAATGCCAACAGATTTGTCAAGCAAGATCTCCCCTTAGAAGAACCATCCTGAATTTGGCCTGTTTTATCAACTACACCGAAATCTCATTCTTAATAATGGACTCTAAAATCTTACCAACCATTGAAGTCAGGCTAACGAGCCAGTAATAATTTTTTCCCCCCAAAATGGTGCCATTCTGTGGTGACATTTTGCATGTGTCCCGACAGCAATGAATCAAATGTAGCTGTTTTTAACCTACTTGGATAAACTGCACAAATCAGAGCTGTAACTGACAGGCTGCTAGTCCATTTAAATGGATTAGTGCTATTACAATGTGACGACAGTAATGGAGCTGCAGGGTGAAAGGGAAACACCTCATAGGAAGACAATCGTGGAAGATCGCTGCTACAGTTAATACTGTGCGAGGAAACAACGGGGAGGCCTCCACTGTGTCTATAAACATGGCCAATGAGCAGGCTTGCAAGTGAGACTGAAGCACAGGGAACAATGAACTCCATTCCCTACCATTCTACTGGCCAATGTCCAGTCCCTGGAGCAGGCATGGAAATCGCTGACAAAACATGGAGAGGACACAATTTCTTGGCGGTCGCGCGCACATGCACACACACGCACGCGTGTGCATGCATACACATGCGAGGCTTCAGCCGTGGGCCCTGTCTAGTATCTTTGCTGTGGACGGTAACAATCGGGAGCTGACCTAGTTGGTGAACGACTGAACTCCAGCTACAGCAGGTTCATTCGCCCCGAATCGTGGGGCTTGAATCGGCCCGTTCACGGGCCTTCCATCCCCCGGCGGGGACTTCAACATCGGGAGCATCGATCGCCTCGCCGCAGTAACTTGACCGCGGAGTGATGGAAGATCCGGGTGGTGAAAAGCTCCACGAATGGGCCAATTCAAGCTCCGCTCTGATTGTTGCTCCACCCCCCTACTTCCGCCTCCGACCAACACCTCCCTCCTCCAATCTGAATCATCATGGTCCCCCCCCCCCCCGATGCCTGTTGACCGACGTCTCTCTTGTCCAATCGGCGCCCTCGATCATCAGCCCCACCTCCACTGTCTCGCGGAAAGCGGAGATTTCACCGAGTTTTAAAATCCGGATTACAAAAAATGGGGGGGATCGTCCCCCACCTCTCAAAACAGGGGAAGGACGTGTCCCCACTGGATTTCCACCCCTGCCCTGGAGAATATAGTGGAGGACTTAAAGAAAAGGCTGCTTTATCAAAGGGAGATGAGGGAATGCTGTGAGCTCTATTTCATATTGACATGGCTCAACCCCAGCTCCCCAGACTCAGCCCTCCAGACCAAAGGTTTCTCCATCCATCGCATGGACAGAATGGAGACATCGGGAAAAGGGAGAGGCGGTGGCATCTGCCTCAAGGGAAAATCTTTGAGGTGCTCAGACATGGCAATCCTGTCCAACTTGTGTGTCCACACCTGAAACACATGGTGGTGAAATACAGCCTTGACTACTTCCCGAGGTAATTCACCTCCATCATCATGACCACAGTTTACATCCCACCCCAGGCATGTGTTGATCTGGCACCTGAGGAGCAGCACACCGTGGTCAACCAACATCAGAGAACATACACCAATGCTTTTCCCATCATGGCCGGGGACTTCAACAAAGCCAGCTTGAAGAAATCACTCCCTAACTACCACCACCAGAGAATCATATATCCTTCACCACTCTATACCGCCATCAGCGATGCCTATCGCTCCATCCCTCGCCCTCAGTTTGGGAAATCAGACCACTTGGCAGTGCTGCTTCTCCTGCATTAAGGCAGTAACTGAAGAAGTCATCCTTAATGGCGAGGACTGCACAGAGCTGTTCAGAGGAGGTGGAGGAAAGACTCCAGGACTGTTTGTTGCTCTCTCCTTAATGCTTTTTTAGTTGCCTTGATTTTTAAAAAGCTTCCCAATAATCTTTGCCATATTATATGCCTTCTCTTTTGCTTTAATGCTGTCTTTGTCTATCTTTGTCAGCCACGGTTGACTCATTCTCCCCTACGTATATTTAGAACATCAGTCAGTAAAGCACAGGAACAGGCCCTTTGGCCTACAATGTGTCTAACATGATGCCAAGTTAACCTAATCTCATCGGCCTGTACATGATCCGTATCCCTCTATTACCTGCTCTTCCATGTGCCTACCCAAAAGCCTCTAAACACCATTATCAGGAATCTGCCTCCACCACCACCCTCCGCAATGTGTTCCAGGTCCCCACCACTCTCTGTGTAAAAAGCTTGCCCTGCACTTCGCCATTACACTTTCCCTCCCTCACCTTATAGCTATGTCATCTAGTGTTGGACATTACACCTTGGGGTGAAAGTTCCGACTATATATCCTATCTATGCCTCTCATCATCTTACATACTTCTATTCAACCTCCCCTCAACCTCCAACATTCCGTAGAAAACAATCCATGTCTATCCAGCCTCAAGTACATGTTTGCTGCTGCTGTTATTATTATTATTATTATTACTCTATTATTCAGCAAGACATCGGTTCCTACAGATTTGAGCCTGGTCAAGAAGAGGGATGTCCTGGTTGGATTCCTCCTTCTCCAGCTCGTTAGTCAATGATTTCAGTAAGAAATACGAGTGTCTGTGAACACTGGTTGAAAGGAAATTGAAGCCCAAGTCACAGTGCCGTACAACACGGAAACAGGCCATTTGGTGCAACTAGCGCATAGTGACCAAAATGCTAGTCTCACTTGCTTGCTTTTGGCCTATGTATATCTCTCTCTCTAAACCTTTCCTATCCATGTATCTGTCCTAGTGTCAAACATTCTACCAAAACTCCACAGTCTAACATGCACACAAGTGGAGCAGTCACTGAACCAGACTCCAGAAGCCATGGATCAGTGAAGCACAAGGAAGGGACAGGGAAATGTGATTGAATACAGAAACTAGACAAACTTAAAAGAGAATGGTGCTATTCCCTACAAACAACTCACCGCAGTTCAGAGCAGTCTGCCCTCCCATGGACAGCAGTATTCCATCAGGCTTCTCTGTTTTAATAATATCAGTAACAAACTCTGGCGTGACCGGTAAGAAATAAACCGTGTCTGCTTGTTTTGTTCCCTCCTCGTTTGTCTGCACCGATGCAATGTTTGGGTTCATTAATACCGTTTTTATATTTTCTTCCTGGAAAAGACAGGCAAAGGTTAGAACAGTGCAACAGTGGAAAGGAAACCAACCAAGAGCTTCCTTGTTCAATCCTACAATGAAAAGGAAGAGTACACACATACACCATCAGAAACAAGGAACTGCAGCTGCTGGTTTACATAAAAAAAAGACACAGAGTGCTGGAGTAACTCAGCGGTCAAGAGGCATCTCTGGAAAACATAGATAAGTTATGTTTCGGGTTGGGATGAATGCCATTCCTGCTCTGGGGGTGTGTGAAGGGACAGTGGAGAGGGAGTTCAATTCTGTGTCTTTAATATATTAAAAAAAATACATACATTTACATATTTGTAATATTGACATAATTTTCAGTTAAATATTTATAAACATTACCATAGTGTCCAGGATACTGGCCTCTCCAGCATCCACCAGCCACCGCCACCAGTCTGACAGTTAACAGACTCTGCACACTGCCTCTCCAATCGCACAGAGATATGGATATATCCTTAGAAGAGGGGCAAGCAGTCAGCTTGGATGGCACAGGACCAGACTAACGAGGAGGTCCTTTGACACAGTCGACCACACCACAACCAACCCCATTCTTTCACTACACTGGGTGCCCAAAGATCAGAAGAATGGGAGCAAAACTGCAACCAGAACTTGAGGAGCAGGTCCTTCAAATAACCAAAAACCTCTCACACTCTGTTGGTTCTCACGGAACAAGACTATTTCAGGCTGCAGCAATGGCAGGCAGTCTGGCAAGCAGGTACAGCAGGCAGTGAAGAAAACCAATGGCATGTTGGCCTTCATTGCGAGAAGATTTGAGTTTAGGAGAAAGGATGTCCTACTGCAGTTGTACAGGGCCCTGGTGAGGCCACACCTGGAGTATTGCGTGCAATTTTGGTCTCCTAATTTGAGGAAGGACATTATTGTTATTGAGGGAGTGCAGCGTAGGTTCACCAGGTTAATTCCCGCGACAGCGGGACTGACGTATGATGAAAGAATGGGTCGACTGGGCTTGTATTCACTGGAATTTAGAAGGATGAGAGGGTATCTTATAGAAATATAATTTTTTTTAGAGGATTGGACAGGGTGGATGCAGGAAAAATGCTCCCGGTGTTGGGTGGGTCCAGAACTAGGGGTCACAGTTTAAGAATAGGGGATAGGCCATTTAAGACTGAGATGAGGAAAACCTTTTTCACCCATAGAGTTGTGAATCTGTGGAATTCTCTGCCACAGAAGGTTAGAGAGTTAGATTTAGCTCTTAGCTCTAACCCAAGAGAGTTAGATTTAGCTCTTAGGGCTAAGGAAATCAAGGGATATGGGGAAAAAGCCAAAACGGGGTAATTATTTTGGATGATCAGCCATGACCA
Organism: Amblyraja radiata; assembly: GCF_010909765.2. Taxonomy (NCBI): domain Eukaryota; kingdom Metazoa; phylum Chordata; class Chondrichthyes; order Rajiformes; family Rajidae; genus Amblyraja; species Amblyraja radiata. Next base: position 37,608,963 of record NC_045962.1, read on the forward strand.
TATTGAATGTCGGTGCTGGCTCGAAGGACCAAATGGCCTACACCTGCAACTAATTTCTATGTTTCTATGAATCAATTTAAAAACCTGTTCTGGACAATACTCCATTCCAGGTCCGCAGCGTGTCTGGGGAGGATGCTGCATGCAGAGACCTCTACTAGGGCGCTCCCTCTGTGCCTCAATGACAGCTGCAGCATGTCCAGATCATAGATGAATATGAGGAAATGAAGAATGTGCACAAACAGCCCATAAGAAAACACCTTCACGAGGCGTGGAATAGTGCAGCACATTTCTGTCAGACAGCTGTGTGACTGGCTCCCAAGGAAGTTATTCGATGAGCAATTTTGGTGGAGCGGACTTCTTTACTCAAAATGGCCCCACAAACAAGGCCCACTCTACGTCCATTGTGACAGGACTGCGAGAAATCTCAGCCACAAATTCATGAGACACGCAGCTCACTCTTCCCCCATCCAACCTAGCCCTTCATCTGGCCACCTGGGTAGTCAAAGTTCCCTTCTCTGCCTATGGGGGAGCACTCTGACTGGAAGCGACACACCCCAGAATCTGAAAAGACAGTAAAAGAGAGGCAACTCCAGTAGAGGGGGTCAGCTGATCTTTATTTCTGGGGGCTGTGTGTTGTGATGGCAGAATAAATGCAACGCCAACACACACCATCTTGCTGAATTCTTGCTGGATGGACTCAGAGAGAATGGTGCCCTCAATTGCTTATTCCCTCCGCATTCAACTGAGGAACTATCACCACAGAGATGCAGTGCATCTACCTGCCTGGGGACCCCTTGTGCTGCTGTCCCTTAGTACGCCATTCTTCTCTTTCTATGCCTGCCATAAAGGCACATCCTCAATGGCATAATCCAGATAGGACTTCAGGACAAGCATCTCCTTCTCGAGATACCTGATCTCAGTCTCCCACCTCTTGGTCAAGCCCTTTGTGTATGCCTGACGGAAGAAACAGAAGCCCTGGTCACAAGCCTCCATTGCCTCAAGGAGGGAATGTCGTCCTGCTACCTCTGCACTCAGCCCAGAGTTGACAGAACTAATCCTGGTATTGCTCGTTGGCCAACAGACAGACATTCATTAAATTACATTCTCTACAACTGTTCTGGTGAGAATTATAAATCATCACCCACACAAACATTCAGTACGCAGACTTTATTTACGTGCATAACAGGATGAACAAGTAATAATCCAAGCATGGCACCGGCTGCACTGAGCCACCAAGACGCTGGAAATGCAAGATACATATGATTGATTTGAGTCTTCTTTCCAGATGCCCAAGTGAAGGCATCCTGCTGGAAATCGAAAGGAGGCAACTCACATAGACCTCCCCTCCTGACTCCTAGAGGCAGGAGCCTTTATCTCCTGGAATGTTTAGTTTAGTTCAGAGATATAGCATAGAATTATAGGTCCTTTGATCTACCAAGCCCATCGATCACCTGTTCACATTTATTCTATGTTATCGCATTGAACATTCCCTAAATAAGGGGAAATTTTACATAGGCCATTTAACCTAGAAACCTGCAGGGATGGAAAACAAGGCAGGAAACCCACACGGTCACAGGCAGAACATGCAAAGTCAACACTGATGGCACCCAAGGTCTGGATCGAATCTGGGTCTCTGGCATATGAGGTAGCAGCTCTCCAGCTGTGTCATTATGCCGTCTCGCTGCGGGAAGCTCATACATATGCAGTTCCTGGATGTAGTTATATGTATCTCTCACCCACGAGGGCCATGTGATGGTGAAATCTGTGCAAAGACGCTCTGCTGCTGATGTTGAGGCTGGCTCTGTTCACATTCACATCAAAGAATACTTTAAATCCCATCAGTGATACCCTGTGGGGACCCTTGAGCCACTGATTCAGAGCCACTGATTCAAAGCCACATTTGTGCAGCTCCCTATCTCTGTGAGGGCAGCACAGAAATAAGGAAACACGTGAACAGCGCCAGTTTCAATCATAGGCCGATGGCCAGCTAGACTTCACTGCTGCAACCCCAGGTGCCCCCGCATGGGGGCCAGAGGAGAGTTGGTGGGAATCACGCTCTGCTTCTGGTCTAACTGTCCTGGTGTGAATTATAAATCATCCCCCACACAGAGTCCTCAGTCTCCTCTGTGTAGTCACTGGGTCATTAGGTTACCCCACTATTTTCTGCTCTTGAAATCTAGCCAGAACCAGGTACCGAGGTAGATGTGAATAATTCTACCCTGCAGCCGGCCACAGGGCCAGAATCTGGGGAATTCTCTTCAGGGCAATCAATATTTGTTGCCTCTGCGCTCTGGTAGAATCACAGTGAAAGACCCAAACTTTGCAATCACACCTCTACGAGGGTGACCAGGGAGAAGGTACGGCCGCTCAGACATGAAGGAATCCATGCTTGGAGTCGAAGCATGCACTCCTCCTTGCATTAACAGCTGGTGTAAAAGGAGCAAAGTTGATGGAGGCTGCACTTGCATAGAGTGGGATTGAGGTGATCCCCAACTTCACCTCACTCAGATGGTGCTCATAGGTGACAAACATCTGCAGCACAAGGCCAGACATTGGATAGTGCAGCCTGCTGCATAGGTCCAAGGGTCATTCCAAGGGTCCACTGGCAAAAATATCCTGCCCACGGTATACCTCTTGCTCACTGCCAGGGACACTGCTTGGTCCTCAGGAATAAAACAGTTGAGGCAGTAATAATAGTCAAAGGGCCAACTACCTCAGCCACTGGCTTTACACAGGCCTCATGTGGTTCCTAACCCCACTTCTTATGTCAGCAATCTAAAACGTTGATGGGGCCATAGGAGATCTCTGCATGTGGAGCAATGTCATCCTCAGTTGAAATATTTCACAACATAGTGAGTAAATAAGGGACGAGGGAAAGGTTTTAGACAGGCATGTGGAAGTGTACGGAATAGGGGGAAATGGATCATGCACAGGTAGATTAGATCAGTTTTTGGACAGGCAAATGGGTGTGCAGGAAATGGAGGGATATTGATATGTGATGGTGGATGAGATGGTCTTGGCATCATGTTCGACACAAACTTTATGTGCTATATGGTTCTATATTCTATATCACACTTCAAAGTTTTGGGAATCTCAACCTGCACTTCCACCCAGTAGCAATGTTACAAAATTTTGAGATTTTAAAAATCAAGTCTGCAATTTATCCCATCAGATAAAGCATAAAAATAAGTTTAATTTGACACCTAATTCACTTTCATATCTCAAGTATTTAAAAAGTTATGGCCATTTTCATACTGGGAAATTAGCATCTTGTTCCCTATTGATTTTCTATGGACATAATAAAAAAGCTGTGATCGTGAAGTCAAAAGCCCATAACTTTCTTAAAAATTAAGAGAACTGAATGAAAATTTCAGTTATCATAGATTGAAGCATTCTGAAACAAATATAAAATAATCTTACTTGGATGACCTGAGATTAAAGCATATAATTAGTTAGTTACCTAATTGTAGCTAATTTCAGACTTCAATTACTAGATCTAAACATCTATCCATTTCTTAATCAATGATTAACATTTTTAAATAGCCTAAATGTCCAAATAATATTCACAAATAATTCACAATAAAACATGATTTTTAAATCTCATTTACATTAATTTATAGACCAAATGGAAGGAATTTAGTGTTCAATTGCTGTAAATAAATGCCCATTTAAATCAGCTTTCCAGTGGGTTCCTGTGAACGCGCTGGTTTAGAACGTTCACATTGCGGTAGATTTGTGCCCCAAATGCCGAGAAAAATACTGCGGGATATAATGGGCCCAAAATGAGCTACTCGCAATATTAAACTTTGTATAAAGGGATCTTTAGAAGCCCTTTTTAATGTAAAAATATACAGCCTACCTTCAGTTATTTGCTTTATGAGACCCTGCGGTTGCTGGTGGTCGCGGGTTTAGAGATTGATTTTTAAACTACTATAACTATTATACGAGGCCTTTAAAACTAATAATAGCTTTTGCGACGGGGTCTTTCAGCGATTTTTCGTTAATAATTAACTAGGCTGAACATCTTCGATTTGAACAGCCTAGAGAAAATCGCGTTTTAAACCCGCCCCCTCTAAACGGCGCCAAAATCGCGCACACCCGCAGCGACAGATTTTCAGCGACGCTTCAGGTAGGCTTTGCAACATACCTACACCCAGTGAGTGCCATTGCCTCCATCTTTCATCCTGTGTCTGGGCACATACATGAAGAGGCGCTGCTTGAGCAAGCTATTAGAAGCTGCATGCCCTGAATTATGTCACCTGAAGCATATAAAATTACCATTACCTTCAAAGCTTTGACCGCCTGTGATCCAGAGTAATCAAACTCGCCGGCCTGGCCAATGGAGAGACCACCTGAACCCAAGACCAGGACCTTGGAAACCTGAAACCAGTAAAAGAACATCATGAAACATCACAGGGATGGGGCAAGAACCGCAAATTGATTTGGACGCAAATTGGAGCAACAGCATCTCATATTTCGCTTGGGCAGCTTACAGCCCAGTGGTATGAATATTGATTTCTCTAACTTCAAGTAACTCTGGCATTCCCTCACTCTCCATCCCTCCCCCACCCAAGTCACACCAGCTTCTCATTTTCACCCAACAAACAGCTAACAATGGCCTGTTTCCCTTATTGTTACTTTTTGGAAATATCTTTCATTCATTGTTCTATGTCTCTCCACATGATTGTCTATATCTCTCGTTTCCCTTTCCCATGACTTTCAGTCTGACGAAGAGTCTCGACCCGAAAAGTCACCCATTCCTTCGCTCCAGAAATGCTGGCTGACCCACTTGATTACTCCAGCTTTTTGTGTCTATCGTCCAGCAAGGATATTGCCCCCCCTCCAGTTCAATTGTAATCTATGGGTTAATTTCCATTGATATCACTAATTAAGTGAAACCTACCTCCAATCTCTTGGGGACAGCAGGCACTGGTGGCATAACTGATGCAACGCTGGTACCTTTACCCTTTTTTATCAGCGAGATGAAAGCATCAAACAGGAACTGAAAGAGAGAGATGAAGGATGAGTACGTCAGAAACCTGATGCAAACTCACAAGAGAAAAACTAATTGAATATACTATCTCCAGCCTGTCCTGGATCATGCCTACATACAGTCCAAATCCAATCCAAATCCAACCCCAGTCTCATGTTCTCATCACAAAACATTACAAAATCCCCTTGCTTTTGTTTATTGAACTTCATTCAGAACGTTGCTGTGAAATTCACATTTGGCATCCTTGCAACCTGTGCCCTCAGATCATTGCAACTCACCCACACACTTCTGCATTGAACTATATCTGCCACGTGTCTGTTGAGCTCACCAGACGACATCCCAAGTGATCGGTTACCACACTTTTCATTTTTCACCACATGTACAAAGTTTGTGATATGGGCCCATAAAGCTTGGAAATGGCCATTGAGCCTAACTTGCCCATGCCGACCAAGATGCCTCATTTACACTAGTCCCACCTGCCTGTGTTTGGCCCATATCCTAAACCTTTCCTATCCATGTACATGTCCAATTGTTTTTAAATGTTGTGATAGTACCTGCTTCAACAACCTCCTCTGGCAGCTTGTTCCATACACCCACAACCCTTGGTGTGAAAAAGCTTGTGATTTTTCTTAATCCGACTTGGTCATATGGATTCAATATTGGCTTACTAACAATATTCCGATAAGGACAATACAAGGACAGTATATAGGCTGGAAGTGTGAGCAGTGGAGTTCCGCAGGGATCTGAGCTGGTACCTCCGCTGTTTGTGATATATATCACAAATGATTTGAACGTAAACGTAGGTAGACAAAAATGCTGGAGAAACACAGCGGGTGAGGCAGCATCTATGGAGTGAAGGAAATAGGCAACGTTTCGAGACCCTTCTTCAGACTGATGTGAGGGTGGGGGGTGGGGGGGGGGGGCGGAAAGAGGAAAGGAAGAGGCAGAGACAGTGGGTTGAGGGAAAGCTGAGAAGGGGAGCAGAAAGCAGGGACTACCTGCAATTAGTTCATACCACTGGGGTGTAAACTGCCCAAGCGAAATATGAGGTGCTGCTCCTCCAATTTACGGTGGTCCTCACTCTGGCCATGGAGGAGACCTGGGACAGAAAGGTCAGATTCGGAATGGGAGGGGCAGTTGAAGTGCTGAGCCACCGGGAGATCAGGTTGGTTATTGCGAAACAAGCGGAGGTGTTGGCGAAGCGCTTGCCAAGCCCAAGCTTGGTCTCACCGATGTAGAGCAGCTGACATCTAGAGCAGCGGATGCAATAGATGAAGTTGGAGGAGGTGCAGGTGAACCGCTGCCACACCTGGAAAGACTGCTTGGGTCCTTGAATGGAGTCAAGGGGGGAGGTAAAGCGACACGTAGTCAGTTTGGTCAATAGGTTTGAAGATGACACCACCTTGTGGACTGTCAGCAAGGTTGTCAAAGTATAAAGCGGGATATACATCAGCTACAGAAAGAGGCGGAGAAATGGCAGATGGAATTTAATCTGAGCAAGTGTGAGGTGTTGTACTTGAGGTTGAATGCAAGGGAATCCAATGAATAGAACAACCGATAATGATTGCTTGAAGTCTGCGATTCATGGACATCACCGGTCGCTGGATGTCTTCTCTGGTGATGCTCTGCCAGGCCTGTACTGTAGCCATCTTTAGCTTATGCTTGTTTTGGGGGCAAGTTCCCTTTAGTTTTCTCTTCAGCATATAAAAGGCATGCGCAATTTGGTTCAGATCAGGTGATTGACTTGGCCACTCAAGAATTCACCATTTTTTAGCTTTGAAAAACTCATTTGTTGCTTTAGCAGTATGTTTGGGCTCATTGTGTTGCTGTACAATGAACCGCTGGTCAATGCGTTTTGAGGCATTTGTTTGAACTTGAGCAGATAGGATGTGTCTATATACTTAAGAATTCATTATGCTACTACCATCAGCAGTTGTATCATCAATGAAGATAAGTGAGCCAGTACCTACAGCAGCCATACATGCTCAGGCCATAATAACCCCACCGCCGTGTTTCACAGATGAGGTGGTATGCTTTGGATCTTGGGCAGTTCCTTCTCTCCACCGTACTTTGCTCTTGCCATCACTCTGATATAAGTTGATCTTCATCTCATCAGGTGTTTGGGAGGTTATCTTTATTATTATTATTATTATTATTATTATAGATGGAATTCTTCTGTCATCAGCTGTGGAGGTCTTCCTTGGCCTGCCAGTCCCTTTGCGATTAGTAAGCTCACCAGTGCTCTCTTTTTTCTTAATGATGTTCCAAACAGTTTGGCTGATGTCTCTAACAGTTTTATTCTTGTTTCTGTCTCATAAAGGCTTCTTTGACTTTCATTGGCACAACTTTGGTCCTCATGTTGATAAACAGCAATAAACGTTTCCAAAGGTGATGGAAAGACTGGAGGAAAGACGAGGTGCTGAGAGCTGTCTTATACCTGCATTAAGGAGGCAATTACAAACGCCTGAGCAATTACAAACACCTGTGAAGCCATGTGTCCCAAACATTATGGCGCCCTGAAATGGGGGGACTATGTATAAACACTGCTGTAATTTCTACATGGTGAAACGAAAATGTATAAAAATGGCCTTTATTAAAATCTGACAATGTGCACTTTAACCATCAGTGATTTCTTTTCTATTACAAATCTCAAATTGTGGAGTACAGAGGTAAATACATAAATGATGGGTCTTTGTCCCAAACATTATGGAGGGCACTGTGGATAGGGTAGACAGTCAGAACCTTTTTCCAAGGATGGAAAAAACAAATAGTAGAGGGAATAGCTTCAAGGTGAGAGGGGTAAAGTTTAACGGAGATGTGCAGGGAAATCTTATTACACAGATGTTGGTGAGTGCCTGGAATGTGCTGCTGCGTTTGGTGGTTGAATCTGATATGATAGTGGCATTTAAGAAACATTTGGATGGCCATATGAATATGCAGGGATGACAAAGGGATATGGATGAAGTGCAGGTAGATAAATAGTCTTAGCATCATGTTAGGCACAGACATTGTGGGTTGAAGGGCCTCTTCTTGTGCTGTATTGTACTACTTTCTATGTCACTAAACTTTGCTTTCTGTTCCTCAGCCAATATTATATTCATAGTTATTATTCCTTTAAAGCATTGTTCCACATTCTCAACTTGGAATCAAAACAAACCCTTATAGAGGTTATTTCTTGTACAATCACCATTAATAACAGCATCAAACAGAATCTAACAGTGTCAGATAAACACTAAACATCAGCAACAGAGATCTATAAAGACAATGTCAATTGTCACCGATGTAGATTCTACACTGGAGTGTCAGATGGACTCTGTCGCCAAGGGAGTGACAGATATACAACTTAATGAGGAACAGGTGCGCAGCCAGGTGAGGCAATGCTCTGATTAAATCATCTGATAAATGACAAATGCACTTTTCCTCATCTACTGTGTGGAAACAGGCCTTTCAGCCCAACTTGCTCACACCAACCAACATGTCCCATCTGCCTGCATTTGACCCTCTAAACTTGTCCTATCCATGTACCTGTCCAATTGTGTTTTTTTTTAATGTTGTGAAAGTACCTGCCTCAATTACCTCCTCCGGCAGTTCGTTCCATATACCTACCACCCTTTATGTAAAAAAAGTTGCCCCTCAAGTTACTATTAAATCTTTCCTCCCTTACCTTAAACCTGGTTCTTGATTCCCCTACTTTGAGTAAAAGACTCTTTGCATTTACCCTATCTATTCCCCTCATTGAATTGAATTGAATAAAGCTCTATTCGCCAAATAGGTATATACACACATTATAATTTAAACATATGAAAATAAAGTACCAGAGTAAAAAGGGGCTACAGACTTTTGGCTGTTGAGTAGAGCTACTGCTCATGAAAAAAGTGGTTTTTATGTATGGCTGTGGAGGCTTTGATAGTCCAGAGTTCCCTCCCCAACGGAAGTACTTCAAATTTGTGGCCAGGGGGAGAGGGGTCAGAGATGATCTTACCCGCTCGCTTCCTGGCCCTTGCAGTGTACAGTTCGTCAATTGGGGGGGGGGGGGGGGGGGGTGGGGGAGGGTACAGCCAACAACTTTCTCAGCTGATCGAACGAGGCGCTGCAGCCTTTGGATGTCATGCTAGGTGGCTGAGCCAAACCAGACCATGATGGAGAAGGTGAGGACAGACTATGATGGTAGTGTAAATCTGAACCAACATTGCCTGTGGCAGGTTGTGTTTCCTCAGCTGCTGTAGGAAGTACATCCTCTATTGGGCATTTTTGACTGTGGAGTCGATGGTTGCTTCCCATTTAAGGTCCCTGGAGATGATGGTTCCAAGGAACTTAAATGACTCCACAGATGTGACTGCAGTGGTGTTGATGATAAGTGGGGGGTGGGGAAGAGGAGCTCTCCTGAAGCCTAAAGGGTTGTGTCGTCTGCAAATTTGAGAAGTTTGACAGAAGAGTCTGTGGAGTTGCAGTTGTTGGTGTAGAGAGTAAAGGAGAGTGGAGAGTACGCAGCCTTGCGATGCTCCTATGCCGAGGGTCAGCGGGTCCGCGATGTACTTTTCCAGCCTCACATGCTGCTTCCTGTCTGCCAGGAAGATGGTGAACCACTGACAGAGGGGTTCAGGCACAGTCAACTGGGAGAGTTTGGAGTGTACCAACTCCGGCACAATGGTGTTGAATTCAGAGCGAAAATCCACGAACAGAACCCTTGCATAGGTTCCCTGGCGGTCTAGGTGCTGAAGGATGAAGTGCAGGCCTAGGTTGGCTGCATCATCCACTGATGTGCAAACTGCAGGGGGTCCAGCAGAGGTTAGTGATACTTTTCATGTGGGCCAGCACAAGTCTTTCAAGGGTTTTCATGATTACAGAGGTCAGTGCCACAGGCCTGTAGTCATTAAGACAAGTAATCCTTGGCTTTTTAGGTACAGGACCAATAGTGGAGACTTTGAACCAGGCAGGGAGAGTGCAGGTTTGCAGGGACTGATTGAAAATGTCTGTGTAGACTGGTGCCAGTTCTTCGGCACAGAGGTTAAGGGTAGAGGGGGTAAACATTGTCCAGGTCGTTGGTCAGCTGACTATTGTCCCAGGAGTGGGGGGGGACACACTGAAGATGAGTCATTAGCTTATACCCCTCTATAACAGGAGGGCGGTCATGGTGGCGCAGCAGTAGAGTTGCTGCCTTACAGCGAATGCATCGCCAGTGACCCGGGTTCGATCCCGACTATGGGTTCTGGTTGTACGGAGTTTGTACGTTCGCCCCGTGATCAGCGTGGGTTTTCTCCGAGATCTTTGGTTTCCTCCCACACTCCAAAGACATACAGGTTTATAGGTTAATTGGCTTGGTAAATGTAAAAATTGTCCCTAGTGGGTGCAGGATGGTGTTAATATGTGGGGATCGCTGGTCGGCGTGGACCCGGTGGGCCGAAGGGCCTGTTTCCGTGCTGTATCTCTAAACTAACCTAAGATCATCCCTCTTGTAGCTGGTGATTTCTTGTCAGCCCTTCCACATTGAAGAGGAGTCATTAGCTTATACACCTCAATAAGATCATCCCTCATCCTCCTGCGCTCCAAGGAATAAAGTCCTAGCCTGCTCAACCCCTCCCGAAAGGTCAGGCCTTCGAGATATGGCAATGTACTTTATCCCAGTGTTATCCCATGACTAGCCTTGAAAAAGGGTCCGATTCCCAAAGTGTCTCCATCCCAGAACATTACCTCTCTATTTCCCTCCGCAGATGCAGAGGAGACAGATACTAGTGGGGACAGATCTGTCAATGCACAGCTTCCAGTGTCGCCAGTGGGTAATGAGTAGTTATGTGAGAATACATCATTAAATGTATTGGGTCACGTTTGACAACAGCTGTAACTGGAAGAACAGGTAATGTGTGTTCGTCATGACATAACCCGCTGAGTTCCTTCGGCAGTTTGTTTATTTATACAAGTACTATAAGTGCTACTGGTACTATGCTCAAGTTGTTCCTAGGGCTGCAAGATTAAAGCTCTAATTTTAGACCCAAACTCCTGGATTACCCTGGCAAGGCCTGATGCTGTTCGGTTTCTCTTCCCATTAGTTAGTCTGAAAAAATGCTGTTGTTTGTATTTGGTTTCCTCTCACTCACACTTGAAACTCTGAATCCTAGTAAGCAATGTCATTTGACCTCCTAACTGCAATGAAAAGAAAATGTTTTCTATACCTCGGTATCTGTTGGCCCTCCCTTCGCCTCTGGATGGAATTGTGCAGTGAAGATCGGCTTGCTCTCATGAACGATTCCCTGAAAGAGAAAATGTTAACATTGGTTTTCATTTATGGAATTCACATTCCAGTATTAAGTACATGTTACATAATTTACTCACGGTTTCTTCAGTTCCCTCCATATTATACAGTGCCCTCCATAATGTTTGGGACAAAGACCCATCATTTATTTATTTGCCTCTGTAATCCACAATTTGAGATTTGTAACAGAGAAAAAAAAAATCACATGTGGTTAAAGTGCACATTGTCAGATTTTATTAAAGGACATTTTTATACATTTTGGTTTCACCATGTAGAAATTACAGCTGTGTTTAAACATAGTCCCCCCCCCCCCCCCCCCCCCCCCCCCATTTCAATTTCACCATAATGTTTGGGACACAGCAATGTCATGTAAATAAAAGTAATCATGTTTAGTATTTTGTTGCATATCCTTTGCGATTCATGGACATCACCAGTTGCTGGGTGTCTTCTCTGGTGATGCTCTGCCAGGCCCGTATTGCTGCAATCTTTAGCTTATGCTTGTTTGGGGGCTTGTCCCCTTCAGTTTTCTCTTCAGCACGTAAAAGGCATGCTCAATTGTGTTCAGATCGGGTGATTAACTTGGCCACTCAAGAATTGGTTATTTTTTAGCCTTGAAAAACTCCTTTGTTGCTTAAGCAGTATGTTTGGGATCATTTTCCTGCTGTAGAATGAACCACTGGCCAATGAGTTTTGAAGCATTTGTTTGAACTTGAGCAGATAGGATGTGTCTGTATATTTCAGAATTCATTATGCTGAACCAGTACCTTCAGCAGTCATACATGCCCAGGCCATAACCCCCACCTCCGTGTTTCACAGATGATGTGGTATGCTTTGGATCTTGGGCCAGTTCCTTCTCTCCTCCATACTTTGCTTTTACCATCACTCTGATATGTTAATCTTCGTCTCATTTGTCCACAAATCCTTTTTCCAGAACTTAGGTGAGCTTACTAATCGCACTTTTTCCAGAACTGTGGATGCACTTTTAAGTACTTCTTGGCAAACTGTAACCTGGCCATCCCATTTTTGCGGCTAACCAGTGATTTGCATCTTCCAGTGTAGCCTCTATATTTCTGTTCATGAAGTCTTCTGCGGACAGTGGTCATTGACAAATCCACAGCTGATTCCTGAAGAGTGTTTCTGATCTGTCAGACAGGTGTTTGGGGATTTTTCTTTCTTATTATTCCGTCATCAGCTGTGGAGGTCTTCCTTGGCCTGCCAGTCCCTTTGCGATTAGTAAGCCCACCAGTGCTCTCTTTCATCTTAATGATGTTCCAAACAGTTGATTTTGGTAAGCATAAGGTTTGGCTGATGTCTCTAACAGTTTTATACTTGTTTCTGTCTCATAATGGCTTCTTTGACTTTCATTGGCACAACTTAGGTCCTCATCTTGATAAACAGCAATAAAAGTTTCCAAAGATGACAGAAAGACTGGAGGAAAAAATAGGTGCTGAGAGCTCTCTTATACCTGCATTAAGGAGGCTATTAAACACACCTGAGTAATTACAAACGCCTGTGAAGCCATGTGTCCCAAACATTATGGTGCCCTGAAATGGGGGGACTATGTATAAACACAGCTGTAATTTCTACATGGTGAAACCAAAATGTATAAAAATGCCCTTTAATAAAATCTGACAATATGCACTTTAACTACATGTGATTTGTTTAATTACAAATCTCAAATTGTGGAGTACAGAGGCAAATAAATAAATGATGGGTCTTGTCCCAAACATTATGGAGGGCACCGTACCCTTCCGGAGCTGCCTATCTAGGAAGGCGCAGTGGCACAGCAGATAGTTCTGCTGCCTCACAGCACCAGAGAACTGGGATCAATCCTCAGGTTCTGTCTGTGTGGAGTTTGCATGTTCTCCCTTTGATCGTATAGTGTTCCTCTAGGTGCTCCAGTTTCCTCCCACACCCTAAAGAACTGCAGTTTTGTAGTTCAGTTGGTGGGTGTTTGTCCCAAATATTATGGAGGGCACTGTACATGCATTTCGATAGACAAGGGCTGAGGGGTAACTTTTTTTTTTTACACGAACGATGGTGGATGTGTGGAACGAGCTACTGGAGGAGTTCGTTGAGATACTGCATGGCTCTGAGTAGGTGTGTCCCATCTCCAGTAGGTCCCTCATTATGTGTAAGAAAGAACTGCAGATGCAGGTTTAAATCGAAGGTAGACACAAAATGCTGGAGTAACTCAGCAGGTCAGGCAGCATCTCTGGAGAGAAGGAATGGGTAACGCTTCGAGTCAGGTCTGAAGAAGGGTCTCGACCCGAAACGTCACCCATTCCTTCCCTCCAGAAATGCTGCCTGACCCATTGAGTTACTCCAGCATTTTGTGCCCACAGTGGTCCCTCATTATATTGCCTGTAGAAACTTATCCAAGCACACTCAAAGTTCCATCCATAACACTATAGCAGCCCCACCTCATTAAGAAGTTAAACTACCTTACTATGACAAGCTGATTATTCTTGCAACTCTCCATTATCTTCATGCATATTTATTCCTCCAGTTCCCATCGACTGCTTGGGGGGGTGTCAATTTTACCTTCACAACAAAATTTTCATCCACTTATTTCTAAGCTCCTTCCATTAAGCCTCACTAAATGATCCCTTGGAAATTTGGTCATGGACAACCGCCATGATGACCGACTTAATGAAAAATGCAATCTTCCCCTCCTCCCCTATTCCTCCTCCACTCTCCAGCCTATAGCACCTGTACCATGGAACATTAAGATGCCTGTTCCCATTCCTCTTTTAGACATTACCCTGTTATGACTATAATCTCCCAGTTCCACATACCTATCCACGCCCATGTCTGTCAGGTGTCTGGCGTTGAAATAGTTGCAATATAATCCAGCAGCCTTTCCTCGCTCCCTGTCATGTTCCTGCTTGTCTTGCTGACCCTGATATTGCTGATATTAGTATTAACTTCCAGTCTCTTATCTGCTTCACTATCGCTTTGGATCCACACCCTTGGCAATCTAATTTCAACCATCCTTCGCTACACAAGAAAATCTGCCTGCCAAGATATATAAGATACAGAGCTCAGGGCGGTCACAGTGGCGCAGCAGTAGAGTTGCTGCCTTGCAGCGAAGGCAGTGCCGGAGAACCGGGTTCGATCCCGACTATGGGTGCTGTCTGTCCGGAGTTTGTACGTTCTCCCCGTGACCTGCGTGGGTTTTCTCCGTGATCTTCGGTTTCCTCCCAAACTCCGAAGACGTACAGGTTTGTAGGTTAATTGGCTTGGTAAATGTAAAAAAAATGCCCCTAGTGGGTGTAGGATCGTTGGTTGGCACAGACCCGGTGGGCCGAAGGGTCTGTTTCCACGCTGTATCTCTAAACTAAACTAAAGCTACTACTGTATAGGACTTGTTAGCCAATGTATGATTGTTATGTTGCACATGGAGGCATGGGCTACTTCAGCTACTGAGGAGTTTTAAATTGAATTAAACATTATGCAATTGGTGAATATTTCTACTTCTGACCTTGTTGGATGAAGCAGTGAAAGATGATTGGATTTGGGACACTACCCTGATGAACCCCTGCAATTTCCTGTGGCTGGTGCAGTTGAACTCTGGCAACCACCACATCTTCCTTTGTACAAGTTATCACTCCTACCATGGGAGCGTTTTCTCTTTGCTGTCCAATGAATACAATTTTACCATGGCTACCTAGTGCCATTGCCATTATCTGTCAAATGTTGCCTTTGTGTCAAATGTAATCACTCTCACCTCATCTTTATATTAGAATCAGGGTTTGATGAGGACTGGAGCTATTAGGCCAAATTGGGCATCAATGAGCAGATTATTGGTGAGCAAATGCCACTTGACCAGTGACCATAGCTTCCATCACTGAACTGGTGATTGAAATTGAACAGTAATTAGCCAGAATAGATTTGATCTGCTTTTTGTGAACATTATATATCTACGCAATTTTCCGCATTGCTAAGTAGATGCCAGTGTTTTGCAATGGCAGGGTCAGAGGTAGAGCTAGTCTGGAACACAGGCCTTCAGTACTATGCACGGGATGATGTCTCGTTTATTATATCCAATGATCGCAGCTGTTTCTTGACATCAAGTGAAGTGTATAGAACTTGCTTCTACGATGATGGGGATCTCAAGAAGCAACCAAGATGGATCATCTATTCGGCACTTCCTGCTGATCATGGGTGTGAATGTTTCAGCTTTGTCTCTGTCTAGACAAATGCTTCACCTTTGTCTCATCATCACCGTGGATGGGGATCTTCTTCCATGAATTGTCTAACTGTTCACCATTGCTCAAGACTCGGGGTGATAGAATGCACAGCCTTCATCTAACCCATTGATTGCACAATTACATAGTACTGTTTATTGCATGCTGTTTTGTTAGCATGCATGCCGTTCTACATTACAGCTTCCCTGGAGTTTGTCAACACCACATTTAAGATGTGCTTGGTGCTGCTCCAATCATGTCCGTTTGCATTCCTCATTGAGCTAGGGTTGATCCTGTCTCGGTTGGTATGACTGAGACAGGAATATGCCAGACCATGAGTTTATAGATTGAGGTGGCTGCACAGTTTTGGGGTCCAAGATGGCAATCCCTATAATCTTCAGTCATTGTTCTTGATTTCAAATCCTTCCAAGACCACAACCCAAACTATTTCTCAAACTTCCATCAGCCCGAAACCAACAGAGAATAGATACACTATCTGAACACTGAACAGACTATGGTTAAGTGGCAAAGTGATCAGCTGGTGATAAGACTGTGTCGAGAGAATGCAGAGAATGCAGAACATGTCTCCTTCCCCACTAGAGTAGACAAGACACTGGACAAAGTCTACACCAACATGGCTGAAGCTTACAAAGCCATCCCCCTCCCCCACCTTGGTCAGTCTGATCACGTCTCATTGTTCCTGCTCCCTAAGTACTCCCCACTCATCAGACGGGTTAAACCAACTGTGAGGACAGTTAAAGTCTGGTCAGAGGAAGCGGACTTCACACTTCAGCAGTGTTTTGGAAACACTGACTGGAAGGCGTTTGCAGCCCAGGCCACCCTTGACTCCCACACGGACATTGATTCCTACACATCCTCTGTTCTGGACTTTATAAACTCCACCATCAATAGTGTCACCTCCCTCAAACAGGTGACCATATACTCCCAAATCAGAAGCCATGGATGAACAGCGAGGTCAGGCTACTGCTGAAAGCACGGAACACCGCTTTCAGGTCAGGCGATGCTCGAGCCTGCAGTTCAGCCAGGGCTAACCTGAAGAGGGGCATCAAGAAGGCCAAGCACTGCCATAAGCTCAGGATTGAGGAGCACTTCAACAACAACTCCGACCCCCGACGCATGTGGCAAGGCATCCAGGCCATCACGGACTACAGACCCTCCAACACTACCCCCACATCCAGCGACGCCTCCTTCCTTGAGGAGCTTAATCACTTCTATGGCCGCTTCGACAGGGACAATCTAGAGACAGCCATCAAGGCTGTGCTACCTGCCGATCACCAACCCCTCACACTCACCCCCTACGACGTATTCGTGGCACTGAGTAGGACTAATGCACATAAAGCTGCTGGCCCTGACGGCATCCCCGGGCGCGTGCTCAGGGCCTGTGCTGCGCAGCTGACAGACGTCTGGACTGACATCTTCAACCTGTCACTTGCCCAAGCAGTTGTCCCCACGTGCCTTAAAACCACCTCCATCGTGCCAGTGCCAAAACACTCCACTGCGGCAAGCCTCAACGACTTCCGCCCAGTTGCACTTACCCCCATCCATCACCAAGTGCTTCGAGAGGCTGGTCCTGGCACACCTCAAAAGATGCCTACCCCCCACACTGGATCCCTATCAGTTTGCCTACTGCAAGAACAGGAGTACGGAGGATGCCATCTCAACGGCACTTCACTCCGCCCTCTCCCACCTCGACAACAGAGACACTTACGTAAGAATGTTGTTCATCGATTACAGCTCAACATTCAACACCATTATACCATCAAAACTGATCACCAAACTCGGTAACCTGGGCATCGACCCCTCCCTCTGCAACTGGATACTGGACTTTCTAACCAACAGACCCCAGTCTGTTAGGTTAGACAAGCACACCTCTTCAACCCTCACCCTGAACACCGGCGTTCCACAGGGCTGTGTGCTGAGCCCCCTCCTCTACTCCCTCTTCACCTATGACTGCACACCTGTACATGGTACTAACACCATCATCAAGTATGCAGATGATACAACGGTGATTGGCCTCATCAGCAACAACGATGAGTCGGCCTACAGGGAGGAGGTCCAGCACTTAGCAGCATGGTGCGCTGACAATAACCTGGCCCTTAACTCCAAGAAGACCAAGGAGCTCATTGTAGACTTCAGGAAGTCCAGGGGCGGCACGCACACCCCCATCCACATTAACGGGACGGAGGTGGAACGTGTTTCTAGCTTCAGGTTCCTGGGAGTCAACATCTCCGATGACCTCTCTTGGACCCACAATACCTCAACTCTGATCAAGAAGGCTCACCAGCGTCTCTTCTTCCTGAGGAGACTGAAGAAGGTCCATCTGTCTCCTCAGATCCTGGTGAACTTCTACCGCTGCACCATCGAGAGCATCCTTACCAACTGCATCACAGTATGGTATGGCAACTGCTCTGTCTCCGACCGGAAGGCATTGCAGAGGGTGGTGAAAATTGCCCAACGCATCACCGGTTCCTCGCTCCCCTCCATTGAGTCTGTCCAAAGTAAGCGTTGTCTGCGGAGGGCGCTCAGCATCGCCAAGGACTGCTCTCACCCCAACCATGGACTGTTTACCCTCCTACCATCTGGGAGGCGCTACAGGTCTCTCCGTTGCCAAACCATCAGGTCCAGGAACAGCTTCTTCCCGGCGGCTGTCACTCTACTCAACAACGTACCTCGGTGACTGCCAATCACCCCCCCCCCCCCCCCCGGACACTTATTATTATTTATTCAAATCATTTGCTATGTCGCTCTTCCAGGGAGATGCTAAATGCATTTCGTTGTCTCTGTACTGTACACTGACAATGACAATTAAAATTGAATCTGAATCTGAATCTGAATCTGAGCAGTGCCAGCATGCAACAGCTAGAATTCTTGGAAGGACAGCTGGGCACAAAAAAGGAAAAAAAGAACACCAGAGCAAAGAAGGTCCACCCACACACATTAATAAAAGAACACTGTGGGACTGCTCACACCTGGGTACAGGGTACTCCTCCTGGCTGCTCCGCCATTCACAATCATGGCTAATTAAAAATCACCACCGTTTTTCTGCACCAACCCTATATCTTTTCATTCTTTTAATTTCAGTAAATCTATCAAATTGTGTTTCAAATGCAATCCATGTGCGAGCCTCCACAGGCAGTGAATACAATAGATTTTGGAGAACACATTTTCGTCATCTCAGTTTGAAATGGTCTGCCCTTTATTCGAGGATTGTGATTCCTGGTGAGTGCAGAAAAAGATTCATCCCTGCACCCATCATATGCAGTTACCTCCTTGAAGCCTTAAGCCAGACCAGCTGTGCGGAATTACATGAATAACACATTACATAACAGTAATACGACACTTTCTGCATTAGTACATGTTTAACTCCAATAGTGAACACTGGGAAGCAAGAAGTAACTTCGAGGAATACCGCTAAATTCTTTTAAACTTTTTTAAAAATGTATCTATTATTTTACTATTAACTGTACATATGTGTATTGGTTGTTGTGTTGTATTTCTTTTAACGGAGGAGAAGCAAATGGAATTTCGTTGCTCAGTTTTGTGCAATGACAATAAACATATTCTATTCTATTCTATTCTATGTTCACTCGGGAATGTATGCTTACCTCATTGGTGCCATCGTTGGCATTAACGAACATTGGTTTCCAACCATCCGGAAGTGTTGAACTATCAATGGCAAATCCATGGTTCTGGGCTGTAATGAATGCTTGGCCATTCATTACATTCAGCACAGGCTGGTTCTGTCCTCTGTGGAAAGCAACCAACAGTTTGATAGGCAGGTACTTGTAATATCCATCAGAAAATCTAAGTACTTCACAACAATATTATTTTCCAATTATAGTGTAAACTGCTTGTAACAATTGCCTGCTCCATTTCTATGGCCAGTGGACAACACTGAACTGTCGCAAGACCACTAAAGGTACGGATTCGACCTCCTGAATAAAGAGGCCAAGCCATGGCAGGATTTTGAATAATGTATTTAATTGATTGAAAGGTACAGTATGGAAACAGACCCTTGAACCCACCGAGTCCACGCCAACCATCAATCACCCGTTCACACTAGTTCTATGTTATCCCACTTACCCAAACCACCAGGGGCAATTTACAGAAGCCCATTAACCTCCAAACCGACATGTTTGAAATGTGGGAGAAAATCATAGGGTTGGGATGAGCCAAGTGCCTGGAATTTTGCTCGGTAAAAACCTTGAATTAAATGGAGTTTTGGACAGTTTCGGGGTATTTCTTAAATTCTAAACTATGCCACCCCATCATGTGCAAATGAAAACAAGTGCTTGGCCCAATAAACTTTTCATAATCTTCCCATTCCCAAATCAGACAGTACTTTCTAGTGCTTTAACTATTTTATGTCAATCTCAAGTCTTCACTGTCTAACTATCCCACCATGTCAAACAGCCAGTAGGAAAATTTGGAAGAACAAGGATGAACCTCGAGATTTGACGTGGAATTGCACTGGGGCTGTCTGGAGATGGGAAGCCACTACCTCACAGAAGTTTTAAAGAGAAGTTTCAGAAGGAGCTGTGAACCCAGAAGGCTCAGGATGAGCTGGCAGTTTTTCATGAGGAATCGGTCAGGGCTCTGTAGAGGCGTAAAGCTTATACTTGTCTGGTTCAAGGGACAGATGAGGAGAGGAATCTTTAGTTTAGTTTAGAGATACAGCATAGAAACAGGCCCTTCGGCCCACCGAGTCCATGCCTACCAGTGATTCCCGCAGACTTACACTATCCTACCCGCATTGAGGACAATTTACAATTATAGCAAGCCAATTAACCTACAAATCTGTACTTCTTTGGAGTGTGGGAGGAAACCCGAGATCTCAGAGCAAACATACGCAGGTCACGTGGAGAACGTACAAACTCCGTACAGACAGCACCCGTAGTCAGCATCGAACGCGGGTCTCTGGTGCTGCGCCACCATAAGCCTGAGACCAAGTGCCACAGTGTACGGCTGAAGGCTGGGAGGTTAGATTGGGTCAGGGGCTCGAGTGAGCACCAGTGAATCAGATGACTTGTAAAATTTCAGCAATCGTATTTTTGCCTCCACACAAAATGTCAGATATATTCAATTTACCTTCAGGTATTGCTTCCCAGATTGAATCCCTAGGTTGAAGGTTCACCTACATACACAAGCACTATACTGCCATACCCAACTGTAACTATGCACAGGAACAATGTGAAGAGAGAAAGTCAAGAGACTTCAGTTCGATACAAGAAATAATTTCCAGTACCTGTTTCCCATTGGCAGTTTATAGCAATTGGCGCCGACAGCCAGTGCAGTCAGCTGGTTCCCCATACAGATCCCGAATATTGGCTCTGAACGATTGCTCTTAATCACCTAGACAAAAAGCAAGCACAGCACAACCTGACTGACGTGCACTTCCAGAACCAAACTACCTCCGACAAGCCCACACTCCTGTACAATACAGAAACATGACCATAACGATACGATACAACTTTATTTATCCCAGGAGGGAAATTGATCTGCCAACAGTCAAAAACAAAATCTATGAAACATGAAATTAAAGTGACGAGAGGAAAGGATTTGGGGATGTGCAAAGATATGGGGGGGGGGGGGGGGGGTGAGAGGGAGAGTCAGTCTACCCCATGGCAGGGGGTGGAATGTACAGTTTGATAGCCGCAGGGAAGAAGGATCTCCTGTGGCGTTCGATACTGCATTTTGGTGGAACCAGTCTGTTGCTGAACGTACTCCTCAGATTGACCAGCATGTCATGGAGGGGGCGAGCTGTATTGTCCAAGATGCTCTGCAGTTTGAGGAGTATCCTCCCCTCCAAGACCACCTCCCATTAATCCAACCACCTTGAGGACGGAGCCAGCCTTACTGATAAGTTTGTTAATCCTCTCCAACATTTACACAACTTCATACTGCTTTAAAACATGCATGTAGAATGCAATGAGACCTCACCTTGTGCAAGTTTTCAATTAGTTGTCCAGCCAATGTGGGATCTCCTGGGCCATTGGATAGGAAAAGTCCATCATACTCCATGTTAATAAAATCATAATTCCACGGAACTAAGTGTAATTCAACCCCTCTCTAGGAAATGAAAAAGCATCATTCATTACTGTACTTCTCAGACAGTCAGATATGAAAATTGTTGTAGACACTCAAATCATATGGAAAAAAGCAAGGCTTTTCCCTGGCTTGACATTAACAATCTAGGTATGTTACAAAACTTACCTTCTGCGGCGCTGTAGTTCTGCCTCTGTCCATGTGCGCGATTTTGGCGCGTTTGAGGGGGGGGGGGGGGGGCATGGTTAAAACGGGGTTTTTCCCGACCTGGTCCTGAATTATATTTGTTGGAGTGCAAGATTTTGCTAAAGAATCGTTCCTACGGCCGTTCTGTGTGTTTTTTTTTAAAATGCACCCGACAAGTTAATCGCTGGAATGATTTTAAAAGCAGCTTCTGAAGCCGTCAATGCCGACAACTGGGACGGATTTTATGCAGGACCAGGTAAAATAAAGTAGTTTATTTTTATGTATAAAAGTGTTGCTTAAGATGTATTTAATTTACATTTTACGTTGCGAAACAGTGATTTTTTCCCCCGAAGAACCGGCAGTGTATTTGCTGCAGATATGGGGGTATAAATTCACCGCATCTGAACGTTCTAAATGGTCCCGTTCCAGTAAAACCCACTCCCAAGCTGATTTAAATGGCCATTAATATACAGGTATTAAACATTAAATTCCTTCCATTTGGCCTATAAACCCATGACAATGAGATTTTAAAATTATGTTATATTCTGAATTATTGTGTGAATGTTATTTGGACACTTAGGCTATTTAAAAATGTTAATCTATTCTTAAGAAATGGATAGATGTTTAGATCTAGTAATTGAATTTTGTAATTAGCTACAATTAGGTAACTAACTAATTATATGCTTTAATTTCAAGTCATCTAAGTAAGATTGTTTCATATTTGTTTCAGAATGCTTCAATCTATAATAACTGAAAATTTCTTTCAGTTCTCTTAAATTATAAGAAAGTTATCGGCCTTTAAATGTTCTCGATCACAGCTTTTGTGTTAAGTCAATGAAAAAGCAATAGGGAACAAGATGCCAATTTCCGAGTATGAAAATGGCCATAACCTTTTTAATACTGAAGATATGAAAGTGAGTTAGGTGTCAAATTAAACTTATTTTTATGCTTTATCTGATGGAATAAATTAAAGACTTGATTTTTAAAATCTCAAAATGTTGTAACATTGCTAAACAATCACTTCGCTTCAGCCTAGCCACTGGAGTGGTGGGAATTAGAGTGATGTTGGATGATCTCAGCTCTCTGGGATATTGTAGAAAGATCCTCCACAATCCAATCATTCCTTGCCTCACTACTCGCAGCCCAAGCCCAAAATGTAGGGTCCATGAGTTATGGAACATTCTTATGAATCTGACACAGCAGAAGTCAGAACAGAGACATTTGGGCAGACCCTAACCTCCTCCATTTTGAAAATGCATTAATTGAGGAATTCTGAATGATGCTGGAATTCTAAAGCATTCTCTGCAGTCAACAGGTCAACTCATAATCCTATGCTGACATTCCATGCCTACAGATAGATGTTGGAGCCTATTTACAATCCTTCGAAGAGAATTATGGAAACATGAGCTTCCAGACGGATCCCCAATGGATTCCAGACAGCAATGATTGAAACAAGGTTCAGATACAAAGGGAGACTGCAAATGCTGGTTTCTGGTACATGCATAAATGTTGCTCAACCCATGGAGTTCCTCCAACAGATTATTTGTTGCGCAAGATTGAGAAACAGGTTATATATGTAAATACCTTCACAAGAAGTCGGATGATGTTATGTTTTATACCACAGTCTACCGCAACGACTTTGATTGCATTCCCTTTGCCAAAGATTTTTACTTCCTGTTGAAGGACAGAAAAACACAATGTGTTTCAACACATTGTATGTCACCACAAAACACTCACAAATTCTCAACCCTTACATCCTGCAGTTGCATCACATTTTGTTTAAGAAAGAACTGCAGATGCTGGAAAAATCGAAGGTAGACAAAAATGCTGGAGAAACTCAGCGGGTGAGGCAGCATCTATGGAGCGGAGGAATAGGTGACATTTTGGGTCAAGACCCTTCCTCAGATTCAAAGGACTCTGAGTCTGAGGAAGGGTCTCGACCCGAATGGCCACCTATTCCTTCGCTCCATAGTTGCTGCCTCACCCGCTGAGTTTCTCCAGCATTTTTATCTAGCTGCATCACATTCAGTAAGTTAGCCTTACAGCACTGTAGATATACTTTTAGTTTTTAATTTTAGAGGCACAGTGTGGAAACAGGCCCTTTGGCCCACTGAGTCCGCACCGACCATCGACCCCTGCACATTAACATTATCTTACACACACTAGGGACAATTTACAATTATACCAAGCCACTTAACCTACAAACCTGTCATCTTTGGAGTGTGGGAGGAAACCGAAGATCTCGGAGAAAACCCAAGCAGGTCACGGGGAGAAAGTACAAACTCCGTACAGGCAGCGCCCATAGTCGGAATCGAACCCAGGTCTCCGGCGCTGCAAACGCTGTAAGGCAGCAACTCTACCGCTGCGCCACCGTACTTCACCACAAACACTGCAGCATGACAAGGCAGCAGTTTACCTCAACCTGACCAAGGGGAACTATCATTTCATTTAGTTTAGAGATACAACGCGGAAACAGGCCCTTCAGCCCACTGAGTCCACGCCGACCACCAATCCACACAGACTAACACACTCCTACACACACTAGGGTCAATTTACAATTATACCAAGGCAATTGACCCACAAACCTTGTATGTCTTTGGAGTGTGGGAGGAAACTGGAGCACCCAGAGAAAACCCACGCGGTCACAGGGAGAACGTACTAACTCCATACAGACAGCACCCGTAGTCAGGATCAAACCCGGGTCTCTGGCACTAAGTCAGCAACTCTTCAGCTGCACCACCGTGCCAACCAGATGGACAATAAACAATGGCCCAGCTGCTGATTATCCCATCCCAGGAGAGCATTTGAAAAAAGATGTGTTCCTTACTTTGCATTGATTTGTCTCCCGAGAAACAGAGTAAACCAGTAATTCCCAAGATCAATATCCCAGCTTTCAATTAGGGTTCTACCCAGACTGCAACCTCCATTTCCCAAACCAGGGAATTTAAACTGTGCACGGTTGTTAACACAACACAAAGGATGATCATCAAATACACATTTATAGAACTTACTTTGGTTGATATTTCTGCCATTAGGTTTCGTATATTGGGATTGACAAATTCTACGGGATCGCCTTCAAACTCAATTTTACCGAGAATTGTGCCCTGAGAAGATTTATGAAAAAAATTGCATGAAACAGATTTATTAAATAAGAGTACAATTTCTCCCAAATAAATCTGATAATCGAACACTTGTTATTCCAGAATATCCATTGTATGACACTAATTGGTATGTAACAGATCTTAATATAGCACAAACATATGCTTTAATCTGACAATTCATATTCAAACACCATTGTATTTTTTCTAAATCGATTGTTACTTTAACATTACATTTCAATTGTTTAACCGATAGTCAGGGAACAAAACAGACATTTTAAGCCACTTAAATTCACAAGTTTTATAAACATGTGTTTTATAAAATATACAACATATCAATAGTTTTCGTTTCACTTTTTATCCATGATAATCCACGATTATTAAAGTTCATTCCACAGGATCATAACTGCAATACATTTGTTCAAATTCAATGTAATTTCCCAGTTGCCTATTCTAAATCCCGCACTGTCATCCTCAAAGGACCAAAAAGCTCTGTAATGAAACCCTCCAGCAACAAGTTGCTGCTGACAATTTATTAGTGCGTCTCATCTCCCTGATTTTCTATTTTAATCATCCTTTCTAGTTCTCTCTGACTGCATGGAAACAGGCCCGTCGGCTCAACCCGTCCATGTCAAACAAGACGACCCATTAAGCTAGTCCCATTTAACCGCTTTTGGCCCATATCCCTTTTAATCTTTCCTATCCATAGCTCCATCAACTACTTCCTCTGGCTGCTCATCCCATTCACCCACCTCTGCACACTTTCCACCTCTCTGCACTCTTTTCACCTTAATAGCACCATTCCTACAGCACGGTGATAAAACTGAATACAATACTCCACGGGCAGCCTCACCAGTGTCTTGTACTAATGTAACATAACATTCCAACTTGTATGCTCAGTTCCCTGACTGATGAAGACCAAAATGGCAAAAGTCACTTTCACCACCAAATCTACCTGTGACGCCATTGTCAAGGAACTATGCACTTGAACTCCTAGATCCTTCTGTTCTACCACATTCCCAAGGCCCCACTGTTCACAGTAAAAGTCCTGCCCTGGTTTGACCCCAAAATCCCGTCTACATTAAACTCATGGGTCATTCACGAGTTGATCAAGATCCTGCTGTAATTCATAATAACCATCTTAATTGTCTATGATATCATCTATTTTAATGTTATCTGGAAACTTACTAATTATGCCTTTTACATTATCATCCAATACATGACAAACAATGGACCCAGCATCAATCACGAAGGCACATCACTCGTCACAGGCCTCTAGTCCACCACCCTCCACTTTCCACCATGAAGCCAATGCTGTATCCAGTTAACTAGCTCTCCGCGATCTAACCTTCCAGCAGTCTACCATGCAGAACCTTATCAAAGGCCTGCCTGCCTGAAGTCCATATAGACCACCTCTGCTCTCATCAATCTTCTTGATTACTTCTTCAAAAACCTCAAATTCATGAGACATAATCTCCCAAGTATAAAACCATTCTGATAATTCCTAATCAATCCCTGTCTCCAAATCAATGTATATCATCCTTTAGAATCTTCTCCAGTAACTTTCTTACCACAGATGTTGGGCACACTGATGTTGGGCACGCAGATGTCTATATTGCCCAGTTTTTCTCTACAGCCTTTCTTAAATACAAGCATAACATTAGCCACCTCCCAGTCTTCCAGTTCTAAATCTGTGTCTAACGATGATTCCTGTATCTCAGCCAACAACTACTGCAATTTTTTCTCATTTTCCACAGCCATCCTTGGATATACCTATTCAGGCCGGGGAGATTTATCTACGTTCATACATCTTAGGACTTCCTGTACCTACTTGACTGTAATATGGACTGTCCCCAAGACATTTTCATCTGTCCCTAGTTTTCTAACTCCAGCACTTTGCGGGGTTTTTTTCCCTCATTCTTATGTCTTCCTCCATGGTAAAACAAATTCACTGCCTACCTCTTGCAGCTCCATATATAAACAATCATATTTTTAGTTTAGTTAAATTTTGAGTTATACCACGGAAACAGGTCCTTCAGCCCACCAAGTCTGCACCAACCAGTGATCCCCGCAAACTAACACTATCTTACACAAAACGGGGACAATTTACATTTATACCATGCCAATTAAACTACAGACCTGTAAGTCTGTGGAGTGGGGGAAGAAACCAAAGTAGTATAAGACGTTGATGAGACCACACTTCGAATATTGTGTTCAGTTCTGGGCACCATGTTATAGGAAAGATATTGTCAAACTTGAAAGGGTTTAGAAATGATTTACGAGGATGTTGCCAGGACTAGAGGGTGTGAGCTATAGGGAGAGGTTGAGTAGGCTGGCTCTCTATTCCATGGAGCGCAGAAGGATGAGGAGGGATCTTATAGAGGTGTACAAAATCAGGATAGGAATAGATTGGGTAGATGCACAGAGTAGAGGAATCGAGGACCAGAGGACATAGGCTCAAGGTGAAGGGGAAAAGATTTAATAGGAATCAGAGGGGTAACTTTTTCACACAAAGGGTGGTGCATGTGTGGAACAAGCTGCCAGAGGAGGTAGTTGAGGCTGGTACTATCCCATCGTTTAAAAAACTGTTAGACAGGTACATGGATAGGACAGGTTTGGAGGGATTTGGACCAAGTGCAGGCAAGTGGGACTAGAGTAGCTGGGACAATGTTGGCCGGTGTGGGCAGGTTGGGCTGAAGTGTTTCCACACTGTATCACTCTGTAACTATCTCGGAGAAAACCCATGCAGGTCACGGGGAGAACGTACAAACTTCATACAGACAAGCACCCGTAGTCAGGATCGAACCTGGGTCTCTGGCGTTGTAAGGCAGTAGTTCTACAGCCATCGGAAGTGACCACTTTTCTTCTAGTTACCCTTTTTTCCCTTAATATACTTATAAAAGGTCTTTAGATTCTCGGCAACATTAAATTTGTTCATTGAGCAGAAGCCTTTATTTTCTCAATATCCCGCTGCATCTTCTTTCATGATAGAACACCTCATTCCCACGACATCTTTCACCAAAGTGTCTTGCCCAAGGTTTTCTGATTTTTCACACTGCTTTGTTGATTAATTATTTTCCTCCAGTTGGGATCTTTCTAGAGTCCAGGTAACTTTGGAATGCCACACTTAAAACGTCAATATCTCTGCAGGCAATTCTTTCAAATCTTGCTTTATTGTTACTGACTTATCATTACTGGGGAATGTGGCCCAGGGTGCTCCACTTGCATTTTACCTCCACTATAAGGGTCAATTTAGTTTTTATTTCACTATTTAACTATGATTTTCAATGATTATTGAAGTGTTTTCATTCAATTCACTATATAGTATAAAAGCAGCACCTTTGTTTAAAGTTAATACAATTTCCCGTGCCTATTTGCAATGCCTCATTATTCGATGATCTGACACATTCAAGGTGTAATGGATTGATTTGGAATAATGAGAATTTACTTTAAAGCAGCTATCATGATACTTACTCACTATGACTTACCTTATCTCGGACAATCTTTGTAAGCATTCTGGTGTCTATTCCATAAAGGGCTGGGATCTACTCAAAAAGAAAGCACATTCCATGACAAAACAATTCATGGCACCAGTAAAGAACTGCTCCAACCAAGTCTCCTTTCCAATTGCAACTCCACCCCTTAGTCTCAAATGGATACACCAATCACTGTGGTACTAATGATAAAGCCTTGAATAATGAAGCTCTTGCACTGCAGAGCCCCAAGCAACATGGAAATAACATGGAAATACTAAATGTTACTGTCATCACCTTCAAAACCCTAATTTTGTAATTTGTGCAATAGACCATGCAGATCAAGATGGTCTCATGTCTCTGGATCAGTCCTGGTGCAGACAGACATCCCACAACCAGGTTGACCTCAGGCCTCTACCCCAGCGTTCCCTTCACACCAAGGCTCTTGTGACCAAAAAAACAATAAACCCCGATTCATAATTGCAAGAAAATAACTTCCAAGGCCCATGTTCTAGATTTTCATGCATGGTCACATTCAGATGGTGCCATTTAACAGGCAGGCATTAGCACACAGCACCAGCAGGATCCTCTGGTGGCACATGGAATAAACACAAACACCAGCTTGAAGCTGAGTGAGCTGATTTCAGACAGGCACCTTTTGGGAGGGGTCAATGTGGATAATCCAAAGTGGAGTGTATTAGGATTACAGTTAGATTGGGAACTAAAAACTCCTAATAAAAGTGAGGCCCTTGTCTAGAAAAGAGAATGGCTATATGAAGAATGCATGAGAAGTTGACAGCAACAAGAGATTGAGAATGAGGGAATGAGAAACTTACCTTTTCTTCATTTAACCACTCGGAAAGCGATTTAACAGAGTTCCAATGGCTATATTCATGGCTATAATCCTGCACGAGTAATCCAGACACCTGTAATCCCAGAACAAGATATTAGTCCATTCACACAATGCTTATGCGATTGTTGTAACCTCTAATTACATTTTTCACATAAACTACCAAGAAAGAACACACCTTTATCCCGCCCATAGCCCCACCCCATTCTCCGACACCTGATCCTCACCCCTCATCATCACCCCACATCCAAACTCCCACCCCACTGCACCACTTCTAAACCGCACCCCAATGACATAGATAGAAAGAATGAGATTTTGCAACATAGTTTAGGGAACTAAGTGGCTTTTTAAAGTTCAGGACCTCAAAAAGTTGTAATCTCTGGATTGATTTTGGTGCCACGAGTTAATGAGTATAGGACAGAAAGATGGGTCAGATTAATCCATGCAGGAGAATGGACTTTAGTGCCTGGATCATTGGGACCATTTCTAGAGAGGTTAAAACTTGTTCCAAGGGACATGTTGACGAAAACGAGGACGGGACCGATTTTTCATTGTACGGATATCTTCCCACTGAAACTGGGGAAATGAATTTGTAGGGGAATGGGGATCAGAGTAAGTGAGGCCAATCACCCAGAAGAGAAAAATAACAGTAAGTCCAGTGGGCAAAGTAGATGGATAAATGCACCCGAGGGGAATGCAGAGCTAAATTGCATCTATTTTAAAGCAAGTAGCCTAACTGGTGAGGTATTGAACTCAAAGCTTTAATGAACACACAGAATAACAATATTTTTGCTATCACTAAGACACAGTTGAAAGACGGGTAGCAGCAGCAACTGCTATCCCAGAGTACAGAATTTTCAGACAAGACAGACGGCGGATATGAAAGAGGAGACGGCACTGCAGAGTTCGTTAATGACCAAGTGATACAAGGAGAGATAGCTGAATGGATGGAAAATTGGCAGAGAGTGATAACGGGAGGTTGCTTCTCAGACTGAAGGCCTGTGACTGGTGGCGTGCCTCAGGGTTCGGTGCTGGACCCGTTACTGTTTGTCATCTATGTCAATGATTGTATGAGAACATACACGGCAAGATTAGCAAGTTTGCAGATGACGCAAAAGTGTGTGGTTTTGCAGATAGTGAAGATTGTTGTGAAAATTGCAGCAGGAACTGGATTAGAAACATAGAAACATAGAAATTAGGTGCAGGAGTAGGCCATTCGGCCCTTCGAGCCTGCACCGCCATTCAATATGATCATGGCTGATCATCCAACTCAGTATCCCGTACCTGCCTTCTCTCCATACCCTCTGATCCCCTTAGCCACAAGGGCCACATCTAACTCCCTCTTAAATATAGCCAATGAACTGGCCTCGACTACCCTCTGTGGCAGGGAGTTCCAGAGATTCACCACTCTCTGTGTGAAAAAAAGTTCTTCTCATCTCGGTTTTAAAGGATTTCCCCCTTATCATTAAGCTGTGACCCCTTGTCCTGGACTTCCCCAACATCGGGAGCAATCTTCCTGCATCTAGCCTGTCCAACCCCTTAAGAATTTTGTAAGTTTCTATAAGATCCCCTCTCAATCTCCTAAATTCTAGAGAGTATAAACCAAGTCTATCCAGTCTTTCTTCATAAGACAGTCCTGACATCCCAGGAATCAGTCTGGTGAACCTTCTCTGCACTCCCTCTATGGCAATAATGTCCTTCCTCAGATTTGGAGACCAAATCTGTACACAATACTCCAGTGTGGTCTCACCAAGACCCTGTACAACTGCAGTGGAACCTCCCTGCTCCTATACTCAAATCCTTTTGCTATGAAAGCTAACATACCATTCGCTTTCTTCACTGACTGCTGCACCTGCATGCCCACTTTCAATGACTGGTGTACCATGACACCCAGGTCTCGCTGCATCTCCCCTTTTCCTAGTCGGCTACCATTTAGATAATAGTCTGCTTTCCTGTTTTTGCCACCAAAATGGATAACCTCACATTTATCCACATTATACTGCATCTGCCAAACATTTGCCCACTCACCCAGCCTATCCAAGTCACCTTGCAGTCTCCTAGCATCCTCCTCACAGCTAACACTGCCCCCCAGCTTAGTGTCATCCGCAAACTTGGAGATATTGCCTTCAATTCACTCATCCAGATCATTAATATATATTGTAAATAGCTGGGGTCCCAGCACTGAGCTGGGGTCCCAGCACAGCACCCCACTAGTCACTGCCTGCCATTGTGAAAAGGACCCGTTTACTCCTACTCTTTGCTTCCTGTTTGCCAGCCAGTTCTCTATCCACATCAATACTGAACCCCCAATGCCGTGTGCTTTAAGTTTGTAAACTAATCTCTTATGTGGGGCCTTGTCGAAAGCCTTCTGGAAGTCCAGATACACCACATCCACTGGTTCTCCCCTATCCACGCTACTAGTTACATCCTCGAAAAATTCTATAAGATTCGTCAGACATGATTTACCTTTTGTAAATCCATGCTGACTTTGTCCAATGATTTCACCACTTTCCAAATGTGCTGCTATCCCATCTTTAATAACTGACTCTAGCAGTTTCCCCACTACCGATGTTAGACTAACTGGTCTGTAATTCCCCGTTTTCTCTCTCCCTCCCTTCTTAAAAAGTGGGGTTACGTTTGCTACCCGCCAATCCTCAGGAACTACTCCAGAATCTAAAGAGTTTTGAAAGATTATTACTAATGCATCCACTATTTCTGGAGCTACTTCCTTAAGTACTCTGGGATGCAGCCTATCTGGCCCTGGGGATTTATCGGCCTTTAATCCATTTAATTTACCCAACACCACTTCCCGGCTAACCTGGATTTCACTCAATTCCTCCAACTCCTTTGACCCGCGGTCCCCTGCTATTTCCGGCAGATTATTTATGTCTTCCTTAGTGAAGACGGAACCAAAGTAGTTATTCAATTGGTCCGCCATATCCTTGTTCCCCATGATCAACTCACCTGTTTCTGACTGCAAGGGACCTACATTTGTTTTAACTAATCTCTTTCTTTTCACATATCTATAAAAACTTTTGCAGTCAGTTTTTATGTTCCCTGCCAGTTTTCTTTCATAATCTATTTTTCCTTTCCTAATTAAGCCCTTTGTCCTCCTCTGCTGGTCTCTGAATTTCTCCCAGTCCTCCGGTATGCTGCTTTTTCTGGCTAATTTGTACGCATCATCCTTCGCTTTGATACTATCCCTGATTTCCCTTGTTATCCACGGATGAACTACCTTCCCTGATTTATTCTTTTGCCAAACTGGGATGAACAATTTTTGTAGTTCATGCATGCAGTCTTTAAATGTTTTCCATTGCATATCCACCGTCAACCCTTTTAGAATTAATTGCCAGTCAATCTTGGCCAATTCACGTCTCATACCCTCAAAGTTACCTTTCTTTAAGTTCAGAACCATTCTTTCTGAATTAACAATGTCACTCTCCATCCTAATGAAGAACTCAACCATATTATGGTCACTCTTGCCCAAGGGGGCACGTACAACAAGATTGATTGGCCACGTGAGCTGAGGAACGGTTGATGGAATTTAATGCAGAAAATAGTGAGATTTTGCGAAGTCTACCATGGGCTTGACCTACACAGTGAATGGCAGGGCTTGGGATAGTATTGTAGAGCAGAGGGATATAGGAGTGCATGTGCATAGTTCCCTGAAGGTGGATTGGGTGATCAAAAAAGCTTTTGGCACATTGGCCTTCATCAGCCAGTGTAATGAGTATAGACTTTGGGAGGTCATGTTGCAGTTGTAGAAGACGTCGGTGAAGCCACATTTAGGGTATGGTGTTCAGTTCTGGGCACCGTGTGTGGGAAAGATGCGTCAAGCTGGAAAGGGTACAGAGAAGATTTACGAGGATGTTGCTCGGACTAGAGGGTCTGAGCTATGGGTAAAGGTTGAGTAGGCTGGGACTCTATTCCTTGGAGTGCAGAAGGATGAGGGGTGATCTTATAGAGGTGTATAAGATCATGCGAGGAATAGATTGGGTAGATGCACAGAGTCTCTTGCCCAGAGCAGGTGAAACAAGAACCAGAGGACATAGATTTACGGTGAAACAGAAAAGGTTAGTCGGAATCTGAGGGGTAACTTTTTCACACAAAGGGTGGGGGATGTAAGGAACAAGCTACCAGAGGAGGTAGTTGAGGCAGGAGCTACCCCAAGATTTAAGAAACAGTTAGACTGGTACATGGATAGGACAGGTGTATAAGACTCACAAGGGGCAACATTTTGAGGTGTGATCAGGAGAGATTTTGACACAATTTGCAGTTGGAACAACAAGCGAAGGAGCATTATTGGACGTTGACTTGGTTGGATAGGGTGCACCTAAACTAGATCGGGATCGATGTCTCAGTGTGGAGGTTTTCCAAGTGGCAAGGCCGAAATCCATATATATCAAAGTGTTTATGAAAAAAGAATGGGAAGGACCAGGAACAACAGGTCTTAAATCTGGGGAAAGATAATTTTGTTAAAAGAAAATTGGATATGGCAAACATAGACTAGAAGCATCAATTTGGGAGTATACACCTACAGGAAGCCTACAAAGGATAAATAACGGAAAGAAAAAAAATCAGAGCTTTCAAGTTTCGGTAAGGTTAAATGCCAGAGGTACCAAGTATTGACAGCCCTGGATGACAAGGGTTAGATACAGGCATAGGGAAGTATATAACATATATCAAAACCTAAAGATGGGAGAGCCCCATCAAGTGAATAAGGTCATAAATGTTATACAGCAGAGAAACAGGTCCTGCGGCCCAACTTGCCAATGCCAAACAGGATACCCCATTTACACTAGAAATAGGTGGGGTACAGGGGAGCACCCCTAGTCAAGATCAAACCCCTTTCTCTGGAACTGCAAGGCAATAACTCTACTGCTGTGCCACTGTGCCGTTCTGGGCACAGGGCAGCTTGTTCCATATACGCATTATCCTCTCAGTGAAGAGTTGTCAATCTCTCCTCTCTCATCAATGACCTTAATCTTATGCCTTCTAGTTTCAGATTCTCCGAACCTGGGAAAATGTCTGGTTGTTCACTTATCTATGTCCCTCATGATTTTATATACTTGAATTACTCCTCAGCCTCTGACGCTCCATGGAAAATAATCTATTTAGTCTCCTCTTTTTGGTCAAACCCTCCAGACACAGTAATGTCATATTGTTTTTGCACCCTTTCCAGTTTAATAACTTCCTTCCTATAGCAGGATGACCAGAACTGCATGCAATACTCCAAATGAGACCTAACCAAAGTCTTCCTGGACTGCATCATGACTTCTTGGCTCTTCTACTCAATACTCTAATAATAAAGGCAAGCGTACCATACGCCTTCTTTACCACCCCATCTACTTGCGCAACTACCTTCAGTGAGCTATGAACTTGGACTCGAAGATTCCTCTACACATCAATGCTGTTAATGCTAGCCATTAACTGTATACTCCTCCCTTACATTCAACTTCTCAAAGTACAACACCTCACCCTTGTTCGGATTAAACTCCATCTGTCATTTCTATGGCCATTCCTGCAGCTGATCTGTATCCCACTGTATTTCACCCAGAGAGTTGTAAATCTGTGGAATTCTCTGACACAGAAGGCAATGGAGGCCAATTCACTGGTTGTTTTCAAGAGAGAGTTGGATTTAACTCTTAGGGATAAAGGAATCAAGGGATATGGGGGGGGGAACCAGGAAGGAGGTACTGATTTTGGATGATCAGCCATGATCATATTGAATGCCGGTCCTGGCTCGAAGGTCCGAATGGCCTACTCCGGCACCTACTTTTTATGTTTCTATTCTCTGATAGCCTTCCTCACTGTCTGCATCTCCTCCAAGTCAGCAAACTTATTCACCAACCCATCTACATTTATGTGCAAGTCATTTATATATATCACTAGACTAAGTCACTGGTCTCCCAACGCAATATTCCACCTCTCCACCAATTCCAATATTGGTGGCCAGTGGGATGGGCTATCTGGAGCACTAGTATGGGTGTTGTGGGCTGAAGGGACTGGTTTCCAGAGGGCTAGTATGGACATTGTGGGCTGAATGGATTATTGGGCTGGCGGCTCAGTCACTCAAGCCTGGGATGGGAAAAATCCTCGGCACCCGATGAGCAGAGGGGGACTCCGAGTAAGACACAGCCGTACGTGGTAGCGTTTTTTCTAAAATCAATATAAAGCGCAAACAGGAAGTGATCAAGATTAGACTTTTAATTATATAGAAAGCAAGGCATTTTTAATTAGGCAAGGCAACTTTAATTAGGCTTGGCAACTTTAATTAGGCTTGGCAACTTTAATTAGGCAACACAGCTTTAGCATTTCCAAACCAAAGGCAACACAGCTTTAGCATTTTGAAACCAAAGGCAACACAGTTTTAGCATTTCCAAACCAAAGGCAACACAGCTTTAGCATTTCCAAACTATATTTTCAAACCACATTAAGGGCACTGACAGGTCAGTAAAACCACTCACAGTTTAGTAGACATGTGTTATTCACAGCTCAGACTGAGAGACGTGACCCTCTCGCTCCCCCATCTTGCAGAGACTGACTGAGGCACTCAACACTTCCAGGTTTTATAGTCCCTCCGGAAGGGGCATGGCCTTCAGGAGAGAGAATCTCAAAAAAATTTAAACACTAATAACTCTTTTATTTTTCATCGATGGGAAAAATCCTCTTGTCCTGCGCAGCGGAGGGGGACTGAGTAAAAATTGGCCAAAAGTCACAGCCGTAAGTGGCAGCGTTTTTTCTAAAATCAATATACAGAACAACTGGAAGTGGTCAAGATCAGACTTTTAGTAATATAGAATAATTGATGCTATTCATCTGGAAAGATTGAAACTGTTAGGTTAAACGCATACGCAATCTTTTTCCCCAGGGTAGGGGAATAATGAGTAGAAGGTCAGAGTAGAAAGTTTGAGGGGCTAAACTGAGGGGCAACCTTTTTCACACAGAGGTGAATAGACACATGGAATAAGCTGCCAGAGGAAGCACTTGAGGCAGGTACAATAACAGTATTTAGGACAAGTGGTACATAGACGGGAAAGGTTTACAATGATATGAGCCCGGCAGAGGCAATTGAAACTAGCTTGGATGGATTATCTTTGTGGCATTGACGAATTGTGCTGAAGGACCCGTTTCCATGTGTATGACTCATAACTATGTGTATACTGTTTAGTCTGTGAGCTTCATGTGAATAAGGAATTTCATTGCACCCTACCAGATATGACAATAAATTCAATTGTATCTGCCACCTGCACTCCTAGGTCTCTCTGTTCCACCAATTACTGTGCAAGTCTTACCTTGGTTTGTCTTGTCAAAATGCAACACCTCACATTAATCCAGATTAAACTTCCTCTAACATTTCTTAGCCCTTTGGCCCAATTTATTGAGATCCTGTTGTAATCATATCACCAATTTTAGCTTCATCCTCAAACTTCCTAACCATGCCATCTATCTTCACAATTGTTCATATAAATAGCGTACAACAGTGGGCCCAGCACTGATCCCTGTGGTATAACATTGTCACAGGCCTCCAGCCTATCACCTACCTTCAAACCAATTTTGTATCCAATTGGCTCTCATCCTGGATCGCATGTGATCTAACCTTATAGACCAGCCGACCATGCAGTACCTCAAAAGCCTTGCTAAAGATCACTTACACAACGTCAGATGCATCACAAGATTGGAATAGAGTTTTTCTAGGATGTGGAGTGGTAGGAGATATGGAGGTAGTCATTACTTGACAATTCTGTGGCACAAATGTTACTTTTATTTATCAGTTGTGAAAAGAATTGAATATTGGGAAGAGGGAGACAACATCACCCTCATCTTCTCAGGATTGTGACCCAAATTACTCCCAAATCTGCCTATTGTGCAGGGCATATCACGATCATAAGTGATAGGAGTAGAATTAGGCCATTTGGCCATCAAGTCTACTCCACCATTCAATCATGGCTGATTTATCTCTCCCTCCTAACCCCATTCTCCTACCTTCACCTCATAACCTCCGACACCCATATTAATAAAATCCTGTCTGCTCGACACCACACTCTTGAAAGGACATACCGTGCATTTAGGCAGGAAGGACTGATTAGGGGTATGGTCAGTATGGCTTTGTGCTTGAGAATATGTTCCTCACCAATTTACCCAAGAGCTGGCTGGCCTGGAAGGTTAGATCACCTCTTGGTCAAATTGGTGAGAAACAAATTTTCTTGCACAAAGCAATGCTGATTATCCTTAATTTATTTACGCACCTCATGATGTTACCATAATTATGTCACCTCTCAGTCTGCTATGCTCCAGAGTAACAGCCCCAACCTATCCACTTGCCCCAATCCAACAGCAACTGAATGTTAAAACTAATTCAGCAGATCAATGAATGGGCATCATTATCAAGTAATTATTCACTTGCAAATAAATGTTACCTGGATAAATTCAGACTCTACGTATTTCATTAAACCCAATTCATCCAATTTCTTTGTATCTGGGACCCCATAGTTTCCTGCCATGGGGGATGTGAGAGTCAGGATCTGTCCTCTGTAGCTTGGATCTGTCAAGGTCTCAGGATAGCTAAAAAACAATGAAAGAAAGAAATCTCAAACAAAAGAACATATTTAATGGAGAGATTTTCAGATATACATAACCATGACACAACCATGACATATTAGTTCAGGAAATACAGAAAAACTAATGGGTGCTTTAATGAATATTGAGTTATCAGAATTGGCAGAAGAGTCTGGGATGTTGTGGGAATTAAGATTTTATTTTTAAGAATGCAACAAGTTGGTAAAACCCTGGATCACGCTACCTGTTCATGTAGTGGATGTAAATTTATTTCTGGCATTCAAAACAGAACTGGATAAACATTTGAAGGTACAAGTCTGACAGGAACAATGACTCATTATAACTGTGAAACTATAAGAAATGGGCACCGTCTTCAATGAGCATTTCTCCTCTGTTTTTACCATAGAGTAAAACATGAAGGCTATGGAACTATGGACAATCAATGGAGACATCTTGAGAACAATGCTCGAGGAGGTGTTGGATGTCCTAAGGCGTGTGAAGGTATTTAAATCTTCTGGGCCTGATCAGATATATCCAAAGACACAGTGGGAAGCTGGAGAAGAAATTGCTGACACCCTGGCTGAGATGTATGAATCATCATACAACACATGTGAAGTACTGGAAAACTGTAGATGGCTAATGTCATGCCTCTATTTACAAAGAGCTGCAAGGAAAAGCCTGGGAACTATAGACCAGTGAACCTAACATCTGTGTAAGAAGGAACTGCAGATGCTGGTTTACACCGAAGATAGGCACAAAAAGTTGGAGTAACTCAGCGGGACCGGCAGCATCTCTGGAGAGAAGAAATGGGTGATGTTTCGGGGGCAAGACCCTTCTTCAGACATCTGTGATGGGCGGATTCAGAGTGATAAGACATATATGCATTTGGATATAACAAGGACTGGTTTCACATAATCAGGATGTTTTAGTGTGTGGTAGACTATCTTACTAATTTGATTGAGTTTTATGAAGAAGTAATCAAAAAGGTTGAAGAGGGCAAAGCCATAGACATTATCTACAGGGACTTCAGTGAGGCATTTGTTGAAGTTTCTGCATGGTAGGCTGCTCACATGGGATCCAAAGAGAGTTTGCTGACTGGATAGATAATTGGCTTGGGTGATGGTTGTGACGAATGATATGCCTCAGGCATTGGTGCTGAGCCCATTGCTGATTTATGGTTTATATTAACGATTTGGATTTTAATACGCAAGGCATGATTAGTAAGTTAGCAGGTGACAATACAATTTAGTTTATTTTAGAGACGCAGCACAGAAACAGGACCTTCGGCCCACCGAGTCCACGCCGACCAGCAATCCCCATGCACTCGCACTATCTTACACACGAGGGACAATCGCCAAAATTTACAGAAGCCAATTAACCTACAAACCTGTACGTCTTCGGAGTGTGGGAGGAAACCGGAGCTCCCAGAGAATACCCAAGCGGTCATCGGAGAACACACAAACTCCGTACAGACAGCACCCATAGTCAGGATTGAACCTGGGTCTCTTGCGCTATAAGGCAGCAACTACCTCTCTGCCACCTACAGTGAATGTTATTGTAAATAATGTAGAAATTACAGAAGGATCTTGATCAGATGGGCAAGTAGGGAGTGGTTAATTTTAATGCATCTAAGTAGAGTAGAGTAGAGTAGAGTAGAGTAGAGTAGAGTAGAGTAGAGTAGAGTAGAGTAGAGTAGAGTAGAGTAGAGAGGTTCTTCTGCAGTTGTATAGGGCTCTGGTAAGACCACATCTGGAGTATTGCATACAGTTTTGGTCTCCTAATTTGAGGAAGGACATCCTTGTGATTGAGGCAGTGCAGCGTAGGTTCACAAGATTGATCCCTGGGATGGCGGGACTGTCATATGAGGAAAAATTGAAAAGACTAGGCTTGTATTTACTGGAGTTTAGAAGGATGAGGGGGAATCTTAGAGAAACATATAAAATTATAAAAGGACTGGACCATCAAGATGCAGGAAAAATGTTCCCAATGTTGGGAGAGTTAAGAACCAGGGGCCACAGTCTTAGAATAAAGAGGAGGCCATTTAAGACTGAGGTGAGAAAAAACCTTTTCACCCAGAGAGTTGTGAATTTATGGAATTCCCTGCCAGTGGGAAGTGGCAGA
This sequence comes from Amblyraja radiata, assembly GCF_010909765.2. NCBI lineage: Eukaryota > Metazoa > Chordata > Chondrichthyes > Rajiformes > Rajidae > Amblyraja > Amblyraja radiata. The sequence goes on from NC_045962.1 coordinate 37,648,749, forward strand.
GGGCAGTGGAGGCCAAATCACTGGATGGATTTAAGAGAGAGTTAGATATAGCTCTAGGGGCTAGTGGAGTCAGGGGATATAGGGAGAAGGCAAGCACGGGTTATTGATTGGGGACGATCAGCCATGATTGCAACGAATGGCGGTGCTGGCTCGGAGGGCCGAATGGCCTCCTCCTGCACCTATTTTCTATGAGGTATAGAACAGTTCTTTGTTAGCTGAGGGACAGGTAACAAGGAGGCATACAAACAGTAGATTAATCAGATGGACAGTGAAACAAGTCAGAGAAAGAGGGTGGGGAGGGACGGAGAGAAGGCAAAATCAAGGGTTACTTGAAATTAGAGAAATCGATATTCATACGGGTTGTAAGCTGCCCAGGCGAAATATGAGGAACTGTTCCTCAAATTTGCATTGGGCCTCACTCTGACAGTAGAGGAAGTGTTTAGCAACTGGGAGATCAAGTAGTCCTAGGTCACTGGTGACATGGCAAATATCCTGAGTCCCCTCAGGAAGTAGAGACATCGGTGTGTCTTCTTGGCTGTTACATCAATGTGGTTGGCCCACGATACATCATTGGTAATATTAATGCCAAGGATCATGACGCTCTCAACCATTTACATATCTGCACCATAGAAATTGATTGGGGCATATACTTCAACAAGCTTTTGAAATCAATAACCAGCTCCTTCATCTTGCTTAAGTAGTGTTGGTGATAGTGAGGAGGATAGTCACAGGCTACATAATAATAATAATAATAATAATAATAATAATAATAATAATAATAATAATAATAATAATAATAATAATAAATACTTTATTGATCCCCTCAGGGAAATTCAGATGTCCAGAAGCCCCCAACCAACAAACCCACAGATTCAAAATGAACGCAGACAGAAAATACATAGAATACAATGTGGACACTACCTGAGAGCAATAAATACTTAAAAAGACCAATAATTAACAGTTAAAAATTAAAATTGCAAAATGCATCCCCCTACAGCCTAGCGGTCCGAATTATAAAATCTAATGGCTGCAGGGGTGAAGGATCTCCTGAACCGCTCCGTTCTACAGGGCAGGGAGAGGAGCCGGTTGTTGTTCCGAGTGCTCTTTTGACTCTCCAGAATTACATGGAGGGGATGCCCGGGGTTTTTCAGGATGACCTGCACCTTGTGCCTCATACGCCTCTCAAGCACATCCATCCCAGAGTCTACTCTCCCCTCCAGCACTGAGCTAGCTCGTTTAACCAGTTTGACCAGCTTCTTGTTGTTTTTTGCACTAATGCTGTATGGGCAAGATGGGCAGTGCAATGGCAGATGGAGCTTCATCCTGATAAATACAATGCACTTTGGAAGGACTAATTATGGCAGGATACACACATGTATGGAAGGGTCTCAGAGAGCATTGAGATACAGAGCGATGAGGTAGTGAAGGCGGCAAATGGGGACACTTGATTTCATTAGTCAGGGCACAGAATACAACAGGGCGGTGTAGCGGTAGAGCTACTGCCTTACAGCACCACAAACCCGGGTTCGATCCTGACTTCGGGTGCTGTCTGTACGGAGTTTGTACGCTCTCCCCGTGACCTGCATGGGTTTTCTCCGAGATCTTCTGTTTCCTCCCACACTCCGAAGAGGCACAGGTTTGCAGGTGAATTGGCTTGTAAAATTGTCCCTCATGTGTGTAAGGTAGGTTAATATAACTATGGTAGGGGAAAAGTAGGATGCCAATTGAGGCCTGGGGGACAGAGGTTCGAGGAATAAAGAGAAAGTGGCGATAAAATGTTTTGATTTCCCAGAGAGAAAGATTACCAGCTGAAACCCACTGGCTGTTTCAGAAGCGGAGTCAATCTAGCTTTCAAAAGGGTGTTGGAAAGGCATCATTCACAAAACTATGTGGGGGGGAAAGCAAATAAGACTACCTAGATTGTTGTACAAGGTGCTGCCATAGTGTGATGTCCCAAAAGTCTCCAGTCAGGTGATGGAAGATCCCGCGGCCGATTTTAAGCCGCGCCGGGCAATGAAAGGCCCCGCCAATGGGCCAATACGAGCTCCGCTCTATGATCTTTGCTCCACCAGGACGTCTCCCTCCTCCAATCACCACGCTCTATCCTCAGTCCCACCCCCCCTACTTCCGCCTCTGACCGACACCTCCCTCCTCCAATCATCGCGCTGAATCATTGTGTCCTCCAATTCTATCCATCGTTTTACAGTTCTATAATTCCACATTTTAGAATGGTGAAAATGATAAAATTCCATTCTATACCCAGGGCACAAATGGAGAATAAAGATTTGGAGAAGCAAATCCAGAAAAGTCAACAATTCCTGCCCTAGTGCTGTCTGAGAGCTACTGCCTTACAGCGCCATAAACCTGGGTTCGATCATGACCTCAGGTGCTGTCTGTACGTTCTCCCTGTGACCTGCGTGGGTTTTCTCCGAGGTCTTCAGTTTCCTCCCACACTCCAAAGACTTAGTTGGTTCGGTATAAATGTAAATTGTCCCTGGTACGTGTAGGGTAGTGTTAGTGCGCAGGGACCGTTGGTCGGAGCTGACTGTGGGCCGAAGGGCCTGTTTCCGCACTGTATCTCTAAACTAAACTACTGAAAGATCCTCTCACAAGTTAAGGGTGTGGTCCAGATCGCTTAACCTACCTCATTGCAAAATCTTGCACTTTTGTTTTATCTGTACTTTCTCTGCATAACTTGTGCATGTTTATATACCCTGCAACACTATACTCTGCACTCGGTATTTTTCTCTTTGAACAACCTGTTATACGTGTTTATGGCTTGATTGTACTCGTGTATGGTATGATTTGACTAGTTAATAAAGTTTGTATTGTACATGTAATAATAATAAATTGTTTTTTTTTAGCAATTTACTTTCCCCAAAGAACTGCAGCCTGAGAAATAGAGTCATCGATGAGCGATGTTTTATCATTGCAGGGATTTTAGTTTAGTTCAGGTCAGAGAAACAGCGTGGAATCAGGCCCTTCGGCCCACCAAGTCCGCACTGACCAGCGATCACCCCGTACACTAGCACTATCCTACACACTACGGACAATTTAAAATGTTTTACAGAATTGTACAAATGACAATAAAGTATTGTTAAATTGAATAGAATTGCTGCACAAATGTGCAGGTTACTGAGGCAGAGACATGCATTGAATGTGCCAACTTTTGAAGAGACTGCAAGGAAGAAAGATGTTCTGTGATATTTGACACCAAATGTTAGCATTGTTTCATTCTTTAATACGAGAGGATTAGAGGTATTCCAGGTCTGAACAGCTATTTGAACATTGTCAGCAAAATGGCTGTTCTTCATTGTTCACTATGATGACAAGTTCAGATAAGCAAATAAGAGGGTGGGTGGAGGAGTAAAGACGGGCCTCCGACCTAGGAAGAAGTGAAGATTCTTCAGACTTTCTTGGTGCAGGATAGAGCTGTAGAGGAATTGTACCTGTATGTCCTTGGTGAAGATGAGGTACTTATGACCAGGGAAATGAAAATGACAAATGATTTAATGAGGGCATTATACTAGGCCATCCACCTTTGACATTACCTCATTTTTTTCTCTCCTGCAGCCCTTACATTATTTTCTCCATGTACTCACTCTCTAACACTCCTGTCCTTATAGAATTTTCATAGATTTTGGACCAAGTTATTTCTACAGTTACCCCCATCAACTAAACCACCTTGGTTAAAGCACACCTCCAGGGCAATCCTAATCTCACCGTATCAGAAATGTTTTCCCCCGTTCTCCCATACATCCTTCTCCCAACCTCCCAGCACATTAAAACCAACCCATTTTCTCTCCTTCCTAAAACATGAACGTTAAAGATTTCTCTTCCTATGGATGCTACCTAACCTCCATTTTCTATTTTCAGTTCACGTCCCCCCCCCCCCCCAATATAGGGGAATCAAGAATGAGTGAGCATGGTCTAAGTTGAGGGCAGAAAGGTTTAATTGAAACCTGAGGAGTAATTTTTTCTTATATGGTTATATGGAGCAAGCTGCCAGGTGAAGTAGGCGAGGCAGGTACTGTAACAACATTTAAAGGGCATTTGGACAAGCATGGGTAAATGAGACCAGCTTAAATGGGGCCTTTTGGTCTTCATGGACTGGTTGGGCCGAAGTGCATGTTTTGTGACTCCGTAACCCACTTTGGGGCAAATGGGCTGTTTCTTGACTACAAATTTCTGTGATTTATGTCTTCTATGCCATCTTAGTTATGCCACAAGTCTTCTGAAGAGGATTTGGGTACATTGAGAGACATATCAGCTGCTCTGGGAGGGAGAGGCAATGATTTGGATGAGATTTCTGCCAGCACCTCAGGTGCCAAATATAAGAGTGGCCATATGCATTCATATGCAGGGTTACTCATCCACCAAGCAATACAAGAGACTGTCACTGTATCACGCTAGAGGGGCCGGTGTGAAGTAACTTGAGCTTCCACACTGCTAGCTCCAGTTGCTGCATCTGTGATCAAGGAAAAATACCAGCTGCTTTTGGAAAGGAGAATGAAATCCAAGACTCAGGCAGGCATTCGACTAGCACGGGTGGAGGGGCACGCACTGGTCAACAAACACCCGACAGCGTACCGCGGCTCATTTTGGATCACAGCCTTGAATCTCAACAGGGCTATTGAGGAAGTCACTTCCTCACTAACTAACTATCACTAGCAAATGTTCCTGCAGCACCAAAGGATACTCTTGACTGTTGATATTCCACCTTCACAGATGCCCATCTCTAACCTTCACATCACTTTGGAAAGATCAGATCTGGCTGTGCTCCTTCTTCCGGTGTGCAGGCAGTGACTGAAGCAGAGATTGCTCAGAGCTGTGTCCACCTAGCTGGAATTGGATCAACTCAGCTCCACCTCATCATCCCTATTCCTTATAAACCCTGGGACTTGCAGCTGAGGGGAGAGAGAAGGCTGGACAGGAACAAAGGGAGATGATTTGAAAGACTCCCTACTAACTGCACCGTGTTTCACAGGTTCACAGGTTCAAAGAAGCCCAAGACTGCCATCTCCTCCTCTTAAGGTCAGAGTGAGTTGCTAACTATTGTGAAAGGTTGTTTTTCGAACCAGAGACCTGTGCCAGGTACATGGATAGGAAAGGGTTAGAGGGATATGAGCCTGTGCCTCCTCGCTGACGAGGAGGGACTGTGCCCCCACAGGGACCCGGCCTTCTCGTCACTGTGGTCTGTCATTTGAAGTTCATAAGTTATGGAAGCAGAATTAGGCCATTCGGTCCATCAAGTCTATCTGCTATTCAATCATGGCCAATCAATCTTTCCCTCTCAATCCCATTCTCCTGCCTCCCCATAACCCCTGATACCTGTACTAATCAAGAACCTATCAATCTCCATCTTGGAAGTATCCTTTGAAATAAGCCATATTACTCAAGTTCACCTAAGTAAGAGTATCAGTGTAGTTATTGTCAACCACTGTAGTCCCCGACGCCGCAAGCCCCTCGGGAATCAAAGCTGTCAACTCCATGTGAAGTCCCAGGAGATGGGCAATGTCCTTAATGAGTATTTCTCCTGATTGTCCTGTAGAGAAGGTCACGAGGACTGGGAAACTGGGGGTGTCAAAGGAAGCGTGTTGAGGACAGATGGTCGAGGAGGTGTTCAAGGCCCTAATGCTTATGATGGTTGACAAATCTCCCAGGCCTGATTGAATATATCAGAGGACACTGTGGGAAGCTACAGAGGAAATTGCAGGTGCCCTGGCTGAGATTTATGAGTCATTAAATACAGGTGAAGTGCCAGAAGACTGGAGGGTGGCAAATGTTGTGCCTCTATTTAAGAAGGGCTGCAGGGAAAAAGCTGGTAACAACAGGCCTGCAAGTCTAATGTCAGACAGTTACTAGAGAGGGGTAAGACATGTTTGTACTTAAATGAACAAAGGCTTATTAAGGATAATTGGGACGGTTTTGTAAGCGGGAGATAGTGTCTTACAAATCTGAGTTTTTTTGAAGATGTGACCAAAAAGGTTGAGGGCAGACTGACTATTGTACATATGGATTTTAGCAAGGCATTTGACAAGGTTCTGCATGCAAGGCTGCTCTGGAAGTTTGGATTGCATGAGATAGCTGACTGGGTAGAAAACTGACTTCATGGAAGGAAGCAAAGGGTGATAGTGGAAGGTTGTTTTTCAGATTAGAGACCTGTGACTAGTATGACTCTGACAGTTGGATGGATAAGAAAGGTTTTGAGGAATATGGGCCAAACCCATACAGTGACACTAATGTACATGTGGCATCTTGGTTGTCGTGGACCTGTTGTCATGCTGTATATCAATGTCTCTACAACCTCTAAGGTGACCAGGACATCAGAGATATTTTTGACCTAAACTGGAGGATGAGATGGACGTTCAACCCCAGCACCAGTTCCATTACATCACTTCCTACAAGACCAAATCAAGTAGCAGCTCAAGAACAACAAGGCATCACTTCCAGATGAGTTTAATGCTTTCAACACCTGCTTTGAAAGGGAGAACATAGATGTATCTTCTCAGGCATCCCTAGCTCCTGACAACACGGTAATCTCAGTTACTGAGGTTGATGTCAACAGATTCTTCATGAGGGTGAACTCTCGGAAAAGTGTCCGACTCCGATGGTGTCTAACAACCTGGAGTTTGTGGACATCTTCAAAATCTCATTACTAAGGTCTGAGGTTCCTGCCAGCTTTAAAAGGGCATCAATAATACTGGTTCCCAAGAAGTGTTGAGATGATAGTGTTCAATGACTGGTGGCACTAATGTCTGTGGCAACAAAATGTTTTGAGGGGTCGATTATGACGCATAGTAACTCCTGCCTTGGTAATGATCTGGACCCACTACAATTCGACTACCACCACTATAGATCAACAGTGGATATGACCTTTTCTCACTCTCTGCTCTCACAGGACCACTGGGTCAATAAGAAAACATACATCAAGCTATTGTTCATAGTCTACAGCTCTGTGTTCAACATCAGAACTGGATCTGTTCAACCCTATGCAATTGGATCCTCTACTTCCTCATGAGCACAGCACATTCAGTACGAATTGGCAACACCTCGTCCCCTTCGATAACCATCAACGCAGGAGCACCTGAAGGTTGTGTGCTCATTCCCCTGCTCTACTCTCTCGTTATTATACCCAAGACTGTACAGCTAGACAGCTCCAATGCTGCCTTTAAATTCACCAATGATGACACGGTTGTCAGGCGTATAACAGGTAACCATAAGTCACAGTACACAGGGAAGACTTGAAATCTGATTGGTGCTGGAACAACATTAGTAAACTATAGACTTCAGGAAGGGAAAGTCATGGATCCATGACCCCCTCTTCATACAGCAGGGAGTGAGTCACCAACTTCAAGTTCACGGCCGTGCATATCTCAAAAGGTCTCTATGAGGCCCAGCACGTTGAAGCAAAAACAAAAAAAGCTCATTAATGTCACTATTTCCTTAGAATAGAGAAACTTCAGAATGTCGATGAATAATCTATCGAACCTCCCCAGGTGTACAGTAGAGAGCACACCGACTCTTGCATCACAGCATGGTTAGGCAACTCAAATGCCCAGGAAGATATGAGACTATAGGGTGGTAATCCCTGCTTGGTCTCTCCACCATTGAAAACATCGATAGGAGGGGCTGCCTGAAAAATCTCTCATTTCATTCCTGCTATTGGGAAGGTGGTACAGGAGCCTAAAATCAATGTTGACCAGGTTCAAGAATAGCTTATTCCCTCTAACCATCAGATCTGTGAACACTACACAACATTAATCTCAGCAACTATGATTTTCTAGAGACTGTCTTTTGTTGCGCTAAAGACAGTTTTATTTTTGCATTTTTAATCATTTGAATTTTTGATTATGTATGTGTTATTGCATTTATGGGCCTGTTAATCAACTGCAAGCAAGCATTTATTTGTTCTGGTGTCGGTACATATCACAATTAAATACTCTTGTCAATGTCTTTCTCATGCGCTCACAGTTCTACTTCTTAAAAATAATGAAGTGGAAGGATAACCTTGTCTCCGCAACAGGAAGACAACCATGCACGTAGATGTTGGAAAGCAGAAGCTAAATGTCCTGCCCACTCAGTAAGGTTATGCTGTACTCACCCAACCAAACCAGTGTTGAATACGACTTCTCCCGCAGTTGAGTGAGGGTACCCAAAAGACAATCCTTCCATTTTTGTTCCATCGTCAAGAATAATTTGTGCTGTTTGTGCCTGAAAATGTCAACCAACACAGTTACAACATAGATAAAAGGATGCTGTAATAAATATAACTTCTGCCTTTGTCTGAAATTTCTGTATATAAAGACACCACATGAGTGCCCAGTCACAAACTTGCAAGAGCAGGTTGGTTCCCTGGTCTGTGCAAAGTTGGTGAATTGCAAATTAAGTTCAGCACTCGTACATTAAGGCCATGCGCAGATGTAGCTGTGTACGGGCAGCAGAAGGACAAGGGGAAGAGAAAGAACACAATGATCTAGCCGAGTGACAAATGGACAATGATTTCTCATAAGCTTTTGACAAGGTACCACATAAAAGGCTGGTGAGCGAGATAAGATCATAGTATTGGAGGGATGTGGGTTAATATAGCTTAAAAACTAATCATTACACAGAAGTCAGAGTCAAAATAAATTAGGACACAAGATACTGCTGACGCTGAATAACTTCTAGAGGAACTCTGCAGATCAGGCAGCATCTGTGGATCATAAGGTCATAAGTGATAGAGCAGATTTAGGCCAGTCAGCCCATCAAATCTACTCCGCCATTCAATCATGGCTGATCTATCTCTCCCTCCTAACTCTATTCTCCTGCCTTCACCCCATAACCCCTGACACCAGTATTAATCAAGAATCTATCTATCTCTGCCAAAAATATTCATTGACAGCCTCCATAGCCTTCTGTGGCAAAGAATTCCACAGATTCACTACCCTCCAACTAAATACATTTCTCCTCTTCTCCTTTCTAAAAGAATGTCCTTTAATTCTAAGGCAATTACATCTAGTCCTAGATTCTCCCACTAGTGGAAACATCCTCTCCACATCCACTCTATCTTAGCTTTTCACTATTCTGTAGGTTTCAATGAGGTTCCCCCTCATTCTTCTCAACTCCAGCGAGTCCAGGCCCTGTGTCATCAAATGCTCAGAGAGCAGAGATAGTCCCCTCTGCCTGTCATTCTCCTCATCTATTTTCACCTATTGCCTGCCAACGCCTGCCTCATCCCTTTGTACCCGTCATCACCCTCATTTTAATGGACCCCTCTATAACGGATTTCATTTATAGCATATGGACCTGCCAGCACTACCCAGACTTGCACCACCTCCTCACCCCCAGCTCGCAAGGTGCACCAGCGACCCCTTCTTCGATCACCGCATGGTCCAATTGACACGGCTGTTGTTGTGGCTCACGTTGTAGCCCCTGGTCGGCAGCGCTTTCTTCAGGCTACCACCACCAACAAGACGTGTTATATCACTGTGGGGCTCCTTCCCCTCTCACCAGCTACCGCTTCTTTCCGTCGTGTTGTCCACTTGGTCTCTTACCCCCCCCCCCCCCCCGCCCGCCCTGCCTCTGCCTTGTCCCATTGCTTTGTCTATTCTGCCGCTCTCTTCCACCACATCCTCCTACTCCTCATTCTCCCGTCACTCTGTCCATTTGGCCCCTTCCTCCCCACATCTCCCCTGCCGCCTCCTCCTCCTCCTTTTCCCCTGGAGTCGCCGACATACTCCACCATGGAAGATGTTGGCCACTGCGGGGGAGAAGGAGGCGGCGGAGGGAGGCAGGCGAGAGGGGTGGAAGCCGCAGTGTCCGAGCGCATTCTGTCGGTAGCGGCGGCCTGTGAAAGCGCGTCCTGTTGGGTCAACAACGTGAGCCGCAACAACAACCTTGTTAACTGATGAAGAAGGGCACACTGGTGCAGACCAGTGGCATCGCCACCTAGTTTTAAGGTGAATCGACACAAAATGCTGGAGTAACAGCAAACTGAATCAGTCTGAAGCAGGGTCCCACGTACCCTATGCACGTTCTCCAGAGATGCTGCCTGACCGGCTGAGTTACTCCAGCACTTAGTGTCCTTTTGTGTATTAACCACCGAGATTAGTATACAAACTTAAAGCACACGGTATTGGGGATTCAGTATTGATGTGGATAGAGAACTGGCTGGCAGACAGGAAGCAAAGAGTAGGAGTAAACGGGTCCTTTTCACAATGGCAGGCAGTGACTAGTGGGGTACCGCAAGGCTCAGTGCTGGGACCCCAGCTATTTACAATATATATTAATGATTTGGACGAGGGAATTGAATGCAACATCTCCAAGTTTGCGGATGACACGAAGATGGGGGGCAGTGTTAGCTGTGTGGAGGATGCTAGGAGGCTGCAAGGTGACTTGGATAGGCTGGGTGAGTGGGCAAATGCATGGCAGACAGTATAATGTGGATAAATGTGAGGTTATCCACTTTGGTGGCAAAAACAGGAAAGTAGACTCGTATCTGAATGGTGGCCGATTAGGAAAGGGGGAGATGCAACGAGACCTGGGTGTCATGGTACACCAGTCATTAAAAGTAGGCATGCAGGTGCAGCAGGCAGTGAAGAAGGCGAATGGTATGTTAGCATTCATAGCAAAAGGATTTGAGTATAGGAGCAGGGAGGTTCTACTGCAGTTGTACAGGGTCTTGGTGAGACCACACCTGGAGTATTGCGTACAGTTTTGGTCTCCTAGTCTGAGGAAAGACATTCTTGCCATAGAGGGAGTACAGAGAAGTACCAGACTGATTCCTGGGATGTCAGGACTTTCATATGAAGAAAGACTGGATAGACTCGGCTTGTACTCGCTAGAATTTAGAAGATTGAGGGGGGATCTTATAGAAATTTACAAAATTCTTAAGGGGTTGGACAGGCTAGATGCAGGAAGCTGGTTCCCGATGTTGGGGAAGTCCAGAACAAGGGGTCACAGTTTAAGGATAAGGGGGAAGTCTTTTATGACCGAGATGAGGAAAACATTTTTCACACAGAGAGTGGTGAATCTGTGGAATTCTCTGCCACAGAAGGTAGTTGAGGCCAGTTCATTGGCTATATTTAAGAGGGAGTTAGATGTGGCCCTTGTGGCTAAAGGGATCAGGGGGTATGGAGAGAAGGCAGGTACAGGATACTGAGTTGGATGATCAGCCATGATCATATTGAATGGCGGTGCAGGCTCGAAGGGCCGAATGGCCTACTCCTGCACCTATTTTCTATGTTTCTATCATCTGCAGTTTTTTGTTTCAACTACATACAGTGATAATATCTTGGGTAGACACAAAATGCTGGAGTAACTCAGCAGAACAGGCAGCATCTCTGGAGAGAAGGAATGGGTGATGTTTCGGGTCCAGACCCTTCTTCAGACTACTAAGTTATGGCGGACAATCGGCAATAAAGCCACCATTCCCTGCCCAATGGTCCATTATAATGAGGGTTTATTGTTGAATGCTCCAAGGATCAATACTTGGCCCTCAATTGTATACAACATTAATATAATGATCAAGAAGAACCGTGTATAATACAAGTTTGCCAATGATACAAAATCAAAAATGGGGTGCTTATTTGTGGGACATTTGCATCCTGACCAACGCAGGTTACTTAAGGTTGAGCGAGTGGATGGAGATTTTTGGCAATGGAGTTTAATGTGGGAAATTGTGAAGTCAAATACTTAGATAAGAAGATCTAAATGCAGACCTTTAAGGGCCTGTCCCACTTATGCGACCTTGGCTCGCAAATTACGCGACCTCATGGTCGCTTGAGGCGTACGGGCACCGAATGGCCGCGCGGGGCCAGTCCCACTTAGAAGCGCGGAGATGTGCGGGGCTGATCCCGACATCGCGCGGGGCTCCGAAATTCTTGCAGTGGCCGAAATCTTCGCGCACCAACCAGTTGGCATGCCTGGTTGGCATGCAGGTGCATTCCGGTCGTAACGCAGCGTCTTGACAACGTACGCAGCGCCTTAACAGTGTACGCCTAGCGCGTGGCGTTGCGTGATAATATCACCGTCGACGCCATGCGACGCCCAAATTCTGTCGGCCCGCCTCCTGCCCAGCTGTTTGGTAAGCAGGACATAAATGACGTCACGCGCGAACTTAGCGCGTATTTAGCGTGAACTCCGCTTCCGGTTTGTCGCAACAAACTCACGCAATCGCATGCAAGTGGGACAGGCCCTTTACACAAATGGAAAAAAATTCCAGATGAACAAAGTACAAAAGGATCATCTAATAGCAAATGTTAACTGGCAGATGTAGCAAGTGGTTAGGAATGTAAATTGCTCATTGCAAGAGGTTTGGGGATTATTACACTGTACAGAATACCGATGAGGGTACATCTGTGGTCCTCTGCACAATTTTGGTCTCCTTATATGCAAAAGGATATAATGGCATTGAAGGCAGTCCAAAAGAAATAAAAACAAAAAATGCTCAGGTCAGGCAGGATCACTTGATGAGGAACAGACCATTTTTTCTGACAAAAAATCCCTCACGTGAATTGTTAACTCTGTTTTTCTTTCCACAGATGCTTCCTGACTTGCTGTGTCTTCTGTTTTTGCATTTTCGGGATTTTGTGTTTTTTGGTTATTTTGGATTTTCAGCATATACAGTTTTCTTTTGATTTTCCTTTGCTGTCCAAAACAAATTCACTAAGCTAATTCCTGAAAAGAATTGTGCTGTCACAAGTAGTGAAATAAATTAAACCCATATTCAGAGATTCTTTTATTCAGCTTAACTTGTGCATGCTGAATCTAAACGCGTCCCATTTGCCCGTATTTGGTCCATATCCTGCTAAACCATTCCTATCCATGTACCCATCCGTGTTTTTTAAATGTTGTTATTGTACCTGCCTCAACTACATCCTCTGGTTCTTAATATCCCCTAACCTGAGTAAAAGTCTCTTGTGCACTCACCCTATCAATTTGAGTTTATTTAGTTTAGTTTTGTTTAGCGATACAGCATAGAAACAGTCTCTTTGGTCCACCACGGCGACCAATGATCCCCGTCCGCACACTAACACTACAAGCTAGGGATAATTTACAATTTTACCAAGCCAAAGAAGCACTCAGGGAAAACCCCCACAGGTCATGGGGAGAACATACAAACTCCACAATGACAGCACTTGTAGTCAAGATCAAACAATGGTCTCTGGTGCTGTAAGGCAGCAATTTACCGCTGCACCATCCCCTCATGATTTCACCCACCTCTATAAGATCACCCCTTAGCCTCCTGCACTCCAGGGAATAAAGTCCTAGTTTGCCCAATCACACCCTATTCCTCTATATTCTAAACGATACTATAGTTTAAACTAATTCTATATTCGTTAGAGTTTACAAGAATGGGCGTCACCTTAATGAGATCTACAAGATTACGAGGGGCATGACATGGCGAATGTCAAGATTTTTATCACCAATGGGAGATTCTTAAATGACAGGACATAATTATGTTAAGGTGTGGTAGTTTAATACTGACTGATAGGTAGCAAATCTCTGGAATTTTCTATCCTGTTGGGTTGTCAAGGCAGTTGGAGGTATTTGAAGTGCAGGTGCATAAAAATGTTTGAAAAATATACATAAATGTTTGAAATTTATATAAATGTTTGAAAAATTAGGAAATTGAGAGCTATGAAGAACCAAAACAAAACATGAGGATTATCAACCATATTCATATTCAATAGCAGATCAGGCTTCAGATCTTATGATCTTCTTTCCTTATGATCTTCTCCTCATGACATGGATTGGCAACAAAATCTTCCAGTCAAACGTCTTGCCAAAACTAACCATGACATTTTATGCAATGTCATTATCAAAACACTACCGGCATCCATTAATCCCAGTTACAATCCTTGAAACCTGCTTTGGAACACAATAATAGCAATCACATTTGCACACCAGGAGTACCAAGGGAAGATAGACAAGAGGACAATGGAGGAAGTCATAATTCAATCGTGATAGCTTAATGTGGTTATTAGCCACATGTGGTTATTAATCTGGAGGCAGCACACTATCAAACTGAGGCCACAACTGGATCAACCTTGATCTTATTAAATGACAGAGAAGGCTCAAGTGGCCCAGTCCTGCTCATTACTCTCAGAACATAGGCTTCTTAGAACTTAGAAATATAGAGCAGTATAGCACAGAAGGTAGATACAAAATGTTGGAGCACCTCAGCGGGTGAGGCAGCATCTCTGGAGAGAGGGAATGGGCGACATTTCGAGTCGAGACCCTTCTTCAAAAACAGAAACAGGCCCTTCAGACCTGGATGTCAAGACAAAATCTTATCTTCCTACTCATAATCTATATCCCCCAGTGAGGAAAGTGGGGATGTTTATGTTACTTTTATGTAGTTGTGGATCTTGTTGCTTTTTTTTTTAGTATGGCTGTATGGTAATTCGAATTTCACTGTACCTTAGTTGGTTGTACGTGTGATAATGAACTGGCCTTGAAACTTTGAAGCAATTACAAAGACAGCTCACCATGCATCTACTTCCTTAAAAGTGGAGGAGAATTATCATGTCAATAAACACCTTCCTGAACTTCTAAAAGCATATTGCATCACTGCCAGATTCAGTAGTTCGAATGGCCAAGAACAAACAAGGCTGCAGAAAGTGGTGAACCTTTCTCTGGTTCATCATGGGTATTGACCTCCTGAAGGGATCTGCAAGAAGCACTGCCTCAAGAAGGCAGTTATTATCAAAGACTTGCACCACCCAAGCCATGCTCTAATCTCACAGCTATGATCGGAAAGGTGGTACAACAGCCTGAGAACCGTTGCTTCCAGGTTTAAGAACAGCTTCTTTCTAGCAACCATCTTGAACCATCCTGCACAACCCTACCTCAGCATCAAAATACAATGGGCTTTGTACTATTGAGTTTGCACTGCACACTGCCCCTCAATATTATGGTCTGGTTTACATAGAATAACTGATAATTTATTGTATATTTATTTGTTGATGCATCTAGTATGCCTATACAGCTGTAATGAGATTGTCATTGTCCTGCTCCCAGTGCTTATGACAATCAAACACTGTTGACTCTTCGCTCTTTTGAAACCATGTTAATGGATTTGGGTTCATACATTGACCAGGCTGAGCTAGAAAGACAGATTTCCTTCCCCAAAAGGCAAACTAAAATGGTTCTTACGAGAACCTATAGTGTTCCAGTGTTTAAATCCCATATTTAATTTCTTGCATTTATGTCTGTTGAAGGCCATTGGGTGATTCAAGATACATTACATCGTGAAAAATATACATCTTCTAGATGCGCTGGGACATATCCTCATTGATGTGATCTGGGGTCATCGAGTGTTTCGGGTCTCACAACGTCAGACACCCTCGCCCAGGCGACCCAGCCGGGGTTGATCAGGCCCTGACTTGCGTCCCAGCAGCAACCGCCCACGGATCAGCCATCTTAATAACCACTCTGCAGGGGTTGGTAGATTCTAGTCCGTGGAGGGACTGGGCTCTGTGGGGTGAGTCCTGGTCGGGCTCCTCCTGCGTCTCACCAGGTTCAAGGCCTGTGCGCTGCACCTCTTTCTCCTCTTCCGAGCATTTCATTCTCGCCTACTCCATAACTACAGCACCATATGCACATGGGTGTGGATTTTGCTCAAGTGAATAGCACTGAATGCAAGAGCAGAAGAACACGAGGGGCCCATTTCAATTTGCAAAACATAAAACTGTTCCACAAAGGGAAGCAAGCTGGCTTCATCATTCAGAAGGATGATGGCTGATCCTCCACCTCAATGCCACTTCTCCACACCAATTCCATATCATTATAATAGAACTCAGAACATATCGAATAAAAAAGGCCTTTGATGCACTGTGTTTGTGCTGAACATTACACCTAGCTAAGCTGATCTTATCTGCCCCCACATGATCCATGTTCCTCTATTCCCTGCACTTCCACGTGCCCATCTAAAAGCCTCTTAACCGTCACTATCGTATCTGCCTCCACCACCACCTCTGGCAATGCGCTCCTGGTCCCCACCACCCTCCAGTGCAAATAACTTGCCCCATACATCTACATTAAACCTTCCCCCCCTCGCCATATGCCCGCAGGTGTTGGGCATTTCCACACTGGGGAAAAGGTTCTGACTGTCTATCCCATCTAAACCTCTAATAATTGTATATACTTCTATCAAGTCTCCCCTCAACTGCAGACATTCCAGAGAAAACAATCCATGTCTATCCAACCTCTCCCCAAGGGTGAAACCTTCTAATCCAGACAGCAATCTGGTAAACCGCCTCTGCACCCTCTCTAAAGCATCCACATTGTTCCTGTAATGGGGTGACCAAAACCATACGCAATATTCCAAATGCAGCCTAACCAAAGTCCTACGGGTTACATTCTTACTTTAAAATCCCCGTTCAGCACTCATACATTCAGTAACCTGATGCATAGCAGAAGCAATTTGTCATGCCTCCTCCTCAACAAAATCATAAGTACACAGATGTGCGAGACCTCTACCTCCGCTACCCTGGAAAAAAGGAGACCTGTATTAGTTGGTGTCAGGAAAATGGAAGTGCCAGAGAGGACCAGCACTAATGGATACAATTTAGAAGTCACTCTCCTCAACCAGAAATAGAGGTGCACACAATATTTGTGACTGAGGCCAATGACTGCAACTAAAAATGAGAAGAGAAGGTCCGCTCCAAGGCGCTACAAGCTGATCAACTTCAAATCAATCGTCTTTTTAACCACTCAATATTTTTCAGAATGTGCTCAATTATTCATGTATGGCAACTCAAAACTCCTAAATACCAAAGCTTTCTAACCTTGCTATAAGTTGCAATATCTGATTAAATGTCTCTCAGACAGTGATTGCATCGAACTCCAGCACCACGTCTGGCAGCACGTTCCCGATATCAACCACGTGATGTTAAAAACAAACGTGCCCCTTAAAACCCCTTCCTCTTATCTTAAAGAGAGACCAAGCGTAGACTTGGCAATCATTTTGCTGAACACTTACGCTCAGTCCGCCTTGGCCTACACGATCTCCCGGTTGCCAAACATTACAACTCCCCTTCCAATTCCCATAGTGACCTTTCTGTCCTGGGCCTCCTCCACTGTCAGAGTGAGGCCACATGCAAATTGGAGAAACAGTACCTCACATTTCTTATATATACACCAGGAACATAAAACTGCCAACCCTGCCCTTTTCTCAGCCACCTTTCTATTAACTAAGGATATAAAAATGTCAGTGTCCTGATCCAATCCATGGCCTCAGATCCATGCTCCGATTCAATCATCCACATGGTTTCCTCAAATATACACGCACGCACACACACACACAGTCTTTCTAAATAACTCCATCTATCAATCACTTTAGCCGCAGCCCTAACTTCGTATGAATCTTCTATTGTTTTGTTATAAACACTGGTCCTGAATAAAATCTTCAAACCTGAATCCAGCTTCTTTGAAATTATTCATGATATTGAATAATTGCAATAAGATAAGATATAAGAATAACTGCAATGAGAAAAGGTATCACGTTTGCAAGGATAAAGCCATCAGGGTTCAGCACATTGATCTTGAAATATTCTTAAATTTTGGCACTCTACTCAAATAACCAAATCACTAACAATTCAAAGTCTGAAGTTATGCATTGAAGCATAGTGGACAAATTGCCTTATGTGCTCAAAACTTTATCTTTTCATGCTAACAGTAAATACATGAAAATATCCCAAACTTTAACAAATGTTCTCCCTCTAACAGCATCTTTTTTGTGTGTGATCACTGTGTGGAAACGGAAATCCTATCAATTCTTATATGTGCAAATTTTTCTTTCCAAATCAGTGTAGGTCACCCCAGCTTTTGCTATCAGTTGACATTGCCACAACCTTATTTATTTTATTCTGTGTTTATTCATATTATCTCAGCTGCAGTGTGTTCTGTCTCTCCTTGAAGTTCAGCAAAATCCACAAGATTATTTTGCACACATTAACTGCCTTCACGTGTTGAAATAACAAACGAAAAGAGGATACAAACTTACACATTCGTCATTCCATTCTTCAATGAGTCTGTCCCCTAAATGGCAACCTTTTAGATTCTCAATTTTTCATTGTCCCAGAATAATATCACCAGCAACAACTGCGTCAATTGTCACACGCACTCTCGGACAAAAACTTCAAATCCATGGGTGTGCATATCTCTGAAGATCTGTCCTGGACCCAGCACATTAATGCAATCATAAAGAAAGCCCATCAACGCCTCTACTTTCTTAGAAGATTGAGGAAATTTGGTATGTCGATAAACACTCTCTTGAACTTCTATAGGTTTAGAGTAGAGGGCGTATTGACTGTAGACACAAAATGCTGGAGTAACTCAGCGGGTCAGGCAGCATCTCTGGAGAGAAGGAACGGGTGACGTTCTGGGTCGAGACCCTTCTTCAGACTGATGTCAGGGGAGGGGGCAGAACAAAGAAAGAATGTTGGTGGAGACAGTAAGACTAGTGGGAGACAACCATCAGGCTATTAAACACTACAACCTCCAAATAAGCTCTGAACTACAAAAACTTGGGGGCATTGTCTTTGTCTTTGCACTATATATGCTGCAAGCAAAAATGTCATTGTTCCGTTTTGGGACACATGACAATAAAACACTCTTGACACAAGAACTTCTCAGGAGATTCATACGGCGCAGAAACAGGCCCGTCAGCCCAACCTGTCCATGTTCCATCTAAGATGGTCCCCTTGCTGACGTTTGGCCATATCACTCTAAACCTCTGCAATCCATGTACCAGGGAACACGAGGTAACTTGGTGTAAGTGATTCTTTTTATACTTGATTGGGAGAAAGCTGGAAAGGAGGAGGAGCATAAATGGGTCGGGGGGGGGGGGGGGCACAGGGTGTGGGGAAGGGGGATTTAGGTAGATTAGCAGATATTGGAGAATTCAATGTTCAGATAGTTATCCAAGTGAAATATGAGATAATGTTCCTCCAGTTTATGTGGGGTCTCGCTGGCCAATCTTTGCAAGTCCCTATCTTTACTGTTGATAATATACAGGAGCTCCCTTCATTATCAATGAGCCGACTTACGGAAATCCAACACTAAGCAAACCTCCAGTACACTTTTAAAAGCATATTTCAGGCTAATAATAATAATGTGATTGGAATAAAATATTTTGTAGTATTCATTAATGACTGGGTATAGTTTATATTCCATTAATTTAATTATGGTTAGTGTTAGGATAATACATATCATATTGCTCATTGAACAAGTGCCCTAACAGGTCAGAATAAGAGAACATGACTAGACTCGTTAACCATACTCAGCTGGGGAACTGCACACTGACAACTGGAGAAACAAACGACTGAGGATTCTGGTTAATATACAAAAGTACAAAATGCTGGAGTAACTCAGCAGCTCATCTCTGGAGAACATGGATAGCTGATGTTTCAGGACAGGACCCTTGTTCAGACTGATTGTAGAGGGGTGGGAGAGGAAAGCTGGAGGAGGGGAGAGGCAGTGCAAAGCATGGTAGGTAGTAGGTCGACACAGGCAAGGGGGAGTTTTTGACAGGCAGACGATTGTAATAAAGACCAGAGATAAGAACCTAAGGTGCGAGACAGGTTTCAAGAATTGTGAAGAAAGTAACAGGGGGGGAGATAGCTAGAGGCTACCTAATATTGGAGAATTCATCATCCATACCTTTGGGTTGTAAACTACCCAAGCAAAATACGATGTATTGTTCCTCCAGTTTGCATGTCGTTTCACTCTGGCAATGGAGGACATGCAGAACTAAAGGGTCAGCATGTCCGATACTTCCTCAACGTTTTTCAGTCCAATTTAGTTGATAATCACCCAATATCATGAAAACACTGGCTCAGAAATACCAAACCATCCGTTTTGTGCATTCTCCCAGTGCACTATATATTATTTTGGACAGCCTCACCCTGAAGCTAGGGGTGGGATTGTACTGCTATTTCACTTGCAGATGTAGTACTTGTACATTTGTTTAAATAACAATATTATTTACCTTGGAAAATGGCAAGGGAGGTCTTACTTAGGAAGGCAGAGGATCACCAAACCTATTTTCATCGATGGGATAATGGTCGAGAGAATCAAAAACTTAATATCTTTGAAGATCTGTCCAGGACCCAGCAATCTGTGGAATTCTTTGCAGATGTGGA
The DNA here is from genome assembly GCF_010909765.2 of Amblyraja radiata. Lineage (NCBI taxonomy): Eukaryota > Metazoa > Chordata > Chondrichthyes > Rajiformes > Rajidae > Amblyraja > Amblyraja radiata. The sequence continues at coordinate 37,668,881 of NC_045962.1, forward strand.
GAGTATTTTTAAAACAGAGATTGATAGATTCTTGATTAGTAACATTGTCAAAGATTATGGTGAGAATGGAGTTGAGAGATAAAAATAGATCAGCCATGATTGAATGGCGGAATATACTCGATGGGCCGAATGGCCTAATTCTGCTCCTCTGTGTTATGGTTCAACTCTGTGGCTAATCTAGATGAATATATTGCTGTACCTGTACCAATGGTTACTTAGGCAAACCCAAGATTGGCCTTCCTGAGAGGGAATATGCAGAAAGCAACTAGTCCAGATGGAGTTCCCAGCCATGTTCTCAGGAACTATGTGAACCATTTGGCAGAGGTATTCACAGATATCTTTAACCTCTCAATACCCTTGTCTGAGGAGTATTGGTTTAAGACGATTATCATCACAGTGCCAAAGAAAAGTAAAGGAGCATGCATTGATGACTACCATCCATTAGTTCAGACATCCACCATCATTAAGTGCTTTTAGAGACTGGTCCATATAAACTCCAGTCCCCTAGACAGCCATAAACCACTGCAGTTTGACTACTGTCACACCAGCTCTACAGCTGGGCCATCTCGCTGGCCCTATACAACAAGGACACCTGCACCACACTTCTCTTTGTAAATCTGCCATCAGCACCATAATCCCATCCAAACACATCTCCAAACTCCTGAGCCCAGGAGTCAGTTCTTCCCTCTGCCACGGGATCGTCGACTTTCTGATTCATAGAGCACACTCAGTGAGGATTGGCGACAACGCATCTACCATAGTAATTCTCAACACTGGTGCCCCCAAGGATGCGTTCTCAGTCCCTTACTATACCCCCTACACACCCATTACTATGAATGTTTAGGGAGGATAGTAGTCCAAATTCTGCTCCAAATCCATCTAAATGTTTGTAGATGATGCCACTGTGGTGGGTCACATCACAAATAATGATGAGATGGAGTACAGGAAGGAGACAGAGAGCTGAGTAGCATGCTGTCAGGACAACAACCTCTCCCTCAATATGAGCAAGATGAAGACGCTAGTGACCAATTGCAGGATGCATGGTGGAGTACATGCCCCAGTCTGCATCAATGATGGCAAAGTGGACATCATTGAGATTATGAAGTTCCTTGGTATAAATATTACCAATGATTTATCATAGACCAACCTGATCTAACTGACCACCAAGATAACACACCAATGCCTCTACCTCCTTAGGAGACAGGAAATTCTGCATGCACAACCCTACAAACGCCTATAAATGTGCCACAGAATGCTTACTGTCTCGTTGCATCACAACTTGGTTTGGGAACAACTCTGTCAATATAAAATCCGAACTTGTACACAGTTACTTTGCATCCTTTAAACACTGTTTAAAATTGTGATAGTCACATATCAAGAGATCTCATCCTTCAACCCAGTGACAAATCTTATGTAATACAATTCATAGAGAGCAGCAAAAGGATTTACCATGTTATAGGCACTAGCAAAGTTGGTGGAGACAAATAGGTCGCCCCTTTTGAAAGGAAACGGTACAAATTGAATTGTTTTGTTTTATTTATTCACTACAGGCAGACATTATTGGCAAAGGCACCTTTTACCACCCATTCTTAATTGCCCCTAAACTAATGAGGTAATTAAAATCTAATCACATTGGTGATGGGTCAGAAATCACAGATAGGGGGACCATACTGAATTATTTCCCTCCCCATCATTCCAAAATGAAGTAGATAGTGCAGTTTCAAGGTTACATTACCAAGACTAGTTTTAGTCACTGAAACAGCACGGTAAAAAGGCTTTTTCTGCCCGATTCTGCACAAAACTATTTATACTAATCCTATATGAATCCCAATTTTCCTTCTGCCCACATTCTCATCAACTCCCCCAGAAAGAAAATTGTAGGTTTCAATTCCCTGACTGCAGTGAAAGGATTTATATTCTCTGGATCAATGGCCTAGGTTTCTGACTAAAAGTAGAGTCCAGTACTCCTTAAAATGTTTTTTTTTTTTTTTTTTTTTTTTTTTTTTTTATATTTTAGAAGTACGGTAAATTACAATAACACACAACACATATATCTTAATACATTTTTTGTACCGCTTCATTACCGCTTCTTCCCAACCAATTGTTCAAGCGCTTTTGATTGCAACATGCACCTTAATTTAGTTCAACAAAGAAACTGACAAGTTACTAAAGAACCTAATGTTTTTTTTTTAAAGGCAAATATGTACAAGAAAGAGACAGCACAAGTAGGTTTCAAACATCAATAAACAGGTTAGACAAGATAGCATTTCTGTGCTCAGGAATACAAAATAGTTGAAACAGGAGGGTCAGTAAACACAATTGAAATATTTAGTTCCAACAGGCAATTATGGTTTAAACTCTCAATGAATGCTTATACAGCATGATATCTGTAACATGAGCAGTGTGCACTATACAGGTAGTATAGTGGGAGAAATGAGAGCACACCCGAGTGGGGTACAGAAAAGATGGGGGTGAGCAAAGGGGCAGTGGTATTATCCAAAATTGGAGAGTTGAATGTTCATATGGATGGGTTGTAAACTGCCCAAGCCTACCGGTGAGATACTTTCATCCAGTTTATGAATTGACTCTCTCTGGCAATGGAGGCGGCTCAGGACCAAAAGGTTGGGATGGGAATGGGAATTAAAACAGTTAGCAACCCTGAAGATCCAGGAGGACTAGGCAGACCGAGAGCTTGGCAAAGCAGTCACCTAGTCTCACCGATGCAAAGGGAAGTCACTTCAGGAGCACAGAACGCAATATGAGGTTAGAGGAGGTACCTATGCTCTCTAGTTTTATACTTGCTGCCCTGGGAAAAAAAGTTGGCCATTCACCTTATGATTTTCTATATATTTAAGGTCATCCCCTCAACCACCTACACTCCAGAGGAAGAAAATCCCAGCCTATCCAGCCTCTCCTTATAACATGCCCTGAAGTCCCAGTAATATTCCCACACCCGCACACTTTTCCGCACCCTTTCCAACTTAACAGCATGCTTCCTTCTGCTAAGCAATCAGAATTGCACATATATGGTTTCATCAATTACCTGTACAGATGTAACATGACATCCCAACTGCCTGGAGTGATGAACGCAAGCATACCAAACATGTCACCACTGTCAGGCAACCACATTGTTTTACAACATTCATCAGGGTTCTATGATTTACTATGCGAGTTCTGCCCCGATTTAACTTACCAAAGTGCAACATCAAGCACTTAAGAGTTCAAATCCACCTGGCATATCCTGGCCCACTTCTCCAATTGCTCAAGATTCTGTTGTAACCTTCTTCACATTACCTCCAATTTTGATGTCATCCAAAACCTACTTAACAATGTTAACAGAATTAACATTCAAATTGTTAATGTAGATGACAAACAACAATGGACCTACCACCAATCCCTACAGCACACCACAGGCCTCCAATCTGAATAATGACAGCCACCACGTCCCTAACTCCTTCCACCAAGCCAATTTTGTATCCAATTGGCTATCTCACCCTGGATCCCATATAATCTCACCTTCCGGACCAACCTAACATGCAGGTACTAATTAATCAATCATATTATTTTATGCATTAATTTACTTCTTATATTAAAAAGCTTAAAGTACTTTCTTCATGATCACTCTATTAAAACTATTCTTAATGACCATGCTCAAGACAGCCATGCACAACACCATGCTCTCCCTTTTTTCCCTCCCTAGAGAGAAGAGCCTGGCTTTAAAGGCTCCAGTAAAATACTCATCAAATATTCTTAAAAGTTATGTTGTAAAGCGTGAACATATGTGTTTAGATCCTGCTGTCTTCGTCATGCGTATGGCGTGCACACCCTAAAGGTGTAGGACAACTTGTTCTATTTGATCTTATTTGATTGTGCACGCCAGGTTGATTGCATTTGTTGAAACAGGGCGGACCACGTGAAGGTTGCAATCTCCCACCCCAGATCCTGCTGTTCTGCCATTGAGGTCTATTTTTTTCTAAAAAAGGACTTGGCAACCTACCAAAATGGTCACATTGCATTTATCTACTCTGAAGTTCACTGGTACAGGTCCACCACCAATTTCCATTATACTTCATTCCAGAACCTTGCTGGAACATCAGCTTTGTGGACCAAAAGCAGTCACGGCCTCCAAGAGAAGTCGAACAGTCTACCCAAGCTGCCGGGGAGCAGAGATACTGCCTGTAGATTCAGCCTCTGAGATAATGGCTGTGGGAGCAAATTTGACCCCAGCTGCAGGGCCTAGGCAACACATTTTTGGGGGTCTTCCAGGAGGGATTTCAAGTACGCTCCAGTAATTTTGTCCAGATTAAAGGTGCCGGAACCAGTTGCTGGAAAATCGGTGGTGCACCTGTAATATACAGCAATTCTGAAAGTTTATTAATATCCAACTGTATTTTGCCACAGTACTCCTCTCTTAATTCTGTATGACTGGCAAACCTGGGCAGACTTTGATTCAAACACAAACTAAGCCCAAGGCTACATAGTTGAGTTTACACAGGATCAGGTGCCGTATTAGAACAAAGAGTCTCCTCACTAATTACATTGCCCTACTTGTTGTTCTCCTCAAGTTGTGAAATTATATGGCAGATTCCAGACTCCTAAAAGGTGAATAGCAGACTTTATACCAATTCCTGCAGAGCAACTCTTCATTCCGTTTGCATATTAGTGTTTCTCCTTCATTCTTTACTGCTTAGAGGCCAAAGTACTATTGATCCTGGTATTTGTCCTGACTAAATATATTCTGACCTTGGTCACAAGTTAATGCAACACTTTATCAAGTGACATTTGAAAAATCTAATATATGACATCTACAACATGGCCCTTATCTGCCAAGTGTTGGTTCTTCAAAGATTTAAATGGATTGATCAAGAGTAAGATTCCCTTTCAAAATCCTCACTGACAGCACTATTTTCAATTACTACATGCATTTTTGAGTGAGAATTTTATTTTTTCTACTGCAAGTATTGCTAATTGGTCTTTTGTTTCCTGAACCACTTTGCTGTTCCTTTTTAAAAAGGTATACTCATTCTAGCTATGTTTCAAAATGTTACAGTACCCAAAATTGAATGCAGTCGAGATTCAAGGGAGAGAAAACTCCCAAGTCTAGTTTTTTTTCAGCTCTGGAGAGAACACAGGAATCCATTCACCTTTTAAATTGTTTTAGTACTGTACTTGCATGCAGATAGAAAGGCTTTATAAATAAAGATAATGTTAGTGGCGGCATGGTGACGCAGCAGTAGAGTTGCTGCCTTACAATGCCAGAGACCCGGGATCAATTTCCCGATTACGGGTGCTGTCTGTATGGAGTTTGTACGTTCTCCCCATGACCCTGTGGGCTTTCTCCGAGATTTTCGGTTTCCTCCCACACTCCAAAGACGTACAGCTTTAGGTTTGTAGGTTAATTGGCTTGGTATAAATGTAAATTGTCCCGAGTATGTGTAGGATAGTGCTAATGTGCGGCAATCACTCGCTGTGCACCAGGTGGACGGAAGGGCTTGTTTCCGCGCTGTATTTCTAAACTAAACTAAATACGAAGTGGGTTTGAGGCAGAAGGAAGAGAACTGAACCATTGATACTCGCACCACTTTAAACACACACTTTCACTAACAATTATGGCTGGAACATGCAATATCAATAAACTTCACTGCAATTAATCTCTCAGGCTCACCTAACTACACTTCTCAAGCCTTCACCTTTATTGGAGAGCTGACAATCTCACCTTAAGAGCACACCCTATCTTGATGTGAACCATGTAGGGATTTATTCAGCATCCCTGGATCCAAGTCACAGAACCCCCTGCACAACTGTTTGGCATGAAGCCTGTGAAACAACCACAAGAAACCAAAACAAAAGCTGTTCCACACGAGAATAAAGAAAATTCTTTGTGGCATGGACTGAAATCATTTTCCCACACATCATTTGAAAAAAGGAAATTAACATTAAAGCGGCATCAACACACTTCATCATGCATAACTTTGAAAATAATGTTGTGTTATTCTGACCGTCTCTATTTCAGCAATCTTATTTGACTTCCAATTAAACATTAATCACTTGCTCACCCACAAAAGCCTTGTCTAAATAAAAAAAAAATCTGAATACTATCAACTTCAGTAAACAATGATAAACTGCAACTTATGAAGACATTTTCATGATCATGGCATACATTCCTTTTCTTCTAATCAGAAAAGGATGCATTCCCGTGTGATGCAATGAAGGTATAGATTCCTCAATGCTAGGTAAAGAGTAGGCTGAAGAGTCTGACAAATGCCAGCATGAGACACGGGAGAATCAGTCAGAGACTAAAAAGGTCAAAGAAGCTGACATAAAGAAAAAATAGGGTAGGTACACAAAATTGCTGGGGAAACTCAGCGGGTGCAGCGGGTAAAGAAAAAATAGAATGGGATGCTTACACAAGGGGCAATTTATCATGGTCTATTAAAATATCAACTTGGTTTGCCAGAGGTATGAGGTAGTAGTTTGACTAGCCCATCACCTGTGCGGTGATCTTGTACACCTCAAACATTGAGGATGAAATGAATGGTGTTGATGAGGTACTAAAGTTGTCTATAACACGGTTATCCAAGAAAATAACTGTGCATAATTGTGTCTGAGGAATTGCTGGGATACGACAAGATAAACAGAGATATAGGAGATGTTGTCAACCATGTGACTAAGTAGGTTTGTCACCTTGTCTTAGATTGCTAAAAGTAGTGAGGGTAGAAAATGCAGACGTGATGTCAGGACTTTCATATGAAGAAAGACTGGATAGACTCGGCTTGTACTCGCTAGAATTTAGAAGATTGAGAGGGGATCTTATAGAAACTTACAAAATTCTTAAGGCGTTGGACAGGCTAGATGCAGGATGATTGTTCCCGATGTTGGGGAAGTCCAGAACAAGGGGTCACAGTTTAAGGATAAGGGGGAAATCCTTTAGGACCGAGATGAGAAAAAAAATTTCACCAGAGAGTGGTGAATCTCTGGAACTCTAAGCCACAGAAGGTAGTTGAGGCCAGTTCATTGGCTATATTTAAGAGGGAGTTAGATGTGGCCCTTTTGGCTAAAGGGATCAGGGGGTATGGAGAGAAGGCAGGTACAGGATACGGAGTTGGATGATCAGCCACGATCATATCGAAGGGCCGAATGGCCTACTCCTGCACCTATTTTCTATGTTTCTATGTTTCTAAATAGTCCATTGCTCCACAGAAACCAGCATGGTGCCAGGAGATTCCAAAGGTTTGTTTGAGAGTGAAGGATAAATCTGAAAATCATAGATAAGATACTCCAACATTGGTGATTGGGAAACCATTACATATAATGGGCTAGAAAAGGGACCACAACCCAGATAACAAGAGAGTATGCTAAAAAGCAACAAACTATAGATGCCTGTAATCTAAAATCAAAAATGCCGAAAATAGTGAGCAGGTCAGGTATCACTGAAGGAGAAACAGAGTTAATGTTTCAGGGCAATGACCTTCATCAGAACTGAAAAAAAATAATTAAATGTTTCAAGGTAGGGGAAGAGAGAAGGAACAAAATGGAATGTCTGCGCTAGGCAAGGCAAGGCAAGGCAAGGCAAGGCAAGTTTATTTGTATAGCTCCTTTCAACAACAAGGTAATTCAAAGTGCTTTACATTAAACATTAAAAGCATTGGAAAGAAACACATGTAAAATGACATTTAGATGTAAAACGATTATTAGATTATTCAGATAAAATAATTACAAAATTAAAAGCAATCAAATAAAATATTTAAAATAGAATAAAACCAGGAATAGAAGTTACAGTGCAGTATAGGTAATTAATAAATTGTATTGTTTATTGAAAGGCAGCGGCAAACAGGGTAGAAACCTAGAGAGAAAACCTCCGCTTCCTTCACCTAGGGTGGAAACCTATGGTACAAGTAGACAAGCAGAGACGGTGCCTGCTGAGAAAAGATTGTGATGGCTTGTTAACTGCAACTGATCTATCTGGAGGTGCAAATAAAGGAAGAGACAATAGACAATGGGTGCAGGAGTAGGCCATTTGGCCCTTCGAGCCAGCACCGCCATTCAATGTGATCATGGCTGATCATCCCCAATCAGCACCTCGTTCCTGCCTTCTCCCCATATCCCCTGACTCCGCTATTTTTAAGAGCCCTATCTAGCTCTCTCTTGAAAGCATCCAGAGAACCGGCCTCCGCCGCTCTCCGAGGCAGAGAATTCCTCAGACTCTCCGCTCTCTGTGAGAAAAAGTGTTTCCTCGTCTCCGTTCTAAATGGCTTACTCCTTATTCTGAAATCGTGGCCCCTGGTTCTGGACTCCCCCAACATCGGGAACATGTTTCCTGCCTCTAGTGTGTCCAAGCCCTTAACAATCTTATATGTTTCAATGGTATTCCCTCTCATCCTTCTAAACTCGAGTGCACAAGCCCAGCTGCTCCATTCTCTCAGCATATGACAGTCCCGCCACCCAGGGAATTAACCTTGTAAACCTACGCTGCACTCCTTCAATAGCAAGAATGTCCTTCCTTAAATTAGGGGACCAAAACTGCACACAATACTCCAGGTGTGGTCTCACTAGGGCTCTGTACAACCACAGAAGGACCTATTTGCTCCTATATTCCAATCCTCTTGTTATAAAGGCCAATATGCCATTCGCTTTCTTCACTGCCTGCTGTACCTGCAAGATTACTTTCATAGACTGATGTACAAGGACCCCAGGATCCCAACTTGTCGCCATTTAGATAGTAATCTGCCTTCCTGTTTTTACTACCAAAGTGGATAACCTCACATTTATCCGCATTAAACTTCATCTGCCATTCATCTGCCCACTCCCCCAACCTGTCCAAGTCACCCTGCATTCTCATAGCATCCTCCTCACAGTTCACACTGCCACCCAGCTTTGTGTCATCTGCAAATTTGCTAATGTCACTTTGAATCCCTTCATCCAAATCATTGATGTATATTGTAAATAGCTGTGGTCCCAGCACCGAGCCTTACGGTACCCCACTAGTCACTGCCTGCCATTCTGAAAGGGACCCGTTAATCCCTACTCTTTGTTTCCTGTCTGCCAACCACTTCTCTATCCATGTCAGCACTCTACCCCCAATACCATGTGCCCTAATTTGCCCACTAATTTCCTATGTGGGACCTTATCAAATGCTTTCTGAAAGTCCAGGTACACTACATCCACTGGCTCTCCCTTGTCCATTTTCCTAGTTATATCCTCAAAAAATTCCAGAAGATTAGTCAACCATGATTTCCCCTTTGTAAATCCATGCTGACTCGGACCGATCCTGTTACTGCTATCCAAATGTGCGGCTATCTCAACTTTTATAATTGACTGCAGCATCTTCCCCACCACCGATGTCAGGCTAACTGGTCTATGATTCCCTGTTTTCTCTCTCCCGTCTTTCTTAAAAAGTGGGATAACATTAGCTACTCTCCAATCCACAGGAACTGATCCTGAGTTTATAGAACATTGGAAAATTATCACCAATGCATCCACGATTTCCACTTCCTTAAGTACCCTGGGATGCAGACCATCAGGCCCTGGGGATTTATCAGCCTTCAGTCCCATCAGTCTATCCAACACCATTTCCTGCCTAATGTGGATTTCCTTCAGTTCCTCTGTCACCCCAGATGCTCTGGCCACTACTATATCAGGAAGATTGTTTGTGTCCTCCTTGGTGAAAAAAGGAATTAGAACAAAGAAAAAAAGAGAATTGATATACATAATACATAATACAGCAATTCTGGTCACCCTATTACAAGAAGGATGCAAAAGCTTTAGAGGGTGCAGAAGAGGTTCAGCCAAACGCTGCCTAGATTAGGGGATTTAGGGGCGGTGGTGGTTGAAGAGGTTACTCGGGAAATTGATGAGGGTAAAGCAGTGGATGTTGTGTATATGGACTTCAGTAAGGCCTTTGACAAGGTTCCTCATGGAAGGTTGGTTAAGAAGGTTCAATGGTTGGGTATTAATGGTGGAGTAGCAAGATGGATTCAACAGTGGCTGAATGGGAAATGCCAGAGAGTAATGGTGGATGGTTGTTTGTCAGGTTGGAGGCCAGTGACTAGTGGGGTGCCACAGGGATCTGTGTTGGGTCCACTGTTGTTTGTCATGTACATCAATGATCTGGATGATGGTGTGGTAAATTGGATTAGTAAGTATGCAGATGATACTAAGATAGGTGGGGTTGTGGATAATGAAGTAGATTTTCAAAGTCTACAGAGAGATTTATACCAGTTGGAAGAGTGGCATGAAAGATGGCAGATGGAGTTTAATGCTGATAGGTGTGAGGTGCTACATCTTGGCAGGACAAATCAAAATAGGACGTACATGGTAAATGGTAGGGAATTGAAGAATGCAGGTGAACAGAGGGATCTGGGAATAACTGTGCACAGTTCCCTGAAAGTGGAATCTCATGTAGATAGGGTGGTAAAGAAAGCTTTTGGTGTGCTGGCCTTTATAAATCAGAGCATTGAGTATAGAAGTTGGGATGTAATGTTTAAATTGTACAAGGCATTGGTGAGGCCAATTCTGGAGTATGGGGTACAATTTTGGTCGCCTAATTATAGGAAGGATGTCAACAAAATAGAGAGAGTACAGAGGCGATTTACTAGAATGTTGCCTGGGTTTCAGCAACTAAGTTACAGAGAAAGGTTGAACAAGTTAGGGCTTTATTCTTTGGAGCGCAGAAGGTTAAGGGGGGACTTGATAGGGGTCTTCAAAATGATGAGAGGGATAGACAGAGTTGACGTGGATAAGCTTTTCCCACTGATAGTAGGGAAGATTCAAACAAGGGGACATGACTTGAGAATTAAGGGACAGAAGTTTAGGGGTAACATGAGGGGGAACTTCTTTACTCAGAGAGTGGTGGCTGTGTGGAATGAGCTTCCAGGGAAGGTGGTGGAGGCAGGTTCGTTTTTATCATTTAAAAATAAATTGGATAGTTATATGGACGGCAAAGGAATGGAGGGTTATGGTCTGAGCGCAGGTATATGGGACTAGGGGAGAATACGTGTTCGGCACGGACTAGAAGGGTCGAGATGGCCTGTTTCCGTGCTGTAATTGTTATATGGTTATATGGTTATATGGTTATATGGTTATATGGTAGTTTTGGAGAGGGAGTAGAAGGGGTTGACCAGACTGGTGCCTGGATTAGGGGGTTTTAGCTAGGACAGATTTGACAAACTTGGATTGTTTTCTATAGTACGCCAGAGGTTGTGTACCTTGCTGAAGTACATAAAATAATGAGCGGCATTCCGATAGATAGGAATATTGGGGTAAAAGTCCAATGCTCCTTGAAGGTAACCACACAAGTAGACAGAATGGTAAAGAAAGGGTATGTTGTTCTTGTATGTCTGCTGCCCCTGTTCTTTTTGTTGATGGAGGTTGTGGTTTTAGAGATACTGACAGTGTAGCCTGTTCAAATAACAGTAATGCTTTTGTGAATGATGCACACTGCAACAGGTGGTGGAATGAATGTTTCAGGTATGTGTGAAATGTTTTAAGTTTCATGTGCGATGCTCCGGTATTCCCTGAGAAATGTCTTCTCATTTTTGCACTGTACAACTGTTGCTTTGCAAGATGACAATAAAGGTTGATTGATTGATTGATTGTATGCTTGCCTTCATTGGTTGGGCCATTGAGTGCAAGAGTGGGGAAGTCATGTTGCAGCGTTATGGGAATTTGGTTAGGCTGCATTTAGAGTACGATATACAGTTCTGGTCGTCTCATTACAGGAAGAATGTGGAGCTTTGGAGAGGATTTAGAAGTAGTTACCAGAATGCTGCCTACCTTATCCATTTTTGGACAAAGTTATACTGATTTCTGTGCAGTGTCAGTGGCCGAGAGTAGAGCCGATATGATGAGATGCATAGATAGTGTAGACAGTCGGAACCTTTTTCCCCCAGAGTGGAAATGTCAAACACAAGAGCACAGACACACACGGATGGATATGAATGGAACAGAGGGATGTGGATCACATGCAGACAAGTTTAACAGCATCATGTTTGGCATGGATAACGTGGGCCACAGGGCCGTATTGGTCCCACTAAAGCTAGTTCCCACAAATACCAAGCCATTCAGAAAATATATTTTAAATGCTTTACTGACATTTACAATATTACCCCTCACCGGCAATCAAGTTACTGGGGGTCCCTACTGTCCAGAAACTCAACTGGATCAGCCGTACAAACATTGTCACTACAAGAACAGATCAGACACTCGGCACCTGTGGCAAATGATTCACCACCTGACTCACCAAGGCCTTCCCATCTTCTACAAGACAGAAATTGCAAATGTGATGGAACACTACCTAGGTATGTTGCAAAACCTACCTTCAGCGGGGCTGCAGATCTGTCCCAGCCCGTGTGCGTGATTTTGGCGCCGTTGAGAGGGGGGCGGGTTTAAAACGCGATTTTCCCTAGGTTATTCAAATCGAGGTTGTTCAGCCTGCCTAGTTACTGACGATAAATCGCTGCCAGGTTCATTCGCTGCAGGTATTTTTAAACTATATTGGTTAATTTAATTGTTATAGTAGGTTAAAAATTATCCTCTAAACCCGCGACCGCCGACAACGGGACGGATCTCATACAGGGGACAACGGAAGGTAGGTTGTTTATTTTTACATTAAAAAGGGCTTCTTAAGATCCCTTTATACAAAGTTTTATGTTGCGAGTAGCTAATTTGGGGCCCCATTAAATCCCGCAGTATTTTTCTGGGCATATGGAGTAAAATCTACCGCAATGGGAACGTTCCAAACCAGCGCGTTCCACAGAGTTCCACAGGATCCCACTCGAAAGCTGATTTAAATGGCCATTAATTTACAGCAATTAAACACTAAATTCCTTCCATTTGGCCTATAAATTAATGTAAATGAGATTTTAAAATCATGTTTTATTGTGAATTCTTTGTGAATGTTATTTGGACACTTAGGCTATTTAAAAATGTTAATCTTTTCTTAAGAAATGGATAGATGTTTAGATCTAGTAATTGAAGTTTGGAATTAGCTACAATTGGGTAACTAACTAATTATATGGTTTAATTTCAGGTCATCCAAGTAAGATTGTTTCATATTTGTTTCAGAATGCTTCAATCTATAATAACTGAAAATTTCTTTCAGTTCTCTTAATTTTTAAGAAAGTTATGGCCATTTCACTGTCCTCGATCGCAGCTTTTGTGTTAAGTCAATGGAAAATCAATAGGGACCAAGATGCTAATTTCCGAGTATGAAAATGGCCATAACTTTTTTAATACTGAAGATATGCAAGTGAATTAGGTGTCAAATTAAACTTATTTTTGTGCTTTATCTGATGGGATTAATTGCAGACTTGATTTTTTAAATCTCAAAATTTTGTAACATTGCTACACTACCGACTTTCCTGGATTAGATTAGATTAAACTTTATTAATCCCCTTATTCAGGGGAAATTCTGATGTCCTTGCAGCACACTAATAAAAATACAACATAGCATTCAAAAAGAAGTTCAACACAAAAACATCCCCCCACAGTGATTCCCACTGTGGGGGAAGGCACAAAGTCCAGTCTATGAGTGTAGCTCCAGATATTCTCAAGAAGCCAAAACTATCCAAGGCAAGGGAACCCGCCTCGTGGCCATCAGTTACCTGAAACATTCATTCCACCACCTGGTGCAGTGTGCATCATTCACAAAAGCATGACTGTTATTTGAACAGGCTACACTGTCAGTATCTCTAAAACCACAACCTCCATCAACGGCAGCAGACATACAAGAACAACATTACCTTGAAGATCCTTCCAAGCACTCATCCAAATTTGGAAAAATATTGCCAATCCTTAATTATCACTGGGTCTAAATTTTGGAACTCCCTCCCCAAGCCCAAATCCAGAACCAGCTTCACCAGAAAGACTGCAACCATTCAAGGCAGTGACTCAACCCCACTGGCTCAAGGCCAATAATCAGCAACAATAATCAGCAGATTCTAAAAATGAATTAAAAACAAGAATGGAGCATAGATGTATGTATCACAGGGAGTGGCAAGGCAGGTTAAAGTAACATGATCCCAGGCCTTCTCAACAGTAACTGGAATACAAAAGCAATAATGTTGTGCAAGTGCTATAAGCCTTGGTGTACTGTACGCCTTTCTAGATATTATGTTACGGCAAGAACATGGAGGCTTTGACAAACACCCAAAAGGAAATTATGAGAATATTTCACAGGAGTTAAAAAGGAATTATAAACTTTTTGAGTTGAGATCCTGAATCAGGATTAGAACTGGAAAGGGAAGTCAGTATCAAGAAAGAGGTGGAGGGGAGGAGACAGAAACCGTTAAGTGATAGGTGAACTGAGGGTGCAGGATGTCCATCAGAGAATGTTGCTGACTGGCACATTCCAGATTGCGGGAGTACGTGCTGAGGGACTCGCTGAAGCTTGGTGCAAACAATACCAAGGCTCCAGGGGGAAGACCACAGTGTAGGGCTCTTCCCTGGTGGGACATTGGTGAGCAAGGTATGGTGAAGATGTCCCTCAAACAAGGGAAGGGATATTAACCCACAGAGGCACATGCGAGGGTGCTTGGTACAAGTATAGTTTGAGAACACTACAGAATATAACACTTATTAATATCTAAACACTGAGAAAGTCAAAAGAGTTTTCTTGCACTGTTCTTATTTGGTATTCAAGTTCATAGGTTCTCGGTGCAGAATTAGGTCATTAGGCCATCAAGTCTACTCCACCATTCATTCATGGCTGATCAATCTTTCCCTCTCAACCCCATTCTCCTGCCTTCTCCCCATGACCCCCAACACCCTTACTGATCAAGAATCTGTCAATCTCCACCTTACAAATATCCACCGACGGCCTCCAGTCGTCCGTGGCAATGAATTCCACAGATTCACCAGCCTCTGGCTAAAGAAATTCTTCACTTCCTTACTAAAAGATCATCCTTTTATTCTGAAGCTAGATTCCTAGACTCTCCCATTAGTAGAAACATCCTCTCCCCATGCACTCTATCCTGGACTTTCATCTTTTAAAAATTCTGAATAAAGTTTATTTTTAGGGAAAAAATATGGACAGATATAACCAGGTAGGGAGTGGAGTAGGGAGACAGATGCAGAAGGGTGGGAGGTACAAGCAAAAATAAAAGGACAAATTGAACCAAGTCAGGGGAAGGGAAGGTGAAGGTGGAGTCAGCTGCTGGAGGGTGATAAGCAGGAACACAAAGGAGACTAGAACTGAAATCTGATAAGTTAGGAAGTTGATAATGAGAACTGTTTTAACAGAGAGGTGAAGGCCAGATGGATACGAGAGGAACAGAGGGCAAAATATGTAATAGGTGGATGGAACCAGGAGGGAGAGAAGATGAAATGGATGATGAAGGGTTGGATTGGGCAAAGTATGGGAAAGCAGACGAAAATGTGATGACCCAAGATTGAACAGATGGACAGTGCAAGGAAACAAGACAGGAGGCAAGGGTTTCCTGAAATTGGACAATTCAATGTTCATGTAATTAGGTTGTTGAGGAACCAAATAGAACACGAGGTGTTTCTACCTCTAGTTTACCCTAACATTGGAGAACACAGAGACAGGCAGGTTGGTGTAGGAATAAGAAGGAGAGTTGAAATAGCATGCAACCATTAGCTGTATACAGCCTTTGTGAACAAAGTGTGCAGGCACTCTAGAAACTGGTTATTTGGTCTATGCTTGATCATGCTGATGTGGAGAAGGCCACATGGGGAGTTGGATGAGATGCGTAGGAATCTTTGCCTCACTGCTGAGGACCGTTTAGTTCCCAGGATGGTGGCGGGAGAGGAAGGGCAAGAAATAAGTGTTGCACCTACTGTGGTTGCAGGGGAAAGTGCTAGGGGCCAGGGAGAGATAAGCAGATAAGGGAATCAGAGAGATTGGTCCCTACAGAAGGCAGAAAGGAGCGGGAAGAGGATGATGTAGTTAATAGTGGGACTCACTACAGATGGCTGAAAGGATGCAGAAGCTAATAGGGTGAAAGGCAAGGTCTAGGGGGAATACTCTCACCAAAAAGCGGTTGTTGTTTGAATTGAAATCTGATACAAGTGATTAAAATAAAATAATGGAGTCGGAGACTTACAGCATGGAAACAGACCCTTTAGCCCAAATTGGCCACATCGGTCAACATGGCCCATCCACATTAGTCCCTCCTGCCTGCCTTTGGCCCATATCCTGTATACCTGTCCTATCAATGTACCTGTCCAAATGTTTTTTAAACGTTGCGATAGTACCTGCCTCAACTACCTCATCCTCTGTTTTTTGTATTGTGTGAAAAACTTCCCACTCCGGTTCCTATTAAATCTTTCTACCCTCACCTTAAAAGTCTTCTGGTTTTTGATTCCCCAACTCTGGTCAATGACTCTGTGGATCTACCCGATCTGTTCCTCTCATGATTTTGTACACCTCTATAAAGATCACCCCTCATCCTCCTGCGCTTCAAGGAATAGAACCCAAACCTGCTCAACTTCTCCCAATATCAGGCCCTCGAGTCCTGGCAACATCCTCATAAATCTCTGCACCCTTTCCAATTTGACAACATCTTTCCTATAACATGGTGCCCAAAACTGAACACAATTCTCTAAATGTGGCTTCACCAATATATTCTACAATTGTAACATGACCTCCCAACTTTTATACTCAATACTCTTCCTGATAAACCTTGATGAAAATAAAAATGCAGAGATTTAAAGTAATCCAAGGAGAGCTAGATAACTGGGTGCAAAAATGATTTCATGCACAGAAGCAGACGATGGTGGTGGAAGAAGTTTGATTTCGGATTGAAGTCACCCAATTAGTGCTGTGCCCATTGCTATTTGTCATCTATGTCCACAATTTGGACAAGAATGTACAAGGCATGATTAGTAAATTTGTAGATTCAATTAAAATAGGTGGTATCGTAGAAGTGAAGATGGTTATCAGGAATTACAGAGGGATCACAATCAGCTGGGCCAGTGGGCTGAGAAATGGCTAATTGATTTAATTTAGATAAAAGTAAGTGCTGGGGTCAAGGAAAGAGAGCTCACGTTGCGGTCCTGTTTCCACCAGTCTTTTCACCACCATGCACAAGAAGCACAAGACAGACACCATTGTATACAGGTTTGATTTGATTTGATTTGATTTAATTTATTGTCATTGTCTTCAATGAAGAGACAACAAAATTATTTTTCCCTTACAGTCATACAAAAAAAATAAAAAAACACAAAATACAGAACACAGTAGTCCACAACACAAACATCCCCACAGTGGCTGCAAAGTTCCCCACTGTGAGGGAAGGAACCAAAGTCCAGTCAACCTCCTCGCCGATGTTCCCCAATGTTCACCCGTGGTCGGGGCCTCCCGAGCACTCCGTAGTCGCCGCCACGGGCATCCCGATGTTCATGCCATCTCGCCGGGATCCTCTCGTCGGCCACCTTCCACCAGAGTCCGCGGCTCCCGATGTCCACAGGCCGCGCTGGGCGGAGATTCACACTGGCAACCCCCGGCAAAGGGTCCCAGGACTCCGCGATGTTAAAGTCAGCGCCGCCCGCGTTGGGAGCTCTGCACCCACAGCTCCGCGATGTTGGAGCAGCGGCCCAGCACTCCAAGCGGCAATCCCAGGAAGGCCTCGCCCGCTCCACGATGTTTCCAGCGCCTCGCCGCCGCTGCTGAAGCTCTGGTCCGGTCCGGCAGGAAAGGCCGCGCCAATCCAGCTGGAAGGCCGCAAAGGAGGGAGCGAGGACGCGACTCGGATAATAGCCGCATCCTCGCCAGGAAGCGACTGAAGGACGGTTTCCCCCTTACCCTACCCGCTTCCCCCCCACATAAAATACTGAAAAACACTAAAAAACACTCTAAACATAACAAAATAAAAAAAAGACAGCCAGACCGTGGGCGGAGGCAGCTCGCAACAGCGCCACCGGATGACCAGGTGCCGAGAAGTGTGCTCAGCTCTGGCTGAACAACTTCTAATCTTGTGTGTGGACTTGATAAAAAAAAAGAATGCAAGCGCTACAGTTTTGGAACACA
This sequence comes from Amblyraja radiata, assembly GCF_010909765.2. Classification (NCBI taxonomy): domain Eukaryota; kingdom Metazoa; phylum Chordata; class Chondrichthyes; order Rajiformes; family Rajidae; genus Amblyraja; species Amblyraja radiata. Next base: position 37,686,867 of record NC_045962.1, read on the forward strand.
AACTTGGGCAGGACCTCCAGTGAACAATAGGACCTAAAGTAGTGTGTGGAGCAGATAGATAGAGGAATAAAAGTACATAGTTTCTGAAAGGGGAGTCACAGGTAGACAAAGTGGTTAAGAAGGCTTTTGGCACTTCAGTCAGGGAAGTCTTCAGTCAGGGAATGGAGTGTAGAAGTTGGGACATTGTGTTGCAGTTGTACAAGACATTGGTGAGGCCGGATTATTGGTGCTCCACTCCCTTTCCTGCTGGACATATACAGGAAGAGATGTATCAGCAGAGCCATCTCTATCATCAAAGACCCCTACCACCCATCGCATCACATATTCTCCATCCTGCCATCTGGGAAGAGGTACAGGAGCATTAGCTGCAAAACCAGCAGGATGCTCCTCAGCTTCTTCCTGCAGGCTATAAGACTGATAAACGGACTTTGCCCCCTGCCAAAGTATCGCGCACCAACCATAAACCTGGACACACTGCAGCAGAGCCACTGTCGTGCCGCTGCCGATCGGAACGCCTGTTGATCTTTAGTAGAGAGTAGAGTGTTTAATTTGTTCATGATATATGTATTTTTATTTCTATTTATTTTTTACTGCACACTGAATGGACACTGGTTGAGCAACGTTTTTTTGTTTCCTCTGGGTATGTGAGTACTCAGGAAAATGACAATAAAGATATACTATACTACTACTACTACAGAGTATTGTGTTCAGTTTTGGTCACACAACTATTGGATAGATGCTATTAAACTCGAAAGAATACAGTGAAGATTTACAAGCATGTTGCCAAGACTCGAGGGCTGAGGCGTGGAGAGGTTGTGCAGACTGGGACTTTATTCCCTGGAACGCAGGAGGCTAAAGAGTAATCATGTAGAGGTGACAGAATCATGAGGGGAATAGATAGGGTGAAGGCAAAGAGCCTTTTTCTCAGTGTAGGAGAATCAAAAACTAGAAGACATAGGTTTAAGGTGAGAGAAGAAAGACTTAACAGGAATAGAGGGGCAACTTTTTCACACAGAAGGTGGTGGGTGTATGGTCGAGCTGCCAGAGGAAATAGTTGAGGCAGGTACGATAACAACAATTAAAAAGACATTTGGACAGGTACATGGATACAAAAAGTTTCAAGAGATATGGGCCAAACGCAGGGAAATGGGACAAGCTTAGACGGGACATCTTGGCGGCACAGGCAAGTTATGCCAAAGAGCCGCTCTCTGTGCTTTATGAATCTATTATTAAGAATTAGAGGAGCCAAGGTTGTTTTTAAAATTACAACACAAACCACCATTTAATGTGGCAAGAAACTGCAGATGCTGGAATCTTGAGCAAAATCTTAACTGGTTAGCACGCAACAAAAGCTTTACGCTATACCACAATACACATGACATTAAACAAAACTAAACTAACAGTTTCATAGAATCTTAGAGCTACACAGGACAGAAACAGACCTTTAGGCTCACCTTGGTAATGCCAACCAAGTAGGTGTATTGGGCTAGTCCCTTTTGTTTCTAATATCTATCCAAATAGTTGTTAAAAGTTGTCATTGCATTTTTACTTCATAATTATATTATTTTGCTTCCTCTGGCCGATGCTGTATTCTCTCTTGGTGAAAAGAGGACTGTCTTAACCCTCCCCCCCGCCATCACCTTAAGCATGTTCTTTAGTTTTAAAAATCTAACCTTAGAAAAAAAGAAGTGAGCATTCACTTTACTTTTACACCTCATGATCTTGTATACCTCCATAAAATCATCTTCTACACTCTAAGAGCCCCATCCTATCCAAACTCTCCCTATAACTCAAGCTCATACGCCTTGGAACCATTCTGGTTATTCTCTTCTGCATATTTTCCAGCTTACTGACATCCTTCCTATGGTTGTATGACCAGAACAGCACACAGTACATCAAGTGCAGTCCCACCAAGGACTTGTACAGCTGTATCATGATGTCCCAACATTTATACTCGATACCCTTCCCAAAGAAAGGCAAGCGCTTTCTTCACCACACTATCCTCATTTTTTTGGGAACCATGAACCCGCATCTCCCAGATCTCCCTGTTCTGCAACACCCATTTGGGCTCTATCATTTACAGTACAAGTCCTTCCCTGGTTTGACCCAAATTGCAACAGCTCATATTGTCAGAATTAAATTCCATTTGCCACTCGTTCGCCCACTTTCCCAATTGACCTAGATCCTGTTGTCAACTTAGATCCTATTGTCAACTTCGATCCTATTGTCAACTTCGATCCTATTGTCAACTCCTTCCATACCATCCACCATTCCACCAATTTTGGCAATATCAGCATGTCGAAGGAGCTAATTATCAACTTCAGGAAGTGTGGTGGAGTACGTGTTCCAATCAGCATTAATGGTGCACGATTGAAAATGATTGAGTGCTTCTAGTTCCTTGTTGTTGATATTACAAACGATATCTCATCAACCAACCACATGGAAGTGACAGCCAAAAAGGCACATCAATGCCTCTACTTGCTGAGGAAATTAGACATATCTCTGATGTCTCTTACAAACTTCTGCATATGCAACATAAAAAACACTGTTGTTCTGTTCGGATGGAACTTGCAGCGAACCCATTGACTGGGGATCCTCGCCTCATGCCAACGGCGCATGCGCTGCTGGCAGCCGGACTGCCATCCATGGCGCATGCGTGGCGGCGGCGGCTCCGGGGCCGGGCAGCCCGGTCGCTCACCGCTCTGTGTTTAGCGGCGAGGTTGCAGACTGAAGCCGGCTCAGCGCTGCTGCCAGGCTCGGCAAATGCAATGTGTTCCAGACATTGCCTTCCTTTCAGAATGGAAACACAAAGCAAAACCCGCGGATTAAATCACCCTTTCCCCCATCCCACTCTGATATTAGCGAGAATGGATTTCCACCCAATTGCGTATTTATTGCATGATTTGACGTCTCTCAGAGAAAAGGCGAGTTTAAAATGCAGCGAGGAAAGTCGATTACTTTCTGTTATTACTCCCAAGTCGGCTATGGATGAAGTAACCCCTGTGATGACAGTAGTTTATTCGCAATATTTTTTTAACTGCAAATTAAGTATAGTTACCTTAATGCTGTACATTCTGATTCCTGATTTTTCCAAACTCCAGACTGGCCGCTGTACAAGGTTGCATGTTGTACTGCCATGCTTAATAGATTTCAACAAGTTGCACGCTCTTAATATCTTGCTCATTATCGGACTTGGGATTCAAACGATTCGATTCAATCGCGTGTGAAATTTACTTTATTGGCGTTAAAAGTTCTTTCTGCACCACCCCGTGCAGAACTCAGCCACGGTCAGGCTGACTGACTCCCAATGACTGAAGTTAGGATCCGGCCTCTTTTGTACTATTGTGTATGGTGACCGGGCGGCCTCGCTGACGTGAAAAGTTGACCAGCAGCGACCTCGTGTCGTTGGGTTATTTCACTTTACTTCGATCTGGGGGTTCTCCTGTCAACAGATGCAATCGTATCAGCTGTGGAGCTGCGGATTCCTTCATACATTCGGCACAGGTTGAGATATCTGCACCGTATTTCTCCTAATCAAGCAGCGCTTTTAATAGCAAGTTTACTCTACCTGTGGAGATTTCCATTGGAAATATGAAACCGTTGTTGACCTGCTATAGTACGTAAATAAATCCATACCATATGAACACAGTGAAACAGAACCGACAGCGTGATTGCAAAGTCTTTCCAAAGCTCCAGAAAATAATTAACGTTATTCCGATGTTTTTTTCCTTGAGTCCTTTGTAAGAGCAAATATGCGCACACAGTAAAGTTGAAGTAATAAAAGTCGGAGAGGGGGCGTGGTGTGGCTGGGCGGCATCTTTTGAAAGTTAACTTTTATATCCCAGAGTGATTTTTTTTAATAGATTAAAATCTTACTAACTTTAGAAAAAGGAACATTCCAAAGGTTTTAATTATCAGTTATTTCACTACAATTGTGACAAATCTCCAATCTTATTATATCGGTATACATTACCATGGGCCATTCAGCCTAGCTAGTCCATGCCAGCTTTTAATGGTGTGGAGATCCTCCTTATCATATTTTACAGAAACCCCGTAACCTATTTCCTCACACATGTCTATCAACTCCATTTAAATTCTTTTTTTTTTGCTGTTAATCTGCATCAAAGTCCACTTTACAGTCGCCAATGACCCATCAGGCTGTCTTTGGGATGATGGAGGAAACCGGTCCACCCAGAGGAAACATATGTAATCACAGGGAAAAAACTGCAAACTCCACACAGACAGCACAGTAGGTCAGTATCGAACCTAGTTCGCTGGAACCATGTGGCCACAACTGCCAACTGTGTCTCATTGACCTGTATTTTACTGTGTTTACATGTTCCTTTGATTGATTTTGTGTACCTTGTGTGTTAAGACTGTTGGCAGACCGATTTCCCTCTGGGGATGAATAAAGTTCAATCGTATTGTATCATTCTCCCCCTCTCCCAACTGCCCGTGTTAACCTGACAGTGTGGAACATGTTCCCTTTCTGGGTCGAAAAATCTCAAATGACTTGTCCTGGACCCTGCACATAAATGGATATGAAGAATGCGCGGCTCCAATTTTTTTAGAAGTTTAAACAGATTCAGCATGGACACGGATAGTAAGGGTTTAGAGGGATATAGGGGCCAAATGTCAGCAGGTGGATCAAGTGTAGATGGGGCATCTTGGTCAGCATGGGCAAGTTGGGTTGAAGAGTCTGTTTCTGTGTTATATGACTATTTGTCCAAATGCTCCAGTAAACGTAGACAGATGTACTGTAGAACGTTTGTGTAGGAGGTACTGCAAATGCTGGTTTATACCAAAGATAAACACAAAATGCAGGAGTAACTCAGTGGGACAGGCAGCATCTCTGGAGAGAAGGAATGGGTGATGTTTCGGGTCAAGATCCTTCTTCAGTCACCCATTCCTCTACAGAGATGCTGCCTGTCCCAGTGAGTTACTCCAGCAATGTGCGTTTATCTACTGTAGAAAGTATCCTGATTGTTATTTACAAGATTAAATCCATCCAAATTGAGATTTTATCATTTTTGTTTGAATTGCACTTTAGTTCCTGTGGTGTACACTGGTCCTTAAGTGAGCTAGCAAAATCTTCTTCTCTACTGTTATCAACAGTTCGGAATGGACTTCAGCATGAATTTCCTATCTTCCTGTCTACCTTGTTGTGGTCCTTGCATTTTTTAATCTACACTCTTTCTGTAGCTGTAACTCTACATATATACACTCTTTGTTTTCTCCTTTGCACTACCTGTTGCAATATGCATGGTGTTATGTTCCTGGAGAGTACATAAAGCAAATATTTTCACTATATTTTGTTACACAGGACAATAATTAAACAAAACCAATACCAAGGACAATATACCTCTGGTATATGGTAAGAAAAGGGCAAGTAGGTGGCTTGGCAGACCCCTCAATGGCCTGCTGCCTGGACTCATGAATGGTCGCTCAGGTCAGGCCTAGGAGCATCCTGACCATCCAGCTATTTACAATATATATTAAAATCGGCCACCTTCTGCACCGTGCCGAAAGATTAAGTGCATGGAGCTAAAGTGAAAAAAGAAAATAAGCAGCCACGTAAGGTATTTAAACATAAATACAGACATAGGGAACATACTATCTGGGACTTCTGTACAACACTCTCTACTCAAGATCGTGGCCTGGATAAATCAGTAAATCCGGTTGAGTGGGGGTTAGCTTTATAGACAATAGACAATAGGTGCAGGAGTAGGCCATTCGGCCCTTCAAGCCAGCACCACCATTCAATGTGATCATGGCTGATCATCCCCAATCAGTACCCCGTTCCTGCCTTCTCCCAAATCAGTACCCCGTTCCTGCCTCTGCTATCTTTAAGAGCCCTATCTAGCTCTCTCTTGAAAGTATCCAGAGAACCGGCCTCCACCGCCCCCTGAGGCAGAGAATTCCACAGACTCACAACTCTCTGTGAGAAAAGGTGTTTCCTCGTCTCTGTTCTAAATGGCTTACCCCTTATTCTTAAACTGTGGCCCTGGTTCTGGACTCCCCCAACATCGGGAACATGTTTCCTGCCTCTAGCGTGTCCAAGCCCTTAACAATCTTATATGTTTCAATGAGATCCTCTCTCATCCTTCTAAACTCCAGAGTGTACAAGCCCAGCTGCTCCATTCTCTCAGCATATGACAGTCCCGCCATCCTGGGAATTAACCTTGTAAACCTACGCTGCACTCCCTCAATAGCAAGAATGTCATCTAAATCATTGATGTACATTGTAAATAGCTGCGGTCCCAGCACTGAACCTTGCGGTACCCGACTAGTCACTGCCTGCTATTCTGAAAGGCACTCGTTAATCCCTACTCTTTGTTTCCTGTCTGCCAACCAATTTTCTATCCATGTCAGCACTCTACCCCCAATACCATGTGCCCTAATTTTGCCCACTAATCTCCTACGTGGGACCTTATCAAATGCTTTCTGAAAGTCTAGGTACACCACATCCACTTTAGTTTAGTTTAGAGATACAGCATGGAAACGACCTTTCGGCCCTTCGAATCAACCATCATCCTGCACACTAACACTATCCTACACATATTAGGGTCCTTGAGTCTGAAATATAGTTTATTATTAGGGATAATTTTCTATTTTACAGAAACCAATTAACCTACAACCTGCACATCTTTGAAATGTTGTACCTATGTTGTAGGTGCCAGCTGTAAAATGTTGTTTGAAACCCCACAAATCCAATGTCAATTGCACGAAAATCATGCTTCTTCATCAAAATATTTCAAATCCCTTTAGTCACATTCAGCACCTCATCTACAACCCTTAAAATGTATTCCCTCCACTACTGGTGCACAGTGTACCATCTATAAAATGTACTCCTGTTGCTTGTTTAGGTTATTCTGAAAGCACCCAAATCCACAAAATCTACCACCAAGAAAGCATTGGTGTTTTTTTGTCTTTAACAAATCCATGTGAGTTCTCATTTATCAACCGATGCCACCATTTTCCAGAAGCTTCCTCACTCTCTTTCACTCCTCAGTCATTTTTTGGTCAGATTTTTTGCAATTCTCCAATCCCTTGCTAGGAAGGGTCGGGCGTTGAATTTTCAGAGGGAGAAGTTCTCTAATCGTAATTCCCTGGAATGTATAGATTTCACGTTCAAGTTGACATTTATTGCCACATGCACCAATTAAGGTAACAGTGGAATTAGATTTACCATGCAGCCACGCAATACACAATACCCAATAGAATACAACATGAACATCCACCACAGTGGAATCAACATTCTTCACTCTGGTGGAAGGCAATAACGTTCAGTCAGTCCTCCTCCTTTGTTCATCCATGGTCGGGGCCATGAACCCTCTGCAGTCGCCGCTACGGACAGCCCGATGTACTCACCCTCTCGTCGGGATGCTCGAAACTCCGATGTCGGGACCGACGGACACTCCGCAGCTTGGGAGGGAGAGAGAAAACAGGGAATTACAGACCAGTTAGTCTAACATTGGTAGTGGGGAAAATGCTAGAGTCAGTTATTAAAGATGGGATAGCAGCACATTTGGAAAGTGGTGAAATCATTGGACAAAGTCAGCATCGATTTATGAAAGGTAAATCATGTCTGACGAATCATTGAATTTTTCGAGGACGGAACTAGTAGAGTGGATAAGGGAGAACCAGTGGATGTGTTATATCTGGACTTTCAGAAGGCTTTCGACAAGGTCCCACATAAGAGATTAGTATGCAAACTTAAAGCACACGGTATTGGGGGTTCAGTATTGATGTGGATAGAGAACTGGCTGGCAGACAGGAAGCAAAGAGTAGGAGTAAACGGGTCCTTTTCACAATGGCAGGCAGTGACTAGTGGGGTACCGCAAGGCTCAGTGCTGGGACCCCAGCTATTTACAATATATATTAATGATTTGGCGAGGGAATTGAATGCAACATCTCCAAGTTTGCGGATGACACGAAGCTGGGGGGTAGTGTTAGCTGTGAGGAGGATGCTAGGAGGCTGCAAGGTGACTTGGATAAGTTGGGTGAGTGGGCAAATGCATGGCAGATGCAGTATAATGTGGATAAATGTGAGGTTATCCACTTTGGTGGCAAGAACAGGAAAATAGACTATTATCTGAATGGTGGCCGATTAGGAAAAGGGGAGATGCAACGAGACCTGGGGGTAATGGTACACCAGTCACTGAAAGTAGGCATGCAGGTGCAGCAGGCAGTGAAGAAAGCGAATGGTATGTTAGCATTCACCAAGAGCGGAACTAGCTATCAAAACATGGAGGGGACGGGGGACACAATTTTTTGGCGGCCGCGCGCGCATGCGCACACTCACACACATGCGCACGAGGCTGCGGAGGCTCAATCCAGCGCTAAATGCAGCTCAACTCTGCCTGTCTCACCGGGTTAACCAACAGCCCTGGCTGGACTGACAGGATACCAGCGCTGCTTCTCCATGCTGGCCATATTTCCCGCAAGCCCAGGCAGGTTCACCTGGCGGGACAGGCTGAGTTGAGCTGGGTTTAGTGCTGTTTCTCTGCGCTGGCTGTGGGCCTGGGGGCACAGCTCGCGTCTGACTCCCGACTTCTCTGGCAACCCGTGGGGGGGCACTCGGGACAGCGCCGGAGACCCGGCTGGGATCGATCCTGCCTGCGGATGAGGCGCAGGTCTGTGCCACGTCTCCCTCCTCCAATCACCGCACTCAATCCTCAGTCCCCCCCCACTCCTCCCTCCTCCAATCATCGCGCCCTCGATCAACAGTCCCACCCCCACTGTCTCGCGGAAAGCGGAGATTTTAAAATACGAATCACAAAAACTTGAGGGGGATGTCCCCCACCTCTCAAAACATGGGGGGACGTGTCCCCTCTGCCCCCACCTCCCCCGGGTTTTCCGCCCCTGGCATTCATAGCAAAATGATTTGAGTATAGGAGCAGGGAGGTTCTACTGCAGTTGTACAGGGCCTTGGTGAGACCACACCTGGAGTATTGTGCACAATTTTGGTCTCCTAATCTGAGGAAAGACATCTTGCCATAGAGGGAGTACAGAGAAAGTTCACCAGACTGATTCCTGGGATGGCAGGATTTTCATATGAAGAAAGACTGGATAGACTCGGCTTGTACTCGCTAGAATTTAGAAAATTGAGGGGGGATCTTATTGAAACGTACAAAATTCTTAAGGGGTTGGACAGGCTAGATGCAGGAAGATTGTTCCCGATGTTGGGGAAGTCCAGAACAAGAGGTCACAGTTTAAGGATAAGGAGAAAGTCTTTTAGGACCGAGATGAGAAAAACATTTTTCACACAGAGTGTGGAATTCTCTGCCACAGAGGTAGTTGAGGCCAGTTCATTGGCTATATTTAAGAGGGAGTTAGATGTGGCCCTTGTGGCAAAAGGGATCAGGGGGTATGGAGAGAAGGCAGGTACAGGATACTGAGTTGGATGATCAGCCATGATCATATTGAATGGAGGTGCAGGCTCGGCCGAATGGCCTAATCCTGCACCTATTTTCTATGTTTCTATGAGCCGGCGGTCGGAGTTCTTCTCTGGCGATCCTCGGCGAGGAATCCCAGACTCCGCGATGGAAAGTCCACACCACTTCAGGATGTTATGGTCCGCGGGCCAGCGATCAGAGCACTTCTTCTGGCGAACCTCGGCAAGAGATCGACCGGCTCCACGATGGTAAATCCACGCTGCGCCCGCTACTGAAGACTACGGGAGAAGCCGCAGCAATCCAAGCTGTTAGGCTGCGAGGGAGGGTGAAAATGCGACCAGGAGAAAAGTCGCATTCCACCGAGGTAAGTGACTAAAACACAGTTTCTCCCTATTGCCCGACCCCCCCCCCCAGCACTAAAACACACTAAAACACACTTTTAGACATACTAAAAACAAAATAAATCGAAAGGACGAACAGCTGCTGGCGAGGCTGCAGCTGTTTTCGCGGCACCATCCGATAATAATTTTGAATATTTAAGGATTCAAACTATGTAGAGTTAGCAGAGAAATTGGAATACTTAATTGCCACATGCGACATGACACAGTGAAATTCTTTGTTTGCATACCCAAGGTATGCAAATAGTTGCCTCATAAACGGCACTGACAAAGTAGCAAAGTAACCCCACCGGCTCCCACTTTGTTCTCCCCCCCTCCCGGCAGTCCCCATTGTTCATTTTTCTTCCCTCTCCCCACACCAGATCCACCATTGTTCTTCCCCCTTCCCGTGGATTTCCCCTGCCCTCATTGACCGCCGACCTTAGGTCGACCCGCGAGGCTCCCACCACCACCGCAAAGTGGTGCTTATGTAGAAAATTAGTAGAATCTCTTATTGAATGTTAGAGCAGGCATGACGGGCCGAAGGGTCTGCTCCTACTCTTCTTACATCCTTATGGCCCAACAACATAAGCTCCAACTTTGGGTCTCCCATTTAAAAAAAACATGGACAGCTCTGCGTTGGAAGTGAAGAGCTACAGCCAGTGTGGAGCACTGTAGAATGCGGGTGCATTAACCTAGGTGGACTATGTAACAACAGTCTGCCCTCGAGACAAACGTCAGCATGACACTACATAAATATGTTTCCTATTCAGGGAAAGATTTTGTAGTCAAATAAACAGTTTCCAATAGATTCAGAGCATTCGACTGGTTAATGATCCTTAAATTGTACTTACATTTAATGCTCCAGGTCAGTCACAGGGAATAACATAGACACAGGTTCTACCAGCTGCCTTCAACAGTTTAGGTGCATACAAGATGGTTATTTTTTTGCAATTTTCTGCCCTGCAGGGTTTTTCCACATTCCTGGAGCCTGCAACAGAAGTTCCTTGGTGGGATCCTTATATTCCGAGCATTTGTCCCGCCGCTCAGTTTGCCAAGTCCTTCTCCTGGATAATTTGGGAAAGCTCCAGTGTTTATTATAGTTCTTCTCCTTTCTGTTGGATCATAGGAACAGGAGTAAACCATTTAATTAATTATATTTACCAATTTATTAAAGTTGTATGTGCATTTCTTCTCCAAATCTCTTTCACATGGTAATTTGGTGGCAGATTTCAAATTGTTTATTTTAGCTTTTGAGAAATTCAATTACGCAATTGCATATGCATTATGTCAGTGAAATGTATTGGAGACAACTTGGTGTTTCTCAGAAATTCAATGGGACACTTCCCAGCTTGAGTTCTCTTATGCGTCCATGTTAGTTGGACATGAGATAACACCATTCTCTATTAAATATTCCTTTATTTCAGAATTGAGAGGAACTTGTCTCATCATTGCTCATTCCCACAACAACCATGTTTTAGTTATGCACTGTCACACTAATTCCCATGTAAGTGCCTTATTCTGCTTGCAACTCCCTCCACATCCACTCCATTCTGATCCCCATCACAAATTCTTCATCTCATTCTTGAACTACAGGATGCTCTGCCTCAAAAGACACTTAATACCATCAAAGGCCCATACAACCCTGGCCATGCTCTCATCACACTGCTACCATCCTATTGCATTTCACTACACCTAGGGGTATGTGACCAATAAAAATAACCTTTGAACCATCCATAAGTCAGTCCCAGTGATATATTTGTGAGCAGCACAGTGATGCCAGGGTAGAACTGCTGCCTCACAGCCCTATTCTCCTCCAAATAAGAGTAAATCCTTTCAAAGTATCCTCTCCAATAACTTTCCTACCATTGATGTGAGGGTCATCATCCTATAATTCCCTGGGTTCTCTCCACTTGCTGATAGTATTTTGGCTGCACACTCCTGAGGGTGGTCAGATTATGAACAAGGCCTTGGGGTACTTTGGTTAAAGGCTATTAGTGATAGTGGGTAGTTCCTCAAGTGCAAGCCTAGCATCGGCCTTGTGTGAGATTTAGTCTGCTGTCAGTATAGCCAAAATGAATTCCCGCAGCAGGTAATTGGGATGACACTTGCAGTAACTAAGATATTCCAGTTCAGGGTGGCAGGTGGTGATGGAAACATTTATGTGACTATTTCCTTGTTTATTCTATCTGTGTCTGCACAAGATTGCTTACCGAAACTGCCTAGGGCACAAGTAATTGACAGGTCTCAGTCAAGATATTAAGAGTCTATCACAGAACTTGCAGAACAGCTAATCTTGCTCTGGTGTAACTTTGCACAGCTAAATGTTATTTCCTTTGAATTCTGAGTGTCCTTGTTCATTACCATTTGTCTGGATACTTTTTGTCTAAATCAATGTATAAAAGAGATGGTTTTCAGCATTAGCTCAGAGAGGACTCCCACAGACACTTGGGCTCTGTGTGACTCTCTCTCTCACAATAAAGTTCGTTCAGTTTCTACCTCCGTTTTTGTAATAGTCTTTGTTGGAAAATTTCTAACATAGTTGGGCGCCCAACGTGGGGCCCCAATACCTCTGTTGCCGGTTTTCAGGGGAACCAAGAGCGCTCAATTTAAGGTTCCTTACGGACACCGGGGCAGAGTGACGAGGCTCAACCGACACGCCGGAGGTAGGACTGAACGTTCCGTAGATAGTGGGGCCCCAGCTAAGTAATTTTGACTTTGCCGAGTTGTATTTTGTTACCTTCCTTTACAGACCCGGGACGGCATACAGAATTGTCGGGGACAATTGAAGAGAGTAGTTGGACCACTCCGGCGACTGGGTCGCCAAAGAAGTCTGGGACTTCAGAAGTCAAGTTGGACTACTCGGGTGACGGGGTTACCAAAGAATTGTCGGGGACAATTGAGAAGAGTGGTTGGACTACTCGGGCGACGAACGGGGTCGTTCAAGGTAAGAAGTCTGGGACTTCAGTCAAGTTGGACTTGACGGGGAAAAAGTATAGTCGTAATTCTCGAGGAGGGAATCAGAATGGGCTCGACAAACTCAAAAGGTTATGAAGGTGATGAGAAATGTATGTTTATACAAAGTAAGCGTAATTGTAAGTACTTAAACAAGTGGAAAGAAAGGTATGATTTTAGTGGTAAGTTACTTGTTGATGATTGTTGTAAATTAATGACTGCTATTGCCAAAGATGCAACAAAAAGAAGGAAGGATAAAGACAAGTTGGGCTACCATGAAGCACGTCTGTGGCTTCAGGAAGCCAGATCGCGCAGAGACGGAAAGGAAAAAGAGAAGGAACAACTTACCAAAAGCGAACCATCGACAAACGCTTTCCTCCAGAAGGGGGATAACGAGGTCTCCCACCGATCACCGGGTATGGCGAGTGCCCCCCCTCCGTACACACCTGAGAAAAAGGGGGTGGCCTTGCCACCGGTGGAAGAAACCGTCGGATCTGACTCAACAAGGGCTCCAACCCCCGTACTGGAACAAAAACCAACCATTAAGGAAAGCGGCCAGCTGCACCCAGGTTTGCAAAGTCCGAAAACCACTCGCTCAGGTACCGTTTATAATCTTCATGCAGGTTCTATATTTGAGCCTAAATCTCCACGGTCAATAAGGCCCAGCAGGGCTGAAATGTATCCTATGATTGCAATGCCTAATCCAGATGCCGGTGCAGTGGGGCCAATGTACGTGTACAGGCCATGGAATATGGAGGATATTAAAAAGGCACTGGAGGGCATTCCACATCCTAGAGATAATTTCGCAAAGTGGCAGAGGGACCTGGTTGTAAGTTATCGTTTAAATACGGTAGAATATGAACAAGCGTTGCAAAGTCTTATCGGGTGTGATTGGTGTTTAATTGAAGGAGACTGGATTGCTATTGTAAATGGAGCACCCCTTCAGTGGGCACCAGGTCAGAATGATTATCATAACAGACGAACAGCTATTGAAAATCGAATAAGAGCACACTTCCAGAGAGGAGTCGATTACAATAAAATTAGGGAATGTACACAAAATAAAGACGAGCCTGTGCTACACTATTTCTCCAGACTTAGGGTTGTCTTTGAGGCAAATAGTGGACAAGAAGTACCGATCCCGTGGGTGGATGATGGACCGTTTGCCCAACAGTTTAAAATCGAGCTGTTAAACGGATTAAAACCCGAGATTAGTTTATATATAAAAAAAGCACATGGTGGGATGGAAAACAAAGGCACTCAATGATGTAAAAGATTGGGCAGTACATGCGGAGGAAAACACCAAACAGAAAAAGATTGTAAAGAACGCTTATCTGGCCGATGTTGAGGAAATAAGCGAAAATACCGTCCCTGTATTCTACCGGGTAAAACAAGGAGATCAAGGGCGGGGATGCCAGAGAGGCAGAGGAAGAGGTAGAGGCAGAGGTAGAGGGATTAGGTCCCCAAGGGGGGAGGGATGATTTGTCTGCGGAAAACTCGACCATTGGGTTCGAGATTGTCCCCAGGCTAAGCATATTACACTAAGAGAAGGCGAGGAGGGTTCAAGGTCCCGAAGCTATGACCAATCCTGACTGACCGAGGCTGAAGGGAGGGACAAATCAACCAGAGATACTCCCACTCCCCCAGCCAACAAAGAGCCTCTGCAAATATTGGATCTAGAAGAAATCTTTTATGTCTTACAAGACTATCTTGTCTTAAATGTGAGGTTATCCATTTTGGTGGCAAAAACGGGAAAGCAGACTATTATCTAAATGGTGGCCGACTAGGAAAAGGGGAGATGCAGCGAGACCTGGGTGTCATGGTACACCAGTCATTGAAAGTGGGCATGCAGGTGCAGCAGGCAGTGAAGAAAGCGAATGGTATGTTAGCTTTCATAGCAAAAGGATTTGAGTATAGGAGCAGGGAGGTTCTACTGCAGTTGTACAGGGTCTTGGTGAGACCACACCTGGAGTATTGCGTACAGTTTTGGTCTCCAAATCTGAGGAAGGACATTATTGCCATAGAGGGAGTGCAGAGAAGGTTCACCAGACTGATTCCTGGGATGTCAGGACTGTCTTATGAAGAAAGACTGGATAGACTTGGTTTATACTCTCTAGAATTTAGGAGATTGAGAGGGGATCTTATAGAAACTTACAAAATTCTTAAGGGGTTGGACAGGCTAGATGCAGGAAGATTGCTCCCAATGTTGGGGAAGTCCAGGACAAGGGGTCACAGCTTAAGGATAAGGGGGAAATCCTTTAAAACCGAGATGAGAAGAACTTTTTTCACACAGAGAGTGGTGAATCTCTGGAACTCCCTGCCACAGAGGGTAGTCGAGGCCAGTTCATTGGCTATATTTAAGAGGGAGTTAGATGTGGCCCTTGTGGCTAAGGGGATCAGAGGGTATGGAGAGAAGGCAGGTACGGGATACTGAGTTGGATGATCAGCCATGATCATATTGAATGGCGGTGCAGGCTCGAAGGGCCGAATGGCCTACTCCTGCACCTAATTTCTATGTCTATGTTTCTATCTAAAGCCTACGATAAGTTTAATAGTGAATGGGGAAAGGATGACATTTTTATGCGATAGCGGAGCATGTAAAACTGTCATAATAAAAGACGAAGAGCCCCCGGGAACACTATACTCCAAAAATTCAATAACTGTAAAGTCCGCCACCGAGCATACTAACGTGGAGTTCTTGACAAAACCACTTAAGTTCCAAGAACCAATATCTAATATGTGTTGCGAGGAACAGGTACTGGTCTCAGCGATTTGTTCAGTAACTTTGCTAGGCCGAGATATTATGATGGGATTGTGGATTGGTACAATACCCACCACACATAGATGACCCAGATGTCAAAGCACAAGTGGATATTTTAACTGCTGCACTGCAAGCTTTGGATCTTGACTTTGAGGAAGAAAAATCTGTAGTCACTGTTTAATCAAACACAGTTGCAAACGGAAACTGCTGCAGTTGATCCAAGAAGGGTTGAGCAAGGCAATGTGTCTTTAACTGCTGACATTTCAGCCATCGTTGAGGAAGACTGTGTTAATGATACAGTGCATATCGACCAATCAGCACATTGCACCACCCTTTTCTACAATGGTAACAGATAACAGCAGGAATTGGGGCTTCAGAGCTGATCTTTCCGAACAACTTATTTTGCTGATGGAACTGTACAACCCCAAAGATGTGTATAACTATCTGCGCCCCTTATCTCTCAGCCTCTGTGCGGATAAGGCATCTTCAGTCCGATGGATTGCCTACAGACTGGTGAGTGAGATGATCAGAAAATGTTATGCAGCTTCAACTCCTGCTTTAGCGGTGGACTTGATCAGTGAACTTGTTGATAAGTTTTTCCACAGTGTGAAGTGGTCAGGTCGTCAAGCCTTTGTCTTTGTCTTTGTTTGCCAGGCAGTGATAGAAGATGATTATATCCCAATAGAACAGTTTGCTGAGCATTTGATGCCACATTTGCTACAGCTAGCATCTGATCCTGTGCCAAACGTCAGAGTACTGTTAGCAAGAACTTTGAGGCAAACCATAATGGAAAATGGATGAAGTGGAAAAACAGGAGGATGGACTGTGGAGAATTGCCTGTGTTATGAGCCATGGGGTAACCCATGTCTCAACAGGAGGAATGGTGCAACTAGTCGAGAAGGTGTTCAAAACCTATGGGTTCACGAGTTATGCAAAGAAGTACTGCGAAACGTGCGAGATATGTGCCAGGTACAATCTACAAGGAAACATGAAGAAACAACAAGGGAAGTACCCACAACCAAGGTACCCATTTCAAAATTTAAATATGGACTTTATTGAATTAACCCCCTCGCAAGGGAAGAAATATTGTTTAGTGATTATTGATGTATTTTCCCGATGGGTTGAAGTTTTTCCCTCTGCCAATGCGGATGCATTGACAGTGGCAAAAGCTCTCCTCAGGGACATCATACCAAGGTTCGGGATACCAGAGAAAACATATAGTGACAATGGGAGCCATTTTGTCAATGAGGTAATAGAGAAGCTCACGGTGACCCTAAAGATACAATTAAAACATCACTGCTCTTACCACCCACAATCTGCAGGGTTAGTAGAAAGGACTAATGGAACTATTAAAAGCAAATTAAGGAAGGCAATGGCGGAAACGGGATTTTCCTGGATAGATTGTCTCCCATTAGTCTTATTAAATATGAGAATGCTGCCAAGTACGAGGGGAATTTCCCAGTAAAAAATATTGTATGGTAAACCATTCCAATACCCTGTTCTACAAAGGTTTTCTGAAACAGTAAGTGAAGATAGTACCCTAGCACAGTACATGAAGAAAATGCTAATAAACAAATCTCGTGTGTTGAAAGGTTTAACAGGTCTTGACCAAGCGGAAGGGGATCTCGTGGAGAAATTAAAGCCAGGAGACTGGGTGTTCGTAAAAATTATCAAAAGAAAAAGGTGGTCAAGCCCTCGGTGGGAAGGTCCGTATCAAGTACTACTTACTACTCCCACTGCGGTAAGAATTGCCGAAAGGCCAACGTGGGTACATATCACACACTGCAAAAGAGTAAAAATCCCAACTTCAGAGTAGGAGAAAGGGGGACCGACGACGGCTGATGGCCTGTATAGGTCCAGTAACGATCGGAAACCTACACCTCTGAAACCATGAAGTGGGGGCTGATTATTCTGAGTGGAATTGCATTAATCACCACAGCATATGCGAAGTATACAATATACCTGACCCGAGGAAGTACTAGCACTTTTGAAATTGACCCATGTCAGTATAAAACTGACAGTTGCGAGGACAAAGCATACGTAACGGATGGGGTGTATGTCTGTCTAGCACCCTGTTCAAAATGGCATTATGTTTTCCAACACTATGAGGCCTCAGGCTAGAAAGAAACCGGAATGGAGCAATACCAGCGATGGTCGTTAAAAAGAAAGTCCTACACCCATACGAACCCTGGCTGGAGTAACCGGGGAAGATGGGGAAATACACAGCCTACTTGGAAAACGTATATAACCGTGAGAAACATCCAGAAGAAAGATGAAGGGTGGTATTACGTGCGTGTCGAAGTTAGTTGGAAGGATCCATGTAGCCAGTTGGAAGTGAGAGTAGTCGAACCAGCAGACACTGAAGTTACAGTAAGGCCCCAGGTAGATAAGGAAACTCGGCCACCACCAAAGACAGGAGAACAAGTAATTAAGGTCATCCCATGTAGCAGACCTCCAGAAGAGTCTGGAAATTGAGACTGGATATACGGATGATAATGCATGGCTGGAATGGATGCGTTACACAGCTAAGTCCTTAGACAGGACGGATTGTTATGCTTGTGCATCCGCAAAACCACAACTTATTCCAACACCCTTCCCGTTAAATTTTACCAACTCACCAGGCGGAGTCAAGTGCATGTTATCATTGTACCTTAGTAAACGCAAGCCACAGAATGAGAATTGCACAGATTTACATTTTCTATTCCCCCCCATAGTTAAGGACATGATCCCACTTCCATTCACTGTACCAACCGGCGGAAAATTTAATTGTTTCACTAGATGAGATCTTGGAGGTAAGGAGCTGAGAACACTGGAGTTATGCGAGATTATAGTAAACGTCTCCGTTCCTGCCCCTGTACTATTATCTGGTCCCTTGCCAGGGTTGGACACAACTGCTCTGGTTGAACATGAGGTCGGGAGGGCAGATGTTTAGTGGTACTGTGGAGGGAGAATATTGAGGGCAAAGCTACCTAAGAACTGGAAAGGTACCTGTGCATTGATACAGCTGATGATGCCGTTTACTCTCGTAACACTGAAAGATGTGAAGGAGAAATCCGAGACAGGGAATAGAGTGAAAAGGGAACTTGCTAAAGGTTCTTTTGATGCACACATTTACATAGATGAAATTGAAGTGCCCAGAGGAGTTCCAGATGAATTTAAGGCACGCAATCAGATAGCTGCAGGATTTGAGTGTCATCTTCTGGTGGTCAACCATTAATAAAAATGTAGATTGGATAAATTACTTATATTATAATCAGCAGCGATTTATCAATTATACAAGAGATGCTGTGAAAGGGTTAGCCGAACAACTAGATCGGACCAGTCTAATGGCCTGGCAGAATAGAATGGCCTTGGACATGCTACTAGCAGACAAGGGAGGAGTATGTGTAATGTTCGGATCATCTTGTTGTACCTTTATTCCAAATAATACCGCACCTGATGGGTCAGTCTCCAGGGCCCTGGCTGGACTCACTTCACTGGCAGAGGAATTGGCTGAGAATTCAGGAGTCGTCACCTCCTGGACAGGGTTCCTGGACTCATGGTTCGGGAAATGGAAAAATGTTGTTATTTCTGCACTAACCACTTTCATAGTCATTGCAGGGGTACTGGTCTGCCTGGGCTGCTGCATCATCCCCTGTGTGAGAGGACTCGCCCAGCGACTGATTGAAACGGCCCTCACTAAGAAAATGACTATGTTATACGAACTAATACCAACCAAAGCAGAAGAGAGACAATGCTATGAAATTGACTTGAGAGAAACATTCCTGACTGATTGAACCCTCACGAATGATCGAACTACAGAAAGTCGAGAGAACATGTGGTTCTGTGAAGAAACTTGGGGACTTCAACTCGAAGGACATAAATTTGTTTTAGATTATAATTCAGTAAATTTGTATAAAGAGGAGGAAAATGATGGAAACATTTATGTAACTATTTCCTTGTGTGTTATATCTGTGTCTGCACAAGATTGTTTACCGAAACTGCCTAGGGCACAAGTAATTATAATCTACAATAATTATAGGCAGCATGAAGTAAATGAGGTGCTTGAGGAGTATAAGGAATGTAAAAAGAATCTTAAGAAAGAAATTAGAAAAGCTAAAAGAAGATATGAGGTTGCTTTGGCAAGTAAGGTGAAAGTAAATCCAAAGGGTTTCTACAGCTATATTAATAGCAAAAGGATAACGAGGGATAAAATTGGTCCATTGGAGAAACAGAGTGGGCAGCTATCTGCAGAGCCAAAAGAGATGGGGGAGATATTGAACAATTTCTTTTCTTCGGTATTCACCAAGGAGAAGGATATTGAATTATGTGAGGTAAGGGAAACGAGTAGAGTAGTTATGGATACTATGAGTTTCAAAGTAAAAGAAGTACTGACACTTTTGAAAAATATAAAAGTGGATAAGTCTCCAGGTCCTGACAGGATATTCCCTAGGACATTGAGGGAAGTTAGTGTAGAAATAGCCGGGGCTATGACAGAAATATTTCAAATGTCATTAGAAACGGGAATAGTCCCCGAGGATTGGCGTACTGCGCATGTTGTTCCATTGTTTAAAAAGGGTTCTAAGAGTAAACCTAGCAATTATAGACCTGTTAGTTTGACTTCAGTGGTGGGCAAATTAATGGAAAAGATACTTAGAGATAATATATATAAGCATCTGGATAAACAGGGTCTGATTAGGAACAGTCAACATGGATTTGTGCCTGGAAGGTCATGTTTGACTCATCTTCTTGAATTTTTTGAAGAGGTTACTAGGGAAATTGACGAGGGTAAAGCAGTGGATGTTGTCTATATGGACTTTAGTAAGGCCTTTGACAAGGTTCCTCATGGAAGGTTGGTTAAGAAGGTTAAACTGTTGGGTATAAATGCAGGAATAGCAAGATGGATTCAGCAGTGGCTGAATGGGAGAAGCCAGAGGGTAATGGTGGATGGCTGTTTGTCGGGTTGGAGGCAGGTGACTAGTGGGGTGCCTCAGGGATCTGTGTTGGGTCCTTTGTTGTTTGTCATGTACATCAATGATCTGGATGAAGGGGTGGTAAATTGGATTAGTAAGTATGCAGATGATACTAAGATAGGGGGTGTTGTGGATAATGAAGAGGATTTCCAAAGTCTACAGAGTGATTTAGGCCATTTGGAAAAATGGGCTGAAAGATGGCAGATGGAGTTTAATGCTGATAAATGCGAGGTGTTACACCTTGGCAGGACAAATCAAAATAGGACGTACATGATAAATGGTAGGGAATTGAAGAATACAGTTGAACAGAGGGATCTGGGAATAACCGTGCATAGTTCCTTGAAGGTGGAATATAGATAGGGTGGTAAAGAAAGCTTTTGGTATGCTAGCCTTTATAAATCAGAGCATTGAGTATAGAAGCTGGGATGTAATGTTAAAATTGTACAAGGCATTGGTGAGACCAAATCTGGAGTATGGTGTACAATTTTGGTCGCCCAATTATAGGAAGGATGTCAACAAAATAGAGAGAGTACAGAGGAGATTTACTAGAATGTTGCCTGGGTTTCAACAACTAAGTTACAGAGATAGGTTGAATAAGTTAGGTCTTTATTCTCTGGAGCGCAGAAGGTTAAGGGGGACTTGATAGAGGTCTTTAAAAAGATGAGAGGGATAGACAGAGTTGATGTGATCAAGCTTTTCCCTTTGAGAATAGGGAAGATTCAAACAAGAGGACATGACTTCAGAATTAAGGGACAGAAGTTTAGGGGTAACATGAGGGGGAACTTCTTTACTCAGAGAGTGGTAGCGGTGTGGAATGAGCTTCCAGTGGAAGTGGTGGCGGCAGGTTTGTTGGTATCATTTAAAAATAAATTGGATAGGCATATGGATGAGAAGGGAATGGAGGGTTATGGTATGAGTGCAGGCAGGTGGGACTAAGGGAAAAAAGTTGTTCGGCACGGACTTGTAGGGCCGAGATGGCCTGTTTCCGTGCTGTAATTGTTATATGGTTATATGGTTATATAATTGACAGGTCTCGGTCAAGAGATTAAGAGTCTATCACAGAACTTGCAGAACGGCTAATCTTGCTCCGGTGTAACTTTCCACAGCTAAATGTTATTTCCTTTGAATTCTGAGTGTCCTTGTTCATTACCATTTGTCTGGATACTTTTTGTCTAAATCAATGTATAAAAGAGATGGTTTTCAGCATTAGCTCAGATAGGACTCCCACAGACACTTGGGCTCTGTGTGACTCTCTCTCTCACAATAAAGTTTGTTCAGTTTCTACCGCCGTTTTTGTAATAGTCTTTGTTGGAAAATTTCTAACAGGTGGTCTCAGGACCGCCACATACGAGCAACATGCAGATTTAATTACAAAGCAGATGCCTCCACCCTTAACCATGCGATCCTCACGTTGAATGGCACGTGAGGTGAGGCACGGGTGAGCTAGGTCAGATAGCACACTAAAACAGAGCAATGCCTCTCGTTTGAGATCAAAAACAGGGAAATTACAATAAACCTTTCAATATACGAGTTGAACCACAACGAGAGAAGCATGCCCCATTCTATTCACTAATTTCAGGAGTATGTGAAAGTCTTTAAGGGAGGGCAAAGGGGATTTATCAGAAGGGGTCTAGAAATTAGAGATTTCAGCAAAAGGTTCTATTGGAGAAGTTGAGCTTGTATTCTTTGGAGCCAAGGAGATGAAATGGAGAATAGTCAAGATTTGAGCAAGACTATGACAGGTTTATATTTACTTATAATGACACTTGTGGTCAAGAAGACTTTCGGCACAATAGCCTTCATCAGTCAGAGTAGAAAATATGTTGTTAAGTTGGAAAGGGTAGATTTACGAGGATGTTGCCAGGACTGGAGGGCCTGAGCTATAGGGAGTGGTTGAGCAGGCTAGGACTTTATTCCTTGGAGCATAGGAGGATAAGGGGTGATCTTATAGCGATGCATAAGATCATGAGAGGAAGAGATAGGGTAAATGCAGGGAGACAAAATTTATTAAAGGACAATTATGAGTTGTGTAAATGGTTGTTTCCATACTGGAGGAGGATATGTGTTGTCATCACCCAGGATTTTGTGCTAATTCACCATATACAACATTGGCTGGTGCTACTGGGCACTGTTTCAAATCATGCAGTTGATTCTGAACATGCAGAGCTAATAACAGCAAGAAAACTATTATTAGACTTCAAAGACAAGAAAAAAGTGAGTGGAGTGACCAGATACATTGCAAAATGATAGAAAATGCTATTTAAAATACAGTGTGGAAATAGGCCCTTCAGCCCACTGATTCCACACCGACAAGCAATTACCCTCTACATTAATACTATCCTACATACTAGAGACAATATACAATTTTACCAAAGCCAATTAACCTACAAACCTGTACGTCTGAAGTGTGGGAGGAAACCGGAGCACCCAGAGAAAACCCATGCGATTACAGGGAGAGCATACAAACCCCTTACAAACAGCACCCGTATTTAGGATCAAATCACGGTCTTTGGCACTGGAAGGCAGCAACTCTACCACCGTACCACTGTGCCAGTCCCTACATGGAAGTGTGCATGTGTTATGTTTTCCTCTAAAGACTACATGACATTCCACGCTGAAAATAAGATGGAAAGAACCGCGTGTATAAAAGATTGAAGTTGCCAGGACAGGTAACCAAAGGGTTAATGAAAGCATATAGGATCCTGGGCCTTATAAATAGAGGCAGAGAGTGCATGTGCCTGGGGGTTATGCTGAACTGAAGTAAAAGCTGTTGGCCATGTTCCACTGGAATATTGTGTCCCGTTCTGGCACGACTCCCTCGGAGTTGGATGCAGTGGGAGTTTTCGAGAATGGCTCTGAAATTGAGACTTGGAAGGGTAAAGTTAGGCTGACCTTGGACTCCAGTCATGTGCGTACAGCCTCTGAAATGATCACTGTTTCAGAGCAACCTGTGATGACCAATTGCAAAAGTTCCAAGATAAAATATATAAAATATTCTTTCTGCCAAGTGCCAGGTAGTAGATAGAGGTTGGAGGTTTGGGAGGCACAGTGGCAATACCCTGCGTTAGTAATAGCAAAGATAGACACAAAATGCTGGAGTAACTCAGCGGGACAGGCAGCATCTCTGGAGAGAAGGAATGGGTGACGTTTCGGGTCAAGACCCTTCTTCAGACTGATAGTAATAGCAATGTATGGTGTGCCAATTTTCAGAGGGAATAAATGTTTATGGCATTGGATGTGGTGCCAAATCATGCATTGAACTGCATGGTATTATGCTTTTTTTTTTTTTTAGAGTTGCTAAAGCTGCATTTATCCAGGCAAGTGGAGAGAATGCCATCACTGTGGGGTGTCAGAGGGTGAACCAAACTAATCTCTGGCCTGCTCTTGTCACCACAATATTTAATAGTTGGGTTTCTGGGCAATGATTACCACTGTGGGGTGATGGTGGGAGCCTCAGAGATCATGGTGCCACTGAAGGAAGATTGAGTGGAAAGGCTCCCTTGTGGGAGATAGTCGTTTTCTGGTACTTCTCTTGCACAAATGTGACGCCATTTATCAGCCCATGACAGAATATTGATCAGATCTTGCTGCATGCAGACATGACTGCTTTATTCGCTACAAAATTATTAATGAAATTGAGCACTGTGCAGTCATCGGTGAACATCCCCACTCCACAACGTATAAAACAGTCATACTTGCATTCATACAAGATTTGATCACCCCAAAGCATTTCACTTTCACAGTGCATTTCAAGTCTTCTCACTGTTATTAGAAACATGGCAGTCAATTAGCACACCAGATCCCGCAGACAAAGAAAAATGCCCAATGGTTCACTTTTAGGGATGGTGTTTGAGAGTGAAATATTGTCCAGAAAATGTAACAAGTCAGAGACCAATAATTTTTTATATTTTAAGGGAATCAAGGAAAGAATTTAGTGTAGGAAAATGATGCTGAGGTAAATGACTATCTGAGGTAAAAGGGCCAAATGGCCTCCTCCTCTTATTTTTTATCTCTTATGTTCTCAGAATTAATGCAGTAAGGGTTTTCCTGTCTACTTGGCCTAGCTGTCTCTGTCTAAAAAATTACTGAAGAGTCAATTTGGATTATGTGTCCAAGCCAGATGTATGCGTCACTTGTTGGGAATGTTGGGAATTGTTGTAGAAGTTCCTTCAGGTTGCTGGAATTCAGATGGCAGAAGTAATTTCATCAGCGTTCATATCTGGTGTCATAATATTTCAAGATATAAAAAGCTTTATCATATTACAGATATTAATAGAACAAAACAAAATATTTAAAGTGAAAGAGTCAGGAAGACCAAAATGGATGGGATAAATGCATATGATGCAGGAACATTCTGCTGGACGAGCAGCATCTGTGGAATGGGCAATGCAGAGTTGATTATTCAGGTTAACCTGCCTTCATAACTCATTTTCCCTCTATACACATGCTCCCTACTTTGCCAAGTGTTTCCTGCTCCCTCTGGTTTTATTTCCACGTTCCAGCAGTTTTCTATCGAGCTTTTTACAGTTTCTTGAATGGATTGTCAGGCCAAAATCCCTCAATAGAAATCTACTTTTTTGGACTTTGTTCAAGAGTAGTGATTCAATTCATTTACACCCAGCGGCTCCTTTAATTGGGAAATAGAAGCCCAATAATTTTTTCTTTGATCGGGAATGGCGCCGACCTGTATGGGGTATGGCTGCCTAGCCTGCAGCTGTCTGTTTTTCATTTCTTTTTTCTTATTTTTAGTTAGTTTTGTGTTTTGTTTTTAAGGAGTTCTAGCTTTTTTATGTGTGGGGAGGGGGGGGGGAAGGGGGAAACTAATTTTCAGGGTCCCTACCTGGTCGGAGATGCAGCTTTTCTCCGGGCTGCACTTTTGACCCGTCCTCGCGGCCTACTAGTGGGCCTGGAGCGGCATTTCCTGAGGGGACCGCCCGGAGCCTCAGCATCGGCGGCGGCATCGGCGGCTGCGGAGCTGCGGGTCCGAGGAGCGAGGGGACCGCCCGGAGCCTCGGCATCGGCGGCGGCGGCACCGGCATCGGCGGCGGCGGCACCGGCATCGGCGGCGGCGGAGCTGCGGGTCTGAGGACGGCGGTGCAGCGCTGGAGCGCCATTGCGGGGCGGGCGGTGCCTTGCCTGGGTCGCTGAGCTGGAACTCCGGTGAGCTGGGTCCGTTGCGGAGCTGCGGGTCTGTGGAGCGGCTGCGGGCAGCGGCGCTGAACTTTCCATCGGGAGCCTGGGATCTCGCGACGAGATCGCCAGTTGAGCTCCATTCGGCGCGGCCTTGTCGGCTCCGGAAGCCACGGTCTCGAGTAGGGAGGCGGCTGTTCCAGGGTTCCCATGCCGCTGAGAGGACCCTCCCGACGCCGGAACGTCATCACCCGGCGAGGACGGCCTGGAACATCGGGCCTCCGTGGAGGCAACTGTGGAGGCCTCAATAGGCCCGACTATGGGTGGACATTGGGGATGGGACTGGACTTTGTGCCTTCCCCCATAATGGGAACCATTGTGGGGGGATGTTTTTATGTTAAAGCTATTTATTATTGTTATGTTTGTATTCTTTTTTATGTGCTGCATTGGCAAAAAAGAATTTCACTACATCTAGGTGTATGTGACAATAAATCAACCTTTGAACCTTTTGAACCTTTGAATGGAAAAGGTCACTGAAACAGATGCGGTGTCGGAGCAGATTAACATTTGGGCGAACAGAAATATCTGGCCATGGATTCCTGTCAAATATGTACCTTCCTTGAAATTCAGCCTGTCGCAGTGACATCAATGACTTACATTGACATCCACCAAGGTAAATACTGTATCCGAGGAAAAAACTAAAAGCTTAGTGTAAGCCGAAAAAGGAAATATTCGAACAACTTCACCAACATGACTACGATCCTAACTATGGGTGCTGTTTTTGTGGAGTTTGCACGTTCTCGCTGTAACCGCGTGAGTTTTCTCCGGGTGTTCTGGTTTCCTCTCACATTCCAAAGACATACAGATTTGGCTTGATTGGCTTCCGTAAATTGTCCCTAGTGTATAGGATAGAATTAGTGTACGGTGCGATTGCTGGTCGGCATGATCTCAGTGGGCCGAAGGGCCTGTTTCCACACTGTATTTCTAAATTAAACTAAACCTAGGTCAAAGGTATTCGTGGCTACTTGGATTATATGGCATGAGCATTGCACAGACCAAACAGGCCAGATCCTGAATTAAATTGAATGGAATGATACAGCATGGAAACAAGCCCACTGAGTCCACACCGACCATTGATCTCCTGTTCACACTAGTTCCAGCCTGATCTGCCCATCCCCCTCACCAGCCAATGGTAAAATTAACATTATCTGATTGGATAACTCTGGACTGTCAGCTTTGTAACTTTCTATTGTAAGCTGCAAAAACATGACCAGCTGATGAAATGTCTCACGGAAGGGGCTGTATATACACAGTAGTTTCAAATTTCAGGGTAGGCTCCTTCAGCAGATTTATACCACCTAACCAACTACAAATGCTGGAAATTCAAAATGAAAGCAGAAAATGCTGGGACCACTCCGCAAATCAAGCAGCATCTGCACAGAGTGAAATAGGGTCAAAGACCTTTCTTCAGAGTTATGAAGACAGGCATGATTTAAGATGCATGAAGAACTGGACAGACAGGAGAGATTTATGTGATGGGATGCAGAGCCGAGTTACCAAAGTAACAAGTAGTTTAAAAAAACATCAGCTGGAGGCAGAACACACTGAGACAGCTGAATTCACTTATTATATTTCATAATAGTCTGAGAGGAGTGGATGACCATGACTGCCTCCATCCTCCTGCTCCTGCTGCCCCCACCACCCCTGCTTCACCCATACACTGACCATCCTCTCCATTCTTTCCTCCTGCTGCTGACGTGCCCCTCCACGGCGTTCATTGCCCTCGTTACCTCACCCTCCCTGCTTTAACCACTGACCCTCCATGAATCCTACTTCCTGCTCCCCACAACCCTTCCATGACCCTCCAGTTCCTCTCCATGAACCTGCCATTGTCCCTCCAAGATCCCACAGTTCCCCTCCTTCAACCTCACATTGCCCTTCCATGAATTTCTTCCTGCTCCATGACGAACCCCCCATTGCCCCTCCATGATCCCCAAATTGCTCCTCCATGATCCCTTGTATGTCACTTAAAGCAAAATAAAAAGAATCACTCCCTCATGCTGTGGAGAGTTCACTGCCACAGCAGTGATCTGGAATTCTTCTTCATCCCATGGATCCCAGGATAACCTCATGAGATGTTAGTTCTGCCATGAGCAAAACCAATGGCCAAACATCCGAGGGTGCCCTAGGCACAGTTGCCTTCTTCCAGGTTTTCCCATTGCCCTTTACAAAAAGCCCAAGAACTTACCTGTTGCTCAAGTTGTTACCAGCACATCGCCCTCATGTTGGCATGGCAGCAGTGAATTGGTTTATTGAATAGTATTTGAATTATGTTGTGACTTTTGAGTCCTTCCTGTCCATCCTGTGAACTGAGGCTTGGATTAAATAACATACCTCGACTCCATCCTATCCCCCCCTGGGCCAATCCCTCCCTACCTATGTCCAAGACACCTCACATGCTCTTCATCTCCTCAATAACTTCCGTTTTCCAGGCCCCCACTCCCTCATCTTTACTATGGATGTCCAGTCACTACACCTCCATCCCCCACCTGGAGGGTCCTAAAGCCCTCCGTTTCTTCCTCGACCGCAGAGCCAGACAATTTCCATCCACCAATACTCTCCTCTGCCAAGCAGAGCTGGTCTTTACCCTCAACAACTTTTCCTTCGACGACTCCCACTTCCTCCACATCCAAGGTGTAACTATGGGCATTCGCATGGGTCTTAGCAATGCCTGCCTCTTTGTTGGGTACGTTGAACAATCCCTGCTCCAGGCGTACACTGGCCCTATCCCCAAATTGGTGCTACCACCTGCACCCATGCAGAACTCACTGACTTCATCAACTTCACCACTAATTTCCATTCTGCAATCAAATTCACTTGGACCACCTCCGACATCTACCGTTTCTAAATCTCATCGTCTCCATCACAGAAAACAGACTATTGACCGACATCTACTACAAACCTACTAACTCCCATTTCTAGCTTGACTACACTTCTTCCCACCCTGCTTCTTGTAAAGACTCTATCCCCTGCTCCCAATTGCTCTGTTTACACCACATCTGCGTCCAGGATAAGGTTTTCCATACCAGGGCATCGGAGATTACCTCGTTCTTTAGGGAGCGGGAGTCAAAAGATAGCAAGAGGGTCCGCGTGCCGTAGGTCCGAATGGTACTGCGATTAACGGCCGTGAGCACAGGGCCCCGCTTACCAGCACGGGTGTCACGTCCAGTCGGCGGGCGGATGCTCACAATAGCCCCGAAGTCAATGAGAAAACGCCTGCCGGAGTAACGGTCATGGACGTAGAGGCGGTTGTTCGGGCCGATTGCAATCGCCTCTACAGACGATCGGCCTAGGCGTTTCCCTGGAACGAGCAGGGTTGACGGCAGCGACGAGCCTCAGCACCCCAGCGAAAATGGTAGAAGCACCATTTGCGCTTACCCCGGTCGCCAGCTCGTGGCTGTGGCTCTGCGATGGAAGCAGCGGGCAGGGCGTCGCCGCGGTCCCACCGGCGTGCTGGCGCGGAGACACGGTTGATGGAGCCGCCACCTTGCTGCTGTGCGAGCCAGAATTCGTCGACCCTCTCGGCTAGCTGCGTGGGGTCAGTGAAATCGACACCGGCGAGCATGAGGCGGATGTCGTCAGGCATCTGCTTTAAAAATGCCTGTTCGAAGAGCAGACACGGGCGGTGGCCGTCCATGAGGGCGAGCATCTCAGCCATCAGCGTGGACGGCTTGCGGTCGCCCAACCCGTCCATGTGTAAGAGGTGGGCGGCGCGATCTCTGCGGCTAAGCCCGAATGTACGAGGTAGGAGGGCTTTGAGACCTATGTATTTTGCGAGCGCCAGCGGTTCCTGGAGGAACAGCAGCAGCCGTGAAGCCGTCTCTTGTGTGAGCGCGCCGACGACGTGAAAGTACTTGGTGTCATCGACGATGTTGCGGAGCTGAAACTGCGCTTCGACATGGGCGAACCAAACCTGTGGCTGTTCAGCCCAGAACATGGGCGGCTTGAGGCCAACGGCATTCTGCTGAGCGTCGGGAACAGCGGCAGCTTACATTCTTGACGTCCAATATACAAGTTTGGCGAGTCGAGACAGTGAGTGAATTTAAATTGCTTTATTTTGCAACGGTAAAACAACAAATTAACTCTGGTCGGTAAGACAGCCAAAAACGCGATGCAACTTCCACAAGTGTGGCACTGGACTGATACAACTCGGTAAAAAGCGCGCAAAACTCGCCCCCCGCGCCCACGTGATCAGTGCAGCCAATCCGAGGGTTTAACTAACCAAAGCCACCACCAGGTGTCGCTACAATCTCCTTCCATGACTCTTCATTGTATGTCAGCCCTAGCAGGACACAGCCAGTGCTGACCTTCTCTCCCCTGATCCATTCACACCCAGTTTCCCCCAATGTCCATCTATGGACAGTCATTGCCTGACTGGGCAGTCGTGGTCTTTGTAGATGACATATGCGTGTGACCCTTAATATAGTTACCTCATCACTACTAACCACTCCCCATATCACAAGTATAATAGTAAGATTAAACGAGAACTTACCAGTTTGAAGTTTGATCTGTATTTTATGAGGAGTTACGATGAGGGATTACGTGAAGAACCCGCTCAGTGCGCAGGCGCGGCATACTTCCAAGCAGCGGTGTGGAATCACAGATAGACACAAATATTTGAAGTAAACATAGTAAAGAAAAAGAGACATCAGTATATCAGTTTGATCCATATAATGAGGGCGGGAGTGGAGGGCACGTAATCCCTCATCGTAACTCCTCATAAAATACAGATCAAACTTCAAACTGGTAAGTTCTCGTTTAATCTTACTATTTTACTTCGGAGTCACGTGAGTGATTCCGTGAAGATTTCAAAGCTCTGTGATTTCAAACCGTGTAACAGTTAACACTTACACCACTGCCTAAGTTTTTGAGGAAGGGAGTGTGTTGTCGTAATCAACCAATCAATCTGTTTTTTGAAACAAAAAAATTGAATTTATTAACAATAACAACAAAAGAAATTGCTCCCCTGGGCTAAATTAAACATTTGCAGACTGTAATATAGTTTCTGCATATAGCACAGGTTTTGCCAACGGCTTATGATAAAACGTCCTGAATGTGATTTCCCTTGCCCATCCTGCTGTAGCCAGGATGTGGTCCACCGGTACGTTCATTCTTTCCGCCGTTGACGTGGATGCTGCCCTGGTGGAGTGAGATTTGTACAAGTTAGTGTCAATCCCCGCAGCTTTTATCACCTGCTTGAGCCATCTCGAAATGGTTTGGCTCGTCACCCGACCATATGGTTTCTTGTGACTGACCCACAAGGCGTTTTCACTACCTCGAATACTGTTAGTTGTGTCTATATAGCACAGTAAGTGGGTCACTACACATAACCGTGGTTCTGGTGGGTAAGCCCGGAAGATCACGACTGGACTTGGCGTTCCTGGCCTGCTTTGTTTGATCAGTCCCTGGATCATAAAAGATATTTGGTCTGGAGCTGTCATCATGTGGTCCAGGCGTAACCGATGCAGAGACTGGACCCGCTGTGCGGACACAAGTGCCATCAACATGAGTGTTTTGAGTGTCAATTGTTCGAGGCTGAGGGATCTGACTGGTGGCCACCCCCTGAGGCAAGTCAGTACGTCACTGACATCCCAAATATGGGTGTACCTTGACCTGGGGGGGTTAGAATTGTAAATTCCTTTCATTAATTTGACCACCAACGGATGAGAACCCATGGCCTGGAGTCCTGGTGCTTGTGTTAGGTAGGCAGACAGGACACTTCTTGCCGTGTTGATGGCACTGTAGCTGAGTCCTTCGTCGTGGTGAAGCTTGGCCAGGAATTCCAGTACGTTGGTGACTGATGCAGTTGTGTAGGTGATCCCTGTGTCCAGGCAGTACTTTTCCCACTTCTTGATGTTGGTTAAATACTGTTTTTTGGTGGACGTTCGGATGGATGCTGACATGGTGTGGATAGTTTGTTCCGACAATCCCAGTCCCAGGAATGGTCTGTTCAGAATCTGCAACCCAGGAGATTGATTTTTCCATGGCACGGGTGGCTTATGCCAGAAACTGGGTGTTGTAACAATTCTGGAGCATCGGAGTAGCAATAACCATGTCATGGAGTACCGGGAACCATGGCTGTGTAGGCCAGTCGGGTACTACCAAATACCTGACGCAGAATCCATTTGTATTTTGCGTAGTACCCGACTAATGAGGCAGAAGGGAGGAAATGCATAGAAGAAGAAATTTCCCCAATCCAGCGCGAACGCATCTACCGCTGCTGCCTCAGGGTCTGGTTCCCAAGCGACATACCTAGATACCTGGTGATTTAGCCTTGATGCAAATAAATCGATATCTGGCGTGCCATATTGCTTGACAATTTTCGCAAATATTTTGGGGTTTAACATCCACTCAACGTTGTCATTAAATTTGCGTGACCTGGTGTCTGCCACTGTATTTTGCTTACCTGGTAGGTAAGTTGCTGATAGCCAAATATGTCTTTCGACACACCATTGCCAAATTGTGTTAGCCAATTTGTCGCACGATAAAGACTTTATGCCACCCATATGATTAATGTAGGCCACCACCGTAGTGTTATCTATTTGTAGCCGAACATGCAAGTGATGCATGTTTGATGCATATGCTTTTAAGCCATAGAAGGCAGCCAACATTTCTAAACAATTTATGCCCAGTGTAAGTAGTAATGATGACTCGGGGTTAGTCTATCTGCCACCTGTGCTGGACATGGTGTTAGTTGCTCCCCAACCTTGAGCACTAGCATCTGTTTGGATAACTAGCGTAGGGTTAGTGATAATAATAGGGCTGAAACTATGCCAAACATTGTCCACCCACCACTGTAGTTCTGATATTGCTTCAGTGGGTAACGTCATGACACGATCATAGTGACCTGCATGCCGTTTTAATGCGTGTACCTTTGCTCTTTGCAAATTTTGATAGTGCAAAGGTCCGAATTGTGTAGCCGGAAATGCTGCTACCATTTTCCCAATTGTGCTTGCTACGTGCCGAATAGTTGATCGTTTGTTGACCATAAGGTTGTTGCATGATTGAGCCAATGCAACTGTTTTGTCTCTAGGCAAAGTTACAGTCATATGGATTGAGTTAACTGTGAAGCCCAAGTAATCCATGGTAGTGGATGGCTTCAACTTGGATTTATCTGGATGGAGGACATATCCTAAGTTTTCGAACAATTGTTTGGTAGCTGATACAGCTAACTCCGCCAATTCCATGGTTTTGCCTACTATTAAGATATCATCAAGATATGCCATGACAATATGATTTTGTCTTCTTAATATTGCCAAGGCTGGTTTGAGTATCTTGGTGAACAGTCTTGGGGCTGATGTTAGACCATTAGGTAATGCTTTAAACTGCCAAACTGCCCCATCCAGATAAACTTAAGGTATCTGCGATGATCCTTGTGAATGGGTACTGAATAGTAAGCATCTTTAAGATCAATGCTTGCCATGTAGTATCCTTTGGAAATCAATTGTTTTGCAGTAACAAATGTTTCCATTTTGAAATGTATATACTCAACAAACATATTTAGGGATGTTAAGTCAATGATGATGCGACATCCACCATCTTTTTTGGTTTTAGTGAATATGTTTGATACAAATTCCAAGGGTTCATGTTTTGTTTTTTCAATGATACCCTTTGTAACTAGTCTCATCAGTTCAACTTGTCCTTCTCATCTCTCTTTTACTGAGAGGGAGAATACCCTTTGGGGTAAATGCTGAACTGGTGGCAAGTTACCTGATATAAACTGTATTTTGTATCCACTAATGCCATTGAGTATATACTGATCACTCGTGATAGACTCCCATACTGCTTTAAACTTGTGCAATCTACCTCCTGTTAGTATTAAGCCTCCACCTCCCAAAAGTTGATAGGAACCAGACCCACCTACCTCCATGGTTACGGGTATTTCCTCTGATTCCCTTTGGTCGGACGAGGCTTGCGAGGTGTCTGATGTGGCTTGTTTGTTGGGGGTTGGCGCATTTTCCATGGGGTCCGCTCTGGGCCCTGGTCTAAAAAAGACTTACGGTGAAAGTAAGCGGACCCCGAGCTTTCACCAGTGTTGAGTGGCGGATGTTTACTGGTGGATGCGGCGGGGTGCTGCCACTTGGTGGTGTGTGTTTTCAGTTTGCTCGTTTTATACCCTGCCTTCATGAGGCCTTGAGTTCTTGAGGCCTCGGTCATGTCCTTCATGCGTTTAGGTAGGTCTTTCCCGAAGAGCAGCCTGTCTGGCTCATCGGCTGGTGTTTTACACAGCCCGGCAAATCGAGGATTGATGGCAGGTTTGATGATTTCTTTCCGCAGATTATTAATTTCAAACTGCGTGTTACACAACAACGCGAGTGTATCCTGTTGATTGGTGGTTATCTCGGTGTTGTTTATAGAACGAGCAAACGAAGTGATGCCTGCTGTCAATAGTCGGAGTATCCGCTGCAGCTTTAGCTCGTGGTGCCGGATGGTTGCCCCAATGTGTCCTCAGATTTGGCTGTTCACCGCTGGTACTTTTAGAGATTCACAGTTCTCCGGCGCCGTATAGGTATCTAAAGCTTCATTAATCACCTGCTCCTGCAGAGCTCTGTTGGAAAGGTGATTGATACTTGCCGCTAGTTTGGCCTCTAGCGGTTCCCCTGCACGGGGTTTTGACACGTAGTGGCCCACTACACCAAGCAGCTGTTCCTGCTCCTGCACCCCCTGCATACTCCCGAAATCTTCAGCAATAACCCCTTGTTCTGGACCAGCCCAGTCCTGGTCTCCAAAGCTATCCTCTGGAAAGGGGGATGCAATGGACAGTGCAGGAGGCACTGTAGAGGGAGTGCCTGACCTCCCTCTGCAGCTCCCCTCCCGGGGTGCACCTTGCTGGAGCACCTGCTCCAAGAGCCGCTCCATGCGGCTCAGGCGGCTGTCCCTCCCCCTCCTGGGTGGA
Source organism: Amblyraja radiata (assembly GCF_010909765.2). Classification (NCBI taxonomy): domain Eukaryota; kingdom Metazoa; phylum Chordata; class Chondrichthyes; order Rajiformes; family Rajidae; genus Amblyraja; species Amblyraja radiata. The sequence continues at coordinate 37,721,393 of NC_045962.1, forward strand.
GAGACGTACCCGTCCGACGAGTCGGATGCCACCGGCCGGTTGCTCTTCCGTTTGGCTTTGCCTCCAGCCCGCTGTTCAGGCGTTAGCGGAGCTGGACTCGGCTCGGTGTCGGGGATAGCGGAGCGCCCGGATAGCGCTCCTACCGCCTGTTGCTGCCCCCCCTTCTCCTCTTGCGGAGTTGGATGGGGGGCAGATTTCTTCGAAAGTCTTGTCCTGAGTGTGGACATTCTGCAAGAGAAGACAGCCGGCTCTTCTTCGGTAAGGAAAGCCGACTTCTGTTCACTTACCTGACGGTCCGTCTTTGAAATTGCAGCGGGAGCGTTTGACTTCCGCTGTTGCCGCTGTTGCACTGCTGGCGTAATGCCGCGCCTGCGCATTGAGCGGGTTCTTCACGGAATCACTCACGTGACTCCGAAGTAAAGTGCTCATGTTGATGGCACTTGTGTCCGCACTATGCATTTCCTCCCTTCTGCCTCATTAGTCGGGTACTACGCAAAATACAAATGGATTCCCCATATCACAAGTATAATTACAACCTCCCCACCCACATATCGCTCTCTAGTTTCCGTGACAGACCACGTACAGCCAGTGCTCTCTGTAATGCCACAGTATGAATGTAATAAAGGAGTAAAGTCACAGTGTGTCGATAACACTTCTTTACAGTCTTCCTCTCTCTATGTGGGTCAGGCCATTACTCTTTGCTCACCCTCATATTGTAGAGTCATACAGCACGGAAGCAGGCCCTTCCCTTCCAATTTGTCAATGCTGACCAAGATTTTGTTTTTAGTTTAGAGATACTGCAAGTAAACAGGCTGTTTGGCCCACTGAGTCCATGTTGACCATTGATCACCTGGCCACACTTATTCTGTGTTATCCCACTTTCTCATCCACACTAGGGGCAATTTTATAGATGCCAATTAACATATAAATATGTACATCTTTGGGATGTGCAAAGAAACAGGAGCACCTGGTGGAAATGCCTGCAGGTTACAGGGAGTATATGCAAACCACATACAGAGGTCAGGATCGAACCTGGGTCTCTAGCGCTGTGAGGCAGCAGATCTACCAGCCACGTCACTGTGCTGCCCTGTCTAAGATGCCCCAACAAAGCTAGTTTCATTTGCACACATTTGGCCCATAACCCTCTAATCCTTCCTATCCAAGTATCTGTTAAAACTCTTTTAAATGTCGTTATTGTACTTGCCTCAATTACTTATTTTTCAGTTCTTATTCAGCACAAGAACAGGCCCTTCAGCCCACAATGTCTGGGCTGAACATGATGCCAAGGCCATTACTTATTTACATGCACATAACTCACATAACGCAACTCATATCCCCCCCATTTCCTGCATATCCATATGCCTATCCAAAAGTCTTTTAAATGCCACCAAAGAATCTGATTCAACTGCAACTCCCAGCAGCACATTCCAGGCTCTCACTGTGTGAAAACATAGAAACATAGAAAATAGGTGCAGGAGTAGGCCATTCGGCCCTTCGAAAAGCTTCTATCCGGTCTCCCCGCAATCTCTGGCATTTCAGAGAAAATAATCTGTCTGTCCAACCTATCCCTGGTTGGTAGCTAATATCCCTTAATTCATGCATCATTCTAATAAACCACCACTGCAGCCTTTCCAAAGCCTCCACAGCCTTCCTGGAATGGGGCAACCAAAACTGCACATAATAATCCAAGTGCAGCCTAACCTAATGGCCTAAAGCTGCAACATGACTTCCTGACTCTTATACCCAATGCCCGACCTATAAATGCACTTTATCTACTTGTGTTGCCACTTTCAGGGAGTTATGATAGTTCACCGTAGATTTAAGATGCAAGAGGAAAGATTTAAAAAGTGACAAGGGGTCAACTTTTCACACACAGGATAGTGGGTATTATGGAATGTTCTGCTAAAGGATGTGGTAGAGGCAGGTACAATTGCAATGTGTTTATATTTGTACAAATGGACAGATAGAATGGTTTAAAAGGATAGACACAAAATGCTGGAGTAACTCAGTGGGACAGGCAGCATCTCTGGACCTTGACCCAAAATGTCACCTATTCCTTCTATCCAGAGATGCTGCCTGTCCCGCTGAGTTACTCCAACATTTTGTGTTTATCTTCGGTTTAAACCAGCATCTGCAGTTCCTTACTACACAAGGTTTAGGAGGATATGGGCTAAACATAGGCACATGGGACCAGCTCAGACAGATATTAGATATGTTATGGAATGGATTGGGGCAACGGGTCTCTATGACTATAACTCTATAACTATGGCTCTAATCACATTTCCAAATCCCCAAAGTGGACACGTTCTGATTAACTGCCGTTTCCACCCAACTCTCACCTCCACATTGTTCACCATTGACCTTTTCAACATCTGCGGAAAATCTAACTTCTAAGATCCACTGCAGGCCTGCAATTTCCCAATGTTTCACAACCACCATTCATCTTACCTGTCCACTGGAAGGGCTCCACTCCATTCTCCCAGTTTCTCTGACTCTCCTGCATCTAATGATGTGTCTATCTGCAACAGAACTTTCGAGATGTTTTTCTTCTTTCCTAAACTGTCTTTCTCTCGACGCTGGACTGTAAACCACATTTGGTCCATTTTTTGCACCTGCTGTCACTTTCTCTCATAGAACCATAATAGTGATCTCCTTGCCCTCACCTTTCATCCCACCAGCCCCCCGGTTCAACCAATCATCCTCGGTCATTTCCAAAACCTTACGCAAAATGTCACAAAATATTTCCCTCTGCCATCTCCTTTCAGGATCCCACAGGGACTATTTCTATCGCTACTCTCTCGTTCATCCTTCAGTTGCCATCAGAAGACCTTCTCCACCTCAGAGCGTGTCATTGTTCACAGGGCCTAGTCCAGGAGTGTGCCAATATTCACAAAGGGTCACCAAGAGTGTTCACAATGGATGTCCTAGGAATGTGTCATTGTTCACAATAGGTAGCAGTTCATGAAGTCACAAGGCATGCAAGTATACCCTTTGACCTATGCATTCATTTTTATATTAATTCTACACTAATCCCATTTTACTTCACATATTCCCATCAGCATTCCCCATATTCCAATATTCATCCACACACTGGGAGCAACTTATAGTGGACAATTAGACAGGTACGTGGATAGGACAGGTTTAGAGGGATATGGGCCAAATGCAGGCAGGTGGACCTAGTGTAGATGCGACATATTGGGTGGCGTGGGGAAGTTGGGCTGAAGGGCCTAATTCCACGATGTGTGACTATGACTATGACTCTATAATGAACCTGCTAAACTGCTTGTCTTTGGAATGTGAAAGGTAACTAGAGCACTTTGAATAAAGTTATGGGTTACAGGGAGAACATGAAAATACCACACACACAGTATACAAGATTGGGATCAGATTGGGTCCCTGGAGCTGTGTGGCAATGGCCATGCCACTGAGTTGCTTGTGTGTATCTGTGCTCATAGGACATCCCCAGAGTATGTCAGTATTATGGGGATTGTATTATTTGAATGGTGTGGGTTTGGGAAGGTTGTCACGCCTCACATCACTCAAATGTGTAATAAATTGGTTTCTGTTGCTGAATTGCACGTTGGTGAACATTTCCTGCAATCCTAGTTCTGGCAATCTGAAGCAGGTTAAAGATTGTTCATCATCCAGCTATTACCCAACAACCTTGAGGATGTGATGTTACATAAATATTTGTTGCTTGCTTTAAGGGCATCTGAATGAGAAATTATCTTCAATATATCAAGCTCGGGATCAGTTGTTAAGATTGGGGAGGCATTTCTCATTAATCTGGAAATGAGTTCAATGCACATTTCTGCCATTGCCACTGGCACGCCTTGCAATATTCAGGTATAATATCGGTATTTACAGTCAGCAGTGTTTAATTTTATATCCATTTCCCAGCATTTGCTGATCTTCATCTTATTTCTAAGATCTTCCAGAGTCCATGATGCTCCTGTGTTTGATGAAACAGATCACACTGGAAAGTCTGCAAATACATGACTCGTGAATGGGAAATAACAATATGGAGGAGAGAAAATGAGCAAGGTGGCTGGGGGTTGGAAGGTTGTGGGAGAAATATATGCACACCTGGTGGAGGGGGACATAGGAAAGAGATGGAGTGAGGGTTATAACTGGAAATTGGAGAATTCTATGTTGATATTTTTGGGTTGTAAATTGGCCTAGTGGGATTTCAGATGCTGTTCCCTATGCTTGCATGTGGCCTCACTCTGACAATTAAGGAGGCCATGGACAGAAGGGTTAGTATGGTAATGGGAAGGGGAGTTAAAAATGGTTAGCAACCAGGAGATTCAGCAGGCCTTGGCAGCGCATGCGTTTGGCGAAATGATCACCTTATCTATCTTTGGTCCTGCCTCGGCTACATTGGGATGCAGTAGACAAGGTTGGAAGCGGTGCATGTGAACCTTTGTCTCACCTGGAAGAGCTGCTTTTGTCCACAGGGACAGGCATATATCCCCCATATATCTCCCACAATTGCAGGGAAAAATACCTGTGGATCGGGATGGGTTAGGTGGAAAGGGATGAGTGAATTAAGGAATTGAGGAGGAAGTGGTCTCTACAGGAAATGGAAACATAGAAACATAGAAAATAGGTGCAGGAGTAGGCCATTCGGCCCGTCGAGCCTGCAACGCCATTCAATATGATCATGGCTGATCATCCAACTCAGTATCCTGTACCTGCCTTCTCTCCATACCCCCTGATACCTTTAGCCACAAGGGCCACATCTAACTCCCTCTTATTTGGTGGTGGGAAAGAGGTGTTGGGGTTACGTTGCAAGTGTTGGAAATAAAAGAGAACATAGTGTTGGATGCAGAGCCCGCAGGAATTAAGGTGAGGACCAGGAGCATTCTATGTTTGTTCCATCTGAGAGGAATGAGAGCAAGAGCAAAATTACTGAAGAGACATAGGTGAGGAATCCTTCTTTTAAAGTTGCAGGAAAATATATTCACTGAAGGTGGACATCTTGGATGTTTCTTACACCTTCCTACACTACTACTCACATCCCTCCCTCCTCTGAACCCTCTTCCATTGCAACTCCCCGAGCCCCCCTCTGACTTCCTCAGAGCCTATATCTGACCCCAGTCCCTTCCTCTGTCGGCGTTCACCACCCCCCGACTTCCCTTTCTCCAATGTCTGTACTCAGCAGAGACCTTACCTATGTACTCCTCAGCCCACACCTTAGCGAGTTCCAAGCCCGTCATGATGTTAAATTCTTTTTCTATCACCTTCGCCTCCAGGCCTGTTTCATTGGCAAGGAGACTACACCCCACCCCCACCCACCCGGCCCAGTAATTATCCCTTCTCCTGTCATCAACATACCTCCTCCTCCTGGAGTTCCCCTGTCGGCCTTCAACCCTCTTTGAACCTTTCTAGACAACCCCATTATTGTGATCAAACCCACTGACAAGAGAATTTGTAGTCTTCCTGTTGACCTCTACTGTGCTGAGTCTGGGCATGAGTAAACTGAACTGTGAGCCTATGCAGTGCTGAGTCCAGAGGTCGCACTTATTCTGGAAGTCCCACTCATTCCGGAAGTCCCATGCAGTCAAGAGGTCGCGCTCATTCCGGAAGTCCCGCTCAGTCCAGAAGCCGCGCTCAGCCGCATGAGTTGATTCAAAAGAGTTTTACTGTCATATATGTGTGAGTGTGTGTGAATATGTGTGTATGTGTATGAGTGTGTGTTTGTGTGTGTGAGTGTGTGTGTGTGTGTGTGTGTGTGTGTGTGTGTGTATGAGTGTGTGAGTGATGGAGGGTGTGAGTGTGTGTGAGTGATGGAGGGTGTGAGTGTGTGTGAGTGATGGAGGGTGTGAGTGATGGAGGTGTGAGTGCATGTGTGAGAGATGGAGGGTATGTGTGCATGTGTGTGTGTGTGTGAGATGGAAGATGTGTATGTGTGATGGAGGGTATGTGTGATGGAGGGTGTGGTTCTTGGTTTCTTGGTCCTCCAAAATATTCCAAGTGGAATTTAAACTGGAGGTGGTGGAGGGAGGACTTAAGCCAGAAAGGGTTTTTGGGAAGAAAGAGCTACCTTAAATTTAGTTGCATCTGGTTGGGTAATTATGGTAGGGTGAAGACTATTCCATGCTTTAATTGTGCGTGGTAAGAATTAATTGCTGTACACATCTGTCTTGGTAGCTGGTATCTCAAATTGGATCGAATGCCCTCGTCTGCTCCTAATTGGTTTGGGTTTGATGTAGGTTTTGTAATCTATGTCGAGCTGGCCATTTAACATTTTGTAAAAACAGGTCAAACGGTGAGCTTCATGTCTGTCTTGGAGAGGGTTCCACCCGTGAATTCAGAAGTTTGGTGACACTCACTTCTCTCTCATAGGTATTAGTAAGAAATCGAGCTGCCTGTCTTTGGACACACGTTCGATGGAAGAAATGTGTTTATTTGTATATGGGTCCCATGCTGCAACTGCGTAGTCCAAATTAGGTCTAACGAGGGTGAAGTATAGCTTCTCCTTGACAGAAGTTGAACAATGATGAAAGTTGCGTCTCAGAAAATTTAGGACACCTGTTGCTTTCACTGTTGCATGATGAGTCTGACCATTCCAACACAGATCGTTCTGCAATTTGATGCCTAGATACTTGGTTTGTTTGGATTCTTCAAGGGTGGCACCAAGTATATTGTAAGATGTTTCCCCTGGATTCCTCTTTCTGATGACACGCATGGTTTCACATTTGGAAGGGTTGAACTGCATGCCCCATTGTTGTGACCACTCAACCATTGTATCGAGATCCTTTTGGAGAGTATCTTCATCATCAGCTGACTTAATTGGACGGTACAGCAAACAATCATCAGCGAATAGTCTGGTTGTACTTGTGACTTTTTCATGGATGTCATTTATGTAAAGCAAAAACAGATGTGGGCCAAGTACTGTGCCCTGAGGTGTACCACTCAACACTGGACGCCAATCGGAGCTCTTTCCAGACGCGCTGAAGACATTTTGTCAGGAAACTGGAAATCCATCGTTTCGTGTTGGAACGAATACTATAGAAGTCAAGCTTCCGAAGCAGTCTCTGGTGTGGGATGACATCAAATGCTTTAGAAAAGTCCAGCACTACTAAATCCGTGGTGATGTTACTATCAAGGTACTTGGCCAGGTCATTTGTCGTCAGGATAAGCTGAGATTCACATGATCTATGCCTCCTAAATGCATGTTGGTTGTCAGCAAGAATGTTATGTTTGCTCACGTGTCTCATCAGATTACTATCAATTAAATGCTCCAGCAGTTTGCAGCACGTACTTGTTAATGAAACAGTACAATAATTCGCCGGGTTGGTGGTTGAACCCTTCTTAAAGAGAGGAATGATGTTAGCCTTCCTCCAATCCAGCGTAACATCACCTGAGTCAAGCGACTGTTGGAAAATGAACTGCAAAACTGTAGCCAGTTCTTCGGCCGCGATCTTGAGGGTTTGATTCTGTATCTGATCTGATCTCAGCCACACCCAGTTGTCTTTTACGGATCTTTTATCTTGTTGCAGGTTGAAGAAATCTTTTCACAGTTTTTTTGCTAATGGCCCTGTCCCACGGTACGAGTTCATTCCAAGCGCTCTCCCGAGTTTGCCCTGATTCAAACTCGGAGATTTACAATAATGGCCGCTCGTCAGTACTCGGGGCTTTCATAGACATGTTTCAACATGTTGAAAAATCTTCACGAGTCTTCCCGAGCTTACCTGCCATTAGAGAGTCTCCCCGAGTACCTGTCGTTAGCGTTACGAGCCGCTAAGAGACATCCCCGAGCTCCGATGTACCCGCTATGTTCATTCCCTGTGCTTACCACGAGTTTGATTTTATTAAAACTCGGGAGAGTTTTTGGAATGAACTCGTGCCGTGGGATAGGGCCATAAGTCTTTAAATTCCTCACTGTTCACTTTTCTCTAGAGGGAAATTTTACGCGGTGGTTTTGAAGGAACTTTAAGCTTTGTATGCAGTTTTGCTTGGATAATATAATGATCGTTAATTCCAGCACAGTGAACAATATATCTAAAGTATTTTCGTTGTCTCATCACGCCTGGTAGGGAAAGTGACTTTTTGGGGCAGGTGATTTTCCAGAGTAAGGTCAGCTAGTGCTTCCTGGAGAGCCCCTTTTGGTTCGCTTTGTGCGCCGTCAGACCAATCTACACCTAGGACATTGAAATCGCCCCCCAGGATGATGTCGACAGCGTGAATTTTGGAGATGTTTGATCCAAGATCTAAAAGAGGCTCCAGATTTGCTCAGTCGCTGTCTAAATCAGTTCTTTCAAAACAAGGAATGGTATTGTTAACTCCAATGAAGACTCCATCTGAGTTTCTGTCCTTTCTAAAAATTTGGAGGTGAGGAGGGAAAATCTCAGCAGATTTGATTGATGGGTCTAGCCAAGATTCAGACCCGATAAGGATATCAGAGTTTTCAGTTTCAATAAATGAATTGATCACAGCACATTTTCCTTTTACACTGCGGCAATTTATAACAGCGATTTTGATTCCATGTTCATTGCTGACATCATTGCGATCACTATCTTTGTTGGTACCACAAATCTCCTTTTGAGCATCACCATTACACGCATTTCTTTGTCCATTAACATGTTGACTGGGGTGATAGCTGGTGCAGGGGGAGGACAAAGGATTGTCATCATCAGGGGTATTACCCCTGTGTGTGTGTGTGATGGAGGGTGTGTGTGTGATGGTGTGTGTGATGGAGGGTGTGTGTGTGTGATGGAGGATGTGTGTGTGTGTGTGTGTGTGCGTGAGCCCACCAGCCTTGAGTGAGTGAACTACCAGCCATGAGCGAGTCAACTGCCAGCCCACCAGCCGTGAGTGAGTCAACTGCCAGCCCACCAGTCATGAGTCAACTGTGAGTCCACCAGCCGTGAGTAACTGAACTGTGTCCAGCAGCCGTGAGTGACTAAACTGTGAGTCCACCAGCTGTGAGTGACTGAACTGTGAGTCCACCAGCCGTGAGTGACTGAACTGTGTCCAAGAATCCATTCGGCCCACAATGTCCATATTAGCCCTCTGGAAACCAGTCCCTTCAGCCCACAACACCCATACTAGCGCACCAAAAAGCCCCCCCCACCCGCCACCAATATTGGAATTGGTGGAGAGGTGAAATATTGCGTTGGGGGACCAGCCCGCCCGTGTGAACATGGGACCCAACGGGTCCCACTTAGTCTAGTGCTACATATAAGAACAATCAAGTCAGGCATAATAACACCAAATAGTACAAACAGAAAAATACCAAAGTGCAGAATATATTTTTATAGCATTGTAGCGTTAAGTTCCAGAAAAAAGGTCCAATGTCCACATTGAGGTAGGGTGTTAGATTGAATCCACACCCAATCTTATGGGAGGACCATTCAGTAGTCGGATAACAGAGGGAAAGATGCTATTTCTAAATCTGGTGATACTTGCTTTCAAGCTTTTGTATTTTCTACCGACTAGAAGTATGAAAAGGTTCAGAACAAATCAGAGTCGATAGGAGAGGGAAGAAATGAGAATGACCAGGGTGAAAACGGTCCTTGATTAGTTACTTTTCCGAGGCAGCATGAAATGTAGAAGGAGTCAATGATGGGGAGTCTAGTCTCTTAAGATGGTCAGGGTGATAGCCACAAACCTCTGCAATTTTTTGCCATGTCTAGCTATCACTTCACTTAGGCAACTTACAACCCAGCGGTATGAATACTGATTACTCTAATTTCAAGTAACCCCTGCATCCCTTCTCACTCTGCCCCTCCCCCTAGTTATCATAGTCATAGAGTGATACAATGTGGAAACAGGCCCTTCGGCCCAACTCGCCCACACTGGCCAACAATGTCCCAGCTACACTAGTCCCACTTGTCTGTGCTTGGTCGATATCCCTCCAAAATCGTCCTATCCATGTACCTGCCTAATTGTTTCTTAACTGATGGGATAGTCCCAGCCTCAACTACCTCCTCTGGCAGCTTGTTCCATACACCCACCACCCTTTGTGTGAAATGTTACCCCTCGGATTCCTATTAAATCTTTTAACCTACACCTTGAACCTATGTCCTCTGGTCCTCGATTCCCCTACTCCGGGCAAAAGACTGTGCATCTACCCGATCTATTCCTCTCATGATTTTGTATACCTCTACAAGATCTCCCCTCATCCTCCTGCGCTCCATGGAATAAAGAAGCAGCCTACTCATCATCCTCACCCTATAGCTCACACCTTCAAGTCCTGGCAACATCCTCGTAAATCTTTAATGAACCCTTTCAAGCTTGACAATATATTTCCTACAACATGGTGCTGAGAACTGGACGCAATATTCTAAATACGGTCTCACCAATGTCTTGTACAACTGCAACATGACCTCCCAACTTCTATACTCAATATTCTGACTGATTAAGGCCAAAGTGCCAAAAGCCTTTATGACCACCTTATCCACCTGTGACTCAACCTTCAAGGAACCATGCACCTGTATGCCTAGATCCCTCTATACAACACTACCCAGAAACCTACCGTTTACTGTGTAGGCCCTGACTTTGTTCAATGTTCCAAAATGCAACACCTCACACTTTTCTATATTAAATTCCATCAACCATTCCTCGCCCACTTGGCCAATCGATCCAGATCTTGCTGCAATCTTTCACAACCATCTTCACTATCTGCAAAACCACTAACTTTTGTATCATCAGCAAACTCGCTAATCTTGCCCTGTATGTTCTCATCCAAATCATTGATATAGATGACAAACAGTAACGGGCCCAGCACCGAAACCTGTGACACATCACTAGTCACAGGCCTCCAGTCTGAGAAGCAACCTTCCACCATCACCCTCTGCTTCCTTCCATGGAGCCAATTTGCTATACATTCAGCTATCTCTCCTTGGCTCCCATGCGATCTAACCTTCCAGAGCAGCCTACCATGCCGAACCTTGTCGAACGCCTTACTGAAGTCCATATACACAACATCTACAGCTCTGCCCTCATCAACCTTTTCGGTCACATCTTCAAAAAATTAAATCAGATTTGTGAGACATGACCTCCCACACAAAACCATGCTGATTAACCCTGATCAGCCCTTGCCCATCCAAATGCCTGTATAACCTATCCCTCGGAATACTCTCCAGTATCTTACCAACTACAGATCCGGAAGTGGCGGCGCTGCGAACGGCTGCGGCTCGCCTGCAGTCCGTTTGTCTTTTACTTTTTTATGTTGTTTTTTTTCGTTTTGTCTAGTTACGTTTTTGGTTTTTAGGTTGTGTTTATGGGGGGGGGGGGGTGGGGGGTGAAACGGGGCTTGCTGTCTCTCCCTTCGGGGGAATACGACCTTTTTGTCGTATCCCCCTTCTCTGCCTCCGTCTACTCTGAGGCCTAATGGCGGAGCCGGCGACCTCGGGACTCTGGAGGCAGCTGACAGGACTCGCCCTGGGCTCGCTCCCGTGAGGGTGGCCCAGCCCGAGGCTGGAACTGCGCTCTCGTGAGAGCGGCCTGGCGAGGGGCTGAGAGACTTTCCCGTGAGGGGCTGTGGCCCGTCGGAGTGGCCCAGCCCGAGGGAGGAACGGCGCTCCCATCGGGGTTGCCCAGCCCGAGGGAGAACGGTACTCCCGTCGGAGTGGCCCAGCCCAAGGGAGAACGGCGCTCCCGTCGGAGTGGCCCAGCCCAAGGGAGAACGGCGCTCCCGTCGGGGTGGCCCAGCCCGAGGGAGAACGGTACTCCCGTCGGAGTGGCCCAGCCCAAGGGAGAACGGCGCTCCCGTCGGAGTGGCCCAGCCCAAGGGAGAACGGCGCTCCTGTCGGAGTGGCCCAGCCCAAGGGAGAACGGTACTCACGTGAGGGCGATCCGGCTCGGGGCTGGAACGGTGCTCCGGTGGCTGGGACGGCGTTCTGGCGGCGGTGACCTGAGTCTGGGGTTCAGCCGCGGGCCAGCGGCTGCGTGTGCTGGACTGGAGGGCGGCAGCTTCGACCACCCCCGGGCCGCGGTGTTTGACCGGCCCGTTTGCGGGGTTCGGTGAGCCGCGGGACTGTTTATACCATCGCCCGGTGGGGAATCGCCTCAGCGCAGAGGGAGAAGAGGAGGGAAGAGACAGTAACCCTAAGATTTTTGCCTCCACCACAGTGAGGAGGTGCTTGGAGGATACACTGTGGTGGATGTTAATTTGTGTTTATTGTTGTTTATTATTGTATGATTGTATGTATGACTGCAGGCACGAAATTTTGTTCAGACCGTAAGGTCTGAATGACAATAAAGGTATTCAATTCAATTCAATGTTAAACTCACCGCCGTATAGTTCCCAGCATTTTTCCTGCAACCCTTCTTAAAAAGGCACCTCTCCTGTATTTAAGGACTCGTAAATTTCAACCAGGGCTCCCACAATTTCCTTTCTAATTTCCCGCAATGTCCTGCCAGTTTCACTGTTCACATCCATATATTCTTTTGTTATCACCTTTCAACAACCAACAATGGACCATTGTTCAGCCTTTCCTTGCTCATTGGTGCCGGCTCTGATTTGTTCTGAACCTTTTCATACTTCTAGTTTCCCTTCCCCCCAAATCTCAGTCTGAAGAAGGGTTTCCGAAAAGTTACCTATTCCTTTTCTCCAGAGATGCTACCTGATAAACTGAGTTACGCCAGCATTTTGTGTCTTTCACTTGCCAGGCTTTACCTAACCCCCACATCTATTTTGCAGTTTTATTCCCCCATCAGTTTGATTAGTGGCTCAACCCGAAACCTTATCTGTCCATTCCCTCCAGAGATTCTGCCTGATCCGCTGAGTTCATCCTGAACTTTGCATTTTGCTCAAGAATCTGGCAATTGGAGTTCCTACAGTCTGAAGAAGGGTCTCGACTCGAAATGTACCAGAGATGCTGCTTGACCCGCTGAATTACTCCAGCTTTTTGTGTCTATCTTTGATTTAAACCAGCATCTGCAGTTCCTTCCTGCACAATTGCAGTTCCTTGTGCTTGCAAATAAACATCCTTAACCCTCACCCATTCCTTCTATCTAGAGATACTGTCTGTCCCGCTGAGTTACTGCAGCATTTTGTGTCTATCTTCGGTGGACGGGTTCCGCCTTCAAATGGGCTGGTCTATCGCTGCGATGGGCAGAGCTGTCGATGTGATCGACACGTTGGGGTCGTTGCCTTTTGGGCGGTTGGAGCTGGTTGCCGTGGTTACCGAGGCCTAGTGTTCGGCTGCGAGCCCCGAGCTCGAGTAGAACCGAGTATCCTGTCAAACCGGCAAGCTGCTGGAAGGATGGATTCGCGATCCTTTAAAAACCCCTACACAGACTATGAAGGCCCGGTGTCGACGGAGAAGTTGTTCGACTCCGCGGGACATGTGAGTGCGAGAAGCGGGGAGATAGGAAAGAGAACGGTGGCAAGAGGGGGGATGAAAAGGGGCCCTGGGAGGGAGAGGGAGGGAGCGGGGGAGCGGAGGAGGGAAGGGAGAGAGAGAGAGAGAGGGAGGAAGGAAAGTAGGGGGGGGAGAGGGGGGGGGGGAGGCGGACGCAATACGATTAAACCTTATTTATCCCAGGAGAGAAATTTAACTGCCAACAGTCATAAAACACAAGATGCACGGTTAAAGTGACAAGGATTGGGGAGGTGCAATGATTTGAGGAGGGGGGAGTCAATCTACCCCACGACAATAGACAATAGGTGCAGGAGTAGGCCATTCGGCCCTTCGAGCCAGCACCGCCATTCAATGTGATCATGGCTGATCATCCCCAATCAGTACCCCATTCCTGCCTTCTCCCCATATCCCCTGACTCCGTTATTTTTAAGAGCCCTATCTAGCTCTCTTGAAAGCATCCAGAGAACCTGTCTCCACCGCCCTCTGAGGCAGAGAATTCCACAGACTCACCACTCTCTGTGAGAAAAAGTGTTTCCTCGTCTCCGTTCTAAATGGCTTACTCCTTATTCTTAAACTGTGGCCCCTGGTTCTGATTACATCTTCAAAATATTCCGGAAGATTAGTCCCCCTCATAAATCCATGCTGACTCGGACCGATCCGGTTACTGCTATCCAAATGTGCGGCTATCTCATCTTTTATAATTGACTCCAGCATCTTCCCCACCACCGATGTCAGGCTAACTGGTCTATGATTCCCATTTTCTCTCCCGCCTTTCTTAAAAAGTGGGATAACATTAGGTACCCTCCAATCCACAGGAACTGATCCTGAGTCTATAGAACATTGGAAAATTATCACCAATGCATCCACGATTTCTAGAGCCACTTCCTTAAGTACCCTGGGATGCAAACCATCAGGCCCTGGGGCTTTATCAGCCTTCAGTCCCATCAGTCTATCCAACACCATTTCATGCCTAATGTGGATTTCCTTCAGTTCCTCTGTCACCCCAGATCCTCTGGCCACTACTATATCTGGAAGATTGTTTGTGTCCTCCTTAGTGAAGACAGATCCAAAGTACCTGTTCAACTCATCTGCCATTTCCTTGTTCGCCATAATAAATTCACCTTTTTCGGTCTTCAAGGGTCCAACTTTGGTCTTAACTAATTTTTTCCTCTTCACATACCTAAAGAAGCTTTTACTATCCTGCTTTATATTCTTGGCTAGCTTACCTTCGTACCTCATCTTTTCTCCCCATATTGTCTTTTTGGTTATCTTCTGTGTTCTTCAAACATTACCCAATCCTCTTGCTTCCTGCTCATCTTTGCTACGTTGTACTTCTTCGCTTTAATTTTTATACTGTCCCTGACGTCCCTTGTCAGCCATGGACGTCCCTTTCTCCCCTTGGAATCTTTCTTCCTCCTAGGAATGAACTGAATGAAATGACAGAAGGGGCAGGAGTTGAGTTGTACAGTTTGATAGCCATAAGGGAAAAAAAGATCTACTGTGGCATTCTGTACTGCAGAGAGCGAGAGGAGGATGGAGCTGAGAATTAAGAGTTAAAAATTGATTTTTCGCAACATACAAATTGCACAATAATGCCCCTGTCCCACTTAGGAAACCCGAATGGAAACCTCTGGAGACTTCAGCCCCACCCAAGGTTTCCGTGCTGTTCCTGGAGGTTTTTGTCAGTCTCCCTACCTGCAACCTCCGGAAACCGCACGGAAACCTTGGGTGGGGCGCAAAGTCTCCAGAGGTTTCCGTTCAGGTTTCCTAAGTGGGACAGGGGCAAAAGCGACAATAAAATGCCAGATCTGTGAAAAATTGATGTTGAATCCAAAGTTGGTTGGTTTATTATTCTTATTGTGACATGCACCAAGATACAGTAAACCACTTATGTATATAAACACTAAAGTACAACAAGTTCTGCAAAGAGAAAAAAAAATGGAGTAGAGAATAGTGTTGCAGCATTGTCGCATTACGTTACAGAGAAAAAGTCCAAAGTATGGGGTAGTAGGTTGGAATATTAGGATTATAGCCTAGTTTATGGGGAGCAATAAACTTTTGGGCGGTTGCATGGTAGCAATATCAGAGGAACGACAGAAATCCTGGCAAGAACTTACTGAGAGTGTTGATATGACACACAACTGTAAGAGAGCTTGGTCAACCATCAAGAAGCTAAACAACGACCCCCAGAAGGCAATGCTGCACTCTAACGTTACAGCAGATCAGGTTGCTCACCAGCTGCTTCTGAACAGCAAACCACCACACAAGAAGCGCCACAAAAGGAGTCTATTGCATCAGGGTGATAGAGAGTCAACCTGGTACTTTAACAGCAAGGAACTTCAGACAGCAATCGATTCCCTCAAGTCAGCTGGCCTTGCTGACATTCATACAATCCATTTACATCAACAGGACGATGGTGAAAAGGGTCAAGAACTTCAAATTCCTGGGCGTGCACATTTCCGAAGATCTTTCCTGGTCCCAGCGCACTGATGCAATCATAAAGAAAGCACATCAGCGCCTCTACTTTCTGAGAAAACTACGGAGAGTCGGCATATCAAAGAGGACTCTCTCGAACTTCTACAGGAGCACAGTAGAGAGCATGCTGAC
Organism: Amblyraja radiata; assembly: GCF_010909765.2. Classification (NCBI taxonomy): domain Eukaryota; kingdom Metazoa; phylum Chordata; class Chondrichthyes; order Rajiformes; family Rajidae; genus Amblyraja; species Amblyraja radiata. Next base: position 37,737,316 of record NC_045962.1, read on the forward strand.
TGGTTGCATTGTGGCTTGGTTCGGCAACCTGAGGGTCCAGTAGCGGAAAAGGATGCAGAAAGTTGTAACCAACGCCAGTCCATCATCGGCTCTGACTTCCCCACCATCGAATGGATCTATCGCAGTCGCTGCCTCAAAAAGGCACCTAATATCATCAAGGACCCACACCATCCTGGCCACGCACTCATCTCTCCACTACCATCGGGCAGAAGATACAGGAGCCTGAAATCTGTTACATCCAGGTTCAGGAACATCTTCTTCCCCACAGCCATCAGGCTATTAAACTCACCAACAAACAGACTCTGAACTGTAACAGCCTATTGCACTTTATCTGCTTATTTATGTGTATATTGAACTGTTCTGTATTTTTGTTTACAATACTCTGTTGTGCTGCAGCAAGCAAGAATTTCATTGTCCTATCTGGGACACATGACAATAAACTCTCTTAACTTGACTTGAGAGTCACGCATTTCACAAAATTCTCATGCTCTCACGCTGATCACAGATTTTTTCACGCTCAAAAATCTGCAGATGCTGGAAGTTCAAAATAAAGCAAAAAATGTTTTAGAGGTGAGTAAAAACCACGAGGGGAATATATAAGGCACCACTCACACCTCCCACCTTCACTTCCAGTGGCTCTATGTCCATCGGCCGCTCTGTCCACACCCCATGGAGTTTTATCCCCGGCCCGGAGCCAGCAACGTACCGGGTGAGTGGGGGCGGCGGTGCCACCTGCGGAGTCGTGGGATGAATCTCGGGCTAAGGCTCCGCTCCGAATGCCCGACCCCTGGGTCACTGACCCTCACTTCCCCCAGACCCCAGCTGGACACAGAGCACCTGGGCCAGCCGACATTCCCAGGAGGGGGGAAAAGGGGTGGGGGGGGGGGGGGGGAGAGGGAAACGCTCCCCGGGCATCGCCAAGTCTCCGCTCACTCCAGATATTGTCGCTGCTTCACTCACACACTCTCACACACGTACACTGGCACACACAGGGTTTAAAGGGATTTTTATTGCCAAATGCGGATAAATGGGACTAGTTTAGATGGGGCATCTTGATCTGCATGAACAAGTTGGGATGAAGGGCCTGTTTCCATGCTGTAAGACGATGACACATTGTAGAAACGGTGCAATTGCTCTGGAGAGGATCCAGGGGCGATTTATGAAGATGTTGGCAGGACTGGAATTTTTTTTTCACTTTGAAGAAAGATTTGATAACTGGGATTGTATTCTCTGCAGGAACGGAGGTGAAGAAAAAACTTAGTTGAGGTGAATAATATAATGAGAATAGGACCTGTTTTGCTTAACAAAGAGTGTAGGGAGGAACTGCAGATGATGGTTGAAACTGAAGAGAGACACTAAAAACTAGAAAAACTCAGCAGGACAGGCAGCATCTCTGGAGAGAAAGAATGGGTGATGTTTCGGGTCGAGACCTTCAGACTGAAGAGGTAGGAAACCAGCCATAAAACACAATGACTGGAGATGTGTGTTATCCAACTAAGAAATCAGAATCATGTGTTCATCTTTATTGACGTGACACCATTATAAATATTTTACAGAAAAAATAATTTAACGGGGAGGCGCAGCGGTAGAGTTGCTGCCTTACTACCACATGGGTTTTCTCTGGATATTCCGTTTTCTCCCACATCCGAAAGAAGTGCAGGTTTGTAGGTTAATTGGCTTCTGTAAATTGTCCCTTGCATGTAGGATGGAACTGGTTTATATGTTTTACATATATCTTAATTTCATTGAACCATATACGATTGAATATGTGGCATTATTTTTGTCTTGTTTCTATAGTCAAAGGGTAAGGTTGATTGATTTATTTGTGCAGAACAGTGATGGAAGCGACTCTTGCCTTGTTTCTCGGTTTTGAATTATAATCTGATTTCCATTCATGAATATAGTCATTCATGTGCTGCAACTGTTGATCAGAGCATGGCTCTACTGTGGAATGTAATTAGGAATGTAATTTAGCCTAACCTTATTCATACTTAATCTAATTTAAAGCATAAATATTGCATTCAAGTGTAAGGTAAAAGACTCAAGTCAAGTCAAGTTTATTCGTCACATAGATGCATCACAGGCTGTCTAAAACCAACGGATGTGGATACCTTGCATGTCTTGGCTGGTATTGCTCCACCAGGAATCCGCAGATCAGTTGCCGGTAGAACTGAACGTAGTAGGCAAGTTGGGGGCATCCACCATTCCTGTCACTCCCAGAACCAGCCCCAAAACGGCGGGTCGAGAACGAGCTTCCTTCACACAGTTCAGCCACTGTCAGTCTCCTCAAGCAACCAGACTAGCCTTGTGGGTCAAAAGAAACACAGTGAAAATCACCACCACGTAAAGATGCAAATCCCAACCAAGGAACAGCTACCACCCGTTCACTGGTGTGACTGGAAGACCTGGAATTCCCTCAATAGGCTTTGTACAGGGGTGGGCCGTTGCAAGACCAATATGAGCAAATGGGGCTATGCAGATGCAGCAGACACAGAATGTGAATGTGGAACATCTGTCCAAACCATGTCACACCTACTACGATGCCCACATCTTGGTGAACAATACTGCCTGGAACATCTAGTGGTGGCAAACGAGAAGGCTGTCCACTGTGCAAGAGCCTGGCTGAACATTTGAAACATAGATGATGGACATGAAAGAAGATGGGGACATGGAACAGTACAGCTCAGGAATGGGCCCTACGACCCATAATGTTTGAATAGGATGCCTTGCTGAACTGATCTCATCTGCCTGCACATGATTCATGTCCCTCTATTCCTGCACTTCCAATGTCCAGAGACATGTAATAACCTTTGATTATTCCATGTATTGTTGGAGGACATTTGGGAACAGAAGCATTCTGAAGAAGGAAATGAGGGAGCGGGGGCAAAAAAGGGGCAGGAGATGGCTCTGGCATCCAAAGAGATTGTATAAATACATTAAGGGAAAGAGGGTAACCAGAGAGAATAGAGTCCCTCAGAAACCAAAGCATTTAGCTCTCAGTGAGTTTTTACCGTGGAGAAAGACATGGAGACTGGGGAACTTGGAACAGTTAATGGAAATGTCTTGAGGACAGTCTGTATTATGGTTGAGGAGGTGCTGAACATCCTAAAAATATGAAGGTAGAGATAAATATCTGGGGCCGATCAGATAATATCCAAGGACATTGTGGGAAACTAGAAAAGAATTTGCAGGTGCCCTGGCTGAGATATATGAATTATCATTAGTCATGGATGAGGGTCGGAAGAGTGGATGATGTTAATGCTGTGCCTCGATTTAAGAAGGGCTACAAGGAAATGCCTGGGAACTATAGACTAGTGAGCCTAACATCTATGGTAGGCAATTTACTGCAGTGAATTCTAGGGATAAGATACATATCCATTTGGATAGGCAGGGGCTAATTTGGAATTATCATATAATCAAAATCTCCCATGTACTTCTTTGTACCTGGGAGATTGTGTCTTTAAGATTGTGTCTGCTTTTTTAGAAGTAACCAAAAAGGGGCCGTTCTTTGGAAAGTGAACCAAACTATCACACACGTTGCCAAATGGCATCACATAAAGTAATACATTAAAAAAGTTATTGTAAGAGATTAATCTTATTGCTATTTTCCTTTTAAAAACCAACGGATCATTTATTACATCTCTGTGTCCAGGAACTTGTGCAGTTTGGTGCTCTACTCTTATTCCAACCTCGACATTTAAAAGAAAATGTTTTAATGCATAGGGCTTTGAATAATACCGAGAGACAATATGGCTTGGAACCGATGGTGTATTCAGATTTGTATGTTGACTAGTCATCGCAGATTTGCACCAATGGTCAGTTCGGTCAGGGGCCCGTCACTGACTACTTCCATTGTTGAAAGTGTTCTTCACTAGACCAAGCTGAGAGGGGGGTAGTGAAGGTCACAGGAAGACTGGAGCCTGGTCTCAGCTATACAGGAAAGTGAAATGCACAGTGAAAAGAGCTGCGAGGTGATGAAGGGTCAGTTGGAAAATGGTTGTTCAGATATGTGGCTGTTACATGAAGCGTAGAGACTGGGACGCCCATTATAGGCTATGGAGAGTGATAAGACATATTGACACTGTTTCTCAAGAACCATTAACATAGTTTTTTTTCAATTCTAGCAATCTTGTCTATGAAAATATCTTCTATTAATTTGTTACAGTTAACAAGTGGCTTCATTCAGCATCTAAAGAGCAAGATCAGTGATTTGCTGCAGCATATGGAAAATGGGCTTGTAAAAGCTGATCGAACTGATTGCAGCATCTACGTGGGTTGGACAGGTACTGTGAGCACTGAATATCTGAAAAGAATAAACAGATAAATTGTGTTATCAAAAAAGATGCAAAAACGTGGGAACATGTAATTTTAGAAATGAGAAACTATCATGAATTCAATCAGACCCATATAATGCAAAAGGTTCTGCTGTCTTCTGTCTACAATCTTCTGTTTTTGTTGACACTCTCGTCTATTCAAATCAAGTCTGATTGCATAAAGGTTTTGAAAAAAATCTGTATCTTCATTTTTTTATTTCTTCTGGAGTAAACTGTTTTTTGCCAGCTATGGTTAGTCGATAGTCTCCCGAGTCAAAGGTCCAGGTTGCTTTTCAAAGGTTTGAACACAGACATTAAAAATATGCATGGCCATGCATTACTGTGAATACTGCATTATTTGTCCCTTCCAGATGAGATATTATGGCATTTTCTCAAGTGCACTGTTTTGAATGAGGGAAATGACACACCCCTTGAGTCCTCACCAATAATGAAGTACACAGTCAACATCTCACAGTGCTTACTATTGTTTATTATTATTGCTGCATGTAAATTGGCTGCTGTATTTCCTATGTCACAACGACCATCCTTCAAAAGTATTTTCATTGCTTAGTTAAGGGATTTGGTATATCCTGAGATTGTGAAAGGTATTTTATAAATCTATGTTAGTTTATTTTTAAAACTTGAACTTTACATTAGCTGATGAGTATTCCTGATTAGTAGTGTGCTACCTTATGGGATTTTACCCTGAACATAGATCTTGGTGTACGTATATCAAGAGACATTTAGATGTGTTTCTATCTGAAGGCAGACTAATTTAGAAAGTGAAATAGTTCTGATATAAAGTCAATAAAGTCAAATCGCCTTTGAATGCTCACCTGTAAGGAATATTGTCGCCAATCAAGATGTTCCAGTGGGGTTAATAATATACATTTGTACAAAGTAAGATGGATAATGGAATCCTACTCGAACAAATAAGAGTTAAAAGTTAAATAGTAGGGAAATAAAGACATGTAAGCTTGCTGTTGCTTTACTGCTTGGGTACACTGCAGCTGAAAATGGATGGGCATTGCTGTGTACAACTCAACTGAATATGGAAATTTTCCAGAATTGATTTTCAAGTATAGTACATTCATTTAGGAACATCGCAATTTATTTGTCCACATTGCTGTTTGCTCTAGTGTTTCATTAGAGTTGCTGACTTTGATATTTTATTGATTGTGTTTATATGGAAAAGTACTGGTAACTAGCAGTGGCCTTGGTTAGGACAGTGGTCAATAGGAATGGACGTAAGAGGACGTTGGAAGGTACTGCAGTTTGATCCAGTGTTGAGAACTGTTTGTGTCATTATTATTTGTTATACGTAGGTTTCAGATAACCCTAAAAGTTATGGAAGAATAGCATGTGATTAGTTCTTATCTGTATTTCTGATAACCTTGGAATTGGTTTGTGATGACATTAATTAACAGCCATTCACCAAACAATGGTTACGCACTAGATTTACAAGACCTTTAATAGATAATTTCAAGTATAGGAATTGTTTTTTAAAAAACAGGACACTAATGTTCAGTTATGTAGATCATTAACTATTTGCTAGTAGTCAATTAGTTACTGTGTTTGTTTGCATGGTGGAAATACTGAATTAGTTAACTTATTTGGTGTTTTATCTGTTTGCTACTACCCCAAAATAAAAGCAAAAATATGTTAATGTAAGCACCCTTAACAACATAGATGGGCCTGTTTCCATGCTGTGACTAATAATGGAAGTTGATAAAACTCGAGGACATAAATTTAGGATTAGTGGGAAGAGACTTAGAGGGAATTTTGATAGAGGAGAAATATTTTGACCCTTTTTCACCCAGAGGGTAATGATATCTGGAATGTACTGTCAGATTGAAGAGAGTAGAGGGTCCTGTGCCATTGTCAGCATTTAAGAAGTGGCTAGATGAGCACTCTAATCACCACAGTCACAGAAGGCTACAGAGCAAGTGCTGGGGAAAAGGATTTATAAGGATAGAATCCTACTGGTATGTGTAGACTTGTGGGGCTGTATGGTCTATTTCCATGGTATAGGACTATAACCATAATTAATTAAGCCCTTGACTACATTTCATCAATTTCTTGTTCTGCTTTCACCCCCTATTCTGGATAGATGGACAGAGAAATAATACTGTTTTCCTGGTGCTCGCATTCCCCCTCCCACAAACACACTAGCCTCTACATTCAATGGATTATCCTTCACAATTCCACTGCCACATAAATCTTCCTCTTACATCCACTTTTAGCATTCTGAATGGACTGTTTGTTTTGCAATACCCATCCTTTCATGTCTTCTCTTCCCTTCCCACCATCCAGTGACCCAACAGTCCTTCCAGTGTTCAGTTGCATTTCTTTCAGTCTTGTGTCTTGCATTCAGTGCTCTTCTTCTTCTTCTACTTCTATGTAGTTTTTTTTGGCGGTTGGCAAACAACTTTTTAGTGCATTACCGCCACCAACTGGTATGGAGTGTGGATCAAATAACATTATAACTTATATACTAATAACCTATATCTTTCCGAACAAATTGGTTACCCTGAGAAAAAACAATAGGATTTGATAGCACTTATATGAATTATTTTGTAAAATATCTATTAAATCAAATTGCACTTTTTCTTTTCTGAATCGTTCACTCATTTGTCTTCTTTCTTCCTCATACCTCTCACAATGTATAATGACATGCTCTATTGTCTCTTCTTGCCCACAGTATTCACATCTGCCTGTATTATGCTTGCCTATTATAAAAAGTGTACTGTTCAGACCAGTGTGTCCAAATCTGATTCTTGAAATTACTGTCTCCTCTTTTCTGTTTTTTCCTGCACATCTCATTTCTCCCACTTTCCTCTGGACTCTGTAGAACCACCGTCCTTTCCGCTCTTCCTCCCATTGCTTTTGCCATCTTTCCTTCAGTCTTTGCTTAATAATGTCTTTGATTTCAGTTTTACCTATGTTAATACTTAAATCAATCTTACTTCTTTTTGTTACCACTTTTGCAACCTTATCTGCCATTTCGTTTCCGCTAATGCCAATGTATGCTGGTACCCATAAAAATATGACGGTAAGCCCCATCATTTGAATTCTGAATAGTGTTTGTTGTATTTCAATCAAAATATATGGTCTACTGTTTGAATGGCTGTGCTGTAAACTCTTTATTGCTAAACTTGAATCTGAACAAATAACTGTCCTTAAAGGCCTGGTATCCTCGACCCACTGTACCGCTAACAATATTGCAATCATTTCACCTGTGTATACTGAGACCTCATTATTGATCCTCTTCCCTACTTTGATGTGAAATTCTGGTACAATAAATGCTACTCCTACTTTATCTACTGAATCTTTTGATGCAATAAATTTGGACAAAGCTGTAGTATCTGTCAATGTATTCCTGTATGATGAATGAATTATACATACGTTGTTTATCCTTGTTTTTCTGTTCTAATATTGTAAAGTCTACTGTTGCATCTGAAAGTATCCAAGGTGGAATTGAAGGTAATGGAACCGATGGAACCACATTTAATTGTGCTATGCTGATTTGTAATGCTCTCTGGGTCACTGTCCATCCAAAACTTTTTCTTTCCCTTCTCTCCTTTTCCCAGCATGGTTTGACAGTAACTTGTGCTGGGTGTTCTTGACTGTGGCCCTGTAGGTTAATCCAGTAATTCAATGAAAGCTGTATCCTTCTCATCTCTAGAGGCATCTCCCCCATTTCAACCTGTAATGCTGCTGTTGGAGTTGTTTTTATTGCACCTGTACATATTCTCAATGCCTGATATTGAATGTTGTCTATTTTCTTAAGAGAAGTACTTGATGCGGACCCATAAACTAACACAGATCTAATTAACCCAGTGTATATAGCCTTCAAAGCTGTTCTATCTGCCCTCCAATCACATCCAACTAAACATCTCATTATATTAAGTATCTTCTTACATTTGTCCACTACTTTCTGAATATGAACCATCCATGTAATCCTCTCATCAAACCATAAACCTAAAAATTTATAGTATTTTACTCTCTCCAATTCCTGGTTATATAATTTTAGTTTTACCTCACTACCAATTTTCTTCCTAGTAAAAAACATTATCTTTGTTTTTTCCACAGAAAATTTGAATCCCCATTTATATGACCACTCTTGTACCTTTATTATAGCCCTCTGTAGTTTCTGCACAATAAACTTCACATTTCTCCCCCTTTTCCAGATTGCCCCATCATCCGCAAACAGTGAAACTCCCATTTCATTTACAATTTCTTCATATACATCATTTATCGTTACTAAAAATAGTAAAGGACTTATTATGCTCCCTTGAGGTGTTCCATTTTCAATATCTAATGTTCCTGAGTATTGATTTCCAACTCGTACTTGTATTGACCTCCCAAATAAAAAATCCTTAATCCATTTAAATATACGACCTTTAATCCCCAACTTACCTAGTTTCACTAATAACCCTTCTCCCCACATCATATCATATGCTTTCCCAATATCAAAAAATACAGCTACTACACTTTCTCTGTTAATTTGTGCTCTCCTAATTTCATGTTCTAAACATATAGCTGAATCCATGGTGTTTCTCCCCTTCCTAAAACCACTCTGGTAATTGGATAAATATCCTTTATTTTCTACATAATATGTTAACCTTTCATTTACCATTTTTTCCATTACTTTACATATGTTGGATGTTGACGCAATAGGCCTATAATTCCCTGGGTTTGTCAGATCTTTACCTGGCTTTCCTATTGGGATTACTACTGCCTCCTTCCAGCTTTGCGGTAATTTCCCACCCTCCCACACTTTATTATAAAATTCTAACAAAAAATCCTTGGATGTTTCACTGAGATGGTTTAACATGGTGTAACAAATCTGATCTTTACCTGGTGCTGACATCTTGGTTTTTCTAAGAGCTCGGTTGAATTCTGTCTTTGTGAATGGTTTGTTGAGTACATCGTTAGTGTCTTCCTCATGTCGTATTAACTATATTCTCTGCTATGGTATTTTCTTTTCTTTTTCTTCCTTCTTCACTAACATTGTCTGAACTGTGAATTTTAGCAAAAGATTTTGCCAACATCTCTGCTTTCTCTTCATCTTTCACTGCTGTAATTTCACCGTCAGTTAGGATTGGATATTTGTATTCTCTTTTAATTCCTTTCATTCTCCTTATCATTCCCCAAACTTGACCTACTTTTGTCTCCCTTCCCACTGAGTTACAAAATGTCCTCCAAAATTCCCTCTTTGCATTTTTTATTACTCTTCTTACACTTGCTTGCAACCTTTTGTATTCAATAGATTCTGAAAATTGTGATTTCTTTTCAAAATTTTAAAAGCTTTATTTCGACACTTAATTGCTTTGTCACACTCCTTAGTCCACCATGGTACACTCTTCTTGTTGTGCTTACCTCCTTTCTTCTTAATGGACTTCGTTGCTGCCTCTAAAATGGCTTCACAAACAGAAATATTTAAATTATCCACATCTTCATAAATATCAATTTTCTCCATTTCTTGATCACTAATAATCTTAAACTTCTCCCAATCAGCACCACTAAAAGACCACCTGTATTCTCTCTGCATTATACTCCTCTAAACTCACTCCGACTACTATTTCTATCGGGTAGTGGTCACTTCCTACCGTTGTTCTTCGAATTACTTCCCATGAACAAACACCCGCCAATGAGTCTGACACTAGTGTGAGGTCTATGGCTGATTCTGACCCTGTTCTGATGTTGATTCGTGTCCCACTTCCATCATTAAGACACACAACGTTTTATTCTCCATTAAATCCTCAATCACCATCCCATTTTCATCATTAGAATCATCCCACAACGTGCTATGAGCATTAAAATCTCCACAACATATAACTTTCCCCCCTAAATACCCAGCAAGTTCATCCATCAACTCCATTGAAAGCCTTTTACACGGATTATAAAAATTAACAATTTTAACCTTACCTTCTCTTGTCCAAATTTCAACCACTAAATATTCTAATTCTGTTCCTTTCACCAACAATCTATACTGTATTCCTTGCTTTATAAATATTACACACCCCCCTCCACTCCCCTCCCCCCTATCTCTAGGGATACTATCATAACCTTTGATGATAAAGTCTAATGAAGGCTTAAGCCAGGTTTCTTGAATACATATGAGTTCTGGTTTCTTATTTAACTTTAATGAATCCTTTAAACTCTTGTCCATTTGCTATTATGCTCCTTGCGTTCCATTGTAATATAATCAAGTTGGCCTATCACCAGAACCTTCCTGCCTTCCATCTGCTTCAAGCTTTTTATTGATACTCTCCCATGATACTTCTTTTAAACCCAAAAACTTCTCTGCTCCCTTACCAATGATTTTTATTTTTTCTGTTTTGTGTTTAACCTGATCAGTACAGTTGATTACATATGCAATGAAAACAATAAGCTTATCAGCTGTCAGTTCTGTGTGAGTTTTGACTGCTTGACTTTCCTCTGATCTCAAAAACGAATGATTCTCTCTCCCATTAATATCCACTCTTTCCCTTTGTCCTTGCACCTTCTTCACTGCCTCTGAGTAGCTTATGTTACTTACTGTTTTCACTTGCTGAATCTCCACAGCCCTCTTCCTGACTTCACATCCCCTATACGTTACCCTGTGCGGTCCTCCGCAATTGCAGCATTTATCCTGCATATTTTCTCTGCACTCTTCAAATCTGTGCTCTCCTCCACACTTGGGACACCTCTGCTTCCCCTTACACACCGCTGCTATATGTCCATACCTCTGGCATTTATAACATCGGAGCGGTGGAGGGATATAAGGCCTCACTGGAAAGCTCATGCATCCGATTCTCACTTTTACTGTTAGTTCAGACTGCTGAAACTCCAGAAGCACAGACAAGCTCTCTACACTCTTACCCTCCACTGTCCTTAACAATCTCTTAGCTACACTCACCTGGCCACCAAAAATACTCCGTTTGAGTTTCTCCAGGTCTTCATCTACAGGAATACCTGTTATTACTCCCCTTGTCACTCTACTCTCACCCAGAGTCTTTCTTTCACTGACCATCTCCTTGCAAACACTTTCAATCTTCAGAGCCTTATTTTTCTGCTCCTCCGTTTTACATATTATTAACAAGTTCCCGTCTCTCAAAATCTTTGCTGTTTTCACCTCTCCTACCTTCTTCTTTAGCTCCCTAGATAAAGCTATCGGACTTAAATTGACATGCTCATCTTTCTTTCTGAATTTCAGTATTATTTTATCCTCCTTCCTTTCAACCTTTTTCCGAACCGTTCTCCTATCCTCTTCTGAACTGTTCCCTTCAAAACTCCTTTTGTTGCTTTGGCTGAGCTCGTTTTGCCTGACTCAAGTTCAAGTGAGTTTATTGTCATGTGTCCCTGTATAGGACAATGAAATTCTTGCTTTGCTTAAGCACACAGAAAATAGTAGGCATTTACTACAAAACAGATAAATGTGTCCATATACCATGATATAAATATATACACACATGAATAAATAAACTGGTAAAGTGCAAATAACAGAAAGTGGTTGTTAATAATCAGAGTTTTGTCTGAGCCAGGTTTAATAGCCTGATGGCTGAGGGGAAGTAGCTATTCCTGAACCTGCTTGTTGCAGTCTTCAGGCTCCTGTACCTTTTACCTGAAGGTAGCAGGGAGATGAGTGTGTGGCCAGGATGGTGTGGGTCTTTGATGATACTGCCAGCCTTTTTGAGGCAGCGACTGCGATAAATCTCCTCGATGGAAGGAAGGTCAGAGACGATGATGGACTGGGCAGTGTTTACTACTTTTTGTAGTCTTTTCCTCTCCAGGGCGCTCAAATTGCCGAACCAAGCCACGATGCAACCGGTCAGCATGCTCTCGACTGTGCACCTGTAGAAGTTAGAGAGAGTCTTCCTTGACAATCCGACTCTCCGTAATCTTCTCAGGAAGTAGAGGCGCTGATGAGCTTTTTTGATAATTGCGTTAGTGTTCTCGGACCAGGAAAGATCTTCAGAGATGTGCACGCCCAGGAATTTGAAGTTCTTGACCCTTTCAACCATCGACCCGTTGATATAAATGGGGCTGTGGGTCCCCCTCCTGCTCCTTCCAAAGTCCACAATCAGTTCCTTGGTTTTGCTGGTGTTGAGGGCCAGGTTATTGCGCTGACACCATATGGACAGTTGCTCGATCTCTCTTCTGTACTCTGACTCATCCCCATCAGTGATACGCCCCACAATAGTGGTGTCGTCAGCGAACTTGATGATGGAGTTTGCACTGTGGTTCGCTACGCAGTCATGGGTATAGAGTGAGTACAGCAGGGGGCTGAGCACGCAGCCTTGAGGTGCTCCCGTGCTGATTGTTATCGAGGCTGACACATTTCTACCAATACGAACAGACTGTGGTCTGTGGACGAGGAAGTCGAGGATCCAGTTGCAGAGGGATGCGCAGAGACCCAGTTCTGCGAGTTTGGTAACCAGTTTGGAGGGGATGATTGTGTTAAATGCTGAGCTGTAATCAATGAATAACAGCCTGACATATGAGTTTTTGTTGTCCAAGTGGTCCAGTGCGGAGTGGAGGGCCAGCGAGATCGCATCCACCGTTGATCTGTTGTGGCGGTATGCGAACTGCAGTGGGTCCAGGTTTTTGTCGAGGTAGGAGTTGATTTGCTCCATGATCAACCTCCATGACTCCTCCTTCTCCTTGATTCCTCCCTGATCTCTGACTAGACACTGACGTCCAGTCACCAAAAACCCTATCATCTTGATCTTCGTCATCCTCTAATCCTACCTGAGTTGCCATTTGATCCAGTCACAAACCAGTTTATGCCAACCGCCAACTCCTAGTCCTAGTCCCTCTCTCCACATTCACCAGGACACGGCGGCCATTCGGGACCGCATTCAGTGCTCATGATGTGTTCCCATTTATATTAGAAACCAAGCACAAATTAGGTAACTGCTTTGTGGAGCACCTGTGTATAAATTCACAGCAGTAACCCTGAGCTTTTTGCTGCCTGCCACTTTAATTATCCACCCCACTTCCATTCAGTCTGTGACTGCCTGCACTGTAATTAGACCCAATCTAAGCTTGTGGAATACTTCATCTTTATCTGGGCATGTTGTAGCCTTCAGCACTCAATATCAAATTTTACAGCTTCAAGTACACTGAACTTTCTCTCTATATTAGCACTGCCTGACCTAGGCATTTCCTACAGCTCTGCATTTGACAGTTTTTTATATACACACGTTTACCCACTCTATGTGCCCTCATTTCATTGCCCTGTTTTACTTTGTTTATTTATTATTTTTTTCCCTCTTACCCTTCCCCCCCCCCCCCCCCCCACCCCCCTCCCACCACGCATCCTCAAACACCTCTCATTCAGATGACTTGCTGACATTTTTCAGATTATTGTTTTTAGACTGTTTTCGAGATAAATGTTTTCAGTACCGGAATGGGTTTCAAACCCATTACCAATGGTTTTGAGTGCTCGCAAATGCAGCAAGTCACATCTTCAGTAAAGCCTTCTGTTTAGATGATGCAATATCGCTGTTAACAAGATATTGTATGAGTATGACTCAATTCAGTGTAGCAAATTGATTACGTGTTCTGACATGCTGTTATTGTAATGTTACAAATTATTATTTGTATTAAATAGTGTAAATCGCATTGTATCATATTAAATAGTGTAAATCCATTCAATAACAGCAGCTGATGAAACTTTGGAGTACCAACAAGGTCTCTATAGGCTAATAGTTTTCATTTCATTCATTTTTATGGCAAACTAATTATTACTGTAATTCAAGTTTCATCGATGGATATAGCATTTACAGCTTGTCAATAACTTGATTTTGTTGGTTACAGATCCTTAAAAACAGAAATCAAAATCGTGTTCTCAAATATTTGTAACAACTGATAAGAGTGTGAAAGTTGCACATAGGTCATCCTTTGGATTTTAATGTACCAAACTTGAAAAGTCTGAGTGACAATTGATCAAGTTTATTGACCCTTTTCATGAGAAGGGTTAGGACAGTTTGTTGTTTCTTTTTAAGCCAATGACTCTGACACAGGAATAATTTATGCCAGATTGTTTTACCATTGAAATGCCTAATGTCTTCTTGTACATAACAATGTCTTTATTTCTTCAGGGATTGCCTTGCTGTACCTGCATCTGCACAATGTGTATGGTGATCAAAATTATCTTCAAAAAGCTGTCCAATACGTAAATCAAAGCCTGAAAGGCCTTACTGGGCATGTGGTGACCTTCCTGTGCGGTGATGCAGGACCCCTGGCTGTAGCTGCAGTTGTGTACCATAAGTTGCAACAAATACAAGAATCGGACAATTATATCAATAAGTAAGTATCGATTTGATAGATAACTATAATTTGGAGTTTTCTTAATTTTTCTTCACCAGGACATCTTTACTAATCTGCAGCGTTACCCGGGTCCTTGCAGATCAGCATTGGCTCCCAGTCCTCTGATGCCTTAAAAATTCTCAGCATCTTGCATAAATTTCTTCCTGGCCATGCCTCCATATACCTGACACCCATAATCTCGATGAAACTCTTGTCCACCAGGTGGGCTCTGGTGAGACTACCTCTGAAGTACAATAAGCAGTTTTGGTATCCTTGCGTACATGCTAATGAGGGAATGCAACATAGGTTGACTAGACTGGTTCCTGGAATGTTCAATATGCTCTTACTGAGTAGAGTTCATGCTACTGTGGATTGTTTGCTACAGTTTAGAAGTAAAAGATGGTCTCATTGATGGATGGTTTAGACTTGGTGGGCCGAAAGGCTCAATTCCATACTATATCTCTACAGCATGAGCTAAAGTGGTGGATGTAGTCTGGTTCAGAAATGTTGAACCGGGTGTCACGGTTTCAGAATAAAGTAGAGGTCATTTGGAGCTGAAAATATGGGATAGTGAATCTTTGGAATTCTCTGCCGCAGAGGGCTGTAGAGGCTCAGCCATTGTGTTATTTAAAACAGAAATATATAGATTTTGGGATATGCCATGTAATGTCCCAATAACAGCTATGCTGCAGCTATATAACAGCAATTGCAAAATAGGACTCAGGCCAAGCCCTCCTTGTACGACTGTTCCAAAAAATGGTAGAAGTTTAGGAGTAATTCATCTATGCTGGTTTGTTTTAGAGTTATGGAGTCACACAGCACAAAAAGGTAATTCAACCAACCATGACCATGTCAACTTTTTTTTCCTAACTACACTACCCATTTTCCAGCATTAGGCCGGTTGGTGTCCTCTGTACCTTGCGTATTTGCATCTGTAAATGCTTCATAAACGTAGTCATTGTAATTGATTCCACTGCCTCAGGGTTTCACCCACTGTGTGTGTGTGGGGGTTGGATTGAACCCATAGATTCTCTTTAAATCTCCTTCCTCTCACTCTAAGCCTATGCCCTCGTGTTAGAGAGTCTTTACTATATACAGTACAGAAACAGACCCTTTGGCCCAACTCATTCATCCTGACCTTGTCTATTGATATTAATATCTATTGATATTGTATATTAGATGTTGTCTATTGGAGCCATCCCACATCCCTCAAAACTTCTCCTATCCATGTGTCTAAATATATTTTAATCATTGTAATTGTTTCCACCTCTACATTTGCCT
Organism: Amblyraja radiata; assembly: GCF_010909765.2. NCBI lineage: Eukaryota > Metazoa > Chordata > Chondrichthyes > Rajiformes > Rajidae > Amblyraja > Amblyraja radiata. The sequence continues at coordinate 37,753,209 of NC_045962.1, forward strand.
GGCATCTCATTCCATGTACAATCCACCCTTAATGTGGAAAAAGTTTAGTTTAGAGGTACAACATGGAAACAGGCCCTTTGGCCCACTGAGTCCATACCGACCATTGATCATCAGTTCACGCCAGTTCAATGTTATTCCACTTACTCATCCACCAAGAGAAATTTGCAGAGACCAATTAACCTACAGATATGCACGTCTTTGAGATGTGGGACCAGAGCACACAGAGGAAAGCCACGCAGTCACAGGGAGAATCTGCAAACTCTACGCTGAAAGCACCTGAGGTGGAGTTGCCTTTTTAAATCTGTCCCCGCTTGTAAAGTTGCAGCAAAACGTCCCCACTTTTCAATGCCTCAACCTGTGAAGGCAAGCATGCTTTTTGTCTTCTTCATCAGTCTACAGACCAGTTTTGCCACTTTCTGGGAACTATGCACTGGGATCCCTAGATCTATCTGTTCATCAACATTTCTTTGTGCCCTTCCACAAGTGTTTATAACACCTTACCATTAAAAACACTTGTAAATATTGTATATCCCATTATCTGCCACGTTTGCTTAGACCAAAATAAATTTCATGAAGACAACAACCCTTTACTTGTTTAATGTTAGTTTAATGAAACAAATTGTTATCATATTTCAAAAGAAGCTATACCAGAGTTAAAGAGTGAGTTTTATTTTGTTAAAATCCATGGTGACTAATATAAGCAATGTTACTGATGCCGTGATGGCATCAATATCAGTATGAATTAAATAAAATGCAGGTAGGTGACTTGCTCAATTAGATTTGATAAAGTAAAGATCAGAATTTTTTAAACTGATTTTGGTTGATTTAATCCTTACGATGTTGAAAGTTCAGTGCCACTATTGCATGGTTGTGTACTATTTGGTTAATCTTTTCTAGCAGTGGTGCAATATGAATGGTTCAAAGATTTCTGATTTAACAAAGGGTCAGCTCTGGCTTTAGCTTCTGAGAAACATCAATTGTACAACTTTCTGCCTTTTATGCACTGCCTGCTCGGCCATTGAACTTTGTTCAGTTTTGAAGTATTTATTAAAATAGCAAGGAAAAGGTAAGGTATTTATTCCAATCTGAAGTACTACTTCCATTCCCATAATCGAAATATATAAGATCACCAATAAATTGATAATGTCTTTCAAAGGTTGTATTTTTATCTCTGCATCAGGGAGGTACTCTGGATTTATAAAGTTTCTTGTGAAGAATATATAGCTTGTACATATTTCATTCCCATTTTTTTGCTGAGGATATTGATTTCAGGTGAAGCTGTGCTAACTAGAGAGAAAGACATATTAGCAAGACAGATTTTCTCTCGATAACTAGAGAGATAGACATATTAGCAAGACAGATTTTCTCTCCTTGCTAACTAGAGAAAAAGACATATTATTCCCAAAATTAAATTGTTAGTGAAGCAGCCTGATGGTCTTGCCCGAATGTTTATTTTTGTACTCTTCCCTTAGAGTCATGCAACAGTTAAATGTGAAAGTGCCTGCTTCCACCATGCACACAGGCAGTGTCCCAGATCCAATTACCAAACGGATAAAAAAAAATCTTCCTCAAATCCCCCTCAAATCTCTTGCATTCTTACCCTAAACCTATGCCGTCATGTTTTAGACACCTATTGCATGGAGAAAAGTTTCCAACTGTCTAACATTATAAGATAACCTTGCGTAACTCAATTGGATTCCCCCTCAGCCTTCCCAACTCAAAGTAAATCAAACCATTTGATCTCTCCCCATAATTTATGCACTCAATCCCAGATAACAAACTGGCGAATCTCCCCTGCTCCCTTTCCAGCGCAATCATGTCCTTCCAATAGTGATTTTTTTTTAAATCTGCAGATACTTGAAATTACAAAACAAAAACACAATATTGGAAATACTCAGCAGGTCAGGCCACATCTGTGGGAAGAAAAACAGTGTCAATCTTTCAGATTGGACCTGCTGAGTATTTCCAGCATTTTCTGTTTATGTGTTGCATATCTCCTATGTTGTGATGACCAGAACTGTACACAGTATTTCCATGTTTTCTGAATTCTACCTGGTAAACCTATGAAGGTAAACATCTAAGTATTCCATATGGCTCCTTCATTGCCATATCTGCCTATGTCACAAACTCAGGGATTTTTGGATTTGCATACCAAGGTACCTCTGACCCTCAGTACTCCCTGTAGCTGTACCATTCATTGTGCTACCCATGTTAGTTCTCCCTAAGTAGATCAAGAAGCAGTCCTTAAACAAAATGTAGCCAATGTTTTGAAAGTATGTTGGTGGAATTGTGGATGACAAGGAAGGTTATCAAAGGATACAGCAAGATATAGATCAGTTAGAAATTTGTGCAGAGAAACGGAAGTGGTTTAACGTGGAAAATTAAGTGCTGCATTCTGGGAGGTCTAATGCAAGGACCCTGGAGAGTATTGATGTAAAGAAGGATCTTAAGAGGTCTTCTGGTGTAAGCACATACTTTCCTGAAAGTGGGAACTCGTGCCTGGGGGATAAAGAAGTTGTACCGTCAAACACCATTGATATCTTTATCAGTCATTGAGTATAGAAGTGGGAAGTCATATTGTGGCTATATAAAACTTTGGTTCAGCCATATTTGGAGTATTGTGTGCCGTTCTGGCTGTCAAATTACAGGAGGGATGTGGAGGCTTTGGAGATTGTGCAGAAAAGGATAATCAGGATGTTGGCTGGATTTGAGATTATTGGGTATGAATAAAAGTTTCAGCTATTAGGAAAGTTATAAAACACAGTGCTGGAGTAATTCAGTGGGTCAGGCAGCATCTGTGAAGTGAATGGATAGGCAATGTTTCCGGTCAGCATCCTTCATCAGACTCATTGTAATGACAGATTAAGATTGGACAAATGTGCATTGTTTTGTTCTGGTGGGTCAAAAGGTGAGAGGCGAACTGTTAGAAGTATAAAATTAGTCGAGGCATACAAAGGGAAGATGGTCAGTTTTTGTTTCCGAGGGTGGACCGTCAAATACTAGAGGGCATAGATTTAACGCGAGAGGGGGAAAGTATGAGAGGTTTGTGAGGCCAGGTGCTTGGAATGCATTGCCATGAGAGGTGATGGAAGCAGAAATGATAGCATAATTTAAGAGGCATTTAGCAACACATACAGTAGATAGGCAGGGAATTGAGGGGTATGGACCACCTGCAGGCAGATGGGATTAATTTTGATTGGCGTCATGGTCGGCATACACATTGTGGGCTGAAGGTCTGTTCCTGTGTAACAATGTTCTATGTTCAATGGATATGGTATGCATCATGACTTCTGAGCAGTCTTATCTTGAAATAAAGTCAATAATCGCTCTTATTTATAATTGCTAAATGTTGCTATTTAAAAAAAACATATACTTGTTATAGGCTTCTCCGTCTACATCAATCTGTGGTGAAATCAAATTCAAGACTACCAGATGAGCTGCTGTATGGTCGGATGGGTTATCTTTATGCATTATATTTTGTTAATGAACAGTTTGGCAGTGAGAGGATCCCTTTGCAGCACATGAAAGAGGTAGTGTACTTCTCTTCTCATGTAATAAGTAATTTTGCAATAAAGCATTTTATCTTTCTCGCTTATTACCTTTTCTCGCATGTATTCTAAAAATAAGAGGCTTACTGTGTCGAACGTGCATGATATGTACCTGTCCACATTCTCCAGAGATGCTGCCTGCCCGCATTCTGATCTATACCGATTATATAGAGAACATTTCCTGAAAAAATTAATCTTGCAGCTCCATTCTGATGTTTTTGGAAGTCACTCAAGCATTAATCATTTGTATTAAAGGTGGCTAGGGTCTGGACCAATGGGCAATTAACTCAAAAGTTTGAATGAATAGAATTTCAGGTGTTGAACATATGTTCTATAGCACTCGAAACTAAGAACAAAGATTGGCCAAGAGATGATGAGAATTTTTCTTACGATACAATTTGTATTTCTTATTGCTGCCACTTAGCGAGATCATCCAATAAATGACTTGAAGTTCCACTTTGATAACACCATGCTCTACCTCATCAATACTTCTCATGACCCCTCTACATTATGCATTATCCACTAAATTGTCAAAACCTTAAAACAGTATCTGGACCTTGTATAGGGGAGCGAGCTTGGTCAGGTGACTGGTGTTTCAGTGGAAGAGCATTTTGGGAACAGTGATGACATCTCCATAAGTTTTAAGAATAAGGATAAGTTTGGACCTTTGGGAAAAGTATTAAATTGGGATAAGGCAAATTACAACATTATTAAGCAGGTGCTAGAGAGAGTAAATTGGAAGCAGCATTTATTGGGTTACCATTTTCGCTCAATAACTTGAGTTTTATGAGGTGGTTATGAAGAAGATTGATGAAGGAATTTCTGTTTTGGACTGTAGGAGGATGTAGGTGAGGGACTAAAGTACTTTGCATCTGTATTCACCAAGCAGAAGGAGATCTAGGACAATTTGAGATCAAGAAGGAAGTGGTGTTGGGGACTCAAATTATGAAGGTGGATAAATCCACATGGCCTGGTGGGATTTATCTCAGGTTATTAGGAGAGGCAAGAGATGCAATTGCAGGATTCCTTGTTGTTGTATCCCATATACTGTCAAGTTGCATCACAAATGCCCTTTTCACCTCCCTGTCCACCTGAATTGCCACTTTTATGGAACCATGAACCTGTTCTCCCAGATCTCTCTGTTCTTTCCAGAACAAGGGGTCCCAGTTTAAGGATAAGGGGGAAATCTTTTAGGACCGAGATGAGAAAAACATTTTTCACACAGAGAGTGGTGAATCTCTGGAATTCCCTGCCACAGAAGGTAGTTGAGGCCAGTTCATTGGCTATATTTAAGAGGGAGTTAGATGTGGCCCTTGTGGCTAAAGGGATCAGGGAGTATGGAGAGAAGGCAGGTACAGGATACTGAGTTGGATGATCAGCCATGATCATATTGAATGGCGGTGCAGGCTCGAAGGGCCGAATGGCCTACTCCTGCACCTATTTTCTATGTTTCTATGTTTCAAACTCTTCAGGGCTCTATTATTTACTGCGCGTGTCTTGCCCTGGCTTGGCACCTACTTGGACAGTTTGAGTGCTGCCCTACCACACCTCACACTCAACAGTTACATTTCATTTGCCATTCCTTGGCCCATCTTCTCAACTGATTTTGATATTGTTATAAACTTAAGATGTCTTTCGCCATGCCACTAATTTTGGGGTCATCTGCAAATTTACTGACAATTTACAAATATACATTATTATCCGAACCATTCATTTAGATAGCAAACAACAGTTAACCTAGCACTGTCCCCTGTGGCACTCCACTGGTCACTGGCCTCCAATCTGAAAGACAATCCTGCATAACTACCCTTTACCTCCTTCCTCCAAGGCAATTTTGAATCCAATTAATTATCTCCCCTTAGATTGCATGTGATCTAACCTTCCAGACTAGTCTACCATGTCGGACCTTGTCAAAGACCTTGCTAGAGTCCAAATAGAAATCATCCATTGCCCTGTCCTCATGAGTTCTCTTGGTTAGCTCTTCAAAAAACTATCAGATTTATGAGAGATGATTTCCCCCACACAAAGCCATGCTGACTAATCAGTCCCTGCCTTTCCAAATGTTGACAGATCCTATCCCTCAGAATCCCCTCCAATACATTTCCTGTCAGGCTCACCAGCTAGTAGTTCCCTGGCTTATCCTTATTGCGTGTCTTTAAAAATGTTATAACATTAATACCCTCCAATCTTCTGGAACTTCACCTGGCTAAAGATGATACACATTTCTCTGTAATTTCCCGCAATTACCCTTCAACTTCCGGCATGGTCAGAGGATGCATTGGTCAGGCACTAACAATTTATCCACCTTAATGCACTATAAGACTGCAAATAGTTCCTCTGTGGTAATTGATACATGGTCTGAGACATTTCAGTTATGTTCAATCCCTCATCTTCCATGATCTTCTCCACATAGAAATATACATTTAATATCTCCCCCCCATCTCTTGTGACCAGCGTTGCCCTGCACTCTAACATGTTGGCCCTGAATCCTCACTATCTCACTATAAAAGCCTCTCACTTGGCAGTCATCCTATTACCTGCAAACAATAGACAATAGGTGCGGGAGTAGGCCATTTCGCCCTTCGAGCCAGCACCACCATTCAATGTGATCATGGCTGATCATCCACAACTGCACCCCGTTCCTGCCTTCTCCCCATATCCCCTGACTCCGCTATCTTTAAGAGCTCAATCTAGCTCTCTCTTGAAAGTATCCAGAGAACCTGCTTCCACCGCCCTCTGAGGCAGAGAATTCCACAGACTCACATCACTGTGTGAAAAAGTGTTTCCTCATCTTCGTTCTAACTGTCTTACTCCTTACTCTTAAACTGTGGACCCTGGTTCTGGACTCCCCCAACATTGGGAACATGTTTCCTGCCTCTAGCGTGTCCAAACCCTTAATAATCTTATATGTTTCAATAAGATTCCCTCTCATCCTTCTAAGTTCCAGAGTAAACAAGCCCAACCGCTCCATTCTCTCAGCATATGACAGTTCCGCCAACCCGGGAATTAACAACTGCCCTGCCATATTTCCCAAGATATGGTTTGGGTTTTACCCCTTCTGTAGTACAGTCATCTCCATATTGATAGATTAAGTTTAGTTTAGTTTAGAGATACAGTGCGGAAACAGGCCCTTCGGCCCACCGGGTCCGCGCCGACCAGCGACCCCGCACACTTTCCTACACACACTAGGGATAATTTTTTACATTTACCAAGCCAATTTATCTACATACTTGTCTTTGGAGATACATTTTTCCTGAACACACTTAAGAGATTCGGCCCCATCCAAACCCTTAGCACAATGTCAGTCCCAGTACTAGCCTAAGTGATGCCTTTTTTTGTTCTCCTGTTCGCCTTGAGGAAAGAGCTATGGTCATCCACTTTCTCCAAGCATTCAGAAGGTGAAAAATTGTCGCGAAGCCATTGATACACTGAACCGAAGGTTTTAATTAATTGATCATGTTTTTTCTGCTAAATTTGTGCTTGTGCTGACATTTAACAGCAAATATACCAAGTCAAAAAATAGTAAAACTTATTTCAATCTTTCAAGATCTGTAGTGACGTTGTAACATCTGGAGAAAAATTGGGCGGCAAAAAAAGATTTTCCAGCTGTCCATTGATGTATGAGTGGTATCAGGAGCATTATGTTGGAGCAGCTCATGGTTTGGCAGGAATCTATTATTTCCTGATGCAGGTATGTGGCTAAATCCTCATCTTTTGAAGTGGGTGAAGTAAAATGCAGTGTACATTATCAGCAGTGCATATGCCATTCTTTGTTTCAAGCTGTCCTTCAGGTTTTTGCTTTAGTTGTCATAGATGACAGAGAAATTGGTAATGGCAAAGATCAGAGTAAACAGTCTGATGAATGTTAGGAACATGCTTTGTAAAGACTGTTGTAAACATTAATATATTGATTTGAGCCAAATTAGATTTGTTAAATATATTTAAATAAAAGCACCTGGTTGCTTCTAACTTAATATAATGATTAGCCAGAATCCTGAAACAATAGATATTTGTTCAAAATATGGACACAAGGAACTGCAGGTGCTGGAGTCTTGCAGAGAACACAAAGTGCAGGAGTAACTCGTCAGGTAGCATCTCTGGGGGACATCGACCCTTGGGTTCCTTATAAATTTTTCCGCTCTCACCTTAAACCTAACCTTCAGTTCTTGATACCCCTGCTCAGAGAAAAGACTGTGTATTCGCCCTATCTATCTATCTATCTATCTATCTATCTATCTATTGGTCTCTGTAAATTGCCCCAAGTCTGTAGGGAGCAGTTGAGAAAGTGGGATAGCATTGAACTGGTGTAAAAGGGTGATCAATGGTAGTGTGGACTCAGTTGTCAAAAAGCCTGTTTCCATGCCTTATCTCTAAACTTAACTAAATTAAACCTACCATACATAACCTTATCAAAGATCTTTTTAAAGTCCAAATAGACTACGCCCTCGTCAACCTTCTCGGTTTCTTTTTCAAAAAACTCAAATCAAATTTGTGAGACACAGTGTCAAGACTTTGAATAAGAACTGCGAGTGCAGAAGGGAGGTAGTCAGCATAAAGAAGTGAGGGGAGGGGTAAGGCAGGGGCTGACAAGTGACGGATGGAATCTAGTGAGGAGGACATGATGGGAAGATTGCGCCAGGTGAAGGAGGACAGGCAGAGTCGGAGACAATGGCTGGTGGGTGAAAGTTAGAATTATGAAGAAAGAGAAAACGGAAAGGTGGAGCTGAGTAGAGATGGAGAGAAGGCTGGAAGCTGATGGGTGGAAACACAAGAGCCTGCATTTACTGTAATCTGATCAGGAAGGAAAGTTATGTGGAACCAGATAAAGGAGGGATGATGAGCACATGGAAGTCGTTAGGAGAGGGAATGGGCGAAGCTGAATTTATACTGTGTGGGCGATGTAACCAGGCGGAGGAAGGAAATTAAACTGGATGACAAGGTTGGGGGTGAGGGACAAGATAGAGGGAGAAAGGAGCATAGTGAGTGTGGATTACCTGAAATTGGAAAATGCAGTATTCATACCGTTGGATTGCAGACTACCCTGGTGGAATATGAGGTGCTATTCTTCTAGTTTACATTTGGTCTCATTCTGGCAGTGAAGGAGGACAAGGATTGACAAGTTGCTGTGGTAATGGAAAGGGAGTTGAAATGGCATGTAACTGGATGCTGAAATCATGCCAAAGCCAGACATTTTGCGTGCTGGTCTCAGAAAAGAATCTGCTGTCATACATTACAACCGTTACTCTTTTGTCTTCATTTCATCAGCAGTATTTCTTCACTAAATGTTATACCCTTTATCCTGTGTCAGTACCCTGTGGACAGCTAGATTGTAATCATGTATAGTCATTTATTTGTCTGGGTAGCAGGCAACAAAAAGCTTTTCACTGTACCTCAGTACATGTGACAATAATAATAAACTAAACTGATAGGCACTGCAGACAGAGTGTAAGTGCTCGCCAAATGGACACCGCATCTACATTTGGTCTAGCTAGTGTAGAGAAGGACATATTGAGACCACCAAGTGCAAAAGATGATGTTGGAGAAGGTACATGTAAGTGGGGAGGAGTGGGAGTGTAGGAGTTAGCAAACGAGGTTAGTTTAGTTTAAAGATACAGCGTGGAAACAGGCTCTTTGGCCCACTAACTCTGCGCCGACCGATGATAACCCTTACAGGTTGAACCTGGGTCTCTGGCACTGTTAGGCAGCAACTCTACTGCTGTGCAACTGCCGCCGCACCACAAATCACATCTGCGGAAAGTAGAAAGAAGTGGAATGGGGAAGATGTGACTGGTAGAAGGATCACATTGTACCTGGAAGAAATGGCATAGGTTCACATGCTGAATGTGAAGGCTATTGGGGTGAAAGATAAGGCCCAAGGAGTCTCTATGTCTGTGCTGTCTTGGTGGAAGGGAATGAGAGAAGAAGTCTGGCAGGTGGAGGAAATGTGAATGAGGGCTCCATCAAACTTAGTAGGGAGGGAAGCATGTTTCCAGAAGGACATTTCAGATATTGTGGCATAAAGCCTCATCATAAGAACAGATACAGATCAAATAAGAGTGGATCATCCAAGGAGTTCTGGACATAAAACCCAGACACCCAGAATAGTGTTATTTTATGTGTTGAAGGGTGGCTTCCTGGATATACAAACATCCAGAATCATAGTTGACAAAACAAAACAAGTATATCTTGAACAATCAGTCTGAAGAAAGGTCTCAACCAGAAACGTCACCTATTCCTTCTCTCCAGAGATGCTGCCTGTCCCAGAGTTACCCCAGCATTTTGTGTCTATCTTGAAGAATATTTTAAATGACAGGAATATGTCTTTATCAATGCGTTAATACAGGAAGTGACCACTTGCATCTTCCCGAGAGTTTCAATGAGGACCGATTAAAATAAAGCATTGTCTTCCCCTGCATAGTTACAGTAGTGCAGAATAAGCATATCCCACACCCAATGGCTAAATTCAGGTCCCTTTTAAAGCTTTTCCTTATCACCTTAAATCTATGTCCTCTAGTTTTAGAATCCTCTGCCTTGAGGAAAGAGCTGTGGTCATCCACTTTATATCTCTCATACTTTTATATCAAGTCTCCTCTCTTGTTCAATCTTGGTTAACCTTTTGGTTAACATTTCAGATTTAAAATTAGAAATTGCCATTGCATTAATTACAATTGAGGTAGATGTTTTGTGGACATAAATGTACTTTTATTTCACTAGGGAAAGGCCTTGGTTTTCTTTCAAGTTTTTGTTATTTACTCAAGTTATTATTATGGTAAATCAATACTGTTCTCCCTCAATACTTCCTAAAGGTGTGTGTGCTTTCAATGTTTTTTTGCTCTGTTTTTTAATCATTTGTGTACATAAAACTATATGAGGCATGGGTCATATGTTTTTCGTTTAGCAAGAACATGCAGTGGAACAGACTGCCATCTAGTGTATCAAATGCAATTTGAAATTAATTGAACAAAAGGAAATGAAGTAAAAACGTTTTTAAAAATGTTTGTAAAATAGAAAGCTGCCTAATTTCATGTTTCCTCTTGTTAACTATTTTCCTCTTGTCATATTTTCATAGTCTTCGAAGTATAGAGCACAGACACAGGCAATGCTTTAGTGCTTCATCGAATATTATGCATGCAGTCTTAATATTACATTTGACTTTCATAGTAAGAGAAAATATTTATTCCGTTGTTGTTCCTCTTTCTCTTTAGCCAGAATTCGGGATTGATCAAGATACACTTCTTAAAATGGTGAAGCCCAGTGTGGATTATGTTTGTCAACAGAAATTTTCATCGGGCAATTATCCTGCAAGTATAGGCGAATCCAGAGATAATCTAGTTCACTGGTGCCATGGGTCGCCTGGAGTAATTTACATGCTCATACAGGCTTATAAGGTATTCTTGTTTATGCCTGCAAGTAGTATCATGGATTAAAATGTTCTTGTTTACATTTAACATCTTTACAGTTTGGGTAGAGGCAGATCTGTAATTTAGAGTTCATAAACTGTTCTTTGTCACTGTGTTCAGTAGACCTGTTTTCAAGCAGTTAATGGCTTTTAAATAAACCTAATAACCTCTTTGCATGCGCCCACACTTCCTGTTGCAGGGAGACCAGAAATACAGAGTACTCCAAATGTCACCATCCGAACATTTTTTGCAATTATACATGACGACTCAACTCCTATACTCAATAACAGGTGATCAATGGTCTGCATGGACTTCGTGGACCAAAGGGCCTGTTTCTATGCTGTATCTCAAAACTAAACCAAATATGATCGATTAAGGCAAACGTGCCAAACATCTTCACTAATCGCTAATTTTGTGGAACTATGTATCTGCACCCCTGGTCTCACTATTTCACCACACTCTCTAGTGCTCTACTACTTTGTGAGTCCTGCCTGGGTTAACTTATCAAAATGCAACACCTTGCATTTATCTGAATTAAACTCCATCTGCCATTCCTTAGCACATTGACCCAGTTGATCAAGATCTCATTGTAATCCTGCATAACCTTCTTCCACTATACCACTAATTTTAGGGTCGTCCACAAACTTACGAACCGTGCCACCTATAATCTTATCCATATTATTACTATAAATAATGAACAGCAGAATAGCCAGCACCATTCCCTGTGGAGTTGTAAAATGCGTTGTTGTAATATGAAACTGGCTGGATGGGACAGTTTTTTCTAGTCCATGATTGTGTATCTTGATAACAGTAGGAAATTTATATTGGACAAAGGACAGAAGTGCTCAAGCTTCCTATGGATAATGACAGGATGACAGCAAACAGAAAGATCAATAAAAAGGAAGAATTAAATGTGAATAAAACTTTTGTGGAATAGACCAAAAAAGCAGGAAATTAGAAAAGCCAAAACGATATGTACATTAACAACAACAGGGTGAATATTGAGAAGGTAGGATCATTGAAGAATAAAGGAAGGAATTTATGTTTGGAGTCAGAGGATGTAGGTGAGGTACTAAATGAGTATCTATATTCACCAAGGAGAGGACATGGAGGAGAGTGGGATTAGTATGGATGGAGTGTGCTAAACCAGATTGAAACCAAAGAGGTGCCGGTGTGTCTTTTGAAAACATTAAGATGGATACATCCACAAGGCTTGATGGGAGTGTTTATGGCAATTAAACACTCTTGACTCTAAATACAGTAAATATAAATCTGAGCAGTACAATTTAATAGGAAAAAGACTTACTACTTAGAAGATGCTTCAGCAGGTTTAGAGGAGCAAAGAGATCTCGAAGTACAGATACACAGGTCTCACAGTTGTGCACAGATCAGCAAGGCCGTAAAAAAATAAACTAGGCAATGGGATGTATTTCTGGAAGAATGCATTTGAAATGTAGGAAGGGCATGATAAAGCTGTATCAACCTTCATCAATTTACACTTATAATAATGCGCATAATTCCGATCATTACATTAATATGTGTTTATTGTTGTTTTTATTGTATTATATGTATGACTGCTGCAATTTCGTTCAGACTTCGGTCTGAATGACAATAAAGGCATATCTATCTATCTATTATCAAAACAATATAAAAGGTGCAGAGAATAGGTACAGCGATTAGGGGAAATGGTGAGGGGACGCCAGTCAGTAAAAGACAACCAGATTGAGAAAAAGAAGCAGGTGAGAGAAGGCTTAAAAATGCTGAAAAGGTTTGACAGTGGATGCAGAGGGAATGTGGAATATTCAGAGGGTATCAGAACGATGGTCACGAAGGAAACCTGTGGACGACAGGATTTTCTGAATGTCGAACGGATAGTGGTTGGAGCAAATAATATAGATGCATTTTAGGGAAAGTTGGACAAATTGTTAAGAGATAAGTGAATAGAGTCATATGCAGATGGGTTGAAATGAAGTTGATATGAGAATAGGGCATGAGCAATTATGGGTTGAATTTTATGTTCAGTTTATTTGTATTATGTCCAGATGTCATATATCCATCTGTTTTTATTTAATCTGTTATATGGCAATAGATTTTCAAGGATGAAAACTATCTGAAAGATGCTGCAGATTGCTGTGACGTAATTTGGCAAAGAGGGCTGTTAAAAAAAGGATATGGACTATGCCACGGTCCTGCTGGGAATGCCTATGCTTTTTTAGCCATGTTCAATCTTACTCAAGATAAGAAGTATTTGTACAGAGCCTGCAAGGTATGTAATAATGTCTATTTGTTAGAGAGAATATACCACACATTTTACATTTCATAATAATGGAGTCATAGATTAAAAATTATGGAGTCATCTTAATTAAAAATAAATAACTGAAATATCACATTTCCATAAGTATTCAGATCCTTTACTCAGTAATTTGTTGAGGCACCATTGGCAGCGATTACAGCCTCATGTCTTGTTGGGAATGACGCTACAAGCTTGGCACACCTGTGTTTGGGTAATTTCTCCCATTCTTCTCTGCAGATCCTCTCAAACCCTGTCACGTTGGATGGGGAGCGTTGATGCACAGCTATTTTCAGGTCCCTCCAGAGATGTTCGCTCGGGTTCAAGTCCGGGCTCTGGCTGGGCCACTCAAGGACATTCACAGGCTTGTCACGAAGCCACTCCTGCGTTGTCTTGGCTGTGTGCTTAGGGTCGTTGTCCTGTTGGAAGGTGAACCTCCGACCCAGTCTGAGGTCCTGAACGCTCTGGAGCACGTTTTCATCAAGGATCTCTTTGTACTTTGCTCCATTCATCTTTCCCTCGATCCTGACCAGTCTCCTAGTTTCTGCCGCTGAAAAACATCCCCACAGCATGATGCTGCCTGATTGGTGGAGTGCTGCATATATAGTTGTCCTTCTGGAAGGTTCTCCCATCAGAGGAACTCTGGAGCTCAGTCACAACTGCATCAGGTTCTTGGTCACCTTTCTGACCAAGACCCTTCTCCCCCGATTGCTCACTTTGGCCAGGCGACCAGCTCTATGAAGAGTCCTGGTGATTCCAGTCCTTCCATCATAAGAATGACGGAGGCCACTGTGCTCTTCAGGACCTGCAATGCTGCAGAAATTGTTTTATACCCTTCCCCAGATCTGTGTCTCGACACAATCTTGTCTCGGAGGTCTACGGACAATTCCTTCATCTTCATGGGGTTTTTTTTTTCTGACATGCACTGTTAACTGTGGGACCTTATATAGACAGGTGTGTGCCTTTCCAAATCATATCCAATCACTTTAAGTTACCACTGGTGGACTCCAATCAAGTTGTAGAAACATCTCAAGGATAATCAATGGAAACAGGATGAACCTAAGCTCAATTTGAGTGTCATAGTAAAGGGTCTGAATACTTATGTAAATGTGATATTTTAGTTATTTATTTTTTATTACTTTGCAAATATTTTGAAACGCCTGTTTTCGCTTATTCATTCTGTGGTATTGTGTGTAGATTGATGATAAAAAAAAAAGAATTGAATCTATTTTAAAATAAGGCTGTACGTAATAAAATGTGAATAAAGTGAAGAGGTTTGAATACTTTCTGATTGCACTGTATGTCCTCTGGATTCCCCTACCATTGGTAAAAGACTGTGCATTCACCCTATCAAATCCCCTCATGATTTTATAGATCTCTAAAAGATCACCCCTTGGCCTCCTGGGCTCCAAATAACAAAGTTCTACTTTACCCAATCTCTCTATATCACAGGCCCTCGAGTACTGGCAACATCCTTGTAAAATTCCATCCAGCTTAATGGCACCCTTTCTCCAGCAGGGTGAAGGACAATATGCCAAATGCGCCATCTTATGTTAAGATGTTGCTCATTGGCATGTTAACATTATTTACATGTGGCATACTTTGACCTGCTTTGTACAGCATACAATGTTAGTTGGAAGCATTGAGAATTGCTTCTCACTCTGAAGCTTGCTCAAGGAAAATTGGGATATTTGGTAGCAATTCATAATGTAGAGCATTGTGCTGCACCAAATCCCTTGGACTATCAATGTCACTCTCTCTTTAAGAATTGCACTGGCGAAGGTTTAATGAGAATTGGTCAATTTGGAACTGAGGGAAAAATGACAGGGAAACAAGCTATTTTATTCCTTGAGTTTCTTGGGAAATGTTAATTGAAGAGATAATTGGTATATTAAGTTCTAGTCTTAGAAACATAGAAATTAGGTGCAGGAGTAGGCCATTCGGCCCTTCGAGCCTGCACCGCCATTCAATATGATCATGGCTGATCATCCAACTCAGTATCCCGTACCTGCCTTCTCTCCATACCCTCTGATCCCCTTAGCCACAAGGGCCACATCTAACTCCCTCTTAAATATAGCCAATGAACTGGCCTCGACTACCCTCTGTGGCAGGGAGTTCCAGAGATTCACCACTCTCTGTGTGAAAAAAGTTCTTCTCATCTCGGTTTTAAAGGATTTCCCCCTTATCCTTAAGCTGTGACCCCTTGTCCTGGACTTCCCCAACATCGGGAGCAATCTTCCTGCATCTAGCCTGTCCAACCCCTTAAGAATTTTGTAAGTTTCTATAAGATCCCCTCTCAATCTCCTAAATTCTAGAGAGTATAAACCAAGTCTATCCAGTCTTTCTTCATAAGACAGTCCTGACATCCCAGGAATCAGTCTGGTGAACCTTCTCTGCACTCCCTCTATGGCAATAATGTCCTTCCTCAGATTTGGAGACCAAAACTGTACGCAATACTCCAGGTGTGGTCTCACCAAGACCCTGTACAACTGCAGTAGAACCTCCCTGCTCCTATACTCAAATCCTTTTGCTATGAAAGCTAACATACCATTCGCTTTCTTCACTGCCTGCTGCACCTGCATGCCCATCTTTATATGTGCCCTGTTTTAAAAGCATCTGCTCTTCATTGAGTGTAGAAAACTCTTTATTATCTGCAATGCTTTATTTATCATCTATGAGATGTGAGTAACATTGATAGTCCAAGAGATTTGGTACAGTTCGATGCTCTACACATGCTGCTCTATGTATGAATTGCTTCTGAGAATCCCAATTTTCCTGGAGCAGGCTTCAAATTGAGAGGATGCTGGGATTTGAGGCCAAGGTCAAACATCACCAATATTAGAGGATGTTAATAGAAGTGAAACAACTACTAAGCATTGTGTATTTTGTTTCATACCTGATGGATTTG
This sequence comes from Amblyraja radiata, assembly GCF_010909765.2. Classification (NCBI taxonomy): domain Eukaryota; kingdom Metazoa; phylum Chordata; class Chondrichthyes; order Rajiformes; family Rajidae; genus Amblyraja; species Amblyraja radiata. Next base: position 37,769,355 of record NC_045962.1, read on the forward strand.
TTGTAAGTGCGGATCTTTGGTTTTAAGTTTGCAGAATGGTGTCTTGATTATGGGAAACATGGCTGTAGAACACCGGACTCTCCTTTCTCTCTCTTTGAAGGTAATAAGCATTTAAAATCTCTTTCTATTGGAAGCCCTTGTACTGCGGCTGTTTTGTTTTTGTTTAAGAATGCTAATTTACGCTCATTGTGATAGATTTTGGAATTAAAATGTTGCCTTGTAGCAAGTGCGTGAGAGAGTCCAGAATGAAGGCGAGGAGCCAGGCAAATTCTGTAGAGGCTTTAATGAGCACAGCACACTACTCTCCGCTTTAGTGAGAGACCGAAGACTGGTCTCGCGTCAAAAATCCCAGCTCTTATCTTCATAGCTGGGAGCCGCCCCTGGACCAGTCCATCAAGTGCCGAGGGGGATGAACCAGGGAGTGGCCTACTCCGCAGGAACTGCCACTGGACCCCCCCCCCCAAGAACCTGAGGCACGAAACGGACAGGGGGACGTACGGGACGACCAGCCTGTGTGCGCACCACGGCAGGCACTGGAACCGGAGACACATTGCCAGGTGAAGATGGCGGCGCGGGCGCTTGGGGAAGGGGCCGGAATGGAGGGTGACCCCGAGGATGAGGCTGCGCAAGTAGCACCGGCTGGCTGATGTCCAGTTGTGCCGGCTTCAGCCGCGCAATGGAGACCGTCTCACGACAACCCCCCATGTCCAAAAGGAAAGTAGAAGGGCCATACTCGAGGACCTTGTCTGGTCCTTCGTACGATTGCTGAAGGGGCGTCTGGTGCACGTCCCGATGTAGGGAAACAAACGACGGGTGCGCAATGGCGGCCGGATCCTGCCGCGGAGGGCGTTTAAGCGTGGCGATGATGCGGTCAATTGAAGCACCGACCTGCTGTGCGCTGCCCGGCGCCGTCGGGAGGATCTCCAGGGCCTGCTGACGGGTCGTGCAAAGTTGATTGGCGCGCTCGCCCACCGACTGCATGTCACCACAGCCTAATATATCCCATCTCTAAATGTCATGATATGTCAAGTTAATTTGTGCTGTCATAAAGTGATTGCAGAATGGAAGGACTAAAGTACTCCAGGTATTCACCTAATGTGCGTGACCTCAATGTGGGTGCCAACTTGGTTAGCCTCAATATTTTTGATTCACGTTGTTAGCTGCCCAGAAATTCCTAGTGAAAGAGAGAGCGAGGAAAGCTTAATTTCTGACTGCATGGCGCTATATTTCACTCATTCACTTTTGTACACTATACCAAACAGATGTGCACGTAGTTCAAGAGACACAAGTGTTTAATTGCCACGTGTACAGACAGCAGAACAACAAAATTCTTACTTGCTGCAGCTTAACAGGCCCATAAGTGTAATTAAACACAGATAATATATAACAATCAAAAATACAATAAATGAATATTATGATAACCACAATAGAGTAAAAACTGAACTCCGTAGTGCAACCAAAGACACAGTCCATGGAAGATCATGGTTGCTGAGTTTAGTATTGTGTACTGTTCAAAAGTCTGATGTTTGCTGGGAAGAAGCTGTTCTTCAAATTGGTAGCCACGGTTTTCGGGCTCCTTTATTTTCTTCTTGATGATAGTAAAGAAATGAGAGTTTAGCGGTGGAATGGGTTTCTGATTATATTATCTGGCTATTTGATGCAGCGCCTCTTATAGATCCCTTCGATAGTCAGTACCTGTAATGGACACTGCAGTGTCTATCACTTCCCTGGATATTTGGGTTGCCGAGCCATGCCATGATGCAACCAGTCAGTATGCTCTCCACCGTACACCTGTAAGAAGTTCAATACAATATTCATTGACAGTCTAAATCTTCTCAATCGTCTAAGGAAGTAGAGGCATTGGTGAACTTTGTTTGTAGTTGCAACATTGTGCTGGGCTCAGGAGAGATTTTTGTTTTCGCTTTAGAGATATAGCATGGAATAGTGTCCATGCTGACCACCAGTCACCCATTCACACTAGTTCTATGTTTTCCTATTTTCTCATCCACTCCCTACACACTAGGGGCGATTTACAGAGGGCCAATTAAACAAAAAACCCGCACGCACGCCTTTGTGATTTGGGAGGAAACCAGAGTACCTGGGATAAACTCGCAGTCACAGGGAGAATGTACAAACTCCACACAGACAGCACCCCAAGATCAGGATCAAACTCGGGTCTCTGGCACTATGAGGAGCTCCACTTGCTGCGCCAAATTACTGCCATGTTTTAGGATATTTTTTGGCATCGAGCACAAAGCATTGGGCTCCAGGAGCCAAGAACTGGAACACAACTACACGAGAGGAGTAATGTGGAGAAATTGCTCCGTGATCGATTTACTGAGGTGAATGCAGCTGCAAATCTTGATGTCCCCAATTGAAACCTAAGAAAGAGATTACAGTATGTCAATTTAGACTGTAGAGTAGAATTGGCAGAGAGAAAATTTTAAATTACGACGTTTAGTTTATTAGTGTCACATGTATCCAAGTACAGTGAAAAGCCTTTGTTGTGTGCTATCCAGTCAAAGAAAAGATTATGCATGATTGCAATCAAGCCATCCACTGTACAGATAAAGGCTAAAGGGTACAACATTTAGAGCAAGGTAAAGTCAAATAAGGTCCAATTAAAGATAGATGAAAGGTCTTCAATGAGGTTGATGGGAGATCAGGACCGCACTCTAGCTGGTGAGAGGACGTTTCAGTTGCCTGGTAACAGCTGGGAAGAAACTGTCCCTGAATCCGGAGGTATGCGTTTTCAAACCTCTGTACCAATTGTCTGATGGGAGAGGGGAGAAGAGGGAGTACCCGGGGTAAGACTCATCCTTGATTCTGCTAGTGGCCTTGCCAAGGCAGTGTGGAGTGTAGATGGAGTGAATGGAAGGGTGGTTTGTTTGCATGATGAGGTGGTTCGCAGTTCATCCCATATATAGACCACCTTCTGTGTGAAAAAGATGCCCCTCAGGTTCTTATTAAACCTTCACAGTTATGCATGCCCAGGAATTTAAAGCAGTTCATTCTTTCCACCACCATCCCATCATTCAAGAAATTCTTGTGGATTCCCGGCTTTCCCCTCCTGAAGTCAACAATCAGCTCCTTATCTTGCTAACATTGAGAGCAAGATTGTTGTTCTGTTCACATTGAATTCGATGTTCAATTTCCCTCCTATACTTATACTCATCGTAACCCATTTTTTTGTCTAACAATGGTGGTATCGTGGGGAATTTGAAGGAGGCATTGGAGCTATTAGGCTACACAGTCATTGGTATAGAGAGAACAGAGCAGGGGACTGAGCACACATCTTTGAGGTACTCTTGTATTGATGGTTATTAAAGAAAAAGTGTTGTTACCAATTCAAACTGATCCAATTACAAAGGGATGAGCCAAGACACAATTCACTGAGTTTGATGTTAGGTTTGGAGTGGATAATAATGTTGAATTGGATCCTTGACTTCCTCATCCCGGCAGATGAATGGTCTTCTTGGCAGACCACAATCCGCATGAATTAATAACGGCGAGTAGTAGTCGATAAACAACAGCTAGGCATACATGTTCTTAGAGTCACACAGCACAGAAAGAGGCCCTTTAGCCCAACTTGCCCATAACGACCAAGCTGCCCTATCTACACCATTACCACATGTCTGTGATTGGCCCATATCCCTCTAACCTGTACCTGCCCAAATGTTGTTATAGTTCCTGCCTCAACTACCTCCTCCAGCAACTTGTCCCACATCTGCACCACCCTCTGTGTGGAAAAAAATGCCCCTCCAGTTCTTATTAAGTCTTTCCCTGTGATTATGCCCAGTATAATCATTTGGACATGCGCACAGTGAAACAGCAGTAGAATTGCTGCCAAATAGACCCAGGTTTGATCCTGACTACAGGTGCTATTTGTCCGGAGTTTGTACGTTCTCCCTGTGACCATGTGGGTTTTGTCTGGGTGTTCCAGTTTCCTCTCACACTCCGATGATATACAGGTTTGTAGGTTAATTGGCTTTGGCAAATTGTCCTTAGTGTGTAGGATAATGTACGGGGTGATCGCTGGTCAGCGTGACTCGATGTATCTGTAAAGTCTAAATAATGTGGTAATCTTCCATTAGAACCCTTCTATGAAATTAATTCTGCTTCCATTTAGCCAGCTCCCACAGGATTCCATAAGATCTTATCTTTCAGGGCTGCCTACCATGTGGAACCTTATCAAAGGCCTGGCTGAGCACCATATAGACAATATCTACAGCTTTGCCCTTCTTGACAAACTTTTTGGCAACTTCAAAAAAAGTTAATCAGCTTCGTAAGACACGTTCTCCCATGTACATTCCTTGGAAGTTAGAAGGGACAGCACTTCTCATCCTGGTGCGGGGGGGGGGGGGGGGGGTTAATTGGCCAAGACTTTTATGTCTGACACCATGATTTCCCAATGACACAATCCCGTCATGCAATGGATCGTGAAATCTTTGGGCTGCATTGCGCATTCTGAAGGAAAACACTTTCAGCTTCTTACCCATTGGAGGAAACAGTATGTCATTATACCCCAAACTCCCTAGCCACTCTTAATGATTTCTCCATACATACCTACCTTCTCTGTTTCTGTACTCTTTTCAGAAATGACGGCTGAATGCAACAGGATTTGCAGGGTACATAGCAAAGACAATCGGCTTATTCATACAGGCACATGTTGCCAATGAATAACCGACTAAATTATGTCTCTGAAATGAAATGAAAGTAAAAACCTGATGCAAATCAATTGACATATGGACAAAAGTTATTATTTCAGTACTTGGAATAAGGGAACAAACTGTGATTTATTTGGGAGAGATTGTAACAAACAAGATCTTGGTGCAAGGTTGGATTTGAAAGATGGACCAGACGTTGAGTGCTACGAGTTTTGTTACAAATATTTATTATGCACTTCCACTCAATGTTTTTTCCAGAGTTTTTGCTAACACAAGATGAAGATTAAATTGGGTAGCCCTCGAACAGGCACAGGGAACAGAATATATTGTTTACCTTCACCCACTCAATGAAATCAAGTGCCAACTTCCTGGTGCGAGCATATAATTATTTATTTGTGCCATTCATCAGAAATGTGCATGTGCATAGATCAAACATAGTCGGTAACTTACACTATGTAACCAGATCCTTAGCTTGGTGTCATAATACAGAGCAACGGTATAATGACACCAAAGATACTGAACATGGAAGAACTGAAAAATGCTGACCATGGGAGGAAGGAAATACTCAGATTTTCAGAATATCCTGTCAACGTTTTGGTGGAAAAGGAAAGGCAAAAAGACATTCTGTATTCTTCAGGGCATGAAGCCCTCCAGTATCAAAATAAGGCAAATTCATTGACAAGAATTGAGTTGGCTATTCAACTATTCAGATATTATTGTGGAAATATATCGGACATCTCTGTTTCTTGCAGCAGAAGGATATGGTGCTCAATGACAGCCAAGAGCAAAGTAGAGAAGAAGAGCATCCCATGGAGGCATTCTGCTAAAAGCCTGAGATCAAGACCATTGAGGCAACTGAATTCATTGAAGACCATAGTATCCTCACATCTAATCATTCTCATTGATTCCCATTTTTAAATCTATTCTGACTCATTAGCTTCATATACAGTAGCATATAGAGACACTTACACACCTCAACTCAACTCTTATTCTTATTCATAGAGTCGTACAGCATGGAAACAAGCCCTTCGTTACAACCTGCCCACGCCAACCAACATGCCACATCTACACTAGTGCCACCTGCCTGCGTTTGGTCTATATCCCTCTAAACCTATCCTGTCTATGTGCCTGTCTAAATGTTTCTTAAATGTTGTGATAGTACCTGTCTCAACCACCTCCGGCAGCTTGTTCCATACCATCCTTTGTGTAAAAAATCTTTCTCCCTCACTTTAAACGTTTGTTTCTCTATTCACCCATTCGGGGTAAAAGACTGTGAATTTACCTTATCTATTCCTCTCATGAATTTGTGCCCCTCTATAAGATCACCCTTCATCCTCCTGCACTCCAAGGAATAATGTCCTAGCCTGCTCAACCTCTCCCTATAGCTCAGGCCCATCGAGTCCTCGCAACATCCTCATAAATCTCTGCACCCTTTCCATCTTAACAACATCTTTCCCATAACAGGGTGACCAAAACTGAACATAATATTCTAAATGTGGCCTCACCATTGGCTTGTACATCTGTTACATGACCTCTCAATGTCTATACTCAAAACACTGACTGATGAAGGCTAATGTGTTGAAAGCCTTCTTGACCACCCTATCTACTTGTTACGCCAGTTTCAAGAAAACATGTACCAGCACTCCTAGATCCTTCTGCGCTACAAAACTTCCCAGACCCCTGGCATTCATTGTGTAGGTCCTGTTTTGACTTCACAAAATGCAACACCTCGCACTTCTCTGTATTAAACTTCATTAACCATTCTTAAGCCCTCCAGTCCAACCCATCAAGAACCCGCTGCAATTTTTGACAGCCATCTAAGCTATCTACAAAATCCACTCACTTTAGTGTCATCTGCAAACTTACTAATCATGCCTTGTACATTTTCATCCAATTCATTGATATAGATGACAAACAGCAATGGGCCCAGCACCAAACTCTGAGGCACACCACTAGTCACTGGCATCGAGTCCGAAAAACACTATTTCACCATCAGCCTCTGCTTCCGTCTAAGAACCCAATTTTCTATCCAGTCAGCTGGATCTCCTTGGATCCCAGGCGATCTAACTTTCCAGAGCAGCATATCACGTGGAATATTGTCAAGTGCCTTCCTAAAATCCATATATACAATGTCTATATCTCTGCCAGTATATAATTGGGAGATTATGTTACAAATGTACAACACATTGGTGAGACTACATTTAGAGTACCTGGAAACTACGGGGAGGCCTCCATTGTGTCCGGAAATGTGGCCGACGGGCAGGACTTCAGGTCAGACAGAAGCGCAGGGGACTTTGACCCCCTCTCCCTACCATCCTCCTGGCCAATGCACAGTCCCTTGAAAATAAAGTGGAGGATTTACAAGCAAGGCTGCTTTACCAAAGGGAGCTGAGGGAATGTTCTGTTTCACAGAGACATGGCTCACCCCCAGCTCCCCAGACTCAGCAGTCCAGCCTGAAGGTTTCTCCATCCATCGCATGGACCGTACACTGGCATCTGGGAAAGGGAGAGGAGGGGGCGTCTGCCTCGCAGTCAACTCTGCGTGGTGCTCAGACGTGACAGTCCTGTCCAACTTCTGCTCTCCACACCTGGAACACCTGGCTGTGAAGTGTCATCCCTTCTACCTACCGAGGGAATTCACCTCCATCATCCTGACCGGGGTCTACATCCCTCCTCAGGCAGATGTCCACTTGGCACTGGGGGAGCTGCACACCATGGTCAACAAGCACCAGACGGCTTACCCCGAGGCATTTACCACCATAGCCGGAGATTTCAACAAAGCTAACCTTAAGAAATCACTCCCTAACTTCCACCAACATGTCTCCTGCAGCACCAGAGGACCAAACACCCTCGACCACTGATACACGACCATCAAGGATGCCTATCGCTCTATCCCTTGCCCTCACTTCGGTAAATCCGACCATACTGCGGTGCTGCTTCTTCCTGCCTACAGGCAGCAATTGAAGAGCGCACCCCAGAGGTGAGGACTGTAGAGAGCTGGTCGGGGGGGGGGGGGGGGGGGGGGGGGCAGAGAAACAACTCCAGGACTGTTTGGAGTCTGTAGACTGGGCAATGCTCAGGGACTCGGCAACGGACCTGAATGAATACGCCACAGTCCCTACAGACTTCATAAAGAAATATGTAGAGGACTGCATCCCAACAAAAACCTTCCGAGTGTTTCCTAATCAGAAGCCTTGGATGAACCATGAGATCCACTTTCTTCTGAAGACCAGGTCCCGGGCATTCAGGTCTGGAGATACAGAGGTCTACAAGAAGTCCAGATACGACCTTATTAAGGCCATCAAAAAGGCCAAAAGGGACCTGCTCCAAGCCTGAGGATGAGATGGATGTTCGGCAACTGTGGGGGGGCTTGAATGCAATCACCTCCTACCAGGCGAAATCAGGAGGCAGCTCAAATGTCAGCGAAGCACCACTCCCTGACGAACTTAATGCGTTTTATGCACGCTTTGATAGGGAGAACACTGATGTGCCTTCCCAAGCCCCCATTCGCCGTGATGGTATTTCGGTCACAGTCACAGAAGATCCTTCAGAAGGGTGAACCCTCGGAAAGCGCCTGGACCTGATGGTATACCCAGGCATGTTTTAAATACCTGTGCTGGAGTTTTTACGGACATTTTCAACCTCCCACTTCTGAGGTCTGAGGTTCCCACCTGCTTTAAAAGGGCATCAGTAATAATCAATAAGGGCCCAAGAAGAGCAAGGTGACTTGCCTCAATGACTATCGACCAGTGCCACTAACATCTGTGGTGATGAAATGCTTTGAGAGGCTGATCATGGCGCAAATCAACTAATTCCTCGACAAAAACCTGTACCCACTGCAGTTCACTTACCACCACAATAGATCAACGGTGGATGCGATCTCACTGGCTCTCCACTCCGTTCTGGACCACTTGGACAACAATAACTCATATGTCAGGCTGTTATTCATTGACTACAGCTCGGCATTTAATACCATCATCCCCTCCAAGCTGGTACCAAGCTCTCAGATCTGGGTCTCTGCGCATACCTCTGCAATTGGATACTCGACTTCCTCATTCACAGACCACAGTCTGTCCGTATTGATGGAAATGTGTCATTCTCGATAACAATCAGCACGGGAGCACCTCAAGGCTGCGTGCTCAGCCCCCTGCTGTACTCACTCTATACTCATGACTGCGTAGCCGGACATAGTGCGAACACCATCATCAAGTTCGCCAACGACACCACTGTTGTGGGACGTATCACTGATGGGGACGAGTCAGAGTATAGCAGTGAGATCGACCGATTAACCAAATGGTGCCAGCACAATAACCTGGCTCTCAACACCAGCAAAACCAAGGAACTGATTGTGGACTTTGGAACTTCAAATTCCTGGCGTGCATATTTCCTAAGATCTCTCCTGGTCCCAGAACACTGATACAATTATAAAGAAAGCACATCAGCGCCTCTACTTCCTGAGAAGATTACGGAGAGTCGGTATGTCAAGGAGGACTCTCTCGAACTTCCAAAGGTGCACAGTAGAGAGCATGCTGTTGCATCGTGGCTTGGTTCGGCAACTTGAGTGTCCAGGAGCGGAAAAGGCGGCAAAATGTTGTAAACACTGCCCAGTCCATCATCGGCTCTGACCTCCCTAGCATCGAGGGGATCTATCACAGTCGCTGCCTCAAAAAGGCTGACAGCATTATCCTGGCCACACACTCATTTCTCCGCTGCCATCGGGTAAAAGGTACAGGAGCCTGAAATCTGCAACATACAGGTTCAGCAACAGAGCCTTCCCCACAGCCATCAGACTATTAAACACAACTTCAAGTAAACTCTGAACTATAACAGCCTATTGCACTTTATCTGTTATTTATGTGTGTGTGTATATATATATGATCTGTATTTATGCCTACAATATTCTGTTGTGCTGCAGTAAGCAAGAATGTCATTGTCCTATCTGGAACACATGACAATAAACTCTCTTGACTTGACTTGAGATTATTGTGGTCACTTTTATTCACCCCATTATAGGAAAAATGTTCTTAAGCTGGAAAGGGTGAAGAGAGATTTACGAGGATGGTGCCAGGACTTGAAGGCCTGGGCTATAAGGTGTGGTTGAGCGGGCTACAACATTATTCCTCATTCTCCTCAAGTGCCCGATACCTCTATCGTGAGATGTATAAACAATTGCTTTAACTTTGGGGGTTCACATGCTGCTGTTCGTGACCATTGCCCTGCGTATATGGAAAATTATGGCATTTTGCAACAAAGTAAATCATTTCTTCAAATGCTGTCGTTCACGGAGCAACAGAGTTCAAACAAGACAATCTGTTAATTCACTTGGCCGTGAGAACTCGCTCTCAGAATGCTCTCAACCAGCTCCCACGGATTTGCTGGCTGCTGGCGAAGGTTTTTTTCAGGATCCCATTTGCAGGAGGTCCAGTGCACCCTATCGGTCAAGTTGAGTTACGCTGCTTGTGTCCACAACCTGAGTTTCTATGTGGTTCGTGAAAATGTGCCGTCTCTACTGGGTGTCAACGCATGTCAAGACATGGGTCTTGTCTCAGCCTTGTCATCTGACTACAGCCTGTGACTTTAGCCATCAAATCCTGACACAATACCAGATTTTGTTTGCCGATAAGCTGGGCCGGTTGCCTGTCAGGTACACGATCACCATTGACCCTGAGGTATTTCCAGTTGTTTGTCCAGCTCATAAGATTCCCCATGCTATGCGGGACCGCGTTCAAAGTGAACTCAACAGAATGGTGTCTCTATGTGTGATTGCTCCCGTTGCTGACCCCTCGGATTGGATCTCCACCATGGTCATGGCAACGAAGAAGAATAAAGACGAAATACGGATTTGTATCAATCCCAAGGACTTAAACACAGCAATTAAATGACCTCACTATCCCATGCGCACTGTGGACGAGATCGCAGCGCAGATGGCAGAGGCAACTGTATTCACAGTACTAGATGCCAAGAGTTAATTCTGGCAGATTTCACTGGAACACAACTCCTCCAAGTTAATCACTTTCAGCACTCCGTTCGGGCGTTACAGATTTCTTCACATGCCTTTTGGAATAAGCTCTGCTAGTGAAGTATTTCAACAAGGTATGGAGCAGTTGTTTGCAGGCTACCCATGCTCCATTGTAGTGGATGACATCCTCGTTGCGTGACGAACTGTCGAAGAACACGATGCTAATCTGACGAAGGTCCTGGATCGCGCCAAGGCCATCAAACTCAAGTGAACCCTCAAAAATGCAAATTCAGGGTAAGTGAGGTGAAATACATAAGCCATGTGTTTACTAAAGACGGCCTAAAAACTGATCCGACGAAAACCAGTGCTATCGACGAGCTCCCAGCGCCCACAGACGTGCTAAATTTGCAGAGATTCCTTGGCATGGTTAACTACTTGAGCAAATTCATTCCGGATTTTAGCGAAATATCAGCCCCGTTGCGCCAGCTTACACACAAAGATACTGCTTGGACCTGGCACGAGCAACAGCAGAGGGTGTTCAACACTAAGCAGCAGATGACTTGTGCTCCTACTCTCGCTTACATTGAACCTAATTGACCGGTCACACTGACTTGTGACGCTTCACAACACAAACTACGTGCAGCATGTCTTCAAAATGACTGTAGCGGCAATAAGCCTGTTGCCTATGCCTCGCGCACTATGACTGACACAGAACAACGATATGCCCAAATTGAGAAAGAGCTGTTGGCGGTTGTTTTCGCCTGCAAGAAATTTGACTACTTTATCTTTGGACATACAGTCACGACTGAAAATGACCACCAACCTCTGATCAACATCTTTAACAAACCGATTCATGCCTCTCCAGCGCGCCTACAGCGGATGTTGCTGCAGCTTCAAAAATATGACATTGTCTGGGTGAAGAAGTTCTTCCTCATCTCAGTTTTAAAAGAGCCCCCCCTTATTCTGCAACTATGTCCCCTAGTTCTAGTTTCCCCGATCATTGGGAACATCCTCGGTGCATCCACCCGATCAAGGCCCCTCACGATCTTATATGTTTCAATGAGATCGCCTCTCATTCTTCTAAACTCCAAAGAGTAGAGTTCCAGCCTACTTAACCTTTCCTCATATGTCAATCCCCTCATTGCAGGAATTAATCTTGTAAACCTTCGCTGCACTGCCTCCAGGGCTAGTACATCCTTTCTTAAGTATGGACCCCAGAACTGTACACAGTATTCCAAATGTGGTCTCACTAATACTGTGTACAGCTGCAGCAAGACCTCCGTGTTTTTATACTCAATCCCCCTAGCAATAAAGGCCAAAACTCCATTGGCCTTCCTGATTGCTTGCTGCACCTGCATACTAACTTTCAGTGATTCATGTACTAATACCCCTAGATCCCTTTGCGTTGCATTACAACGCAGCTCCTCCTCATTTAGAAAATAACTTGCCCTATCATTTTTTTTCCCAAAGTGAATGACTTCACATTTATTAGTATTAAATTTCATCTGCCAAGTTGTTGCCCACTCACCTAGCTTATCTATATCCTTTTGCAGACTCTTCCTATCCTCCTCATCCCCTACTTTTCCTCCCATTTTTGTATTGTCCGCAAATTTTGATATATTACACTTGGTTCCCTCCTCCAAATCATTTATATAAATTGTGAACAACTGGGGTCCCAGCACCGACCCTTGCGGAACCCCGCTAGTTACCGGTTGCCATCCCGAGTATGAACCATTTATCCCCACTCTCTGCTTCCTATTTGTTAGCCAATCCTCTACCCATGCTAATATATTACCCCCAATCCCATAATTTTTTATTTTTAGCAATAGTCTCTTATGTGGCACCTTGTCAAAAGCCTTTTGGAAGTCCAAGTATACCACATCCACCGGTTCCCCTTTATCCACCCGGGTTGTTACTTCCTCAAAGAATTCGAGCAGATTCGTTAAACAGGACTTCCCCTTCACAAAACCATGCTGGTTCTGTCCGATGAAGTCATGTTTATCCAAGTGCCCCGTTAGTGTTTCTTTAATAATTGTCTCTAACATTTTACCCACCACCGATGTTAGACTAACCGGTCTATAGTTACCCGCCTTCTGTTTACTTCCTTTTTTAAATATAGGTGTTACATTGGCCATTTTCCAATCCACTGGGACCGTTCCTGCCTCCAGGGAGTTTTGGAAAATTATCACCAATGCATCCACAATCCCCACCGCTATCTCCCTCAAGACCCTTGGATGTAATCCATCAGGCCCAGGGGATTTATCCTCCTTCAGTCTCATTAATTTCCCTAATACCACCTCCTTGGTGATCTTAATAGTATTTAGCTCCTCCATTCCTACCGCCCCCTGTTTATCCAGCGTTGGAATATTTTTTGTGTCTTCTATGGTGAAGACTGATACAAAATACTCGTTCTGATCTACAAACGTGGTAAGGATATGCACCTGGCTGACACTCTCTCTCGTGCATCCCGGAAGACCTGCGAGGGTCCGCCCTCGCCGGATGATGACTTTGTCGTAATGACCGTGTCTTTTATTCCATCGTCCTGTATGGAGGACTTGGTTGCCCACACTGCTGCTGACAGTACTCTACGGTCGCTTGCCTCCGCCAGACAGACACTGCAACGTTCCGCTGCCAGTCCGGCCTTTCTTTGCCGTCCGAGATGAGCTAGTGCTGCAGGATGGCATCATTTTAAAAGGACACTAGGCTGTGGTCCCTGCTTCGCTGCTCAGTAAGTATTTTAACGGTGTCCACGCAGGGCACCCAGATGTTGAAGCTATTATCCTACGGGCAAGAAACATGGTTTACTGGCCTGGCATGGCCGAATACATCACCGTGAATGTGGCGTCCTGTGCAGTGTGCAACAGCTTGGCACCTCACCAACAAAAGCAACCACTTCTTTCACATCCGGTTCCTGCACTCCCGTGGTCTACAGTCGCATCTGACATATTTGAGTGACATGGCAAGCAGTACCTGGTACTTGTCGATTTGTATTCAGGATGGTTTGACATTGATTTTCTTAGCAGCCCCACTTTTCGCGGGGTGGTTTTGAAGCTTGCTCGCCATTTTTCCGTCCACGGAGCTCCGGGCATACTGTTATCTGGTAACGGCAGTCAATTTACCAGCCAACACTTCAAGGAATTTGCTGCACGCTGGAATTTTCGCCACATTACCAGCAGCCCTGAATATCCACAGTCGAATGGACTAGCTGAGCGGGCTGTCAAGAGTGCCAAACAGCTCATGGAATGTTCGTACAGAGCTAATTCCGACGAGTTCCTGGATCTACTCAATTTACGCAACATCTCCCGCGACCCCATTTTGGGTTCACCTGCTCAACGTTTATTGTCGAGGCAGACCCGAGTCACGGTGCCTGTGGCGGATCAGGCATTGATCCCACAGGTGGTTCCACCATCGGAAGTCCAGTCCAGTTTACAACAAAAGCGTGACATTCAAAAACAATGGTATGACAAGACAAGTAGACCACTGCCACCATTAACCAGGTGGTTCGTTTGCAGACTGACAAAGGCCATGACCGTATTGGTGTAATATCAGGAACTGCTTCTGAGCCACGCTCATATCTGGTCAGTGCCGATGGGGCACCTACAGGCGTAATAGACAACATATGCTGCCTGTGAACGAGCCAGTTCCACCTTCGTATTATCCAGACCGTACAAGTGTACTTCAGTCCGTGTCCAGCGGCATTAATCCGCCTACACCAGCACAACAACCCACTTCTGGAGCGGCTGCTTTGCCAGTGGCGACGCCCCCTCCGCCTGCACCACAGTCTCCTGTTTCATCACCGGGAATGCTGGTTCAGTCTCCCTCACCTGTGAAGCCACCCGCTCTGTCCCCGGTGGGGGAAAACGGAGATGGTCTCTATCGCACACGTGCTGGTCGTGTTTGCAATCCCACCGTGAAGTACCCGGGCTATGTTTGACTTTCCTCCAGTTTATTATCAGTTGCTATGCATGCCTTATTTAGTCAATGGTTTTGTACTGGTGTTTATTTCTTTAAGAGGGAGGATGTAGATCAGTGTCACTCGTGTTATGAGTCATACTTTGCAGCTACGCCCACTAGTTTGACAGAAAGCTTCCCTGCCTTGCTCTCTCACTTTTAGAGTAACGTGCTAATATGAAGTTACCTATGCTGTTACGTTAATAAAGTCTTTGGATCTTAATCACGGTGTGAGACTTTGGTTATTCCAACAGCAGAAGCTCAACATGTTGTCAGTACAACTAAACATTCTTGACTGGGACCTTATGAAGTTGGAGCAAAACATCTCTATTCTTGTTCTTGTTCTCAAAATCTCTTGCAATAAAGTTCAAGTGCAATAATGTTTTACAACTTATTTTGGTTAATTCAAGTCTGTGGACAAAACTAAGAATACATAAACTATCCAGTTTTATCTGAATATCGATTGCTAAATGTAATTAATCACTTTGTTAATTTTTTTTCAGGGGTGGCAGGAACTGTTTACTTCCTTGCTGACTTGTTGCAACCTACCAAGGCGAAGTTCCCAGCATTTGAAGTATAATTCAAACATCGCATCAATGTACGGCGTTGGATGTGATGTATTGCTTTCTTTTGCACGTTGCATGTTTCTGTTTAGAATTTTGGATGTCAAACATAGTGCCGATGGTGAGATTTGCTTAACCTAGCAGTCCTACTCTGCTTAACTCCAATGCAGCTTAAGTTTAAAAAAATCACTTTCTGTAATACAATATCTTGGATTTACTTTATTGGGTGATACATGATAAAACTAGGAAAATGCTATTGTTCTGAAACAAAATGATTTGCCAGTGACAGATGCCATAAGCTCTGAAATGTTTCGGATGATTACGCCATATTATAACAGTTCTGACAGTGCCGCATATAAAATAATTTGCAGTGCCAGTGTACAATTTATTTTCTATGTTTAAGAAATGTTTTTGTTACCATTTATTATGTTTGTCCTATCAGACGGCATTAAAGTTATTTTGAAAATCAGTCGTCTCCTAAGGCAAGTTATTATAGGGTCACGTCAGATTGATAATTTATTCTTAAAATGCTGGCTAAACAAGATATGGAAAAGGGATAATTTACAATATAACACATCATTCAATTGCCTACATAAAATACATATTCAGAGATTGTACTAATCTTTAGTTTTATCTCAAAACTAGTATTGCAAAATGGGCAATGACATAAAACTATTATAATTATTGCTATGGTTTGTCCTGCACTTTGCATAATAAATATATAAAGTGTCATTCTATAAATATAATTGTTCAACTTTGCTTCCTGTTGCTGCCATTGATGTTAGTATTTTGCATTATTCTGGAAAGTTTATAATTTAAAGTTGAGTAAACTTAAATAGTACTCATACACTATATAGAAATATATGATATAGAAATGTATTTGTTTTACATTCTGTGCAAAGTAGTATAACATTTATATTAAAATATTTGACTTAAGAGGGAATGGAATTTGCTTAAAGGAAGCAAAATAAAAATTCAAAAACTTTGGTCATATATTTTGTTAAATTTGAAATGAATTTCACAAGCTCAAGCCTGCCTCTCACAATCACTGCTGCCACAAACTTGCCAGATCTCCATGCTGAGGACTTTTCTTGCAGGTATGAAACATTCTGGGGTCCAAGCATGTAGTGAAAGCCCGTTTTCAACTCTTCTGAAAGTCTGCTGTCAAAATTGTCAGGATTTTGACGTGTTTCCTAATTATTGTAATATCGAGAAATGTTTAAAACTATTATTCAGAAATTATTAATATCTAAACTATTTAATAAATTAAGCAAAAAAAATAATTGAAAAACATTTATTAGATTATGAAAGATAGGCATGAAATGCTGGAGTAACTCAGCGGGTCAGGCAGCATCTCTGGAGAAAAGGAAAAGGTGGTGCTTTGGGTCAAGACCCTTCATCAGACTGAAGGATGAAGGGTCTCAACCCGAAACGTCGGATATTCCTTTTTTCCAGAGATGTTGCCTGACCCGCTGAGTTACTCCAGCATTTTATGTCTATCTTCGGTGTAAACCAGCATCTGCAGTTCCTTCTTACACATTTTATTAAATTATGTTTTCTTTATCTTCCCCTTTTTGTGGTTCCTTGCAATATTTCAGTCACAGATCCTAATCTGAGAGGAGATTTCTCAGTCCCATGTTGAATGCGATTCCCCTTCTATTTTCATATTATTGGGCAAGCACTTCCTCACATTTTCCCAAACTGGGCCCTATCCTTCAAGGATCAAGTACTGAGCCAGCCCAAATCAAAATGACTCTGAAGCTCTCTGTTGATCTCAAAATTAATTGTAAGATGCCT
Organism: Amblyraja radiata; assembly: GCF_010909765.2. Taxonomy (NCBI): domain Eukaryota; kingdom Metazoa; phylum Chordata; class Chondrichthyes; order Rajiformes; family Rajidae; genus Amblyraja; species Amblyraja radiata. The sequence goes on from NC_045962.1 coordinate 37,786,292, forward strand.
CAGAGGAATCTCACCCGCAACTATGTCCAGGATTCTCCCAATAATATGGACAAGCCCTGCCAAAGACATAAAGACCCGATCCCACACCAATTATATTTGATGTCCAATGTTGGCAAATCCTGGCCTGTGGACACTTTGCTTGTAAACTCCTTCAGTGGCATCACTAATACTTCCAATTTCCCTTCACCTCCCCACCCCACCACCATATGTGGGATGGATCCTCTGCTGATACTCTCATCCATCTTTTATTTGCAGCCAGTGCTGGTGGTGATGATAGTAAGTCCAGTAGCAAAGGTACAAATCAAAACTAAATCCTTTTTTTTAATGAGGTGTTGAGTTTTTAAAGTCTTGTTTCAGTGATTCCCATCCATATGACCAGTGATTATTTTAGCACTGTTGATGAGCCTTGTAAACAGTGCAGATATTTTAGGGGTCCAGAGATAAGATGGGTTGCAGATTGCTGAAATCTACCAGTTATTGATGCATGTCACCTTACTCTTGAACACCGGTTTTATTGATGCCCTTTTAAAATGGGTGGGAACCTCAGACCTCAGTAATGAGAAGTTGACAAACTCCAACTCATTTTGAGAACATGACCAGATACACCATCAGATCCAGATGCTTCCCAAGGGTTCACCCTCCTGAAGGATCTTCTGACGTTGGTCCCCGTGACTAAGATTGCAATAACATTGAGTGCAATGGGGGCATGAGAAGATGCAACAGTGTTCTCCCTATCGAAGCATGCGTCAAATGCGTTGAGTTTATCCTGAGGTGATGCCTCACTGTCGCTTGGGCTGCCACTTGATCTCGCCTTGTAGGAAGTGATGTCGTGCAAGCCCTGCCATAACTGCCGAGCATCCATCTTGCCCTCCAGTTTAGGGCGGAAGTCCCTTTTTAGCCTTTCTGATGTAATTATTGAGGTTTATCTGGACTTGGATGAATCTGCAATAGTCCTCAGAAGATTGCAGACCTCCTTATTCATCCAAGGTTTCTGTTTGGGGAACACTCGGATGGTTTACGTGAGAACGCACTTCCTTATGAAGCCGCTAACAACTGCGGTGTATTTGTTCAGGTCCATTGGCAAGTCCTTGAACATCGTCCAGTCTAATGACTTCAAGCAATCCCAGAGTCATTTCACTGCCTTACCTGACCAGTTCTGTGCAGTCTGCCCCACTGGGGCCACGCTCTTCAGTCGCTGCCTACATGCAGGAAGAAGCAGCACAGACAGGTGTTTGGATTTCCCAAAGTGAGGGTGAGAGATGAAGCGGTTCGCATATTTGATGGTGGAATAGCAGTGGTCGAGGGTGTTTGATCCTCTGGTGCTGTAGCACAAGTGTTGATATTCCTGGCTTAGAAAGGATAGGAGTCTGGGTGCGCCATCTGGTGTTTGTTGACCCCAATGTGCAGCTCCTCCAGTCCAAGACAGACGTTTGCCTGGTGTGGTCATTAAGATGGAGATGACTTACTTCAGGAGGTAGAAGAGACGGCACTTCACCACCAGGCGTTTCTGAGATTAGGAGTTGGACAGGACTGCCACGTCTCAGCACCACTGAGCAGATGATACCACCTATCCCTTTCCGTTCAGTCCATGCAGTGAATGGAGAAACATTTTAGCTGGAGGGCCGTCTGGGGGTGGGGGGGGGGGGGGTAATTTTGTTACATCGGGATTTGAGGTTCCTCCCTGTCCCCACAATCAGTCTGAAGAAGGGTCCCAGTTCAAATAGTCACATATCCATGTTCTCCTGAGTTGCTGTTTGACTCGCTGAGCTACTCCAGCACTCTCTTTGACATTAATTGGTATTTGTTTGACTTTTTTTAAGGCTGCATTGTTTTTATACTGTCTTTCCCCACTGTATTTTTCTAGATTGTGAATCATTCTCTACATTATGATTATCCCTGTGTAAACTCCTGTGGGATGGTGCACCATATTAAAATGAAAGAATTATTCAGTTACTTGAGAAATCCATGCAGGAAAGTATTAGTAAAAGTATCTAATTTCCAATTCCCAGTAAACCATATCTCAGAAACTGAAATCCTAGTATCCACGAATAATTAGTGTTGCCATTTGGCCAAGTCATGGGGCTCGGCAGCTGAGACATTCAATCACTGTATCTTGCAGATCTAGGTTTCACTGAATTCAGACTCACCACACGATGGCAGTGATGAATAGGAACTCACTTAGTCAGCCACTCTCAGATCAACTAATAAACTTACAGGCATATGCAATTAGTTGAGGAAATTGGCACTAAGGAAAAGGATCAACCATGAATTTACTGAGTAGCAGAGCTGACATGGGGTTACTCATGGTCCAGTTCTTTTTCTCATGTCATACAAATTGAAAATGCTGGAAACTCACAACAGGTCAGATACACTGGGTGGTGCCAGCAATGACTGCCTCGCCAACAGTCTGTCTCGTCCATTCCTTCTTTGTTGTATTTTAGTATGTGTTAAATGTATGTTTTCGTGTTCTTTAGCTTGTTTTATGTGGGAGTGGTTGTTGGAAACTTTTTTTTAATCTCTTACCTCGATGGAGATGCAATTTTTTTCTGTATCTTATCTCTGTCCGCACTGCGGCCTAACATCGAGGAGCTGGCGGCCTCTGCTGGGGACCAACTTCGGGGCGCTCCAACGGTGGAAGCCTGCGGACTTTAACATTGGGGAGCTGGTGATCCATTTGCCAGGAATCGACCTTGGAGCTCCAACTGCGGGAGCCTGCGGACTTTAACATCGTGGAGCTCGCGGTCCCTGGTTAGAGACCAACTTCGGGAGCTTCAACCGCCCCGACGCGAGAGCTCCGATCGCCCCGACCCGGAAGCTTCGATCACCCCAACGCGGGAACTTCGACTGCCACAACGCGGGGGCTTCGATCGCCAGCTGCGGGAGCTTCGACCGCCCCGACTACGGAAGGTTCAACTGCCCCGACCGCAGGGGAATAAAGAGGAAGAAGATTAGACTTTATTGCCTTCCATCACAGTGAGGAATGTGGGGAATCTGCTGTGGTGGATGTTTATGTTAACTTTTATGTAGTTGTGTGTCTTGTTTTTTAGTATGGCTGTATGGTAATTCAAGTTTCACTGTACCTTAATTGGTACATGTGACAATAAACGGACCTTTGAACATACAGTATGTGGAAAAGAGGTCTGAGACTCTTCAAGAGATCTGTTTTTCAATAATTTATTTATTTTTAATCTACTGATGTTATTCTTTAGGAATTTATCAAACAGTTGACCTGTGCTCATGACCTTCATTTTCTCATTCAGACTAGCTTCTTCATTTAAAATAGATTAAACGCCTGCTAAAACATAAACATATGCATGTGCTGCTATCATCTTGAGCAATTTCTAAAGGGCCTGTCCCACTTAGGCGATTGTCAGCGACTGTCATAGTCGTAGCAGGTCGCCGAAAAACCAGCGACTGGACCCCCCCCCCCCACGACAATGTCTACGACAAGCTACAACAACCTATCTTCTAGTCGACATCAAGCTACAGCAAGCTACCGACGACCGGCTATCCATTAAGACGTCCAACTGCGACCACACCTACGACAACCTACGACCATACATGTGACACCCTGGTGACCATGTGGCGACTGCCTAGTCTCCTGTAGTCACCTAAAAAATAGCCTAAGTGGGACAAGCCCTTAAATCCAGAATAGGCTCTTTGTTCCTCAATCTAAGCAACATTGTAGGGAGATTCTGCATTGGCTGACGTACACTGCTGGCATATGGTTTAACATGTGTTTAGTTTAAAATCTCTGGAATGCCTGAGATAAGTGCATCAAGCCTGCAAGAGCTCAAAATCTTTCTGACAGTTAGTACTCTCTAGAGTAACTTGCACAAACATATGTTCACCCTTCTGTTCCCTTCCTTAACAGATGAGATACACACCACACTGTACACATGATTAAGCTAATCTATATCAGATACATTCCATTTAGTAACAGTTCTCACTTCCTGCCTACACAATGTCCTGTCCCTTGTTTTGGAAAAAATGAAAGTTTTAATTTATATAGAGCTCATCACATCTTCAAACTTGTTCAAAGTACTTCATATTGTTTGTGGCTAAGCCAAAGTTCAAGTTGAGATGCTTCCAGTACACTGCCTCAGCAGAATAAATGTTGCATTGCCAGCATCAGCCACATCAAGAGTCAGGAGGAGTCAAGAATCCCAGAGGACTGGAAAATTGCAAATGTTACTCTGCTGTTCAAGAAGGAAGCAAAGCAAAAGAGGGGAAACTATAGGTCAGTTAGCTTGATTTCAGTACTTGGTAAGATTTTAAGAGTCCATTTTTATGAGGTTTCCGAATAGTTAAAGACGCACAAAATAGACTGAAGTCAGCATGGTTTTGTGAAGGAGAGATCTTGCCTGACTGATCTATTGGAATTATTTAAAGAAGTAGATAGCAGGATACACAAAGGAAAGTTGGATGTTGTTTACCTGGATTTTCAGAAGACCTTTGATAAGGTGCCGCACGCGAGTCTGCTAAAGAGAATTAGAGCCCATGATATCAGAGGGAAGGGTCAGTGTTGGGGCCGCTACTCTACACGTTGTATATCAATGATTTGGACGACAGAATTGAAGGCTTTGTGGCCAACTGTGCGGATGATTATACGAAGATAGGTGGAGGGGCAGTTAGTGTAGACGAAGCAGGGAGTCTGTAGAGGAACATATACAGGTTGAGAGAGTGGGTAAAGAAGTGGCAGAAGAATGACAGCGTAGCAAAGCGTGCAGTCATGCACTTTGCTAGTAGGAATAAAGGCATAGACTATTTTGATAAAGGTGAAGAGGGTTCATAAATCAGAGGTGCAAAGGAACTTGGGAACAGGATGCAGGATTCCCAAAAGGTTAATTTGTAAGTTGAATCGGTAGTAAGGAAGGAAAATGCAATGTTAGCATTTATTTTGAGAGGACTAGAATTTTAAAACGGGTGTAATGCTGAGGCTTTACAAGGCACTAGTCAGACCGCATTTGGAGTATTGTGGGCAGTTTGAGGAGCGGTGTGCTGGCATGGGAGAAGGTCCAGTGAAGGCTTTTGATCCGAGGGATGATTGGGTTAAGGTATGATGAGCCTTTGACGGTACCTGCTGGAGTTTTGAAGGATGCGGTGAACCTCATTGAAACTTACCGAATAGTGAAAGGCCTGGATAGAGGAGATGTGAAGAGGATGTTTCCATAAGTGGGAGAGCCTAGGACCAGAGGGCACAGCCTCAGAATAAAATGGCGTATCTTTAGAAAGGAGATGAGGAATTTTTTTAATCAGAGGGCGGTGAATCTTGAATTCATTGCCACAGGCCAAGTCATTGGGTATTTTTGGAGCGGAATTGACAGATTCTTGATTATTAAGGGTATCAGTTTTAGGGAGAAGGCAGGAGATTCGGTTTGAGAAGGAAAAATAGATTAGCTATGATTACACTGTTGATAGCGTGAAAAAAACAGAATGCTGGAAGAACTCAGTGGGTTAAGCAGCATATGTGGAGCCTAATGTTTCGGGACTAAGAGGGAAAAGGAAAAGAGATGGCACAGCGGTAGAGTTGCAGCCTTACAGTGCCAGAGACCTGGATTCAATCCTGACTGCAAATGCTGTCTGTACAGAGTTTGTCGTTCTCCCTGTGACCGCTTGGGTTTTCTCTGGGTGCTCCGGTTTCCTCCCACACTCCAAAGACGTACAGGTTTGGAGGATAATTGGCTTCACCTTATAATTTATAAAATTGTCCCTAGTGTGTAGGATAGTGCTAGTGTATGGGGTGATCGCTGATCTGCAGATCACAGCTCGATGGGCTGAAGGGCCTGTTTCCATGCAGCACTTCTAAAGACTAAAGTCCAAAGAAAGATAGTAGCAGTACGAGGGAGGAACGTGGAAGAGACTGGTAAGTGATAGCTGGAACTAGATGGGTGAGCAATGATGGGCAGATGGAACAAGGTGAAGGGAGAGGGTGGGGGAGGGACAGAAAAGGAGAACATAAGGCGAAGGAAACAGTGGATAGAAGAGTATGTGTGAGAGAAGAACACCAGGGGTGTGGGCTACCTGGAACTGGAAAATTTACTGTTCATAAACTACCCCAGTGGCATTTACATTTGTGCTCTCCATGGATATGGACAAGGCTGAGGACAGACAAGTCTGTGAGAGAGGTGTTAGATCATCGAATTCTCAATGGTAAGAAAAGTTAAAATGTCTAGCATTCAAAAGCTCGAGATGGCCATAGTACACTGAACGCAGGAACTCTGTAAAACAGTCCTCAAGTCCATGCTTGGCATTGCCGATGTAGAGGAGGCCACATAATGAGCAATGAATGCAATAGACGAGGTTGGAGGAGGTGCACATGAATCTCTGCCTCACCTAGAAAGGCTATTTAGGCCCCGAGATGGAAGGTGTTACACATCCTACAGTTGCACGAAAAGTACAAGGGGACAGGGAGGGGAAGAATGAGCAGACCAGAGAGTTACAGAGAGAGTGGTCCCTGCAGAAAGCAAAGGGGGAGAAGGGAAGATGTGACTTGTATTGGGATCACATTGGAGCTAGCGGAAGTGCCAAAGTATGATATAATTGATTGTGGGGTGAAAGGTGAGAACCCAAGAAACTCTCTCACGGTCTTGCCTGGGGATGGGGGTTGATGAAACAGGCATGCATGAAATGCTAACATCATGCTAAAAAAATGTGTGGTTAAGCAACTTGGGTGGCATGGACAAGTTAGGCTAAAGGGCTTTTTTTTCCCATTCTGTATCGCTCTTTAACTCTAACTGTCAGGGTCCCTAATTGACGACTAAACTGACGCCTTACCAACATTTTTTACAGCTGCCACATGATGTCCCAACTCTACTCAATATACTGACTGATGAAAGCAAGCATGCCATATGTCATTTTCACCACCCTGTCTACCCTTGTCCCCTCTTTCAAGGAATTATGGAGCTGCACCTCCATCTTTCTTACATACAGCGCAGTCATACAGCCCGACGGCCCACCTTACCCATGTCGATCAAGATGCCGCTATCTATGCTCTGTGCATTCACCCCATCTATTCTCCTCATGATCTTGTACACATCTATAAAATCACCTCTCATCCTCCTGTTCCAAGGAATATACTAGCCTGCCTAACCTTTCCTTATAGCTCAGCCCCTCAAGTACTGGCAACATCCTTGTCAATCTTCTCTGCACTCTTTCCAGCTTAAAAACATCCTTCTTATGAATGATGACCAAAACTGAAAACATTACTCCAAATGCAACCTTAAACATGTACATCTGTTTCACAACATCCCAACTTCAATACTCAGTCCTCAGTGATGAAAGCCAAAGTACTGAAAGACTTCTTGATTACCCAATCTATCTGTGATGCCATTTTCAAGGAACCTAGATCCCTCTGTTCTACAATGCTCCTCAGGGCCCCGACATTCACTGTGTAGATCCAGCCCTGGTTTGACTTCTCAAAATGTAACATCTCGCACTTCTCTGCATTAAACTCTATATGCTCCTCAGTTCCTGAAATTACACCAGAGGCACATTTGATCCAGCTACCTAAACCTATCTCACGCCTCCTACCTTTTCCTGATCAGAGCCTCGATTTCTCTTGTCATCCAAGCTTCCTTACTTCCACCTGCCTTGCCCTTCACTCTAACAGGAACATGCATACCCTGAACTCTTGTCATCATATTTTTAAAAGCATTCCACTTGCTGGACGTCCCTTTGCCCACAAACAACCTACTTCAATCAATTGTAGCAAATTCCTGTCTAATACCATCAAAGTTGACCTTGCCCTAATTCGGAAGTTTAACTTGTGGGCCTTTTATTATAGGACAGTGGCCACAGGTCTCAAAAGACTTCCCCACAGACACTTCAGTCACTTGTCCTTCCAAATTTCCTAAGAATAGATCACGCTTTGCCCTCTCCCTTATAGGGCCCTCTACATATTTCCTATGGAAACTTTCTTGAACACATTTGACAAATTCCACCCCGTCTAAGCCCTTAACACTATGACAGTCCCAGTCTATATTGGGAATATTAAAATCCCCAACTGTGACAACATTATTAGTCTTGCAGCTGCCTGCAATCTCCTGACATATTCTTCTAATTCCTGTTGACTATTTGAGGCCTAGAGTACACTCCCGACAAGGTGATCATCTTTTTATTTCTCATCTCCAGCCATATAGCCTCACTGGATGAACAATCGGTGATGTCATCTCGGCTTACTGCCGTCTCATTCTCCTTGATCAATAAAGCAACAGCCCCTCGTCATTTTCCTCCACTTTTATCTCTCCTGTAGTACCTGTGCCCAGGAACATAAGCTGCCAGTTCTATTCCTCTCTTAACCAAGTTTCCAAGTTGTAATGGCTACAATGTTGCAGTCGTATCTCTTTGTCCTGAGTTCATCTGCCTTACCTGCCATGCCTCTTGGATGAACTGCATTCAGTAAAATAAATGCAGCTCAATCCAACAATCTTTCCCCGCTCCCTGTTGTGCTCCTGCCTATTCAGGCCACTGATGTTTCTTTCATCCGCTTCCATACCGACTTCCAGCCTATCACCTGCCTCAATCCTGCAACAACTTTTGGCTGCTCACCCTCCCCCCTGAGAATGTTTTGCAGCCGCTCCAAGACATCCTGGACTCTGGCACAAGTGGGGGGGGGGGCAAAAAACTTCCTGGGATCCTGTTTGCTGCAGAATTTGCTGTAGGTCACTAATGAACAAGTCTCTATCACTATTGCTCTGCTTGACTTCACCCTACCCCACTTTGCCTCAGAGCCAGGCCTGGTGCCACAGATCTGGCTGCTGTTCCCTGAACAGTCATCCCCCTCAACGGCATCCAAAACTGTGCCTGTTTTGCAGAGGAATGGCCAAAGCGGATTCCTGAACTCTCTGCCAAATCCCTTTCTTGGTGGTTATCCATCTATTGTCCACCTGCACATTAGGTGTGACCAGGGCCGGATTTAGATGAAGAGAGGCCCTAGGCTATTCCACTTGTGGGGCCCCTCCCAATCCCCCACCCCCACGACGAGAGGAAGATGGAAGAGTCCACCAGATTGACACCGATGTGCAGCCGAGCGTAGCCAATGAGATAAGGGCTGAAAAGCTGCCCTTTTTATTTATTGCCAGTGCTAGTGTCGAGTTATCGGCTCTAAACACTATTATTCTGAAATGGAGGGCAAGGAAAATTACTGATGTGTTGTGTAGAGACTACAGTGCGTAGTGACAGAATATGTAAGAAAGGCCTATGACAGTGTCAAAAATATTATTCACCAGGCCCGCACGAAGCTTTTCAAAAAGGGGGGTGGCATGGCAGGATTAGAAATTTTTAATGTGAAATAAGTGCACGCAGCGCATATCACAAGCATGAAGCTCAAAGACCCTTGCGGCCGGGGTCTGGGGTTTCAGATGCTCTCTGGTGCATTCTGAGCCTTATTTTGGAGCATTTTTGCACCAAATTTATGACCAATATTTCAGAAATAATTTTGATTGAGTCAAGAGTAATGAGTGGTTGGAATGAGATGATTGGGGTCATTGTTGTATACATTTTTTTCTAATCAAGAATTGAAGCTGTCCTTGTTTTAATAATCAAGTTGTACTGTAAAATGTTATGTAAAATGTTATAAAGGAGCATGCAAACACAGCAAATAAAATACTGTAAGTTTAATTACAGTAAAATAAAACCTTTTTTTAGAAAATGTTTTGTGTGTTGATTTGATTGCCTGTTAATGTTCGACTGTGTTAGTGTGTGCACATTAAAAATATGATGCAAAATGAAAGTCGCAAACTATGGAATACATATTTTTCACTATTGTTATCAAGGAAAAGAAAGCCGTTCTAATTGTTTGATATTATTCATATGGAGGAGAAAATATTGCTCTAAAACCTACCTTAATTTTGCAATCTCACTAAAGATGATCCCCCTTTCCCTCTCCCCCTCCTCCTTCCCCCTCCCTCTCCATCCACCTCGCTCCATCCCCATCTCTCTCTCCCCCCTTCCCCTCTCTCTCTCCTGCCCTCCCTCTCTCTCCCCCCTCTGTCTCAACCCCCCCCCTTTCCCCCTCACATTCCCCCTCTCACATCCCTCCTCTATCTCCCTTCCTCCCCCTCTCTCTCCCTCCCATGCAGCGAGGCTCTGACTCCGCGCCACAGACACCGCAGCCTGATTTTGACTGTCTACCCTATCCATGCCTCTCCTCATTTTATATACTTCTATCAAGACACTTCCCAACTCTGACAGAGAGAACATTCTTAGTCTATCCAACCTCTTCCTGTAGCTGAAACCTTCTTATCCAGGCAGCATTCTGGTAAATCTTCTCTGCACTCTTTCTAAAGTTTCCACATCTTTCCTGTAATGGGGCAAATAGAATTGCATGCAATACTCCAAATGTGGCCCTAACCAAAGTCCTATAGAGCTGCATCATGACTTCCTGACTCTTATATTCAATGCCCCTAGCAATGAAGGGAAGCATATCATACACCTTCACCCCATCCACCAATGCTGCCACCTTTAGTGGGCTATGAACTTGAACTTCAAGATTGTTTCTACAAATGAATGCTGTAAATGGTCTCACCTTACCATCAACCTCCCAAAGTGCAACACATTTGCTCGGGTTAAACACCTGCTATTTGTCCACCCATTTGCTTGCCTTATAGAGGTGTATAAGATCATGGGAGAAATAGATATGGTAGATGCACAGTCTTTTACCCAGAGTAGGAGAATCAAGAACTAGAGGACATAGATTTAAGGTGAGGGGGATAAGATGTAATAGGAACCAGAGCGGCAACTATTTTACTCAAAGGTTGGTAAGTATATGGAACGAGCTGCCAGACGAGGTAGCAGAAGCAGGTATTATCACAACGTTAAAAAAAACATTTGGACAGGTACATGGATAGGGTTAGAAAGGCATGGGCCAAACGCAGTCAGTGGGGTATGGGACATGTTGGTCGGCGAAGGAAAGTTGGGCCAAAGGGCCTGTTTCCATGCTGTATGACTCCATGACTCCATGCAATAGATTCCCTCCTTTATCTTTGAGCGGTCCCACCTTTTTCCTGGTCATCCTTTTATTTCTAGCATACGTATAAAGAGACTGGGATATTCCTTAATCTGACTCACCACTGACATTTTCTGGCCCCTTCTGGCCCTTCTGATCACTCGCTTGACATATGCTTCCTTTTTCATCATGCCCAAGTTTACAACCTCATTGGTCATCCACATTCTCCTTACCTTGTTATCCTTATTCCTTCTCCGATCTGGAAAATGCTGATACTGCACTTTGATCAGCTGGTCTTTAAACGACACCCACACGTCATCTGTGGTCTTACCACAATCTTACCACAATTGATCACAATCTACCCTCCTTACCTTCGGCCTAATGACATTGTAATTTGCCTTGCCCCAATTAAGTACCTTCCGCCATCATCCAGACCTGTCCCTATTCAAAACAATCTTAAAATGTATGGAATCGTGATGCCCAAATTCTTCTTCCACCTCAACGCCAGTCACGTGGCCATGCTTGTTTCCCAATACCAGGTTCAGTATTGTCCCTCCTCGAGTCACACTATCCACAGGTAGATATAAAATGCTGGAGTAACTCAGCGGGACAGGCAGCATCTCTGGAGAGAATGAATGGGTGACGTTTCGGGTCGAGACCCTTCTTCAGACACGTTTCGGGTTGAGACCTTTCTTCCGGTCTCGACCTGAAATGTGAGTCTGAAGAAGGGTCTCGACCCGAAATGTCACCCATTCCATCTATCCAGAGATGCTGAGTTACTCTATTTTCCCATTAGAGTAATTGCTCCTTTCTTATGTTTAAGCTCAACCCATAGTGTGTCAGTATGTCCTCTCTGAGTACCGCTGTTACTCTGACAACTGCAGGTTTACACCTGTTTGTAAACTTCTGGCTCTCGGCCAGGTTGTCAAGGTCAGTAAAACTGCCAAGAAACATTAAATATTCTTTATTACTTTGATCCTGAAAGAAGGCGACAATGCATACCTGATCGAAACCTTCACCAACAGAAAACATCATAACATGGATGCGTGGAAGACTTGTAACATTAAGTGCGTAACTGCAACATTGAGCGAAGCATTAAAGCAACTCTTTATTTTTAACTGAAGATGGACGATTACCATATGGAGATAAGTCTCTTGTGTAATATTTATAGAATGCATTTGTAGGTTAAGAGTTTAAGTTACAATCAAGTATCTGACATTGACAAATAGTCACGTAACATGTTTGTTCAGTGGGCAGGAAGGGCCTAGCAGCAACGTAACATAACATTCATGTTTGTGACCTTTTGCTGTATATTGTTCACCATTTTTTCCTGAATGATTGTTATACATATCTAATCCATTAGCACACTTTATGCGGGGTACTTGGGAGTTTGTTGCTGGTATTCTGTGTCCAATCATGTCATATGATGCCAGACTATGCCCTTTGGCAGATTTGGTTACTTGACAACTTGCACCTAATTAATGGCAAATAGGTATCACTCAGATAGAACAAGTGATGGTCTACAGATTGAAGGGACTATCTGAATGTTTTAACATGTTACTGTTTCAAAGTCAGCTCAATAAATATTTCCCAAGGTAAAATACAGTCTTGAGACACTGGCATGTGATATTGATATTCCTCATTGGCAGCAGCAACCATTCTGTAATGTCATGTCACGGGCTAATAATGCAATATTATATCATGTATTAATGTACTGTGCCCATGTAATGCCGCAAGCTGGGATGCTTCAAACCTGGCAACTCTTCCATACAAAGTGCAATCCTTAAGGGCCTGTCCCACCAGCATGCGATTGCATGCGTCTAGCGCGACCAAACGGAAGCGGAGTTCACGCTAAGTTTGCGGTAAGTACGCGCTAAGTACGCGGTAAGTACGAGCAAAGTTCGCACGTGACGTAATTTACGTCAAACTCACCAATCAGCTGGGCAGGAGGTGGGCCAACTGAATTTGGACGTCGGGCGGTGACGTAATCGCGCAACGGCACGCCGGGCGGTGATGTCATCGCGCAACGCCACGTGCTAGGCGTACGCCGTCAAGATGCTGCGTACAACGTCAAGACGCTGCGTACGCCGTTGAGACTGCGTACGCCCGTCGAGACGTTGCGTACGGCCTCAATGCGGCTGCGGGCCGACAGGCCGTTGACCCGCGGGATTTTCGAACAGTTCAAGATTTTTGGAGCCCCACGCGATGTCGGGACCAGCCCCGCACAACTCCATACGCCTCCGCCGATCGAAGTGGGACCGGCCCCGTGAGGCCGTACACCTCAAGCGACCACGTTTGTTCGCATGCTGGTGGGACAGGCCCTTTACTTTGAAAAGCTGAACCCAACTGGGCTGATCATTAAATTAGCCTTTTATCCAAATACTGTTTCACTTCCATCGGGGATTCTACACTTTCAAATCTCCTTTCTTCTCTGTCCTTGGTGATCATTCAAATATCGGATTACTTTGGCGATTGCCCATGTTCTTTGTCTATTGCCTAGGATCCTAAGTTCTGTCTCTGGAACAACGCTCACCAAGTTATTGTTAGTGCTTGTCCATTCTTGACAATGGAAGAGCATGAAGTATTTCCTGGAGTCATGAAAACAGGCATTTCGACCCAACTTGTCCTTGCCGACCAAAAGGCCTACCTGAGCTAGTCCCATTTCCCGTTTCCCCACATCCAAAACATTAGCAAGACACAAAGTACTGGAGTAACTCATTGGGTCAGGCAGCATCTCTGGAGAACGTGGATAGATGATAGATCATGGATCGACAATACATGATTACAATCGAGCCATCCACCACAGTGTACAGATAATGTTTCGGTTTGGGACCCTTCTTCAGAATGATTGTAGTGGGAGGGTAGAATGCTGGAAGAGAGGTGGGGACAGGACGAAGACCGGCAAGTGATAGGTGGGCACAGGTGGATGTCAAGGCCATTGGAAGGTCGTCATTAAGGCATGAGATCTTGCTTTTCTTCAGCACCAGAATTACGGTGGTCAGATTTAAGTTGCTGGGTATCTCAGAATGCAGTTGGGAGAGATTAAAAATGTCCCTGAAAACTCCCGCTAGCTGGTCTGCGCAGCTTCTAAGGACGCGGCAAGAGTCTCCATCTGGGCCAGTTGCTTTCCGTGGGTTCACCCTCAGGAAAGTCGTTCTAACCTCTGCTACAGTCACCCTGGGAAGAGGCACACTTGAGTCTGGAGGGACAGATGTCCTCACCCCGTTGGCCTTCTGCTCAAAGTGAGCATAGTAAGCATTCCATTCTTCAGGTAGGGCTGCACTAGCTCGTGATGTTGCCTGACTTCGCTTTGCATGCACTGCACTAACGCACTTGCTGATGAAGTCAGTCATGGCACTGGCGTACTCATTCAGGTTAGCTGCAGAATACCTGAATATGGACTCATCCTCCGACTGAAAGCAGCCGCATGGGATGTCATCCTTGTCCGCTGACCAGCATTGAAGAACTCTGTACCAGATGCTGTTGCCTCAGTTTTTGTTCGTAGTCGGGGAGTGGAAGCACAGTTAGGTGATCAAATTTCCAGAATTGTGGCCAGGATGCAGCACGGTGGGCATTTGTTAAAGATGTATGGCAGTGTTCAGGCTTCTGGAAGGATAATAGACATGCTGGTAGTGCTGTGGTAGTCCGCACCTGAGGTTAGCTCGATTGAAGTCTCCGGCTGCAATGTTCAGGGCTTCGGGGGGCTTTGTGTCAAGACTGTTGATAGTGGAGTACAGTTCGTTCAGAGCAAGCTTGACGTTCACATGGGGAGGGATGTAGACTGGTGTCAGGATCGCTGAGGTGAATTCCCTCGGTCTGTACGAGGGAGGGCACTCCACAGTCAGATAGATATTCCAGATCTGGGGAGCATGAACTCGTCAGGACTGCCACGTCTGAGGATCACAAGATATTGATTAGAAAGCAGTAACCTTGCCCGTAAATGCTGTATGGTCCATCCAATGAAGGGAGAAGCCCTCGGGCTGAATGGCATAGTCTCTAAGAAACAGAGCACACAGCAGCCTCTTACTTCTTAGAGGTAAGTCAGTCTGGCTTTCAATGTATCCAGCTAGTTTTCCATAGACTGCCCATTAGCCAGTAGTATGCTAATTGCTGGGTCTTAAATCCCTGTTGTTTCAACCTCACTTGTAACCCAACGTGCTTACTCCGTTTCTTCACTAGGTGGCAGCACTTTGGTCTCATGGGTCTGTTCCCTCGCCTGGAGTTGGTGCTGGAAGGCGGTGGGAATGAGAGGCTGCGCTCAGTGTCAGGAGCCCCGTGAGATGACTCTCCTCGTTTAATGGGTGTTGGTGGGTCGGAAACCCATCAACGCCAGCTCCCAATAGCTGGAGTCGTCGTTGGCTGCCTTGGATCTGGCCTGTGACCTGGTGTCGGTGATGGGGTCGGTCGGGCCTTGGGTCTGGACGGTCCCAGAGGTAAGTGCCTCGGATCAGCGTGGGTGGTTGCCAGGGTCAGGCCTCCGGCCTGGCGTCGTCGCTGGACTGTCCGGGATGTGGTCAGGACCGGCACTGGCCGGACCCGTTTGGTCAGCATCAGCGCTGGGCGCTCAAAGGTCGGGTCTTCGGCCTGGTCAGGTCCCGTTGCTGGGATCTACCGTTGGGAGATCTGGAAGGTCGGGTCTGTTGACCGTGGGCTGTCGAGGTCAGGCGGTGGAGGTTAGGGCCTGTAGGTTAGGGCCTGTTTCCGGTCGGGCCAAGAGGCAGTTTCGTTGGGCCGTTGGTCGGGTCGGCTGGAGGCTCCAGGAGGAGGATAGGCCACAGGTGGGGTCGGTGGTGGTAGGCCACGGGGGAGAACATAGGGAGCATTAGTAATATAGCAATTGATACCTGTGGGTCTGGGCCTGCTGATGGTTGCTCCCAGACGACTAGTCCTAGGGTCAGTAGCTCCAGGGGAAGAACAGTAGAGTCGGTCGAAGGCTTTGGGAAGACGATGGGCCGTATGTCTTGACGATTACGGTACACCTCGCTGGTCGGGTATTTGCAGCGCCAAGAGTGGTTGCAGGAGGTCGCAGATCCTTTTCTGTGACTAACACACAGAAAGTTGCCTGGCTTGGACGCCATCTGGGAGATTTTTCGTATCTGTTCCCATCACAAGCCTTGGCAATGTGTTCCAGGCCCTCACCACACTCTTTGTAGAACACTTGCCCCGCCCATCCCCATTAAGCCTTCCCCCTCTCACATGATAACTATGCCCTCTAGTGTTGGCCATTTCCATCCTGGGAAAAGGGTTCAGACTGTCGACCGATCTGTGCCTCTTCTAAATTTCTATACTTCTATCCAGTCCCAACCTCCGATATTCTAGAGAAAACAACCCAAGTCTATTCAACCTCTCCATGTAGCCGAAACCCTCTAATCCAGGCATCATTCTGTTAAACCTCCTCTGCACACTCTCCAAAGCTTCCACATCGTTCCTATACTGCATACAATACTCCAAATGCAGTCAAGCCAAAGTCCTATAGAGATCTATAGTCCTATAGAGTCCTATCAAGATTTCCTAACATATTCAATGCTCCCCCTAGCAATGATAGCAAGCGTACCATATAACTTTTTAACCACCTTATCCACTTGTGCCGCCACTTTTAGTGAACAACTAGACCAGGTGCGGACCCGTTGGGCCTGTCCCCCAAGGCAATATTCCACCACTGACCCATAGCCCCCAACTGCGCAGGCACGGCTGACGGGTTCCCGTTGTGACGCCAGAGATCCCTGTTGTGACACGAGTCGCGGCAACCCTCCCCCGATTACGTGAGCAATTAATGTACCAACCCGCAGGTTTTTGGGCTGTGGGAGGAAACTAGAGCTGCTGGAGGAAACCCAAGTGGTCACAGGGAGAATCTGCAATCTCCATACAGACGGCACCCACAGTCAGGATTGAACCCAGTCTCTTTGAGTTCAGCAACTCCACTGACTGCTGCCTCAATCTCAGAATGTCTGATGTCATGCCTGTTTTTGTTGCCCTTGTAGTTTGAGGATATCACATGACATTTTCATCCAATATTTCTGCTCACCCTGTGATCACAAGGAATCTCAAGGCTGGAATACCAAGAGACTTAATCATAGCTAAAATCTTATGCAGACAACCTCCCAAAATAATTCAGGAATCAGCCACTCCTTGAGAGCCGGCGTGTACCTGCTGGTGTTCGCCAGGTTGGAGTTGGGCTTGGGAGTCTTTACGTTTTGGCGGTTAAAATGTCTCCCACAGTCGGCGCTGCAATGTTTCATGCTGGAATTCTGATAAATCTGTAGCACAGCTGCCTGGTTCTCCAAAGGTCTGGGATATCCACAGTCCTCAGTTTTTATATTCTGACAATTTAGACTGGACTAACTGGGACCCGTTCACATGGGAGGGGGGGGGGGAGATTTCTGGAGCGCTAGTATGGGTATTGTGGGCCAAAGGGACTGGTTTCCAGAGGGCTAGTTTGGACATTGTGGGCCGGATGAATTCTTCGGCTGGCAGCTCAGTCACTCAGGCCTGGTGGGCTGGCAGCTCAGTCACTCAGGTCTGTTGGGCTGGCAGCTCAGTCATTCAGGCCTGGTGGGCTGGCACCTCAGTCATTCAGGCCTGGTGAGCTGGCAGCTTAGTCACTCAGGCCTGGTGAGCTGGCAGCTCAGTCACCCAGGCTTGGTGGGCTGGCAGCTCAGTCACTCAGGCCTGGTGGGCTGGCAGCTCAGTCACGCAGAGCTGGTGGGCTGGCAGCTCAGAAACTGCCAGAAATTCTGCCCAAAGCAGGTGAGAGACTCTGTGAGAGAGAAGGGGGAGAGGGTGGAGAATCAATTTTAGACATTTTTCATCTTTTTCTGCAGATCACAGCAATGAAGGAGGAAAGTCTATCCTGGCCTGGATCTCACAGGGAGCCAATGAAGGGAAGGAGAAAAATACTGGGGTGAGGTTTAATACTTGCAGGGCGAATACTTACTGATGGGCCGAAGGGACTCCTCCTGGGCTAGTACAGGCCTGATGGGCCGAAGGGGCTCTTTTAAAAAGTGAAATCTCTGAGTGAAATCTCAGTGAAAGGAACCTTTTGTGGACTTTTGCTGGCTTGACACAGGCCTTTTGGGCCAAAATGCTCCTCCTGAGCTAATACGAGCATTTTGAGCAAACGGGACTGGTTTTTCGGCGATTAGGGGCCTTGTGGGCCGAAATTAGTGGTTTCAGGCAGGCCAAACAACTCATTTCATTTCATTTCCATTTCAATTTCAAGCACAGGGCAGGCCAAACAACTCATTTCATTCAATTTTCATTGCAGTTTCAATCATAGGACAGGCCAAACAGCTCATTGCATTTCCATTTCCATTGCAGTTTCAAGCACAGAGCAGGCCAAACAACTAATTGCATTTTCATTTCCATTTCCATTTCCATTGCAGTTTCAAGCATAGGGCAGTCCAAACATCTCATTGCATTTTCATTTTATTTCCATTTTCATTGCAGTTTCAAGCACAGGGCAGGCCAAACAGCTCATTACATTTTCATTTCATTTACATTTCCATTGCAGTTTCAAGCACAGGGCAGGCCAAACAGCTAATTGCATTTTCATTTCATTTCCATTTCCATTGCAGTTTCAAGCACAGGGCAGTCCAAACAGCTCATTGCATTTTCATTTCATTTCCATTTGCATTGCAGTTTCAATCAATCAATCAATCAATCAATCAACCTTCATTGTCATCTTGCAAGCAACAGTTGTCCAGTGCAAAATGAATAGACGTTTCCCAGGGAATACCGGAGCATCGCACATGAAATTTAAAACATCTCACACATAATAACACTAAAAACAATCCAGTCCTTGATGGAACAGTATAAATAGTTAAAAGCAGGTAAAACAACAACGTTAAAATACAGTGAAACCTATCATAAAAATGTCCGGGGCAGCTGATTTGAGTGGCCAGTGCCAGTTATTAAAGTGGCCAGTGCCAGTTATTAAAGTGGCCAGTGCCAGTTATTAAAGTGGCCGTGCCAAGCCGCAGAATCAGGTGATTGTGAGTACAGAGTGACTGTTTAGCAGCCTCACAGCCTGTGGCAGGAAGCTGTTTAGCAGTCTTGTAGTCCGGGCTTTGATGCTGCGATATCTCTTGCCTGATGGCAGGAGATCCAGGTGTATGTGGAGGGGGTGCAGTTTGTCCTTAGCAATTCTGAGCTTTTTTCAGACAGCGGCTCTGGAACAGTTCTTGTACCGAGGGTAGGGAGACGCCAATGATCCTCTCTGCTCCCCTCACTACCCTCTGCAGAGCCTTCCTGTCCGAGCAGTTGCAGGTGGAGTACCACGTATTTATGCAGTACGTGAGTACAGACTCCATCGTACCCCTGTAGAAAGTCCTGAGGATGTTGGTGGGGAGTGAGGCCTGTTTTAGTTTCCTCAGGAAGTGCAGTCGCTGATGGGCCCGTTTGACAATCCCAGTGTTGTTCCTGGACCAGGTGAGGCTGTCTGTAATTTGCACACCGAGAAACTTTATGCTCTCCACTCTCTCCACTGTGGTGCCACTGATGTTGAGGGGTGTATGCTTTGGCTGCGCCCTCCTGAAGTCGACAACCATCTCCTTTGTTTTGTCGACATTTAATTCTAGATTATTTTTGCCGCACCAGTCCACTAGTTGTTTTACTTCCTCCCTGTACATTGATTCGTCATCTCCGCTGATGAGTCCCACCACTGTGGTGTCATCCGCGAATTTTATGATCTTATTGTCCCTGAATCTGGCAGCACAGTCATGTGTGAGCAATGTGAACAACAGCGGGCTGAGCGCACAGCCTTGAGTGGAGCCGGTGCTCAGCGTGAAGTGTTCGTGCCAACACGGACTGACTGCGGTCTCTCTGTCAGAAAGTCCAAGATCCAGTGACACAGGGTGGTGTTGAGGCCCAGCAGGGTTAGTTTCTCCACAAGTCTCTGTGGGATGATGGTGTTAAACGCTGAGCTGAAGTCAATGTACAGGATTCTGGCGTATGTGTTTTGTTTTCCAGATGCGTGAGTACTGTGTGCAGCGTGGTAGAGATGGCATCCTCTGTAGAACGGTTGGGGCGATAGGCAATCTGGAGGGGGTCTAACGATGAGGGGAGGCTGGCAGTAATGTGGGGTTTCACCAGGCGTTCAAAACACTTCATTATTATTGGGGTCAGGGCGACAGGGCGGTAGTCATTTAGGCATCAAGCACAAGGCAGGCCAAACAGCTAATTGCATTTTCATTTCATTTCCATTTCCATTGTAGTTTCAAGCACAGGGCAGGCCAAACAGCTCATTGCATTTTCATTTCTATTTCATTTCCATTGCAGTTTCAAGCACAGGGCAGGCCAAGCAGCTCATTGCATTTCCATTTCCATTGCAGTTTCAAGCACAGGGCAGGCCAAACAGCTCATTGCATTTTCATTTTCATTTCATTTCCATTTCCATTGCAGTTTCAAGCACAGCACAGGCCGAACAACTCATTGCATTTTCATTTCTATTTCATTTCCATTGCAGTTTCAAGCACAGGGCAGGTCAAACAACATTTCATTTTCATTAAGGACTAACAAAGCATTTATTGCAAGTACATTGCAGACTCACAGCTTCGAATCACAGTTGTGGCCTCTCCCTCGCGATCTTCCAGAGGGACTCACATCCAGGCATCCGGGGTTTTATAGTCCTGCTCCCCACCTCCCCTGCAAGGCGCGTTACCTTCATCATGGTGATTGAAAGGTGAGAGGACCAATCAGCTGATCTCAAGACTCATAACTTTTTTATTTTTCATCGATCGGAAAAATCCTCAGGGCTGCCTCAGCGGATGAGGACTGTGAGTAAGATGGCCAAAAATCATAGCGATATAGGATAGCGTTTTTACTAAAATCAATATACAGCGCAGACAGGAAGTGGTCAAGATGAGACTTTTAGTTATATAGATGATGCTGACAGTGGTTTCATTTATTGGCAAGTTCCCACTGACAAGGTGGTTGTGTCTTTCCATTCACTCAGGTACTTGGCAGGGCATCAAGTCAACAGCATGGAGCTCAGATGGTGCTATTCTCAAACATGCTGTGATGCATCCCGATCAAATGCTTTATTCGGTGCATTTTCAGAGGTTGGAGTCATGCCAAACTTCCTAGGTTTTCTAAGGAGGTAGAGGTGTTGCTGTGCTTTCTTGGCCATTGCTTCAATAATGTTGGTCCACGACTAGTGGTCCAGAAATGTGATGTCATCCTACGAAAATACATTGCATGTTAACAGAACATTCAGTGTGAAGCCCTACAGTAAAAATATTATTGATTCTTTGTTAAAAAGACATATATCACCCAATGTATGAATGAATATTGGGCCAGCCACAGCATTTAGTTTTGTTGATGGTGATCCCTCAGAGTTATTAAAAGCGGATATTACAAGTTCTGGATCTGTTCTGGACACCCACAGCCATCTCAACTACACTTCCTCCTGCAGCAAAAGAAAACTGCTTTAGGAACTCTGCCCTTTATGAAGGCAAAGGGATGGTTGACGTGTTGGGTCAAGTCCCTGCACCCTGCATCAGGATAGGGAATATAGAGGTAAGAAACACAGTATATTGAAGTGAGAGGAGGGATGAAGCAGGAGCTGGAAGGTGATAGATGGAACTAGGTGGGGTGTTGGGCAGATGGAGCCAGGTGGGGAGGGGGAATTTGAGACAGGCTGTTGGGTGACAGATAAAAATGGAGTGATGGAGCCACATTGGGGAGGGAAGGGAAGGGAGAACGTAGAGGCAGAGGCTGGAAAGTAATAGTTGGAA
The DNA here is from genome assembly GCF_010909765.2 of Amblyraja radiata. NCBI lineage: Eukaryota > Metazoa > Chordata > Chondrichthyes > Rajiformes > Rajidae > Amblyraja > Amblyraja radiata. Next base: position 37,807,973 of record NC_045962.1, read on the forward strand.
CCAAATAAGGGAGGGGTGATGGGCAGATGGAACCAGTTGTGGAGGAGATTGGAAAGGTGAATGAAGGGAGCAGATACCCAGGTGAATAATTGAGTGTGTGGTGGACAGATAGACTCAGGTGGAGGAGAGTAATTGATCTAGGCAATAAACGGTAGAAGAATGGAAATGGTGAACAAAGGGTGAGAGAACGTAGAGTAGGAGTGGGAAATGGGCATGCACCACCTGAAATTGTAAAAATCAATGTTCATATCATGGGGCTGCAGTCTACGCAAATGGAATAAGAGGTCACTTATGTTTGGCCTCACCATGACAGCGATGAAGACTGAAGGTAGACAAGTCGGCGTAGGAATCTGAGGAGAATTTGAGATGACACGCAACTGGAAGCTTGAGATGGTCATTGCAGATAGGGCGCAGGTGCTCCGCACAATGGCCGCCTAGATTGCCTTTGTCTTACTGATATGGAAGGGCCATTTCAAAACTACCGAATGCTATAGACCAGTTTTCCTCTGCTGGCATCTTTATCACTTGGCAGAGCTTGTCCTTATCATCAACAACTTCTCCCTTGACCCCTCCCATTTTCCACTTATCAAAGGTACAGACACAGGCACTCACATGGACCTGCCAATCCCCAGACAGAATTGGGACAGAGTTCCTGGTCTATATCCTTAATCCATCTTCACATCCAAATCATCATCATCCTTTGCATTTCTCCCAGCTTCAACGGGATTCCCACACCAGCCACATCTTCCTCTCTCACACCTCCCTTTCTCCTTATCCCAATCCGCTCATCCCATCGCATCATTCATCGCCCTCTCCAGTCACTTTCACCCACATTCATTGGAGGTGCAACACTTGACCCTACGCCATCATCCAGGGCCCTGAAGAGTCATTCATGGGCACCATCTTCAACCTCATCTATTGCATTTGGTGCTCCTCCTCTATGTCGGTGAGACCGAGCATAAATTAGGCAATAGGTTTATAGTCTGAAGAAGGGTCTTGACCCGAAACGTCACCCATTCCTTCTCTCCAGAGATACTGCCTCTCCCGCTGAGTTACTCCAGCATTTTGTGTCTACCTTTGATTTAAACCAGCATCTGCAGTTCTTTCCTACACGGGTTTATAGTGCATGTGTGTCTGTCTGTTAATGCCATTTCAAATCCACTTCCCATTTCCACATCAACTTGTCAGTCCTCGGCCTTCTTCACTGCCAGGGTGAGGCCAAATGCAAACTAGAAGATCAAAACCTCATTGCCATTTCAGCAGTCTAAACCAAATGGTATGAACATTATATATTCCTATATCAGGTAACCCACTACCTTGGGGAAAATGTGTGGGGAGGGGTGGCGTGACAGAAGAATGGGGGATAGCAGAATATTACTTGACATTGGATCTTATTGCATGGCAGAGCAGGCTCAAGCAACCTACTCCTGTTTCTGCTTCTCGTGTTTAGGTTCTTTCCCACTGGAAATTAACCAGGAAACTGTTTTTGAAGGTATTAAGAAAGTCTGTTTTGTTGCCATGATTTTGTGCGGTGATGCAGTGGAAATTGTCAGTGCCGCTGCTGGTATTTTGGAGAGTAAGTCCTGAGCTGTCTCTACTTGCGTCTCTTCCTGGGCTAACAGTTACAGGGGCTTAATGCCAGGGCAGCTTGGAACATTCAAGGTGCTGAAATAGCAGTGGGGTTTTTAACGGCTGCCCTTAAGAGCAATTCCAGAATTAGAAGCTGCAATGCAGCAGGTGGGTGGCCAGATCTGCATAGTCAGCTGGTGATGCTGCTTGCACCAGATGAGGAAATCTCCAGAGCATTCTAACACAATGGTGGATGGCTGCAGTGAATAGAACAAGGAATTTGATTTTAAAGTTTAGAACTGGTACCAGTTGTAAATACTGCTTTAGATATCAAAATAATCTGTTACTGTCCTGTAAGTAAATGGAGTAATTCTGATCACTGTTAACAGCAGCTTTGTATTTTTACTGCATCTTTAACACAGTCATTCTATATCTTATGGAACAAGCATCCAACACTCATCTTTGGTCATCATCCCCATTCCAGACACCAGCGAAACTAATGCACTCCTTGTGCAAAAAAACAATGTACTAATTGTTATAAATTCATAGGACAGTGATTCAAGTACAGTGATGCAACACAGTGACTCAGCTCCAATGGCCTGGGTTCAACTTTGACCTCTGATGCTGTCTGTGTGAAGTTTGCACATCATTCCAAGTTTTGTATGTCTTGCAGCCATCCTTTGGTGCAACTCTTTCCTCTCACGTTTCAAGACATGCAGGTTGGTAGGTCTAATTGGCCATTGTAAGTTGTCCCTTTTGAGGTGTGTGGTAGAGACTGGAGAGAGTTGATGGGAATGGGGCAGAATTAAATTTGTGTTGAAATGTCGACATGGACTAAGTAGGTCATAGGGTTTTTTCCATATTGTATGACTCTATAATTTTAGATTGGCAAAAGTCTAACATGAATGCTGCTGCAAAAGTGCAACCAACCAATAATGAACTTTACGGCACTCCCTCCCTGTCCAAATCAGATCACTCCAAATATTGGCTAGGGCAGGGGTCGGCAACCTTGTTCTGCATAGGGGCCAGGACGCACGTCTGTGAGCGGATGGCGGGCCACATCTACCACGTGTTCACATGGATCCCGCCCCGGATGTCAGACATCAAATCACATGTTCACATAGATCCCGCCCCTTCGAGGACGCCACCCGGAGCATTGGCCCCTAGTTACGGGCGCTCACGAACATGGCGTACCTACGGACCATTGCCTTGGCTCTGTCCTAAAGGCGGTGGCTCAAATACAAATACTCACTCGTCCCCGGCCTATCGACAACCCCGATCCCGACAGTGAAGCCCAGACACAGAAGGTTCGCGGCCGTGCCGGCGGCTTTGCGCAGGATGCGGTACAGCCAGAGCTCACGCGCTCAGCCCCGCTCGGTCGCTCGGCGGCTCCGCAATAGCGGCCGCCAGCGCAGGCCTCCTTGCGTCACCGCGCCTGGGCACCTCAGGCCCGGGTGGTACCGGAAATGAAGGAAGTCTGCGAGACTACAGAAAAAATAATACGCCTGCTGGCCGGATGATTTTGGGTAACGGGCCGCATTCGGCCCGGGAGCCGTAGATTGCCGACCCCTGGTCTAGGGGATATGCAGCTCTAACCACTTGCCAAAAGCCGGTCTATTGATCTCTGTGGCCCTCTATAATTTTTGCAAGCCTGTCTCAGGTTGTAAATTACTTGTACACAAATAAAATATAGATGCTGAAGGGAGAAGCAAGTGATGCCTTCATTCAAAAATATTTGAATTGACAAGCCACTTTACGTCCACCAACTTGGATGGAAGCACCCCACTGAGCCTCCAGATTTTCCCCATCATTTTAGGTAGTCACAGTTGACTGCTCTGCCTCTGAGACAGAACTACAATTCTAGCCAGGAAATAAATGAAATGATAAAGGAAATCGTTTCGGGAAGGGGTTGGGCTTGCATAGCACTACCTGAAGTATAAAGAGGGACAATGGACATCCCACCTCATTCGGGATCATCTGCTTGGAAATGTGTAATTTATCATTTGTGGGATGCTAGGCCTCAGTACTGATCCTTGTGGTATCCCACTAGTGCAGCCAGCCTGCCCAATATATTTCTCATTCCATAATTGGATATTACCACCAGTTTCAGAACACCAACCTTTCATGCTGGACCTTCTGAAAATCCAAATAAATCATACACTCTGGTTTCCCTCCTCATCTATTCTACTAGCCATATCTGCAAAGACCTCCAGTAAGCCAACCAATATGGTTTTCCTTTCATAAATCCATGATGATTGATCAAACCTATTTCCAACATTTTCTCTATTGCTGATAACAACTTCCGATTTTCTCTGTTCATCCCTTCCTAAATGGTGGAGTTACATTTACCATCCTTCAATCTACAGGAACCAATCCAGAATGTACAGTACCTTGGAAGTTGATAGTGAAAGTCCATTATCTCGAAAGCTACATTTTTGGGGGATTTATTAGCATTCAAGCTCACCAATTTCTCAAGTACTATTTTTTGGCGAATAACATACATCATAGAACATAGATTACAGTACAACACAGGGACAGGCCCTTTGACCCACAATATCTGTGCTGAACATTATGCCAAGACCAAATGTTATCTGCCTACATATAACAGATAACCCTCCATTTCCTGCATATCCATATGCCTATCCAAAAGTCTCTATAAAGCCTCTATCGTATCTGCCTTAAGCAACATCCCCAGCAGCGCATTCGAGGCAATCCCGACCCTTTGTGTAAAAGCAACTTGCACAGCACATCTTTAAACTTTGTCCCTCTCACTTTAACACTATGCCCTCTATCCTGGGGAAATGGTTCTGACAGATTACCCTACTTTTGCCTCTCATAATTTTAATACTTCTATCATGTCTCCCCTCAACCTTTGACGTTCCAGAGAAAATAATCCAAATCTGTCCAACCTCTCCCTGTAACTAATGTCCTAATCCAGGCATCATTCTGGTAAAAGGTACACAAAAATGCTGGAGTACAGCAGCGGGTGCAGCAGCATCTATGGAGCGAAGGAAATAGGTGACGTTTCGGGCCGAAACCCTTCTGGTAAACCTCCTGTGCACCCTTTCCAAAGCCTCCAGACCATATTCCTTCTTTACCACTCTATTTACTTGTGTTGTCACTTTCTGGGAGTTATGGACTTGGACCCCAACATACCTCTGTACATCAATGCTGTTAAGGGTCATTCCATTCATTGCCTATTTTCCCATTATGTATGACATGCCAAAGTACAATACCTCACACTTGCTCAGATTATACCCTGGCAAGTTTGTGTGCACTGTTACCACTCAGTCACACTGGATGTTTATGCATTATCTCAAATTAAATATTTACTTTCAGTATCAGAAAAATAAAATCTTGAGATGTAATATGGCATATGAAACACAAAACAGTGTGGCAAAACAATTATTTTATATGTGCATGTATAAATTAAGAAAATTATCACTGCGTGCAAAGTTAGTCCATGAGACCACTTTGGTCACTGCTGCTCTTGCACCTGTGATCGGCAAACAGTGCACTATGCATGTTTCAAAGAAGACAGCATTGAGACATAGAGTCTCCGAAGAGACATCTTCGTAGGGGGCGCTGCTCTGGCAGCAGCCATGTCAGCAGCGCGTTAGTTTTTTTTCAACTTTTTTTATTTTTTTTAGTATGTTTTAAAGTATGTTTTTGATGTTCCTCGGTGTGTTTTGTATGGGGGGTGGTGTGGGGGGGTAAGGGGAAAACCGCTTTGGTCGCCTCCCCCATGGAGAGGCGACTTTTTCCAGGTCGCCTCCCCCGTGGCCTAACATCAAGGATCGTCGCGGCCTTTCTACGGAGATGCGCCCGGGACTTCAGTGGCGGGCGCAGCGTGGACTCTCGGCGTGGAGCGGGTGAGCCCTCGCTGGGGCTCGCCGGAGGGCAGCGCTCCATTTCGCAAGCCCGCAGCAGCCGGCAATCTGAAGCCGCGGTCTGCAGAGTTCCAGCTGGTGCGGCGTCTACAGCCCGGGATCCCTCGTGGGGGACCCGGGGGGGGGAAGAAGAAGCCACCACTGCCGGCCCGCGGCCAACTTCTACCGCGGGCCCGGCGTGGACTTAACATCACCCCTGGAGGGGAGCTTCGACCGCCGGCCCTGCAGTCTGCGATGCTTCTGGCTGCGGCGGAGAATTTAAATCTCGACCGCCATCCTGCGGCCTACACCAACTTAAAGCCGCGGTCTCCGGTGAGGAAGAGCCGATCCTGGACTGACTCTGGACTTTGGTCCTGTCCACGGGGGGGAAATGGAGGAGGACTGGCCAAATTTTGTGCCTTCCACCACAGTGATGAATGCTGTGGTGGATGTTTGTGTTACACTTTTATTGTGGTTATGTGTTCTTTATTATTGTATCGCTGCTGACAACCCAAATTCCACCGACCCTGGTTGTGTGGCAAATAAATTATATTCTATTCTATTCTAGAGTTTTACAACATGGAAACCTGCCTGCTGTATCGCAGCTTCTAGTTCTGGAACAACTTGTTCCAGATAGCCTGACTTCCAGTATTGTCCGTGTGGAGTTGGTACTTTCTCCCTGTGACTACTGGGATTTCCTCCAGCTGTTCCAATTTCTTGCCACATGCAAATGTAAGCAGGTTGATGGGTTAAATGACAATAGATTTTCCACAGACTATATAACCTAATGGTGATATCTGGAGCAATCGATGAGCATGTGGGGAGAACAAAATGGGTTAAGGTTGGATTAAGTAAATATTGGTGTTCGATAGGTGGCGCTGTATCCATGGACCAAAGAGCCTGTTCCCGCGCTGTATCTTAGTTTATTTTAGTTTACAGAAACAGAGCGGAAACAGGCCCTTCGGCTCACCGAGTCCGCACCGACCAGTGATTCCTGCATATTAACACTATCCTGCACATACTAGGGACAAATTTACACATACACCAAGCCAATTAACCTACACATCTGTACGTCTTTGGAGTGTGGGAGGTAACCGAAGATCACGGAGAAAACCCACAAGATCAAGGGGAGAATGTACAAACTCCGTACAGACAGCACCCGTAGTTGGGATCGAACCCGGGTCTCTGGCGCTGCAAGCGCTTTAAGGCAGCAACCCTATCACTGCGGCACCATGGCCGCCTTCTCTCTGTGATTTTATGAGTGTATTCTTATAGGTCTTCATATCATAAATTCCTGCACCAAAGGTGGTACATCTTTGCAATTCTATACCCTAATGAGTTGGGGGAAATTGGCCACTGACTATCTTCAAGAAAGAGATCAATAGATTTTTAGATATACAAAGATTTGAAAGTTATGGGGTTAGAGTTCCAATGTTGACCATGTTTAATTTTATTGAGCAGAGCAGGCATGGAGGACTGGCTGAAATGCTCCTGTTCGCACATTGGTACCAATGACATAGGTAGAGAAAGGAATGAGATCCTGCAGAGTGAATATAGGAAGTTAGACAAAAGATTAAAAAGCAGCACTTCAAAGGCAGACCACAAGTTAGGGTCCTCAATGGTAACGGCTAATTTTTGAGACATTGGAGAGTCAAATGGCTGAGGTAAACGGACGTTTGGCAAATGAGAACCTTTTAAAAATGTGATAGCAAGGGTTCAGGGACAGCATGTTCCTGTTAGTGAGAAGGTTAGGGTGGCAGGTTTACAGATGACAAGAGATATTGAAGCTTAGACAAAGATATTGCCAGGACATGAGTGCCTGAGGTAGAGGGGGAAGTTGGGCAAACAAGGACTTTTCCTTGGAGGCTGGAAAGGTTTAGTGGGATATCGGTCAATGAGGCCCAATGGGACTAGCTTAGATGGGGCATCTTGGACAGTATTGAAACGTTTGGCAGAAAGGCCTATTTTGATGCTGTATTACTCTATTATATGGTTAGGAAAAAGCATACATCAGGTATAGGAAGTCAGATCCCTCGAAAGTTTATAAGAATTAGAAGTATATTTATTTAAGAAAGCAAAAAGAGGGCATGAGATGGATCTGGTAGGCACGGTAAACGAAAATCACAAAAGATTCTCCACGTATACGACTTTTCAGTGGACTGCCTGCGACCTTTAAGGTCACGGCACTCGCATGAAAAACCGCGAACTGGAGAGCGGAACACACACACACACACACAAACACATTGCAAAAGCGGGGGCCAGGGAAAGCGGGGGAGCACTGTCTGAAATTCACATGGTGCAAAGCCAAGGTGATACAGACACAAACCGCGATGAACAGGAAGGTTAAGACGGCTAGCACAGTGTACGGTAAGTCCTTTAAAAGAGCGAGTTGGGGCAGAAGGGGGGAGAAGGGGGGGGGGGGGGGGAGAAGGAGTGGAGACACTTTTAAGAAGCTAGACAACTTTTAATAAGCCAGAGATACACAGTTGTGAAGTTTAGCGGACATTTAACATTACCGGCACGCCAACTGAAAAAACGGGAAAAAGATCATGCAATTTTAAAGATTAAATCAGATAGAGGGGAATTATTAACATTACCTAATGATATCAATAAAAGATTTGCTCAATATTACAAGAATTTATACACATCGAAAACGCTAATAGACAATAATAAAGTTTCAGAATTTTTGGACAATTGTAACCTTCCAAAACTAGAATTGAAGAAACAAGAGGAACTGGGAGCACAAATTACAGCTAAGGAAATAGAAGACACAATAAACACACTTAAGAATGGAAAAACACCAGGACCAGACGGATTAAGTAATGAATTTTATAAATGTTTTTACGACATAGTTACACCACATCTACAGAAAATGTATACATACGCTTTTAAAGAACAAATCTTACCTGAAACTCTAGCAGAATCAACGATCACATTAATACTTAAAAAAGATAAAGATATAAAAGAACCAGGCTCATATAGAGCTATTGCTTTGTTAAATACGGATCAAAAAATATTAGCGAAAACACTAGCTAGAAGACTAAGTATATGTTAGTAAATTAATAAATGAGGATCAAACGGGATTTATACCTAAGAGACATTCATTTAATAACCTGAGACGTCTGTTTAACATAATTCCCTCTCACAAACCTCAAGAACAAGAGTTATCTATCATTTCATTGGACGCAGAAAAAGCGTTTGATCAAGTAGGATGGGATTATATGATTAAAGTATTGCAAAAATTTCAAATGGGAGAGAGCTTCATCGCATGGATAAAATTATTATATAACAAACCCACGGCTAGAATATTAACTAATAATATACTATCTACGAAATTCCAATTAACAAGGGGCAATAGACAAGGATGTTCATTATCACCGCTGTTATTTGCTCTGGTATTTGAACCTTTAGCTGAAAAAATTAGAACACACCCAGATATTTACGGTTATAATATAAAATATTCAAATAACAAAATATCCTTATACGCAGACGATGTATTACTGTATATCACAAAACCCCAAATCAGTATACCAAACATATTAAATCTAATTGAGGACTTTGAATCTTTCTCAGGATACAGAATAAACTGGAACAAAAGTGAAATTATGTCGATAAAACCGAAAGACTCAACACATCTCTTGAAATTCCCCTTTAAAATAGCCACAGAAAAATTTAAATATTTAGGAATTGAAATCACTAGAAATGATCACGCTATGTTTAATGCCAATTATAGCCCCTTACTTAAGAAACTAAATAATCTAACTAAATTCTGAAAAACGCTCCCGATGTCTTTAATAGGTCTAATAAATGCTATAAAAATGATCGTTTTACCACAAATCCTATATTTATTTCAATCAATTCCAATATATCTTCCAAAAAAGTTTTTCAAAAAACTAGACTCAGACATTACAAATTTTATATGGGATTACAAATCCCATAGAATACAAAGAGCACACCTTAGTAAACCAAAAGAGATGGGTGGTCTAGCGCTCCCTAACTTTATGTACTATAATTGGGCAGTAAATATTAAAAATATGATTCACCTGCTGGACAACTCTGCCCAGCAGGTGGATTGGATTGTAATGGAGAGAGAGGACTGCTCTCCGTGTAATACAGGAGCGACTTTCCTCTCACCAATGAATCTGAATAACAAAAATTATAATAAAAATCCAATGATACATAGCACAATTAGAACTTGGAAACAAATAAAACAGAATCTAAAATTAAGAAATCTATCTCTTTTAATGCCAATAGTCAATAACCCATCGTTTAAACCCTCAATTATAGATAAATCATTTACACAATGGGAAAGAATGGGAATCAAAACGCTCGGAGACTTGTATGAATTAGGAAAATTATTATCATTTCAACAATTACAAGTGAAATATAATTTGAAAAATAGTCAATATTTTAAATATCTTCAAATCCGTGACTATCTGAAAAAATACACAAAAGACTATCATAACATGCCCCCAGACTTATTGGATGAAGCCATGAAGACAAAGGCTGAATCAGCAAATCTAATATCATACTTATACAACATTATTTTAAATATAGAAATACCTACAACCGATGGTATTAGAAGAGACTGGGAACAAGAACTAGTTATAAAAATTTCAAAAGAGAGCTGGGATAAACACTTACTATATGTGCATAAATGCTCGATCAACGTACGACATACTCTAATTCAATATAAAACATTACATAGATTATATTATTCAAAAACTAAAATAAATAAACTTTTTCCCAATGTCTCACCCATTTGTGATAAATGTCAGTCACAAGAAGCTAACATAGCGCACTCTTTTGTTTTCTGTATAAAAATTCTGGAATGAAATATTTGAAATCTTCACAAAATTATTTAAAATAAAACTTGTACCAAAAGCAGAATGGATCATTTTTGGAATATCGGAAGGTAACCCCGAATTAAATGTGTTTCAAAAGAACTTACTTAATTACGGGCTAATAATGGGAAAAAAGCTTATACTGTACTCAAATTTTGGAAAAATGCTCCAATACCAACAATAAAAATGTGGATTTCAAACATGTTCGAAACACTACACTTGGAAGAGATGAGACTCCTCCTAGCAGACAAAGCAGACCACTTCCAAAAGACGTGGTCTGCATTTACGGAACTATTACAAGCATAAGGTGCAATAGTAATTTAAAATATAAATGGTACCAGGATCTGGTAACGGGAGGTATAAAATTTAAAAAAATTTAAACACGGTTGGTATATCCTTTTTTGCAGAGTTTTGTGCTACAATAGAGCGATTGTTTTTCCTTTTTTTTTCTTTTCTTTCTAGGGTCTTATTTCCTTTCTCTACTTCCTTCTCTAATTTCTTCCCCAAGGGGCTTTCTTCTCCCAACACTTTCCTGCACCTTCACGATTCTTGCTCTCTTTCCTTACTTCTTTTATTTCTACCTTTTTTAAAGCTCGAAAAACGAAGTGGTACAACAAATGTAATAAGATTTATGTGATGTGTATTATTGTAATTTACTGTACTTCTAATAAAAATAAAAAATTTAAAAATAAAAACATTACCGGTCGGTTTTCCTTGGTTCTGAAAACTCGTGCTTACGTTTATTGTTCCCCAATGAGCCAATGAAAATGCCCGGTCAGCAAAGGAGATGAACTAAAACTACCTAGGGCTGCCTCAACTACCTACAACCTCACTACAACTGCACCTACTACTACAGGATTATCGATTTTCTCCATGGCGACCAATGTTTGCTCGCAGAAACATTTTCAACGTGTTGAAAAATTTGCTGCGACCATACTGAGGCCGCGACTAGTTCCCAGAATGCGGGAACTCCTCGCAACCATGAAGGAGACTCACCAGAGACCACCAGCGAACATGTGGCGACCATGTGGCGATCATGAGGTGTGCGCAGAGTCTCCTGCGCTCGCCTAAAAAGTCGCCTAAGTGGGACAAGCCCGTAAAATAATTGAATTACTGTGACAACCAATTGTTGGGACTTGCATCTATCTGAACTTGTTAAAATCTCTTCAGAAATAACAAAGCAGGTTTTTGGTGTCAATGTGAATAATAACATGGTGAAAAATGCACACAAACCACCCAGAAGACCACGTGAAACAATTATAAAGTTGAAACTGGATACATTTGGCAATCTCACTTGGAACTGGGTGCCTCATTTGGGAGAAAATGATGGGAGATGGGATAAAGATGGTCAATTAAGTTGAGAAATCTTGGAAAAGCAGGGGAGCAGGATCTTTTGGTGGTCAATACACCGCAAGAACATGCTGGGCATGGTGGTGTTTTACCCCATCTTCTCCGGGTTCCTCCCAGACCTCAAGACATACAGGTTGGTAGGTTAATTTAAATAAAAAACAGAAAAGCGTGGGCATACTAAGCAAGTCGGGCAGCATGTGTGGAAATAGAAACAATTCCTATTTCAGGTCTGTGAGCTGATGTTAGAACTTGGAAAGAGAGAAAACTAGTTATTTTCGTAATAGTTGAGAAACGGGGAGAGATGGTTAAACAAATTGATTATTTTGATTGCATATTATGTTTCTTTGTCGGTGTAACATGCTGTTAATGACAAGGCTGTGGGACGCATCCAGAGAGCCAGACCATACAAGTAGAATAAGACAAAATGAGCCAAAGTTATTACACAAGGTTCTGAAACACACAGAAAGGAAAAGTGAACTACCTAGTGTTGGATCATTCAATTTTGATTCAGAAGGTCACAATGTATCATAAGGAGGATGGGGTGTCGTTCCTCAAGCTTGCTATACAGTACAAGACAGAAATATTGGAGTGTGAGTGGGATGATGAATTAAAGTGATAGGCAACTGGAAGGCCAGGTTCATTCCTGTGGACTGAACACAGGTGCTCTACAAAGCAGCCACTCAATTTGCACTTGGTTACTCCAATGTAGTGGGAACCACATTGTGAACACTGAATGTAGTACATTAGATTGGAGGAGGAAGTGAATCACTACTTTACCTGGAAGGATTATTTAGACCTCTGGATGATGGGAAGAAAAGAGGTGAAAGAATATATGTTGCATCTCCTGCGCTTGCTTGGAGAAGTTTCATAAGGGAATGATTGATGTGGACAGAAGGCCGGATGAGGGAGTCACAAAGGAAGCAAAGCTTTTCCAGCATTTTTTCATTTTTAGTTCAGATTTCCAGCATTTGCTTTGATTTTACCAAATGTGAGTGTGAGTGATAACATCCGGGAGGAGTGTAAGGAGAATAGGCCAGGATTCGTGTAGATGGATGTTGGATGGTCAGTGTAGGTTGGTGGACCAAATGGTCTCTGTGCTGTATTTCTCTATGATTTGAATTATGTAAGTAATGGAAGAGGAACATGAAGGTTAGATCTTCCCTCCCCATGAAGGATTTTTCCTGCTTCGGATTTTCAGATTTTTCAAACTGCCTGGCCACCTTTCTCATTTCACTCTTTTCCTTGTGAGATATTGGTGCGAAAACAGCTTTCTGGTTTTCTCATTCACTTCACTTTAGCTATTGCCAAACTCACCTCAGTATCTGACCTGAGCTGCCCACTTCAACCTGCTGACAAGCTGCTACTGCTACTGCTCGGCAGTCCAACCAATGTTTCTTCACACTTTGGACCACAACTGTCCCAGCCAACCATACGTGATGTAGCTTGGTAGAGCTAAATATGAAAATACAGAGCTGGGGATGTGAGGGAATGAAACTGAGGCTCCTACTAAAGACTGATTGTTTGCAGAGAGAGATGGTCAGAGAAAGGCTAGTTAAACTATATAGAAAACACGGAATGAGATTGGACTGAGGGATGGAGTCAGAGGACTGAGAACTGTTGAAATATGTCATTGAGCCAGAGAGTCATACACCATGGAAATAGGTCCTTCAGCCCAACTCATCCGTCGACCAAGAAATGTACCGACATGAGTTCTATTTGCCCGTGTTTGACCCATGTCCCTCTAATTCCTTTCCTATCCATGTAGCTGTCCAAATATGTTTTTTATGATGTTATTGTACCTGCCTCAACCACTTCCTGTACCCTTTCCATCTTAATGGTATCCTTCCATCCTTTGTTGTACAATTTCAACCTTATGTCCCAATGTCTATTATCTATTCCCTGACTGATGATGGCCAGCATGCCATAAACCTTCTTCACCACCCTGTGCATCTGTGACCCGATTTGCAGGGAACTATCTACCTGTACTCCTTTGTCCCTCTGTTCGACAATACTCCCCAGCCATACTGCTCACTGTAAAAATCCTGCCATGGTTACTAAAATGCAATACTTTCCGAATAATTGCATTTGAAATGCACCTGAGTAAATGTACTAAGACACATTTGACATTCCTTGGCCCATTTAGCCAACTGTTCAAGATCTTGATGTATTTCTTGACAACTTTCTTGACTGTCTACCATGGTGATTAGTAGAAGTGAGAATGTACAACATGCTAGACCCTGAGGGGTTTACTAAACGCTACAATAGAGCAAGGCTTGAGGCACAACTTTTGGTTTGATACATAAGTGGCCCTGCGTACTCTACCAATCAATTAGACTGCTCCGTTGGTCTTGGTTCAGGTGTGTTCCATTTATGTTTGTAGGCCAACTCTTCCTCTGAAGTCTGCAGTGAATCAGTGGGAGACTATGCCTCTACCTGGGGAGTTTTGTAACATAGCTGCTCAGTAAAGAAGTGAAGGGCATCTTCACAGCCCATGCATCTCACCATGGAATTCATCATGGAGTTGACCTCCAGGAATTTCCTATCTCAGAATACCCGAAACACCTGCCCTAATTTACATGTTTTATTATTTTCACCGTGTGTGTTATCCTCTTGACTTGCTTTTAATATTTTAGAGTTAATTTGCTAGCGGGTGCTGGGTGATGGTTTGGTATGACATTCCTAAACACCCAGTGTAAGTAGCAGGATAGAGGGGGTAGGTGGGTGGATGAGGCTGGTGGCAGTCAATGCAGCCTCCCACTTATCCTGGTCCAGCGTGGCCCAGGAGCGCGGACCATCAGGGTAGACGCCGGGTAATCTGCTCCCAATGCGTTGCACCAGAATTTGAAGGCGTTTTGCCAACTCCAGGTGCGTTAACCAGGGTGGAGGAAGATGCTTTGCTTTGTCAAAAAGATATTCCCACGGGTAACTCTAGTCCAGATGTCGGAGAGTGTATCTGATCACGGGCCTGTAGAACGGACTCACAGTGCGGATTAGACGGGGATTAACGGCCCGATCTGTCACTCTGCTGAACACGCCTCCAGGGACAGCGCAAGGCTCTGTCCGACCGGCCTCCCCTCTGCTAATTTTAACACCAATTTGTCATTTGCGAGGTATATATAAAAGGTCGCATTTGGGGCGCCCCGGGTTGCATGGGTTCTGGGTCGGGCAGAGGTCAGATGTGGGGCACTGCCCATATGCCCACAAGATGCGCTCCCCCTTTTGCCCAAAGGCCGGGCCATGCAGCAGGGATTGTGGCCAGAGGAGGCCCAACGGTCAGGCACTACACATCTGGGCCAAGAAGCAGTGGTCTCTGTGTATCTGCCCAGAGGCTGAGGAGATGCAGTAGGCGCTGCGTATCTGCCCAGGTGTTGGCCTTGAAGTGGGTGCTGGGACTGGGAGGGTTCATCTGAAACTCTGCACATCTGTCGGAGGATGAAACCACGCAGCGCCTTCATAATTGCCCCAGGTTTCAATGTTATTTGCGGACCAGTTGGAGCCCGGGGTGGTGTGAGGGTGGGCGTGCAGCGCGTTATCTATCCCGGGACAGGGGTACAAGGAGTCAGACGTCGCCCAGTGATATCTGAGTCCTGGGTGAAGAGAAGCCGCGCTTTAGGGCTGTGTTCATTGCCGGGCTGAGGTGAGTCTGTGGAGCCCGGGTGGGGGGTTGGGAGGCGGCCTGGCCCTGGAGACTGGCACGCTCTGTTCCAGGATAGGTTTCATTTTATTTTTAAACCGCTCTTGTGCTTAATCAGCACTTTGTGCAGAAGGGGCCATGGAGTGCTTGCGACCCCGAGGAATTCCCTTCATTCCCAAATGCCAGGTGAAACTAAATGCACTGGCAGTGATGTCAGGAATTTATAACTTCAGCAGATGAGAATTCGGTTAAAATGTTCCAACATCATGTCAGTACGTCAAGAGTCGCAGAATCCGCGGCTTTCTACCCTTTTAGTGCTGGTGCGAAAATAGGGGAGCTGGTCTGAAGAATTCCTGCTGGTTTGGTGAAGTCCTAGTTCCATTTATAGTCCGGGTAGATTATCTCCCTTCCTGTCGACTGTCCAATCCAACGCATGGGACAAGTTTGTCTTATCGGTAAGGGGCATAAATAGCCCAGCGGTCAGGCAGACTGTGCCCGCTCCAAGTCGACAGCCTCTCGCCACCACCACCACCACACTCCGGTCCGCACTCCGCCCCAACCTACATCCCAAATGGCACCCAAGAAGGACGTCAAGAAGGCCGCGGCTCCTGCTGCTGCTGCTCCTGCCCCGGCAGCGGCAGCGGCCCCCGAGCCCGTCAAACCCAAGGAACCGACCATCGACTTGTCCTCAGTCAAGGTGGGTATGGTCTGCCGGGATGTGATGAAGCGGCTTGGCTTTGCATGTTACCCCACTGACCAGCTCCCGCCGGAGGACCGTCGTGCCAGATCTCCGCTGGTGCATGTTTTGAGAATTTTAACGGGCACCAAATGAAACTGGCGTGAGATTAATGAGCGCGGCTGCTGGCGGTCTCGCTGTTTCCTTGTGTGCCCTCATTTGATCATTCTTCGAAGTCTTTTGATAAATCTGAATGTCGGTCTAATGTGTTTGAAACGTTTGTTTTTGAAGAAACACGCTGTAGCGCTTCGCGGTGGGAAATTGCAGCATGATGAGTATTTCACGCGGATCCTGGGAGTGGTTGCAGCCAAAATTGTCACCAGCCCTGGCTGCCGCCCCCCGCAGGGCGAGCCAGGAGACTGAAACCTCTTGCAGAAATATTGCCAAATATGGGAGCGACACCCATAGCGTGCCAGCTAAGGTTACAATTAAGACATCGTTGCTTTAAAAGGACAGACTCGTTCTGTGTTGCTTGGTAATGCACTGGACTCCCATCCCTTCCCCTAATCAGCTGTTATGGGCTGGTTTGCGCTTGTTGCTGAACTGAGCTGAGCAGCTTCGTTCAGCGGCTCTGCACGGATCCTCGCCAGACCTTCGCCGACCGAATTATCTCAAATCGCAGGAAAAAAGACTGGTGAACATTTAAATGTGATCCAGGATTTCTCCTCGTGGTCTGAACAAGATCCACCTTAACTCTTCATCCCGTGTGCTATTAGCACCGGGAGCATTGAAATTAACACACCGTGTTAATCCCATCCTCAGTTTACATTGAACCCGGTCCCTGTACTGTTCTTACATCAACCTCTCAGGCAGGGAGGCTTCTCTCCCGGTACTAATCTTCTGGTGCATCTGAGCAGAGACTTCCATCCTTGCTGTATTCTCTGGAAGACGTTCCCTGGTATAAGACGCTGTGGATGACACTGGAGTCCCGTCATACTTCATCCAATCCCGGTCCTCTTCCCCAAAAAATCCAGTACGAGGGCGCGGACGGAAATAATGGCAACAGTTTCTCAGATCATAATGAAGGGGAACACGATAAGAGGTTCAGCGGGTATATATATGTAAGGTGATACTGAGCAGGGTGAACGTAAGGGGATTTTGAGGAGAGTATATGTATGAGGAATCCGAGTAAGGTACTGCATAAATTCATAAATCACAGAAGCAGAATTAGACTATTCGGCCCATCGGGTCTACTCTGCCATTCAATCGTGGCAGTTCTAGCCTCTCCTAACCCAATTCTCCTGCCTTCTCCCGATAATCTTTGACACCGTTATTAATCTGGAACCTGATCCAGATATATCTCCGCCATAAAAATGTCCAATGAACTTGGCTTCCACAGCCGTCTGTAGTAATGAATTCGACAGGTTCACCACCCTCTGACCTAAGAAATTCCTCCTCAAATCCTTTTTAGGGAGCTCCAAGTGGATATATATACAAGCTGGTTGTTGGATTTATATTAAAGGGCACTTGGTTTTGAAGTATGTAAGGAAACTATATAGGAGTACATTAAGTGTACCCAAGGATATTTAGGGTATATTTTAGTTGGCTTGGAAGCACATATATGGTGTTACATGCTGCAAATTAGGGGTTAATGAGGCATATGTAGGAGGGCTTATATGTAAGGCATCAAGGTGTATAAGATCACCTTAAACCTGTGCCTGCAGAGCAGTTGCCCATTTATCCTCTCCCCACAAGAAAATGGATCACACCTATCACTCCAGAGACACACCTCCTCAGAGCCCCTTTATACACATTCCCAGAAGGCCCCTCCTTACTTAAATCCATTCAGAATGGGTACACATAATGGCATTGGGGTAATATAAAAGCCTGGGGGGTAAATGAAGGGGATAATTAATGGGTAAATGAAAGGACTGTGGGATCTCTGAAGATATTTGTGTAAGGGAAACTCTGAGGACTCTGCTGAAGCATGTCATGGGGGTTCTAAGAGCTAAAAGGAGGATCCGGATGGGGTTATTTGTAATGAAGAATCCAGGTTCTCTCTCCCTTTGTTTACCTTCTTTATCCCTCCCCCACCTGGCTCCATTTACCAAGCATACCTCTCCTCATCTTCCACCCACCACCTCCTGTACTGTACCCCCTTCCCTGCCCCCTGTTCTATATGCTGCCATCTTTCCCATTTCACCACTCCCCACCCCAATCCTAAAGCAGTCTCCACCTGAAACGTTGACACATTCCTTTCCTTCCACAGAGGCTGCTTGACCCCCCCTAAACAGGTTATTTTGCTCCAGCATCTGCAGTCTTTAGTCCTCCTGGAGTGTCAAGTCTTCAACGTAGCTAGCAGGTTCAGAGTTCTCATAGATACTGGCTGGCCTTGGCCCAGTCCCTAGTCAGGCAGCTCAAATTGAACTGTGTCCCACAGATAGGACAGAAAAGGTCTGAGGGAGGATATGCTGCCTTCATCTCAACTCTGTTGCCACATAGTCACAGAATATCCCTTTACATATCCCCACTGAGTTCCACTCCTTCACTGGGTTTATATGTTTATTTTTGATTTGCATGTTCATTACATCACTTTCTTCAATGGAAGGTTCATTGTTTTCAATAACTTGTGTGGTGTTCCCTATCCTCCCTTTCATGTGTTGGGTGTATTGCTGAATGCTTAATGAAAGTAATATCTGTCTGTGCATTCCCTCTTTGCAGTCTCTTGAGAACGATAAGAAGGAAACAGAACATTGCAAATGCATCGATGTCCTATCAAGTTGCAGACAATGTAAAATCCCGTAAGAGGTAGTGGTCACTGAGAGTGTTTCATTGAGGCAGAGAGAGTTTTTCCCAGAGTCAAATGAATGCTGGGTGAATGAATAATTAATCTGTAATAATTTAAGCAACAACAAAGAATCAAGGTCTCTCGCTCCCTAACAACCTTTACTAATGAAACGGTACTGAACTCTATAATTTAAACAGTACAACTATAATTTCTGTGCGTTCTGAATTGTGCGATACAAAGGTAATCAATTCATTTTATTTGCCAAACCTCTGAGCAACCTGTCCCAATCAAAGTAAACCTAGTCCACATCCTTCACCACGCATTACCGTGTAACCCCAGTAAACTGTGTCAGCTGTCAGGTGATTCCAGTTTCATTCCAATACCCCTGGTGTTTCCTCAGTGCCAAGGATGAAAAATGTCAGAAAATTAAATTGGTTGAAATGCCCTCCTGGTCCATAGATTAATACAGTGTGGAAACAGGCCCTTCGGCCCAACTCGCCCACAACGGCCAACCCTAGTCCCATTTGCCTGCGCTTGGTCCATAACCCTCCAAACCTGTCCTATCCATGTACCTGTCCAACTGTTAAATGATGGGATAGTCCTCTTTCAGCTTGTTCCGTACATCCACCACCTTGCGTGTTCTTTGAAAATTCCCAACCACTTCCATATGGAATTTACAAAATTATGTCACTCTCCACGACAAATGGAGGCCTCAACTCAAAACCATGAAATGAATACTTACACTGCACTTCCGCCACTAACCAAGGTGTTGCAGAAATCCAGAACATTGAATCCAGGAAATTGACAGATGATGTTTCAGGTTAGGAACCTTCTTTCCACTGATTGGAGTAGGGAGGGGAAGAGGAGGAGAAAGCTGGAACATATGGAGATGGGGGCAGGACAAAGCCTGGCAAGTGATGGATGGATACAGGTTAGGAGGGTTTTATTGGCAGATGGGTGGTGTAGGTTACAAAGACTAGAGGTGAAAAGGAGACAAAAGGGTGAGTGAAATATAAAGCCAGAGGGAGGAATACAGGGGATGTGGGGAGGAATAATAGGGCGATAAATTGAATTGAATTGAAGAAAATGTTATTAGCCAAATATGTATACATACAAGGAATTTGCCTTGGTGCTTTGCTCGCAAGTAACAACACGATATACAGTAGACAATTAAAAATAAAACATTATAATTTAAACATGTGAAGAATTAAATAAAATACCAGAGCACAAGGAGTCTACCGAATTTTGGTTGTTGAGTAGAGCTACTGCTCGTGTTTTTATGTCTGGTTATGGTGGCCTTGACAGTCCGCTGTTGCCTTCCAGAGGGACGTGCTTCAAAGAGTTTGTTGCCAGGGTGAGAGGGGTCAGAGATGATCTTACCCGCTCTCTTCCATGCTCTTGCAGTGTACAGTTCGTCGATAGGGGGAAGGTTGCAACCAACAACCTTCTCGGCTGATCGAATGATGCGCTGCAGCCTCCGGATGTCGTGCTTGGTGGCTGAGCTAAACCAGGCCATGATGGAGAAGGTGAGGACAGACTCTATGACGGTAGTGTAAATCTGGACCATCATTGCCTGTGGCAGATTGTGTTTCCTCAGCTGCCGCAGGAAGTACATCCTCTGTTGGGCCTTTTTGACTGCGGAGTGGATGGTGGCCCTCCATTTAAGGTCCCTGGAGATTATGGTTCCAAGGAACTTAAAAGACTCCACAGATGTGACTGTGGTGTTATTGATGGTGAGTGGGGGGAAGGGAGGGGGAGCTCTCCTAAAGTCTACATCAATTCCATCGTCTTAAGAGCATTGAGCTCCAGGTTGTGATGACGCCAGGACGCCAGCTGTGACACTTCCTGTCTGTAGGCAGATTCCTCCCCATCCTGGATCAGTCCAATCAGGGTTGTGTCGTCCACAAACTTGAAAAGCTTGACAGAGGTACAGTTGTTGGAGTAGAGAGAGTAAAGGAGAGAGGAGAGTACGCAGCCTTGCGATGCTCCTATGCTGAGGGTCAGCGGGTCCGAGATGAGCTTTCCCAGCCTCGCATGCTGCTTCCTGTCTGTCAGGAAGTTGATGGTCCACTGACAGAGGGGTTTAGGCACAGCCAATTGTGAGAATTTGGAGTGTAGTAGCTCTGGCACAATGGTGCTGAATGCAGAGCTAAAATCCACAAACAAAATCCTGGCGGTCTAGGTGCTGGAGGATGAAGTGCAGGCCTAGGTTGACTGCATCATCCACTGATCTATTTGCCCGGTATGCAAACTGCAGTGGGTCCAGCAAGGGGTTTGTGATATTTTTCAAGTGGGCCAGCATGTCTTTCAAGAGTCTTCATGACTACAGAGATCAGTGCGACAGGCCTGTAGTCATTAAGACCAGTAATCCTTGGTGTTTTGGGTACGGGAACAACAGTGGAGACTTTGAAGCAGGCCGGGACAGTGCAGGGTTGCAGGGACTGATTGAAACTGTCTGTAGACTGGTGCCAGTTGTTCAGCACAGAGCTGCACGGGGAACAGAGCGATATGTTTTCCTGATTGTAGTATAACAATGATCGAGTGTTCTCTCCCTTCTGGTGGGGCAGGTAACGTGATGTCTGTATTTTGGAAGGTCTCGGCTGAGGTTAGCCTTGTTAAAATCCCCCAAAACAATGACCATGGAGTCCGGGAAGTCACTCTCTACTCATTACATGGTCAGCGAGTTGCGTTTGCGCCTCATGTACGCAGGCTTGAGGGGGGGATGTAAACTCCAGCGAGAATAAAAGTGGTAAATTCCCTCGGAGAATAAAAGGGTTTGCAATTCATAAAAAAAGATTCCAGATTAGGTTAACAGAAGTTAGACAGTTCCGTGATGTCGCTGCACCAGTCCTGGTTAGTATAGAAGCAAATTCCACCGCCTCTTGATTTTCACGCTGCCTATGCTTCATGGTCCACTCTATGTAGTTGAAAGCCAGCCAGTTGCAACGCATTGTCCGGGGTCAACTCACACAGCCAGGTCTCGGTGAAGCACAGGGCAGCGGCTCGAGAGAAGTCCTTGTTTGTTTGGCACAGGAGTTGCAGTTCGTCCACTTTGTTGTTGAGAGAACGTAGATTTGCAAGGAATATGCTCGGGAGCGGTGTGCGTAATCCTCATCGCCGAAGTCGGGCGAGTGCTCCAGAGCGCTCCCCACAGGTCCTCTTCCATCTCAAGACCTTGAAAACAACCACAGCCCCGCCGACGAGAATGTCAAAATAATCCAGTGAGTGAGAGGAATCCGGAATGATGTTTGGATGTACCGAATATCTAATGTCAATGAGCACCTCTCTCATGAAAGTGATCTTTGCGGGATATTCACAGATGACACAAACGACCAGACAAAACAGCAAGGAGCAGTACACCATGGCAGCCATCACGGCGCCACCTTGAAAAGGGAAAAGATGGGGCTTAGGAGTGGGAGATGAGTGTACAAAGGAAGGGAAAGGAGCAGGATGACTGATGAGGTAGGAGATAGTGGGGCGGGGGGGGGGTTTGAAGTTGAATTCTCCAACGAAATTGGAGAATTCAATGTTCATTCTGTTAGGTTTTATCTATTCACGCAGAATATAAGGTGCTGTTCCACCAATTAGTGTGTGGCCTCACTCTAGAAATGGAGGAGGCCAAGGACAGAAAGACCAAGATTTATAAGCCAATGAGTTATGGAGATGCCTCCAAGAGGGATGGATGGGGAAGGTAGGTAAAGGTTGTATAGAACTTTGCTTGGACCATGGTTCAACCTTCCCCCTATCGACAAACTGTACACTGCAAGAGCATGGACCATGGACCAAAGCACATTGTCCTGGACCACCTACATGGATGTGCTGGACAATAGAAAATTAAGAGGTTGTATCAGAACCCATCAGTTACACCTATGAAAGCTGTTGTTCTTTTAACCATATCATAAATGACTGAGGTGCCACTTAAAGAATATCTGTAAAATTAGGAAGTATTGATTAGATAGATGTACAGGATGTCCTATTTATGGATAGGTTCAAAATTAGCGTAACATAAACAATGGCTATTAATGAATGCAAGAAGGAATTCAGTAAACTGCTGAAAGAACTCACCAGGTCAAGCAGCACCTGTGAAGGCAAAGGAATGGTTGATGTTTCAGGTTGAGACCTTAAATTCTGACTGGTGCACGGTTTCAATCTGTAACCCCGATGATCCCTTTTCTTCCACTGATGCTGCCTGACCCACTGTTCTTCCAATGGTTTAATCTTTGCTCCAGATTTCAGCATCTACAGTCACTTAGGCTCCAAGGAATTCAGAAACATCACTTTGACACACAATTAGAATCTGGAATCGTTGAGTGAGCAACTTGAATGTGTTCAAAGGGAAACTGGGCAAAGGCATTAGAGGAAAGGAACAGTGAATACATTGTTCAGTTTTGGTGATGAAGGGAGGGAAGATTGGATTAGTGCTTGTATCTTACATATCATCCACATGGGGAAATGCCCTCTTACTGTGCCACAACTCATATGTGTATCTATAATATTTACATGGACTATTGAATGTTATTGAACCTTGTGTGTAGATACTCAAGGATCCCTTGACATATTTCTGTCAATGGTGGAAGTTAATTGTACTACTTTCTGGGGGTCTGGGATCTCCACCAGGATCAGAAAATGCCCTTGAGCATGTGGTAATGAGAAGCTGTATTAATATGAATTAATGTTAGGATGAGGTGACAATCAGTTGATGCTTTGACCTAGATGGTGTTAAGCTTCAGGATGCCACACTCAGTCAAATGCATCCACGATATGGATGGCAGTCAGTCCCCTCACCTGCAGAATTCAGCTCTTGTGCTATGTTTGGATCAAAGTTGTGGTGTGGTCTTGAGCTGAGTGTTCCTGACACATTCCAAACTGAGCATCTTTGAGGAAGTGACTGTTGATACTTCACCGCACTGTAAGAAAGATGTAATAGCGCTAGAGAAGATGTTGCCTGGGATCTAACGTTAAATTATGAGGTTGGTTTTCTTTAAAAGGCGGGAGATTAAGAAGAGACATGATTGGGGTATGTAAAAAGTATGTAGGTATAGGCTAGAATGCAGAAAACTCTCAAAAGTAGATAAAACGAGAGGACTTAGACATTGGGTAAGGTGGAATAGATTTACAGGGATCTGAGGGAGACCTATTTTGCACAAGTCCTGGAATACACTGCCAGAGAGAGTGGTGGAAGCAGAGTTACTGACAACAATAAAGATGTGCCTATGCATACATGGTTATGTGCCCAGATCTGCAGAATGGGATTAATAGGATGGGTACCCACTGGTTGGTGTGGACATCATGTGCTGAATGGTCTGAATCCATATTGTATGACTATGACTCACTATTGAAGACAGATTCTATCACTTTGAGAATAATAACATTGGCAGGTCAGATTTGTAGTCTGTACTGTGTGAAAGAAGTGAAGCTATTTCCGAAGTGCAGGTCTTCACCACTACAGTTGGAATGTTGTCTCGTTCCCTAGCTTTTGCACAAAAATGTTGAGTATAAGAATTGGGATGTCATGGTTGAGTCATAGATCTTTACAGCAAGGATACAGGCCATTCAGCTCACCTTGTCCATGCCAACCAAGTAGGCATACTGGGCTAGACATATTTGCCTGCATTTGGACCAGAGCTCTCCAAAATCCTTCATATCCATCCATCTGTACAAATGTTTTTTAAAAGTCATAATTGCATCATCTTCTATGGCTTCCTCTGGCAGTTCAATCCAGATACAGATAGCTCACTGTGTGAAAAAGCTGCCCCAGAGGTCCCTCTTAAATCTCTCTCCTCTCACCTTAATCCTATGCCCTCTAGTTTTAGAATCATCTACCCTGGGAAAAAGATTGTGAGTGTTCAGTTTGTCCATGCCCCTCGTGATCTTCTGCACCTCAATAAGGTCACTCCTCAGTATCCAAACTGCAAAGAAAAAAGTCCTCGCCTATCCATCCTCTCCCTATAACTAAAGCCCGCAAGCCCAGGTAATGGTCTGGTGAATCTATATGACACCTTCTCCAACTTAATGACATCCTTCCTGTAGCTGTGCTACTTGAACTGCACAGAGAACTCCAAGTGTGATCTCACCAATTACTTCTATACCAGCATCATGATGTACCAACATTTGTACTCAATAATCTTCCCAATGAAGTTAAGCGTGCCAAATGCCTTCTTCACCACTATGTCCACCTGACTCGCAGTTCTACCATTAACTGTGCAACTCTGCTCTGCAACACCTCATATTTAGCAGAGTTAAATTTAATTTGTCATTCCTTGGTCCATTTTCACAGCCAACTTAGATCCTGTTGTAAACTTAGATGGCTGTTATCCTGATCACGATTACTAGTTTTGTTGTAACGTTCCATATTTACTAACGGTGTTAACTGCATTGTCATAAAACATAGAATAGTACAGCACAGCACAGGTGCAAGTCCTTTGGCCCAAAATGTCTGTGGTGAATATGATGCCAAGATAAACTACTCTTATCTTCTTGCACATGATCCATATCCCTGAATTCCCTGCATAGCCACGTACCTATCCAATGCCTGTTAAACGCCACTGTTGTATCTGTCTCCACCACCACCCCTGGCAGCACTTGGCATTCACCACCGTCTGTGTAAAAAACCTTGTTTCGCACATCTCCTTTAAACTTTGCCCCGCTCATTTAAAAGCCATGCCCTCTAGTATTTGATATTACCATCCTGACCGTCTACCCTATCCATGCCTCTTATAATTTTATATATTTCTATCAGGCACCCCAACATATGAAAGCAAGCATTCAATATGTCTTCTTTACCACTCAATCTACGTGTTTGAAATTGAAAAGAGTTATAGACGGACCCCAAAAGTCTTCTGCACGTGAATGCTGTTGAGGGTCTTGCCATTAATTATATATTTTCTCCTCACATTTATCCTCCCAAAGTGCAATGCCTCACGCTTGCTTGGATTAAACTCCATCTGCCATTTCTTCACCTATTTCTGTAGCTGATGTATATCCTGCTATGTACTTGGACAGGCTTCCTCACAGTCTGCAACTCCAGCAATCTTGGTGTCACCTGCAAACTTACAAACCTACCCATCTACACTTACACCCAAGTCATTTATATATATCACAAACAACAGAGGTCCCAGCACAGATCCCTGCTGAGCTCCACTGGTGACAGACCTCTAGCGTGAATATCACCCTTTTACCACTACTCTATGTCTTCTACCAGTAAGCCCATTATGAATCCATGCAACTAGGTCACAGTTAATCCCACGCATCTTAATCTTTTATATCAGCCTACCATGAGGGACTTTATTAAATACCGTTCCAAAATCCATGTAGACAACATCCAATATGAAAATGTAGTTAACAAACAGCAGGTGACCACCACTGATCTCTGTGGCACACTACTGATCATAGGCATCCAGTCAGAAAACAATCTTCCACAATTTCACCCTGACTCCTTCTTATAAGCCAATTTTGAATCCAGTTGGCTAGCTCACCTTGGATTCCATGTGATCTAACCTTCCAGACAGGCTTACTATGCAGGACCTTGTCAAAATACCTTGCCAAAGTCCACAACTTCCACTGTCCTGTCCTCATCAATCTTCTTGGTGACCTCTTTAAAAAATACTCCATAGATTTTTAAGACATGATTTCCAACATGCAAAGTCATGCTGATTATCCTTCATCAGTCTGTGCCTATCCAATTGCTGATAGATCGTGTCCCTAAAAGAATCCTCTCCAACAACGTATCCACCACTGACATCAGATTCACCAGCCTGTACTTGCCTGGCTTGTCCTCGCACCCATCTTGAATATTAATACAACAACAGCCACCACCCAGTCTTCCAGAGCTTCACCTGTATCTAAAATCAGCCTTGACACAACTTGTGGGCCAGTCCTATCCCTCTCCATAACTAGGTTAAACTAATGGAATTATGGCCGCAAAGTGCTCCCTCATCTGCACTTCAGTCATTTGTCCTAACTCATTCACTATAAGGGGTCGGTCCAGTGTTGCACCTTATTTAATTGGGTCCACTATGCTATGATTAAGGAAGCTTTCTTGGATGCATTTAACCTCCATCCCATTCAGCCCCTTTAAAATGTGGTAAAATGGTAGTTGAAACCTACAATTAGTAGTACCTTTATCTTTTGCAGCTATGTGTAATCTCCCTTCATATCTGCTCCTCTAATTCATTGTGACTAATGAGAGGCCTATAAAACAACCCCATCCAAGTGAACATCCACTTCCTATTTTTAAGTTGTTTCTACTTAGCCTCATTGGATGATCCCCCAAGAATGTTCTTTCTGAGCATTGTAGTTATGTCCTTCTTGGTCAAAAATACAATGCCTCCTCCACTGTATATCCCCAATGCCTTTCACATCTATACCCTGAAATATTGAGCTGCCAGTCCTGCCCTTCTCTCAGCCATGTTTCTGTTGATACAAACTCGACTTGAACACCTCATCAATGTTTCAACCCTAGACATCCCACCCTTTGGTTAATACCAGCGCCCGTCTCCTCGGTGTGGAGGGGAGGGGAGAGGAGAGGCGGTGGGTCTGAGTCGATACTGCAGATCTTTTTTTTAATTTTCACATCGTTAGATTCCATCAATCATTACCTCGCCCGATCACAGCTTGCCCTTATCTCATTGAAGCCTCCTCGGAGACCACGTTACCACCCAATAATATCGTGTTCCTGCATTGCACCAATCTTATTCCCCTGACATCAATAACTGCCCATAAAAATACCAAGGTTCCTTTTATAGCAGGGACCCACTTGGGCCAGCGAGCGCCCGCAGACTAATGGAGGCGGGCCCTGGAAAGTGCTGACATGCCACAGACTCCGTGCTCCCAAAATAGCCTGGCCGGGTATTTCAAGCGTCCTGCTCCTGCCCTAAGAAAGTTAAAGAACTCTGACAGAGAGGGGTGGGCCGTTCCGCGGTGACACCTGATCCGCTGCCCCGTCACTGAGCGCCGGCAATAAGAAGCCGGGAGCCGGGCTGCTGCAGCTCCATCCGTGGGAAGAGCTCAGCGACCCTTGCCGATCTCCAGCCATGGTGGGTCGCGTTGCTGACCGCCGCATAGTCGCTTCCCCTCCCGCTGCATTTGCAATGTGTCCAACCTCTGTTTTCTTCTTCTTCTTTTGCAGTCGTTCTCAGCAGACGAGGTTACTGGTAAGTGACACCGGGGTCCCGGGCCGAGGCAGCCGCATGGAGCGTTGTTCCTGCTCGCTGCTGCCCCCGGCCCGGGCGCCCTCACCACCTCTCCAATCCTCCTCCTCTTTCTCTTTTACAGATCGAGTTCACTGCGGATCAGCAGGAAGGTGAGAAGCGGTTTCCCCAGCAATGCCCCCCCTCCACCCTCCCCCCGCCACCTGCGGATCCCGCTCCGCTCACAACCCGGTGCAGGAGGCGGCTGAGAGCCCGGGTCTGGGCAAGGGGATGGGAGTGGGGGCGACGGGGTGCTGGGGATGGGAGTGGGGGCGACGGGGTGCTGGGGATGGGAGTGGGGGCGACGGGGTGCTGGTGATGGGAGTGGGGGCGACGGGGTGCGGTGCTGTGGCCGTGGGGAAGATGTAATGATGGGTGTTTCCTCTCAGCCTTTGGGAGGGCGCTGGCGTCTGTGGGCGGGCTCAGTATTTGGCCGGGAGCGTTTGTGTGTGAGAGTGGGGAGACGCTAGAATCTCGAGCAAAGCCAAAGTGCTGGAGGAACTCCGCGGGTCACACAGCACCCGTGGAGGGGAATGGACAGACCGCGTTTCGAGTTGAGGCTCTTCATCAGACTCTTGGGAGAAAGCAAGTAGAAAACGGCGAGGGGAAGGGGCGGGCCGAGAACAAAAGAGCCACAGAGGGGGGGGTGCAGTGAAAGACGTCTTTCATTGAGGAGACGCAAGACTCAGATGCAGAATCCTTGAGCAATCTTTCACTGTGAAATCGCAAAGTAATGCCCACTTTGATGAAGCTCACCTCCTCTCTTCCATAGCCGTTCTGTGAGAACCTCTCTCACCAATGACTATCTACACTTCACGCTGCCTCGGGATTGAAAGCAGCCAACATAATCAAGTACCCTTCCCACCCGTCACTCCCTCCGTTGCCAATCCCAACCAGCAGCAGATACAAAGTACATACCACCAGACTGAGGAACAGCTTCTTGCCCTCCGTCATCAGCCATGGTAGAATCCCCATTTTCCAACCTGAAAACACTGGAAGTGTTACACTACAATGCTGAGGAACTTTAATTATGAACTCTGATATATTCTATATTCCGAGTTCACTTCTCGCTACCCGTTGTAGTTACGTTTGGCTTAATTATATTTGTGTATAGTTTCTGCCTAATTTGATTGGGTAGCACACAAACAAAAGCTTTTCATGATATCTTGGTACACCAGTCAAAAATAAATCAATAGGGATGTTTCACGGCAGTCGGGTCACGACCCATGACCCGTACTGTTGCTACGCTACGCTACGCCAAGTGGAGTACACACGATGAACTGCAGGTAGGCACTTACCATTGTTTCCTGCGTAGCGGGCCCGTTAAAACCCGCCGAAATTGTCAATTTTTGCGCTGTAAATAATTATGGAAATCGGGATAAGCGTGTGAGACATTTATCCTACTTCAGAATTCCAAAAGTGAGGAGAAATGACGGTAGATAGAAGCGAGAGCTGAGGGGACAACAACAGACAGAGTGCTTGGCGAACATTGGCCGTTTGCTCACTGCATTTCATCAACTAAGGCATTATTTGTGTTTTTTCTTGATTCCTTTGGCATCTAAAAAGTTTCAGAAGTGATAAATCTGGCTGTAATTTTTTTAGATCGCCCATGGTTCCCAAGTGGGTTTTTACATACAAAATGAAAACGCATCTGAAGAAATATTTACAGCCAGATTTATCACTTCTGAGACTTTTTAGATTCCAAAGGAATCAAGAAAAACACAAATAATGCCTTACTTGATGAAATGCAGTGAGCAAATGCGATAATTCCCAATATTTTCAATTCCAATATTGCACAGCCAATGTTTACCAAGCACTTTAGCTGCTGTTGTCCCTTCAGCTTTCGCTTCTCTTTACCTTTATTTCGCTTCACTTTTGGAATACTGAAGTTGGGTACATGTCTCTCACACTTACCCGGACTTCCACAAGTTTTTTCAGCGCAAAAATTCAACATTTTGGCGGTTTTTAACAGGTAGGAAAGTACGCATTTCTTGCATTAATAACATATACCGGAAGTTACGGATGTCTTCCAGATGGATTGAGCTCCGTGCGTCAGGCCCTATGACCCAGTGACCTTACGTGCAACCCCCCTATACCAATCCCACTGCGTCTCCTATGGATCTTTCACTTTATGCCAGCTCTTGTTCCACCTCTTCCCCTCACCCCATCCCTCTACTCCATCAGTTTGATATAGTTATAGTTATGTTGAGTATAGTGATGTTGCTGTTCCTGATTCAGGCAGAATTATAACTGAAAACCAAATTAAAAATAAAATAGAAAATACTGGAACGCTGGGGCAGCACAGTGGTGCAGCAATAGAGCTGCTGCCTCAAAGCGCCAGAGACCCGGGTTCGATCCTGACTACAGATAATTGGCTTCTATAAAATTTGCCCCAGTGTGTAAGGTGCGAAAGTGGGATAATATGGAACTAGTGTGAACGAATGATCCATGGTCAGCATGGATCTGAGTGGGCTGAAGGGCTTGTTTCCACTCTCTCTTTCTCTTTTTCTCTCTCTTTTCTTCAAATTGCATATTGACACGCAGTGAATGCTTCTGCTTCATCATCTCAGTGACCTGGGTTCAATCCTGATGCAGGTATTGCCTGTGCACATTCTCCCTGAGACTACTTGGATTTCCTCTTGTCATCAGACTTTCTCCCATATCCCAAAGAGATGTGGGTTGGTAGGTTAAATAGTTACTGTAAATCACAGCGAATGTAGGTGGCTGTTAGGAGTGTTGGGGTTCAGCACATGTGAAAGAATGAATTACAGGAAAATAAATGGTGAAATCAGACTGCTCTGATAAGATCAGATATGCTCTGATATCTCAGTAAGAAATGAAAAGTCAGAATATTTGACAACACTGCAGTCAAAGGAGCAGGTACCTCAAATAGTGGAGGTCAGTTTCAGTCGGCCAGTGCTATAAGTGTCCAGTAGCTTTGCCTCAAAATACTTGTATTTCCTTGGGAGATCCATCATTTGCCATGAGATGGTGGTAGAATTTTCCACTACATGCTGGTCGCTTAAACTCTGTTCCCCCCCACCAAAAAAGGTCACTGAATATAAACTTGTCCTTAAAATTTGATTCACAAATGAATGCGAGCATGTTTACTAATGTACGTATAAATGTCATTACAAATGTACTAAACATTCACACTCATTCCTTCTGCTTCAGTGGGTTTTCTGCCTTTTTTAGCATTCTTAGTCTGTATTTATATTGTGTAGGGTGGCACTGGACTGGTGATTTTAATGTGGTCAGAGTTTAATTTATTCTTTCCAATCTTATCCATCCCTTTGTATATATTGTCATGTTCTCTACCCCTTAGACTTCAAGGAGGCTTTCCTCCTGTTTGACAGGACTGGCAATTCCAAGATCACCTTGGTCCAGGTTTCAGATGTCATGAGGGCTCTCGGCCAGAATCCAACTAACGCTGAAGTGAAGAAGATCCTGAGTAACCCCAGTGCGGAGGGTAGGTATCGTGTACAGAATGGATGCCACAAATACGCTCCTGTGTTGCGTAATTCCGATTCTACAAAAATCATATATCCTGAGGACCATGACCTGATAATTTGTCATCTTTTATTTTTATGTTCCTTTCTTTAGAAATGGCCAACAAAGTCATTGATTTCGACCAGTTTCTTCCCATGCTCCAGACCTTGGCTAACAACAAGGATCAGGGATCCTACGAGGACTTTGTTGAGGGTCTGCGCGTGTTTGACAAGGAAGGCAATGGCACAGTGATGGGCGCTGAACTCCGCCACGTTCTGGCCACACTAGGTAAGACAGGGGCACATGGGGACATGATGTAGGTAAGGCCAAATTTGGAGAATGTGTGCAGTTTTGGTCACCCTGTTATTGGAAGAATGTGATTAAACTGGAAAGGGTCCAAAGAAGATTTATAAGGTTACTGGGTCTGGGATGTTTAAGGTAGAAGGAGAGGCTGGCTTTTTTACTCCCAGGAGCATAGGAGGGTGTGGGGTGACATGGAATTTGATGAAATAATGAGGAGCATAAATAAAGTGAATATCCACAGTCTGTTCCCCAGGAAAGGAGAGTCTAGAACTAGACTACATAGGTTTAAGGTGAGAGGGAGAATATTGAAAAGAGACCCGAAAGGCAACTTTTTCTCACAGAGGGTAGGGTTGAGTACATGGAACAACCTGCCAGAGGAAGTGGTAGAGGCAGATACAATATCAACGATTAAAAGACACTTGGACCAGTGCATGGATACGAAGGTTCTGGAGGCATACGGGCCAAGTGCAGGGATGTGGGACTGTGTCGAACAGGCCACTTAGTCATGTGATGAGCTGAGCCAAAGGGCCTGTTTCCATGTTGCATACCCTATGCTCCATGACATCTACAATGTTAAAGTATGACTGTAATTAACGTAAAAATGAGGCCATTCAAGCAAAGTAAATTTGAGAGCATAGAAGAAGAATTTAAAAAAAATCTACATTGAGAGTCTGGCACTTGTCTTTTCTGTAACAGTTTGAACACAGTTGTGCTGCCAATGTATTTTGCATTAAGACACTTAGGCTAAATCCAGAACTTGTTTTCCTAATGTGTTAATATGCATCTATATGACCCCACGAGAGTACATTGCCTAATAGCAGAGGAATTGCCCAGTTACCTGATAGCAAAGTCCCACCATTGAGCAAGTGCTTGTTATGTGATGCTCGGGGAATGAATCGTGGCCAAGTCATTACTTGAACGAGTGTACGGAATTTTAATACACATTGGAACAGGCTGGCTAGAGACTTGAGTGTAAAGGAATACTTCTACATAGATTAATGATGCTGGAAATTAGTCCCAAGGAACCAGTAATCCACATTGCAGAGTTTTGAAGGAAGTGACTGTGGAGAAAGTGGATATGCTGGTTAGCGTTCCAAGATTCTACAGATTCTGGAATTGTCTCTGTGGATTTGAGGATAGCTCCTGTTTAAGGAAGGTGAAAGAAGGATGAGAGGAAATGGGGATTATCAATCCAATAGACTGACAGTGGACATTAGTCATTGGGAAATTGTGGAATCTATAATATGGACTTCAAGACACTTAAAAAAAAATGACCGAGCAGAGTTAATATAAATTAATGAAAGATAAATCATGTTTAACAAATCCGAGTTCTTTAAGGATGTTTCTAGTAAATTGGATGAAGGAAAAGGAATGTGGTATATTTTGATTTTCAGAAGTCCTTTGATTAGGTCCCAAATGGGTTCAGTGAACAAAGTTAAACACATGGAATTGGGGTAATGTAATAACATAGATTGAGATTTAATTTTTTTATTAAATCCTTACTTCTCCCTTTCTTTCCTGTGCCTCACCTGGACACACACCCATTTCTCCCCTTCCCCTTCCATCTATCTTCCTTCCTCTGGCTGCACAATTCGCATGTCTTTTATCCTTATTTCACACTTTATGTTATCTCCCCAACAGCCCCCTCCCTTCTCCCCACCATATTGTCTGAAGAGCCCTGACCGGAAACATCTCCAATCCATATTCTCCAGAGATATTGCCTGACCAGCTGAGTTACTCCAGCATTTAGTCTTTTTTTTTGTAAACCTGCATCTGCAGTTCTTTGTACCACCAGTAAAGATTGAGAGCTGGTTAACGGATATATAACAGAGAGTGAATAAATTAATCATTTTTTGGTTTGCCATTGTGACTTGTAGGATACCGTTGAGCACAGCTTATATTAATCTGGGAGGACAAATGTAATGCTTTCATGTTTTGTGAATCGCACAAAATTAAGTGGGAATGTGAATAGTGATGAGGTTGCAAGGCAAGAGGAGTGCATATAGATGCAAGGAGTGCATAGGCATCAACATGGAACATCATGGAACAATATGTTCAATGTGGAAGAAAGTGAATTCATCATTTTTCTCAATTTTGCTTCAGAGGCATCTGAACAATACCCCTCAAGTACCATTCAGATGCCTCTTAAATTTCATTACTGTTCTTGCTTCTATCATTGCTCCTGACCGTTCATTCCTGACTACAAACTATTCTTTGTGCGAAAAAAAAGAACCCTCAGATTCACATTAAACCTTTTTCTTCTCGCCTTAAACCCATGCCTTCTAGTTTTAGGCATCCATACAATGGGAAACAGACTCTAGCAAAAAATCTGATGTAGGGCTCTCATATTTTTATATACCTCCATCATGTCACTTCTTAGCCTTCTTCACTCCAGCCTATCCAATCTCTCTATATAACTCATCCATACAATCCTCCAATCCAGGCAACATTCTTGTGAATCTTTTCGGCACCCTCCCTAGCTTAATCACATCTTTCCTGTAACATGGTTACAAAAACTGCACGTAGTACTCCAAATGCAGCCTAACCAATGCTTTGTACAACTATAACATGACATTCCAACATCTGCACTGTGCCTCACTGATGAATGCCAGAATGTTGCACACTTTCTTCATCACCCTGTCTACCTGTGTTGCCACTTTCAGGGACGTGTGTACTTCTGTTCCTATGTCTGTCTGTTGGACAACACTCCCCAGGTTCTGTCATTCAATGCCTTGCCCTGGATTAATTCCTCAAAATGCAGAACATGCTTGTCGAAGTTAAATTCCATCTGCCATTCCTTTACCACTATCCCAGTTGATTTAGATCCTGTTGTAGCCTTAGATTACTTTCTTAACTGTACACAATACTGCCAATGTTGGTGTCTTATAAATCATACTGCTCACAGTTTCATCCAGATGATTAATATTGTTTATCTGACAATATTAATGGATCAATGTCTTCGCTTGGAAGAAATATAATGTGAACATGAGGACAGTGTGGGCAAGGGTAGAGAGTCAGAATGGCTGGTGACAGTGGGGCAACCATGCAATGGGATAAGTAGGAAAGCACAAGGTGGTGATGAAGCAGTGAATGGGTGTGTGAACAATGGGGAGTACTGCTGATGACAGCATAGGGTATTGTTCTAGTATCACACCTGGAATTAGCTCACTTTCTAGATATTGATGGCCCATTATGTGGCTGCAGTCATTCTCTCAGAAATCCTATTCATTGGGTATTCAAAATCCTCGCTAAATTATCCAGAGGTTTTTGCTGGAGTGACCTGTTTGCTCTCTAAGTAGATGTTTGTTTGTCCAGGTTTCTTTTGTGGCAAATGTTGCCTATTCCTGTTTTCTGGCTCTTATTGCAGTATGAAGCTGTTACTGTGCACTAGTAAATTGGGTACGGGGAGGGATTGTCCATTGTAATGGAGGGAATGATGCAGCAATTTTTGTTGTGTGCACCAGGTGAGAAACTGACAGAAGAACAGGTGGAAGAGCTGCTGAAAGGCCAAGAAGATGCCAATGGCTGCATCAACTATGAAGGTATTTGTTTGAATGAGCGTGGTCATTTTCTTTCAATTGTTTGGAATTTCCTTTTATTTTCTCATGCGACATCTTACTCATTTATTCTATTTTTCTTTCTCAGCTTTTGTCAAACACATCATGTCTGTTTAAAATGGATCTCCAAGGTATGCTTACTTCCTTCAGATGTCTTTTGGCATCGTGCTCTGTTTCACGTTGTGTACAGTTCCTAATTTGTGACGTCCACTTGTTGCTTGCTTGCTAATAGCCCATTGGCTGCACAGAACAGCTATCAGCTGTGTCTCAGCAGTTTACTATCAAGACATTTAAGAAAGAGAAAGCACAGAATGGGAGATATGTAGCTCCAGGTGCAGTACAAAGTGTGTTCAGGATGTCCTTGGGAGGTGTTTTTTTTTTCCAGACCAAAACCAGGCAGGAATTACAGCATCTCTATGCAGACAGAACATAGTGGTTTGTAAGATCCTCATGAGCAGGTAATGCCTGAAGGTTACAGCAGCACCTTAACATTTCCCTTTCCATCACCTAATGTTTGAACTGGGTAAAAAGTAACAATCCTGATTTTAAGTGGATGTCAAACAATATATTTCAAGTGAAAGCATGTATGTAAGGTTAAAGGAATGATCCAATATTCTTGCTCATTATAGGATATGGGCATCACTGGCAAAACTGGTATTTATTGTCTCTCTTTGAGGATGTTAGCTGGAACAGTCCATATGTTGAACTTGGTCCCCATGTCCATCATGACAGTAGAGGACACTGGGTAATCCTGAATTTTGAGCCAATAATTGTGATGGAATTACAGTACATATTAAAATCATAGCTTGAATGATCGAACATAGAACAGTACAGTTAAGGAATAGGTCGTTCAGCCCACAATGTCTGTGCCAAACATGATGCCGAGTTAATCTCCTCTGCCTGCATGTGATCCTTCATTCCCTGTAAATCCATGTGCCTAGCTAAACGCTTCTTAAATGCACTTGTCATATCCGCCTCCACCATCGCCCCTGGCAGCATGTTCAATGCACCACCACTCTCTATGTAAAAAATAAACTTGCCCTGCATATCTCCTTTAAAATTTGTCCCTTTCACCTTAAAACTATGCCCTCTACACTTTGACATTTCCACTCTGAAAAAAGATTATTCCATCTACGCCTCATAATTTTATGTACTTCGATCAGGTCTTCTCTTAGCCCCCGACACTGCAGAGCAAACAATCCAAGTTTGTCCAACCTCTCCTTGTACGCAATACCCTCAAATCCAGGCACCATTCTGGTAAACCTCTTCTGCACCCTTTCCAAAATCTCCATCTCCTTATCACAATGGGACAACCAGAACTGCAAGCAATACTTTAAATGTAGCATAACCAAAGTCTGATAAAGCTGCAACATACTCAATGCTTGATACATACTCAATGCCTTGACCAATGAAGGCAAGCATATCATATTCCTTCTTTAAACATAGAAACATAGAAAATAGGTGCAGGAGTAGGCCATTCGGCCCTTCGAGCCTGTACCGCTATGGCTGATCATCCAACTCAGTATCCTGTACCTGCCTTCTCTCCATACCCCCTGATACCTTTAGCCACAAGGGCCACATCTAACTCCCTCTTAAATATACCCAATGTACTGGCCTCAACTACCTTCTGTGGCAGAGAATTCCAGAGATTCACCACTCTCTGTGAAAAATGTTTTTCTCATCTCAAAGTTTTACCACCAGATGGCCTGCGCATGCTTCTTTTCATTTTTGTTCCTATGTACAGCCAGATTGTGTGCTGCTCTAGAGAAAAATCTGGAACTAGTGGTGTTTCCAAACGCTTGTTGTCCATTTTCGACAGTGGGCTTTGTGTTTAGAACATAGAACAGTACAGCAGAGAAACGGGCCCTTCTGCCCACAATGTTTGGGCCGAATATGATGCCTCGTTGAACTGACCTCATCTGCTTGCACATGATCTGTATCCCTCTATTCCTTGCATTTCCATGTGCCTATCCAAAAGCATCTTATACACTACAATCCTATCTACCTCCACCACCAGCCCTGTCAATGCATTCCAGGCCTCCACCACCCTTTGTGTAAAATAGCCTGCATTTCTCCCTTGGACTTTTCCCCCATCAATTTATAGCTATTCCCTCGAGGGTTGGACATTTCCACCCTGGGAAAAAGGTTCTGGCTATCTATACTTCTAACGTCTCCCCTGACATTGCAGAGAAAACAATCCAAGTTTATCCAACTTCTCCCTGTAGCTGAAACTTCTCCAGGCAGCATTCTGGTAAAGCTCCTCTACACCCTCTCCATTTGGAATATTGCATGCAGTACTGGTCGCTCCGTTGCAGGAAAGACGTGGAAGCTCTCCAACTAAAGTCTTTCCCAAACAAAGTCTTATGACTTCCTGAAATATGAGAGGTGTATATTACATAAGGTGTTTGTCGAACTGTTACAGTGCATCCTGTAGGTGATGCATTGAAGGAGTTCCAGGATAGTGCATTGAAGGAGTTCCAGCTGTCGGAGAGGGGATGGGGTGGGTGGTAGGGAGGTGGTGTAAGAGAACTAGATGATTAAGGTAGGGGTTGTGAGTGTTTAAAAACTTGGAAATCAATGCTTTTAGAATTTTATTTTTTTTAATATACGTTTTGTACTGCAAGAATGTTACACTTTGTTCATGTTCTTTGCATTGGCATTGGTTTCCAGAATTGATGCACATGGTTCTAAGTCACTGAACACCTGACGCAGCCAAGATATCACAACATGGAACTGTCCCAACTGTGCAATTGGTCTACTTTCAGGCTGCACAAGAACTGCTTTTTTTACATATCCAATGAACTATGTTTCAACCAACAAAAAGGGGAAAAAAGAAAAGAAGATATTTTTAGTACCAAACCGGATGGATAAAACTGCTTAGTTTGTCCACGATGTTTGATGTGGTTGAAAAGTGCACACGGAAGTCAGCATCCAATAAAGGCTCGTGGTCAGTCTCTGGCTGTATCTTCCATGTTATATCTCTACATGGGGCAGTCTTCGTTCATAAATACTAAAAAAAACAATAAAGTGTTTAACGTTGACAGCATTAACTTTTCAACTATCTAGCACTGGATAGTGTGCTGCCATTTTACCTGACACTCAGTCCAGCTCTGCTATTTTGAGAACCTTCATTGTTGTTCTCAGTTAAACTGCAAAAGCTTCAAGTTATCTAGAAAAAAAAGTTTTCTAATTGGCTTACTTGATCATATGATATCAGCTAGTATGACAGCGTTCATCCAACATTGGTGTTGCTTGGCATCAGACGGTCTTTGCCATGGTTTCCTGGCAGCAACTATTTGGTGAGCATAGAGGAAGTGGAAGCTCAGGGACATAAGAGAGGGAAGGTGGTCAGGGATGCAGAAGTAAGTGGCCATAGTGGACTCCAAAAACAATTGATAGTTACTGGGGTAATTTAGGTGTGTTACCAATAGTAATACTTGGATTCCTAGTCATTAGAGATAACAATACAATGATTCACTATCAGTGACATGGAGAAGTATATGTATTGCCTGATATGCTTTCAATAACTTAATCCTTCAAAGTCACACTCACCCTGAACCTACAGCCAGAGTCCCCTGCGCTGTATGATCTAGTGTGAGGCTCCAGAGGCATGGTCCTTTTCTGAAAGCCAAGGTTTACCTTTATCTCCTTCAATCCTGGCCTGGTCTATGAAAAAGACAAATGAGAGCTGGTAACTTCAGTCTGAAGAAGGGTCTCGACCCGAAACGTCACCCATTCCTTCTCTCCAGAGATGCTGCCTGTCCCGCTGAGTTACTTCAGCTTTTTGTGTCTAACTTCAGCCAAATTTGTATTTGGATGTCACCCATCAAACTGGCACTAGAACTCAACTTAATTAGTTCTTAGTTCCGAGCATTATCCACCCACAGTCTGTGGCCCTGTTGAATCAAAGCCTCCCCCCTCACTCCCACCCCACATTTGTGATTCTTGAATTTTGAGTTTCTCCTATCTTAATACTGTCTTAAGCTCATAAAACCACTCCAGTGCCATGGTGTGTGCCCAAATGCACTTTGTCACCAAATCCTCTTTTTGCTCAAAATTGATCAATTCCTAATTCTAACCTGTTTACCCATTTGACCTCAATCCTCACTCATCGC
This sequence comes from Amblyraja radiata, assembly GCF_010909765.2. NCBI lineage: Eukaryota > Metazoa > Chordata > Chondrichthyes > Rajiformes > Rajidae > Amblyraja > Amblyraja radiata. Next base: position 37,847,355 of record NC_045962.1, read on the forward strand.
AAGCAACTGCAATTGTGTCCACCAATATTTTTGTTTTTAATTCATTCAAAAGTCAGGAGGTAAATCATTAATGACATGGTACTCAACTTTTGACCTGCTTTAAGAACAGCATGTTGTGTGGAAATAGTTGTATTCTTGCTCTTTTATGAATAGGAAAGTTTTGGGAGAGATATAGGCCAAATAGGTGTTGGTGGGCATGGTTGAGTTGGATTGAAGAACTTGTTCCATCATGTGTGGCTCGAGTGATCTCCAGGATACCGGATTTAGTTTAGAGAAAAGGGGAAAAGGGGCCTTTGGCCCAACAAGTCCACGCAAACCAACAATTACCTGTACACTAGTTCTATCCTACACACTAAGAACAATTTACATACAAACCTGCACGTATTTGGAATGTGGGAGGAAATCGGAGCACCTAGAGAAAAACCACTCAATCACAGGGAGATCGTATAAACTCTGTCCAGACAGCACCTATAGTCAGGTTCAAACCTGTGAATTTGGCAATAGTAATGCTGTTGAGATGGATAGGAGAGGTGGTTTGAGTCCCTCCTGTTGCATTCGGACACTGTCCAGAGGTGAATATTACCTGCTACTGAATGTTATTCAGATGTTGCTACATCTTGGCTTCATTTGTTATGGAGATGGAACTGAGTACTGGACTCATCAGTAAAACCCACATATATTACTATTTTGGGGAAGATCATTATTTCCGTGCTTGAGGTCAGAGCACAGCCACGAGAAACTCATGCAGAAATGGCCCAGGGATGAGATGATTTGCCTCCAGCAATCAACCCTCTTGTGAGAGGACGCCGTTGTAGTGAAGACTTCCTGCTGCTCTGCTATGCCAGATCAAAGAAGCACAATGAGTTTGTGCTACCAGAGCACATCAGAGGCTGGGTATCCCGCGGCAAGAGACTCACTCCTGACACCCTAAGGCCTTTCTACTGTCCATAAGCCACAAATCAAGAGTGTAATGACTGCAGCTTGAATGACACTCAAAAACCTTAATACGATCCAGCACATTTGATTGGTACCTCTACCACCACCCTGTGTGCATACTTCACAAAATGCATCAAGCAACAGCACTTCCCAAACCCGTTACCTCTAGCGCCATGAGGGACAAGGGCAGGAGGTGCCGGGCACAGCACTAGATGCAGGTTTCTCCCCAATTCACAGAGCTTCCTGACATGAAATATATTGACTATCCTCCTTTGTCATAGAGTCACAGGGCTATAAAACATGGAAAAAGGCCCTTCAGCACAACACATCCAAACCAACCTATATTTGTACGAGAGTGAGTCCCATTTGCCCCTTTTTGACCCACATCCGTTTCCTAACATGAATCTGTTTAAATGTCTTTCAATTGCAGGCATCATACCTGCCTCTGTCACTTCCTCTGCAAGGTCATTCCATAATACCCACTGTCCTTTGTCTGAAAAACTGCCCAATAGGTCCTTTTCAATTTTTTGTCCTCACCTTAAATCCATACCCTTTAGTTTTACTCCTACCCGCTAGGTTAATGACTGTGACCATTTACCTTATTTTGCCCGTCATTATTTTCCCTGGACCTATGCTCAAAGGCCTGATCGATGAAACATGTGTGTCAAATGTTATCATCACCACCTTGTTTACCTATGTCACCACTTTCAACTATGTACTTTACCCAAGATCTCTCTGTTCAACAATATTCTCGACAACCCTGGCATTTACTGTGTAAGTCGAGCCTTAGTTTAACTTCCCAAAATACAATACCACACTTGTTAAATTTCATTTATCATTCCTTGGCTCACTTTCCCAGTTGATCGAGATTCTGTTGTAATCTTGTCGTCTGCAAACTTACCAACTCTGCGTTACATTCTCACCCAAATCATTAATATTACATTACAAAGAACAGTGGATTCAGTCCTAATCCCCATGGCGCAGCACTGGTCACAGGCTTCCAATCTGTAAAAACAACCTTCCACTACCATCCTGTGTCTTCTAACACCAAGCCAATGTTGTATACATTTGGCTAGGCCCTAGCCATCCCTTCCTAATAGAATTGTGGGAGCACCTTCACCAGAAGAACTGCAATGGTTCAAGAATGGGACTCACCACCATCATTCAAGGCCAGTCAGGTAGAGATAATAATCCTGATTTCAAAGCCAAAAAGGCCTAAGGCAGGCAACGCCATTGTAGTGGGAGACTCCATTGTGAGAGGTACGGACAGGGGTTTCTGCGGCAACAGACGGGATGCGAGGATGGTGTGCTGCCTTCCTGGTGCCAGGATCCAGGATGTCACGGACAGAGTGCAGAAAATCCTCAAGGGCGAAGGTGAACATCCGGAAGTGGTAGTGCATGTCGGCACAAACGATGTCGGAAAGAAGGGGATGAATATTCTGCAGCGTGACTTTAGAGAGCTCGGAAAAATGCTGAAAAGCAGGACCTCCAGGGTTGTTATCTCCGGTTTGCTTCCAGTTCCTCGTGCTGGCGAGAGCAGGAACAAGGAGATACGGGACCTGAACGTGTGGCTGAGGAACTGGTGCACGGGGCAGGGATTTAGATTCTTAGATCACTGGGATCTGTTTTGGGGTAAGGGGGAACTGTACAAAAGGGACGGATTGCATCTTAACAGGTGTGGGACCAGCATTCTGGCAGGCAGGTTTGCCACTGCTACACGGGTGGTTTTAAACTGAATACGGGGGGTGGGGTGTCGAATGGGATAGTGGAGGATGGAGTTAAAGGGAAAGGGTTTCTTAAATGTGTGAGCGTAGAGACAGAGGGGTGTAAAATGAGGGTAGAAGCAATAGGTAGCAAGGTGAAAAGTAAAAGTGGCAGGCAGACAAAACCAGGGCAAAAATCAAAAAGGGCCACTTTTCAACATAATTGTATAAGGGGTAAGAGTGTTGTAAAAACAAGCCTGAAGGCTTTGTGTCTCAATGCAAGGAGCATTCGTAATAAGGTGGATGAGTTGAATGTGCAGATAGCTATTAATGACTATGATATAGTTGGGATCACGGAGACATGGCTCCAGGGTGACCAAGGCTGGGAGCTGAACATCCAGGGATATTCAATATTCAGGAGGGATAGAGAGAAAGGAAAAGGAGGTGGGGTAGCGTTGCTGATTAGAGAGGAGATTAACGCAATGGAAAGGAAGGACATTAGTTTGGAGGATGTGGAATCGGTATGGGTAGAGCTGCGAAACACTAAGGGGAAGAAAACGCTGGTGGGTGTTGTGTACAGGCCACCTAACAGTAGTAGTGAAGTTGGAGATGGTATCAAACAGGAAATTAGAAATGCGTGCGACAAAGGCAAAACCGTTATAATGGGTGACTTCAATCTACATATAGATTGGGTGAATCAAATTGGCAGGGGTGCTGAGGAAGAGGATTTCTTGGAATGTATGCGGGATAGTTATCTAAATCAACATGTAGAGGAACCAACGAGAGAGCAGGCTATTTTAGACTGGGTATTGAGTAATGAGGAAGGGTTAGTTAGCAGTCTTGTTGTACGTGCCCCCTTGGGCAAGAGTGACCATAATATGGTTGAGTTCTTCATTAGGATGGAGAGTGACATTGTTAATTCAGAAACAATGGTTCTGAACTTAAAGAAAGGTAACTTTGAGGGTATGAGACGTGAATTGGCCAAGATTGACTGGCAATTAATTCTAAAAGGGTTGACGGTGGATATGCAATGGAAGACATTTAAAGACTGCATGGATGAAATACAAAAATTGTTCATCCCAGTTTGGCAAAAGAATAAATCAGGGAAGGTAGTACATCCGTGGATAACAAGGGAAATCAGGGATAGTATCAAAGCGAAGGATGATGCGTACAAATTAGCCAGAAAAAGCAGCATACCGGAGGTCTGGGAGAAATTCAGAGACCAGCAGAGGAGGACAAAGGGCTTAATTAGGAAAGGAAAAATAGAACTGGCTGGCAAACAGGAAGCAAAGAGTAGGAGTAAACGGGTCCTTTTCACAATGGCAGGCAGTGACTAGTGGGGTACCGCAAGGCTCAGTGCTGGGACCTCAGCTATTTACAATATATATTAATGATCTGGATGAGGGAATTGAAGGCAATATCTCCAAGTTTGCGGATGACACTAAGCTGGGGGGCAGTGTTAGCTGTGAGGAGGATGCTAGGAGTGCAAGGTGACTTGGATAAGCTGGGTGAGTGGGCAAATGTTTGGCAGATGCAGTATAATGTGGATAAATGTGAGGTTATCCATTTTGGTGGCAAAAACAGGAAAGCAGACTATTATCTAAATGGTGGCCGACTAGGAAAAGGGGAGATGCAGCGAGACCTGGGTGTCATGGTACACCAGTCATTGAAAGTAGGCATGCAGGTGCAGCAGGCAGTGAAGAAAGCGAATGGTATGTTAGCTTTCATAGCAAAAGGATTTGAGTATAGGAGCAGGGAGGTTCTACTGCAGTTGTACAGGGTCTTGGTGAGACCACACCTGGAGTATTGCGTACAGTTTTGGTCTCCAAATCTGAGGAAGGACATTATTGCAGAGAAGGTTCACCAGACTGATTCCTGGGATGTCAGGACTGTCTTATGAAGAAAGACTGGATAGACTTGGTTTATACTCTCTAGAATTTAGGAGATTGAGAGGGGATCTTATAGAAACTTATAAAATTCTTAAGGGGTTGGACAGGCTAGATGCAGGAAGATTGCTCCCGATGTTGGGGAAGTCCAGGACAAGGGGTCACAGCTTAAGGATAAGGGGGAAATCCTTTAAAACCGAGATGAGAAGAACATTTTTTCACACAGAGAGTGGTGAATCTCTGGAACTCTCTGCCACAGAGGGTAGTCGAGGCCAGCTCATTGGCTATATTTAAGAGGGAGTTAGATGTGGCCCTTGTGGCTAAGGGGATCAGAGGGTATGGAGAGAAGGCAGGTACGGGATACTGAGTTGGATGATCAGCTATGATCATATTGAATGGCGGTGCAGGCTCGAAGGGCCGAATGGCCTACTCCTGCACCTAATTTCTATGTTTCTATGTTTCATCAGTGATATCCACATCCTAAAACAACTAATGGTAAAACCAAATTATCGAGACTTGATTCACTACATATGTGATCAAGAAATAGCTCAGAGCTTTGGAACCAAAAAGGCTGTAGGAACTGTCTATATGTTGATGTAGATGTTTCTGCAGCCAAGTTGTTCCATTTAAAGTGCAACATTGTCTTATCCTGATAGTGTGGAAAATTGCCTGAGCATATCCTTCCCACAAAAAGTGGGAATTTTTAATCTGGTCAATGACTGCCTCCACAAAATGTTATATTGTCCAATGCTTTTAAATTAAGTTAGTTGACTTAGTTGAGCAGGATACATCTGGTTTCCTTTTAAGCTTTTTGCACAATTGCAGAACACAATGGAGCTGTCAACCTTAAGGAAATAATAGTTTTGCATAGTGCACCCTGAGTAGAGTTTTGTTGGCTCATTGGCTGGTTAGTTAAGCAATTTGGGCACATACTGTGCTACAAATGGAGGGGAATGATAAAATCATACCAGACAACACCAAGGAAGACATTAAGCAGGGTACTTTTCCAAAAAAAATGAAATTTATACAATTTATAACAGCATATTGAGGCTAAGATTGGTTAGATTTTGTTCACTAATATAGGTGAAGCATTAACTTTCTAAGTCAATAATAATATTTGAATTTATCCACTGTTTAAATGCTTACGCAAGCTCTGTAGAAAGCATTTGATCAGGATTCATCACAGCACGGTTTGGGAACTGCTCCAAGACTGCAAGAAATTGCATAGAATTGTGGATGCAGCTCAGCTATCACACAAACTAACCTCCCTTCCATTGCCTCCGTTGACACTTCACGCTGCCTCGGTAAAGCCACCAGCATAATCAAAGACGAGTCTCATCCCAGCATTCCTTCTTCTCCCCTTTCCCATCAGGCAAGAGGTACAGAAGTTTGAAAACGTTTACCTCCAGATTCAGGGACAGTTTCTTCCCAGCTTTTATTAGGCAAGTGAACCATCCTATCACCAATTACAGAGTGGTCTTGCCCTACCATCTACCTCATCGGAGACCCTCGGATTATACTAAACGGTAATCCTTTTAACCTGTACCTGTACACAGTGGCCGGCTTGATTGTAATCACGTATAGTCTTTCCGCTGATTGGATAGGACACAACAAAAAGAGTTATCTGTACCTAGGTACACGAGACAATAACCTAAATTAACCTAAACTAATCTAAACTGAACTAAACCAAACGACACCAAAAAAAACCACATCATAATGTTTAAAAATGTACACATTAACTTCAATATAGTTTTTTAATAAGAAGACCATACACAATTATTTAGATGTAATTCAGGGCCAGTTTTCACCAAATATTTTAAAATTCAAATGCAAGTATTTTGTTATTAGATCTTAAGCTCTTCCAATAGATTACCTGCACATATACCAACTAGTTATGGCAATTGCAGTAGAGATGACAGAACAGAATAATGTGGATGCTCTTTGGACGGTGGGAACTGAGATGATCACCCTCACCCCACTACTGCACTCCAGACACATAATGCTGAACTGGGATATTTTACATACACAAAATTGTTTTCATCTGTAGTTTACGCAAGGGACACGTACAAAATTAAATTCAGCTCCTGCTGCAGGGATAATGTACACCCTCCATACAGACAGCACCCGCAGTCAGGATTGAACCCGGATCGCTGACGCTGTCAGGCAGCAACTCTACCATTGTGCCACTCAAGTTTTGTTCAGTTTAGAGATACAACGCGGAAACAGGCCCTTCGGCCCACCGAGTCCGCACTGACCAGCGGTCCCAGCACATTAACACTATCCTACACACACTAGGGACAATTAACACTTATTTCAAGCCAATTAACCTACAAACCTCTATGTCTTTGGAGCATGGGAGGAAACCGAACACCCCGGAGAAAACCCACACGGTCACGGGGAGAACGTACAAACTCCATACAGACAGCACCCGTACTCGGGATCGAACCCGGGTCTCTGGCGCTGTAGGTCCGTAGCTCTGCCTTTATTCAAGGCCTTAACATTATACGCTGGGAAAACACTGTGAGGGAAACCAAAATGTTTCAAAGATTCACAGCACCAACAGCATTATTATATTCTCACAATACAATGGTTCCATGTGGATGCAACATTTTTGAAATAATTCATCATTGGTTAATGTCTCTGTAACCTTTCATCTTTGTCTTTCCCCAGAGTTATATTTAACCTCATGTTTCCTGCTATTTAGAAACCACTCTCCCAATTGTATAATGGGTGCAATAAAAATCAACACTTCCTGATCAGTTTTATTACCCTCAGCTTAGTTTCCAACCAGAAATGTTTATTGTAACTAAACTAGCTGTGCTCTGGAACGTAAACACTATGATATATCTATTTATTACCTCACTAACATCCTTAAATTCCCTATATTGGCCATTTTCCCATCACACTTCCCTAGAATGTAAGCTATTGGGTTAAACAGAATATAAACAACTCATCTCCCTTATAATGAAATTTTTTTTGGACATCGTAAACTAAACTACATTAAAAATTATCATTGTACCCAAACATAAGAATCATGCAGCACAGATACAGGCCCTTCATCCTAACTTGCTCATGCCCCATCTGCATTAGTCCCACCTGCCTGCATTTGCCCATATCCCTCTAAACCTTTCCTATCCTTATACCTATCCAAATGTCTTTTAAAAGATGTTTAGTACCTGCCTCAACTACTGTATTTCCGCTGGCAGCTCGTTGCCCCCTCGGGTTCCTATTAATTTTTTTCTCACATCTTAAAATGATGTCCTCTGGTTCTTGATTTCCTCTGGGTAAGAAACGCCATGCATTCACCCTATCTGTTCCCCTTATGATCTTATACACCTCTCTATAAGATCAGCTCTCATCCTCCTGTGGTCCTAGGTATATAATCCTAGCCTGTCCAACCTCTCCCTTTTGCTCAGGCCCTCAGGTCCTGGCAACATCTTTGTAAATCTTCTCTGCATTCTTTCCAGCTTAAATATACCACACTTGACATCACCCTTGCTGTTGCAGTGTTTAGAGAACCCTGGTGAAATCCATGCAGGAGAATGTATAAAGCAAAGATACTACAGGAGCTCTATAATCTTTGGTATAAAGGCCTCACAGTCGGAGCCTGAGGTCAGGATTGAACCTACGACTTTGGCGCTGAGAGGCACATCGCCACCATCTGTGCCCGTTTATTCAACACACTGTACAAGCACGGAGACGAGGCACATAATCCAAACAAGCTGCAATATTCTCGCAGAGTGAGGGATCTTTGGTCCCGCCCCTGGGAGCGGATCCCGTGACCAAAGATGATAGAGTGGGGCAAAGATAGTGGACTATCTCGCTTCGCTCTATGATCTTTGCCCGTGACCCTGTCACCGGCTTCAGCTTCAGCTTCAGCTTCGGGCGGAGAGATGGCGGCGCTGCGGCCGGGCTGGCGGGCAGGCCGCAGGTGAGCGGCAAGGGCGGCCCGGCAAATGGCGCTTGTGATCGACCCCAGGCTGAAGACAAGGGGCTCGGGAATCGAGGTGGGGGCGTGTAGTGAGGTGGATGTGAGCAGATGTTGTAGTGAGGTGGATGTGAGCAGATGTTGTAGTGAGGTGGACGTGAGCAGATGTTGTAGTGAGGTGGATGTGAGCAGATGTTGTAGTGAGGTGGATGTGAGCAGATGTAGTGAGGTGGATGTGAGCAGATGTTGTAGTGAGGTGGATGTGAGCAGATGTAGTGAGGTGGATGTGAGCAGATGTTGTAGTAAAGATACTAGAGTATATTTGGGTTGTAGTGAGGTGGTTGTGAGCAGTGAGTACGGAGAAGTGAGTGTGTCCGACGGGTGCAATTGTGTGTTTTAACAGGTCGGTGTGGAGCAATAGGTTCAGTGAATGCTTGTGAGTAGTGAGCTGCAGTGAGAGTCCAGGGGGGATCCGTTTAAGAATAAGGGGTAAGCCATTTAGAACAGAGACGAGGAAACACTTCTTCACACAGAGAGTGGCGAGTCTGTGGACTTCTCTGCCTCAGGCGGTGGAGGCAGGTTCTCTGGATACTTTCAAGCAAAGATTATAGAGGATATGTGGTCACAGGGACTGCGTGCAAACTCCACAGACAGCAAACGAGGTCAAGATCAAACCTGGGTCTCTGGCACTAAGACAATGGCTCAACCAACTGCACTACAGTGCCACCTGGGTTACTACTCAAAAAACTCAAAGAGGATCCCACACCTCTTTGCAGACTCTCCATGATCACTTCCTGCCTTTCCAAATGTAAATTCATGTGCCTTAGCCCTCAGAAATATTTCTACTAACATCACTAACACTGACAAAAGGATCACAGATCTGTAAAATTGCTTGTCTTATCCCTGCTGTTCTCTTAAGTAAGATACCTCATATGCTATCTTCCAGTAATCTGACATTTTGTCAGTGGCCAGGGAATATTTAAATATATCTGTACTGTCATAAAATGGCAGGCAGTTTGGGTTTATATTGCTTGGAGAAGAAAAATTAAGGTTAACCATCGTCAAACATATAAAATCCTAAGGGAGTTTGCCATGGTGGACGTTGAGATGTTCCTACTGGTGGGTGAGTCGTGAATAAGGAGACATAGCTACAAAATATGAGGCTGGTCATTTAAAAGTCTGAGGGTGGTGTGGGCCAGGTCTAAAGTTAAGGTGGAGATAGATATGTATTTGAAAGATGGAGGAGTTGATGATTATAGGGAATCAACATAGAAGATGTGTTGAGACTCTTATGGATTAGCCATGATCATATTTAATAGCTCCGTGCGCTTATGGGGCAAAGTGGTCTGCTCCTATTTTCTTGTGACGATAAAAGAGATTGCAGATGCTGTAAGTAGAATGCTGGAAGAACTTTGCAGGTCAGACAGCATCGGTGGAGCTAAAAGATGTACATATGGACATATGGTGAAAGAGTGGATTGACTGGGTTTGTATTCACGAATTTAGAAGGATGAGAGGGTTTCTTATAGAAACATAAAATTCTTACGGGGTTGGACAGGCTAGGTGCAGGAAAAATGTTCCCGATGTTAGGGGAGTCACAGTTTAAGAATAAGGGGTAGGCCATTTAGGACTGAGATGAGGAAAAACGTTTTCACCCAGAGAGTTGTGAATCTGTGGAATTCTCTGCCACAGAACGCAGTGGAGGCCAATTGACTGGATGTTTTCAACAGAGAGAGTTAGATAGCTCTTAGTGCTAATGGAATCAAGGGTTAGGGGGAAAAAGCCGTAACGGGGTATTAAAATTAAATTAAATTTCTTTATTTATATAGCACATTTTTAGTCAACTTGCATTGACCCCAAAGTGCTTCACATAATTACATCCACACACACAGGCAAAGGTGGGTGAAGTGTCTTGCCCAAGGACACACACAGGCAAAGGTGGGTGAAGTGTCTTGCCCAAGGACACAACGACAGTATGCACTCCAAGCGGGATTCGAACCAGCTACCTTCCGGTTGCCAGCCGAACACTTAGCCCATTGTGCCATCTGTCGTGCCCATCTATTGATTTTGGATGATCAGCCATGAGCATATTGAATGCCGATGCTGGCTCGAAGGGTCGAATTGCCTACTCCTGCACCGATTTTCTATGTTTCTATGTACATGGTTGAGATCCTAAATCAAACCTGAGAACAAAGAGGAGAGAATACTAGTATGAAGAGGGGTGTGGGTTGGAAGCTGATATGTGATAGTAGGAAAGGGAAAGATGGACAGGAGGAATCGAGTGTGGTGGAGGGATGGGAAACAAATGGAGAAGAAAAGTGGATGTATGTGGGAGGAGAGCACGGGTTGTGAGACATGAAAGACCTAACATTTGTGTTCCATTGGGTTGCAATTGGCCTAGGTGGAATATGAGATATTGTACTTTCAATTTGCTTTGGCATCTCCACAGAAATAGAGAAGATCAAGGACGGACAGGTCAGTAAGGGAGTGGGAAGGAGAGTTAACATGACATGCAACCAGAAGTTTGAGATGGCCATTATGGACAGAGTGCAGGTGCTCCTGAGAACCATTGTTAAAGAGGCCATATCTGCAAAAATGAATACAATAGACCTGGTTGGAAGCAGTGACCAATAATGGGAACACTATTATCTGGTGTTCTTATGTCAGGGCTCCAGCAATCTTCTCTCTTGCTTCTCACTGTAATTTGTGATACATTTCATGAGGCCCTGGGGATTTATTCATCTTTAAGCGCTCCAAAACTCATACTATCTTTTTAATGAATTTCATCCGCCCCTTCTCAAAATTCCTCAACTGCAATGTCAAAGAATCGTAAAGTAATAGATTTAAGAAATACAAACAGGCCCTAGGCCCAACTTGTCCAGCCCAACTTGTGTCTACCTGAGTACAAGGTGAATTAAATTTAATCTTCCATTTCTTGATCCACTTTTCCAGTTGATCTAAAGCCTGTTGTAACCTTTGATAATCTCCTTTGCTGGCCACCTCACTGCCAACGTTGGTGTCACCCACAAACTTACTAATCATATCAGTAGCATTCTCATCCAAATTGTGAATATATTTGTCAAACATCAGGGACCCAGCACTAATCCTTGGGGCACACCACTGATCACAGGCCTCCAATCCAGTCCTTCTCTTTAGTGAATGCAGATGAGAAATATTCATGTATTCTGCATCCTGTACCATCATTGGATAGATTACCATTTTAGTCCTAATTTGTGGGGTGGTTATGGTTGGAGGGAAGGCACACAGAAATGCCCTGTTCCCATCCAGCGGCAGATGCTTGCAACCGAGTTGGGAGCGGGAGGAGCGGTGGTGGCGCGCTGCTGCGACCCGACCCCGGGGATTCGGAGGCTTACCGCAGGTCTGGCAGACAGTAACACCGGGAGCCCGCGGGTCACTGCTGGGGGACCGCTTTTCGGGGCTTCCCCAACGGCGACTTCACCCGCCCGAGTTGCGGGGTTGAAGAGTTCCTGAGCGGGGCCTTACATCACCGCCCCGCGCGGCTTGGAATGGCTGCGGGACTTTGCCAGCGCCCGCCCGGGGCTCCAACACCAAGACCCGGTGCGTGGCCTTGCATCACCCGGCGCGGCGTTAATGACCGCGGGACAATTGCCATCGCCCACCGGGGACTTTGACTTTGACTCTGACATCGGGAGGGGAATGGGAAGTGCAGGGGAGAGATAAGTTGTTTGCCTTCCATCACAGCGAGGAGGAGATGCGCTGTGATGGATGTTTGTGTAAATTGTAGATTGTGTTGTGTCTTGGTTATTTTTTGTGTGTATGACTGCAGAAACAAAGTTTCGTTTGGACCCCTTGGGGTTCAAATGACAAATAAAATATATCTATATCTATATCTATCTATATCTATATATATCTATCTACCCACAGCAAATCCATCCCGCCAGTCTCCCAAATGCTCATTCATATGTATGGGGGTATACACATTGAGTGTTCGTAATCCAGGGAAGACCGTATGGAATACAATGAACTCATGGGATTTATGTGAAAAAAGTAAATAAGTAAACAACATTTTTTAAAATTCAATTCCTGGTGCATGTGCAGATTTGCAATACAGAAAATTGTAATTTGGACCATTTTCTAGAACTGCAAGTCTGTCTTCATATGGGGGTTGCCTGTATTTTTAAATGGGCCTTCCTCCCCAAAACATTCAGGTTTAGGTTTATTATTGTCATGTGCACTAAGGTATGGTGAAATGCTTTGCTTTGCATGTTATACAATCAGATCAAATAATACTATATATAAATATAATCGTCAAACTCAATTACTATACAATACGGTCTCTGGGCAAAACTTAATTACTGAGTAGTTCTTCAAATGTTTTACTTGCAAAACTCACCACTGAAAGTCCTCTATTTTAATTGCAAATAACCCGTTTCAAGATATGGAATGCTGAACATTGTTTTCGGCATCGTAGCGCACCAGTTCCATAGACAGTCTGCAATATGGTAGACTGAGGGGTAACTTTTTCACACAAAGGGTGGTGGGTGTATGGAACAAGCTGCCAGATTAGGTAATTGAGGCTGGGACTATCCCAACGTTTAAGAACCAGTTAGACAGGTACATGGATAGGACATGTTTGGAGGGATATGGACCAAGAGCATGTGGGACTAGTGGAGCTGGGACATGTTGGCCAGTGTGGGCAAGTTGGTCAGAAGTGCTTGTTTCCACACTGTATCACTCTATGACTGTAAGTGAATTAGACAGTACCCTAGCAATGGAAAGATTGTTCATAAGTCTAACAACAGAGGGGAAGTTGTTCCCGACTGCGGCAGTTCGTGCTCTGAAGCTTTTGTACCTTTTCCCCGATAGGTGCGGGGAGAAGGAATGAACAAGGTGGGACAGGTCCTTGATAATGTTCGGTGTTTTTCCAAGATAGCGTGAAGTCTAAATTGAGTCAATGGTGGGGAGTGAGGTCTGTGTGATGTACTGGACCACATCTATAACTCTCTGCAATATCTTACATACATCCCAAACCAAGCTGTGATGCAAGTATGCTTTCTATGGTGTATCTGTCAACGTTTGTTAAAGTCATTGAAGACATGGTGGATTTCCTCAGTCTCCTGCCGAAGTCGAGACATTGGTCTGTCCTCTTCGCTGTCACATCAATGTGGTTGGTCCACGACAGATTGTTTGTAATATTAATTCCAAGGAACTTGAAGCTCTCCACTATCTCCACGTTGGTAACACTGATGCTGATACTCCACCATGCTTCATGAAATCGATAACTAGCTCCTTTGTCTTGTTGACATTGATGGAGAGGTTGTTGTCCTGAAACCAAAATTGTAAATGGAGTTTGTGCCAAATTTGGCCGCACAGTTGTGAGTGTATAGGGAGTATAGTAAGGGACTGAGAACGTATTCTTGCAAGGTACCAGTGTTAAGAACTATTCTTGACACTTAGAGCTTTGGCCACTTATTCCAAAAAAAATCATTAAATGACATTTCAACCACCTGACTGTCAATCATCTCTAAGATTAGGTCTAATATTTCCCTTCTTTGCTAGGATTATGTGCACGCCAGTTCAAAGAGCTCTTTTGGACACACTTTAAAAATTCCACCTCATCTAATCCTTTCACATGAAGTGATCCCAGTTAATTATGGAGAAGGTGAGAGAGTGTGAGAGAGCAAGTGTTTAGTGAGAGTCATACTGTATACACCAGGACTGGAACAATGTCAAGTCAAGTCACATTTATTTATATAGCACATTTAAAAAACAACTCTCGTTGGCCAAAGTGCCGATCTGAGGGACCTGGAGGTGGAGTGGTGGGTTAGAAGACTTTTAATGTAGGAGGGGGCAAGCCCATTGAGGGTTTTGTAGACATAGAGGAGGGTCTTGAAATGTATACGGAACCGCACAGGGAGCCAGTGGAGAGAGGCCAGGATCGGGGTGATGTGGTCCCTTTTTCGGGTGCCCGTCAGGAGTCTCGCTGCGACGTTTTGGACCAGTTGCAGGCGGGACAGGGAAGATTCTTACTTGCTCCAGTGCCTGTAACATTAACCTAGAATGCTGAGTTGCCAGGTCTGCCCTTGTATCAACTTAGAGTTTAGAGATACAGCATGGAAGCAGGCACTTTGGCTCAATGAATCCACACCAACCACCGATCACCCATACACAAGTTCTATGTTCAGTACAGAGAAATGTTAGTAAATACTATTTTATGAAAAGGTTTTTGAAAGTATTAACTTTCATTTTGGCGTATAAATTTGTGCTAAATTTGTGGTGGGCGGCGCGACTCTCGTCAGCAGCGGCCTCTGCAGTCCGTCTGCGTTTTTATTATTTTATGTCTATGTTTTGATGTAGTTTTTGTTATTTTTTGTTGGGGTATGTGTGTGGGGGGGTGGGGGTGGTGTGGGGGGGAGGGGGTAAATTTTAAATCTCTCCCTGCACGGGAGACCCGACCTTTTCTTTGTCGGGTCTCCGTTGTCATTGGGGCTGCAACGAGGAGCGGCCTCCAACAGGAAGACCGGGGGCTGTGGTGCCGACTACTCACCTCACCGTCGCGGAGCTGGCCGAGTCCAGAGCGGGTGGAGCTGCGGTGGACGCTGCTGCGGCCCGACCTCCAGGGTTTCGGAGGCTGCAACTGCGGGTCTGGCGGACGGCGACACCGGGAGCCCACGGGTCCCTGGAGGGAGACTGCTTTTCGGGGCTTCGGCAACGGCGACTTCTCCCGCCCGAGTTGCGGGGTTGAAGAGCTCCTGGAGCGGAGCCTTACACCATCGCCCCGCGCGGCTGGGAATTGCCGCGGGATTGCGAGCGCGCGCCGGGGGCTCTAACATCAATGTATCTAAATTTAGCCTTAAGCTGAATAACCTGTGTTTAATAATGTTTTATATTTTATCTTTTTAATTTGCAATACACAAGGTGAACTCGACATGAACTCGACCTTGCATCACCCGGCGTGGCTTTAATGGCCACGGGACAATCGCCATCGCCCGCCGGGGGCTTTGACTTTGACTCTGACATCGGGGGGGGGGGGGGGGGGGGGGGAGTGCAGTGGAGAGATAAGTTTTTTTGGCCTTCCATCACAGCAATGTGATGGATGTTTATGTAAATTATGTTGTGTCTTGGGTCTATTTGTTTGTAATGTATGGCTGCAGAAACGACATTTCGTTTGGACCTCAAGGGGTCCAAATGACAATAAATTGAATTGTATTGTATTGTATTGTAAATGTTTAATACAAATTTCTTATTTTAGATTATATAGTGCAATAACACAAAGTCATGAAACCCACAAGATTTCTCGTCCAGAAACTACCTCTGCCAAGAATCTAATGGACATTGGCACTCGACGGATATTTTCTGAAGAACATGATATATTCAGACAAAGCGTGAGGAAATTCTTTGAAGCAGAGGTCATTCCATATCATGCACAGTAGGTGGCTTTCTCAATATTAAGTAGACTGAGAAGAAATAGTTTGATATTTTCTTCAAGACATTTAATAATTGATCGCATTATATTTTTGTGTGTTTGCTGCCAGATGTTTGCAATGTTGATGGTGGGTCCAAGCCAGCCATGTTGATGGCTGCTCAATGCGTGCTGCATGTGATATAGATGCTTTTTGACCACCGGCTGCGTGAGATTCATGGTTGTTCTGCACTAACTTCCCATTGCCAGCTGTGTGAGGTACTGTTGGCTCTTCACTGCCAGCTGTATACATTATTAATGACAGCATGAACCCAGTAATGTGCAGTATTGTTGGAGCTGTTCTCTGTCAGATGAATGTGACATTGGCATCATAGAGATTTGCTGCTAGGAATCACATGCCTTGGTGAACAGTTTCTGTTGTTTCAGGTGGGAAAAAGATGGTCAAGTCAGTCGAGAAGTTTGGGAAAAAGCTGCACAGCAGGGTCTTTTGGGAGCCAATACATCAGAAGAGCATGGCGGACTAGGTGGTGATGTGCTTTCTGCCGCTATCATTTGGGAGGAACAGTAAGTACATTAAATGTGGCATAGCTGAGAAGTTTCACATGCAATAATGGGTGAGAATACAGAAATGTTTCCTACTGTCCACACTGATCTAAAACATTTGTAAAATAGTGTGACAAATTAGACTATAATGGTCCTGCTATAACACGATAGTTGTGTTCATAAGAAACCTTGCGTTATAGACAATCATGTAATAAAACCAATTGTGTCAATTGGAAAAAGGGGTTTAGCAGCTAGAGAGCTTTGGACCTACTACAACAGAATTATTTTTCCCTGCAGGATTTTGAAAATAAGTTTAAAAAAAAATAGTATTGAGTTTACTTTTGTTACTACAAGTTTAAAACGCTAAAGGCTGTATTTTACATTGTTTGATTGAGTATCATTGCACCAGTGTAAATCAAAACAATTGCATGTCAATTGCAATGGTGTCCTAAAGTGAAACTAGCAGTCTCTTGTGAGACGATGGTGTTTGATTACTGCGGGGAGGTTACATTGTAGATTGGTTACATGAAAAGAGATTTTTCTTCCAACATTGATTTACTTTTCCCAAAATAGATATTTTTCTTTTGAAGGTGGACACAAAATGCTGGAGTGTCTCAGCGGGACAGGCAGCATCTCTGGCAAGACCCTTCTTCAGACTGATGTCAGGGGAGTGGGTGGGACAGAGATAGAATGTAGGCGGAGACAGTAAGACATTGGGAAGAACTGGGAAGGGGGAGGGATGGAGAGCAAGGGCTATTTGAAGTTAGAGAAGTCAATGTTCATACCGCTGGGGTGTAAGCTATCCAAGCGAAATATGAGGTGCTGTTCCTCCAATTTGCGCTGGGCCTCACTCTGACAATGGAGGAGGCCCAGGACAGAAGAATCAGATTGGGAATGGGAGGGGGGGTTAAAGTGCTGAGCAACCGGGAGATCAGGTAGGTTAAGGCGGGCTGAGCGGAGGTGTTCAACGAAATGATCGCCGAGCCTGCGCTTGGTCTCGCCGATGTACAGAAGTTGACACCTGGAACAGTGGATACAGTAGATGAGGTTTGAGGAGATGCGTGAACCTCTGCCTCACCTGTAAAGACTGTCGGGGTCCTTGGATGGAGTCAATGGACAGGTGTTGCATCTCCTGCGGTTGCAGGGGAAAGTACCTGGGGATGGTTTAGGTGGGAAAGGATGAGTTGACCAGGGAGTTGCAGAGGGAAAGGTCTCTGCGGAAAGCAGAAAGGGGTGGAGATGAGAGGATGTGGACAGTAGTGGGATCCTGTTGGAGGTGGCGAAGGTGTTGGAGGATTATATGCTGTATGCGATGGCTGATGGGGTGGAAGGTGAGAACAAGGGGGACTCTTTCCTTGTTGTGAATGGGGGGAGGTGAAGCAAGAGCGGAGCTGCGGGATATTGAGGAGACCCTAGTGAGGGCCTCATCTATAATGGAAAAGGGGAACCCCCGTTTCCTAAAGAATGAGGACATCGATGATCTAGTATGGGGAAAATCTCTTCCTAGGTGCAAATGCGGAGTAGACAGAGGAATTGAGAGTAGGGGATAAAGTTTTTACAGGAAGCAGGGTGATAAAAAAATGTAATCTAGATAGCTGTGGGAGTCAGTAGGTTTGTAGTAGATGTTGGTCAATAGTCTGTCTCCTGTGATGGAGACGGTGAGATCGAGAAACGGTAGGGAGATGTCGGAGTTGGTCCAAGTGAATTTGAGTGCCGGATGGAAATTAATCATCAGGTTGATGAAGTCAGTGAGTTATGCATGGGTGCAGGAGGCAGCACCGATGCAGTCATCAATGTAGCGGAGGTAGAGTTCGGCGATAGGGCCAGTGTACGCCTGGAACAGTGATTGTTCGACGTACCCAACAAAGAAGCAGGCATAGCTGGGACCCATGCGAGTGCCCATAGCTATGCCTTGGATTTGGAGGAAGTGGGAGGAGTCGAAGTTGTTAAGGGTAAGGACCAGCTCTGCTGGCAGAGGAGTGTATTAGCAGATTGAAATTGGCTGGTTCTGTGGTTGAGGAAGAAACAGAGGGCTTTAAGACCTTCCTGGTGGGGGATGGAGGTGCAGAGTAAACCAGCATCCTCAGTTCTTTCCTAGATATTTTTCTCTTGTCAATTTCCAAAATAACATGTGGTTATCTAGTTTCAAATTGAAACTGAGTAATAACCAATTTGGCCCACATAATACTAAACATTTAGCCTGATTTACCAATTATATTCAATTTGCGTTATGGAACTAAGCTGTTTGACGCTGCTTGCATCTGTAAGGGAGATTATTACTGTGATTTATCAATGAACATTTATGTGCTTTTACTACATTCCTTTCCATTGATGTCTCGGTAGCAGTGTGAAAATTGGTAATGTAATCTGCCTGGATTAGTATTGGTTTATTATTGTCACATGTACAGAGGTACAGTGAAAAAAATGTTTTACGAGCTACCTTGGCAAATCATATCATACATAGGTACTTTATTGTACTGCAAGAGAGAAAAAGAAACAGAATACAGAATGTAGTGTTAAGGCTGTAGAGAAAGTACAGGGAAAACAAATCAAGTGCCGCAACAAGGTAGATTAAGAGATCAGAAATTCATCCTTAGAACATAGAACATAGAACAGTGCAGCATTAGAACGGGATCTTCAGCCCATAGTGTTTGCATCGAACATGATGCTGACCAGTTAAACTAATCTCATCTGACTGCACATGATCCACAACCTTCTATCCCTTGTGCTTTCATGTGCCTATCTAAAAGCCTCTTAAATGCCACTGTCATATCTGCCTCCACCACCACACCTGGCAATGCATTCTGCACCCCAACCATTCTCTGTGTAAATACACTTGCCACGCACATCGCTATTAAACTCTACCCCTCTCACTTCACAGCTATGCCCTCTAGTGTTGGACATTTCCACCATGGGGAAAAATCTACTACTTGATCTATCCCTCATAATTTTATATACTTCTTTTTCTTATCAAATGAGAGTACGATAGCAGCAGGGAATAAATGTTCTCTAATCTGGTGACACGTGCTTTCACGTTTTGTATCAATGGGAGAAAGGAAAAGAAAGAATGACCAGGGTTTGAGTGGTCCTTGATTATGTTGACTGCTTTCCTGAAGCAGCATGAAGTGTAATGGGGGGAGTGGGAAGGGGAGATGAAAGGGAAAGGGGAGGGTGGAGGGGAATTTGTTGGGAGGGATGGAGAAGGGAGTTGGGCAGACTGGTTTGCATGATGGATATGTTAATAACTAATTTCTTGTGGTCTTGGGCTGAGCAGTTGCTGGATTGTAAACAGCCTGTCCCACCAGCATGCGACTGCATGCGGCAAGCACGACCTAACGTGGTCGCTTGATCCGTACGGCCTCGCGGGGCCGGTCCCACTTCAATCGCCAGAGCCGTATGGAGTTGTGTGGGGCTGGTCCCGACATCGCGCGGGCTCCGAAAAACTGACACTGTCCAGAAATTCCACGCGGCAACGGCCTGTTGGCCCGCAGCCGCATTGAGGCCGTACGCACCGCCTCGACGGGCGTACGCAGCGTCTCTACGCCGTACGCAGCGTCTTGTCACCGTACGCGGCGTCTTGACGGCATACGCCTAGCGCGTGGCATTGCGCGATGACGTCACCACCCGGGATGCCGTTGCGTGATGACGTAAACGCCCGACGCCATGTGACATCCAAATTCAGTCGGCCCGCTTCCTGCCCAGCTGATTGGTGAGTATGATGTCGGGACCAGCCCCGCACAACTCCAGACGGCTCCGCGGTTGGAAGTGGGACCGGCCCCGCGAGGCCGTAAGCCTCAAGTCACCACGTTTGGTCGCGCTAGACGCATGCAATCGCATGCTGGTGGGACAGGCCCTTAAAGCTTTAGGCTAGGTTGCTTTCTCTGGTGCATCTATAAAAATTGTGTCATTTGTGTGAAAAGTGTGATTTTTTTTTTTATGTTCTCTCTGGAGTTCTCTAACAAAGAGCTTGCACAAATGCAATAAACATAGTGGTTCTCATGACCAATGTCATTCCCAAGTATGCTATGTGCAGAAAGATAAAGCAATGTTTTTGATATAATCTCACTTGCATTTTAGATTGGTATAGAGAAGCAGTGCCCAGTTACCCATGAACAAAAGTTCTATCACTACTGTAAGAGAAGTCTTGCTATAAATTATTTAGACTTTAGAGTTGCAGTGCATAAACAGGCCCTTCGGCCCACCGAGTCTGCACCAATCAGTGATCATTCTGTACCCTAACACTATCCTACATACTAGGAGCAATTTACAATTTACAAAAAACAATCTACAAACCTTTACGGTTTCTGGAGTGTGGGAGGAAACTGGAGCACTTGGAGAAAACCCACACGGTCACAGGGAGAATATATCAACTCTGTACAGACAGCACCCATAGCAAGGATCGAACCCGAGTCTCTGGTGCTATAAGGCAGCAATTCAACCGCTGCGCCATTATGCTGCCCTAAGATGCCTGTCTTATTGGAAATTAGGAGAAATCTAACACAACACTAGAGTTAATCAGTAATTGACAGGAGTTTTATGCTTGACGTACGATTCCCTTTGGAAAGAGTAATTCGCTGTAATATGCAGATGTGCTCAAAGGCTACAGAAAACATTTAAAAACAGTGGAAACATTTTAATCAAAATTCAAAGTGCTGGAGAGACTTAGTGGGTCAGGCATCATTAGTGGAAGGAGTGGTTAGGCAACATTTTGGGTCGGACCCATCCTAAGACTGATTGCATAAGGGACGGAAAAAGCTGGAAAAGAGAGGTGGGGATGGGACAAAGCCTGGCAAGTTCCCAGACTATAGGTGCTGTCTGTAAGGTGTTTGTACTCCCTGTGACTGAGTGGTTTTTCTCCGGGTGCTCTGGTTTCCTCCCACATTGCCTCTGGTGTGTAGGATGCAAAACTGGGATAACATATTGGTCAGTGCAGATTTAGTGGGCCGAAGGGCCTGTTTCCACGCTACATCTCTAAACTAAACTAAACTAAACAACAGGAGAGGGAGGTGGGGGGGGGGAGGATGGATAATGGAGTTTAATGCAGATAAGCGCGAGGTTTTGCATTTTGGGAAGCATGACCTTCACAGTGAATGGCAGGCCCGTGGGGAGTGTTGCAGAACAGATTGATTTAGGAGTGCAGGTATATAGTTAATAGAAAGTGGTGTCACAGGTAGATAGGGTTGTAAAGAAGGCACTTGATACATTGGCCTTCATCAGTCAGCGTATTGAGTACAGGAGTTTCAACATTGTTACAGTTGTACAAGACGTTACAATAATATAAAATGGGATTGGCGTAGGATGGGGTGCCTAATGGTTGGTGTGGATTCTGTGGGCTGAAGGGTCGGTTTGGGTGCTGCGAGTGACTCTGTGACTGATTACTGTATTCATTTCTAGGATGTATGCAAACTGCAGTGGACCTGGTTTCAGCTTGCATTCAGACATTGTCATGCCCTATATCACTCGTTATGGTTCTAAAGATCAAATTGAACACTATATTCCTCAGATGGTTTCTGGTAAATGTATTGGTGCCATTGCAATGACGGAACCTGGTGCCGGCAGGTAAACAATTTTAAATTAGCGGTCAGTTTTTCTGATGTTAAGCACATTATAGTCTAATCCAAAATGAAATAAATAATCTTTATCCCTCATTCATTAAATATGTTTCTTCCTCATAATAAATACTGCATTCCTTTCCAATTTCTCCTGAAGAAGCTGACTTTCACCGAGGTAATGATCCCTACTCTAACAGCCCTCCCACAACAGATGATCCATTTTTAGGTGCAACACAATTTAACCACAGGATCGGTGAACTGAGGTTAGGAGAAGGAACGTTGACTAATGACAGCTAACCTAACATGGAATCCTTGGAACAACCCTGGTCTGATTCCCTTCAACTTTGCAACTGTTGGTAAAAGTTGAAGTTCCATTTTCCATTCGGGGAAACTCAATGCTGCTGTTCAGTTACAGCTTGATACGGGCTGGGCAGTGTGTTCTGGGCAGACCTCTAATGGTCATCTATATGCTGCATGTGTCAATCTGGTCACATGTTACTTTGGGTTTGAATTAATCTGTCTGAATTGAGCTTTCAAAGTTGGTGACGCGACACCAGAGTTGCAGTCTAACAAAGAGGATTGTTACAAATACCAGCCTGCAAATGGTGCAGGTACTAGTTGATGCTCAGGTTTGACAACTTTGATTAAAAAATTAAGATACTTCCAGTAGTTGTTATTTCGTGCATGATTTCAATGGTGGCGCAAGCAGCTACAACTTTGCACAGGAGCCTCTTGAGACAAACACCCAAATAAAATTGAATCAAGATGCAATAACTGTACATACTGGAAAACAGATTTTTAAAAAAAGAAATAGTAACACAGTATTTGTACAGAGAGAAACAGAGGTTAAATCTAAGAAAAACATATAAAGTGATTTTGCAGAGAAAGTGGCAGGGTGCGATTGGTGGAGTGTGGTGAGAACAAATGGAGTCCTTTGGTAGGGCTAGAGACCCACAGAGAGTGGCACGTGGAGGTGGTGCTGAAGGAGAGAGGGTGAATTACAGCTGATCTGTTTGGAGATGCTTGTTTTTCTCTTTCTTTTGTCATATTTCATCTCCCATTATTATTTAATTATTCATTACTATTCATGACTGAGAGAACTGCAGAGCTTTGATCTGATCTGTTAAACATGTTTTAAGTTGCGGGGGGGATAGGTCCTTCAAATAAATGTAATGCTAGGTGGATATCTACAGTGATTTCCTTGCAGCCAGAGAGAAACATGAGCTAACTCTGATTCATGTGCCCAAAACACCAAATGAAATAATACTCTTCTACCTGTAACTTGCCTGCCAAATACAAGCATTTTAAAAATAAGAGACAAGGCTCCCCATAACATGGTTCATTAACTTTAAAACTTGACTCTTTGCAGTGATTTACAAGGAATACGAACACATGCTAAAAATGTTGATGGTGACTGGATCCTCAATGGCAGCAAAGTAAGGAAGATTTCTTTTTTTTAGTGCATGCAAAAATAATGCAATGGGTTTTTACTTTCTGCTTGATAATGATGAAGTGCAGCGATACACACATTTTGCACTTCAGGTGTTGATGGGCAGTGATGCCATAAAAAAAGATCTGATGTTTAACAATGAATTTGCTGACATTTCGGACTCTTTCAGACCACTTACGTTATTATAATCACGTCAGATCACTTCATGTCCACATTAAACACCAACTTCAAATTTAGTTTTAATTTGTCTACAGAAAAGTAGGTCATTCTTTTACATTCCCATTTTACAATGCCTACTTTAACACACTCTCAATAGTTTATGATTTTATTATCACTGACATTTTCTTCCTTCTCTTCAATAATTTTATTGATTGTGACTGACTGACTGACGTCTACAGCTCTGCCCTCATCAACCTTTTTGGTTACCTTCAAAAAACTTGCTGTCCTTTAGTTCCCAGGCTTTTCCTTACAGCTCTTCTTAAATAGAGGCACAATGTTTGTCACCCTCCATTCCTTTCAGCACCTCACGTATTTAATGATGATCCGTATTTATCACAGCCAGGGCAGCTGCAATTTCTTCTCTAGCTTCTGATAGTGTCCCTGGATTTATTTGATTAGGGCCAGGGTATTGGTCTACCTTCATACATTTTAGTACGTTCAGTACCACCTTGACCGTAATACTGACTGTCCACAAGACACTTCCATTGACTGCCTCAAGTACTCTGATCTTCATGTCTTTCTCCACAGTAAAAACAGAGGAGAAATATTCATTGATTCTTTCAAGAGAGAGCTAGATAGGGCTCTTAAAGATAGCAGAGTCAGGGGATATGGGGAGAAGGCAGGAACGGGGTACTGATTGGGGATGATCAGCCATGATCATATTGAATGGCGGT
The DNA here is from genome assembly GCF_010909765.2 of Amblyraja radiata. Classification (NCBI taxonomy): domain Eukaryota; kingdom Metazoa; phylum Chordata; class Chondrichthyes; order Rajiformes; family Rajidae; genus Amblyraja; species Amblyraja radiata. Next base: position 37,871,650 of record NC_045962.1, read on the forward strand.
GCTGGCTCGAAGAGCCGAATGGCCTACTCCTGCACCTATTGTCTATTGAGATCATTGCCCATCTCCAGTGGCTCCACACCGGCTACAACCTACGAGAACCTCCGACCTCCCGGCAACGCATTAGGACCTCCTGGCGACCCACGTACGGCACGAGAATTCTCACTACTCTCCATGGCGGCTTCATTCTAGTCGGTGCTAATTTTTCAACATGTTGAAAAATTTGCGGTGACCACTAGTTCCCAGAATGCGGGAACGCCTCGCGATCATGAAGGCGATTCCCCAGCAACCACTCGTGAACATGTGGCGACTGCAAAGTCTCCTGCAGTCGCCTAAAAAGTCTCCCACGTGGGACAGGCCCATTAGAGTATCTCCATTTAACAACAAATCTTTTATTGTAGGTTTTTATAACAAATGGCTGGATGTGTGATGTGGTCATTGTTGTAGCTGTGACAGATCCTCAGGCACATTCTCGAGCCCATGGGATAAGCCTGTTTCTTGTGGATAATGGTGTGAAGGGATTCATCAAAGGAAAGAAGCTGGAGAAAATTGGTTTGAAAGCACAGGTTAGTCTGTCTTTATTTAAACTTTTGAACATTTTTTAAATGGCAGTTTTCTCTAACTTTATTCGACTCCAGTATGGCTTCAGCATTATGAAGCAAGAACTCTAGTAGATACATTGGGAGCAGGTGTTATTGGGTAAGTTTATATCTGATTGGGAGTCTTTTAAAAGCCAGTTGATAAAAGTTCCAGATTGGCATATTCCATTAAGATGGAGGGATAAGGATGGCAAAGTAATGAAATCTTAGATGACCAAAGAGGTGGTAAATTTTGTCAAAACAAAAAAAGAAGTGCATGCAATTTTTAAGAAGATTAAACCAGACTGTGCTTTTGAGGAATATAAACAAGGAGGAAAGAACTCAGTGGGCAAAGGGCCCTCAAAATGGTTTTGGCGAGTTGGATTACAGAAAATCCCAGTTTTTTATACCTACTTTAAAATAGGGGAGTAACCAGGGAGAAGGTAGGACCGCTCAAGGAGAGAATTTGTGCTTGGTGTCTGGGGATGAAGTGAGATACTGAATGAGTGTTTTGCATTTATATTTACCAAGGAGAAAGACATGAGGCCATTGTGGAGAATACTAATAAGCAAGTTTTATGATTAAGGAGGAGGAGGTGTTGGGGCTCTTGAAGAGTATGTGATAATCCCCAGGGCCTGATATTGCGAGAGGCAAGAGGGGAGATTGTAGGAGCCTTGGCAAAGATTTTTTGTGTATTTTCTAGCCACAGGTAAGGTCCCAGAGGACTGGAGAGTAGCTAATGTTGTTCCTTTGTTTAAAAAGGGACTGAGAGAATCCAGATAATTATAGGCCAGTGAGCTTTATGAAATCTATTGAAGACGATTGTTCATGATAGGATTTATTCCCAGGGAAGATAATGTGTTATCTAGGGATGGTCAGCATGGCTATGTACCAGTAGGCCACGTTTTACTAACATCATCAATTTTTTTGAGGTGATGGTGATTGACCTCAAATAGGGCATTGGATGTGTGGATATTAGCAAGGCATTTGATAAAATCTCCCATGGTAGGCTGATCCAGAAGATTAAAATGCACGGGATTAACGGTAATTCGGTGATCTGGATTCAGAACTCGTAGAGAACAGAGGATTGTGGAGGAAGGACAATATTTAGGCTGGAGGTCTGTGACCAATGGAGTTCCACATAGATGGGTTGGTTAGTAAGATTTTAGAATGACACCAAGATTACTGGGGACTTGGACAGTGGGGACTGCTGTCGAAGTATACAGCGGGATATAGAACAGTTACAGAAATGGGTGGAGAAATTGCAGATGTAGTTTCATCTGCAAGTGTGAGATGTTGCAACAGATTTGGCAGTAAGGGGAAATATACAATTATAGCAAATCCATAGCTCCCTGAAAGTGGCAACACATGTAGGGAGTGGTAAAGAAGGCATTTGGTATGCTTGCCTTGGTTGGTCGGGGCGTTGATTATAAGAATCAAGAAGTAATGACACATTTTTATGGGACTTTGTTTAGGCCACGTTTGGAATATTGCATGTCATTCTGGTCACCCCAATACAGGAAGGATGTGGAAGCTTTAGAAAACATGCAAAGGTGGTTTATAAATTGCCTGGATTGGTGCATATTACCTACAAGGAGAGGTTGGACGGACTTGGATTGTTTTCCTCTATTGGAGGCTGAGGGGAGACCTGATAAAATAATGTAAAACAATGAAATGCATTGATAGGGTAGACAGTCAGTTGTGGTGGTGGAGCTGATAATATCCCACAATATCCGGAAGTGGCGGCGCTGTTAACAGCTGCGGCTCGCCTGCAGTCCGTCTGTCTTTACTTTTTTCTGTTGTTTTTTTTGTCTTGTTTTGGTTAAGTTTTAGTTTGTTGGGTTGTGTTAGAGGGGGTGAAACATGTTCTCTGTCTCTTCCTTCGGGGGAATGTGACTTTTTCGTGTCGTATCCCCCTTCTCTGCCTCCGTCTGCGCTGAGGCCTAATGGCGGAGCTGGCGGCCTCCAACCTGCGACCGACCCCGAGGCTCCGGAGGCAGAGCCAGCCAGGACTTACCAACGAGAGGCTGGCCGTCTTCGGGACTAAGGCAGCGGTGGCCCGACTTGCTGGTGCGGCGTTCTGGCTTTCGGCAGCGGCCTGGAGCTGATGCAGCGGGGCTCGGAGCTGAGACTGCGGGACCCGGAGCTGGGGCAGCGGCCTGGAGCTGGGGCGGCTGCCTGGAGCTGGGGCGGCGGCCCGGAGCGGAGACTGCGGGACCTGGAGCGGAGACTGCGGGACCCGGAGCTGGGGCGGCGGCCTGGAGCGGAGACTGCGGGACCTGGAGCGGAGACTGCGGGACCCGGAGCTGGGGCGGCGGCCTGGAGCGGAGACTGCGGGACCTGGAGCTGGGGCGGCGGCCTGGAGCGGGGGCGGCGGCCCGGAGCTGGGGCGGCGGCCCGGAGCTGTTGCTGTGGCGGGCCGTCTCGGAGCGGAGACGGCGTTCCGGTTTTCGGCGGCGGCGACATCACCACGGAGGTCCGCTGGTCTGGAGAGCGGCATCTTCGGCCTGGATCGATCGCCTCAGCGCAGAGGGAGAACAAGGAGGGAAGAGACGGAGACTTTGCCTCCATCACAGTGAGGATGTGCTTGGTGAACTCACTGTGGTGGATGTTTAATTTGTGTTTATTGTATGTTTTGTTATTATTGATTCTGTGTATGACTGCAGGCAACATAATTTCGTTCAGACCGAAAGGTCTGAATGACAATAAAGGATCTATCTATAAGATACAGATGGTAAAGAAGGCATATAGGTATGCTTGGTACACAAAATTGCTGGGGAAACTCAGCGGGTGCAGCAGCATCTATGGAGCGAAGGAAATAGGCGACGTTTCTGGGTTTCGGCCCGAAACGTCGCCTATTTCCTTCGCTCCATAGATGCTGCTGCACCCGCTGAGTTTCCCCAGCAATTTTGTGTACCTTCGATATTCCAGCATCTGCAGTTCCCTTTTGAACATATAGGTATGCTTGCCTTCATTGCTAGGTGCATTGACTACAAGTGTCAGGAAGTTATGATGCAGCTCTATAGGACTTTGGCTAGGACACATTTGGAATATTGCGTGCAGTTCTGGTCGCCCCATTACAGGAAAGATCTGGAAGGGTGCAGAGGTGGTTTACCAAAATGCTGCCTGGATTAGAGGGCTTCTGCTACAGGGAGAAGTTGGATAGACTTGGATAGTTTTCTCTGAAACGTCAGCGGTTGAGGGGAGACTTGATATAAAATTATAAAACTAGTATATAAAATTACGGGAGGCATAGGTAGCATAGAAAATCAGAACCTTTTTTTCCCCAGGGTGGAAATGTCAAACACTAGAGGGCATAGTTATAAAGTGAGAGGGAGAAAGTTTAATGGAGATGTGCGGGGCATGTTTTTTACATAGAGGCTATGGAGGCCTGGAACTCATTGCCAGGGGTGGTAGTGGAGGCAGATACGATAGTGGCTTTTGGATAGCCACATGAAAATGCAGGGAATAGATGGATATGAATCATGTGCAGGCAGAAGAGATTGGTTCAGCTAGGCATCATGTTTGGTACACAAATTGAGGCACAAAGTGCACGTGCTGTGTTGTACTTTTCTATGTTCTAGAATCCAGTTTTTAATCCTGATAAGAGCAAGGTGAGGCTTTTTTGGAGGAGTCATAGGAGTAGGACATACACCATGAATGATAATGCACTAGAGAGTATAAGCGAGTTCGGCATTCCGAAAAACGCAAGGAATCAAGGGATTTGTCAAAGGTCGAACGCTATAAAGAAAAATAGAATTAAGCGCTGTAATAGAAACATAGAAAATAGGTGCAGGAGTAGGCCATTCGCCCCTTCGAGCCTGCACCGCCATTCAATATGATCATGGCTGATCATCCAACTCAGTATCCCGTACCTGCCTTCTCTCCATACCCTCTGATCCCTTTAGCCACAAGGGCCACATCTAACTCCCTCTTAAATATAGCCAATGAACTGGCCTCAACCACCTTCTGTGGCAGAGAATTCCACAGATTCACCACTCTCTGTGTGAAAAATGGTTTTCTCATCTCGGTCCTAAAAGACTTCCTCCTTATCCTTAAACTGTGACTCCTTGTTCTGGACTTCCCCAACATCGGGAACAATCTTCCTGCAATCTTCCTAGCCTGTCCAACCCCTTAAGAATTTTGTAAGTTTCTATAAGATCCCCCCTCAATCTTCTAAATTCTAGCGAATACAAGCCGAGTCTATCCAGTCTTTCTTCATATGAAAGTCCTGACATCCCAGGAATCAGTCTGGTGAACCTTCTCTGTACTCCCTCTATGGCAAGAATGTCTTTCCTCAGATTAGGAGACCAAAACTGTACACAATACTCCAGGTGTGGTCTCACCGAGATCCTGTACAACTGCAGTAGAACCTCCCTGCTCCTATACTCAAATCCTTTTGCTATGAATGCTAACATACCATTCGCTTTCTTCACTGCCTGCTGCACCTGCATGCCTACTTTCAATGACTGGTGTACCATGACACCCAGGTCTCGTTGCATCTCCCCTTTTCCTAATCGGCCACCATTCAGATATTAGTCTACTTTCCTGTTTTTGCCACCAAAGTGAATAACCTCACATTTATCCACATTATACTGCATCTGCCATGCATTTGCCCACTCACCCAACCTGTCCAAGTCACCTTGCAGTCTCCTAGCATCCTCCTCACAGCCAACACTGCCCCCAGCTTCGTGTCATCCGCAAACCTGGAGATGTTGCATTCAATTCCCTCGTCCAAATCATTAATATATATTGTAAATAGCTGGGGTCCCAGCACCGAGCCTTGCGGTACCCCACTAGTCACTGCCTGCCATTGTGAAAAGGACCGTTTACTCCTACTCTTTGCTTCCTGTCTGCCAGCTAGTTCTCTATTCACATCAATACTGAACCCACAATACTGTGTGCTTTAAGTTTGCATACTAATCTCTTATATGGGACCTTGTCGAAAGCCTTCTGAAAGTCAAGATATAACTCATCCACTGGTTCTCCCTTATCCACTCTACTAGTTACATCCTCGAAAAATTCTATAAAATTTGTCAGACATGATTTACCTTTCATAAATCCATGCAGACTTTGTCCAATGATTTCACCACTTTCCAAATGTGCTGCTATCCCATCTTTAATAACTGACTCTAGCAGTTTCCCTACTACGATGTTAGACTAACTGTTCTGTAATTCTCCGTTTTCTCTCTCCCTCCCTTTTTAATAAGTGGGGTTACATTAGCTACCCTCCAATCCTCAGGAACTACTCCAGAATCTAGAGTTTTGAAAAATTATCACTAATGCATCCACTATGGATGCACAGAAGGGATATGTTGGCGTTGGAAAGGGTCCAGAGGTGGTTTATGAGAATGATTCCGGGGATGATTGGGTTAAGGTATGATGAGTGTTTGATAGCCCTGGGCCTGTACTCACTGGTGTTTAGAATGATGGGGGACCTCATTGAAACTTACCGAATAATGGAGGGCCTGGACAAAGAGGATGTTCCCTCCAGAAGACATAGCCTCAGAATAAAAGGATGTGCCTTTAGAAAGGAGATGAGGAAGGATTTCTTTAGCCAGAGGCTGGCGAATCAGTGGAATTTATTGCCACAGACAACTGTAGAGGCCAAATCTTTGAAGCGGAGATTGACAGGTTGTTGATTAGTAAGGGTGTCAAATAGATCAGCCATGGTTGAATGGTAGAGTGGACCTGATGGGAAGCATTACCAAATTCTGCTCCTATTACTAAGGACCTCGCTCGCCCATCTCCTTTGGTACCACACGGAAATTACTGCTTTGGTTTCTAAGGGGCCCAATTCTCTAGTTACTCTCTTTCCTTTAATGATAACATTTATTTGGATTTTCCTTAATATTAGTGCAATCTCCTGCCTCCTTTTTGCCCTGCAGATTTCTGTCTTAAGTATGTACCTCAATTCCCAAAACGCTTCCAGAGATAAATTTAATCCCAGCTGCCTAAACCTGTCCAATACCCCATTCTTTTTCCTGACCAGTGCTTCAATTACTCTGAAATCCAAGCTTCCTTGCACCCACCTGCTTTGCCCTTCACTCTTAACAAGAACATGCATGCCTGAACTCTATCACACTTTAAACAAAATATCCCACTTTCCAGGCGTTCCTTTGTCTGCAAACATCCTACTCCAATCAATTTGATTGAGTTCCTGTCTAATAGCATAAAAGTTGGCCTTTCCCCAATTCAGAACTTTTACTTGCATTTATCTGCCTTTATCCACAGCTGTTTTAAAGCTAATGGACCAGTTGGTTGCTTGTCCCAAAATTCTCACCAACTAATACATCAGTCACTTGTCCATCCCAATTTCCTAAGAGTAGATCAAGCTTTGCCCGCTTCCTTTGAGGGCCCTCTACATATTGCCTGTGGAAAGTTTCCAGGCGTTCCTTTGCCTGCCAACAACCTACTCCAATCAACTCGAGTGAGTTCCTGTCCAATATTGTCAAAGTTGGTCTTTCCCTAATTCAAACTTTCCTGAACACATTTAACAAATTCTGCCCTGTTGATGTGCAGAATACTAGTGCGCAATGGGAAATTTGAGATTAAGAAAGAGGAAGTGTTGGTGCTGTTGAAGAGCTTTAAGGTGGATAAATCTCCAGGATCTGATAGGATTTATCCCAGGTTATCGAGCGAGGCAAGGGAGGAGATAGCAAAAGTCTTGACGAAGATCTTTGCATCTTCGCTAGCAACAGGCGAGGTCCCTGTGGACTGGAGAATTGCTAATTTTATTATTTTATTTAAGAAGGAAAATAGAAAGAATTGGGAATTATAGGCTGGTCTGTAGTGGGGGTTATTGGAGAGGATTGGTTGGTATAGGAATTACCCCCATTTGGAAGAGAATGGGGTAATTAGGGACAGTCAGCATGGCTTTGTACATGGCTGGGCACGTCTTACCAATCGTGTTTTTTGAGGAGGTGACAAAGGTGATCACGAAAGGTAGGACAGCGGATGTTGACAACATAGATTTTAGTAAGGCATTTGACAAAGTCCACCCTGGTGAGATGATCCAGTCGATTAAAATACACGGGATTAACAGTGACAGTCGTATATATTCAGAACTGGCTTACTGATAGAAGACTGATTGTAGTGGTGGATGGACAATATTCAGGCTGGAAGTTTGTGACCAGTGGAGTTCTGCAGGGATCTATGCCAGGACTCTGCTGTTTGTGATATATATAAATTAGTTGGACATAAACGTAGATGGGTTAGTTAATAATTTTGCTGATGATGCCAAGATTGTTGGAGTCAGAGACTGTGAGGAAAGCTGTTAATGTATACAGTGGTTTATAGATCAGTTCCAAAAATGGGCAGAGAAATAGAAGATGGAGTTTAATCCAAGAAAGTGTGAGATGCTGCACTTTGGGAAGAAAATATACAATGAATGGAATGACAGCATTGATATGCTGAGTGAACTTGGGGTCGAAGTTCCTAATTCCCTGAAAGTGGCAATACAATTAGATAGTGTGGTAAAGTAGGCATATGGTGTGTTTACTTTCATGTCAGGAAATTGAGTATAAGTGTTAGTAATATTGGTGCAGCTTTATAGGACTTTGGTTAGGCCAAATTTGCAGTGTTGCATGCACTTCTGATCGCCCCATTACAGTAATGATGTGGAGGCTTCAGAAATGGTGCAGAGGGGGTTTACTAGAATGATCTATGGATTAAGAGTTATTAGCTACTCGGAGAGGTTGAATAGATTTGGATTGTTTTCTCTGGAACTTCAGAGGTTGAGGGGGACCTGACAGAAGTATACAAAAAAACTCTTCACATGACAATAAATCAAACTAAACTAAACTAAAACTATGAGAGGCATCGATTGAGTAGACAGTCAGAACCCTTTTCTCAGGATGGAAAAATCAAATGCTAGAGGGGCTAGCTTTAAGGTGAGAGGGGCGAAGATGAGCGAAACAAGTTTTTTTTTTTACCCAAAAGATGGTGGATGATTACCAGAGCCAAGATCCTTTCTCACCACTGTACTGATCTCACCCCTCATTAGCTGTTTCATCTTTTTCCTTTTTGCCTATCATTCCTGAATGCCATATCCTGGAACAACCAGCTTTGGTTACCTTGTAGCCATGATTTAGTGATACCAAGTAATCATGCCCGCTTATTTCCTTCGTTGATGAATCTAAAGACACATAGTCTCAGGACAAAGGGCCGCCCATTTGTGACTCAGATGCAGAAGAATTTCTTCTCAAGGATCATTAATTTCTTTGGAATTGCCTGTTCACCTGAGCTGTGATTGCAGTTAATTTGTATGTTGAAGTGTCTGATTTTTGAATGTCCATTTATCCAGATTTCAGTGTAATTCAGGTATTTGATGCTGAGGATCAGATTTATGTCTCCTGCTTGTATTGTCTCCAGAAACTCGAATGTTTCCTTGATGTCAACTTCTAAAGTAGTAAAATTGAAGACCAGTTGGAATACTGTAATCTCTGAACAAGATGATTTCTAGATTTAATTTTATTGATTTAAGATAATTCAGGTTTTATTAGTTTTACAGAAAATATTTGATTATAGTTAGGTAATAAAATAACTACTTGTTAAATGTTTCTCAAATATTTTCTCCATTGGAGTTTTTTTGTCTCTTCTTTGTGAATGTTGAATATTTCTGTCTCTTCTTTGTGAATGTTGAATATTGTCCAACAGCATGGACCTTTATTGATAGTCACTGCGGCATGGAAAAGGTAAAGGCACTGAAAGTTGTGCTGCTTTGATGTGTCATGAAATTGTCCTTGTTCTTCCTAAATCAGGACACAGTTGAGCTCTTCTTTGAGGATGCCCGCTTGCCTGCAAATGCTCTACTCGGGGAAGCTAATAAAGGATTCTACTACTTAATGAATGATCTGCCACAGGTAACATCTAAATATATATGTTATTGCAGATTTGACAATTTATCTCCTTTTAGTATTCCAATGTACATGTTGACAGGTTTTGCTTATTGTCACATTTATGTGTTGAAACATAAAATTCAGTCATTGAAAGGCCCATAATATAGACCACTAGCCTAGAATAATGCAGCTGCCTTATCTCTTGCTAATTGAGATCCACTGGTTCAGCACAAAACAATGTAATTAGGGAAAGATCAGGACAGAATCAGCAGGATGGGCCATGGTGATCTATTGGTGACAAGTGGGTGACTTGGAAACTGTGACCTACAAAGTGCTTCCAGTATGTTTAATGACAATTTTCAGAATCTGTGTTATTTTGTGATTAAATGGTGCACTTCAAGTATACTTGAGTAGTGCACTGGGTTATGCCTTTGCCCACCAGCATTAGGGGCGGAGCTGACTTTGTTGTTAAATTGGTATGGGGACAAAGTGATCTGTAGTGAGAACTCCTGAGTTTCTTCTGCTGTTTCTTCCCATTACATTGCACGTAATAGCCAGTTTCTAGACTTTTCCAGCTAGAAATAGTGAGCTTTAGTTCCAGAACCACATTGATGTGGATGGGTGGTCTACTGGGTATTGCTGCATCATGCTATTACTGGTCTTGATTGCCCATGTAAAATAGCAAATTAGAATTTTGCCAGGTTCATTGGATTGGGGTTGGGGAAGGAAAAATCAGCCAAAGTACCATTTTGGTTTAGTCATTCGGTCCTAGATCACAGGTAGAAAAAAGGATCAGGCTTATCAAGGTTACCTTCCCTTATTTGTTTAAGACCTGCTACATGCATTACCTGGATGCAACATAATTTCCTCAAACTCAACAGCGATAAGACAGAATTCCTCCTCATAGGCTCCAAAGCCACACTCAGCAAAATCAATAACCCCACTCTCACCATCGACGGCACCACTGTCTCCCCATCTCCCCAGGCCCGCAACCTTGGCGTGATCTTTGATTCCACCCTCTCCCTTGAACCTCACATCCGCCATGTCATTAAAACCTCCTTCTTTCATCTCCACAACATCGCCAAACTCAGACCCTCTCTCACACCTCCCGCTGCTGAAAGACTCATCCATGCCTTCATCTCCTCCCGACTGGACTACTGCAACTCACTTCTCCTTGGCATCAGCTCCACCTACATCAACCGACTCCAACTGGTCCAGAACGCAGCCGCCCGACTCATCACCCACACCAAATCCTGGCATCACATCACTCCAGTCCTCAAACAACTTCACTGGCTTCTCATCTCCCACCGGATCAACTACAAAATCCTGATCCTCACCTACAAAGCCCTCCACCATCTGGCCCCCCCATATCTCACTGACCTCCTCTCCCCCTACCAACCCTCACGGTCCCTCAGATCCACATCAGCCGGTCTCCTCTCCATCCACAAGTCCAACCTCCGCAGTTTTGGGGACAGAGCCTTCTCCAGGGCAGCTCCCAGGCTCTGGAACTTCCTCCCCCAACTGATCCGCAATTCCGTGTCCCTCACCATCTTCCAGTCCCGCCTCAAGACCCATCTCTTCACCTCTGCCTATCCTTAGCCCCACGTCCCCCTCCCTTTTCATCTGTGCATTAATTGCCTCATATTGTGTTTTGTATTGAATTCTGTCTTTACTTTGTGTACTAGTCATGTCTCTACTATTTATTTCATTCCCCTTACATGTTTTCCCTCTACCTGCTAAATTTTTGTAAGGTGTCCTTGAGACTCTTGAAAGGCGCCCATAAATAAAATGTATTATTATTATTATTATTATTATTTTGGGCTAAATGCCACTCTCTACCAGGAGATGCCAACTCATCAATGCCGACCAAGATGCCCTATCCCTAACGTAGTCCCATTTACCTGTGTGTGGCCATATCCCTCTAAACCCTTCCTATCCATGTACCTGTCCAAATGCCTATTAAATGTTGTTATTGTGCGTGCCTCAACTTTTGGCAGCACATTCCATATACCCATCCATGTGTGAAAATGTTGCCCATCAGGTTCATATTAAATCTTTCCTCTCATACCTTACACCTATGTCCTTTACTTCTTAATTCACTTACCCAGGGAAAATGACCCTGTGCATTCACCCTATCTATTTCCCTCATTATGTTATACACCTTTATAAGATCACTCTTCAGCAGGGTGGTGCAGTGGTAGAGTTGCTGCCTTACGGGGCCAGAGAACCGGGTTCGATCCTGACCTCGGATACTGTCTGTACGGAGTTTGCAAGCGGTATATGAGGTGCTGTTTTTCAAGTTTTGTTAAAATGGGAAGAAATGTTAAAATGGTTAGCAACTGGGAGCTCCAGCTAGCTTTGGTGGACAGAGTGCAAATGTTTGGTGAAACAGTCGCTTCGTCTACGCTTGGCCTCGCCGATGTAAAGGTGGCCCCACCACCCAGTCACCCTTCTCCCTTTTCTGCGCGTACACTCCTTTCCAATCCCATCATCCCATATTTCCTTTTGTCCCCCTTTCTCCACCCCCTGTCCCATTCCACCCATATCTCTCCCTCCAGCTTTACATTTCACTCCTTTGCTTATCTGACATCTTTTAGTCTCGTTTTCACCTTGAGTCTTTTACTATCGTAGGAAGTGTCCATCAGTCAGGCCTTGGTGTCTGGAGGTGACCTGCATTAAAATACCAAATATAATCATGACAAAATGACGCTGTTTGAAACACATTTGACCCTGTGTGATTAAAGGAAAGATTGCTCATCGCTGACATGGCGCTTGCCAGCTGTGAATTTATGTTTGAAGAAACAAGAAAGTATGTGAGACAGAGGAAGGCCTTTGGAAAAACAATTGCTGATTTACAGGTGAGTTTACATTCTTTGGCATGGCAAAAAAAAAATTAGAACTGTTTGAAAAGCTTGTATGAGCCAACTGAATAGGATATAACAAACTGATTGCCATCACAGAAACATAGAAAATAGGTGCAGGAGTAGGCCATTCGGTCATTCGAGCCTGCACCGCCATTCAATATGATCATGGCTGATCATCCAACTCAGTATCCTGTACCTGCCTTCTCACCATACCCCCTGATCCCTTTAGCCACAAGGGCCACATCTAATTCCCTCTTAAATATAGCCAATGAACTGGCCTCAACTACCTTCTGTGGCAGAGAATTCCAGAGATTCACCACTCTCTGTGTGAAAAATGTTAAATTTGTGTTCAAAAATCACAATAATAAAACCTCATGCAGTTATCAATGTGAAAAGTAAAGAAAGTAGTAAATAGAACATAGAACAATTAAGCCTACAATGTTTGTGCCGAACATGATGCCTAGCTGCACTGGTCGCTTCTGCTGAGGGGACCAGGTAAATGGGAACTGCAGCTTCCCCTCCACGGTACACTCTATCTTGAAATGGAAATATATAAAGTTAGCCCTTCTAAATCCTTGAACTTCTTCCCCCAAAAGCACAGTGGGAATGTCTTCACTTGAAGGACTGATCAGGGAGAAGCCTCATGTTGATCTTCTTCAGGGAAATTAGGGATGGGCAATAAACGCTGGCCTTGCCATCAAAACCTCGATGCCAAAGGTGAATGTACAAAATGTTGGTTAACCTGAGGCAAATAGCACCTGATACTCCAAAGACTTTCAATCAAATACAAGGGCAGGGGTGGAATGGAATACCCTCCACTTGACTAGATCAATGCGGCTCTAATAACACTTGAGTTTGACACTGTCCAGGACAAAGCATCCGCTTGATTGGCACCCTTACAACCACATAAAACATTCATTCCCTCCACCACTACATACAGTTAGCTACAGGGCGCCTGCCTCATCTACAACACCGCAGTTACTTGCCTAGGCACTGCCACCGCACTTCCTACGGCAGCCTTTATCACCAAGAAGCGCAAGGACAGCTGGTGCATGGGAACACGATCATCTATAGGTCGCTCGTCACGTTGCACATCAACCTTGGATATGTGTCATTGATCCTTCATCATCCTGACTCACTTAAAATCTTGGACCTCCCTCCCCATCAGAACCATGGGAAACCTCCAGAAGAAGGGATAGATCAAGGAGGATGCCCACCGCCTCCTTCCCAAAGGCAGCAAAGAATGGGCAATAAATGACGTGCTGGTGACATGCAGGTCTCCAAAAAGAAATCATTACAAATAACCTGGCCTTTATTTCAAGGCTATTTCATTGCAGAAGGTAACATCATCAACCTTGTTCTTAAACAACATACACTATGGCCGAAAAGTCCATGTAGATGTTAAAGCAAAGGATCTGACAGACGCAAACTTGATCCTCGAACATTACAAGCTTTAATGGTTCAAGGTCTTGAAGTATTGATGATTATTGTACAATTCCAGCAGTATAATACATTTGACCCAGCAGGGAACAAGCTAATGCAATAAAGCATGACAAAATACTTCTATAATATTGTTTATATATCCTGTTAGAATTTAAATATTGGGGTTGCTACTTTATGCACTCCCCTGCATCAGGCACTCCAAAGTCTCTTGTTCCTTGAATTCTTAACATGAAGTATTGCAATGAGCAATTCTATAAACTGTAAAGCACATAATATTAGACACGATGTGCTGGAGTAAATCAGTGGGTCAGGCAGCATCTCTGGGGTAGAAAAGGTCGGGGCCATTCACAATATTGCTACTTTTATCAGTAGTTGGTGATACTTAGACATTTTTCACTCCTCATAAAATTTAAAATCCAATCTCATGAATATTCACGGTACTTTGCTATCTTATCATGATATGTAAGATGGACAGGATGTTCCTGTTCCTTCACTTGTAGACTGTGCAGCATAAATTGGCGGAAATAAAGACCCAGGCTTGTGTGGGCCGTGCATTCGTCGACAGCTGCCTGGGGTTGCATATGGAGCAACGACTAGATTCTGCTACTGCTTCCATGGCCAAATACTGGTATTTATGCTACATTACTTTCTTTTTGTGCTTCAATAGTCTGTTTTAATGTAAAACATAATTAATATTGTTGAAGTTTACTCTAGTTTGCCTTTTAATGTTCAGAGTATGCTCTTATCAGTTTTTAGTTTTATTGAATTATCATAGGCATGCATTTTACTGATATTGGCCTGTCATTTGTATTCATGACTCACCTCCCGCTTTCCTCCATTCTTGCCTTTGCCAAATCGGGTCTTGATTATTCTGACTGTCCTGGAATTAAGCAGTCAATTAGGCCTTAAACACTGAACTGCATGAAATGTGTCGGCCTTGCCACAAAGCATCCTCCTGTAGCCTTTGACAGTCATAGTCATATAGCATGGAAACAGGCCCTTATGCCCAACTTGCAAATGCCGGCCAAAATACCCCATCTACACTAGGCCCACGTGCCTGCATTTAGCCCATATATCCTTCTAAAACTTTCCTATCCATGTACCTGTCCAAATGTCCTTTTGTGATATTACCTGCCTCAACTACCTCCTCAAGCAGCTCTGTTATACTTCTCTTTTATTTTTAGTTGTTTTCAGTCAACTTAGTTCCTCATGCAGTTATATTATGTATCTTCTCCAGTACAACAGTTCTGGTGGTGGGGGTTGGCGATGGGTTGGGCGAAGGATCGTGTTTGGTTTGCTTAGTTTATTTTATTGCCACAGAGGGCGGCACAGTGGTGCAGCGGTAGTGTTGCTGCCTTTTAGCGCCAGAGATCTAGATTTGATCCTGGTTACAGGTACTGTCTGTACGGAGTTTGTACGTTCTTCCTGTGACCGTGTAGGTTTTCCTTGGGTGCTCTGGATTCCTTCCACATCTCAAAGACATAATTGGCTTCTAAATGTTCCCTAGTGTGCAGTATAGAATTGTATATGGGTGATCATGGTCAGCATGGACTTGGTGGGTTGAAGAGCCTGTTTTCACGCTGTATTTCTAAACCTGACTGAGGTACAGTGAAAGGCTTTTGTTGCATGCTATTCAGTCAAAGAAAAGACTATGATAATTACAATCAGCTGTCCAAGGGCACAACATTTAGTGCAAGGTAAAGTCTGATTAAAGGTGGTAGCTTAAAGGTGGTCTCTAATGAGCTAGCTGGGAGGTCAGGACTGCACTCTAGCTGGTGAGAGGACCGTTCAGTTGAGAAGAAAGTGTCTCTGAATCTGGAGGTATGCATTTTCAAACATCTGTACCTCTTGCCTGATGGGAGAGGGGAGAAGAGCGAGGGACCAGGGTGAGACTGGTCTTTGATTATGATGGTGGTCTTGCCGAGGCAGCGTGAAGTATTAACAGTCAGTGGAAGGGAGGTTGGTTTGTGTGATGGTCTGGGCTACGTCCACAACTGCAATTTCTTGCGGTTTTGGATGGAGCTGTTGCCAAACCAAGCTGTGATGCATCCCAGTAAAATGCTTTATACGGTGCAGCTATAGACGTTGGTGAGGGTTGTTGGGAACATGCCAAACTTCCTAAGCTTTCTAAGGAAATAGAAGCATTGATGTGCTTTCTTGGCCATAGCTTCGTTGTAGCTGGTCCAGGACAAATTGGTGGTGAAATTTTTCCTAAGAGCTTGAAGCATTCAACCATCTCCATTTTGGCGCCATCAATGTATACTGACCCATGTGTACTGCTTGCTTGCTGAAGTCAATCACAACCTCATCTGTCTTTCTGTCTTGCTGACACTGAGGGAGAGGTGAAGAGTAATGGCTAAGTTAAAGTATTCTCTCTGGTTGAATATATGGAAGATAATGTTAGCTCACTCTCAGGTCAAATAAAGGCATTTCATTTTCATTTCGCCACCGTATATGTTCTCAGCTATGAAGTCTAGCCAAGAGTACAGGATGGGTTTGGGGCCTGGTAAGAGAAAATGGACAAAATTGAGACATTTGGTGATGCTGTAGAAATGATTTGCTGTTCTTGGTATAATTGTAGTATAACTGTTTTTGGATTTGGATTTGCAACTTAGGGGCGGCACAGTGACACAGCGGTAGAGACCAGAGTTTGATCCTGAGTAGGAGTGCTGTCTGTACGGAGTTTGTACGTTTTCCCTGTGACTGCGTGGGTTTTCTCCGTCTGCTCCAATTTCCTCCCACATTCCAATGACGTGCAATTTTGTAGGTTAATTGGCCCTAATGTCCAGGTGCAGGCTCAGTGGGCCAAAGGGCCTGTTTCGACACGGTATCCCTAAACTAAACTAAGAATAATGCATGCATTTATATTTTTTAATAAAGGATGTCTGAGCTCCAGAATATTGTAGCCTACCAGTGTCTCCAACTCCACGGTGGATCTGGATATATGTGGGAATATCCAATTGCTAAGTAAGTTCTCATTTATGTGATTATCAGCAGTTGATTTAAGGGGATAGGTTTGTGCAGAAGAAATATTCTGTTGACACAAAAGGTTGCAGATGCTGGAATCTGGAGCAAAAACAACTGTTGGAGGATCTGGCTCCATATAATGTTTAATTATTTCTTAAACATCACCTATCTGTAGATAATGCATAGAATACATATTTTCAGAATGACAGTTAATGTTCATACAATTAGTTATATGTTTCACATGCCATTAAACCATTGGCTAAATATAGATCATTATTCATTACTTAATCCTGTGCTGTAAATGTCTATGTCCCTATGATATTATCTGGTAATTAAGAGATACTTTCATGTTGGGTTTATCAGAAAGACTGCTCGAGAACCTTGAACGTTACCTTGGCTTTACAAATTGTGTTGCGTTATATATAACACAAAACACTTGCCATTGAACTTAACAAATACATTTTGTGAAAAAAATTCCAAACTGAGTAAAATTCTTCTCAATCCCAAAGTCCAAATAGTTAAAGTAATGTATTGTAGTAAAGTTAATGCTGATTTAGCAACTTTGACAGGCCCTGTTAATAAAAACAAATCTCCCGAAATCCATTCTTATTCAATTATTTTGCTGATTTAAACCAAGGTAAACCTGCTCAAGTGTCCCCAGCATTACAGTGGTAAAAAGCTTCACGTTTGTGATTACTGTCCAGTTGCAACTCCTGGAAAATATATATGTGTGGATTTAAGTAAGACAGGGTTGGGCTTTGTCTGATCTCTGTGTACCAGCTCTGTGTTATCCGCTTTGAGGTATTTACAAGTCTACAATCACTCTGAGTCACCCTGCTCTTTAGCATGTGATATTTCGATAATATATTTTTAAATCGTCTTCCCGTCAAGAGGAAGGGAGAAGTCAAGGAAATAAAATTGCCCAAGGGATTTTGCATTTTTTAAATTTCTCACTTAAGAGTAATTTAGAAGTGTACAGTTGCATTGCTTTATAATTTTACATGTTAAACCTGATGTCAGCCCTTTTATTTCCAGGTCTTTTGTTGATTCCCGTGTTAGCACAATTTATGGTGGCACAAATGAAATAATGAAAGAGCTTATTGCTCGAGGAATTTTAAGTGACTGATGGTGCTGTTTTGATCTGAGCTGAATGCTGATTCATGCCAACAGGACCTCCAGATTCTGAAAAAAATATTTGTTCCTATATATTACTTTTATTCAATAAAACAAAATCTATATCTACTTCTGATTTATTCAGAGATGAGAATTTTGGATATTGAACCCAATAGCTTGCTTATTCCTGTTTTACTTTTTATATGCACAAAACAACTGAAGTTTGAATGCAAAATCAATATTTCCCATTTACTTTGTGTTTATTTGCTCTTATTTGCAACAACCAGGCTTGTTGATAGTTTCAAGAGCCCACTGTGAGTTGTTCCCATGGTAAAACCCTGTCCAAGAATCTGCGGTTTATTGTTGAGACAACAAACCAAGATAAGACATTTGTTTTACCATTCTGATTGAACTGCTAAGCAGCTAAATGTATTAAAATAAAAATATTCTGGAACTTTTAACAATTTCCCACTGAATTATCTTCAATTTTGTAATTCTGTGTGCATTTAATGACACTAGTGGACACTATTCTGATCAAAACTGCTACAGAGTTCTCAGAACTGATTGTTGATTGTTTTCTTAAAAACAACTTGATAAATTGGGTTTAGATAAGCTTTACGTTTGAGTAAAGAAGGACATTTCATGGTGCAATCATCATTTTAAATAATTTGTTTGTGTAAATTGTTTTAATATGTAAATTGTTGGAATTTGAAAATTCTCCAAGAACTGGACAGTGATTCTACAACTAGAACTTTCCTTATCATAATCTTAAATTACTGTCCTCTTCACCCGAGATTATGCTGCCTGGTTTTAGACACTTAAGCTCAAAGAAACAGCTTCACTGCATCTGCTCTGAAAATCTTTCAGGTGTTTTTTAGACCATAAAACATAGGCCAAATGCCTAATTCTGTTCCTATCGAGTCTGTTCACCATTCGATCATGGCTGATCTATTTTGCCCACACAACCCCATTCTCCTGCCTTCTCCCCATAACCCTTGACGCCCTTACTAATCAAAACCTATCAATCACTGCTTTAAATATAACCAATGCCTTGGCCTCCACACTCGTCACTTCTACAGATTTACCACCCTCTGGCCAGAGAAATTCCTGCTCATCTCCATTCTAAAGGTTTATTCTGAGGCTTTTATTCTGAGGCTGGTATTGTTATAATACTATATTATGCTTTATATACTATTATACACTATATAAAACTATGTTTTATAAATTATTGTTTTTAAATTACAATTCTTCTAACTTCCTGTGAGGACCGACAGATCCTTTTCAATCTCACTTGATATGTCAATATCCTATTTGCTTGAATCACTGTAGTGGACATGTGCAGCTCTGTCACTTTGTCAAGCACATCCTTCCCATCAGTGCCGCAAAGCCCTATACTGTTGTACTGACCCCATTACCTTAGCATTTCCTTGCAATTTTGACACACACTTACTTTCCTACCAAGCTTTGCATCTTAAAATATGGACATTTGTACATCTGAAACCCTTCATCCATTTCATTAATGAACATAAATTGCTGAGTAAGTCAGCCAGTGGTAAAATTATATTATACATTCCAGCTGTTTTTAACCAGTCACTAATCATAATACACTTAACCTCATGGGATTCTATTTTGTGTAATGGCCTTCCAGTTTCTATCTTATTGACTGAATCTACTGGTTCTTCTTATTGACAAGTTAGAATCTCACAACCTCAACCTTTAAGGACATCTCCAGCTGTAAAAAAAAAACAGCTAATCAATTTGAATTGCTTTTTAAAGTGTTAACTATATGCTTTGATTTCAATAAACACTTATTGAAAAAGTTGTGCATTCGTTCCTTAACTATGGTTGGCCTGATTAGTAAAAGGCATTCAGATTTTAAGTCTATAGTATTCTTAATATAAATTAAGATTGATTACATAACTTAATTGGAGAACTAATCCAAGGAGAATTTTATGGATGATCTTTTACCCATTTTAATTTCCTTGTCATTTCTTGATATGTTGAAAATTAAAACCATGAATGTATTAGAAAAGTTGACTGAATTTAATTAGGTAAGTCACTAGGACAGGATGGGATGTATCATTGAATTTTATGGGAAATATATTCTTTGGATAAGCCAATGGACTTGAAAGTGGTGAATGTTAGTCCTTTGTTCAATAAATGGAATAAGGATAAACAGGCCAGTCAGTTTAACCTTAGTAGTCGGAAGCTTTTATACTTTATATAACTTATAAAAGGTTTTATAAACCTCTGTGAGATTATTACTCAGCCTGCTGTACTCCAAAGAAAATAACCCACCCTATCCACTCTCTCTATAACTCAAGCCTTCAGTCTCAGCAACATACTTAGTCATACACACCAATCAATATGCCCATTTACACTAATTCCTCCTGTCTTTGCTTGGCCCATAGCCCTCTAAACCTGTCCTTTCCATGTACCTGTCCAATTGTCTCTTAAATGAAATGCTATGATAGTACCTGCCTCAACTACCTCCCCCGGCAGCTTATTTCATATACCCACCACCCTTTGTGTAAAAAAAGTTACCTTTCCAGTTCCTATGAAATCTTCCCCCACCCCCCTCACCTTAGACCAGGGGCCTCCAAACCTTTCAGCATGAGGGCCACATTATATATTTGTAAAAAATAAAGAAATGTCAGTTTTATAAATTTAATGAACTCAATAAAGAACTTAAGTAAAACAAATGGGAGAAATTCAAAACAAAACTAGTTCAACCACTCACCCATCCACCCGCTCACCCTCCCGCTCGCCCACACGCTCGCTCACCCACCCTCACACTCACTCACACACTCACTCACTCACAGGCCGCTGTCGCTGACCTTCATGGTCTTCCCGGGGCCACCGATACTGCTGCAGCCAATCCGTTTCTCTACTCCAGCCCCCCAAGGGCCCCCAACAATGACTCCACCGACCCACCGACCCTCGCCAGGCCAGCGGGCCAGAGTTCCAGGCTCAGCACCAGGCCCACAACCTCCACGATGCAGATTGTACATGGTCTGACTCTGCTGGGTCCTCGTGCTCTTCCCCTCCTACAGGGAACCTCATTAGTGATGGGTCTTCCCCTTCCCCCTCTTTTAACCAGGTTACCCCGACCACACACCCGCTAGTTAAAATTCCACTATATTTATTTTTTGCTTTTTTTTTACAGAGGTGCCGGAACGGCGCTCCGGTGAGCTCCGGCAGCAGCTACCACAGAACCCGTTAATAGCCCGCCACACGGAACATGTTAACAGCTTGCTGCGGGCCAGATAAAATCTTGTGGCAGGCTCGGATGTGGCCCGCGGGCCATAGTTTGGAAACCTTGCCATAGACCTACCTCCCCTGATTCTCAATTCCCCTACCTTGGACAAAAGAGATGCATATACCCGATCTATTCCTCTCAAGATTTTGTAGACCTCTACAAGTTCACCACTCATCCTCCTGTGCTGCAAGGAATAAAGTCCTTGCCTGCTGAACCTCTCCCCATAGCTCAGACTCTCGAGTCCTGGCAACATCCTTGTTGTAAATCTTCTCTGCACCTTTTCCAGTTTGACAATTTCATATCTATAACACGGTGACCAAAACTGATCACAATAGTCAAAATGTGGCCTCACCATGTGGCCTCACACAACTGTAACATGACCTCCCAATTTCTATACTTAACACTGCCTGATGAAGGCAAATATGCCGAAAGCCTTTTTGACCACCCTTTCTATCTGTGATGCCACTTTAAAGGAACTATGTACCTCTACTCTGCAATACTCCCGAGAGCCCTACTATTCATGGGTCCTGCCCTTGTTAGACTTCCCAAAATGCAACACCTCACATTTCTCTATTAAATTCCATCAACCATTCCTCAGGCCACCTGGCCAACTGATCAAAATCCTGCTGCAATTTTCGATGACCATCTTCATATATATGTATATTTTATCATTCAGAATATTCCCTCGTAACTTTCTGACCACAGATGTTAGGCTTACTGGCCTGTAATTCCCAGGCTTTTCCCCTTGTGAATATTTTCTGCACCTTTTCTAGCTTAATAACATCCATCACTAGGTGACCACAATAGTCCAAGTGCAGTCTCACCAACATTTTGTACAACTGTGACATGACATCCCAACTCATGTAAGCAGGACCCTGAACAATGAAGGCAAGGTAGCCAAATACCTTCATCACCATCCTGACTACCTGCGTTACTACTTTCAGGGTAAGGTTTGTCATTACATCCCCACTTCATACTCCATTCCTCCAGCAATAACTGCAACCATCTTAATGCAAGGAGTATTTTACCTTTGACACCCATCAAGATTCAACAGGCATGTCTGGCTAATATTTCCTCTCCAACTGCAACATTTGTAACTTCTAACAGCTGGATTCATGATTTAAATTGTGGCTCTGATTTACCAACTCTGGCCATGCATTTGCTACAATGCTGCCTTGTCACCACGAGAATTATTCAGCTTTCTGCTGCATACTTGGACCAAGATTGTGATGAGGTTTGGAACCAATTTGCTCTGGTGATTCTCAAACTAGGCATCAATGACGATTCCCTGATCAAAGATCAATAACCTGAAACAATAACATTGTTTCTAAATCCACAGATGCTGCCTGATCTGCTGAGTACTTCCAGCATTTTCTGTTTCTACTCTAGGTTTCTAGTTTTCTGCTTTTAGGTTGGTGGCCATTGAGAGAACTGTCACTTTGGTAGTTTCATTACTTTGCTAAGCATTGAAGGATAATTGATTGGCACTCATTTAAAGTAATTTACAGGTTTTTTACATAGAAACCACTGGTATGGATCACGGAAATGAAGCAGAATCCCTTGACTTTGGAACTGCTAAGTTAATTGTCAAAATGATTTTTTTTGAAGCTATCTTTGACAGTTTAATGAATTGCTTTGTGGAGAACTTGCCTCAAGTGCATCATTTTAGAAGTGGTTTTTCCATTGATTATATGGAAGGAAGATAATGTTTGATGTCTTTATTTGGAAGTAGAATGCTTTAAAATGTTTAAGCGGCCTTTTCACGGGGCGACTTGACGCAAGAGTTAACCGGAGTTTAACATTGTGGGAACCTCGTGCGATAACAGTACGGCATTCGTGGACCACCGTAGCGCTAACGGCAGGTAGTCGTGTAACTTGGTCACTCGGGAGAAAATTCAAGAAAGTTTGAATTTCTCCAAGATTGACTTGTACACTTATGGTTGAGTATTGCAACATTATATGAACGTAGTGGCCAGTGCGATATCCGTAATAACTCTTGCGGGTACCGTGGGAACTCCTGCGAACGGTGAACCCGGAAGCTAGACAGAGGGGACAGAAGGTGAGTAAAAATTATCTTCTGTGGGATTGAATTTAAAAAATAAATAAAAATAAAGATTTGCATCCGCATATGGACATCAACTTATTCATGAGTTATGTTAATGAGATTCAAGAAAATAACTATAATCTTTAAAAGGGACTTTAAAAGGGACTTTACTGAAAGGTTACGCATTTTTATGGTCCGTGAGAGATTTTTCACATGTACTTCTTTGAGAGATACAGGTCGGAGTCCTCGGGTCCAGGGGTTCGGAACGGTACCAATCAATGTTGTACAGAGACCCGTGTAAGGAGTGAACTGCACATGCTGGTTTAAACCGAAGACAGACACAAAAAGCTGGAGTAACTCAGCGAGTCAAGCAGCATCTCTGGAGAAAAAAAGCTGATGTTTCGGGACGAGACACATCTTCAGACTCAATTCCGATTAGGCTGTCTGAAGAAGGGCTCCGATTCGAATCGTCACCTATTCTTTTTCTCCAGAGATGCTGCCTGACCCGCTGACTTACTCCAGCTTTTTATGTTTTTCTTCCCAGATCTGACTTACCTGCTGAGTTACACCAACATTTTGTGTCCTTCTGTGCGTATTAACCAGCATTAACCAGCGTCTGCAGTTCCTTTAGACATTACCTAACTTCAGATTTTAGAGATATAGCGCGTGGGAACTCCTGCGAATGGTAAACCCGGAAGCTGGACAGAGGGGACAGAAGGTGAGTAAAAATATCGACAAGGGAACATGTGTCCTTCGAGGACGTCCCACCTAATTGTCATTGTTGGATAATCTTTTTAACAGGAACACTTGCAGAGATGGCTCCCAGAAAATCTCAAAGAAAGGGGGTAAAGCGTGTCAGAGATGTTTTTGCCATGTTGCGCTATTCAGTTTCTATATTGTTTCAGTTTCTATATCTATATTGTTGCTCTATTCAGTTTCCCAGGGGGTCGGGACGGGACTGGAGTTGGGAGGGAGGGAAAGGTGGGGGAGTCGAGGGGGAGACAGATGGGGGTGTCTTCATTTACTGGCGGCGGGTGTCTGTCACTGAAACAGGCAGGTGAGATTTCACATCCACCTTGTGTGTGCCTCTCTCTCTCTCTCCCTCCCTCTTACACAGGCTGAGAGACTCTGCCTCTGTGAGTGTACGTCTCTTTCTCCCCCTCTCCCACACACAATAAGACCGAGGTACTGTGCTCAGTCCATCTGTGTCTCCCACATACACAGTAAAATATGTCTCCAAATGAGCCAATTCAACCAAGGGAGGATATATATAGTGTGTGAAAAAAAAAGTTACATCATTTGTGTCACGTGTAGTTCACGATGTTCATTCAAGATTTAACGCGAACGCTCGGGAAACGGACAAGTCACTCGCACAAATAACAGAAATGCCGAGTACCGTGGGAACTCTTTATCTACCCCCGTTATATCGTGCGAGACTCGTGCTGGACCACGACCTCTTCACTCTGGTGACATCTTGCGTCAACTCGCCCTGTGAAAAGGCCCCATTAGACTTGCATTCACCCTGAATTATTGTTGGAAGTTATAAACCATGCTGTTGGGAAGGGAAATATCAGCCAGACATAGACATTCCTGTTGCATTTTGATAAGCGGTAACTCCCTGCCAGAAGTGCATGTGTTGGTGTTGAAGGACAAGATCAGACACTTCTACATTGACCCTGTGCGCAGACAGACAGCCAGCATTTGCTCACTTGAATATTTGGCTCAAGGTCTGAGGCACTGGAGGGTAACCAGCAAAGATACTAGAGGATAATTTAGTATCTTTGGTAACCAGTGACTCTGCAGTCAGCACCGTCAGCAAATGATGAAAATTAGTGCGGCATAATACAGCCTGGGTTTTGGTGCTAACTGGCATGTGTGTAAATGATTCTCATTAAGCTGCCAGTGAGATGATTATGGAAAGTGTGATGAAAGGCCCCAAAAATTGAGTTGTCAGCTAATCATACAGGACCCGGAACGGCAGGGTCCCTTTAGGTTTAGAAGGTCATGTGGGTGTATGGGAAGCATGAAATAACAAGCTGCAGCACTGGCTTTCGGAGGTCACGTAGAGCGCCCGACCAAGGAGAACAATTGCAGCAAGAGATCTTAGAGAGAATGTAAAAATCACGCAGCAACGAGGAGAGCTGCTGTGGTGAGCTCGGCAACCTGAACACAGCCAGATACCTGGCCATCGCTAACAGTGAGAAAGAACCATTGCACCCGACTGGAGAGAGGAAAGGGCTGGAGATAGATCAATGGAGCTGCTGGGTGCACGTGAGGCCCTGGAGCAATCCTGTAAAGAGAGAGACCGGTGGAGTAGCCTAATACAGAGCAAGACTCCAGCAGAGTGACCCTGTCATGGAAGGGCTCGAACAGAAGGTGAACTTGCCACAAGGCTCTCGGCACTCGTATGTCCACTCGAGGCCATTGAGGGAGTGCAGTGAAGGAACGTGCTGTCTAAACTGTTTAGAGAGTTTATTTGCTGTACTACTAATTTATTACTTAGGGTTTAGTATTGTTTTTATGGTTACCGCTGTTTGAAAAATACACCTTGTACATACACATGTACAAACATGTTCTTTCATGCATTGATCTGAATCTTTAGTACCTGCTTTACATCGCGTTAAAGAAAGCTCCCCCGCATTCCGTTGAGATTGAGGTAGATTGGATGATGCAAACATGGGCCATATTGTGATTACAATTACTCTCTGAATTACTAATTCAGGCCACTGAATTCATAACCAAACTGGACTGAAACATTAATGCAAGTGAGTTCGTTCAAATTCGTCTCGTGGACAATGCAAAACTGATCTATGATGTGGGTACAGCAACACATCACACACTACAAGACCTCTGTATCTTTATACAATGTCCATTGCTTTATCATTTACATTAAACTTCATCTGTCTGAAGAAGGATCTCGACCCAAAACGTTACCAGAAATGCTGCCTGTCCCGTTGAGTTACTGCAGCTTTTTGTATTCATATCTATAAAACTAAAAGTCTTTGTCTTGTTTGTGCCCACGATGTGTCAATCTGTTTTTCCTATCTTCTTCCAAACGCTATTCCACAGCCTTTCCATTTTCACACATCATACTCACGTTTTTCCCGTTGTGGCGATAAACATCTTCCCGTCGCATTCCAAACTATAGTTCCGAAGTTATTAATCCTTGAAATTTTAAAAATAGCCCCAAAAACTCACCCATTTTGGGTGGGAAAAAAATCGGAGTGACGTCACAATGCACTCGCAAGGCAGGACGGGACACTCCGGGAAGGAGGGACACTTCAGCGCTCGCGGTGAACGAGAAGTGGCGGTGGCTGCGGCACCCGACGCCTGCTTCGTACCTGGTGAGGAGGGTGATGCCGCGAGCTGAGCCCGGGCTGGAGCTGAGCCTGGTGCTGGAGCTGGAGTGAGGGCCGAGTCCAGGGCTTGGGATGGGGCCGTGACAGGGCCCGAGAAAGAAGCTGCTGCTGGAACCAAGGACGAGCCTGGGTCCGGGGTCAGAGATGAGCCCGGAGATGAAGTCGGGGCCTGGACTGGAGCTCAGGCAGCGGCCGAGCTGACGGCTGGAGTCTACTGCCAGGGCCGGGACAAGTACGAGGACCAGGCCGAGATCCATGCCCTGGTGCTGCTCTACGACCTGGGTAGGTGCTGGGGCAGGGAATGGGAGGAGGATGAGGGAAATGAGGAGGGAGATGGGGTGTGGAGAGGGGAAAGATCCTGGGGAGGTGAGGAGGGTGAGTGGGGTGATTGAGGGAAAGGAGGGGGTACGGAGGGTAGTTGCCACATCTACCGTCCCTCTCTACCCCCTCCCTATCTACCCTCACTCCCACCCTCCCTACTCCATCTCTCTCCTCCCACACTTTGTTTTATACTCTTCCAATTGCTTGAATTATGCATTATTTTGCCTATTATGTACTTTATCTTAAAACTTGGGTAAAACTTGTGAAGATCTCAAATCAAATAATGTGGTGAAATGCCCAGCTGGTGGTAACGTGGGGTTAACGATGCAACTTTTTTTATATAGATGTGCCTCTTGCTGTCCACTTAAGCTTTATTGGCTGGGGATGAATGGGACAATCAGCCCTTTCCACCAGTAATGAATAATTTAAAGGCTCCCTCAGCACTGTGGAAAAGACATACACATGAGGGCATTTTAGGTTTAGTTGGTAAGTGACAATTAACTTTACTTATTGTTCGTTTTTGCGAGTAAATGCATAGTAATGTAGCTGTACTGCTGCTTTATGCTGCATGAACTTTATAGGCATTTCATTTGCATGAGCAGTCCTTGATCTTCCTTCATTAAAACATTAAACAACAAGTATTTTGTACATATTTTGTCACTGAGTAAATTGTAAAATATAGTTATTTTGTAAGTGAGCAGAATGTTATCAGGAGTCTGTACTGCCTTTGGTCTTGTGCAGTCAAATGTATTTCCTCAAAAACAGTAGATTCGTGTGAATTTTTCTGCCAAGGTCAGTGTGCTTGATCAAAGAGCAGTGGGATTGAATTAATGTCTGAAATATGTATCGGTTTGAAGGGCAACTGAATTGCATAGAGGTCCAGAACAGCCTTACTGAGCTTAGACAGTTATCCCAACTACCTTGCAACCCTGGAATTCTTCCAGATTATGCCCAGAAATTCCTGCCATTGCTGTTCCACTGTCATTCCTGCTAGGATCCCTTTCCAGTCTACCTTGGCCAACTCCCCTCTCATGCCTTCGTAGTCCACCACCGGCACTCCCAAATCCTTTGGGGAGATTTACTCTTCACCCTCAAGACAGTAAATTTGTGGACAAGTTATAAAAACATTATCACATGTTTTTAGGTGACTCAACACATATTAACACCTGTCCAAATCCTCTCTAGGTATTGTCACATCAGAGCTGCAGATTTTATGATGCTGTGGTCTGCAGATTGTTTCCCAACATGCATATGTTTAGTTTTGAATGATTGTAGATTATAAAATATTATTATGGGGGGTAAATCCCTTTTTTAAATTAACTCAGTATGAAAAGGATCAATAATCCAGATGGTGCTCGCACATGCTCCTGTGAATCTGTATCCTGCCAGCCTCATTACTTTGGAGCACTTCAGGAACAAGTTCATGTATATAACTAATTTCTGCTCCACAAAAGGGAGAGTTTATCTCTTAAATAAGTAAGTTGTCAGAGATTTGTTCTCAATTTTCAAGTAATACATCTGGGCATGTAACATGTGCTGAAAATTGCTAGGTTTCCCTTCCAATTTTAAAATCCTCTATTCTGTGTTGGCAATTCAGTATTTCCCTTTAGGTTACCATCCTTCAGGAAGAACAATGACAAGCATTTGAACCCTCCCTTTCAACCTCCTCCAAATAATGAAAAACCTTCTACCTCAATGCGCTGGTTTTCGTAATTGGCACGAAACAAAGAGACTCGGGTTTTACTGATGGAGGGAGAGTTTGATGCAAAGGTATGAAAGGAATTAATGTTCATCGGGTTGTAGAAAATGTTATTCTCATAGTTCACTGATGTAATGCTTGTGACATAAATATTGCCTGAAGGAAACAAAACATCAGGAAAGTGGGATGTTTTTAAAAGTGTGCTGACAAGAGTCAGCTGCCTTGGCACGTCCCTGTTAGAGCGAAGGCCAAGGCAGGTAAACGTAAGGAAGCATGAATAGACAATAGGTGCAGGAGTCAGCCCTTTGAGCCAGCCATTCACTGTGATCATGGCTGATCATCCACAATCAATACCCCGTTCCTGCCTGCTCCCTAAATCCCCTGACTCCGCCAATATGCCATTCGCTTTCCCACATAAGAGATTAGTTTACAAACTTAAAGCACACGGCATTGGGGGTTCAGTATTGATGTGGATAGAGAACTGGCTGGCAAACAGGAAGCAAAGAGTAGGAGTAAACGGGTCCTTTTCACAATGGCAGGCAGTGACTAGTGGGGTACCGCAAGGCTCAGTGCTGGGACCCCAGCTATTTACAATATATATTAATGATCTGGATGAGGGAATTGAAGGCAATATCTCCAAGTTTGCGGATGACACTAAGCTGGGGGGCAGTGTTAGCTGTGAGGAGGATGCTAGGAGACTGCAAGGTGACTTGGATAGGCTGGGTGAGTGGGCAAATGTTTGGCAGATGCAGTATAATGTGGATAAATGTGAGGTTATCCATTTTGGTGGCAAAAACAGGAAAGCAGACTATTATCTAAATGGTGGCCGACTAGGAAAAGGGGAGATGCAGCGAGACCTGGGTGTCATGGTACACCAGTCATTGAAAGTGGGCATGCAGGTGCAGCAGGCAGTGAAGAAAGCGAATGGTATGTTAGCTTTCATAGCAAAAGGATTTGAGTATAGGAGCAGGGAGGTTCTACTGCAGTTGTACAGGGTCTTGGTAGACCACACCTGGAGTATTGCGTACAGTTTTGGTCTCCAAATCTGAGGAAGGACATTATTGCCATAGAGGGAGTGCAGAGAAGGTTCACCAGACTGATTCCTGGGATGTCAGGACTGTCTTATGAAGAAAGACTGGATAGACTTGGTTTATACTCTCTAGAATTTAGGAGATTGAGAGGGGATCTTATAGAAACTTACAAAATTCTTAAGGGGTTGGACAGGCTAGATGCAGGAAGATTGCTCCCGATGTTGGGGAAGTCCAGGACAAGGGGTCACAGCTTAAGGATAAGGGGGAAATCCTTTAAAACCGAGATGAGAAGAACTTTTTTCACACAGAG
The DNA here is from genome assembly GCF_010909765.2 of Amblyraja radiata. NCBI lineage: Eukaryota > Metazoa > Chordata > Chondrichthyes > Rajiformes > Rajidae > Amblyraja > Amblyraja radiata. The sequence continues at coordinate 37,901,475 of NC_045962.1, forward strand.
AGTGGTGAATCTCTGGAACTCCCTGCCACAGAGGGTAGTCGAGGCCAGTTCATTGGCTATATTTAAGAGGGAGTTAGATGTGGCCCTTGTGGCTAAGGGGATCAGAGGGTATGGAGAGAAGGCAGGTACGGGATACTGAGTTGGATGATCAGCCATGATCATATTGAATGGCGGTGCAGGCTCGAAGGGCCGAATGGCCTACTCCTGCACCTAATTTCTATGTTTCTATGTTCTATGTTTCACTGCCTGCTGTACCTGTATGCTTACTTTCAGTGACTGGTGAACAAGGACCCCCCAGATCTCGTTGTACTTCCCCTTTTCCCAACTTGACACCATTCAGATAATAATCTGCCTTCCTGTTTTTGCCATCAAAGCGGATAACCTCACATTTATCCACATTAAACTGCATCTGCCCACTCACCCAACCTGTCCAAGCCACCCTGCATCCTCCTCAGTTCACACTGCCACCCTGATTTGTGTCACTGCAAATTTGCTAATGTTACTTTTAATCCCTTCATCTAAATCATTAATGTATATCGGAAATAGCTTGTTGTCCTCTCCTATGTAAGGTTCTCCACATATGGCCTGAGGAAACTTTCTTGAATATATTTTACAATTTCTACGCTGTCTAAGCCCTTGGTACTAAGATAGTCCCAAGTCCATATTGGGAAAGTTAAAATCCCCAACCAAGCCAACCTTATTAGTCTTGCAACCAAAGCAATCTCCTGGCATATTTTCTCTACTAATTCCCATTGACTATCCCTCTGAAAAATAAAAGGAACCAAGCTAATTGGTCCAAAGACTACAAGAATTTAAATGGAAGAATGTAAGTAGCTTTTGCTCAGGAAGGTGGTGTTTGTGCAGTACCACAGGCGAGCAAATACTTCCCACTCCAGTTTATTTTCCTGTTGTAATCATGACATAGCTTAATCATCACTGCATTGGTGAAGGAGATAATTTTGACTTTGAGCATCTAGATGGGGCAGCATAGTGTGGCTCAGCAGGTAGTGTTTACACCTGAATCATGAGGCTGTGAGGAGACATGTTAACCATGGACTATGGACCATGGACTATGAGTTCAAAATGGCGGCGCCTCGCGGCTGCAGCCTCTGCAGTCCGTCTGTCTTTTATAAATTTTTGTCCTGTTGAGTGTATAGTTTGGTTGTAGTTTATATATTGTTTTTAGCTGTGTATATGTGGGGTGGGGGGGAAACTTTTAAATCTCTTCCGTGTACAGGGGACCTGACCTTTTCTCTGTCGGGTCTCCGTTGTCGTTGGGGCTTAGCACCGTGGAGCGGCCTCCAACCGGTACGACCTGGGGGCTCCAGTCGCGGAGCTGGCCGGCTTCGGAGTGTGGAGAGCGGCTGTGACCCGAATCCGGAGCTTCGGAGGCTCCAGTCGCAGGCCCGGTGGACGGTGACATCGGGAGCTCACGGGTCCCTGGTGGGAGACCGCTTTACGGAGCTCCCGCAACGGCAACGTCTCCCGCCCGAATTGTGGGGTTGAAAACGACCTGGAGCAGGCCTTACATCGCCATCGCCCGCCGGGCGGGGGCTTTAACATCGGGAGAAGAATGGAAAACAGGGGAGAGACAATGACTTTGCCTTCCATCACAGTGAGGAGGCGATTCACTGTGATGGATGTTTGTGTAAATTGTGTTAATTGTGTGTCTTGATAATTGTTTCTTCTTGTTGTATGACTGCAGGAACCAAATTTCGTTTGAACTTCATTTGAGGTTCAAATGACAATAGACTGTATTGTATTGTATTTGTGTGGAGTTTGAAAGGCTCTCTGTAACCACTAGGGACCCATTCCGTCCCCTCTCTCTACTCTTCCCTTCCCCCCCCCCTCCCCAATGTGGTCCAGATTCAGACAGGGTAGGGCTGTGGCTGCTGTAAATCCTGTGGTATTTCAGCTAAACAGGGATTATGCTGCAAAGTTTCAGTATTTGCTTACATGTGTAGGTCCTAGTATTGATAACATGCAATGGAAAAATCAAACATCTTTCTCCCATTTAAAAATATTATACTTTATTGCAGGTTGTACTACCATGGAATTGTCGTACATTCCCTTTGAACGAGGAAGATATAAAACACTTAAATCATCCGGAAGAAGTTGTAGATGAAAAACGTAGTCTTATGCCTCTCACAAGATTATACTCCGCGAGAATGGCTGGGCAGCTTTGGAGAGAGTGCCATCTGCTGGAGAAACAAAATGTTAACTCTCAATCTGGGGACAGAACAGTGCAAGGCAATAGTGCCAATAAACCTGGATTTATTTGGAATTAAAGTTTAAGAATGATAATAAGGTAATATTACAACATTTTTACTTTTCCCTGTGAATATCTTATTTCTAGCCGAACTGTCATCATTGTGATGCACGTTGCACAAGAAATTGTATTAAGATTAAATCTCTTTGGGAGATCCTCCAGCTCCTGCCTGAATAGTGCAAAAACATTATTATGATGTGGCATTCAGTGAGAATGGCCGGGCAGCTTCGGAGAGAGTGCCATTTGTCTACATTATGATGTGGCTGTTTCTTTGTTTAGTACATTCTGCTGAAAAATATATTGGTATGGATGTTAAGTGAAGAGAGTATTTTATCCCTTTTCAGAATGTGAAGGAAACATGCCTGTTAAAAATACCAACATTTAAACCAGTCCTTAATGCTAGCACAAAATGTTGAACATTTGGTTATTTATAAGTGAAACTCCGTTCATAAATTCTAGGAGCAGATTTGGCATATCAAGTCTACCCTGCCATTCAATCATGCCTGATCTATCTTTCCCTTTTAACCCCATTCTCCTGCCCCATAACCCCTGTCAACCGTACTAATCAAGAATCTGTCTCTCCGCCTTCAAAACATCCATTGACTTGGCTTCCACAGCCGTCTGTGGCAATGAATTCTACAGATTCTCCACCCTCTGACTAAAGAAATTCCTTCCCATCTCCTTTCTAAAGGCAAGTCATTTTATTCTGAGGTTATGGCATCTGGTCCTAGGCACTCGCACTAAACATCCTCCCCATATTCACTCTATCCAGGTCTTTCACTATTCGGTAAGTTTCAATGAGGATGTCATCCTTCTAAACTCCGGTGAGTACAGGCCCAGTGCCTTCAAACGCTCAATGATTGTTAACCCAATCATTCCTGGGATCATTCTTGTAAACTTCTTCTGGACCCTCTCCAATTCCAGCAAATTCTTCCTCGGATATGGGGCCCAAAACTGCTCACAATACTCCAAATTTCTATTTACATTGAGATTTTCTGTTGCATCTGCATTTCTCACTGTGGACATAGCTCAAATTACACATTGGCAATACGTCAGATGTTTGAAAATGGACTGTAAGTAATCTATTACAACAGAGTCAACTTCTATTGATAATACCCTAGTATATTGGTCTTTACAACGGAGGGAAATTTTTGACGTTGCAATTAACTATAGACTCCTTAAATAACATGGACACAATGTTGGATAGACACAAAAAGCTGGAGTAACTCAGCATCTCTGGAAAGGAATGGGAGACCCTTTGATTTAAACCAGCATCTGCAGTTATTTCCTACAGGGAAACGAGAGATATAGACGGTGATGTGGAGAGATAAAGAACAATGAATGAAAGATATGCAAAAAAGTAACGATGCTAAAGGAAACAGGCTGTTTGTGGGATGAAAAAGAGAAGCTGGTGCAACTTGGGTGGGAGACGATTACAGAGGGAATGCTGGGGTTACCTGAAGTGAGAGAAATCAATATACATACCACTGCGCTGTAAGCTGCCCAAACGAAATATAAGATGCTGTTCCTCCAATTTGCATTTCGCCTCACTCTGACCATGGAGGAGACTGAGGGCAGAAAGGTCTGTGTGGGAATGGGAAGGAGAATTAAGCCCCTGTCCCACTTAGGAAACCTCTGGAGACTTTGCCCCCCACCCAAGGTTTCCGTGCGGTTCCCGGAGGTTGCAGGTGGTTGCAGGTAGTGGAAGCAGGTAGGGAGACTGACAAAAACCTCCGGGAACCGCACGGAAACCTTGGGTGGGGGGCAAAGTCTCCAGAGGTTTCCTAAGTGGGACTGGGGTCGGGAGATCAAGTTGGTTCACGCAGGCTGAATTAAGGTGTTTTGCGAAACAATCGGCCAGTGTGCGTTTGGTCTCGCCCATGTACAAGAGTCCACATCTTGAACAATGGAAACAGTAGACGAGATTGTAGGAGGTGCAAGTGAACCTCTGCCTAACATGAAAGTACTGTCGGGGTCCCTGGACAGAATCCAGGGAGGAGGTATAGCGACAGGTGTTGCATCTTCTGCGGTTACTGGGGAAGGTACCTGGGGAGGGGGTGTGAAGGGATGAGTTAACCAGGGAGTTGTGGAGGGAACGGTCTCTGCGGAAGGCGAAAAATGATGGAGCTGGGAAAATGTGGCTAGAGGTGGGATCCCGTTGGAGATGGTGGAAATTTTGGAGGATTATGTGTTGTAAAACATCCTGTTTGATTCTGTCATTATTAAACACAACTAATGCTTTGCATTTTCTTTCCGTCAGGTAATAAATTGAAGCCATTCACGTCAAGAAACATCCTATGTTTTTGATTTGACATATCAAAATCAGTAAACTGCAGATATTTTGAAGCTGAAGTCATTGAAGATTTACAGAGCTACCAAGTATCACGACAAAGCCATGAATGTTTACATTTCAGGAAACAAGCATTGAATGTATTAACAGATGCCACGGTGATGTTGTGTCACAGTGCAACGTCCAAATACAAGCTTTGCTAAATCCACTGGATATTCTGTACTAAGATCATTTAACCAGCAGCCGGCTCGGAGGTTCTCATAATTCAACAACAAAAATGTTTAAGAATTGTTCTAAAACTGCATTTCACACCCAAATGCCTTGTTTACTTTTTTGAAGTAAAATTATTTTAGTAAAATGTCTCTCTCATTGGTCTGTCATGTGCACAAAGGAATTCTATCCTCAGCTACTCCAAATGGGGGCGAGTATTCAGCACCTTGAGCACAGCAGATATGCACTGATGTTTGCTGTCAAATCATGTCAGCATCTGAAATTATAACTTGGGCAGCAAGGTGGTGCAGCGGTAGAGTTGTTGCCTTACAGCGCCGGAGACCCAGGTTCGATCCTGACTACGGATGCTGTCTATATGGATTTTATGGGGGGTTTTCGGGAGCAAGTGGGCCAAAGAGCCTGTTTCAGCGCTGTATCTTTAAACTAAACTTGTCTACTCACAACATACTTTATGTTGCATGTGGCTAAGTTGTATTCATCTTAATTTGCAAAATGGTGTCTGAGTTGAGAGTTTAGTTTATTGTCATGTTTACCAAGGTACAGTGAATAGCAGTGGACAGACAATATATGATTACAATCGAGGCATCCACAGTGTGCAAATACACGATAACAGGAATTGGTGCAAGATAAAGACCAGTAAGGTCTGATCAAAGACCTTACTGGTCTTCCAGGGTCTCCAATGAGATAGAAAGTAGCTCAGGACTAGTTGTTGGTAGGAATGGTTCAGTTGCCTGATATCCGCTGGGAAGAAACTGTCCCCCAAACTAGAGGTGTGCGTTTTCACATTTCCATACTTTTTGCCCAATGAGATGGGGCAGAAGAAGGAATGACAGGTGCGACAGAGAAGGGAGCGGTTGGGGAATTTCTAATTTGTGTTACAAGAAATATAATGACAAATATTCCTAGTACCACTTTGTTACTGAAATATGTTAGTATGTACCATGAGTGACACTGTACACATGTATTCATGAGCAACATTCACAGCATCAGTTATTTTTTGTAGGTAGGACTAAAGATTCTGATGCATATCAAACAGCAGGGGGCTGCTATTATAACCACTTAATTTTTTTAAAAGTTGTGCGTTTCCCCCACATCTCTCCAAACATAGCAACATAGTTAGCTGACAGGTTTATTTAGACAACAAACATCAGAAATTGCAGACACTGAAATCTTAAGGTACTATCTGACCCACTGGCATCCTATTTGAATGGACCAGAGACAAAATTAATGATAAATTCTCACTTCCTCTCTGGTATCATAACAAAACCAGATGACAGTAGCATTCAATTTTAAGACCATACTTGAATAGGTGTAAGCAATTCACATTACATCTGATCTATACCGTGACCTATTTCCCCACCTCCATATGACTGGATACTTAACAATCCAAATAAATATGTCACTTAATTCCCATCACCAGGTTTAAAAGAGCTTGCCATAGTAATCAACAAAAGCTCCAGCTTCACACATGACAGTTTTCTGCATGAACAAGCTTTTGATAATTTTCCTCACAACGATAAATTGTGAGAGGGTGCAAATGTGAAAATGAGAAAAATCATTTCCATACTCCTGTCACAAATCGATGTATCACAACCAAATTAAGAATATGAATTCACATAATTCATACTTTCATGCTGCAATTTATTTTTTATACACAGTGGGTGGTGAGTGCTTGGAACACACTACTGGGGGTAGTAGTTGAAGCAGTTACAGTAATTGCATTTAAAAGACTTTTGCTATGCATAAGGATATGCAGAGAATGGAGAGATATGAGTTATGTACAGGTAGATAAGTGATAGTATTGGCATCATATTCGGTTCAGACATTGTGGGCCGAAGGGCCCGTTCTTGTGCGGTTACATCTATGCTTTATTTCTATGAAATATGATGGCAGTGTAACATTTATTCAAACCAGCAAAATCTATGGTCAGCCACAGAAAGTAAAATACTAGTAAATATTTGCAGACTACCATATCATTTTGGATTGAAATTTCTTTCAAATTGTTTGAACAATACTAAAAAATGTTTTAAGTTCATATTCTCACCACTTGAAGCAGGCATGGAGTAGTTGCACTGTTGAGCTTTCACCTGTCCAGACTACGCTTCTGAATAGCTTCCATACAAGCATTTCGGAGCAGGTTGATCACCGTTCTGGGATCATCACTCTTCATGACAGCACTGCCAGACACAATCATGTTTGCTCCAGCCTGAAAAAAACCACAAGTAAATGTGAAGCCCCCTGAATCTCTCTCCACTCTAAGCCTCGCCCTGCAGTACCACTGGGAAGCTGCATTTCGTTTACTAGTGAAACAGAATATTAGGAATAGGAAAGAATACTTTATTGTCACATGTGACCAAGCACAGTGAGATTCTTTGCTTGCATACACAATGTATACAAATAGCAGCCACTACGGCGCTGACAAAGTCACAAAGCACACCGGCACCCCCCCCCCACCCAAGCCGGGTCCTCCATTGTCCTTCCCCTCTCCCCTCACGGTGGTCCTCCACGCTCTCATCGACCACAGGTCGACCCATGAGGCATCACCACCGCGAGGCCTTACCCCTGTCTGGGCATGTTTAATGAATATGAACAATTATGGCAATAAACGTTGAAGGGTCATTAGTTCAACAATATGGAGAGAATAGTTATCGAAGCCCAGGCTTTATTCAAAGTTCGAGTATCAGGTGAAAATACAAGGACAGGATGTCCTAGAGTGTTCCAGAGCCTGTCTGGATTATCCATTTTGCTGGACCATTAGAAGTCATGGCTTGAGAGGAGTTCACCAGTACCGGAAAGGGCTGCCTAGGCAACCAAGGAGCCTAGATACCGGCCCACAAAATAAGCTTCTGAAGTCTACTATGGGAACAGATCTACCGGCACCGGCCAGGCCAGAGCTCCAGCTGTTGCTGCAGAAGTCTGCTATGGGAACGGATCTGATGGCTCTGGCTGGGCAGTTGGGCCCAGGAGAGTGTTGTATAGTAGAGGGATCTAGGAATACAAGTACATAGTTTGCAGATATAGTTCTTGGGATGAAGGCTAAAACCCTTCTTGGGCGGCACAGTGCCGCAGCGCTAGAGTAGCTGCTTTACAGCACGGAGACCCAGGTTCAATCCTAACTACAGGTGCTGTCTGTACAGAATTTATATCTTCTCCTTGTGACCGCATGGGTTTTCACCAGGTGCTCAGGCTTCCTCCCATATTTCAAAGACTTGCAGGTTTGTAGGTTAATGGGCTTCTGTAAATTGTCCCTAATGTGTAGGATGCAAAACCAAGATAACATTGAACTAGTGAACAGGTGATTATTGGTCGGTGCGGACTCAGTGGGCCGACGCTGTATCTCTAAATTAAGCTAAACACGAGGGGAGACTTTTTCACACTGGTGGGTATAGCGAACAAGCTGCCAAGGGACGTACATGAGGCAGGTACAATAACAGCATTTGGACAGGAAATGTTGGGTAGGACATGTTTTGAGGGACATGGGCCTAGTGCAGGTAAATGGGAATAGCTCAGATGGGGCAATTTGGTCGGCATGGATGAGTTGGGCCAAAGGGCCTGTTTCCATGCTGAATGAATCTGACCAGAGTTTGAGCCTGTATTTCTAGGAATTTAGAAGAATGAGAGGTGGCCTTATTCAAAGATCCCAAGTGGAGCTTGACAGGATAGGTAGTGGGATGTTTTCATTAGTCGATAAAGGAGACATACAGTGCATTCAGAAAGTATTCAGGCCCCATCACTTTTTCACATTTTGTTACGTTAGTCTTATTTTAAAATTAAATTTTTTTTTAAAATCTTCAATCTACACACAATACCCCAGAAGGAAGTTGTAAAAACAGGCGTTTAGAAATTTATGCAAAGTAATTAAAAAGAAATATCACATTTACAGAAGTATTCAGACCCTTTGCTTTGACACTCAATATTGAGCTTAGGTTCCTCTTGTTTCCATTGATTATCCTTGAGAGGTTTCTGAAACTTGATTGGAGTCCACCAGTGGTAAATTAAATTGATTGGACATGATTTGGAAAGGTACACACCTGTCTATATAAGGTCCCACAGTTGACAGTGCATGTCAAAGCAAAAACCAAGCCATGAAGACGAAGGAATTGTCCGTAGACCTCCGAGACAGGATTGTGTCGGGACACAGATCTGGGGAAGGGTATATAACAATTTCTGAAGCATTGCAGGTCCTGAAGAGCACTGTGGCCTCCGTCATTCTTAAATGGAAGAACTTTGGAACCACCAGGACTCTTCATAGAGCTGGCCGTCTGGCCAAACTGGGCAATCACTCTGACAGAGCTCCAGAGTTCCTCTGTGGAGATCGGAGAACGTTCCAGAAGAACAACTATATCTGCAGCACTCCACCAATCAGGCCTTTATGGTAGAGTGGCCATACGGAAGCCACTCCTCAGTAAAAGGCACATGACAGCCCGCTTGGAGTTTGCCAAAAGGCATGAGAAACAAGATTCTCTGGTCTGGTAAAACGAAGATTGAACTCTTTGGCCTGAATGCCAAGTGTCACGATTGGAGGAAACCAGGAACCGCTCATCATCTGGCCAATGCCATACCTACGGTGAAGCATGGTGGTGGCAGCATCATGCTGTGGGGATGTTTTTCAGCGTCAGGAACTGGGAAACTAGTCAGGATCGAGAGAAAGATGAATGGGGCAAAGTACCGAGAGATCCTTGATGAAAACCTGCTCCAGAACATTCTGGACCTCAGACTGGGGCGGAAGTTCAACTTCCAACAGGACAATGACCCTAAGCACACAGCCAAGAAAACGCAGGTGTGACTTTGTGACAAGTCTGTGAAAATCTTTCAGTGGCCCAGCCAGAGCCCGGACTTGAACCCGATTGAATATCTCTGGAGGGGCCTGAAAATAGATGTGCATCGACGCTCCCCATCCAACCTGACAGAGCTTGAGAGGATCTGCAGAGAAGAATGGGAGAAATTACCCAAATACAGGTGTGCCAAGCTTGTAGCGTTATACCCAAGAAGACTTGAGGCTGTAATCGCTGCCAAAGGTGCCTCAACAAAGGGTCTGAATAAAATGTAAATGTGATATTTCAGTTATTTCTTTTTAATTACTTTGCAAACATTTCTAAACACCTGTTTTCGCTTTTTTATTATGGGGTATTGTGTGTAGATTGATGATAAAAAAATGAACTTAAACCATTTTAGAATAAGGCTGTAACATAACAAAACGTGGAACATTTCTGAATGCATTGTAAAAGCAAGGATGTAATGTTGAGGCTTTATAAGACTTTCTGAATGCACTGTAACTAAGAGGGAGGGGCTGGTCATTTAAAATCAAACTACACAGACATTTCTTCTCAGAGGGTGGAGAAAATCTGGAATTCTCTGCCCATCACATGGCAGAAGCTGAATTATTAGATATATTGAAAGTAGAGGATAAATAATTGATAAAATAAAGGGCTAGATGGATGTGTAGAAGATGAGCCAAGGCCAGAATAATTCAAACATGGTCATATTTAACATTGAGGCTGTTAAAAGATCAGGTCGTCCACCTGTGCTCCTATTGTGTTTTGGTGTAATTCCTCTGTGATTCACTGGGTACTGAATTCACTTTCTAGGTTACTACAATGAAATTGAAAGTGTTAAGTATCAGACAGATGCTGTCACTCAACTGTCCACCTGCAAAGCTAGTACTTTCAGGAGTATAGATAGATGCTCAAATGCATGTTGAGTGACTCAGGCCCATTTCCCAACCACAGAATGGCCAGAGGAATGACATATGGCATTGCAAAGAATTATGTGAACTTGGAAACAATGGAATTTATTCTGTGATCATACATCTGGATTTCATATTTTAAGGGTACAATACCTCTGCACATTTATGAATAGTGTCTGGTCCTACACCTCCATCAACTTCAATATCCAGGGAAGGAAACTGTGTCCTCAACCAAAGCACCTGAAACAAACATAAAAATTGTCGCTTATGGCTCCAAAGCTTTTACAAAAATTATCAGCAAAAGATGGATGAGTAAGGGAAAAACAACATTCTAAGATAACCCATAGCCAATAAGATTGCTAATATATTAAGTCACGCCAGAACTTTACCCAGAAGAGGAGAATCAAGAGTGAGAGGACATAGATTTAAGGTGAGAGGAGAAAGATTTAACAGGAATCCGAGGGGCAACTGTTTCCACACAGTGGGTATATGAAACAAGCTGCCAGGGGAGGTAGTTGAGGCAGGTACAAAAACAACCAATTAAGGCATTTGGGCCATGGTTAGGAAAGGTTTAGAGGGATATGGGCCAAACATGAGCAGGTGGGACTAGCGCAGATGGGGCATATGGCATTGATCCTTGACTTTCAGACCCACCGATCACAATCTGCGAGGCTAGGTGACAACAATAATTCTAAACACCCGATGCCCGCAAGGATGTGTTCTCAGTCCTCTGGTATACTCTGTATACACTCACAACTGTACAGCCAAATTCGATTCTAACTCCATCTACGAGAAATTGCAGAGATGTAGATGTAGTCCAGTCCATCACACAGGCTAGACTTCCAACCACTGACTCCATCTACACTTCATTTTGCCTTGGAAAAGGAAAAGCAGCCAACATAAACAAAGACTTGTCCCATCTTAGCCATTCCTCCTTCTCCAGCCCAGCAAGCTTGAAAGCGCGCACCACCGGACTCGGGAACGGTTTGTGCCCCTCTGTTATCAGGTTTTTGAACAGTCCTTTTAAAAGCTAGGGTACATAAGATCACAAGGGATAGGATAAGAATTGGGCCATTGTACAACAGGCCGTGCGGCCAGGAAACTTCCCGACAGGCCGCGGCTGTAGACTGGGAACGCAGCAAGAGGCCTTTATTGAGGCGCCGTGGTCTCGATTCCTCAAAAAAAAGCCTTGTGGAACCCCGGCCGGGGCCTCACAGGTCGGCGGAGCGGCCGACGGAGCGGTGATGTCTCGCGACGATGGGGCCTTAGCGACGGTGAAGCCTCGCGGGTCGACCCACGGTCGATGAGAGCATGGGAGGACCGCTGTGAGGTGGGGGGGGGGGGGAGGAAGGACAATGGACAATTGGGGAGGGTGAGAGAACAAAGGACAATGAAGACCCGGCGTGGGGGAACCTCTGTGGGGTGGCTCTCTTATACCTGCATTAAGGAGCCATTTAAACACACCTGAGCACTTACAAACACCTGTGAAGCCATGTGTCCCAAACATTATGGTGCCCTGAAATGGGGGGGGGGGGACTATGTATAAACACTGCTGTAATTTCTACATGGTGAAACCAAAATGTATAAAAGTGGCCTTTATTAAAATCTGACAACGTGCACTTTAGCCGCATGTGCTTTGTTCTATTACAAATCTCAAATTGTGGAGTCGGACAGAGGCAAATCAATAAATGATGGGTCTTTGCGCCAAACATTATGGAGGACACTGTACTTTTAAAACAGCATGGCAAGTCACAAAATAACTTAAAATAAAGCAAAAAAAGACGATGATTTACCTTTGTCATCATATCAGCCATGAAACTCTGACCTCCAAACCCTGGCTCCACAGTCATCACCAGAGCCATATCAATCTGATTTGCCCATGGAGCCAAATCTTCTACAGATGTCCCTGGTTTAATTGCCAACCCCACCTGAGGAGAAACCATACGACGTCACTGTATTATGTGTTCTTGGTGACTACCTTCGTTACTGTGTCCATGTAGTAATCAAAGGTGGAACGCATATAGAACCAGGCATCAAAATTAGTTAGAATGTCCTTGGACTGAGAAACAGCGAACACGTCAATGGAGTGGGTCCCCTGTAGCACAAAACAACTAGGATTTAATTTAGGATCGTGTCTAACAGTTATGGAGTAAAGGAACCGTTCAACAACAAAACTGTAGGAAATAGAAGTAAATTCCAGGGGCTTTTATAGAAACCAATTCTTTGTTCACAAGTGAAATATAAAGTCAATGGAAGACTTTACTTCAAACATGTCCTGTAGCCCTGCATTTTGTAACTTTTATGTTCCTTCATTCAAATTCTCACTTTTCTCTCTAAATACCAGTATTAATAAATCAACAAGCTCCACTACTTTACCCCTCAGTAACGCTGGCATCACCTTATCAGATATCCACTTTGCCCTATCCACCTCTCTCCACCTCCTGTGCAAGTTAATGCTGACTTGGTTTCTCTGCCAGTTCTGATGAAGATCTTTGATATGAAAGGTTAACCGTTTCAGTTCCCATGGACACTGTCCAACCTACTGAGCGTTTCCAGTATTTTCCTTCTTAATTTCCGATTTAAGCATTTGTAATTTTTATGGTTTTCAATTAGAGGAAAGCTGTGCACGCAAATAATAAAATTGATAAGCTGCAGATAAAAGTTGCTGCATATGTTTTTGATGCAGTTGAACTAATATAGTTATTGTTCAAACAAGTCTCGTCGATATTCACCAGACATGACGATATGGAGGCTGGAGAATTAAGGGGTGCAATGATATTCTGGATTATGTCGGCATCAGGAAGAAGAAAATCGTAGAAATATTGGCACAAATTAGAGTGGATAAATCTCTCTGACAGAGAGTCTGATAGAGTTTGTTGCATCTTAATACACCATGTAGCAGCAGACTGGAGAATAGACAATGTTGTCCCCTTAGGGATAAGATAGGAAACTATAGGGCAGTGAGCCTCTTTTAGTGATAGAAAAGTTGTAGTAGAAGATTGTGAGGGACAGGATTTATGTTCACTTGGAAAGGTAGATACTGATTGGGAGGAAAACAAAGTGCTAAAGGCAGCATCTGTGGATGGAATAGACAGACAGCATCCATTTTACTGATTCTAAAGAGCCAGCATGATTTTGTGCAGGGTAGATGATTTCTCACAAATCTCATCGTGCTTTTCCTCATGTTTGCATGGACTTCAGGAAAGATATTAACAAGGTTCGACCTGGTAGGCTTGTCCAGGCACAAAGGACCCAAGATGTGTTGCAAACTGCAACCAAACATGGTTTGGTGATAGGAGAGGGTAGTGGCGGATGGGTATTTTTTTTACTTGAACAAGTGGTGTATAGTAGGGATTAGTGCTGGAACCTTTGTGGTTTATAATAGAATAGTAAGATTAAACGAGAACTTACCAGTTCGAAGTTTGATCGTTATTTTATGAGGAGTACGTTGAGGGAATACGTGAAGAACCCCGCCAGGACGCATGCGTGTCATTCTTCAAAGCAGCGGTGTGAAATCACAGATAACTAATGACTTAAACATAGTAAGATTAGAGAAGAAATACCAGTTGAGCATATGATCATGGGTGGGAGCGGAGGGCACGTGTTCCCTCAACGTACTCCTCATAAAATAACGATCAAACTTCGAACTGGTAAGTTCTCGTTTAATCTTACTATTTTACTTCGGAGTCATGTGAGTGACTACGTGAAGATTTCAAAGCTCTGTGATTTCATACCGTGGAAACGAGCCCATGCATCACATCTGCCTTAATGACTGTAGGAGGAATTGTGTCAACATAATTTAGACATGAATCCGACATTGAAATCCATGAAATTTATTAACACAAAATTATAGCCCCTATTTATGGGGTAAATTAAATTACAGAACTTAAAATTGTTTCTGCAAACATTCCAGGTTTAATGACTGATTTATGATAAAATAGTTGGAATGTTTTTCCCCCTGACCATTCTGCTGTCTTGAGGATTTGGTCCATTGGTACATCCAACTGCATAGCTGCCGATGTAGCTGCAGCCCTGGTGGAATGAGATTTAAAAATATTAGTATCCACCCCAGCCTGCCTCTAACTCCTATTCCAATATGTTTCCATATACAAGTATTTACTACAGGAACATTCAGGGATATACAGTTACCCGGTGCCAGGTGTCTTGATGTGGTGTCCAATACAGCCTGTTCTTGTAGCTGGTTAAAGGACATATAATCTATACTGGCAGCTAGTTTTTGCTCCAGGTTTTGGCCAGTCTGGTCTGGCTGTATGAAGTTGGACATCATGTCCAGTAGATTTTCACGTTCCTGCATCCCCTGCACACTTGATTTCTCTTCTGCAAACCCCTCTTCAGGATCAGCCCAGTACTGACCCCCAGTACTCCCCTCTGACGAGGGAGAAGCACTGTGCAGCCCTACAAGAGGTGCTGCTGTGGGTTTTACATAGAGCCCACAGTGACTCGACTCCATCTCCTGGAGCCTGTCACGTTGGAGCAAATGCTTCATACACCGCTCCATCCTGCTCCAGCGCTCACGGTCGATGGCCGCCCGCGGCTGCTCAAAGTCGGACTCATCTGAGTCCACGACTTTGTTAGTTTTTTGTTTTGCCTTACCGCCCGACCACGGAGTGGATCTGGCCGGTGCGGAGGCGACATCGGGCACAGCTGATCCCATTATAGGTGATTCAAGTGCCGCTGGCCACTGCTGGCTGCCCGCTACTCCGCGGTCCTCCCCCACCAGCTTTGTCGCAGCCCTCGTTGCTTTCTTCGACTTGTCCATGCTCCCCACCTGTAATCAGTATGGGAAAACACAAAAAGACCGCAGAGTATTCATACCTGCATGTTCCGGCTTTTAAACTGCCGCTGCGGGGGAACGTCGTTCCACCACGCCTGACAGTTTCGCAATGCGTGTAGCGATATGACACGCATGCGTCCTGGCGGGGTTCTTCACGTAGTCACTCACGTGACTCCGAAGTAAAATGCAGATGGTTCAATTAGTAGGTTTGCAGACAGCACACAAAGCGATGGAGTCAGACAGGAAAGAGTTAAGGATACAGCAGGACGTGGAACAGCTGGAAAGTTATATTAGCTACATTTAGTTTATTGTCACGTGCTATCCAGCAGCGGAAAGACAATTCGTGATTACAATCGAGCATTCCACAGTGTGCAGATACGGGATAAAGTTAATAATATATAGTGCCAGATAAAGCCCGGTAAAGTTCGATCAAAGATAATCCGAAAGTCTCCAAAGAGGTAGATGGTAGCTCAGAACTGCTCTCTAATTGTTTATAGGATGGGTCAATTGCCTAATGACAGCTGGAAGAAAATGTCCCTGCATTTGGAGGTATGCTTTTACCCAAAAGCATAGAATAACATGGTCCTAATGCAGGCAAATCAGATTAGTGTAGATGGTCAAAATGGATGGTGTGAACATGGAAGAAATGCCACCACTGTGCTAAATCACACACCCAGGTGCAAGTTGCATCTGCAGATAATAGCAGATAACAGTAAGCGTTAGGCTGTAGAATGACAGACAGGACTTCAAGTTGGATAAAAGTACAAAGCATTTCAATTATGAGGAGACAATTGCTGGGTTTGTTTTCCTTGAAGCACAGTTGATGAAGGATGATGGAAGATTCGCAAAATTATGAGGGGCATAGAGTACATAGTAGACAACTTTTCTGAATGGTAAGTGTCCAGAAACAGAGGGTAGACACAAAATGCTGGAGTAACTCAGCGGGACAGTCAGCATCTCAGGAGAGAAGTAATAGGTGACGTTTCGGGTCGTAAGCAGTCAGAGGCATCTGAGGAATAATTCTTTCACCCACTAGGTCTTGGAATTTGTAACATTCTGCCCAAGTGATTGAGGAACGAGAATATTTCAAGAATATTTAATAATCAATAATTAGAGGTGGAGTACTTAAGTCTTACTCATCTGTCAGGACATGGAGTGGACTACCTCAAAACCAGGTAGAAGCCAAATCCATGAATGATTTTTAAAGGCAAGGTGGACAATTACTTGAGCAGACCTAGAAGAAATGCTGAGAATGTGGAGAGGGGAGGGGCAAACAGAACATCCAGAAATAAATCACTGCAGATGATGGAATTAAATATTCCATGGCATAAGATTTTGAGGAAGGATGCAGAAAATGAACCAATTAAAAGTTCCAGCAATTTTAATAGGTCAGGATGAAAGGCAGGGAAAACAATCAACGGAACTCCTTGATTGTGTTAATTCTGAATTGTCCACAGGCATCCTTAGAACAGCGATCAAATGGAAGAATCTATCAATTCAAGTTGAAAGGGCTGGTAGCAAATGAAACCTTTCACTCAAAGATATAAGGAAAGCTCAAAGTATAAAGGCATTCAATTCCATGAGCACAAGTAGGATCGTTTTTCAGATATAATAAGATGGTAGGGTATGCTACATTTTAAACAGCAAATGACAATATATTAATTAGTCCAACTGTCAGGGACTATTTATCCAGCAGTAACAGTGCGATGAAATTAGGTGTTATATTTTCGAAATGTAACAGTTGGTAATATTTGAGATTTTGGAATGGATGTGAATAACAGCTGACCAAAACCCAGACAGAATATTACCGGGCACAACTACAGAGGAGCATGGAGGCAGTAAAAAAGTTCTATTAATAGGACCAATGAAAACGTTGAGAGTGCCACTTACCAAAAAGAACAGTCAGGAAGAGAGAAATAAAACTAAAGAAAAATGTTTATGCACCAAGAATTGAGTTAATCCAGGGCTGGGGAAGATACAAAGAGCTGCAATAAAAGGAAAAACATTGCAAGAGATATTAAAATTAGCTCAAAAATGATTTTAAAATCATAGTCATGAATGATCTAGATGATATATTGTAAATAATAATAAAGAAATGTCTGATTTGCTGACTAAATAATTTTCACAGTAGAGGAAATAAATAACCCATCATGCACTGGAATTCTCTACTTTTAATGGAAAGAAGAAAACAGAATTGTGAAATAGTAATGGTCCATCTGCACAAATCCCTCGGTCCTAATGACTGTCCTAATTCACCAAATTTCCTCAATATTACAAAATTGAAGAGATTTGCTATGTTCATTAATATTCTCTTGAACTTCTACATGTTCACTGGTTACATCACAGCCTGGTTCTGCAACTCAAACATTCACGAACAAAGACGATTGCAGAAAATAGTGAACAGTGCTCAATCGATCATGGGTGCTGACCTCCCCACCATTGAAGATATCCACAGGAGGCACTGCCTCAAAAAGGCAGCCAGTATCACCAGGGACCCACACTAGCCCAGCCACACTCTCAGACTTGTCCCCTCTTGTACTGTACCTCAGTGTTATTGAATGACAGACCTGACCCCTCCTTTACAGTACCGGTTTTATACAATAACAGACTTAATGTATCCCAGTTATACAGTGGACAACTGTACTTCCTGGCACTGTCCTAGTATTGCTCATATACCATCTGTAGTGGGACTGATCCCGTTTTTTCACAATGTCAGACAGATAATTCCATACTCTGGCACAGTTTAAAATACTCTCATGTTACATGACCCAGATTTGGAAGGACACAATCCAGGATTCTATTCACGGTTTTCCACAGTAAAAGATAATGCAGCTGTTCCTTCTGTACACTGACTATTCACATAAACAAAACACTTCTTCTTCTTGCGTATGGCGTGCACAGCCTAAAGTTGCAGGACAACTTGTTCTATTTGATCTTATTTGATTGTGCACGTTGGGTTGATTGCATTCTTCGAAACAGTGCGGACCACATGAAGGTTGCAATCTCCCACCCCAACAAAACACTCTGGACACCGGATACATACATATTCGAACACATCAACTCATTCATCTCACCTTCATACAATTTTCTCTTATGTCTTTGATGAGAGGACCAGGGTTGTTCGTAGCCTCCAGGTGGAATGTGTACTGATTCGCTCCTGCTACTGCCATAGGATTCACCCACTGCTCCGGCTTTGAGACCATCATGTGCATGTCTGCAAAGAAAACAGTACAGTACAAGGCAATACTTCTTAAGTTCCTCTCACCAGTGTTCATAACCATTAGATCTATGAAACTCACTGCAGAAATAGAGCCAGGTTCTGCAGATGAAGAGAACAACTGCTCTGCAAATTACATTCACAAATTTACAACCATGACAATTAGCAAACTAAAACCCCATAGGACTTATTTATCGAACATGGACAGCCCCACAGATACTCAGGGATAGTTGGGTTCTGAGGGGAATCTTAAAAGAAATTAGAGGCATTGAGATTAACTGCGAAACATGAAATCTAGATAACTAAAGGTATAGCCACCAATGATACTTTGAAACCTCTGATTCTAAACTAAATGCACTGCCTCTCAGTTCATGATCTCCTTCTCTCAAAATATCTTGGGATTTATTGGAAATTTTATTTACTGAGTGTTTACACAACATTCACAATCCATCCAGGACAAATGGCTAATCCAAGTTATAGCTGCTGTCCAAAAATATCCAGGTTATCTTAACAATTCTTCAAAATAGTGTTAAATCGATGAACCGTACTTGTGGCACAGTGAGGATAGGGTGGTCTCTTTATTAAAATCTACTGCATAATATTGCAGCAATAAAGTGAGCAGCTGTGGGATGCCTCACCACTTCCAGTGGCTGGGGGTTACATTTTGATTGGCTAAAGAACCTTTACTTTACTCCATCTTTGCTTTGGTGAGAGATAAAGGTGCACGTTGTTGATTTGCCACACCCTATGTCACCTTCCTGCCATTTTCAAGACTAAAACATGCTAACATGCTTTGATATGGCACCAAATGCCTATACACAACAGCTCACTCTTAATGGAATGCCATACTTGGGAGACAAGTACTCTGCCCTAGCAGAAAGCATGAAATGCTCCAGTCACCATCCAGCTTTAGCTTCAACTTCCAGAAGCTAAGTAGATAAATCAGGGGTAAAACGAATGCAATTATCATCAACTTCCATTTATATCAAACCTTAAACATAGTAAAATACTAGCCTTGGGTCCCTGTCACACAGGAGGCTTGGTCCCCCAACGCAAATATTCCCCCACTGCACAGGCGCAGCTCATTTCCCCTCATCCCTAGCACTCTCTCCCCATCCTCTTCACCCTCCCTCTCCTCCTCCCCTCCCCCACTCCCTCCCTCACCTCTCTCTCTCTCTCCTTTCCCCTACCCTTGAATCGGCCTGGAAACACCAGCAGCTCCGGCCGCTCCGGCGTGTGGGCCAGAGGGGAGTGTGGGGGAGATGGGAAGAGCTTGGAGAAAAGATGGGGGAAGAGCCATGGGGGAGAGGGGAGTATCACGGGGGAGAGGGGGGGCAGGAGCTAGCGAGGGGGACCAGAGGGGAAGGGCCATTTCTGGTCCTTCCGAAAATTGTGTCTGGTTGGAGACCTCCGCCGACCACCAATAGCGTCCCTCAGCTCCAGTCAAGATGCAATGGCGCAGGAAGGGACGGACGGTCCCGGGGAGTGACAGAAGAGACTAATCCGCGCGGTGCTAACTGGCAGGAGAAATCGATCTGCGCATGCACGGTTTTTACGATTTTTAAACCTCGCTAACTTTTACATTATACCACCGATCGGATCAAAAATTGTTACACTCGCAGCACAGGAGAACGGCGAGTGAGCTGGTGGAAAATTGTAGCGCTATCACGTGCCGTTTTTGCGCAAATAGAAAAAACGCGCAAACCAGAAGAGCACAAGATCAGAGCTTTAGTTATGTGTAGATTGCAAATACTTCACAGGAGCATATCAAACTAATGCAAGGTTTACAAGATGATTACCAAAACCTGAATCTCAAAGAAGTAGATTCCAAAAAGTGTCTCAAGGGCAACAGGAGGCAGGGCACACCCAACAGAGAACTTTAGAGCTTAGAATCTTGATAGCAGAAGCTCAGCTGCCAATGCTGCAGCCATTAAATTCAGGAATAGTCAAGAAGCCAAAACTGTGGGTATCTGGGATTTTCACCTGGTTGGAGCAAATTACAAGGTAAAGGTGCTTGAAATCAGAGCTTGTCTGGGAAAGATGATTTTTTTTCAATTGAGACATTAACTAGGACGATGTTGGTCAGTGGGTTGATGAGTCGACGGAGCATGGTGCAAGTTGCAGACTGGCAATAAAGTTCTGTTAAACTTCAAGTTTACAGAATATAGAACTTGAGAACCAGGAGTGCACTGGAACCGTCAAGTCTAGAAGTCTCAAGACACACATTAAAGCTTCTGCCCCACAGGCTGGGGTAAGGGAAGCAGGCTGACTGGCATGGAACCATGACACCAAGGTTGCAAATGGTCTGGGTCCATTTTGACCACTGTTGCTCGTGAGGATGGAGTTATTAGCTGAGAAATTGTGAGTGATAGAGCCCAAGATGAGGGCTTTGCCATGCCCAATATTTAGATGAGCTGTTCCACTGATCTTCCTCATATAGTTACTTCCTTAAAGCATTTGATAATGCTTGGAATGAAAGACAACATGCATCTAGAGCTTTATTGTTACTTTTTCATTTATTCGAAGACATTAGAATTTAAGAGATTGTCATTGTTGATGTTTTCAAACATAGGCTTGAACATGACTGCCAAAGATCAAATAATTTCTTTGAATTCATGGTTTACAGTGGAAGAATATATTTAGCGTTACTGCTGTAGAAACAAAGAACTGAAGATGCTGGTTAATTTGATGTTTCCAAGGAGTTGCACTATAAATAATGATTAGCCCAAACCTGGATAAATTGTGAATGGGGGAAATGCGTAAGTTAGAGGTAAAATCAATCCTTGTGAGAAAGAGAAAATGTACAGGTCTCAGCGTCCTGCATGTCACAGCTCAGATATTAGTTTCATGTTCAATAGTAGGATAAAATCCAGGCGACTCCATACAAGCACATACAACACAACACAACACAAACAGGGCTGCAACATATAACATGAGCGATTAAGAGTGGTTTTGTTTGGTTTATTATTGTTAAATGTATTGATATACAGCAAAAAATTGTTTTGAATGCTATCCAAGCAAATCAAATCATACGATGGTTTATAACAGACGCAAGTAAATCGGCTGGTGCCAGCATGCAAACCACGCTCCAACATCTACTGCTTGCAATGTAAATGCTGATTATCCACGTTTATCTGTGCCCCCATTTCAATAATTTCATGTACACAACTACTACATCTGTATTGAGACACTAGAGACTGCAGGTGCTGGAGCGACAAATAATCTGCTGGAGGAACTCAGCAACACCTGTGGATATAAAATAATAGAAACATAGAAACATAAAAATTAGATGCAGGAGTAGGCCATTCGGCCCTTCGAGCCTGCACCGCCATTCAATATGATCATGGCTGATCATCCAACTCAGTATCCCGTACCTGCCTTCTCTCCATACCCTCTGATCCCCTTAGCCACAAGGGCCACATCTAACTCCCTCTTAAATATAGCCAATGAACTGGCCTCGACTACCCTCTGTGGCAGAGAGTTCCAGAGATTCACCACTCTCTGTGTGAAAAAAGTTCTTGTCATCTCGGTTTTAAAGGATTTCCCCCTTATCCTTAAGCTGTGACCCCTTGTCCTGGACTTCCCCAACATTGGGAGCAATCTTCCTGCATCTAGCCTGTCCAACCCCTTAAGAATTTTGTAAGTTTCTATAAGATCCCCTCTCAATCTCCTAAATTCTAGAGAGTATAAACCAAGTCTATCCAGTCTTTCTTCATAAGACAGTCCTGACATCCCAGTAATCAGTCTGGTGAACCTTCTCTGCACTCCCTCTATGGCAATAATGTCCTTCCTCAGATTTGGAGACCAAAACTGTACGCAATACTCCAGGTGTGGTCTCACCAAAACCCTGTACAACTGCAGTAGAACCTCCCTGCTCCTATACTCAAATCCTTTTGCTATGAAAGCTAACATACCATTCGCTTTCTTCACTGCCTGCTGCACCTGCATGCCTACTTTCAATGACTGGTGTACCATGACACCCAGGTCTCGCTGCATCTCCCCTTTTCCTAGTCGGCCACCATTTAGATAATAGTCTGCTTTCCTGTTTTTGCCACCAAAATGGATAACCTCACATTTATCCACATTATACTGCATCAGCCAAACATTTGCCCACTCACCCAGCCTATCCAAGTCACCTTGCAGTCTCCTAGCATCCTCCTCACAGCTAACCCTGCCCCCCAGCTTAGTGTCATCCGCAAACTTGGAGATGTTGCCTTCAATTCCCTCATCCAGATCATTAATATATATTGTAAATAGCTGGGGTCCCAGCACTGAGCCTTGCGGTACCCCACTAGTCACTGCCTGCCATTGTGAAAAGGACCCGTTTACTCCTACTCTTTGCTTCCTGTTTGCCAGCCAGTTCTCTATCCACATCAATACTGAACCCCCAATGCCGTGTGCTTTAAGTTTGTATACTAATCTCTTATGTGGGACCTTGTCGAAAGCCTTCTGGAAGTCCAGATACACCACATCCACTGGTTCTCCCCTATCCACGCTACTAGTTACATCCTCGAAGAATTCTATAAGATTCGTCAGACATGATTTACCTTTTGTAAATCCATGCTGACTTTGTCCAATGATTTCACCACTTTCCAAATGTGCTGCTATCCCATCTTTAATAACTGACTCTAGCAGTTTCCCCACTACCGATGTTAGACTAACTGGTCTGTAATTCCCCGTTTTCTCTCTCCCTCCCTTCTTAAAAAGTGGGGTTACGTTTGCTACCCGCCAATCCTCAGGAACTACTCCAGAATCTAAAGAGTTTTGAAAGATTATTACTAATGCATCCACTATTTCTGGAGCTACTTCCTTAAGTACTCTGGGATGCAGCCTATCTGGCCCTGGGGATTTATCGGCCTTTAATCCATTCAATTTATCCAACACCACTTCCCGGCTAACCTGGATTTCACTCAATTCCTCCAACTCCTTTGACCCACGGTCCCCTGCTATTTCCGGCAGATTATTTATGTCTTCCTTAGTGAAGACGGAACCAAAGTAGTTATTCAATTGGTCCGCCATATCCTTGTTCCCCATGATCAACTCACCTGTTTCTGACTGCAAGGGACCTACATTTGTTTTAACTAATCTCTTTCTTTTCACATATCCATAAAAACTTTTGCAGTCAGTTTTTATGTTCCCTGCCAGTTTTCTTTCATAATCTATTTTTCCTTTCCTAATTAAGCCCTTTGTCCTCCTCTGCTGGTCACTGAATTTCTCCCAGTCCTCCGGTATGCTGCTTTTTCTGGCTAATTTGTACGCATCATCCTTCGCTTTGATACTATCCCTGATTTCCCTTGTTATCCACGGATGCACTACCTTCCCTGATTTATTCTTTTGCCAAACTGGGATGAACAATTTTTGTAGTTCATCCATGCAGTCTTTAAATGTCTTCCATTGCATATCCACCGTCAACCATTTTAGAATTAATTGCCAGTCAATCTTGGCCAATTCACGTCTCATACCCTCAAAGTTACCTTTCTTTAAGTTCAGAACCATTGTTTCTGAATTAACAATGTCACTCTCCATCCTAATGAAGAACTCAACCATATTATGGTCACTCTTGCCCAAGGGGGCACGTACAACAAGATTGCTAACTAACCCTTCCTCATTACTCAATGTCCACATTTCGGGTCAAAACCTTGATGAAGGTGCTACTCGGCCTCTGATCTCCTCCAACAAATTGTTTGTTGCACAAGACACTGATGTTGCAAATCTTACCAAAGAAGGGCTCTTGTCCAAGATCTTGCCGAAGACATTCCACCACAGGATGACCAAAGGTGATGTTAGGCACAAAATGGCTGAAGGAGAGAGAACAAAGTCTTCAGATGTTTGAATCATGACATTACCTGCAATCATTACAACTAACATGGAAGCCATTCAGAATCAAAATTCAACCCAACTCTGCAATTCAGATCTCCAAAAGCATGATCCCTTTTCCAAATCCCTATCCACTGCCTTTCAGACAGTGCATTAAACTTCCTATCTTCCTTTTTTTATGTTGGAGGTTACAAGAATCCCATTTTTGCTGCCATCTTTTTGCCAATTCATTCCACAAATGTATCCACAAAAGCTCGTTTTCTGAGCAATCTGATACTCGCTCCATAAATGTACCTCTCCCCTTAAGCGTTTGTGGTCACTCATAACTTAAATATTTCAATAAATCTCTTCATCCTACGTCCTGATATACTTGGAATGAAATATTCAGAATTCAACAAAACCAAAATTCAATAAAATACAACAACTGAGACCTTACTAATGAATTGTAAAAGCTTACTGTTAACTGTCGGCAAATGTTCATCCCACCTTCCTCTATACTTACAACTTCCCCCCAAAATTGTATTATTGACCCTTCATGCCGTTTCTCCAAAATCTCACACTTATTAACACACTTATTCACAACATTAATCCACCGACTTCTTTAAGTCTAGACTTAAAACTTATTTCTACTCACAAGCGTTTCTTGAAGTCCTCTGAGGGAGCGCTGTATGTATGTATTTATGCATGTATTGGTAGATCTATGTACCACTGTATGTAGCACGTTAGTACTTGCACTGATGTAAAGCACTTTGGTCAACAAGAGTTGTTTTTAAATGTGCTATAGAAATAAAATTGACTTGACTTGACTTCTGCCTTGCATGTTCACATTTTATCAGTTGTCTCTGTTCTCATGAAGTCTGCAATGATCCTGCTTAATTTTCTTCTCCTGACAAGTGTTGTATCTTGAAGATAGACACAAAATGCTGGAGTAACTCAGTGGGACAGGCAGCATGTCTGGAAAGAAGGAACCCATTCCTTCTAAAAGAAACCCACAGATGCTGCCTGTCCCGCTGAGTTACTCCAGCATGCTGTGTCACTCTTTGATTGAAACCAGCATCTGCAGTTCCTTCCTACAAAAGTGTTGAATCTTGTTCAACAATCAAATTTGCATTCCTTATACCCAAGTTCAGGGTCTGTCAGGTAAAAGAAGAAGAATCTTAATGCTAACCCTGATTGGAAACCAGTGTAAATTTCCCTCCAGCCACAAAATATCAATTCACTGCAAAATTGATTTTTCTTGAGGTCCTAAATGTGCTATAGAAATAAAATTGACTTGTCATTGTATCACAGGGTTCCGAGTGGCTATAGATCATTCACTGCAAGAATAAGGTCCAAAACGGTGTGGTATTCCATCACCACATAACACAGGTGTACTGGGATTGCAAGTATATATCTGTCAACACATGTTACTTGTAAATAATCTATGGCTCGTGGATCTAGAAGGCGAGGACACAAGGGATCCAGGGTGAGTGAGGAAATTGGATACAAAAATGGTTTGCTGATCGGAGGTAGATGGTGTTAGTGGAAGCCTGTCACCAGTGTTGTGCCACAAGGATCAGTGCTGGATCCCTTGTTTATTGTGTATATTAATGATTCAGATAACAATGTAGGTGGCATGAACCTGGAGTCAGTCTCAAGAGCGGGGGATCAATGATTCAAGGCACACAAAGTTTTTTTTCGCCAGAGGCCTGTGGCAGCTCAGACATCAAATAAACATTTGGATATTAAGGGAAATGATATGGGATTACTACAGGAAAGGAGGAAAGAAGTGCCAAGGTAAGAGGGATTCAAGGAAGAGATCCAAGAAGGGGAGGGGGAGTGGGGGCACGCTTATTGGCCCAGAGATGGCAATCAGGGGCAATGCGAGTTTGTGGAGCATGGGTAACAGCAGCATCTCTGGATAGAAGAAATGGGTGACGTTTTGGATCGAGGTGACGTTTGGTGACCTTTTCGTTCTTCAAACCGAATCAGGGGAGTGGGAGACACAGATTTAAAGTATAAGGTGTGAAAACGAGACATCAAAGGGGATGGAAATCAAGGAAAATGTAGAATAGATGTAATCCCCTGTCCCACTTTCCCGAGTTACTCCCAAATTCTCCCGGGTTTTCCTCTTGATTCAAACTCGGAGAAGCCAGCCGTGGGTAGTCGGGCTATTTTGTTTTACTCGTGGACATTTTTCAACATGCTGAAAAAAACGTCCCGACTTACCTGATGCCCCGAGTACCTATGGCTGGCAATACGAGCCGCTATGAAATATCTACAGACTCCTACGGACATTCTCCGAGTTTGAATCAAGGGGAAAACTCTGGAGAATTTGTGAGTAACTCGGGAAAGTGGGACAGGGCCTTAACATGTTGTAGGTAATGCATTGGCAAGACTGGCTCACCTGCAGGAAGCAGGTAAAAGAAATGAGGTCAATTTCAGGTTGACAACCGAAATCCAGTGGGGTGCCACAGGGATCTGTGCTAAGACTGTAACTCTTGAGAATATATATTAAGTTTGGAAAGTAACTGGAAAGGACAGGAACACAAGGTGAGGAATGGGGGAGTTTTTGAATTGTTGAAATGAACAATACCCAAGGGGCAAAAACTAGAAGGAAAGAGAAGCACAAATCACAACAGACAGACTTGGAAGAAGAATGCCAACCCGTTCTTTAACCCCGACCCAGTCACCATCCTCAGTCCCCCCGTCCCAATGCTCGAGTCGTTCCCCTGGTCTTTGAACACCCCCCATCTTCCCCCCTCCATCCCCACCCCAGGCCACACCATGTTTGCCGTCTCTTCGCCACAGGGCCCGGTTCACCGCTGCCCCAGTGCCGTCGCACGCCTCCCCTTACCCGTCCATCACATCCAAATGCAGGTAATCGGCTCCACAAGCCAGCATGCGGCGGCACTCGGCGCCCAGGCGCGACAGGTCGCTGTTGAGGATGGACGGCCCGATGCGGCAGCAGTTCGCCATCGCGATCCCCTCCACGGCGACCAACGGGAACTACAACTCCCGGCCTGCCCTGCGGCGCGCGCATGCGCTGTGGGCAGCAGCTGCTGGTCTTGTCTCGCCTCCAGCTCTTCACCCAACCCAGACCCGAAACATGTCTGACCCGCTGCGTTATTCCAGCACTTTGTCTATCTTTGGGAAGCTTTGGGTTAATTGCGAGCCACCGCTGCCAGAATCTATTACTGCAGCAGATACTGGAGGATCGGGCACATGATCGGACCATGCAAATGATATAGTGTGGAGACCAGACCAACCAGTTAGATTTAGTGGCAATGTTACAAAATTTTGAGATTCTAAAAATCAAGTCTGCAATTTATCCCATCAGATAAAGCATAAAAAGAAGTTTAATTTGACACCTAATTCACTTTCATACCTTCAGTATTAAAAAAGTTATGGCCATTTTCATACTTGGAAATTAGCATCTTGTTCCCTATTGCTTTTCCATTGACTTAACACAAAAGCTGTGATCGAGGACAGTCAAAAGCCCATAACTTTCTTAAAAATTAAGAGAACTGAAAGAAATTTTCAGTTATTATAGATTGAAGCATTCTGAAACAAATATGAAACAATCTTACTTGGATGACCTGAAATTAAAGCATATAATTAGTTAGTTACCCAATTGTAGCTAATTACGTAATTCAATTACTAGATCTAAACATCTATCCATATCTTAAGAAAAGATCAACATTTTTAAAGCCTAAGTGTCCAAATAACATACACACAAGAATTCACAATATAACATGATTTTTAAATCTCATTGTCATGGATTTATAGGCAAAATGGAAGGAATTTAGTGTTTAATACCTGCAAATTAATGGCCATTTAAATCATCTTGCGAGTGGGTTTTTCATGCGACGCGATCATTTGGAAGGTTGCCGTTGCAGTGGATTTGAACCCCATGTCGGCATGAAAAATACTGCCGGTTCGGATGGGCTCCAAGTCAACTTCTCGCAACTTAAAATTTTGATTAAAGGGATCTTAAGAAGCACTTTTTAATGTAAAAATAAACAGCGTACCTTGCCTTGTCCCCTACGCGAGATCCATCCCGTTGTCGGCGTTCGCGGCTTTAGAAGATGATTTTTAATTTACTATAGCAATTAAATGATCCAACTTAGTTTAAAAATAACTGCAGAGAACGAATGTCGCAACGATTTTTCGTCAGCAACTAAACAGGCTGAACAACATCGATTTCAACAGCCTGGAGGAAACGGCGTTTTAAACCCGCCCCCCTCTCAAAGGCGCTAAAGTCGCGCACATGGGCAGTGACAGAACTGCAGCGCCGCTGAAGGTAAGTTTTGCAACATACCTAGATTTAGCTAGACAAAAGTACTGGAGAAACTCAGCGGGTGCAGCAGCATCTGGAGTTTCTCCAGCACTTTTGTCTACCTTCGATTTTTCAGCATCTGCAGTTCCTTCTTAAACAGTTAGATTTAGCTCGCGGCTACGGAATCAAGGGATATAGGGAAAAAGCAGGAACGGGGTACTGATTTTGGATGATCAGACATGATCATATTGAATGGTGCTGGCTCCATTCAAGGGCCGAATGGTCTACTCCTGCACCTATTTTCTATGTTTCTATGTAAACCATTGAAACATTAGCTGGGCATCTGTGTGTGTGGATCTACGACAAATGGATTGTAACAAGCTTCTCAGTTGTACTAATAATCATCCAGGCAAATGGAAAGTATTCAAACATACTATTAACTTAAGACACACAAAAAGCTGGAATAATGCAGCGGGTCAGGCAGCATCTCTGGAGAAAAGGAATAGGTGCATTTCAGGTCAAGACCCTTCTTCAGACTGAGAGTCAGGGGAAAGGGGAACAAGAGATATAAGACAGAACTTAGGAGAAATTAATGGAAGATATGCAAAAACCATAGGTGCAGGATATCCACTAGGTGGCGCTTCGATGGCAGTCTGTCCTTTTCATCTTTTTTTTTGTTATTTTAAATGTTTAAAATGTATGTGTTAATGTTCTCTGGTTTGTTTTATGTGGGCGGGGGGGGGGGGGGAACGCTTTTCCAACTTTGCCGGAGATGCGATTGTTTTCCGGATCGTATCTCCGGTCGCTCTGCGGCCTAACATCGAGACCGACGTCAGGAAGCTCCAAAAGCCGCACGACGTTCGACTAGCCCTGACCCGAGGTAGATCGCCCGGTGCAGGGAGCTGAGATTTCCCCCCGATGCAGGAGCTTGATCGCCCCGATGCGGAGTCCCACCACCGGCTATGGGAGTAAGATCGTCCCGTCAATGGAAGGTTAGAGGCCCCCGACCACTAGAGGACAAAGAAGGGAGAGATTGAACTTTTTTTCGCCTTCCATCACAGAGGAATATGGAGGAGTCACTGTGATGAAGTTTATGTTAAAATGTATTTTGTGTGTTCTGTTGCTTTTTATTGGTATGACTGTATGGCAAATCAAATTCCTTGTATGTTGCAAAACATACTTGGCTAATAAAGTGTGATTATGATTATGAAATGTGGGACTTTTAGTTTTAAAGATACAAACAGATCATTCAGCCCACCGTCCACGACATCCAACGGTCTGAAGAAGGGTTTCGGCCCGAAACGTTGCCTATTTCCTTCGCTCCATAGATGCTGCTGCACCCGCTGAGTTTCTCCAGCGCTTTTGTCAACCAACGATCATCATGCACTAGTTCTATCCAACACCCTGGGGACAATTTACAGAAGCCGATTAACCTACAAACTATCAAGTATTTGGAATGTGGGAAGAGCCCCTGAAGAAAACTCATGTGGTCACAGGGATCGAACTTGGGTCTCTGGTGCCTTAAGGCAGCAACTCTACCGCTGCGACACTTCCTCATCCTTCTGTCCATTGCTTCAAATTTACATCCCCGAGAATGAAGTTCCCGCTCTGGTAATATGTAGTGGCTTTACCAGCCGCACCACTGTGCCACCCATAATTATGGGCCTGCCACATCCCCTAAGATCCAGGCTTTAGCTTCCATGACTAATCTACATTAGCACTTTGACAAATGCCTGGCTGAAATCCACACAAATACCGCAAACACTCCACCCTCGTGGGTACACCTTTATTTATCTTCAAAACTTAAAGGTGCTCCCTTAACAAATCCCTGCTTTCTTACACTTCATACACTTGATTAATCCTTGGTTTTTGAAGGGTAGATTTTTGGCCACCATCCAGGGGCAGAGGACTGTTAAGAGTTTGAATGTAAACAACCAAGAGCATTTATTTTTGGCAACATGAATTTGAGGGACTTGAGAAAGGCCCATGAAGAAGATGGGCAGAAGTGATTTTACACTATTAGTGATTTCCATCTAAATTGCAGTGCTTGTGAATGCAATTGGGGAAGATTCATGAGTGATTTTCCAGAGGGAATAGAAAGAGAAAAATGACAAAGCTATGAGGACTGATTGGATAGCTCTACTGAAGAGACAGCACAGGTACAACAAGGTGGAGTATCCTATGATATTGCATTAATCTACCTGATGGAAGTGTATGAAATTACGAGGGACCGTGATAGGATGGATATCATATTTCTCCCATACCGGAGGAGGCACTGTCCTGAACGGCTGCCTGTCCTGCAGCTGTCCGTTTTTTCCCCTTCTTTTTTATTATTTTTAGTTAGTTAAGTGTACAGTCAGGGGGTCTAAATCTTTTATGTGTGGGGGGTGGTGGGGGGGAAGGGGGAAACTGCTTTTCTAAGTCCCTACCTGGTCGGAGGGGTTGCCTTCCTCCGAGCAGCATCTTCGACCTGTCCTCGCGGCCTACCAGCGGGTCCTGGAGCGACGTTTCCCTGAGGGGACCTGGCCAGAACATCGGCGTTGGCGGCGGCGCAGAACGTCGGCGTTGGCGGCGGCGCAGAACATCGGCTTTGGCAGCAGTGCAGCGCTGGAGCGCTATTGCGGAGCGGGCGATGCCTTTCCTGGGTCGCCGCGCTGGGACTCCAGTATGCTTGGTACTGCCGAGGAAAACATCGTGAAGCCGCGGTTCTGCGGAGCGGCCAGCTGCGACGTTGAACTTACATCTCGCCGAGATCACCAGTGTGCGGAGCTCCGTCTGGCGTGGTCTGTTGGCTTGGAAGCCGCAGGCTCCGGTGGGAAGGCGGCCGTTCCTGGCACCCCAAGCCGCTGGGGGTTCTCCCGACGCCGGAGTACCATCACCCGGCGAGAACATCGGGCACCGTGGCGGCGACTGTGGAGGCCTCAATAGGCCCGACTATGGGTGGACAAGAGGATGGGGACTGGACTTTGTGCCTTCCCCCACAGTGGGAATCACTGTGGGGGGATGTTTTGGTGTTGAATTTCTTTATGAATACTGTGTTGTATTTTTATTAGTGTGCTGCAAGGACATCAGAATTTCCCCTGAATAAGGGGATTAATAAAGTAATCAATCAATCCCTGGGCAGAAATGCCAAAAACTAGACAGCATTGATTAAAGGCAAGCGGGGAAAGTAAAGGAGATTTGCAAGGCAATTTTGTTTTTGCAGAGCTGTGGTCAGGAAAGGAGGTAGAAGCAGATATGAAAGCAATGTTTAAGAGATGTTTAGACAAACATTTGAACATTAGAATCAAATACACAGGACAAGATGTTAAGAAGTCCCTTGTGCCAATAGGTGGGGAGCGAATGGGGAGAGAATGGCGGGATATAGACCATGTGCAAGCAGATGGGATTAATTTAAACTAGTGTGATTGGCAAATCCTATTCCTATGTATGTGCTATGAATGTGTGACCATGATTAGTGGAGCAGGTTATTGAGGATGTATGGACGCTCTAGCACTGTGCCTCAGCAAAGAATCAAACCTTTTGAGTAAGTAGAGTATGTACGTACAAAAAGGGAGCTTCTTTGGACCCCTCCTGCATATTCTGCAGAATATTTTATGTTGATCAATTTTCCAAGGCCAAGCACAAGTCACACATGTAATGAACAATATTATTCTTTATTCACCTCTGCTGATGCACATAAACACTTGAATTGGGGACACATCCCTGACGAGCTTCTGAAGAAAGCTGTAATGGAGTATCTGTCATCAGTAGTGTCAGTCAGTAGCAGCTGTCTGGTTTCTCACTCTTTTCCTGATTCTTGCCGTTTATCGATCAGATCCAAAATCTGCACTGTGTTCAATTTAGCCTGTTCCAGGAGGTCACAAGCCCTCTTCCGAGTCTGTGAACCAGCAGAGAGAAACTTAACTCCTGACCTGTAAGGAAATGTAATTGCCCTAGATTTCTATATACGTGGTCTTCAAGGCTGAGAGAGCTTCAAGAGCTGAGAGAGCATGGTTTGTAAGCCCACAAGGAAATTAAATAGCATGAAAGATCCATTCAGCTTCCTTCACAATGATTCTATTTATGAAACAGCAGATTATCACATATAACTAAAAAAGACACAGTGTGAGAGTAACTCAGTGTGAGTCAGGCAGCATTTCTGGAGAACATGAATAAGTAACGGAGGTACACAAAAATGCTGGAGAAACTCAGCGGGTGCAGCAGCATCTATGGAGCGAAGGAAATAGGTAACGTTTCGGGCCGAAATCCTTCTTCATAGATGCTGCTGCACCCGCTGAGTTTCTCCAGCATTTTTGTGTACCTTCGATTTTCCAGCATCTGCAGTTCCTTCTTGAACACATGAATAAGTATCGTTTTGGGTTGGGATCTTTCCCCATTCTCCAGGGGATGTTGTCTGACTTGCTGAGTTATTCCAGCACTCTGCGTCTGTGTCTTTGTTTTGTAAACCAGCATCAGCAGTTTCTTATTTCTAGAGAGGCAGAACAAAGCCTGGCAAGTATTAGGTGAATACAAGTGGGGGGGTGGGGGGGACTTGATAGGCAGACAAAGACCAGAGATGTGGACTAGAGATGGTGACAGAAGGTATGGGACAAGAGTTGCAAATTGTGAAGCTTGAGCAAAGGATGTGGGTGTAAGGGGAGGGAGAAGGGAAAAATAGGTGCAGGTCCAAGTGGGTCAGGAGAATTGGGGGGGGGGGGGAGAAGGAGGGGTTTATTACCTAAAATTTGAGAATTTAGTGTTCATACCGTTGGGTTGCCAGCTACCCAAGCGGAATAAGAGGTGTTGTTGCTCCAGTTTGCGTGTGACCTCACTCTGATAATGGAGGAGGTCCAGGACAGATAGGCCAGTCTGGGAATGGGAAGAGGAGGAAGATGTAGTAGGCCTTGGCAGTCGCCTGTGCCAATGCTCTGCCACGCTGATGTACAGCAGGCCACATCGGGAACACCGGATGCATATAATTGTTGGGTATCCTACATGAGAACACATCATTGCTGTACCTGTGTAGTGTATCCTATTCATCCTTGGTGCAGAAGAAGACAATTTTTTCTTGGGTGCGGTACAGGAGACCATACAACTTATCAACCATCAAGAATACATGCATTCCTTTTTGAGTGTTACTATTGAAACTGCTGTCCCTATTCTTCCACATAATGTATTCAGACCGCAACTCATTAGTAAAACACAAGATCAAGTTCAATCTGGTAGTTGGCAACTGTCTTATATGTGATTTGTGTATTTACAACATTTTAGCCATTGGAAATAGTCATATTATTGATATAAAATCATGCATAATTTTTGAACATTTGAATCTCCTGACCTCTAGTCCAGGAAGATCTTGTGTCCCAGATCCTTGGTACATTCTGCTTTGAGGTTTTAGACCTCCAGAAATATTTTCCTTCCCTCCGTCTATCATCTGCTCAGCACCACCACTGTCTAATGCTGGACTTTTGTTAATATGGGCTCCATGGTGATGACCCAGTCTCAGTTTCCAATGTCACAAGCTCATGAAATCCCTGTGTGAATCCTTCCATCTCTCTCTACCTCTTTCTCCGAATTCAAGACACTCCTTAAATCCTACAACTTTACCCATTTTTTTTTGTTCGATGCCCTCGTGTGGATTCGTTAATTTAGTTAATGTACTTGTTGCGATTCACTTTGGGATGATGTTAAAGGTGAAAAACAGACAGACTGTCCATGTTCTCTTGTACTCCTTGTTTTCTTCCACCCTTCTCAAACAGCTCACATGCCAGACCTGTAACCTCAGCTTAGTCAATACCTTGGTATTGAAGTCTTCCTCTTTGATGTCCTTCAGGTTTGTCATGATGTTGTAAAATGCCCCAAATATGCCCAGTTCCAAAGCTTTGGCAGCAACCTAGAAACAGACAGTCCTCTTAGAATGGAGCAGTACCAAATCTGATTCAAATGGTCCAAATGAGTAACATTTGTTACTGGTAACTAAATTTTCACAATAGCCAACCAAAATAAAAGTAAGTAGCCCAGCCAGGGAAGGGACCAAACTAGATCTTCTGCTGTGAAATAAACCTGGCCAGGTGATTGGAGTTTCAGTGGGAGAGCATTTTAGGAATAGTGACATAACTCACTAAGTTTTCAGATAGTTATGGATGAGGGTAAGACTGGTCCTGGGGTGAAAGTATTAAATGGATGAAGGCTAGTTGCAACAGTATTAGGCAGAAACGGGGTAAAGTTGTTTGGGAGCAGCTGTTTGATTGGGAACATCTGACATGTGGAACTCTTAAAGGCCAGCTGATTTGAGTTCAGGACCAGCATGTTCCTGTGAGGATGGAAGATAAGGATGGAAAGGTTCAAGAACCTTGGATGACAAGAGATAAAGGAAGCATATGTCAGGAATAGGAAGCTGAAATTGGAGAAGGCTCTAAGAATATGAATTGTGCTGGAAAGAAATTAACAAACAATTAGGATGACTAAAAGGGGATATGAATGTCTTTAGTAAGTAGGATTAAGGAGAATCTCAAAGCAAGTATACGTATATTAAAAACAAGGGGCTGGGGAAAGGGTCAACTGCAGGACACGAGAAGGAATCGAGGTCTGGAGCCAGAGGAAGGGGGTAAGGTCCTAAATGAATATTTTGCATCAGTATTAACCAAGGAAAAGGGCATGGATAATGGTGAGATGTGGGAGTATGTTGATATTCTTGGACATATGTTGATATTCTTGGGCATTAAGGAGGAGATGGTGAATGATAGCCTGAAAAACATTAAAGTGGATGAATCCCCAGAGCCTGACAGAATCCAGCTCAGGATTTTGAGGATAGCAATGGATGAGATTGCAGGGGGCCTGACTAAGATCTTTGTATGCTGTTTAGGCAGTGTCCCAGATGAGTGGAGCAGAACCAATGTGGTTCATTTGTTTACCAAATCCTGGAAATTATACGCCAGTGAGCATCTGTGGTATGGAAATCATTGGAGAACATTTTTAGGGATAGGATTTATGTTCATTATTTCATCCATTCAAGAAGGCATCACACCACCACCTTCTCAATTTCCCATGAGAAGGTGCTTTGCTGCCTTCTTGAACTACTGCAGTTCTTGTGGTGTGGGGAAGTAGTTGGAAAATCTTGACCTAGGTTGAGGTTTATTATTGTCGCAAGTACTGAAGCACAGTGTTTTGCATGTTATCCAACAAATCAAATACACTATAAATGAATATAATCGTCAAACTCAAGGACAATAGTTAGAGCAAAGGGGAAGATATAGAGTGCAGAATATAGTTCTCAGCATTGTAGTACACCAGTTCCAGAGAGCAAAGTCTGATGTCCACAATGGATAAAGGTGAATTTTACAGTACCCTAGCTTATGGAAAGACCATTCAGAAGCCTGATAACAGAGGGACAGAAGCTGTTCCTGAGTCTAGTGGTGCGCACTTTCAAGCTTCTGTACCTTCTGCAGGACAGGATCAGGGAGAGGAAGGAATGACATGGGTGGGAAAGAACTGCTGGTTTAAGTCGAAGGTAGACACAAAATGTTGGAGTAACTCAGTGGGACAGGCAGCATCTCTGGAGAGAAAGAATGGGTTATTTTGGATCAAGACCCTTCTTCAGACATGGGTGGGATTATGTTGGCTGCTTTTCCGTGGCAGCGTGAAATGTAGATGGAGTCAATGATGGGATGTCCGGTTTGGTCTGTGTGATGGACTGGGCTACATATATAACTCCCTGCAATTTCTTGCAATCTTGGGCAGCTGTTCCCAAACCAAGCTCTGATGCAACCTAACATAATGTTTTCTACGGTGCATCTGTAACCTGGTGACAGTGAAAGAACAGCAATATATTTACAAGGCAAGATGGTGTGCAGATGGGAGAGCAACTTTCAGGTGGTGGTGTTCCCATACTTTTGCTGCCCTTATACTTTTAGTTGTTAGTGGGGAAATAGCCCTATAGATTATACAAATTGTTGCTGTTGTGCATTGGTGATAGTGAATGCTCCTGGATGGGATGCTGATTATCTGGGCTGCAATGACCTGTATGGTGTTCTGCAACTTGAATGTAGTTAAAGCTACAGTCATCCAGGGAAGTGGAGAGAATTCAATCACTTGACTTGAACATTAGAGATGGTAGACAAGCTTTCAGGCAGCAGGAGGCGATTTACTTGCTGCAATGTCCCCATCCTCAGACCTGCTCTTGTAAAGCATTGTTTATATGCTTATCCTATTCAGTTTCTAGTAAATGGTAACACCCATGATATTGATAGTAGGGAATTCAGTGATTGTAATGTCATTGAATGTCAGGGAGTGAAAGCCATATTTTCTCTTGTTGGATATTGCCTTACCCTTGTCTGATGTGAATGTTACTTGCTGTTTATCTGCCCTGCCCTGGATATTTAGAAAAACATAGATTTAGAATCATAGTCATGCAGCATGGAAATAGGCCCTTCGGTACAACTTGTCCAATGTTTAACAAGATCTCCAATCTCAGCTAGTCCCGTGTAGCCCGTCTCCCTTTAAACCTTTCCTATCCATGTACCTGTCATCGTGGCTCTGTGCAGAGGAAGTCCTATCCCAGAAATGTGTGAATGTTTTGGAGGATAGGCCAATGATGTTGTCTATATGGACTTTGATCATAGATAACATAACAAGGTCCCTCATGGTAGGATGGTCCAGAACATGAAATTACCAGGTGAGTTAGTAGGTTGGATGCAAAATTGGCTTGTTGTAATCGGGGGATGGAGGGATCTTTGTTAACTGGAGGTCTGAGACAAGTGGTGCTCCTCAAGGATTAATGTTGGCATCTTTGTTGTTTGTAATGTATTAATGATTTGGATGTAGGTAATCTGATTTGCAGACAACTATGTTTGGAGACAACACAAAAATTGATGAAATTACAGGTAGTGAGGAGGATTGTAAAAGGATATATATCAATTGTTGTAAATGCAGACAAAGAAAGAGCAAATGGAGTTTAATGAAAACAAATGTGAGGTGTTACATTTTGGAAGATTAAATGCAAGAGGAAAGTATACAGTAAATGGTGGGACTCTCAGGCAAATTTATATACAGATAAATCTTGGGTACAATTCTATGGTTCTTTGAAAATGACAACATGGTTGGATAGAGTGGTAAATAGTCTTCATTGGTCTGGGACTTCAGTATAATCTTTGGGAAGTTAGGTTACAGCTCTGTAAAACTTTAGTTGGCCATATTTAGATTATTATATGTAGTCTTGTTCACCAACTACAGGAAGAACGTGAAGCTTTGCAGAAGAGGATATAGCCTAGATTGGAGAATATTAGCTCTAAGAAGAAGTTGGACAAGTTTGGATCATTTTTTTCTGCAGCATTAGAGGTTGAAGGGAGACCTGAAGGAATTATATAACACTTGAGAGGCATAGATAGAAACCTTTTTCCCCTAGAGTAGAAATGTCAAAGACAAGCGGGCAGAGCTTTAAGGTCAAAGGAGCAAAGTTTAAGGAAATGTGTGGGGTAAGTTTTATTTACACCGTGTAATGGGTACCTTGAATGCACTGCCAGGGAAGTGTTGGCCGCAGATATCATTGTGGCATTTAAGGGGCTATTAGATAGATACACAAATATGCAGGGAATTAAGAGATATGGATCACAAGCAGACAGAATAAATTAGTTTCGTCATGTCTGGCCTAGACACGACAGACAGAATAGCTGTTCCTGTACTATATTGTACAATGTTCTGTGGAAGACATAGATAAGGAGGTGGCCTTTTTCAAAAGTGGAAATGTCAAATAGCAGAAGGAATCGATTTAAGATGAGAGGGGCAAAGTTTAAAGGAGATGTGCAAGGCAAGTATTTTTTTGGTAGATGAGATGGTAGATTGACATCATGGTCAGCACAATGTGGACCGAAGGGTCTGTTCCTATGCTGTACTGCTTGCTCTATGTTCCACATTCTAAAACGTCATAGAATTGGTTCTCCCAGTTGTAGTTGCTCTACTCGACAGCCAAAAATCTGTAGCCTCCCTTTGATCTGGTATTTTGTTGGTTCACATGCTTGATCAATGGTGTTTTATCATTAATGTTTTATTATTATTAATGTTTAATGTTTTCTGAGTCATTTGTAACTGTCACTGTATGTCATGTTGTTACTTGTGGGCGGAGCACCAAGGCAAATTCCTTGTATGTGAATACTTGGCCAATAAACTTACTTACTTACAGTACATTTTATGCGTGTTTCAAGAATGTGAACACTAACTGCTTTAGACTTTAGAGATTCAGCACAGAAACAGGCCCTTCGGCTCACCAAATCCACACTGACCAGCGATCACCCCGCCCACTATTTCTATCCTACACAATAGGGACAATTTCCAATTTTTACCAAAGCCAATTAACCTACAAACCTGTTCAAGAAGGAACTGCAGATGCTGGAAAATCGAAGGTACACATAAATGCTGGAGAAACTCAGCGGGTGCAGCAGCATCTATGGAGCGAAGGAAATAGGTGACGTTTCGGGCCGAAACCCTTCTTCAGCTACAAACCTGTCTGTCTTTGGAATGTGGTAGGAAACCGGAGCACCCGGAGAAAACCCATGTGGTCACGGGGAGAACGTACAAACTCCGTACAGACGGCAGCCATAGTCAGGATCGAACCCAGGTCTCTGGCAGTGTAAGACAGCAACTCTACCGTAGCGTCACTGTGCAAAGGGGCGTGGGACACAAGTCGTGAATAGCAGCTCTAGCTGCTATCCATTACCTGCTGAGAAATAATACTCCATTCATAGTTTTGGTCCGCTGAGCCCACCCAAGACCACATCTACCTGCAGATCAGATTTGCAACCAAAATTTCCAAACATTGCCATCTCTCGTAGGAATGGCCATAGGCTGGTTACTCTCTCTGCCAAGCCCAGTGGGACCAGGACAGCCTTTTTCAAACCATCCTGTATTGCCGCTTCACGCCTGCAACAGGAAAAAAAAAAGATGAAGTTCTTATCACTTGGAATTGTGTTGAACAACCAGAATATGACTGCCAGATTACCTAAATTATTAACTTTCAGCACAGTGGTGGTGGATGTGGGTAGTGGACATTGTCTGGGTGTTTAGCCCTGGTTGCTATCTCAACATTTCTCACCCATCTGACTCAATTAACACCTCTTCAGCGCGTCGTCCACAGAGCGCAGAAGATTATTGGGACAGAGCTACCAGCCTTGGAGGGCAACTATTACACACGGTACCTCAGGAAGGCCGTCAGCATCCACAAAGAATCCTCACACCCTTGTAATGGACTGTTCGAACTCCTACCTACCGGCAGACGTTACAAGGCCTTCTCTGCCTGCACCTCCAGACTCAGGAACAGCTTCATCCCCAGAGCTATAGCTGCTCTGAACCGGCCCTGCTGGATGTCCCCCACCCCCATGAACTGTCTCCCTCGGATGGTCACATCGCACATCGACCCGGCACAGACACATTTGCACTTTAGGCTGTTTTGACTGTTTTACTGTTCTTTTTATAAATCATGTTTCTTGGGGTATCTAAATCTAAATTTTATTAGTTGTTTAAGTTATGACATCGGATGGAAGCTGCATACCAAATCTTGTTGCGCAATGACAATAAAAGATATTATTATTATTATTATTATTATTACCTCCTCACCTGGATCCACCTCTCACTTGCCAGCATTTTCTCACCTCTTTCTATCTTCCCTCCACGATTTCAGTCCAAATAAGCAAAGTGTTCCAACCTGAAACAGCCTGAGCCGCTGAGTATTTTGCTTCAGGTTCCAGCCTCTTTCTTGTATCTCTCTTTTCCTTATTCCTCTGCCGAACATTTGCACTTCCACTATTTGCATTAAATTCTACTTGCATGTGGGCTCCCTCCACCAGTTTATGTCCCCCCCCCCCCCCGGTCCAATACCATATTTTTCACAGCTGACCACAGCTAAAAAGCAAGCAGCCTGCCGCGAAGGTGCAGCAATGCAAGGCACCGTGAGGGCACAAAGGTGCAGAATTCTGCGAAGGCAGCAATGCATAGCCCCAAAATACTGAGGCACAGAGTGTTGTATCACCAATGTCCAGGATACCACAGGAAAACAATGCAGCTCCGCACAAGCATCACTACAATGTGTCCTTGTTAGCTTTCCCGTGCCGTTCACCTCACGGTTCATTGTCAGTTAAGGGACCACAAGGTCAACAGTGTAGGAAAATGCAAGGGCAATACGACAGAACACAAATAAGCAAGAGCCAGGGCTGTTGGGAGCACTAATAGTCAGGACTGTATGTAGTGTGAAACTGGCAGCTAAAGATCACCTTTCTCTTTCCACTGGTGTCAATTTGGGCATCTTGAGGGCAGCCTGAAGGAAATATAGAAAAAACACATCTGAGATTGACATCATATTTTTTCAATGGATGAAAGCCCAGCATATGGAGAGATGCAGTAGTAATCCATCAACAATACAATGAGGTCAAACATTTTTAAAAAGTTTTAAGAATGTAGTTTCAGCTCCAACAATCTGTTCCTCCTTCCATTCCCTCTTACACCTATTAATGTTCAGCCCATGCTGTGAAAGGTGCTACTTGCACAAAGACTGCCTCTCATTTTATGGCATGGAGTGACATAGGTTAGAGCAAAGAGATGGCCATTGCCTGCTGATGGTCTCTGACCCTGTCTGTGCTCCATCCCAACTTGTTTCTTCAGAGCTGAACAGCACATCCTCTGTCCTTCGTCAGATGTCTGTAAATAATTTCTTGCTGGATTTATTCATGATTGCCTTATATTTATAGCAACTAAATTTACTGGCAATTTCCCCTCTGGACAGGAAGGCTGTCAGCATCCACACCCTTGTAATGGACTGTTCGAACTACTTCCCTCCGGCAGACGTTACAAGGCCTTCTACGCCCGAACCTCCAGACTCAGGAACAGCTTCATTCCCAGAGCTATAGCGGCTCTGAACCGGCCCGGCTGAGTGCCCCCCATCCCCCTGGACTGTTTCCCTCGGATGGTCATGTCGCACAGACACATCTGCACTTTAGTCTGTTTGAACTGTTTTGACTATTTTACTGTTCTTTTTACAATCCATGTTCTCGGGGTATCTAAATCTAAATTTTATTCGTTATTTATGTTATGACATCGGATGGAAGCTGCATACCAAATCTCGTTGCGCTTATGTGCAATGACAATAAAAGATATTATTATTATTATTATTATTATTATTTTGGTCATCCCCTCAGAGTAAAGACCTTTAAGACTACTCATCCTTTCCTGATACCTTTCAATTCCAATGTTATCTCGTATTTTTTGTATCTTCTCCAATGTTTCTATCCATTGTATGATAAATCACAACTGTTCGCTATTGCTTGTAAAAATAGAAAGATTGAGCAGGTTGGCTCAACATTCCTTTGAATTGAGAAGAATGAGAGGTGATCTTATTGAAACATCAATTGTTTTATAATTCTTCTCGGAGGGTGCAGAGTTGAAAGAGAGTGGTAGATTCTCAATAAATGAGTGAAAGATCTCATACCTTATCTACTTCTACTGCTGCCTTCAGGGATCCTTGGACATTCATAGCAAGGTCTCTCTGTCCTCAGTACTTTAGAGAGTTCTGCCATATCTCCTAGACCACCGTTTCTCAACCGGGATTCCCCGGAATGCTAGGGATCCGCGAGAGGTCGCTCGGGATCCGAGAGAAATAGTGATAAATAGACTAATTATATGTAAATGCATTTTTGAGTCATTTTTGTGTTTAATTTCATGTTTGTAATTTTATTATACACGTACGGAATATTTAGTGACGTCTATTTAGCAACCTCATATTTAGCGACGTCTATATGGCGCCAGTGTGAAATGGCCTTTAGTGGTCAGTGGACAGGAGCTGCACGTGATGGATGTGTGTATCATCAAGTGATTCACTCGAGTACAGACGCATGCACGGTCTCCATCAGTCCTGTCTGAGCCTCCTGGCGTGCAGGTACAGTCCTCATTCACCCACGTTATTTAGTAATTTTTACCTATCATTTAGGGATGTTATATGAATTCTTTAAATGTAAGTATGTTTATGTTTATTTGTGTTAGTTTATCAAAGGTTTAGTTATGTATGTTTTTGTTAGTTTATGAAAAGTTTGTGTGTTGTTCTCTCTCTCTCTCTCTCTCTCTCTCTCTCTCTCTCTCTCTCTCTCTCTCTCTCTCTCTTCCAAGGTTAGTTCTGCTTGCCTTTATTTGCTTCAGTTTTGAACAAGCAGTTTGATTTCAGTTTTTTTTTGCATTGTCAATAAACTTGAGAAAAACTTAAGTTATTTTTTGTTTAAACCAGTTATCAGAATAATATATTATGTTTGCCTTATGAATAAGTTTATGAAAGAGAAAGAGATTAATAAAGATATATAATAATTTTTATGCAGGGGTTCCCTGAGGCATGAAAATGATTTCAAGGGTTGTGCAAGGGTAAAAAGGTTGAGAAACGCTGTCCGAGACTAATTATTTCTCCCAAAATTCATCGACGTACGTTTAGCAGGATTAAATTCCCGATGAAATTTGTTTGCCCATCATACCAATTCACCAATGTTGTTTTGTAGCTGAAGACAACCCTTACCACCATAAACAAAACCAACAATTTTCTTGTCACCCGAGAACTTATGAATCATATCTTCTACATTCACATTCAGATCATCATGTACTTTATATGAACAAACAGTAAGGATCTTAGTTAGTCACAAAAAGTTGGAATAACTCAGCGGGTCAGACAGCATCTCAGGAGAAAAGGAATAGGTGACGTTTCGGGTCGAGCCCCTTCTTCAGTCTGAAGAAGGGTCTCGACCCGAAATGTCACCTTTTCCTTTTCTCTAGAGATGCTGTCTCTGACCTGCTGAGTTACTCCAGCTTTTTGTGTCTATTTTCAGTTTAAACCAGCATCTGCAGTTCCTTCCTACACAGTAAGAATCTTAGTGATCCCGGAGATAGACTAGGATCAAAGGCTTCCAATTGCCAAAAAAACATTTACAATCACCCTCTGCCTCTCATCATCATGCCCATTTTGGATCTTATGCCTTAGTTTGGACCAATCTCCCAAGTGGAATCTCAACCGCACTGCTCTGGTAAATACACCTGATTACCTTTTAAAAAATATTCAGTCAAATTGTCAGATAGGATTTCTCCTTCAGAAACCATGCTGACTATTCAGGCTTAATCCCTGGCTTTCCAAATTCAAATGAACCATGTCCTGAGGTTGTGAAGATGGCTTGTGTAATAACAAACTGTTCATCACTTTACTGACTCACTCACCATGTAGCTGTTAAATGCGTTGGAGTCATCATCCACCATAGCAATAAGGTCATTCATGACGTGATGAAATGGAGTAATCAGCCTCCTCATTGTTCCATCCAGATGTTCATATTGTCGTTTCCCGTAGGACATCAGCCCAACCATAGAGCCCAATGCTGCACCCTGGAGAACCAGATGACATCAAGGAGTAGGGAGTGAAGGACATACACATGCAGACAAGCCGCTGTCACAGGGAATCTCTGGGGTCATACAGCTGGTCAGGTATTTTCACAGCCTGACACTGGTGGGGAACAGAGACCCTAATTTGCAGTGAGGAAGGTTGGTAAGGGTTGTCTGAAGAAGGGTCTCGACCCGAAACGTCACCCACTCCTCTCCAGAGATGCTGCCTGTCCCGCTGAGTTACTCCAGCTTTTTGTGTCTATCATCAGTTTAAATCAGCATCTGCAGTTTCTTCCTTTACACATGCTTTCTGACCCATTGAGTTACTCCAGCTTTTTGTGTCTATCTTTGTTGTTAAGTATTCTTGTGCAATGGAATGACAGCACCAGAAAAAGGCAGAAAGCAGCTATTCTGGTTGAATCAAGTAATTTGAAGGGAATATTGGTTCATGATTTAACATCACAGAAGGTTCCAGAACCAGGGTCCACCGTCTTAGAATAAAGGGGAGGCCATTTAGGACTGAGGTGAGAAAAAACCTTTTCACCCAGA
Organism: Amblyraja radiata; assembly: GCF_010909765.2. Lineage (NCBI taxonomy): Eukaryota > Metazoa > Chordata > Chondrichthyes > Rajiformes > Rajidae > Amblyraja > Amblyraja radiata. The sequence continues at coordinate 37,945,956 of NC_045962.1, forward strand.
GAGTTGTGAATTTGTGGAATTCCCTGCCAGAGGGCAGTGGAGGCCAAATCACTGGATGGATTTAAGAGAGAGTTAGATAGAGCTCTAGGGGCTAGTGGAATCAAGGGATATGGGGCGAAGGAAGGCACGGGTTATTGATTGGGGACGATCAGCCATGATCACAATGAATGGTGGTGCTGGCTCAAAGGGCCGAATGGCCTCCTCCTGCACCTATTTTCTATGTTTCTAAGGTAACGTTCGCAGGCATGATCTCAGTTACTCAGTGAAGTTCGCTTTAGAATTAAAAACACTTAGCCTAAATATTGGATCTTTTGGGTTTTTTAAAATGCAGAAATCACATATGGGTTGGATCTAACTATTACTTTCGGATGAAATCACACTCATTCAGCCACTGTCCCAGGCACTTCCATGTACGATTCACCTGAGAATGCCGGACATTTGTCTTGTGTAATTGCACCTCATGTTATCACACATTAAGCAGCATTACTGGAGCCTTTGGGCAACACTGACAAACCACTGAATACCCATGAGAAAACCACGAGCGTGTTGTGCTAAAATCTGCTATGATCAACAATTCTGGGTCTCTGTCTGGCACACACTATCCACCACCTTCATCACTGGATGCTCTGCCACTGATCACAGTCTTTCCATGCTGCACAGTAACTTGCGGCATGGCACTCCAGCAGAATAATTGCCTGCGGGTCCTCCACACATAAAGGCATTCTGTCCCTTCCCCAACCTCCAGCCACCCTGATTCCCCGTAACTCTGGACACTTTAAGGTCCAATATCCTTCCCAGGGACCAAGGTGGAAAAATATCAGCAACTAGGAACTGCTGTCCCATTCCAGCACATTACTTGGGATGTGAACCACCATCAGGATGTGTTCAATGTATTTTTGGTCTGTTTCATAATTTTTCTTCTCTACCGGGGTGCTGACTGGGGCTAAACACTGTTCACATCCCATTCATTAATGGAACAGCTAAACTCTCATCAAATAAATAGGTCATACAAATTACATTGCCATTTGGAGGCACATAACCAAAAATTATAATCTGGGACCAAGAACATGAGTCACTGGATTATGATGTTGATTCTCAGCCCTTCTCAAACTTTGCTATACAAACCATGGCAGCCACGGCAGCAGCAACGGAACCTCCCCCTGGGGCTGCGGTCCGTGCTCCAACGCTCTGGATAAATTTCCGCAAGGGTAAAGAAATTAGGCAGCCCTCTTCCTTCTCATCCCTGATCATGTACCTGATAAAGATAATATAAATAAGAAAACAGAAACTGCAGGAAAGACAGCAGTTCAGGCAGTAACTGGGGAAAGGTAAACAGGGTTAACGTTTCAGCTCATTTTTCTGTCTCTGTCCCTTAGCTGCCAAATATTTTGAACATTCTCTTTCTTTTTGCTTTCCATCAGAACTAGAAACAGGCATTCAGCCCCTTGCATGCTGCTGTTCAAGATCAAAGGTGATATTTTCCCTAGGCACCACTTTCCTGCCCTAACCTCATATCCCATGATCTCCTTAATATTTAAAAATCTCTCAATCTTGAATATACTTGGCAAATGAGATCCCACAGACTTCCCACTTGAAGATTCCAACAATTCCCCACTCTCTGGATTAAAACAATTCTTATCATTTCTGCCCTGAATGGCCAGCCCCTTATTTTGACAGTAAACAACATACATGGAGATGGAGATATACAAGTGTCATGGAGATATACAGCACAGAAACAGGTCCTTCGGCCCAACTCAGCCCTGCCAATTAATTTGACTATCTGAGTTAGACCCATTTACCTGCATTTGTTCTCTCCACTTCTTTTCTATAAATGTCTTTTACACATTGAATTCGTGAAGAAACCTGAGAATCAGAAGTATATCAATGATTTCCTGTTCAATACTTACTCAATTATTCTTTCTTTAGCATTGAAAGGAGCAAGAGAATCCAGCCCCAGGCGATTTACTACCTACAGTAAAGTAGATGAAGCAATATTAATATATCACAGGCATTCAGTCCAAACCTATTCTGACTATTAAGTAAATCATAACTCTTCCATACTTTACCTCAATCTTACTGCCGTAATGGCGTGACCTTTAATACTTTGGTCTAATAACAAATTTCTGTAAATTTTAAATAGTCCCTAGTGTGTAGGATAGTGTTAGTGTAAGGGGTGATCAATACAATACAATACAATACAATACCGTTTATTTGTCATTTGAACCTCACATGAAGTTCGCTGATCTATGCCGATTCAGTGAGCCAAATGGTCTGTTTCCACGCTGTATCTCTAAAGTTTGAAATCAAGCTAGATATTGGAAGTGCTGATGTCACCTCTATGTTACAAACTGATTTAAGGCCATCATGGAGTAAATTAGTTGATTATTGCGTGTGACACTCTAGATATTTTCTGGAAGACAGGCATTGGATAATTAAAAAATCTGAAGAAGGGTTTCGGCCCGAAACGTTGCCCATTTCCTTCGCACCCGCTGAATTTCTCCAGCATTTTTGTTTACCATCGGATAATTAAAGTCATACAGTGTAGGACCAGGCCTTTGAGCCCATCCTACCCATGCTGGCCATTATGAACATCCAATCTAATCCCATTTTCTACGCAATCAGCCCATAACTAACTACGCCTTGGTGCTGCAAGTCAAAATATTACATGGAACATAGTACAGTTCAACACAGGACAAGCGCTTCGACTCACAATGTTTGTACCAAACATGATGCCAAAGTTAAACTGACATCATCTGCCTCTACATAATCCATATCTCTCTATTCCTTGCACTTCCATGTGTCCACCTAAAACCTCTTAAATGCCTATTGTATCTGTCCAGCACCTCCCCTGACCATGTGTTCCAGGCCCCCATCACTCTATTAAAAAACGTCTTCCGCACATCTCCATGAAACTTTCTCCCTCTCACCGTATAGTGATGCCTTTTAGTGTTGAACATTTTCACCCTAGGGAAAAAGGTTCTGACTGTCTACCCTATCTATGCCTTTCATGGTTTTATATACTTCTATCCTTTATCTCTCCTCAACCTCTGACATTCTAGAGAAAACAATCTAAGTTTATCCAACCTTTTCATGTAGTTGAAACCCTCTAATCCAGGCAGCATTCTGGTAAACCTCCTCTGCACACTCTCCAAAGCCTCACAGAGATCTTTGCTAAGAGGTAATTGTTCACACTTTCTATGCCCTCATAACTTTCTGTATTCAATTAGGCTCCCGTAAATCCTCTCCGCTCCAAGGAAGCCAACCCAGTCTAAGTTGTCTCTCCTCGTGGAGGAATGCTTCATTCCAGGTTCTGCCTCCACCCCCAGTTTAAATTCTATTTGGAATATTTTGGAGGACCAAGAAACCAAGAACCAAGAACCACCTCTGACAAGGTCTTCTAGGCGGCCACTACTCTCTCTGTAAAATAACTTGCCCCACACATTTTCATTGAACTTTCATCCTCTTACGTCATAGCCATGCCCTCTAGAGAGGGACACTTCCACCCTGGGAAAAAGGTTTGGACTGTCTACACTACCTATGCCTCTCATAATTTTATACACTTCTATCAAGTCTCCCCTCAATGCTCTGATGTTCCAGAGAAAGAGTAGATATATGTGGTAAACTGGTAAGGATTTACTACATTTTATGGGGAATTGTTATGACACAAACAAATCGGGATTTACTACATTTTATGGGGAATTGTTATGACACAAACCAATCGGATTTTGTGCTCCTCTTCGAGAAGAAACAAGTTTTCCTTCTTCATGTAAAATTCTGCAGCATCGATCATGGCTTTCAATGGGATGAGGCCTACAATTTGAGAACCCACCACCGGCAAGTCCAAATCCTACAGAGCAAACAGCATTTGTTCAATGTGAAAATCCATCAAGAGCATTTAATTAGCAAATAGCTTAAATAAATCCGAGATCTGCATTGAAACTGAAGTATGTTTCTAGTTAAAGGAAATTACACAGAGCTCTATAGACCGCAGTTACATTATCTAATAGATATCGAATATGTCATCTGAGAAGATGTGATTAAGCTTGAGGGGTGAAGAACAGATTCACAAGCATATTGGACCGGAGGGCTTTGGTCATAAAGAGAGGCTGGATGGGATGGGGCTGGTTCTTCTGGAATGAAAGAGATGCAGAGATGACCTGGAAGAGGTTTATAAAATCAGGTGAGGCATAGATAAAATGGATGCTCAGTCTTTTTCCATGGGTAAGCACTCTAAAACTAAAAAGTACAGGTTTAAGGTGAATGGATTTAAAATAGACCTGAGGGACAGGCTTTTCACACCGAGGGTGGTGGGTATATGGAAGAGCAGCCAGAGGAGGTGGTAGAGGCGGGTACAATTATGTTTAAGACATTCAGATAGGTACATGGTTGGGAAAGATTTTAATTGAAACTAGACTAAGTGGGACAAGTTGGGTCCCTGACACACGGGAGGCCTGGTCTCCCAACGCAACCCGTTCCCCAATGCAATATTCCTCCACTCACCCGTTCCCCCTATGCAACCCGTCCCCCCAACGCAATATTGCACCACTCACGCATAGCCCCCAAATGCGCAGGCACGGCTCGTTTTCCCTCATCCCCCAGCACTCCCTCCCCCTCTTCTTCACCCTCCCTCTTCTTTCCCCTCTCCTCCTCCCCTCCCCAACCCTTCCCCCCAACTCTCCCTCCCTCCCTCTGCCCACTCTGGCTCAGCTGCCGCTTGGCCCGTCCCTGTACTGTCCGACCGCCCGTTGCTATCGCTCGGCTTGTCCCCGCCCTGCCCACCCGGCTACCTGCCTGCCTGCTTGTTGTGCCGCTGGGCTGCAGGGGGGGGGGGGGGGGGATGGAGTCGATGGTCGTCACAGTGGGCACCACGGGTTTCGGTGAGCTGGTGGAGAAGATCTCCTCCGAGAAGGCCGTGAGGGTGAGTTACCGCAACGGCGGTATCAGAGGGGGACAGACCCGGGAGGACGGGTAGACAGGACCGCCATTGCCACAGAGGGTAGGCGGGGGAGAGGGGTGAGTGATGAGGGAGAGAGAGACAGGACCAGGACTTCTACTGGGCCTCCACTGGGCCTCCAATGAACCCCCCCACCCCCGCGGCTGCCGCCGGTGTAGGTAGACGATAGACAAGTTACTGTGAGGAGGGGAGAGAGGAGTTTGTGAGTGAGGCGGGACAGGCCGCTGCCGGTGGGGCAAGAAGGGGCGTCGCCATCCTGGTAGTAGCATTGACTGACAGGAGAAGAGACCAATCTGAGTGGCGCTGACTGAAGGAATCTGCGCATGCGCGGTTTTTAAGATTCTGAAACCTCGATAACTTTTACAATATACCATCGATCGGAACGAAACTTGTTGCATTCGCAGCACAGGAGAACGGTGAGTAATCTAGCGAAATATTGTAGCGCTATTGCGTACCATCTTTGCGCAAAGAGAAAAACCCCGCTCACCGGAAGAGCACAAGATCAGAGTTTCAGTTATGTATAGATTGGACAAATTTTCCTCCAAAAGGGACTAGCTCAGAAGTCATCTTTGTCGGCACGGGCAAATTGGGCTGAAGGGCCTGTTTCCCTGCTGTATAACACAATAACTCCAGCAAAAGAGTTTACATTACAATACTTATATTATGTTGATATTACCTCAGCATCCTTACGAACTTCTTCAAATACTGCATGCAGTGCAGTCACTTCAAAATCAAGCAGGTTAGTAGACACCTGGGCAATATTGGCCTCCTCCAAGTACCAGCCAATAGCCTGCACTTTGTTCATACGTCCTGGCTACACAAAGAAAGGAAGTGTCATGGAGATAACGTCAAAATTGGTCCATGATAAACTTTAGCAGACAGCTTCCATCTAAATGTGATTTGGGTTCAGAATTATCAAGGCCACCACATGGATTTTACCAATACTTGCATTCCCTTTACATCTAGGATATTAATTATTGCTGAGTAATTAGGTATCAGATAGTTAAGGTGGTATAGTGTAATAGTGAACTTGATGGTTCCAAAGCAAAGTAATTGGGCATCTGTTAGTTATAGTGCAAGGCTTCCTTTTTTTCCTGATGATTATAGTTTAGTGTAGCTGGGTATTTATGAGGAGCAGTGAAACTGGGTGTTTAATTAATATAGAACAGAGTAACCATGCATCAGATAGTTATAGAACAGTGTAACTACTCATTCTCTAGTTACAGAGAGGTCGAAGCAGCAAACTGATGGTTATACTACTGTATTACTGAATATCACTTGGTTGGCAGAGCAATTATTTTATGAAGAAATAACACTGGAAAGCAGTGAGGGCATCAGTCAAAGTCAGCATGGATTTATGAAAGAGAAATCATGCTTGACTAATCTTTTGGAATTTTTTGAGGATGTAACAAGTAGAATGAATAAGGGAGAGCCAGTGGATGTGGTGTATCTGGACTTTCAAAAAGCCTTTGACAAGGTCCCACACAAGAGATTAGTGTGCAAAATTAGAGCACATGGTATTGGGGGTAGGGTATTGACATGGATAGAGAACTGGTTGGCAGACAGGAAGCAAAGAGGATGAATTAGCTGGTCCTTTTCAGAATGTCAGGCAGTGACTAGTGGGGTGCCGCAAGGCTCGTTGCTGGAACCCCCCCCCCCCCCCCCCCGTTGTTTACAATATGTATTAACGATTTAGATGAGGGAAATAAATGCTCGGTGGCAGTGTGGCACTGCCACTCAACAAAGCTGGGTGGCAGTGTGAGCTGCAAGGAGAATTCTATGAGGCTGCAGGGTGACTTGGATAGATTGGGTGAGTGGGCAGATTAGTATAATGTGGATAAATGTGAGGTTATCCACTTTGGTGGCAAGAACAGGAAGGCAGATTATTATCTGAATGGTATCAGATTGGGAGAAGGGGAGGTGCAACAAGACCTGGGTGTGCTTGTACATCAGTCACTGAAAGTTATCATGCAGGTACAGCAGGCAGGTACAGCAGGCAGTGAAGAAAGCTAATGGTATGTTGGCCTTCATTGAGAGAGGATTTGAGTTTAGGAGCAAGGCGGTCCTACTGCAGTTGTACAGAGCCCTGGTAAGACCGCACCTGGAGTATTGAGTGCAATTTTGGTCTCCTATTTTGAGGAAGGACATTATTGCAATTGAGGGAGTGCAGCGTAGGTTCTCCAGGTTAATTCCCGGGATGGCAGGACTGCCATATGTCGAAAGAATGGGTCGACTGGGCTTGTATTCGCTAGAATTTAGAAGGATGAGAGGCTATCTTATAGAAACATATAAAATTCCTAGAGGATTAGACAGGGTAGATGCAGGAAAAATTTTCCCAATGTTGGGGGAGTCCAGAACCAGGGGTCACAGTTTAAGAATAAAGGGTATGCCATTTAGGACTGAGATGAGGAAATACTTTTTCACCCAGAGAGTGAAATTCCACCCTTCTGTGGAATTCTCTGCCACAGAAGGCAGTGGAGGTCAATTCACTGGATGTTTTCAAGATTTAGATTTAGCTCTTAGGGCTAAGGGAATCAAGGGGTATGGGGAAAAAGCCAGAACAGGGTACTGATTTTGGATGATCAGCCATGATCATATTGAATGGTGGTGCTGGCACAAAGGGCCGAATGGCCTCGTCCTGCACCTATTTTCTAAGTGTCCATGTTTCTAACACAAAATTTGCAAGATGTTTTGGAGAATCAAGTGTCTATTGAAAATGAGCTTGATGACCTAATTGACGTTGATTGCGGTCAGGTCATTTCCAATGCCCCTGAGGACAACACCTGCAATATGTGCTTTCAGTTGCAGTTCCTTCAGGACTGGGTTAAGGAATTGGAGTAGCAGCTGATGATCTCAGGTTTATCTGGGGGTGTGAGAGTGTCATAGATAAGAGTTCCAGTCAGGTGGTCGCACCTAAGGTACAAGCAGGAAGTAGATCTTTGACCACCAGGAAAGGGGGTAGGAAGAAAGTGCAGGATCCCCTTGGGGTCGCTCCCCTCCACACTGTGGACGGCACAGCTATTGACTCCATTTACACCTCACGTTGCCTCAGCAAGACCAGCAGCATAATCAAGGATGAGTCGCACCCTGGCCACTCCCACCTCCTCTCTCCCATCAAGCAAAGGGTATAGAAGTGTGAAAACACACACCACCAGATTCAGTGACAGTTTCTTCCCAGCTGTTATCAGGCAACTGAATCATCCTACCACAATCAGAGAACAGCACTGACCCTCAGATTATCCTTGATCAGACTTTGCTGGCTTTATCTTGCACTAAACGTTATTCCCATATCATGTATCTATACACTGTAAATCGATCGATTGTAATCATGCATTGTGTTTCTGTTGACTGGTTAGTACGCAACAAAAGCTTTTCACTGTACCTTGATACTCGTGACAATAGACTAAACTGAGTGGCGCAGTGGTAGAGTCTCTGCCTTACAGAGCCTGGGTTTGAACCCGACAACGATACGTCTGTATGGAGTTGGTACATTCACTCTGTGAGTGTGGGTTTTCTCCAGATGCCCTGGTTTCCTCCCACATTTCAAAGACATGCAGGTTTGTAGGTTAATTGGCTTCTGTAAATTGTCCCCAGTGTGTAGGTTAGAACTAGTGTACATGGTGATCATTGGTCAGTGCAGACTCGGCAAGGGCCTGTTTCCACGTTATATTTTTCTAAAACTAAAAGCAAACTAAAGCAGGTACTCTCCTTTGGATACCGTTGTAACAGAGGACCAATTAGGGGAAAGCAGCAGCAGTGGGCTGACCTGTGGTGTTGAGCCTGGCTCTGAGGCACAGCTAAGGAAAGGAAAAGTCTTACAAAGGCCTAATGACAGGAGACTCGTTAAAGGCACAGACAGGAGATTCTGTGGCTGAAAATGAAGGTGTATTGCCTCCCTTATGCCAGGGTCCAGGATGCCTCCAAGCTGTTGCAGAACATTCTCACAGGGGAGGCGCTTTAGCCGGAAGTCGTTGTGCATATTGACGCAATTGACATGGGTAGGAAAAGGGATGAGGTCTTGCAAAGTGAATATTGGGAGATAGACAGAAGATTAGTATATATATATATAATATATATAAGCATCTGGATAAACAGGGTCTGATTAGGAACAGTCAACATGGATTTGTGCCTGGAAGGTCATGTTTGACTAATCTTCTTGAATTTTTTGAAGAGGTTACTAGGGAAATTGACGAGGGTAAAGCAGTGGATGTTGTCTATATGGACTTTAGTAAGGCCTTTGACAAGGTTCCTCATGGAAGGTTGGTTAAGAAGGTTAAACTGTTGGGTATAAATGCAGGAATAGCAAGATGGATTCAGCAGTGGCTGAATGGGAGAAGCCAGAGGGTAATGGTGGATGGCTGTTTGTCGGGTTGGAGGCAGGTGACTAGTGGGGTGCCTCAGGGATCTGTGTTGGGTCCTTTGTTGTTTGTCATGTACATCAATGATCTGGATGAAGGGGTGGTAAATTGGATTAGTAAGCATGCAGATACCAAGATAGGGGGTGTTGTGGATAATGAAGAGGATTTCCAAAGTCTACAGAGTGATTTAGGCCATTTGGAAAAATGGGCGGAAAGATGGCAGATGGAGTTTAATGCTGATAAATGTGAGGTGTTACACCTTGGCAGGACAAATCAAAATAGGACATACATGATAAATGGTAGGGAATTGAAGAATACAGTTGAACAGAGGGATCTGGGAATAACCGTGCATAGTTCCTTGAAGGTGGAATCTCATATAGATAGGGTGGTAAAGAAAGCTTTTGGTATGCTAGCCTTTATAAATCAGAGCATTGAGTATAGAAGCTGGGATGTAATGTTAAAATTGTACAAGGCATTGGTGAGACCAAATCTGGAGTATGGTGTACAATTTTGGTCGCCCAATTATAGGAAGGATGTCAACAAAATAGAGAGAGTACAGAGGAGATTTACTAGAATGTTGCCTGGGTTTCAACAACTAAGTTACAGAGATAGGTTGAATAAGTTAGGTCTTTATTCTCTGGAGCGCAGAAGGTTAAGGGGGGACTTGATAGAGGTCTTTAAAATGATGAGAGGGATAGACAGAGTTGATGTGATCAAGCTTTTCCCTTTGAGAATAGGGAAGATTCAAACAATGACTTCAGAATTAAGGGACAGAAGTTTAGGGGTAACATGAGGGGGAACTTCTTTACTCAGAGAGTGATAGCGGTGTGGAATGAGCTTCCAGTGGAAGTGGTGGCGGCAGGTTCGTTGGTATCATTTAAAAATAAATTGGATAGGCATATGGATGAGAAGGGAATGGAAGGTTATGGTATGAGTGCAGGCAGGTGGGACTAAGGGAAAAAAGTTGTTCGGCACGGACTTGTAGGGCCGAGATGGCCTGTTTCCATGCTGTAATTGTTATATGGTTATTACAACTCAGGACTCTGAGTGTAGCAATCTCTGTGCCACGTGCAAATGAGGGTAGAAATAGGAAGATGGGACATATGAAAGTGTGGCTCAGGAGTTGATGTAGGGGGCAGGATTTCAGATTTAGAGACCACTGGGAAATCTTCTGGGGCAGAGGTGACACGTACAGATGGATGTGTTGCATCTGAACTGGGGGGGGGAACAAGTATCCTTGCAGGTTGGCTAGTGCTAATCAGGAGGGTTTCATCTAGAGAGGCAGGGAGGTGGGAACCAGAGTAGAAGGCCAGAAATTCTAAAGAGTGATGGGCTGGTAGTGGTTAGGGCAAATAAGTCAAAGAAGGAAGGACAAATAGGGAAAGTGAAGCAATATGATGGCACTGATGGGTTGAAGTGTGTCTTTATTTCCATGCGAGGAGTATTGTGGTGAAAGTAGAACTTAAGTTAACTTAAAGCTTGGATTGAGACTTGGGACTATGATGTTGTGGCCATTGTGGAAACATGGATGTGGGAAGGACATGACTGGCAGCTCAATGTTATGGAGTTTGATGTTTCAGACGTGATTGAGAGGAAGGTGAGGAGTTGCATTACTGGTCAGAGATTCTGTCACGGTGGCACTACGAGGAATTATTGGAGGGTTTGTTCACTAAGGCAGTATGGGTAGAGCTAAGAAATAAGAAAGGTGCAAGCCCTCTAATGGGATTGCACTATAGGCCCCCAAAACAACCCTCACCAAGAGTCACTTGTCAGTTCTTGTGACCCCCCTTCCCCTCACTTTTTACTCGCTGCTATTTCCCCAACATCAGTCTTGAAGAAGGGTCCTGCCTAAAAATGTAATTTGTCTATTTCTCTCTTTCAAGGAACTATGTACCACTACAGATGCTGCCTGACCTGGATGAAAATGCACAAGGCATGATAAACAGGTTTGCAGATGACCTAAAGTGGGTGGCATCGTAGATAGTGAAGAAGGTTAGCAACAATTGCAGCAGGATCATGATCAATTGGACAGGCGGAGTTAATGGAGTTTAATACATTTTGGGAAATTAAACCAGGGTGGGACCTTCACAATGAACGGCAGGGTTCTGGGGAGTGTTATAGAGCAGAGGGATCTAGGAGTGCAGGTACGTGGTTCCTTGGAAATGGCAGGTAGATAGGGTGGTCAAAAAGGTTTTCAGCACATTAGCCTTCATCATTCAGAGTATTGAGCATTGAAGATGGGAGGTTATGTTACAGTTGTATGACATTGTTGAGGTCACACTTGGAGTATTGAGTTCAGTTTTAGTCACCCTGTTATTAGAAAGATGTTGTTAAGCTGGAAAGTGTACAGAGAAGATGAGATAATTAGATAAGGTAAATGCAGTCCTTTGCCCAGAGTAGGGGAATCAAGAATCGAAATAGGTTTAAGGTGAGAGGGGGGAATGATTTAATCGGAAGCCGAGGGGCAACTTTTTGTATTACACACAAAGGGTGGTGAATATATGGAACGATTTCAAGAGGAGATAGTTGAGGCAGGTACGATCACAATGTTTAAAAGACATTTGGATAGGTACATGGATAGGATAAGCTTAGAGGGATATGGGCCAAATGCAGGCAGGTGGAACTAGTGTAGGTGGGGTATGTTGGTCGGCAATGGCAAGTTAGTTCGAAGGGGTTGGGTCATAGAAACCAGTGATTTTTCTGAAACTGCATGTGCCTATATAAGTTTCCATGCTGCATAATTCTATGACTTTTATGAGCTGCTGAGTTCTCCAGCAGTTTCCTTTTTTGCATTGTGTAAAATATTGATTGATGTCACTTGCTATTGCTTTCCTTTAATGTTTAGGGACTACAAAATACAAGCACTGGAGAATTGGTGTTTCTGCCAATAGCATCGGCCTCCCTCACTGTAGGTTAGTGTGAAATTGATTTGGGTAAACTGATCCAGATCGATTGACAGGCAGACTTGTTAGGCTATCCTTTTTGCTGTGGAGCATTTGGTTGATTTCTTAACAGCAAGATGGATCTTCCCAGATATAGTGTGGAGGAAACTGCATTGGTTTGTCTTACAGATGCCCTAATGCAGCACTGAAGAGCACTGACCTGGTCCTTCCCACGCCCCTGTTCTCGGATGTTCAGTGCGAGACGGTGCGCTTGCTCCTTCGTGCTCAAGAGATTAACATTGTATGCAATGAGGAAATTCCGTGCTCCGGTTACCGTGGCTCCCCAACGTGGAATAAAGGTTGCCGTGCCAAAATCAGGAGCCCAGTCAGAATTCTGCAACTGGATGCAACAGGTGGATTATTGCACAAAAACTGCTGGGTCATAGAAACCAGTGATTTTTCTGGAACTGCATGTGCCTATATAAGCTAACTTGGTCTGTTTAAGGACCATCTCCAAGCCACAAACATCCCCCTGCCCACTCCCACACCACTCCATAAGAGAGCCACAAACTTTAACTAATTGCAGAATGAAAGGGTTATTCTGAGGTTACTGCAGAGGAAGTGGCCATGGCACTCTAGTATCTACAGAGGTATAAGCATTATACTGTATTAGGAATCATAGCACATGCTGTTCCTGTGTTGATTTGACTAGTCAAATCAACACAGGAACAGCATGTGCTATGATTCCTAATACAGTATAATGCTTATACCTCTGTAGATACTAGAGCTATACTCTCACTGTAGGCAGTGCACACAAATAATTTAAAGGAAGTGAGTAAGAAGTTTGCAAAACTGACAGTGGTTTGATTGTGCCGGAGAGGTCCCTCTACATGAAGGTATTGTTGGACTGATCAGATGGGCACAATATAGACAAAGATGTCTGAGGTGATGGAGGTAAACACGGCAGTGAATACACAATAATAAAACGCAATGAAATGAACAATCATTTCATTTCTTCTCCAGATGAAGGCAGGACACCCAAGTGCAGAATAGGCTGATTAATCTATCTGTTTAGAAAAGCCTGGCTATCTCCTCAATTCTCTTTTGCATTGTTCCAGTTTTTCTCCTAGTTCGTCTCTGCCCAATCCAATCCACACATTCACCACGTTGACTTCCCTCAAAGCATGGATTCCAGATTTTGTTGCTATTGCAAATATATTATCAGATTTGAATTTGCTTATTCCTTTTTGTCTTAAATATCTGTAAAATGTTGGTTTCCTCTAAATTATAACATAATCTCTGACACCAGCCCATGTCTTCAGAAGAGGAAAGTCCAACCTCAATTTCGAGTTCCAACTTGAGAGAAACGATGACTACATGCCACCCATAATCAGTAACATAGGATGGAGAAAAACAACCCAAATTATCCTGTATTTTGAACTAAAAGTCTTCGTAATGCCTGGGAATGGGATTGAATGATTTTTCCCTCCTTACTATACTCTGGATAATGTCAGCCCTCCTTTGTGTACCTTTGCCTTTAGGCCCTCGTATTCACCAGCACGAATGCTGGGCAGTGCTCTGCGCCGTTCATCACGAGCTGCTTCTCCATACAAATAAACTGTAGGAAGAGTAAATGTGTTAATCAGTCTGACAGAACTCAGCATGGCAAACTTACAGAGAGTAAGAGCTTGATTTTTAGCAGTGCTATTCCCAAGTCTAGCAAGTAAAATTTGACCTCTTCCATAAAGGGTAAACAAGAATGGTTAATAACTAATGGTGAACTAAGAAATAGTGAGGCACAAGGAGGTATTGCTGTTTGTGGGCAAATTACAACGTTTTAATGCATTAAAAGCTCATGCAATACTGCCTGAGTCAAGAGGATTAGAAGACTTGGACCAAAGTGATGAAGTGATGCTTCAGTGACACAGAGCCACTGCCACATCCTTCTGGGGAAGCAGGTTTAAATTTGGTGCAGAAACTGAGAAAAGAGATATTGACTCTGGTGCAAAAAAGCACCCAAAGTAAAGAATTTGAGTGACCTAGTCACATGACCTCGACAAGCAGTATAGTCATAGAGTCAGGGGGGTGCTCTGCTGCACCCGCTGAGTTTCTCCAGTATTTTTGTGTACCTTTAGTCATAGAGTCATATCGTACAGAAACAAGCCCTTCAGCCCAATTTACCCATGCCAACTTAGATGCCCTATCTAAGCTAGTCCCACCTGCTCACGTTTGGCCCAGATCCCTCTAAACCTTTCTTATCCATGTACCTGTTCAAATATCTTTTAAATGTTGTTATAGTACCTGCCTCAATTACCTATTCTGGCAGCTCAATCCATATACCCACCACTCTCTGTGTGAAAAAGTTACCCCTCAGGTTCTAATTAAATCTTTCCCCTTTCACCTTAAACCTATATCCTCTGGATCTTGATTCCCAGACTCTGGGTAAAATACTGCATTCATCCTGTTTAATTCCCTCTTGATTTTATACACCTCTCTAAGATCATCCCTCAGCCTCTTGTGCGCTCCAAAGACTAAAGTCCTAAAGTCCTCACCTGCCCAACCTCCCTCTATAGTTTAGGCCCCCGAGTCCTGGCAACATCCTCCTAAATCCTCTACATTTGTTCCAGCTTAATGACATTATGACAACAGAAGATGAACAATCAGAATGAGGTCTATTTTAATTGATGAAAGGATTATATGGCATTGAAGCCATTTCATTTTATTGATGACTTAATATAAGGACCCTTAATCTCAAAGGCCATTGAGAAGAGAAGTACTTATTCACCAGGATGTTATATGAATTGGAGAACTTCAGTAATGTGGAGAGATTGGATAGGTTTGGCTTGTTTTCCCTGGAGCAAAAGGAGGTTGTGGGGTGATCTGAAATAAACATTATAAGATTATGAGAGGTAAAGTTAGTCAAACATGTCTCCCCCAATGCTTGAGTTATCAAAAACAGGAGGACTTAAACAAGAGAAAGGAGTTTTAAAGGGAATGTGAGACACAATTTTATTTTCAGACTATGGTTGATATCTGGACCTTGCAGCCAAAGGCAGTGTTGGATACAATTACTCTGTTTAGGTGTCATTTAGACAGGCCCCAAAATAAGCAACACGAAGTGGATCCAGGACTAAGTGGGACATTGATCATTCTTTTAATCTGGATTTTTAATTTATGTATTGTGTTTAAAAAATATATAATTTATGATGCTTTTATTAATGATATACTAAGATTTTATATGTACTTTATGATATTTAATATGCAATGCATATTTGTATGTTGCCCCTTGTCTGGACCTCGAGTCCGTAATAAAGTTTATTATTATAATATTATAAATGGGATTACAATAGTTGGGCAAAAATGGTGGAGGGAAGGCTTGTTTGTGTGCAGTACAATTCTATGACTGTTTAAATTCTTGTAGATGGAAATGGGAACTATTTGTTAGGCAAGGGTAAAGAGTTACTGATCAGTCATTGAATGGCCTTGCTCCTACAGATCACAGACAAAGATATGGAATGAATGGGTCAGCAGCTGTAGAATAAACACAGTTCTCAGACATACACGCAAATCTGGTACTGTGCTTTCACTGACTGGGTCCTAAAGCTTTCCCTTATGGTTCGGCAGGGCTTTACTCACTCACCAGGTACTTCCAGCATTTCCGCAAGCCGTTTCCCAAACTCATTTGCGCACTGAACACATTCCTCCATGCAGACGTTACGCACTGGGATGAAGGGACACACATCCAAAGCACCCAATCTGGGATGTTCACCTGCCAGTAAAATTCATCAGACTAAGACCAGAGCTGATCATCATCCCACGATGGAAAATAACAAACAACTTTGTGAAAAAATATCCAAAATAGCACAGTTTTATATCCAGCATTTTAAGTTAGAGGAAGGAAAATTCAACCGCTCCGACCTCAATCATAACCTCATGATGCTCATTAGAGGTGAAGATGATTTTTCCACAGATGCTGGACACCTTGCCAAAGTTCATTGTTTCAGCTTGTAACTAAAAAATGGCCAGGTACGCATACAAGAAGCAAAATTCCAGCATGACTCCGCATCTTCAGAAGAGGCAAGCGAAAAAGTGAGGAGGAAGTCCACTCATCTCCACCTAATAAGTTAACTTGGCTATAAACTGCTTCCAACTTCAGCCAATACGTGGAGAAAGAGAAGCAAGGGGAGGCTAATGTCAGCCTGCTCCTCCATCAGGGCCCCAACTCGGCCTTTAGCCCAATCCCCTACAGACCAAAAAGCTATCTGCACATTCTCAATGTCCCCAGTTTCCAAGGAAATAATGATGAAAACAAATAGAAGGGTCAATTATTTCTGTAAAGGAATTTTTGGGACTATGCACCATCCTCATCAATATACTGATTTTATAAGGTTGTCTGATCTCTTCCGGATATGCCTGCTGCCAGCTCACCTTTGTGTGTTGCCATATCAATGAGTTGAAAGGCCACCTTAGCAGCATTCAGTGCCCCATTCACTGCAGCCTCTGGAGAGCCAACAAACGTGTAAACCGTCCGATTAGTGGACTGGCCAGGGTCCACGTCCAGCAGCGAGCAGCCTTTAGATTGTGAAATGGCGTCAGCAATGGCATCAATAACCTACCAGGAAAAAATTAATAAAGCCATGTGAATTCATAATTTGCATCAGCATTCATCAAAATAAAGACATAGATGGTGAGTTTAGAAACATTAAAACATAGAAAATAGGTGCAGGAGTAGGCCATTCGGCCCTTCGAGCCTGCACTGCCATTCAATACGATCATGGCTGATCATCCAACTCAGTATCCTGTACCTGCCTTCTCTCCATACCCCCTGATCCCTTTAGCTACAAGGGCTACATCTAACTCCCTCTTAAATATAGCCAATGAACTGGCCTCAACTACCATCTGTGGCAGAGAATTCCACAGATTCACCACTCTCTGTGTGAATTTTTTTTTCTCATCTCAGTCCTAAAAGACTTCCCCCTTATCCTTAAACTGTGACCCCTTGTTCTGGACTTCCCCAACATCGGGAACAATCTTCTTGCATCTAGCCTGTCCAACCCCTTAAGAATTTTGTAGGTTTCTATTAGGGAAACTAATTTCTATTAGGGAAAGTTTAGGGAAAGGTATGTTGATATTCAAGGGCATTTTGATATTAAAAAGGAAAATATGTTGTAAACATTGAGAAACATTAAAGTGGATATCTCAGCCAAGGCCTGATGACATCTATCCAGGAAACTGAGTGAGGCAAGGGAGGAGAGTGAAAGGATCTTGACAGAGATCTTTGTCCCCCTCTGTCTCAAAATAACAAAATACAGGTAGCAGAGTTTTATTTCCAGCATTTTAAGTTAGAGGAAGGAAAATTCAACCACTCCGATCCCAATCATAACCTCACGATGCTCATTAGAGGTGAAGATGATTTTTCCGCAGATGCTGGACACCTTGCCCAAGTTCGTTGCTTCAGCTTGTAACTAAAAAATGGCCAGGTACACATACAAGAAACAAAATTCCAGCATGACTACGCTCACCACAGGCAAAATCCCAGAAGACAGGAGGATAGACAATGCCGTTCCTTTGTTTAAGGGAAACAAGGACAAATAGAAGGAAATTATAAACAGGTGAACCTTACATCAGTAGTAGGGAAATTGCTGCCGAAGGTTCTTAGGGACACAATTTATTCATATTTGGACAAGCATTGACTTGTTAGGGGTCATCAGTATGGCTCTGTGTGGGAGAAGTCTGGAGTCATACACCACTATCCTTCCAGGGACACAGGTCCTTCAGCCCAAAGTTTGTCCCATTTGCCTCTATTTTGCCCATATTCTTCTAAACTTTCCCTATCAATGTACCTATCCAAATATCTTTGAAATGTTGTTGTACTTGCCTGAACTACTTCCTCTGGCAGTTCGTTCCATAGAGCCAGCAGCCATGATCATATTGAATGGCGGTGCAGGCTCGAAGGGCCGAATGGCCTACTCCTGCACCTAATTTCTATGTTTCTATCCTCTGTGAGCAAGTTGCTCCTCAGGTTCCTTATTAAATATTTCCCCTCTCATCTTAAACCTACGTATGCCCTTTAGTTCAAGATTCCTCAACCCAGGGAAATATACTGTGCATTCTTCCCATCTATTCTCCTCATGATTTTATACACCTCTATAATATCACCCCTCAGCCTCCTATGTACCAAGGAATAAAGTCCTAGCCTGCCTAACCTCTCCCTATAGCTTGGAGGGAACAGTTTTAAGGTGAAAGGGGAGAAATGTACAGATCTGCGGATTCATATTCGTAAAGGGTGGCAGCTATCTGGAATGTGCTGCCAGAAGTGGTGGGAGAGGCAGTTATAATTACAACATTGAAAAGGCATTGGACAAGTATATGGATAGGAAAGGTGTATAAGAATCTGGGCCGAATACAGGCAAATGGGATTATAGTAGATAGGCATCACTGTGTGGATGAGGTGGGCTGAAAGGGCTCATTTCTATGCTTTGTGAATTTATGATTCAGCAACTTTAATAAGGCCTGGTTAGCTTTCTGCTGGCCAGGGTGAAGGCACTTCCTCTTACCAAAGGGCCACATGAAAGGCTATGCTTTACAATCAGAAGTAGAGTCACAACCCCTGGTATAACTCTCCCTTTTCCATACAGGTGCTCTCCCCTTTGCCCAGATCAACTTAAAACAAATACTATCAACCAGGGTGGGTGTGACAGATAGATCCCCATAACTACTCCATCCTCTCTGGTGATGAGACCTCCCAGTTATACAACTGTAGCTGCTGCAACTATTCCTGTGACCCTGTCTCCTTTCGACTTCACAATTTCTTGATCCTTTCTTGAAACTCATACAATTCAGGAGATAAAGCCACCTGGCTCCTGGAACGATGAGAGATTCTTACATGAGTCATTTCAGTTCAATGTCTTGAACTGAATGCCCCAACTTTTCAGTCGGAGATCTTGAGAGACAAGGGGTTAGTGCCAGACCACTTGCTCCACCTTGACACATGCCTGGATTGCGGCCATTAAACTTTGTGGACATCGAACATCGTTAAACTTTCCTGAACATCATTCACATGCCTGGACTTCATGCTGGCTGCCACATCCAGTTCAGGTCCATTCAGGGCAACATCCATTTGGTTAGTTCTCTGCTGTTTAAACTGCTCTAAATTGTGAATATATTGTAGGTTACTCACCACCGTTAGTTCCAGCCCATTGACAGCCTTACCTTTTGACTTTGCCCATTGGAAAAATTTGGAACACACTCCACAAGTCTCGACATGATTCTTCAAACAACAGCCAGTCACTACAAATAAATAAATTGTAAAAACAATCTCTTTAGTACTGCAGATACAGTGGGTTCGAAGTTGATCGCAACTGTAGATTGTAATTGCAGAGAGCTTGCGCCCTGACCCTTGCCTCAATGGACTTTACAAAATCTATCAATCATTTACTCGAGAGGACAGGACCCTGCTGCATCAGCTGACACAAGATAATACAGGACAACATCTCATAAAGGCAGCATTGAATTCTCCCAATTTGGCTAGCCCTTGCTGTCTCCTCCCCTTCCTTAACCCTCTAGCTGTCTCCTCCCACCCTCCCATCCGCCCGCCCTCGGGCTCCTCCTCCTCCTCCCCTTTTCCTTCTTTCTTTTCCCCACCCCCCATCAGTCTGAAGAAGGGTTTCAGCCCGAAACGTCGCCTATTTCCTTCGCTCCATAGATGCTGCTGCACCCGCTGAGTTTCCCCAGCAATTTTGTGTACCATCTCTTAAAGGCAAATGGGCATCAAACACATCAGAAAAAATGAAGCAAAAATAGTGATTTATTTATTTCTGAGTTCACCAACATCAGGCAAAGCCATAGCACTGGAAAATTCTCCAAAGGTATAGTTTGGACATACAGTGTGGAAACAGGCCCTTTGGCCCATCATGTCCCTGCTGACCAGCAATCACCAATATACTAGTTCTATCCTACACATTAGCAACAATTCCTCGCATGTTACAAAACGTACTTGGCTAATAAACTAAGTACTATTATGATTATGAGAAGCTAATTAACTTACACAGCTGCACATCTTCAATGGTTCTTTACTATCACATGTAGCAAGGTATGGTGACATTCTCTTTTTGCACACAGATCAATAAAATTATTGCCATAAAATAAGTGCAATCCCCGGCTAAGTACAGAATGTGCAGAAACAGCCCACAGAATCCACATGCAAGAGCCGCCAGGTTTTGGTGTCATCAAAGTCCCAGCTACAGCTGGTCATGAAGGCCCGTTGCAGCCACCTGATTGTCCCGTGAACCCTCGTCCCACTCCTTGCCCGGCCACCTTCAGCCTTTGTGCCCCGGGGGCGCCTCCCACAGCTGACCTTGAGGGTGCGAATGGTAAGCCCCCCAGTTATTTCTATTGGCCATTTGTCCTGGCATCCGCCTCCGCCGTCACCGACTCCCTCCACCCGCCTCTCCAGTTCCCGGTCCTCAGGGGCGAGCAGCAGCCAAAATCTTTGGAATGTGGAAGGAAACGGGAGCTCCTGGAGAAAACCCATGCAGGAAGAATGTACTAACTCTTTACAGGCAGCACCTGTAGTTTGGAACAAACCTAGATTTCTGGCGCTGTAAGGCAGCTGCTCTACTGCTGCGCCACTGTGCCACATGTCTGTCTTTTAACTTCACCGCCTAGTTTCACAGAATATAGAGCATGGCACATTTACTGTCTTGGCAGTCAAACTCTGTACATCGTTCACAATGTCCAATTAACATTCAGCTCGTGCATTGCTTGTTTCATTACGTCTGTTCTGTCCTCTCCCAATCCTTAGGTAAAGTGATCCTATTCGTGCAACTCAATTAATTGTACACATACAGTGGCTTGCAAAAGTATTCATACCCCTTGAACTTTTCCACATTTTGTCACGTTACAACCACAAACGTAAATGTATTTTATTGGGATTTTATGTGATAGACCAACACAAAATGGCGCATAATTGTGAAGTGGAAGGAAAATGATACATGGTTTTCAAATTCTTTTACAAATAAAAAACTGAAAAGTGTGGTGTGCAAAAGTATTCAGCCCCCTTTACTCTGATACCCCTAAATAATATCCAGTGCAACCAATTGCCTTCAGAAGTTACCTAATTAGTAAATAGAGTCCATTTGTGTGTAATCTAATCTCAGTATAAATACAGCTGTTCTGTGAAGGCCTCAGAGGTTTGTTAGAGAACATTAGTGGGCCAACAGCATCATGAAGCCCAAGGAACACACCAGACAGGTCAGGGATAAAGTTGGGGAGAAGTTTAAAGCAGGGTTAGGTTATAAAATAATATCCCATGCTTTGAACATCTCACGGAGCACTGTTCAATCAATCATCCGAAAATGGAAAGAGTATGGCACAACTGGGAACCTACCAAGACATGGCCGTCCACCTAAACTGACAGGCCGGGCAAGGAGAGCATTGATCAGAGATGCAGCCAAGAGGCCCATGGTAACTCTGGAGGAGCTGCAGAGATCCACAGCTCAGGTGGGAGAATCTGTCCACAGGACAACTATTAGTCGTGCACTCCACAAATCGGGCCTTTATGGAAGAATGGCAAGAAGAAAGCCATTGTTGAAAAAAAGCCATAAGAAGTCCCGTTTGCAGTTTCCCACAAGCCATGTGGGGGACACAGCAAACATGTGGAGGAAGGTGCTTGGTTCAGATGAGACCAAAATTGAAGTTTTTGGCCTAAATGCAAAACGCTATGTGTGGCGGAAAACTAACACTGCACATCACCCTGAACACACCATCCCCACTGTGAAACATGGTGGTGGCAGCATCATGCTGTGGGGATGCTTTTCTTCAGCAGGGACAGGGAAGCTGGTCAGTTGATGGGAAGATGGATGGAGCTAAATACAGGGCAAACTTGGAAGAAAACCTGTTAGAGTCTGCAAAAGACTTGAGACTGGGGCGGAGGTTCACCTTCCAGCAGGACAACGACCCTAAACATACAGCCAGAGCTACAATGGAATGGTTTAGATCAAAGTATATTCATGTGTTAGAATGGCCCAGTCAAAGTCCAGACCTAAATCCAATTGAGAATCTCTGGCAAGACTTGAAAATTGCTGTTCACAGATGCTCTTCATCCAATCTGACTGAGCTCGAGCTATTTTGCAAAGAAGAATGGGCAAAAATTTCAGTCTCTAGATTTGCAAAGCTGGTAGAGACATACCCCAAGAGACTTGCAGCTGTAATTGCAGCGAAAGGTGGTTCTACAAAGTATTGACACGGGGGCTGAATACTTTTGCACGCCACACTTTTCAGTTTTTTATTTGTAAAATAATTTGAAAACCATGTAGCATTTTCCTTCCACTTCACAATTATGCGCCACTTTGTGTTGGTCTATCACATAAAATCCCAATAAAATACATTTACGTTTGTGGTTGTAACGTGACAAAATGTGGAAAGGTTCAAGGGGTATGAATACTTTTCCAAGCCACTGTATACCAAAATGTCATTGCCCAGAGAGAATATAATCTTAGTGCTCGTAAATTGGAGATTCAAGACCAGAAAGACTGGTTAGACTGAAACTGGTGAATTGAGCACAATTAGGCTGCAGGATGAGGTGCTGCTTATGAGTTTCCATGGATTTTGTTTGAACAGTGACACAGAGGTCAGAGTGAGAGTGCGCCAGGGAATTAAAGAAATAGGTGACTGAAAGACCTGGGTCCCCACGCAGTTGGAATGGAAGTGTTCTTGACAAAGAACTTGTCTGCACTTGTTTTCTGGTTGAAAGCAGACACATCACAACCACCAAATGCTTTGCATTAGATAGGGAAACATGCAGGTTAATGACTGCCTCAGGCAGAAAGAACATAGAATATTGAAGAATGCACCACAGGGACAGGCCCTTCAGCTGCAAAGTTTGTGCTGAAGATGATGGCAAGTTAGAGTCTCCTCTACCTGCACGTCATTCATGTTCCTCCATCTCCCACATATCGATGTGCCTATCTAAATGCCACTATTATATCCGCTTCCTCCACCACCCCTGGTAGCAGGTTTAAGTCACCCACCACTTTTTGGGAGGAAAACCTCACACAATTCCTTTAATCTTCCCCCCTCTGACCTTAAAGCTATGCCCTCTAGTCTTTGACATTTCCACTCTGGGAAAAAGGATTCTTTCTATGCCTCTCATAATTTTATATGTATATAATTAAAAGTCTCATCTTGACCACTTCCTGTTTGCACTGTGCTTTGATTTTAGAAAAAACGCTACCACATATGACTATGATTTTTTGGCCATCTTACTCAGAGTCCTCCTCCGCTGCGCAGGCCCCGAAATTTTTTCCCATCGATGAAAAATAAAAGACTTATTAGTGTTTAAATTTTTTTGAGATTCTCTCTCCTGTCAATCACCACCATGAAGGCCACGCCCCTTCTGGTGGGAGGGGGGAGGACTATAAAACCCGGAAGTGTGGGCGTGGCTCAGTCTGTCTGCAAGATGGCGAGGGAGAGGTCACGGCTCTCTGTCTGAACTGGGAAACTACAGAACACTGTGAGTATGCAATGTACTTGAATAAATGATTTGTTAGCCCTTAATGAAAATGAAATGAGTTGTTTGGCCTGCCCTGTGCTTGAAACTGCAAGGGCAATGGAAATGTAGTGAAAATGCAATGAGCTGTTTGGCTTGAGCCTGCCCTGTGCTTGAAAGTGCAATGGCAATGGGAATTAACTGAAAATGCAATCAGATGTTTGGCTTGAGCCTGCCCTGTGCTTGAAAGTGCAATGGGAATGAAGTGAAAATGCAATCAACTGTTTGGCATGAGCCTGCCCTGTGCTTGAACGTGCAATGGCAATGGAAATTAAGTGAAAATGCAATCAGCTGTTTGGCTTGGCCTGCCCTGTGCTTGAAACTGCAATGTAATTGGAATGAAATGAAATGAGTTGTTTGGCCTGCCTGAAACCACAAATTTCGGTCCACAAGGCCCCTATTAGCCAAGAAATCAGTCCCTTTGCCCAAAATCCCCGTATTAGCCCAGGAGATGCATTTTGGCCCAAATGGCCATGCCACGCCAGGAAAAGTGAGATTTCAGTGATTTCACTCAGATTTTTTTTAAAGAGCACCTTCAGTCCATCATGCCTGTACTAGCCCAGGAGCCTCCGGCCCATCAGTGAGTATTCCCCCTGCAAGCATTAAACCTCACCCCAGTATTTTTTTTTCCTCCCTTCATTTGCTCCCTGTGAGATCCAGGCCAGGATAGACGTTCCTCCTTCATTGCTGTGATCTGCAGAAAAAGATAAAAAATGTCTAAAATTGATTCTCCACCCTCTTCCCCCTTCTCTCTCTCACACAGAGTCTCTCACCTGTTTTGGGCAGAATTGCTGGCAGTTTCTGAGCTGCCAGGCCTGAGTGACTGAGCTGCCAGCCCACCAGGCCTGAGTGACTGAGCTGCCAGCCCAAGAATCCATTCGGCCCACAATGTCCATACTAGCCCTCTAGAAACCAGTCCCTTCGGCCCACAACACCCATACTAGCGCTCTAGAAAGCCCCCCCCACTGGTCAGCAATATTGGAATTAGTGGAGAGGTGGAATATTGTGACGGGGGACCAGCCCTCCTGTGTGAACAATGGACCCAACGGGTCCCACTTAGTCTAGTATTCTATTAGATCATCCTTCACCTACAATGCTTCAGAGAAAACAATCTAAATCTGTCCTTATACAGTAGCTAATACCCTCTAATCCAAGTAACATTCTTGTAAACCTCTTCTCTGCCCTCTTCAAAGCCTCCACTTCCTTCTGGGACGACCAGAACTACAAAAGCAGTCTAACTAAAGTTTTATAAGCTACGACTTTACTTCCTCTAATATTCAATGCCACTCTGGTGAAGGCAAACATACGATACATCACCTTCTTTCTGGAGAAGGGTCGATACAAAACATCCATATCACTTTTATATGTTTGGTCTGTAGTCGTCCGATATTAGGACCTTTGTTCCCATATATGCAGGAATCAATACAATTAAAGAAAAGGCTGCAATTCAATAAATAAATACTTTAAACAATGGCTGGTGGTATTTCACTGAGATGTTGAAATGAATACCTGCCTAAACCAGTGGTTGATACGCTTCCTCCTTCTTCCATTGCTGCTCCAAGGTGCCGTAGCTGATGGAGTGGTGGCAAGCAAAGATCTTATAGCAGAGCAAGATAGACCACTCCTCCGAAATCCAATGGACTGACGTGTAGTACGTGACGGAACGTCACGGCCGCCATTTCTTTAAGCGTAAGGGAGGGAGAGAGAGAGATCGAGAGAGAGAGAAGAGAGGCAGAGAGAGATTCGAGAGAAGAGAGGGATCGAGGGGAGAGAGGGATCGAGAGAAGGGAGAGGGATCGAGAGAAGGGAGAGGGATCGAGAGGGGAGAGGGAGAAGGGGGAAGAGGGAGAAGGGGGAAGAGGGAGAAGGGGGGAGAGGGAGAAGGGGGGAGAGGGAGAAGGGGGAGAGGGAGGGTGGAACGATAGCATGTTATAACGTTCAGCCGTCCCATTCCGACCAAAGATTATAGAGCAGAGCTCCTCTAGTATCTTTGATTGCAGCCGCCGAACGCCACGGCCCACGATTGCACCCAAAGATGATAGAGCAGAGTTGTATAATCTTTGATTGCACCCTTCTTCACGGCGGGCTTGTGATCTTTGCTTGTGATGTCTCGACAATTCGAGGGATATAACGGGTAACAGCCGCCGCGTTCTCGGACTTGAATCTGAGCTCGAAAAATCTCGTGGTCACTGGGCCTAATGTGTCCCGCGGGCCATATTTTGGAGACCAATCCCTTACAAGAACAAAACCAAAAACGTACAGAAGTGTTAAAATTGTCTTTATTATACAGGTGCACAACCTTTTATCCGAAAGCCTTGGGACCAGATACTTGTCGGATTTCGGAATTTTTCGGATTTCCGAATGGAAGATTTTTAGCGTAGATTAGGTAGGTAGCGCGGGCGGCTTGAAAAGTCTGGAGCGGCTGCCTCCTCCCCGGAGACCGGGGAATCATTGTAAATCATTGCTTAAATGTTAGTCAGTTAGTTTGGAGGGATTTTATGTGATGGGTTGGGGGGGGGGGGGGGGGGGGTGAAGGGGAAAACTTTAATTCTTAGTCCTCTACCTGGGCGGGGAGCGGGCAATGCCTTACCGGGTCGCCGTGCAGTAAGCTCTGGAGCGCTGTGGCCGCCGACTCCCAACATGTCGGCGGCCACAGCGGAGCTGGGTCTGCGGGCGTCCGGCCGCGGGCCGCGCTGGATTTGGAGCGCCGCGCAGCCAGGGGTAGATTTGCCGGGGTCGGAGCTACAACCGGCGCCGCCCGCGGCCGGACGCCCGCAGCCCCAGCTGGGAGTTGGCGGCCACAGCGCTCCGGAGCTTACTGCACGGCGACCCAGTAAGGCATTGACCGCTCCCCGCCTCTCCGACCAGGTAGGGGACTAAGAATTAAAGTTTCCCCCTTCACCCCCCCCCCCCCCCCCTTCACATAAAAGCCCTCCAAACTAACTGACTAATATTTAAGCAATGATTTACAGATGTTTAAGTGTCTCCCCTGTCTCCGGGGAGGAGGCAGCCGCTATAGTAGTACAGACCTGGGTTGACCGTGGGTCGTTTCGGGTCAAGTTTGGCGCCAAACGCGAGCTTTGGTGTGCAGACGACATCCTGGAAAAAATGGCCGGTTTTCGGAGTTTTTCGGTTTCCGGAACACCGGATAAAAGGTTGTGCACCTAAGTAAAGATCTATTAAAAATAAGTCTACTAACTTTCTAATGTACCGACAAACCTAGTTTCACAATGGCCGTTGATGGGAGAACAGAAAATAACATTTTCACGACAGAATATCGACAAAAAATAATAATAATATTTTCTTTCCTTTCTTTTTTATCGGGGAACCTAAAGAATGACAGGTCTGGTCGTTTAGATTTACGATTAGAACAATTGATAGCGGAGCAGTGAGATGAAGATTTAGATGAGGACGCCATGACAGCCCAATAAAATGCTCAATAAAATGGCGTCGACAATCACACACGTCATACTACGCGTTTTTCGAGGAGTGGTCTATCTTGCTCCTCTATAATCTTTGGTGGCAAGGCTCTCCTAGCATCAAATGGTTGATTGTCTGCAACTATCTCAGAGGTCAGAGTAGGAATCCATGTTTAAATCACAATGTGTACAGCATGCTGAAGAGCTGAAGAGAAAAACTTTTATAGTTCTATATGAATTCATACATAGTTGTTTACAACATCTATAAATATATTTTGCACAGCTGTATCACTTCCCGTCCTACGTGGCATCCTGAATTTTCATTCGAGCATTTTCACCTGCTGGTGGATCTCAGGCAATCAGGCAGCATGTGGATGGAAATGAAAAGACAATGTTTCGGGTCAGGACCCTCTGTCACTTTCCCTCCACGGATGCTGCCTGATCTATTGAGTTCTTCCAGCAGTTTCGTTTTTGCTCAATGTCAAGCATCTGCAGACTTGTGTGTCTCCATGAATCTCCACTTATTTCAGGCTGCAGATTTAAAGGGCTGTCCCACTTGGGCGACCTAATTGGCGAGTTTAGAAGTTTAAAAAAATGACATGTTGAAGACTTCCTTCGACTATGTAGAAGACCTCCTTCAACCTCCTACGACTATGTTGAAGACTAGTTTCTACTAGCTAGGACTAGCTACGACTAACTTCGGGAAAATTGGACACCGAATAGTGGAGAGTGAAGACGACCTCCTTCAATCTCCTTCGACTATTATGAAGCCTATCTACGACTACCTTCGGTTACCTACAATTAACATGCCCGACCTCCTACTACCTACTACAACTAAACCTACGAGTAAAAAAGTATCGATTTTTTCCATGGCGACCTTTTTTTATTCGTGGGCATTTTTTAACATATTGAAAAAAAACGCCGTGACCTAGCTGAGGTCTCAAGTATGCGGAGACCACTCTCGAGCATGAAGGAGAGTTACGAATTACCTCCTACGACCTCATGTCGACCATGCTGCGAGTATGAGTCGAGGGCAAACTCGCCAGAACTCGCGGATTAGGTCGCCCAAGTGGGACAGGCCCTTTAATTGCCCACAATGAAACGGCATCCGTTACAAAATGCTGGAGTAACTCAGTGGGTCAGTTAACCTTTGGTATAAACCAACATCTGAAGTTCCTTCCTACATACCTGTGACAAGCTGGATGGTTAAAAATTGGAAACGGAAAAGGTTGGGGAGCAGGCGAAGGGAAGTGGTAACTTTTAGGTGCAAAGTGTAAGACAACTCTTGAGCAGTTGTGCGACTGACTGTCTGATCCGAGTGTCCCCACTTCGTCGATTCTGCAGGTATCTTCAGAATGAAGAGTGTTGGCTTCCTCCCCCTCCCAACACACTACTAAAGCCAAATGTCATTGAATAAAGCAAGCCACAATTATTCTGAAGACATTCTGCAGAAGCTGCAGACAAATTATGTATTACCATTTCAGCAAGCATGGGACAGAGTTAAATATGAATGGGCTAAGTGTAAGAGCACTATCAATTTGTCAGCAAAAGCTTCAGAACGAAACAAATCCAGAAATAGTGGCCGAGATTGTTGAATTAAATGCATCGCAAGAGCTAATAGAGTCATACAAAGTTACATGCCCTCAAGATTTAAATACAATTTGGCAAAAACTTTTCTTTTCAAAATCATAGATTTATTTATAACTCTTCTGCACTTTGAATGCTAAGTGTACATATAATAGAATAAAATGGGACATCAATATTTTCTGCAATCTATTTTGATAGGATTTTTTTAAAAGAGGGAAATAGAAATGTCTTTATCTTATGCATAATGTCAGCTGCTGCATCTCCTGGTCACCATGGAAACAGAGGTTTCTTGTCATTACGAGACAGCTCACATAGACAATTCAGCAAGACCAGGGTGTCCCGTAGGAACTTGGCAGGAACCATGTCGATGACCAATTTGCGCAGGATTATAGGATTGTATGTGATGTTGGTGTAGGCATTTGGACGCTGCTTGAGAATTCCATAGGAGTTGACCAGGAATTCACTGAAGCCAGTATGGATATCGGTTTTATAATTGAGTTTTTCCAATTTTGATAGTAAAGCTGCATAACACTGTGACATTTCTTTCCATTTCTGCTTATCCACTGTTCCATCGATGGCATTAACCGAATTCTGTGGGAAATACCAAAACACATGGAAATAATGAGTCAGAAATGTGTTATCCTATAACTAATTTGAAAATTAGATTATCTTCAGTGAATTTCTCAAACACCAGAGCACAACAGCTGACAAGAATTAAAAACTTCTGACATATTTTATTACCATGTACAAACTGCCATGTACAAACTGATTTCCAATTTTTTTAACCGGATCTAATTTTTTCTGCAGGATATTACACGGCAAGATAGAACATAGAACAGTACAGCACAGGAACAGGCCCTTCGGCCCTTAAACTTTGTGCCAAACATGATCTCAACTGCCTGTACATGATCCATACCCCTCTATATCAGCCATGAGCCTCTTAAACTGCACCATCGTTTCTGCCTCCACCAGCACCCTTGGTAATGCATCCCAGGCCCCTTCCCCCCCTTCACACATCTCCATTAAACTTTCCCCTCTCACCTCGTAGCTGTGCCCTCTAGTGTTGGACATTACCAATATCTACTCTCACTATGCCTCTTTAATATGCAATATTATGCTTCCATATAATATGCAATTTAATATGCTTCCATCAAGTCTCTCCTCAACCACTGACATTCCAGAGAAAACAAACCAAATATATCCAACCTCTCCCTATAGTTCAAACCCTCTCAATCAGGCAGCATCCTGGTAAACCGCCTCTGCACTCTCTCCAAAGCCTCCACATCTTTCCTTTAATGGGGTGACCAGAACTGCATGCAATACTCCAAATGTGGCCCTAACCAAAGCTCTATAGAGCTGCATCTTGACTTCTTGACTCTTACAGTCAATGCTCCTAACAATGAAGGCAAGCATACCGTATGCCTTCTTTACCACCCTATCTATTTGTGCTGCCACCTTTAGTGAGCTGTTAAATTGGACTCCAAGTTCAATCTGCATATTAATGCTATTAAGGCACATGCCATTAACTGTATACTCTCTCCTTACATTCAACTTCTTAAGTGCAATACCTCGCACTTGCTCGGGTTAAACTCCATCTGCCATTTCTCTGCCCATTTCTCCAAGCTTACTCATCAAGTACCTGTTTGATTTTTGATGGAATGTTGGATACTGTGTATCCGTACAACCTGGTTAGTCCTGGGAACACGTGTGCGAGGATCCTCCGGTCCAGTTGGAACGCTATCTCTCCAATCACTCGACTGTTCTTTGCCAGGTTTGAGAAGGAGTCCATCTCTGCAAGAATTGCAAGTTAAAAATATGGTTTCAATAGCAGGAAGGACAGTGGTGGGTTTTGGAGGACACAACCATATTGGTGACCTAGATAAAAACATGGCTGTGAAGCTCAAATATAAAAGCATAAAAAACATAAGCGGGAATGAGCCATTCAAACCCTCCTGACCGCTCTGCCATTCGGTAATGTCCTAGTCTAACCTCAGCACCATTTTCCTTCACACGCCACGGTTCCCTTAATTTAAATAAATCTATCGAGCTCTGTCTTGAACACATTCAGCAACCAAGTCTCCACAACCCCTTTAGGGTAGAGAATTCCATATGTTTACCCCCTTTTGAGAATGGGTAGCCCCTTTATTTTGCACCTGCGATGCTTGGTTGTAGACATCGTCAGAATGGGGAATCCACAAACTCTTATAGACACTCTCAAGTTACATAAGAATATTCTGTATTTCAATGAGATTATCTTTCATTCTTCTAAATTAAGTGTGGATATGCCTTATCTGTTTAATCTCTCCTCGTATGACATACATTCCATCCCATCCGCCAATCTGATGAGCCAGCATTGCCTTCGTTAATAGCAGGTAATGTGTAATGTGTTTTGGTGGGAAACATGAGGCACAGCAGTATGAATTTAAGTTTAAATTATGAGAGGGACCTGGTGTATGTAAGAAATTCCCATGGTTAACTACTGTATGTTGGAAAGACTGAAACAAGGCTCAGTCCGTCTGGACCTACCTGATCTCCCGGTTGTTAAACACTTTAATTCTCCTTCCCATTCCCACACTGACCTTTCTGTCCTAGGCCTCCTCCATTGACAGAGTGAGGCTAACCACAAATTGGAGGAACAGCTTCTCATATTTCACTTGGGCAGCTTACAACCCAGTGATATGAATATTGATTGTTTTAACTGCAAGTAACCCCGGCATTTACTTGCTCTCCATCCCTCCCTCACCCAGGTCACACCAGGTTCTCGTTTTCACCCAACAAACAGCAAACAATGGCCTGTTCACTTTATCATCGTTACTTTTTTTGCATATCTTTCATTCAATGTCCTATATCTCTCTACATCATCGTCTAAATCTCTCGTTTCCGTTTCCCGTGACTTTCAGTCTGAAGAAGGGTCTCGACCCGAAACGTCACCCATTCCTTCTCTCCGGAGATGCTGCCTGTCCCAGCTTTTTGTATCTATCTTCGGTTTAAATCAGCATCTGCAGTTCCTTCCTACACAAAAGCATTCCTGTTCCTGGCTTTATAGAAACATGGAAACTGCGGCAAAACCTGGCGACTCATGCATGCGGTCTCAATAGACAATTTCTGTACACTTAGCTAATCGGGGATCGCACTTGGGTATGGCAATACTTTACTGAATTGTATGCAGAAAAAAGAATTTCACTGTGCGTTTGTAAATGTGAGAATAAAGCATCACTGACCACTGATTAACATGAATCCCCACAGCAATCCTGCCCTCAACCTGTCGGAGATTATCCCCACACCTTCTAGAATCATAGTTATAGAGCCATACACTACAGAGACAGGCCCCTTGGCCACTATCAAAATGCCATCATCAGGGGCATTGAATGTATGAGTCAGGAACTCATGATGCAGCTCTACAGAACTTTGATAGGCCGCATTTGGAGTGTTGCGTGCAGTTTTGGTTGCCCTATTACAGGAAAGATATGGAGGCTTTGGAGAGCTTACAGAAAAGATGCTGCCTAGCTTAGAGAGTTTCAGTTATAGGGAGAGTTTGGGTAGACTTGGATTGTCTTCTCTGGAACATCAGAGGTTGACGGGAGACTCGATTATGACAGGCATAGCTAAATTATGACAGGCTTAGCTAGTGTAGAGAGTAAGAAACTTTTTCCCAGGGTAGAAATGTCTAACACTGGAGGGCATAGCTATAAGGTGAGAGGGGGAAAGTTTATTGCAGATGTGCAGGGCAAGTATTTTTTACACAGAGAGCAGTAGGGCCTGGATCGCACTGCCAGGGAAGTGGAACCAGATACGATAGTGGTGTTTAAAAGCCTTTTGGATAGGCACATGGAAGTGCAGGGAATAGAGGGATATAGATCTTATACAGGGAGATGAGGTCAGTTTAATTTGTGATGATGTGCAGCACAATCATTCCTGTGCCATGCTGTTGTAGTGGCCTGGTCGAGGTCAGGAAAAGGCCGGACACCAGGCGGATTCTAAAGAAGCTTTTTAATGGTAGCAGTACGAGAACACACACACGACACCCTTATCTCCGCCCCTGGGGAGTCGTCAGGAAACCCCGTATCTCCGCCCCTGGGGAGTCGTCAGGAAACCCCGTGGCAGACCAACGCCCCTGTCCCTCAATCGGCGAGGGGGATGATCCAAGGAGTGGCCTACCCCCCAGGGACCGCCACAGGACCCCCCCCAAGTACCCGAGGTACGAAACGGACAGGAGGGCGTACACGGCGGCCAGCCCGGGTGCACACAACGCTCGGCCCTGGAACAGGCGCCTGGTCAACAAGTGCGGGGGACGAAGTAGCCAGAGGAGGAGGTACCCTAGACAGGGGCCGCCCTCGCTTTCGGGGCAGCGCTACCAGCGCCGGCCGATCGATATCGATATGTGCTGGCTTCAACCGCGCAACTGAAACAGTCTCACGCCGACCCCCAATGTCCAGGACGAAAGTCGACGAGCCATGTTCCAAGACCCGGAAGGGACCTTCGTACGGCCGCTGTAGAGGTGTCCGATGTGCATCCCTGCGCAGAAAAACAAACTGGCAGTTCTCCAGAGCAGAGGGAACGTGCGGACGGAAGGACCCATGACGAGACGTGGGCACCGGCGCCAGCTTGCCCACCGTCTGCCGAAGACGTTGCAGAGCGTCCGAAGGCTGCTCCACCTGGCCACGTGCCGGCGGGATGAACTCCCCGGGCACCGTTAACGGAGACCCATACACCAACTCGGCGGAGGAGGAGGCCAAGTCCTCCTTGGGTGCGGTGCGTATCCCCAGCAAAACCCACGGTAGAGCGTCTACCCAGTCTGGGTCAGTGAGCCGTGCCCTCAGGGCACCCTTAAGCTGCCGGTGAAACCGCTCCACTAGGCCGTTCGACTGCGGGTGGTACGCCGTCGTGTGGTGCAGACGAACACCCAGGAGGCGTGCCATGGCCGACCACAGCTCTGACGTGAACTGAGGCCCCCGGTCGGACGTTATGTCCAGTGGAACACCGAACCGGGCGATCCAGTGCGCCAGCAATGCTCGAGCACAGGTGGTTGTTGTGGAATTCTGTAGCGGAATGGCTTCAGGCCACCGCGTGAAACGGTCCACAACGGTGAATAGGTACGTCATGCCCTGGGACGACGGCAGCGGCCCCACGATGTCCACATGAATGTGGTCGAAACGTTTATGAGGAATGGGGAACTCCTGCAATGGCGCGTGCACATATCGTTGCACCTTGGCAGTCTGGCACGGGATGCAAGTGCGCGCCCAATGTCCAACCTCCTTCCGCAGCCCGTGCCACATGAAGCGGGAGGCTACCAGGGCTACTGTCGCCCTGATGGAGGGATGTGCAAGTCCATGGAGCACGTCAAACACCCTGCGCCGCCAGGCGATGGGAACGATGGGTCGCGGAACTCCAGAGGAGACATCGCACAGCAGCGTGGTACCCCCGGGGCCACAGACAACGTCCTCCAACTGCAGGCCCGAAACCGCCGTACGGTAGGCGACCATCTCCTCGTCGGCAAGCTGAGCGGCTGCCAGGGCGGAATAGTTGATCCCCTCACCGACCTGGAGAACCGTGTGGACTGCAGGTCTTGATAAGGCATCGGCCACCCTGTTAAATTTGCCCTCAATGAACCGGATGGAGGTAGTGTACTCGGACACATACGCCAACTGCCTCTGCTGCCGGGCAGACCACGGGTCTGATACCTTGGCGAACGCGAAGGTCAGTGGCTTGTGGTCCGTGAATGCAGTGAATGGTCTCCCCTCCAGAAAATACCGGAAATGACGTACGGCGAGATACAGGGCAAGGAGCTCACGGTCGAAGGCGCTGTAACGACGCTGAGGACCACTGAGATGCCTGCTGAAGAAGGCAAGTGGCCGCCAGGAACCCTCAACGAGCTGCTCTAACACTGCCCCAACCGCAACCTCAGAAGCATCCACCGTCAAGGCGGTCGTGGCGTCCTCTCGTGGGTGGACGAGCATTGTGGCATCAGCCAGTGCCTCCTTAGCCCTCTCAAATGCCGCTGTTGCTTCCACGGACCAATCAACCTCCCTGCGATGACCAGCAATCAGGTGGAAAAGCGGACGCATGACTGCAGCCGCTGACGGCAGGAAGCGGTGATAGAAAGTGACCATCCCCACGAATTCCTGCAGGCCCCTAACTGTGGTCGGACGGGGGAACCTGCGGATAGCGTCCACCCTGGTCGGCAGAGGCACCACCCCTTGTGCAGTCACGCGGTGGCCGAGGAAGTCGATAGCCGTCACCCCGAAACGGCACTTGGACGCGTTGATAGCCAAACCGAAATTGCTGAGGCGCTGACACAGTTGACGGAGGTGGGTGCAGTGCTCCTGCCGCGAGCGACTGGCCACGAGTATGTCGTCCAGGTACACAAAGACAAAGTCCAATTCGCGGCACACGCAGTCCATAAGCCGCTGAAAGGCCTGCGCGGCATTCTTCAACCCAAACGGCATCCGCACAAACTCGAACAGACCAAATGGTGTGATAATTGCCGTCTTCGGGATATCGTCGGGGCGGACCGGAATCTGATTGTACCCCCGCACGAGGTCCACCTTGGAAAATATGGATGCTCCAGCAAGATGGGCATTGAAGTCCTGAATGTGCGGGACCGGATACCTGTCGGGGACGGTCGCATCGTTCAGGCGACGGTAATCCCCACACGGGCGCCAGCCCCCGTTCTTCTTAGGGACCATGTGGAGCGGTGAGGCCCATGGGCTACCGGAGGGACGCACGATGCCCATCGCCTCCATCTGGCGGAACTCCTCCCGAGCTAGACGGAGCTTGTCTGGGGCGAGACGACGTGCTCGGGCGTGCACAGGCGGGCCAGTAGTGGGGATATGGTGCTCCACCCCGTGCTTCGGGGTGGAGGAGCGGAAGTGGGGTACGAGAATGCCGGGAAAATCTGCCAGGATGCGCGCGAAAGTCGCATCCACGGATGACAGGGGGCCATCAGGGCGTACTACCGGATCGCCAGTACGGAGGAAGACCGGCTCCAGCGTGACAGAGTGCATCAGGCGCCGCCGCTTGACATCCACGAGCAGTGAATGGGCTTGAAGGAAGTCGGCGCCCAGCAGCGGCTGGGAAACGTCTGCAATGACGAACCTCCACGAAAACGAGTTGCGGCCAAAGTTGAGCGGGATGGTGCGAAACCCGTAGGTGCGAATAGCACTCCCGTTCGCCGCGGTGAGGAGGGGGCCTTGTTTGCCCGCACGGATGTCGGCAATGGAGGGAGGCAGAACACTCACTTCCGCACCAGTGTCGACGAGGAAACGTCCCCCACTGCGGCGGTCCCAAGCGAAAACGCGATGAATCGTGCCGGCCGCCGAAGGAATCTCTGACGACCGGCCCTTCAGTTTCCCGAGAACGAACAGGGTGGTCGACAAAGCCTGGCTGCAGCTCCCCAGCGGCGATGGTAATAACACCAACCAACTTTGCTGGCGTCTGGTTGAACTGCAGGCGAATTAGGCTGGTTTGAACGCCAGCGACCTCTGCTGGCATTGGTTCGAACTGCAGGCTGGCCGTGCTGGAAGGACGTGCCTGCTGTGGAATGCGCAATGGCCGCCGGATTTAGCCGCGGGGGCCGACTGGGAGCAGCGGTGACGCGGTGGATAGCGGTCCCGACCTGCTCTGAGTCTCCAAACGCCTCGGGAAGGACGTCCACTACTTCCAGGTTGAAGGCTGCGTGTTCAAATCACGTCGGGGTCACCAATGTAGTGGCCTGGTCGAGGTCAGGAAAAGGCCGGACACCAGGCGGATTCTAAAGAAGCTTTTTAATGGTAGCAGTACGAGAACACACACACGACACCCTTATCTCCGCCCCTGGGGAGTCGTCAGGAAACCCCGTATCTCCGCCCCTGGGGAGTCGTCAGGAAACCCCGTGGCAGACCAACGCCCCTGTCCCTCAATCGGCGAGGGGGATGATCCAAGGAGTGGCCTACCCCCCAGGGACCGCCACACTGTTCTATGTTCTATTGACACCATGTCCTTCTTGATTTTAAACTGGCCCTACACCTCCATGTCATTCTCCTTGTGAATACAGATTCAAAGTATTATATTCTCTGACTCGAAGAACAAATTCCCTTCTTTAACCTTCAGCAGTCCTACATTCTACTTGGTTCCCCTCTTGTTTTTGATGTAATAACCAATGCAATACACTAGATTGGAAGAAGTACAAGTGAAATGTTGCTTCGCCTAGTTTAAAGCTCTCACCTTGCACTTGTAAACCAGCCTGCCATGATATTGGCCTTCTCCACTTCAGGTGCAACACATGCCTCTTGTACAAGAGATACCAATAATCCAGATATCTGAAACCCAGTTCCCTGTACCAACCTCACACATGCAATAATCCGTCCTATCTTCCTATTCCTACCCTCACTAGCACCTGGCACCGGGTATAATTTAGTTTAGTTTAGAGTTACAGTTCGGAAACAGGCCCTCACCCATCTACATTCTGCCTGTATCTTAAGTGTGACTACTGCATGTTAAGGCCTCAATGACACTCTTATACCCCTAGATGAGCCTCAGCTCACCCAGCCACAGCTCAGGTTGCCTCATTTGGTCAGTTAGAAGCTGCAGCTGGATGCACTTCCCACAGGTGTAGTCCTCAGGGATACAGGAGGTCTCCTTGACTTGCCACATCCTGTAGGATGAGCATACCACTGCCTTAGCTACCATCCTCACTGTGCCAACACTAGAGGTACTTGCAAAAAGAAAAATGTCACATGTTACGTTTTACCTCCCCTCAGTCTCTTCGACGAAGCCCCTTCAGGCATAAATCACTGCATTTACCCTCAAAAACACAGCACTTCACCTATGCCACAAGCTAGCCATATAAAAGAAAGAAAGCCTTACCATTCACATAAAACACCCGTGTTTTGTTTCCTTCCTCAAGGAACAGCTTTTTAGATTCATCAGATGTGGCTGATTCTGAAAACCAGATCTTCTTGTTGGTGGGCCGGGCCTCAGAGTCGGAAAGTTGGCTGTTCATGATTTCATCACATGAGCTGTTCGTGACATCAGGATTACTGGCTTCAAACAATTCAGTGCTGCGGCAGTAAGTGGGGACCTGAGCTGGCTGCAGTCCACTGAGAGCACTGTTGCAGCTCAGTGCGTGGGAATCATCAGACAGCGAAAGGGTAAGAAGGTTCTCCAAGGTTGGACTTGGCTGCCGATTGTCCTGGAAGTCATTGGGGCTGATCCGTTCTGTGGAACAGCACAACGAGGCACCTACACATTAAAATAAAACAGAATGTGTATGGACAAATGTGTTCTGCATGATCCCTACAAAAAATGGACTCTCTCTGGTGCCATCTTTAAAGGGTAATTTATCTATAATTTATATTTTGTGCATTGTCTGAGTATATGTGCTTTAACGCTGCTGCATGCAAGATATTCATTGTACCCCAAGTTCAAGTTACATTTATTGTCACGTGTACCAATTGGTACAGTGAGATTTGAGTTACCACATAGCCATACGAATAAAAAGAACACAATACACAATAGAGTCACTTACATTCCGTCAACACCTGACGAGGTCATGACATGTAGCAGCCTCATCCGACGCCTGGCAGGAACAAGTTGGGGAGCCAGTCCATCAACTCTTCGCACCTCTGCCTTAGCTCTTGTGTATGCTCCAGCAGAGTACTGCGCACCCGTATGGAGTAGTAGTAGACATACTAGTCTGATAGATACGAGCCTGAACAGCACCTTGTGAACCATCACTGGGTGCCTTCAACCTACTCCAGTCGAGCAGCTTCCTATACTTGCAGGCATTCCGCCTGCAGGGATCCGAAGGCAAACAGCAACTCTGGCATTATCTCGTCGTGCCATGGACCAAGATCACCTCCTCCATCAGGCTATCAGCAGAGAGCAGAGGCCTCCCCGACTGAAGTACCATCACCCGTTTGCTCCTCATTGAAAACAATTCCTAGCATCCATCCAGCCAACCGAGACAAAAGCACATTGGATAGCTACCGAGTGGTCACAGGTGTGGAAAGCAACCTCATCTCCATTACACAGCTACATCTCTTCACCAGATAAAAGCTGTCCAGGGTCTGATCTCCCCAGAGGAGCATGGGTGAAGCTCAACAGACTTCGGACTGGAGTTGGGCGTTTCAATGCCAGCTTGTGGAGATGAGGACTCCGCCAGAGCCCAGCCTGTGAATGTGGAGCAGAACAATAGACAGCCAACCATTCATCTCTGGGTACCCGCTCTACCACCCACCAAATGGAGCTCAGGGCCTGACAGACATTGACGCAGAGACAACAACCTGGCTGCTCAACACCCGGCTTGAGATCCAACTATTCCTTTGGTTTATGTTTCATTCTGCAAGAAGAAGAAGGGAATGTGAGGGTACAGGTACATTATTGGGGAATGGTTTGTTCTGCAACCACTGGAGCTCATATAGAACCCTGTCTGCTGGAACTGTGAGGCAGCAGCTCTACCAGCAGTGCCACAGTGCTACCCAACTCCCATGACAATCTTCCTCACTTCTAACTATCAAACCTTCACTACTTAATGTTTGCATTCTCTTTATCACATCACTGAAGAGGTTTCCTCTTTAGTCACCAAGATAGTTCCTCTCTGCCATTTGCTTAACTTTCCTGTGAACCTGATAAACTGGGCCATACTTGACTTGAGGTAGCAAGTTATACCTCATTAATGGTTAGTTATAATATCCTTCATCCATGTTGTATTGAAGCTTGCAATTTACTTGATTTGTTTTTTAAGTCTATACATCTGTATAAAATATGTTCACCCTTCTCTTTTTTGTGGACCTGTGTTATTTACTTTTCTCTCCTAGTTTAATAATTTTACATTTGTTAGTTCCTACATACATTTTCCAATTTTCCACATGCAAGTTTGTTCAGAACCATTTTCCTTTTGCTGTAGTTCTCCAACTCCCATTCGACTGGTTTAAAGTCTTGGTGAGGATTTCATTTATATTTTCCACTGGATGCTTGTTCCCAGTCTTTGGTTTACAGTTCAATTTAGAGTTAAGAGATACAGCATGGGAAAGGGGCCGTCGGCAGACCAACGACCACCCGTACACTTGTCCTACATTATCCCACCTTTGCACCCTACGCACTGGGCAATTTATAGAAGCAAATTAACCAACAAACTTGCAAATCTTTGCAAAGTGGGAGGAAACCGGAGCACCCAGAGAAAACCCACGTGGTCACAGGGAGAACATACAAACCCCATACTGAAAGCACTCATAGTCAGGATTGAACCTGGGTTTCTGCAAACTACTGGGTGACACTTTGTCTTGTTTTACATGCTAGAGTGCTTAAAACTCAATATTTTTGAGATAGATAGATTACATACAAGCACAGCAACTGAAGATGTGTTCCCTTGGCATGGTCTGGCTGCCACAACCTCCCATACATTCCAGGCCCAAACACTGTCACATCACAGGTACACAAAATTGCTGGAGGAACTCAGCGGGTGCAGCAGCATCTATGGAGCGAAGGAAATAGGCGACATTTCGGGCCGAAACCCTTCTTCAGACTGATGGGGGGTGGGGAAAGAAAGAAGGAAAAAGGGAGGAGGAGGAGGAGCCCGAGGGCGGGCGGATGGGAGGGTGGGAGGAGACAGCTAGAGGGTGAAGGAAGGGGAGGGGACAGCACAGGCTAGCCAAATTGGGGGAATTCAATGTTGATGCCATAAGGGCGCAAGGACCCCAGACGGAATATGAGGTGCTGTTCCTCCAATTTCCGCTGTTGCTCACTCTGGCAATGGAGGAGACCCAGGACAGAGAGGTCGGATTGGGAATGGGAGGGGGAGTTGAAGTGCTGAGCCACCGGGAGGTCAGGTAGGTTATTGCGGACTGAGCGGAGGTGTTCGGCGAAACGGTCGCCCAACCTACGCTTGGTCTCACCGATGTAAATTAGCTGACATCTAGAGCAGCGGATGCAGTAGATGAGGTTGGAGGAGATACAGGTGAACCTTTGTCGCACCTGAACGACTGCTTGGGACCTTGAATGGAGTCGAGGGGGGAGGTGAAGGGACAGGTGTTGCATTTCTTGCGGTTGCAACGGAAAGTGCCCGGGGAGGGGGTGGTGCGGGAGGGAAGGGAAGAATTGACGAGGGAGTTGCGGAGGGAGCGGTCTTTGCGGAAGGCAGACATGGGGGGAGATGGGAAGATGTGGCGAGTGGTGGGGTCACTTGACATTGTTTTGTACCGTTGTTTTCACCGCTTCAACAATAAAGCTCTTTTGAAACCAACCCTGTCTCAACCCGCCAAATACTCCTCATTGATAATTTAAATTGGGATAGTGCTGGAGTACTGAAAGTGGCTATAATTGTACAAGACATTGGTGAGGCCACATTTAGAGTACTGTGTTCCGTTTTAGTTACCCTGTTATAGGAAAGATGTTGTTAAGCTGGAAAGGGTACAGAGAAGATTTACAAGGAAGCTGCCAAGACTCTAGGGCCTGCGCTATAGGGAGAGTTTGGGCAGGCTAGGGCTTAATTCCTTGGGGAGCAAGAGGATGAGGGGTGATCTTCCAACTCTTGGATAAATTTATCTCAGATTTGAGCTTCACGATTGAACTAGGAAAAATCTTGGTCAAAGTCAAGATCCCAAATAATTTTACAGGCCAACCACAAAGTCAAATTTAATTACCTCGTGCTGCGGTGGGATGGCTGAAGGCTGGGAAACATTTTGGGTTCTGTCCAAGTGCCGGTGCACTGTTGGATGACAGGAGATTACGTAGCTCCTCGTTTTCTTTTAGGAGGGTAATCTGGTGCTTTAATGCTTTGTTTTCAGCAGTGAGCTTCATATTATCTCGGCGAATCTTTTCAGCATCATCGCACATGGTTACAAATCGGGGTGAAACGCAGAAGCGAGTGCCTCATGAGCCCAAGAGGATGCTGGTGATCATGGCAGAGGTGGTCCGAGCAGCCGCATTGTGATGTCACAACACTGGGACATGTCACAAGTGTAACTGTGACCCTGAGCAGAACCAAAGACCCAATGCAGCCCAACATTGCCGACAGATCAGTCATTGCTTGGCAGGATGGCACAATAATCACTCAATCCTATCCGTGTTCTCCAGGGATGCTGTCTGACCCGATGAGTTACTCCAGCACTTTGTTTTTAAAAAATATATAAATTAGCAGCTGCAGTTCCTTGTTTACACTATTTACAGATGTTTACATATCTGCTGTGTTGCTGCAAGTAAGAATTTCATTGTTCCATTTCGGGACATATGACAATAAAACACATGTAGGGAAGAACTGCAGATGCTGGTTTAAATTGAGGGTAGACACAAAATGCTGGAGTAACACAGCGGGACAGACAGCATCTCTGGAGAGAAGGAATGGGTGATGTTTCGAGTCGAGACCCTTCTTCAGACAGACAACAAAACACTCTTGACTCTTGGTCAAGAAGGCTCTGCAGAGAGTAGTGCGTTCGGCCGAACGCACTATGGGAACTTCACTTGCGCCCCTGCAGGAACTATACATCAGGAGGTGCAACTCCAGAGCCAACAATATCATGAGAGAACCCTTCCACCCCTGCAACGGACTGTTCCAGCTGCTACGGTCAGGCAAACGCCTCCGTTGCCATACGGTGAGAACGGAGAGGTTGAGAAGGAGTTTCTTCCCAGAGGCCATTCGGACTGTAAACGCCTATCTCACCAGGGACTAACTCTACTGAACGTTTTTCCTTCCATTATTTATTATGTAAAAGAATATGTGTGTTATGATTGTGTTTATAGTTGTTTGGTTGTTTGTCTTTTGCACAAAAGTCCGCGAGCATTGCCACTTTCATTTCACTGCACATCTCGTATGTGTATGTGACAAATAAACTTGACTTGACTTGACTTGGTGATTACATATACGAGAAGTATTCACTTAAGACATTCCCCTTTCCCTAGTAATCTTCTTGCTCCTAATACACTTATAGAACATCTTGACCTTCTTCTCTTACTTTTCTGCCAAAGCCATTTCATGGCCTCTTTTTGTCCTCCTACCTTCAGCTAACATCTTACATATTATTTAAGAAGGGTTAAATATATTACAACCACTCATTGTCTTTTAATTTTCAGAATTTCCTACATCAATCACTCACACCTGGTAATTTTCCCTTCTTTTCAAAAGCTTGAAAGCATGTCTGTCTAGATTCAAGAACAGTTACTTTTCCATTGTTATTAGACTCTAGAGCGGACCTCTCATCTTATAGTTATCAATTTTTAATTTTCCAACCTATCTCTTTGCGGCCCTTGCACTTTTTTTCATCAGCACTTTAGCTGTAGCTGTTTTTATACTCAGCACACTATTTATTTTCTATTGCATTAGCTCATATACTGATTTATGGTACAACTTGCCTGGATAGCATGCAAAACAACATTTTCCCACTGTATCTTGTACACATGACAACAATAAATAGAAAAAGCACAGATGCAGTGATCAGTGTACCAGAAAAAGTAA
Organism: Amblyraja radiata; assembly: GCF_010909765.2. NCBI lineage: Eukaryota > Metazoa > Chordata > Chondrichthyes > Rajiformes > Rajidae > Amblyraja > Amblyraja radiata. Next base: position 37,989,132 of record NC_045962.1, read on the forward strand.
TGTGGAGGGCAACTGAACCAGACTGAAACAAGGACTACCCCCTTCATGTACAATGAAAATACAAGCATGGCTTGGACCCATCAAAGTTCCTGTGGAGGTTACTTGTTTGATCTAAATTAAGTTTTAGTTGAACAATGCGAGAATTAGTTCAATAGCACATTGACTATCCCTCTTTTCCACTAGTCACATTGGGAGAGTCTGATGTGAATTGAAGTAGAGAGGGATAGTCAATTCATGATGAAAATCAGGAGCTAGTACCAAGGAATTGGAAGCCGCCAAAATGGTGGAGGGCATACGAAATGTCATGGATGTAAGTGGGAAGGGACTGGACCAGACCAGGGCAATAGGATGAAATCATGTTAATGTACTAAATTGGGCCAAGGCCAACTTTGAAGGTATTAGACAGGAACTTGCAAATGTTGATAGGTCGTTTGCAGGCAAAAAGATGTCCAGAAAATGGAATGTTTTTAAAAGTGCGATAGTGAGAGTTCAAGGTATGCATGCCTCTATTAAAGTGAAGGGCAAGGCAGGTAGGAGTGACGAACTTGGATGACAAGAGAAATTGAGGCTGTGGTCAGCAAAATAGGAGGCATGGGTCAGGTATAGGCAGTACAATTTGTGCATTCCCTGGAGGAGTATAGAAGATTGAGGAGCATACTTAGGAAGGAAATCAGGAGGGCTGAAAGGGAGCATGCAATAGCTCTAGCAGATGAGGTTAAGCAGAATCCAAAGGACATGAAGTGTAAAAGGGTAACTGAAAAGAGAATCCCCCAAAAAACAAAGTGGACATTTATGTTTGGAGCCACAGGAGATGGCCAAGGTCTTCAATGAATATTTCGCCTCTGTTTACACAAAAGAGAAGGACATGAATACTAGAACTTGGGACAATTAATGACAATGTCTTCAGTACAGCCCATATTGCAGTCAAGGTGCTGGTGTCTGAAATGTAGATAAATCTCCCAGGACTGATCAGGTGCATACAAGGGCACTGGGAAGTTGGAGAAAATATTGTGGTTGCCCTGCTGATACATATGAATTATCGTTAGACGCAGGCGAGGTGCTGAAAGATTGGAGGTGACCAGTTGATGTTGTAAGAAGGGCTGCAAAGAAAACCCCGGAACTATAGATTAGCAAGTCCAATGTCTGTGGTGGAAAAGTTACTGGAGAGGATTCTGAGGGATAAGATGTACATGCATTTGGGAAGATGGGTTGAAAGGGATAGCAAAGTTTTGTGCATGGGAGATAGTGTCTCACAATTTTGATTTGAGGTTTTTTTTAAGAATGATCATAGAACAGCACAGGGAACGGGCCTTTTGACCCAGTGTTTGTGCTGAACATTATGCCTAGCTGATCTGATCTCATCAGCTTGCACGTGATCCATATCCATGTGCCTATCAAAAATGTCTTTAACACCACTATCTGCCTCCACCTCTACCCCAGGCAATGCGTTCCAGGTTACCCTCTAGGTTGGACATTTTCACCTTGGGAAAAGGTCCCGACTGTTTACTTAATCTAGCCTTGCAGAATTTTATCTACTTCTATCAAATCTCCCCTCAACCTCTGACGTTCCAGAGAAAACAATCCAAGTCTATCCAACTTCACTCTCCCTGTAACTGAAACCCTAGATCAAGTAATTGGGTATTTCTAAAGCGGAGATATACACTAGATTGGTAAAGATGTCAAGGATTATGGGGAGAATGAGGTTGAGAGGGAAAGTAGATCTGCCATTATGGGTCAAATGACCATCTCCTGCTCCTATGGCTTATGAACATATGAACCCAAGAGCTTATGTACTGGGAAAGCATAATGGGATATGAGGCCAAAATAGTGAAGGAAACAAAGATTTAGGAGAGGTGATCAATAGATTCATCCACATCCAACAGGAAAGAGAGGTGTTCTTTATTGCCTCTATTTGTTAGGTAAACGGAAGAATTGTGTTCCAGTAACATGAGATTAAAGATAACTTTGGGGAACGGGATAAAAGGCTGCAGACATTGATCGCTGCTGCATTGTTTCAAATGTGTAAAATCCACATGTAACCATTGTGTCAAGAGAATATAAAAATGCTGTGGGTTCTGAAAATCTTTAAAAAACTTTGGGTTCTCGGAGTGTTTCCCACTGCATACTATTAAGGCCTTGAATAAACTGACTTGTTTGAGAAACTCACCACCGCTCCACGAGATGTTCTTTGTGTCTGTTCCTATTTGAGCTGTAATTGAGGGCAACTGGGCCACGTGTAAAAGGCAGGTTCAGGATACAGGTTAACCACAAAATTCCCTCCAACAGTGATCCTTCATTATGTTGGCTGCTTTCCCAAGGCAATGTAAATTATAGATGGAGTCTATGGGAGGGGTAGGAGGAGACTGGTTTGCTTAATGGACTGGCCTCATTCACAAATCTCTGCAAGTTCTTGCAGTCATGCACACAGCAGTAGCTATGCTGTGCCTGTAGAAATTAGTAAGTTATTGGAGACATGCCGAGTCCCTTATCCTTCTGAATAAGCAAAGGTGTTGGTGTGTTTTCTTAGCTGTAGTGCCAATGTAGTTGGTCCAGGACAAATTGTTGGAGATTTGAATTTCGTGACCATCTCCATTTCAGCATCATTAATACTCCATCTAGCTTTCTGAAGTAAATGCTCTTCCTTCATTTTCATAGTCATACAACACAGTAACAGACCCTTCAGCCGAACTCGCCCATGCTAACCAAGATGCCCCATCTAAGCTAGTCCAATTTGTCCATATTTGTCTCACGTCCCTTTAAACCTTTCCTCTCCATGTCCAAGTGTATTTTAAATGTTGTTATAATACCTACCTCAGCTAACTCCTCTAGCAGCTTGTTCCATATACCCACCGTGCTCTGAGTGAAAGAGTTGCTCTTCAGGTTCCTATTTTACTTCGGAGTCACGTGAGTGACTACGTGAAGAAGCCCGCCAGGACGCATGCGTGTCATATCGCTTTCATGCTTGCGAAACGACAGGCGGGGTGGAGCGTTCCCCCGCAGCGGTAAGTTTGAAACCGCGACCTGCAGGTAAGTGATTTACTCTGCGGTAGTTTTTGTCCCCGCGCTGCTTTTACACAGGGGGGGGGAAGCTGGACAAAATAGTGTCCACAAGTGCTGCGAGTGAAGCTGGCTGGGGAGGACCGCAAAGTTGCGGGAGCCAGCAGCAGCTGAAGGCACAAGCCCCGTAAGGGATCAGCTGTGCCGACTTTTGGTCCCGCGCCAGCCAGAACACCACGGCCGGGCGGGAGACTATTCAGATGGGGCCGTCGACTTTTGACAAGTCGAAAACGGCAGGAGGTGGGGTGGAACGACGTTCCCCCGTAGCGACAATTTAAACCAGGACCTGCAGGTAAGAGCTGCGGTCTTTTTGTGTTTTCCCATGCTGATTACAGGTGGAGAAACCAACGGGCTGCGACAAAGCTGGTGGGCTAGCAGCAGCCAGCGGCACTTGAATCACCTATAATGGGATCAGCTGTGCCCGATGTCGCCTCCGCACCGGCCAGATCCACTCCGCGGCCGGGCGGTAAGGCGAGACAAAAAACAAACAAGGTCGTGGACTCAGAGGAGTCCGACTTTGAACAACCGCGGGCGGCCAGCGACCGTGAGCACTGGAGCCGGATGGAGCGGTGTGTGGAGCATTTGCTCCAACGTGAGATGGAGTCGGGTCACAGTGGGCCCTATGATAAACCCACAGCAGTACCTCTTGAAGGGCTGCACAGTGCTTCTACCTCATCAGAGGGGAGCACTGCGGGTCAGTTCTGGGCTGACCTGGAAGACGGGTCCGCAGAAGGAAAGACAAGTGTGCAAGGGGTGCAGGAACGAAAGAATCTACTGGACATGGTGTCCAATTTCATACAGCCAGACCAGACTGGTAAAAATCTGGAGCCAAAGCTAGCTGCCAGTATAGACTATATGTCTCTAAACCAGTTACAAGAACAGGCTGTACTGGACACCACGTCAAGACACCTAGCACCCCTACGCACTCACCAGCAGAACAAGAATGACTGGTGAAAGCTCGAAGGCCCGATACTCAAAACATGAGTCTTATTTAGGCCATGGCCCAGGCCGGCCTTCTTGGAAGATGCGCGGACCTCCAACGCCAACCAAACCACAAATCCAGACACCAGCGCAACAACAGCAGTGAAGAACCTACAAAAAGAAGTAAACCTGCCACTGGTAACTATGGAGGTAGGTGGGTCTGGTTCCCTACAAAATACAGGGAGCATGGAGGTTGGTGGGAGATTACACTCTTTTCTGAATGCATGGAGCATGCTAACAACCGATACTACACCTTAAGCAGTATCCAGGGATATACAATAGAGTTTATACACAAGTATAGCCCTCCAGTTCAACATATACCGAACCGAATGTTCGTGCTTTCTGATAAAGAAAAATCAGAAGTGCAAGCTGAACTGGAGCGGCTTTACGTAAAAGGTGTAATTGAGCAAACTCAACACGAACCATTAGAATCCGTGTCCAATATATTTACCAAAAACAAAAAAGATGGTGGTTGTCGCATCATCATAGATCTGACAAAATTGAATACATTTGTACAATATATTCACTTCAAAATGGAAACCTTTGTTACTGCTAAACAATTAATTTCCAAAGGTTACTTCATGGCCAGCATCGATTTAAAAGATGCTTACTATTCAGTGCCTATATGAGGTGACCACAGATGTTACTTAAAATTCTACTGGATGGAACAACACTGGCAGTCTAAAGCACTGCCAAATGGATTATCATCAGCCCCCAGGCTGTTCACAAAAATTTTGAGACCAGCCCTAGCGTTTCTACGGAAACGAAAACACATGGTCATGGCATATTTAGATGACATACTCATTGTGGGCAAAACTTTGGAATTGGCCAAACAAACCGTAACAGCCACAAAACAGTTATTTGAAAAACTGGGATTTATTATCCATCCAGTTAAATCTAAACTAACGCCTTCCACTACTATGGACTATTTGGGGTTCACCATTGACTCAGTTCACATGTCGGTGACTCTGCCTAAGGGAAAGGCTAGAGATTTAATAGAGGCTTGCAATAACCTCATTGACATCAGCAAACCATCCATCAGATTGGTAGCAAAAGTAATTGGCAAAATGGTGGCTGCCTTTCCAGCCACACAATTTGGACCTCTACATTACCAAAACGTACAGAGAGCAAAAATACAAGCACTCAAAATCAATGCAGGTCACTTTGACAGACCTATGAAACTACCAATCAAGGCTAAAATGGAACTAAAATGGTGGATAGATAACATCTGGCTTTGTTCCAATCTAATCATTGTCAGTAACCCTTCCATGGTACTACAAACTGATGCCAGTGCACTTGGGTGGGGAGCCACCAATACCATCACCAGCTGTGGAGGTAGATGGACTGCTCAGGAGGCATCATTATTACTCACACTGGGCATAAACTACCCGGAAATGTTGGGTGCATTCCATGGCCTAAAGTCATATTGTACTGGGTCATATCACCAGCATGTTAGACTACAGATAGACAATACCACCGTAGTAGCATACATTAATCACATGCATGGAAACAAATCGACATCATGTGACAATCTGGCTAATACAATTTGGCAATGGTGTATCCAGAGAGATATTTGGATATCAGCCACTTACCTACCAGGAAGACTAAATTTAGTGGCAGACACCAGGTCACGCAAATTTAATGAAAACACCGAATGGATGTTGAATAAAAAAGTATTTGCTGATATTACAGCAAGATATGGAACACCAGATATCGATCTATTCGCATCCAGACTTAACCACCAGTTAGCAAATTATGTTTCATGGGAACCAGACCCTGGGGCAGTGGCGACAGATGCATTTTCGTTGCATTGGGGGAAATTGTTTATTTACGCATTCCCTCCTTTCTGCCTCATCAGTCGGGTATTAAGGAAAATACAACAAGACTCTGCGTCTGGTATTTTGGTAGTACCCGATTGGCCTACTCAACCATGGTTCCCAGTGGTACTAAACATGGTATTAGAACCATGTATCACCATCCCACATAGACCAGATTTATTGCTACATCCCGTAACAAGGGATAGCCACCCATGCCATAACCATTTGAACTTATTAATTTGTAGAGTTTAAAAACACCTCTACTACAACTGGGACTGACGGACCGAACAGTGAACATGATCTCGGCGGCCCAAAGACAGTCAACCAAAAAACAGTATCTGGTCTATATCAGGAAGTGGGAGATGCATTGTCACAAAAACAACATCATCCACAGAGACATGAACATCCCGTCTGTTCTGGAATATCTGGCAGACCTCCACTATGATGAGGGGCGCAGTTACAGTGCCATCAACTGCGCCAGAAGTGCCCTATCGACTTACCTATGGCAGGGGACAGAGCATTACTCTGTTGGGACTCACCCACTGGTAACAAAACTTATGAGGGGAATTTTTAATACTAATCCCCCTAGAACCAGGTACTCCCAAATATGGGATGTAAGTATTGTCCTGAAGATACTCAGGAATTGGTCTCCAGCAACAGCTCTGTCCCTACACAGACTGACATTAAAAACAGTCATGCTAATGGCATTGGTCACGGCACAGAGGGTACAGTCACTGCATAAACTAAGACTGGACAACATGACTTCCTCAACTGAAAATATTACGTTTCATATCTATGAATTAGTAAAGCAGAACAGACAGGGATCAGCAGGCCTCAATATACAATTTAGGTCATACCCAACAGATGACCGTCTCTGTATAGTAAGACATTTGTCGTTATACATGGAGAAAACGAAAATCATAAGAGGCAATGAGAAGGCACTTCTGGTCAGCCACAAGCAACCACACAAAAGAGTGACGGTCCAGACCATCTCAAGATGGCTGAAACAGGTGCTAACACAGGCTGGGGTGGTTACTAATATTTTAAAATCTCATTCCAACAGGGCTGCAGCTACATCGGCAGCAATACAGTTGGATGTTATATGGTTATTATATGGTTATATGGTTATATGATGTACCAATGAACCAAATCCTCAAGGCAGCAGGATGGTCAGGGGAAAAAACATTCCAACTATTTTACAACCAACCAGCAATTAAATCTGGAACGTTTGCAGAAACAATTTTAAGTTTTGTAAATTAATTTAAACCCATAAAAAGGGGTTATAATTTAGTGTTAATAAATTTTATGATTTCAATGTCGAATTCATGTCCAAATTATGTTAACACAATTCCTCCTACAGTCATCAAGGCAGACGTGATGCATGGACTCGTTTCCACGGCATGAAATCACAGAGCTTTAAAATCTTCACGTAGTCACTCACGTGACTCCGAAGTAAAATAGTAAGATTAAACGAGAATTTACCAGTTTGAAGTTTGATCTGTATTTTATGAGGAGTTACGATGAGGGATTATGTGCCCTCCGCTCCCACCCTTGATCATATACTAAACTGGTATCTCTTCTCTAATCTTACTATGTTTAGTCATTACAGTTATCTGTGATTTCACACCGCTGCTTTGAAGAATGACACGCATGCGTCCTGGCGGGCTTCTTCACGTAATCCCTCATCGTAACTCCTCATAAAATACAGATCAAACTTCAAACTGGTAAGTTCTCGTTTAATCTTACTATTAAATAATGCCCCTCACCTTTAGCCTATGCCCTCTGGTTACTAATTCCCCTACCCTGGGTAAAATACTCTGTGCATTCAAACTATCTATTGCAGTCATGATTTTGTCAATATTGATATTGAGGGAAGGTGTTGGCTTGAAACCACACTCGTAAGCCTTATCTCCTATTTATACCCTGTCTCGTAATTGTTTGAGCTGTGGACTATTATAGTGATATCGTCATCATTGCTGCCAATTTTCCATATAGTCCATCTCTTTCTCCATCAAGAACCTGCAGTAATTTCTGATAACCATCTTCGATATATATACCATGCACTTTGGTGTTATCTGCAAACCTACGAATCATGCCGTCTACATTCTTATCCAAATCGTTGATATAAGCCACAAACAGCAATTGCCCCAGCGCCAATCCCTGAAGCACGCAAGGCACAGGTCTTCAGTCTGAAAAACAACCTTCACCATTACCCTGTTTCCTTCCATGAAGCCAATTCTCTATCCAGTCAGCTAGCCTAGATCCCATGTAATCCAACCTTCCAGAACAGCCTATCATGAGGAACCAGCAAATGCCTCGAAGTTCATATAGACAACGTCTATGACTTTGCCCTCATCAACCTTTGTGGTTACTTATTCAAAATACAAAAAATTAATATATATATATATATATCTTATCTTGCAGAATACTCTCTAGAAGCTTGCCTACCACAGATGTTAGGCTCACCGGTCTAGAGTTCCCAGGCTTATCCTTGCAGCCCCTCATAGAGGTACATTAGCCGCCGTCCAATCATCCGGCACCACACCCATATCTAATGATGATTCATTTATCTCAGCCAGGGTGCTTGTAATTTCATCTCTAGCTTCCCACAATGTCCTCGAATGTATCTGATCAGGCCTGGGAGATTTGTCTACCTTCATATGCCTTTGGATGTTCAGACAGGTTTCAGAACAGGAGGTGGATGATGATTAGTATTCAATGGACTCCACTTAACAAAACCATATAAATATTTCTGCAAAGCCGCATCTGTTCTTGAACGTTATCAAACCAAATCCTGCTCACTGCTTCCCCACCTTCACATGGTGCAGCAAAATGTATACATGCTGTATCCTCACAGGTCAACATTCTTGAACATAGAGAAATTTGGGCAATTGGCCGCCCCTACACACTGGTTCAGTTTGCCCAGTTGGCAGTTCATCATTGATGAATTCTGAGTTCCCACCCTACCTATTGAGTAAATTGTTTCAGAGATGGGAAACATCTTACTCCAAGAAAACAATGACAGAAATTTGGCATTAGCTGTGGATTGAGAGAGGTAGCTCTATCATTAAAAGTAGCAACTGCAGATGGCAGATTATTGAATGTGTAAATGAGCAACTTCCTCGGGATTGATGGCCTCAAATGAAATGTTGCTTGGTAATAAATACCAGTGCACCAGCCTGAATGCATGGCAATTACTTAGTTTCACATTAACCCAGAACAGGGGTAAATTGTTATAGAGAGTTAAAAAAGTTATTGTTTAATTAATTAATCCGATCTTAAATGAATAAATCAATAATTGTGAGTTAGGTGAACCACAATACCTTTCCTTCATTTAATATATTTAGAGGTTGAAGTGAATTCCAAAGCTGACAGAAAACTATGATGGTTCACGCACTGATACATACAGCTTAAATAAACCCAACTTGCAAATACATGATCAGTATGAACGCACGTATAAAACAACACATTGTGAACCATGTCCTTATTGTTCTCTTGCTCCAAAAATTTCCTTTTCACCCCATCTTCCAGAATGGCTGGCCATTTGCCATGAAATAAATGGAAAAAAGGTCTTGAAGGTCAATATCCACTGAACTTTTTCATCCTTGGACATATAATACAATACAGTCAATAGAATGTAATCAAGATTCATCTATATGCACCTGGTAAAGCCCATAGCGCTATGTTTAAAGCCCATAGCGCTCCAGCTGGTAGCGCTAATTTTAGAACCTATAACGCTGTAGTCGACAGCTCTTTGTTTAAATTCCCACGCGTTAAACTGACAGCGCTCTGTTTAAACCTGGAGCGGGACAGGCAGCCTGGAGAGAAGAAATGGGTGACGTTTCTGGTCGAGACCCTTTTTCAGACTGAACTGAACTCCGTATATAAAATCCGTATTTAACAACGCAAAACCGTACATCCGTATTTTAATCACATTTCCGTACAGAATACGGAAAATCCATACTACTTGGCAGCTCTGGGGAACAGTTGTTATTGGGTACATCAACAGATGACATGTGGAAGAAGTTTAAAGGCCAGCTGATCAAAGTGCAGTGTCAGCATATTCCAGTAAGAAGGTTGGATAAAGATGGGAAGGTGGGGAACCGTGGATGACCAAGGTTGGTAAGGAAGAAAAAGGAAGCGTATGTCATGTTTAAGGAGGTAGCATTACACGGGGCTTATGAGGAATATTCAGTGAGTAGGAAAGAGCTCAAGCGGGCAATTAGAAGGGCCAAAAAAGGCCATGAAATGTCAGATGCATTGAGGAAAATCCCTAAGCTTTTAACTTCTCCTCACCTTCTCAACTCACCCTCAGCCCACTGTCTCCACCTCTTCCTTTCTTCTTCCCGCACCCCCGCCCACCCTCACATCAGAAGTAGGGTCTCAACCCGAAACGTTGCCTATTTCCTTCACTCCATAGATGCTGCCTCACCCGCTGAGTTTCTCCAGCATTTCTGTCTAACTTCGATTTTCCAGCATCTGCAGTTCCTTCTTAAACATTTAGGCATAAATGTAGAGGGGTTGGTGTGTAAGTTTGCTGACAACACCAAAATTGGAGGAGTTGCAGACAGTGAGGAATGCTGTCAGAAGGTATAGTGCAATATAGGTCAGCTGCAGAAATGGGTGAATATAAGAAGAGAGTATACAGTTAATGGCAAGATCCATAACATCATTGGGATCTTGGATTTCAAATTCATAGCTCACTGAAGGTGGTAGCACTGGACATAGGTCTCTCGTTAGGTCACATCTGGAATAATATGTGCAGTTTTGGTCACTCCATTTCAGGAAAGATGTGGAGGCTTTGGAGAGCATGCAGAGGAGGTTTACTGGATGCTGGCTGGATTAGAGGGTTTCAGCTACAGAGTTGGGTGGCCTTGGATTGTTTTCTCTATAATATCAGAGCTTGATAGAGCTATATAAAATTATGAGTGGAATAGATAGGGTAGTTAGATCCTTTTCTCAGTGTGTAAATGTCCAACATTAGAGTGCAAGACAATAAGGTGAGAGGGTGAAAGTTTAGTGGAGATGTGAAAGGCATGTATTTTTACACAGAATGTAGTGGGAGCCTGGAATGCATTGCCAGGGGTGGTGGTGGAGGCAACACAATAGTGGCTTGTAGAAAGAAACATGAAAGTGCAGGTAATAGAGAAATATGAATTATGTATACCCACATGTGATCACTTTAACTAGGCATCATATTCTTCACAAACATTGGGGGCCAAAGCACCGATTCCACTGTTCTATGTTCTAAAGTTAATCTGACCGCATAATTCTGTTTTCTGTGTTCCACCATCACGGTGGCTTTAGACACACTTATTGACACTTGTATCCTCAGAGGTCCAGCCTGCCGATCTCAGCACAGCCTGGGAAAATCCTAGCAAAGCGGCCGAGAGTCCATATAGGGAAGATGTTTCTGTAAGAAGTATAACTGATCGCGCAGGTCTTATTAAAAACACCGGCAATGTTCTCCTGCAGAAAAGCAAAAACAGGAGAGTAAAAGAACAAGTCTCCAAGTCAGGAAAAAAATATTTGAAATGCGAGTAGTGTTTTGAACCACCAATACCAGTAATAAAACAGAATATTTAAAATTAGAGAAGTTTGTTGCAAAAACAAATAGTGTTAATGAGACTTCAATATTCAAACTTTCTCATCAGAGCAGATAAAATGTAGATAGTCATAGCATGGAAACAGGCCCTTTGGCTCACCTTCTCCATACCACATTGGCATTCCGGACTAGTTCTATTTGTCCACAACTGGCTAATATCGATATCTAAATGCTTTCTATCCATTTATCTGTCCAAATGTATAAAGAGATGGAAAACCTGGGAGAATGAAATGGAGTACAGAAGCAAAGTGGAGATGGATGTGGGAATCTATGGGCTTGAATTGGACATTTATCGATAATCAATCTCATCTTCTGAGATGGAGGGGTCCAGAAAGGAAAAGTCAGAGACATAGAAACATAGAAAATAGGTGCAGGAGTAGGCCATTCGGCCCTTCGAGCCTGCACCGCCATTCAATATGATCATGGCTGATCATCCTACTCAGTATCCTGTACCTGCTTTCTCTCCATACCCCCTGATCCCTTTAGCCACAAGGGACACATCTAACTCCCTCTTAAATATAGCAAATGATCTGGCCTCAACTACCTTCTGTGGCAGAGAATTGCAGAGATTCACCACTCTCTGTGTGAAAAATGTTTTCCTCATCTCGGTCCTAAAAGATTTCCCCCTTATCCTTAAACTGTGACCCCTTGTTCTGGACTTCCCCAACATCGGAAACAATCTTCCTGCATCTAGCCTGTCCAACCCTTTAAGAATTTTGTACGTTTCTATAAGATCCCCCCTCAATCTTCTAAATTCTAGCGAGTACAAACCGAGTCTATCCAGTCTTTCTTCATATGAAAGTCCTGACATCCCAGGAATCAGTCTGGTGAACCTTCTCTGTACTCCCTCTATGGCAAGAATGTCTTTCCTCAGATTAGGAGACCAAAACTGTACGCAATACTCCAGGTGTGGTCTCACCAAGACCCTGTACAACTGCAGTAGAACCTCCCTGCTCCTATACTCAAATCCTTTTGCTATGAATGCTAACATACCATTCGCCTTCTTCACTGCCTGCTGCACCTGAGACTTTTGTATGCGTAGGAGGGTGGAAATTGCCAGCAAGATTTAATGATATTTTTGAGTTCTGCACAAGTCCAGCAGATTAATGCAATCAATTGCATAAGATGTGTACAAGTTCTGAAACTAGTTAACCTTTGGAATGACTCACTGAGTGACTGAGCAGATTTGAGGTATCAAATTTCCAATCTTGGCAAGCAGACTCTCAGTGTATGACGTTTACTAAACATTTATGTTATTCCATTAACAACAACATGCAACGGTGCACATGGCTTGCTGTGGCGACGGACTGCTGTTCAGAGATTTAGAGGAGCTGTAGGTGGGGGTCCTTCACCCAGAGAGATTGCCTGAGTGAATGGTTGAAGCTGGGTCACGGATGTATTTAAGAAATGAATTGAGGCGCGCTTAAATTGCTTGGGCATAGAAGGCTGTGCATCAAGTGTTGTGAATTGGGATGAATACATATTGCTGCCCAATGGTCATGTTGATGAGTTGGGCTGAGAGCTCTGCTTTCATGCTCTAAAGGCCCTGTCCCACGATGTGAGTTTACCCAAGAGCTCTCCCGAGTTTAAAAAAAATCAAACTCGTGGTAAGTACGTAGAATGTACATGGCGGGTACATTGCAGCTCGTGGATGTCTCGTAGCGGCTCGTAATGCTAACGGCAGGTACTCAGGAAATGCGGAAACTCTACAGTGTGAAAAATTTCCAAGAATAAAAAAATACTCATGATGTAGCACCACGAGTTTGATTTTTTTAAACTCTGGAGAGCTCTTGGGTAAACTCGCTTTGTGGGACAGGGGCTTTTGATTCTATGATTTATTTTTGAAGCCACCAAGTTGTGCTTTACAACTTAAAAAAGACAAAGATCTTTGGACACTGCTGGAAGAAATATTTCGAAGAACTCCTCCATTAATACTTTCCTTGACACAGATGTTCGTGACTCCAACCCACAACATGCTATCTGCTCCCGTCTATCCACCATGACGGTGTTTAGATGTTATAAGGCCAAGCAAAAACTACAAGATCTCTAGACCAAATGTTTTCCCTGCTAAAGTTTTCAAACTTGGTGGTGAGATGCTTCAGTCATGAATTCATAGCTTCATATCCCACATCTGGGAAGAAAACAGAGGTCCTGTACATGAGAACCATCTTTAAGAAAGGAGACACCTGGAAATTACAGAGTGGTCACTCTGTCACCTGTCAAGGGCCTTCTTCAATCACTTCCCAAGTCAGTGTGGACCCTGTCCCACCAGGAGGTAAATTGGACATGATCTTTACTGCGTGGTAACTCGGGGAAACACCGGAAGCAACACTATGACCATTATCCACCTTATAAAAATGTGAGTCTGTCAATCAATCAAGGAACAACCTTTGCAAACTTATCAGTGCTCAGAAATTTGCTTCCTACTGTGTCTGTCACACAACATATCGATCTAACTAACAGAAGTACCACAGATCCAATCCCAAAGTAGAGTTCAAAGGACTCGAATAATTTGGAGTCACACCGTACAATTTTAACATCCATGCAAAAACGTCACTATATCCAGATGACTGGACATCGACTGGAAATAAAGAAAATCATATCATATATCTATTGGTAGAGTGGTCCTAGGGTGACATCACTCGCAGCGCGTGGAATACAGCACGAGCAGATCCATTGTTTATATTCTAAGTTATTTGAGATTTGTAAACATTTTTATAAATAACTCAAGAAATAAAGCTCAAAATTTTCAGAATATGTAAATATGTTACCTAGGGCATCTTTTTTCGAGAAGATGTGATTATACACAAACAAATACACACACAAATAAATACATCCACATACAAGATCAGACTTTTAATAGATACTAGACCAAGTGCAGACCCGTTGGGTCTGTTTCCCTAACGGCGTTTGCGGGGGGGGGGGGGGGGGGGGGGGGGGGGGGGGGGCTGCGGCATCACACTCACATTAACCACCCCCCAAACACACAGGTGGGGGGAGGGGAGGTGAGAAGAGGGGAGGGAGGGGAGAGGAGGAGGAAGAAACGGGACAGATTTGGGAGGGAAAGGAGAGCGGGGTGGGTGAGAGAGGGGGATGGGGAGAGAGAACCCCTCCCTCCCTCCCTCCCCACTCTTCTACTTCTCTCCCCCTTCTCTCCTCCCCCCTCCCTCTCCTCACCCGTCTCCCTCTCCCATCCCTCTCTCCCCCACCCCCTTCCCTCTCTCCCCCCGCCCCCTTCCCCCTATCCCTCTGTCTGTCTTCCATCACTCCTATCCAGTCTTTATTCATATGAAAGTCCTGACATCCCAGGAATCAGTCTGGTGAGCCTTCTCTGTACTCCCTCTATGGCAAGAATTTCTTTGAGCATTGGACATTGTGACATCACACGATGGAACGTTCACCAGGGGCTGGGGGTGCTTCTATGGGTGAGAAGCCAGTATTTTTTGAAATATTGGGGGGGGGGGGGGGGGGGGGCTGCGGCATCACACTCACATTAACCACCCCCCAAACACACAGGTGGGGGGAGGGGGGTGAGAAGAGGGGAGGGAGGGGAGAGGAGGAGGAGGAAACGGGACAGATTTGGGAGAGAAAGGAGGGGGAGAGGGGTGGGGGGAGAGAAGTGGAAGAGTGGGGAGGGATTTTCGCTGTGTTCCACGCGCTGCGAGTGATGTCACACGCCCCCCGGGAACGTTTGGGAATCAGCCCTCCTCTGTGACGCCCCCCGGGCTCTGGATTGAAACCGCTGAAGTCCTTTGGTTGATGCGCGCCCCGCTCCATTCCTCCTCCTCCACTTTCGCCCCTCTCGCTCTCTCTCCCCCCCAACCCTCTCTCCCCCTCCCTTCCCCTCCACCCTCCTCGCCCTCCCTTCCCCCTTTTCCCCCCTCCCCTGCCCCCCTCTCTCCCCTTCCCCTCTCTTTCTGTCCCCCTCTCTCACTCTCTGCCCCCTCTCTCTCTCTCTCTGCCCCCCCTCTCTCTAACCCCCTCCCTCTCCCCCTCCACCCTCATCCCCTCCCCACCCTCCCTCTCCCCCCTTGCCCCCCTCCCCCTGCGTTCTGGATTGAAGCTGCTGAACTCGCAGTTGACGCCCGCCTACTCCCCCTCCTCCCTCCCCGCTCCCTATCCCCATCTTTCCCCCCTCCGTTTTCCCCCCATCTCTCTCCCCCCCTCCCTCTCTCCACCCCTCCCTCTCTCCCCCTCTCCTCCCACTCCCCCCCCCCCCCTCTCCCCACCCCCCCTCCCTCCCCGCAACCACACGTTCAGGGGACGAGAACCAACGGGTCCCACTTGGTATAGTGTATTGTGAAAGTATCTCACCTGAGGCCAATCCCCATTTGGCAACTGCTGTTCCATCAGCAATTTAATCCCTCGGTCTATTGCTCGTGTGCCAGGGTACCTAGACAGAATCGCAGAAAAAAGAACCAAACGAGATCAATGAGGCATGCAGAAATTAGTGTAAAACGGTTAGTATGTGGTTATTTCTGAGCTAGTATGATGCAGCATGCATGCAACTGGAGACTGCAGGGCAGCATCCAAATGGCAGTTTGCATAGCACTGTTACTGGCAATGTATTCTGAAGTTTAGACACAAAATGCTGGAGTAACTCAGAGGCCGAGGTAGCATCTCTGGAAAAAGGAATAGGTGACGTTTCAGGACGGTGCCCTTCCACAGACTGAATGATCTAAGGTTTTTGCTGAAGATAACAGCATTTACAGTTTCGTGTCACTATTTCAGAACGAATAGCCATTACATAGAGCATCCTGTGATGTAATTAAAGTGAAGGGGGAGATGTGATGTATTGTAATGTACTATCATTGAATGTATTAGAATGGAATTTGTGATGTATATGCAATGTAAATGCCAGTGCCCCTTGAGGCCAAAAGCAGAAGCTGGCAAATGTACCTGGGCCTCGTGACTGAGGTCAAGTGACCTTCTGGAAGTTTCAGTCATACCAGATTAAACTTATTTTACAGGGCCTTACGGAGAACATTACACATCCTAAAGTGAATTACAATGATCAGTAATATACGAACGCAAGTGTCTTAAATGTGTCTTATTTTAGGCCACAACTTCTGATGGTGTAATGAAATTGAATGAACGTTGCTCATTTCAAAGTAAATCATATTCATGATTAATGGGACATTGTTAAGAATATTTGACATTTTGTTAAATAATTTGACAGTAACCACCTGTCTCACCTGGCTGCCATTAATCCCAACACAGCCCAACAGGTATTATGAACCTGGGACCTTGCACTCTGCACATACTTCCTTTGCTTGCATGATTCAAAATCTTCACCCCAACCTCCATCTTCCATCTGTTTGGAGAGCAGGAACTCGCAGGCCCGTGTCACAGCCTTGCATGCAGCCCTTGGTCAGAAATAAAATACAGAATAAGAAATGCAATTTAGAATTGCATTGTGTCTTCTGGCTAGACATTTGGTGGCGACAATTGAAATCATGTTTTAATATTTTTTCTTCCATATTTATGGCAAAGCATCTTTACTAACGTGATTAATGTCTGAGATTTTAGCATGTTAATTCATATTCTAAACTTTGTTTCTTATACTATTGCATTAATTATAACACCTTTAATTCAGCATTCACTGCCCCTCCTCTCACATTGGTCCCGATTTACCTGACCGTACTCTCCTATCCCTTCTTAAACTTTGTCCTATTACTTCTGGAGACTTTGTACCTTTCCTGTACTCTCTTTCCCTTCAACTCCACCCATACACCTCCAATTGGGGGGGGGGGGGGGGGGGAAGTGTCACTGATGTATTAACTAAAATCAGAGAATTCACCGTTCATACCACTAGGTTGTAGGATACCCAAGTGAAATATGAGATGCATTTGCTCAAATTTACATTTGGCCTCACTCTGGCAATGGAGGACAGAAAGGTCAGTATATGAATGGGAAGGGGAGTAAAAGTGATTAATAACTGGAAGATCATTGGAGGACCGAGCCTGTGTTCTGTTCTCGCTCCTTCTCACCCCAGAACTGAGACACAAAGTTCTGCTATCGCTCCCTCTCTCCTGGTCCTCACCTTTCATCCCACCAGCCTCTGCATCCGACACATCATCCTCCGACATTTCCATCACTAGTAGTGATCCGACCACTACTTCTTACTACTTCCCATGCAGGGTATTCGCTTGGGTAGCTTACAACACAACCGTATGAACGTTGAATTCTCTAATTTTAGGTAACTTCTATAAACACTTCCCTCATGCCATCCGCTCACACCCCCCCCCCCCCCCACTCCCTTCCCCCTCTTCAAGTTAAGCCTTTCACTATTCTGTTTGTTTCAGAGGTCCCCCCTCATTCTTCCTAACTCCAGCGAGTACAGGTCCAGTGCCGACAAACACTCTTCATAATTTAAACCTACTTATTCCTGGGATCATTCTTGTAAACCTCCTCTGGACCCTCTGTAGAGCCAGCACATCCTTCCTCAGATATGGTGCCCAAAATTGCTCACAATAAGGATAATCTAGTTGCATTGTTGCTCTAATGCTGCAAATTAGAGACTTTATGCAAGATTTATCATTTGGAGAGAATTTATACTTTTTGTTTAAAGAAGCAACGAGAACATGCAATCACAAATTAATCTTTGATCTGTAAACCTCATCTTTAAACTCTCTAAATCATCAAACTCTGCTCGTCCGTATGCAATTGGATTAAATCCTCATCAGCAGACCTCAATCAGAAAGGCAGCTAATACCATCAAAGACCCACACCCCAGCAAAGCTCTAATCCCACTGCTACCATCGGGATAAAGGTAGAGGAGCCCGAGAACTGTGACCACTGGGTTCAAGACAACCTTTCCCAAACAACAATCAGGCTCATAAAACACACTGCACACCCTAATCTAAGCAACAATCTACTATGGACCTATATTAATTGTTTGGGTATTGTTGATTATTGTTATTTATTGTTGTGTTTTTGCATTAATGGGCCTGTAAAACTGTGGCGTAAGAATTTCTTCATTCTAATGCTGGTACATATGACAATAAAGCACTTTTAACTCGATCTAATGCTTACAATTCTCTTTTAACACTGAACAAATCAGGATGCCTTAGCTTGAAACTCACCCTTTCTGATACGTATGCCCCATGCAGGCAAAGGCCTCCAGGGCAAACCATGTCCCATAAGTGAAACACACTCCCCAGCTCCTGTGAAAGAAAGGAAGGTTTTATTTCTGTAGCATCTCAACAATGTCAGGACATTCCATTGCACTTTCAACCAATCAAACACTTCTGAAAATCCAATCGGTGCCCAAATGTAGCAAACGTGCCCAAATGAGCTGCCAATTTTCACACAGCAACTAGCACTGACATGCACAACCAGACTATCACATTCAGTAAGTAAACGTGAAAATGAAAGTCTCTTTTATGAACAACTTCTCTTTTGACTCCTCTCACTTTCTTCGTTAAAAATGCAGCCATGGGCACTCGCATTGGCCCCAGTTATGCCTGCCTCTTTGTTGGTTATGTCGAACAGTCCTTGTTCCAAACATACCCCAGCATCCCCTAACACTTTCTCTGCTACAACAACTGTATTGGGGCTGCCTCCATGTAGAACTCTTTGATTTTATTACTACCTACTTCCACCCTGCCCAAAAACAAAATCTGTCATGACACCAAGTAAACTGTCTTCATCTACTATGGAGTCTTTAATCAGTGTAAAATGGGAAATAACATATCTCCAACAGTGCAATGCTCAATTAATGCTTCAATGCAGGTCAAACATGGGACAGGAAGCTCTCTTTGTTTGATTGCTTACAATGCCATTTTGGTTTATAAATAGTACATGGTATGTGTGCACACTTGCCACAATACATTTTAAAAACATTAATATTCATAACATTTGCCAGATTACATCTATTCTGTACAGTATGTGGCACACAGGAATAGCAAATAGCCCAAGGATATTTATCATGGGTTCCCGCCTGCAGTGTGCGATAGCAGGAGGACTGTCACTGAAGGATTTCCACAGCTTGTGTGGCAGCTGCACCACATGCCAGTCTGTCCTTCAGCGCATGTTCCTGCACCCTGGAATGTGTCAGGCTACAGCAATCGTCTATGCAGAGAAATAGCAGGTGGCTATCTGGCGCCTTCTGCCTGCTCCACCATTCAAAAATGATCATGCCTGATTTACTGTTACCTTAGCATCACTTTCCTGCACTAACCTCATATCCCTTGATTTCCTTAACATCCAAATAACTCTCAATCTGCATCTTTAAATACCTAATATCTGAGCCTCAGACCTCTTGGGTGGAGCATTCCAAAGATGCCTGACCCTCTGATGGAGATGGTCTTCCCCATCTCGATCCTGATTGGCTGAGCCCTCATTTATAAAACTTGCAAATATTTAATACAATACAAACATGCTTCTAGTTATCTTGGCCAAAGCAAACATGAACTCTTCATCTACCTGCTCATGCCCTATCTTATTTTTGTATGTTTTACTAAGAAACTGGAAAAGCAAGTTCAGGGAGAGCAAGTTGATAATTTTCCAGCAGCACCGGCGTTTGCCAGTGTCCCTGAGAACAGTCCATAATGTGCAGATCTGTGTTTATGCAGCTGTAATGTGATGAATGTCGACAAAGACCATTGCTTTACTTTCCACACCATTTTGGCAACTGCATATTATAAAAATATTATAAGGGCGGCACAATGGCATAGTGGTAGAGTTGCTGCCTTACAACGCCAGGGATATGGGTTCGATCCCGTGTACGGAATTTGTACGTTCTCCCCATGACCTTCATGGGTTTTCTTCGAGATCTTCGATTTCCTCCCACACTCCAAAGATGTACAGGTATGTAAGTAAATTGGCTTGTGTAGGATTGTGTTAATATGCGAGGATCGTTGGTCTGCGCGGACCAGGTGGGCCGAAGGGCTTGTTTCCGCGCTGTATCTCTAAACTAAACTAAATATCGATGATGGTCTAGTCCTCTTCACCGCCATTAAGGACAGAATGTCAGGCTTCACTGTGCAATGATGGATCAGACTGTGAGGGCCTCGCAACAAGGGAAGCTTTGGTGTTTTAGGAACATCATATAATCTGGAATACTGAGCATCTTGTCCTAGTCACCCTGGCGTCATGTATTCATAATAGCCACAAGATTATACTCATATGGTGCGAGATGTACTACCAATGCATCCATTTTATTGCAAATGCTATGCGCTTTCAAATATAGACCATTGTTGCAAATTTCTTCCTACAGTATTTACTGAGTCCACACGGAATTTTGGTAACCCGAGTTGTCGGTCAGACTAGTTCTATGTTATCCCACTATCCCATCCATTCCCTACACACTAGGGACAATTTTTCAGATGCCAAGTATCCTACAAACCCATACGTCTTTGGGATATGGGAGGAAACCAAAGCACCCAGAGGAAACATATAGTCATCGGGAGAACATGCAAATTCCACACAGACAGCACCCGAGGTCAGGATCGAACCTGGGTCTCTGGCCCTGTGAGGCAGCAGCTCTACCAGTTGTGCCACTGTGCTGTCCTAATGGGTGGAATGGAACTCCTGAGGGGAAAATGGGGATGAAAGAGGAATGGGGACTCGGGAAGGGGAGATAGGTGTAAGAAGGAGGTGAAAGGAACAGGATGATGGCGGAATAAATATGTGACCACCAGGGCTGGAAGAGAAGATGGAGTAGTGAGGGAGGGGTGGGGGATGTGAATTGAAGTTGGAAAATTTAATGTTCGCACCATTGGGTTGTAGGCTAGCTAAGCAGAATATACAGTTCTCATTTCTTTCTTATAAATACCTGATAACCAGGTTTGTGTCCACATTGAAGAGAGATCACTGCATCCACATTTTCATTTTAACTCTGCGCTCCACCCAAGTTTTTGTACAATACTCCACAACTCTTCTAAACCATACTCCCCGCACCTCTGGATGATCCGTCCCAATGAAGAATGGGACAAAGAACCCTTGGGCCAAGTAACATAGCCTCACCTTTGCTGCGATTAACTCTGCTCCTGAGGTAAGCTCAAATCTGTCACAGCTGTTCATCAATGGGAAAATGGTGACATTGTCCATAAACAGAGAGGCTTCGAACAGACTTGACTTGCTGCCAATAACGTTGGACAGAATCTTCCACTTGATGTTAAATAATGGGATGGGGGTGTCAATTTCTGATCTCTTCTATATGCTGGAACACAAGGACAATTATGCCCTTTCTCATGGATTTTGACGTCTGATGTTCAATGTCTGCCACACACTTTCCAACAAGACTAAACCCATCAAACTTAAATGTCATTTTTTCTGCCAGATTCAGTGTCCTTCCAGCATTTGTCAACTGTGCTTAACTGTGTTCCATCTAATTATGTCTCTAAATGTTATACAGCTTATGGATAACGACAGGCTGGTGCACGTTAAAGTTCTAAATTGGGATAAGGTCAACTTTGAAAATAATTGAAAAGAGCTTGCAAAAGTTGATTGGAGCAGTTTGTTTGCTGGCAAAATAACACCCAGAGAGTGGGAATCAAAATAGTGACAGTTCTAGATATGCATGTCCCTATTACAGTGAAAGGCAAGACAAGTAGGAGTATGAAACCCTGGATGAAAATAGAAATTGAGGATCTGGTCAGGCAAAAGGAGGCATGGGTCAGCTATAGGCAGCTGGGATCAAAAGTGTGACAGCAGGGCATTAGATAGCTTTGGATTAAAGAGTGATTAAAGATAATTCAAAGAGATTTTGTAAGTATATTAAGGATAAAAGTAAAACTAAGAGAAAAGGATCCATTAGAAACAAAAATGTGTGAAACCGTTTTACTGTGGAGAAAAACATGAAGACTAGGGAACGGTGTTAGAACCTGAAGTCATATGAAGGTAGATTAAACTCTCAGGGCTGATCAGATATATTCAAGGACATTGTGTGAAACTAGAAAATAAATTGCAAGAGTCCTGACTGAGATCTAGGAATAAAGATAGCGGAGTCAGGGGATATGGGGAGAAGGCAAGAACGGGGTACTGATTGGGGATGATCAGCCATGATCACATTGAATGGCGGTGCTGGCTCGAAGGGCCGAATGGCCTAATCCTGCACCTATTGTCTATTCATTGGACACAGGTTGAGGTGTTGGAAGACTAGAGGGTGGCTAATGTAATGCCTCTATTTAAGAAAGGCTGCAAAGAAAAACCTGAACTATAGACTAGTGAGCCCAACATCTGCAAATATAAAGTTATTGGAGAGGATTCTAAGCGATGAGATATGCATTTGGAAAGAAAGGGGTTGATTAGCGATAGTCAGCATGGCTTTACACATGGGAGATCGTGTCTCACAAATACAATTGAACTTTTTGAAGAAGTAATCAAGAGTTAGTGTACTCCAGCAAAACCTTTGATAAGGTTCTGCATAGTAGGCTGCTCTGGAAGATCGCATGCGATCCAGGGAGAGCTAGCTAACTGGATATAGAATTGTATTGATTGTAGGAACCCAAGAGTGATAGTTGTTTTCAGGCTGGAGGCTGCTGACAAATGGGTGCCTCAGGGGTCTGCATTGAGCTCATTGCTGTTTATCATCTACATCAACAATTTTGATGAGAATGTACGTCATGATTTGTGAATTTAGAGATGACCCTGATAGATAAGTGTGGTGTTGCATTTTGGTAAGTCAAACCAGGGCAGGACCTTCATCGTGAATAGTTGGGCCATGGGGAATGTTGCAGAACAGAAAGAGCTAGGAGTACAAGACCAAAGTTCCTGAAAGTGGCATCACAGGTAGGTAGGGTAGTGAAGAAGACATTTGGCATCAGGGCCGGTTTTAAGCCGATTTGACCGATTGCTCCCAATTGGGCCCCGCGCCTAGGGGGGCCCCGCACTAATGTTCCGTACTTCGTATGGAAATACGAATTCTCTTTGTTAACTAAAGTTTTTTTTAATTCGCCATCCGGATTTTTTTTTTAAACGAACATGTATAACCAAAGATCTTCTAGCAGAGCTCCACTATAGGATCTTTGTGTATAACAACCGCTGCACGGCCATCAGACACAAACGATGTGTTAACTAGTACTGTTAGCACTTCTTATCAGCAAGTACTTAACTCGTTGTTATACAATCATGTCATCAATGCATCCATCCGCCTTCCTCAGTAAATGTTATTGTGTTTTGAACAAGTATTAATAACGTCGTGTTCCTTTGAATAAAATTCACGCGGCGTCATTAATACTTGTTTAAAACACAATTACATGTAGATGTAATGTAGATCGATGACACGTTGAGAATTTCTTTAAACTCACCATCATGAGTGAGGGCCCCGGAGCGCGAGAAGGGGCTTCTTCCTGGTGTGCAGGTTAGTCATTCACCTACCGACCCACGTTGTGTCTCTTTGTGTTTTGCTCTCTCCCTCCCTCTCTCCCTCTCCCGCTCCCCATCTCGTCTCTCTCTAGCTCTCTCACACTGTCGCCTCGGCATTCCCGGAATCATTGACGTTTTGCGGTAGACAAAAATGCTGGAGAAACCCAGCGGGTGAGGCAGCCGCCTGGCCCGCTGAGTTCCTCCAGCACTCTGTGTTTTTTGTTTGGCTCTGAAGTTGAAGGTGGCTCAACGGGACGCGCAAGGGCTCTGGGGAGAGGGTTGCGTTTCTGGTCGAGACCTTTCTTCAGACAATCACAACTAATCTCACCGACGAGAGTTCAGTTTAGTCTGAAGAAGGGTCTTCTCTCTAAAGTCGCTGCGCTGCCTGTCCTGCAGAGTTACTCCAGCTTTATGTCTATCTTCAATTTCAGAGAAATACAATTTCTCACGGGGGGCTTATAACGTCTCTAAACCCCTCTGGGACCCTCTGAACACCTCTAAAACTCCTCTAGCCCCCCTATTTCCCTCTATTCCCCTCTAAACAATTGTAAACACACCTGAACCCATCTGAAGCCCTCTAAACATCTCTAAACCGTTTAAACCCCTCTAAACTAGGAGGCTGCAAGGTGACTTGGATAGGCTGGGTGAGTGGGCAAATGCATGGGAGATGCAGTATAATGTGGATAAATGTGAGGTTATCCACTTTGGTGGCAAAAACAGGAAAGTAGACTATTATCTGAATTGTGGCCGATTAGGAAAAGGGGAGATGCAACGAGATGCAACAAAAAATGCTCACGGCAGACCAAACGTGTTAAACAGAAATTGGTCAGATATTGAGCTTTACACAGTGAGAAATCATGTGAAATAAGCACTGAATTTAATTTTAAATGAATGTACCTGCATGTTATACTGTTTAGTTTGGAGATACCACCAGATAGTCTGGTTGATACAACCAGATTAGTTTGGAGATACAACCAGATTAGTTTGGAGATACAACCAGATTAGTTTGGAGATACAACCAGATAGTCCACTGAGTTCGCACCGACCAGCGATTTTTGTTACAGATTTGACAAATTTATTTGGCGGCCAATCAAACGCTGTCTCTAAGGGGGTTGCATCCAATCACCAACCAGCTTGCCTTAAAATTCCCGAAACTACACGAAATATAAACATACATAAATTTTTACTTTTCTAGAGTAGGGGCCCCGCCATCAGTTTTCTAATTGGGCCCCGCAATTCCTAGCACCGGCCCTGTTTGGCATGCTGGCCTTCATCTGTCAGGGAACTGAATATTGAAGTTGGTACATTATGTTACAGCTGTCACATAATTGAAGACATATTATATAAATAGAACCGCTTGGATTGTGACTTTTATATAGGCTAGGTAATTTGCAAAAGAAAAGCTTAAGGTTTTCCTGAACTGAAATAAAGTGCAAACAGCCACATACACACAGGCAAAGATGCTGGCCTTCGTCTGTCAGGGAACTGAATATTGAAGTTGGTACATTATGTTACAGCGGTCACATAATGACTTTGCTGAGACCGCACTTGGAGTATTGTGTGCATTTTGCTCACCCTGTTAAAGGAAAGGTGCCATTAAGCTTGAGTGAGTGCAACGATTTATGAGGATATTGCCCAAATCGAGAACCTGAGAACCCATAGGGAGAGATTGGGCATGCTTGGACATTAATCCTTGGAGCGCAGGGGGCTGTGGAGTGATCTTATAGAGGTGCATAAAATCATGAGGGGAATCAAGAAATAGGGGACAATGCTTTAAGGTGAGAGGGGAAAGCTTTAATAGGAACCTCGATTGTAACAGTAACACAGAGGGTGGTGGGTATAGGAATCTCGAGTGTAACAGTAACACAGAGGGTGGTGGGTATAGGGAATGAGCTGTCAGATGAAGATGACACACAGGATACACTTACCCTTCCCATGATCCATCCGAGTTCTGCATCTTGCGGCAGTATTTCAGACCCTTTTCCAATGTATCTCTGAAAGGACAAGATTAACCTATTATAGAAACCAGTTTCATTTCTGTTATCTAGTTCACATCAATGAACTGTGATACTGTCCAAACTGAGGGTCATCCTGTGAGTACTAGCTGTCTAATGTACTCACTGGATCTCACTCGCTCTGTGATGTGAGAATTTCTCTTGGAAATGCTTCAGTGCCTGCATTACTGCAGATGTGCATTCAACATATGTGTAGTCAATCATTATGTCACCTGCATAGAGGAAAAGAAAAACTGTGAATAATGGAGACTTTCAATCATGGTTCAACACTCTTGACTGCAACAGCCATGATCAGCAAAACAAAGTGCTGGAGAAACTCAGCAGGTCAGGAGAGAATAGTCGAACGATAATCAGGCTGGACTATACATCTTCAAAATGAAGAAAGATTCCAACCTGAAACCCAACCCTTATCGAAGGCCTTGCTAAAGTCTATATAGACTATGTCTACTGCCCTGACATCCATCTTGTTTATTTCTTTAAAAAAATCAAAATCGTGAGACACCATCTCCCATGTACAAAACCATGCTAGGCATCCTAAATCAACCCCTGTTATAGAAGAGATTCAATATCCTGGCAAATGAATCATTGTGGGACCTGCTGGTATCCTCACAGGGCATTAAAACAGGTAGTAAGTAATTGCAGGTATTCTAATCACCATTAACTAAAACTCTTCTGAATCAGGAATTGTTCCATTGAAAACTGTAACAAGGGCTCGTAATGTCAGTCTATTTGCTTAATGTCATCTAAGGCCCACTACCAGAATCAGTACAGGCTGATTATCTTATTAAAAGATGACCAGTTTTCATGGATTTATAAATGGCCTGAATGTACATAGATCACTGGGCTCTTTTCTAGGGCAGACAGGATCTGTACATGGAGGATGGGGGTAGAGCACCAATATCCTCACAGGGAAGTGTGCTCATGTTACATGGGAGGATATGAACTGGAAATGGCAGGTGGTTGAGAATCAGAGCAATACGTCAGCAAATGGAGGAATTGTGGCAAAGGTAGAAGTTAGGCCATGTAAGTTGAAAGGAAAGACAGGCAGGGCCAGATCAATTAACATAGTGGGGTGAATAGACTGAAGTGTATTTATTTTAATGCAAGGATTATTACGAATAAGACAGATGGACTTAGAATCTGGATTCGTATTGGCTATAACCTTACAGTACGGCTACAATGTTTTAGCCATTAGGAAAATGATTCAGAGAAGGACAGGAATGGCAGCTCAAAATTCCAGGGTGTAACTTTTTTCACACATAACAATGAAGGATGTAGAGAAGGTAGGGGAACAAGACTACTAACCAGGGAGAATGTCACAGCTGCATTTAAAAAGGACATTTTCCCTGATTGCAGCTCTAAGTAAGATTGATTAGAAAGAGAGGAGGCTGAATATATTTAATTGAGCTGCATGGCCTACTCAAAGCACACCAAAATTCCCTTCCCCCATAACAGAGCAGTCGAAAGCAGTGTGAATATATTTAAAGCAATTGGCAATAAGAGGAGAGATGAGATTTTATTCCACCCACCTAGAGAATGTGGGGTCTTGAACTTGCACCCTGCAAGGTAGGTAGAGGTATAAACACAAACCATATTTAAACAGTACTTGGATGAGCTTTTGAAGGGCTGTGACGTGCGGGATTAGCTCTAACATGTTAGCAACACCCATGATAATTGTATATGGAAAAGAGGAAAACCATCCTTCTGTGGGTGACAATGACCATAAACCTTCATAACTGCAAATCATGCAAATGGATTATAACCCCTCAAGTCCACCAATAACTAACCAATATATAATGGAGTGTAAACAAGTTTTCAAGTGCAGCTTATGAAAATTTCAACAAGGTCCCTTCAAACTTTTAAATGGAGGACCATAGCCATGGGGATAAAGGCAGGGTCATTTTAAACATTCAGAGCACACTTCTAGGAGGGTAGTGGAGTCTAAAGCCCAGAAAAGACTGAAAAAACTTTGAATCTCAGCTGGGATGAGACTATTTCAGTTATTTCAAGCCACAGGTAAGGGCAAGAAGATCTTTACGCATCGACATGAGACTTAGAAGAGCTAGGGGTTAGGAACATAAAGTATTTTTTATCTATCTTTTTCTCTCTCTATAATTTCAGATATAGGCGATGGTGATAAATGAAGGTTATGAATATAGGCTCCAGTTGATAGAAAGAGGATCTCAATATCTCTTACATCATGTCAGCTATACAGCATAGAATAGCCTTTCTGCTAACAAGTATGCACTGACCATAAAGAACCTATTTGCACTAAAGCCACTTTATTCTCCCATATACCCATCAACTCCCCCTCAGATTCTACGACTCGCACACCAGGGCAATTAATGTATTAACCTGCATGATTTGTGGAATAAACTTTCATGGGCAGTCAAGGAAGTACTGCGGGGATTTCTCCACCATGGGGATGAGTGGCTGATTAACTTTGCTGGATGAGACAGACCAAAGTTTAAAGTTGGTAAGTGATCTTCAGTTTTACTTTAACAGAATGCTACATTCCTCTTCTCCTGCTCTTTTCTCAGAGAAGAATAACACTGGATTAACACTCACGCTACAAACCAAAGCCTGCTTTGTTTGAAGTCATTAGTGACTCAATAGGTCTGGTTATTTTGAAATAACGCGATGTGGACTAAAAATCTGGGCCAGCAGCTCTACCAGCTATTGAGCAATTTTTCTACTGTGTTGCCTTTCTCAAACTGTTTCTAGTGGGGACATGCAAGGTACTGATTACCAACTGTGGTTGACAAAAAATGTCATGCACCCCAGACAACAATCCCGCGAAGTTCGCGCGCGATTTCATGCGCACGCACAGCCGTCTGGAGCGCGTGACATCATTTGAAGATGGACACAAAATGCAGGAGTAACTCAGTGGGACCGGCAGCATTTCTGGAGAGAAGCAATGGGTGCTGTTTCGTGTCGAGACTCTTCTTCAGTCTGAAAGAAGGGTCTTGACCCGAAACGTCACCCATTGCTTCTCTCCAGAGATGCTGCCAGTCCCGCTGAGTTACTACAGCATTTTGTGTCTATCTTCAATTTTCTTGGCCCGGCTCTGGGAGTTGGAGTGGGGGCGGATCCGGACCGCAACAGCCGTGAGCCCCAGGCCGAGTTTGGCGATCGTTTACCTGCTTCTGCTGCTGTTGGAGGTGAGACGCTGCGTCGCACCAGGGTATTGGGCCTGTCCCACTTTGACCGTCAGTTACGCGACAGGCCGTTGGCGCACAAAGATTTTGTTCGCTACAAAAATTGTCGCGCACAACTCCATACCCCTCCATGCTTCTCAGTGGAACCGGCCCCGCACGGCCACACGATGCCCGTGCACCTCAACGCGACGACGAGGGCGTGTAATTTGCGTGCCAAGGACACATAAGTGGGACAGGCCCTTTACCATTAGTTACACACAAGGAAAAGGTCCTCTGCTGTGAGGAAAGTAGTTCCTAAATGTCCTCTAAAAAGTATAGATTGAAGAAAGCTGTGTCTTTACTGATACCATAGATTTAGAGCAGATTCTTAACTGAATTCAGTGTGCACATATTCAATTTACCTGATTACACAGCGCTTATATGATGTTTAATATATAGTTTATAACTGTATCAATTAGGACATTTCAGTACATTCTGGGTGTAGTGCAAGCCCTTATCCTCAATGGAACATATTGCAACACTTCTTTATTGGACTCCAATCCAAAATCAAATTACTCCAGTTAGACATGACAAGATCAGTTTTATGCGACAGGTCTAGCAGAGGTTAGGTCTCAGGTGATGTCCTGGTGCGGCCTGCCCTGCCTTTGGAATGTCCCATCAAATTTTGACTGAATTTGGAGCCAGAGCTATGCTCTCTAGTCCTGATAATATTCTTAACAGTTTAAATGCCCTTGAATTCCAGACACCATAGAAAAATATTAAAAGTGAAATCAATGACTGAAAAATTAAAAATGTTTAAAATATTTAAATAGTAAACTTAAATACTCAATTTAAAACAGTAAAATAAAATAATTGAGGAAAATTATTATTTTTGTTGCCTGCTATCTGGAATTCCCAGTGAAATTAGTGGCGTATCGAAAATCAGGCCAAGTACTGCTGGATAAATTCAGAGCGACTGAGCAGACCCATTCAACTCCATGTGCAGTGGCGATGCAGTGCATGTTACTTCACCTACTTCCGTCTGCCATGAGTGACAACACATGTGCCCAGAACTGAGACTTCCTGAAAAGTTAAACTGCAGAACAACCACAACATTTACTTCCTCAATTTGATGCGCACAATGTTCAAAGACAAAATAAGGTGCAACAACCAAGATGAAAATGAGGAAATATTAGTTAATATATTTTATATATAAAAGCAATGGGCTTTTAAAGAATTGGAAATTTACCAAAAACCTCTGATGGGTTCAGGAGCTCCAAGAGACGCCCTCCACGCTTCGTTTCGTAGGTGGCAAATCCTCCATCTGGATTTCTCATGTTGAGCAGCTACAATGGAAGGAGAGGTATTCAGTGAGGTGCAGTTTGTTCCTCAACTTTTCTGGAACAAAAGCTAAAGCTGAAAATGTACTTATGCCTTTTTGGATGGAATGTGGGGAGGGAGTCAAAAATCAATTGAGAATACAGTACAATAAACTCTACTGATCCTACTGATAATGGCATCAAGATCCCAACAATAATTTTGCAAGGATAATGGTGAACGTTCAGAGGACAGGCAAGTCAATAGGATGGGCGATGGAAGACACATTTAACAAAGGTATAAGTAAGGAGCGTGATGGAACATACTCCATTTGCCTGGATGAGTGAAACTCCAATCATAATTCAGAAGCTCCAAGATTCGCAACGACCCACTTGAATGGCACCATATCCATTACCCGAACCTTTGCAGTTTTACTAACTCCAAAAGTGCACCGCAGTTATTCATTTAGGTTACTCTGACATCATCGCATTTGGAAATCAGTGACAGGGTTGGTCAAAGTCAGCATGGATTTATGAAGGGGAAATCTTGTGGAATTTTTTGAGGATGGATAAGGGATAACCTGTGGATGTGGTGTGTCTGGACTTTCAAACAGCCTTTGACAAGAGATTAGTATGCAAAATTAGAGCACATGGTATTGGGAGTAGGGTATTGACATGGATAGAGAACTGGTTGGCAGACAGGAAGCAAAGAGATGGAATTAATTAGTCCTTTTCAGAATGGCAGGCAGTAACTAGTGGGGTGCAACAAAGTTCGGTGCTGGGACCCCAGTTATTTAGATATATATTAACAATTTAGACGAGGGAATTAAATGTAACATCTCTAAATTTGCGGATGACACAAAGCTGGATGGCAGTGTGAGCTGCGAGGAGAATGCTTTGAGGCTGCAGGGTAACTTGGATAGATTGGGTGAGTAGGCAGATGCATGGCAGATGCGGTATAATGTGGATAAATGTGAGGTTATCCTCTTTGGTGACAAGAACAGGAAGGCAGATTATCTTCTGAGTGGTCTCAGATTAGGAAAAGGGGAGGTGCAACAAGACCTGGGTGTGCTTGTACATCAGTCACTGAAAGTAAGCATGCAGGTACAGCAGGCAGTGAAGAAAGCTAATGGCATGTTGGCCTTCACAGCACGAGGGCCCTGATGAGACGACACCTGGAGTATTGTGTGCAGTTTTGGTCTCCTAATTTGAGGAAGGACGTTCTTGCTATTGAAGGAGTGCAGCGTAGGTTCACCAGGTTAGTTCCAGGGATGGCAGGACTGACCTATGAAATAATCGCCTGACACAATTTATTTTCTCAATGTGGTGTGAGCCTTGCCTCAGAAAGCGGACTTTAAGAAAGTTGGATTAACCATGATCACATTGATAAACAGAGCAGGATTAAGAGGCCGAGGGATCTATTCTTATGTTCTTTTTTAACAGATATCAGAAATCGTCAAAACTTTCGACTAAGTGAATAATGAGAGATGTTTTGATGGATTGGTGGATCAATGCCTAAGGAGACAAGGTGGATTGCAAAACATTATCATCACCCAGTAGAAACAAGGAACTGCAGCTGCTAGTTTATATTAAAAGACACAGTGCTGGAGTAACTCAGCGGGTCAGGCAGGACGGTGGGAGAGAGAAAACTGGAAAAGAGGAGGGGCAGGACAAAACCTGGCAAGTACTAGGTGGATACAGGTGAGGGAGTAGATAGGCAAATGGTTGGATAAAGGCCAGAGATGAAAAGATAAAAGACCTGGCACCAAAGGATTTAAAAGTTGTGGATTGAGAAGCTTGAGGAAGGAATGTAAATGGAAGGAGAGGGTGAGAAATAGGTGCAAGTCCAGGTGGGGCACATGGGAGGGGGTTGGTAGTTACCTAAAATTGGCAATTTCAATGCTTTTACCATTGCACTATTAGCTACCTAAGGGGAATATGTGATGCTGTTCCTCTAGTTTGCATGTGGCCTCACCCTGGCAATGGAGGAGGCCAGAACAGAAAGGTAAGTATGGGAAGAAGAGTTAAACTGGTTAGCAATTGGGAGATCCCGTATGCTTTGGCGCACCCAGCGCAAGTGTTCAGCGAAACGGTCAGTCTATCCTCGGTCTTGCTGATGTACAGGAGGCCATTAAATGATCTCAATCAGAAAGTCGCTACTTGAAATGTTTGCGAAATTGGATTCAATCATTTCTTTCAACTGGAAAATTGTATTGAATGTCGATTTTCAAAAATCCTGGGGTCTGGAAAGGAGCTGAAAAAGCGGAGTTACTCCAGGACTGTGTGTCCTTCTGTGTATAACCAGCATATGCAGTTCTGTTTCTACAAAGTAGATCAGACTGGCATACAGCTGACACAGCCTCAATGGGCCAAACGGTCTCTTTCTGTAAAGAGATAATTATGATCCTCTGATGGCATTACATCTGTAACTTACCACATTGACAGCGTCAAATAGTCGCTCGTCAGAAATGTTCTCCGTTATGAAGGGACACTTTTCCTGCAGCAACATTATTGACTTCAAGCCTTCTGCTGTACAATCCGCAACAATCCAGCCACAGTCACGGGTACTAAACGAGAAACCACCCTGCAAAATCCAGCACCAGTAAAATTACAGTGTGTACTCATTCTGAAGTGGGATTAGTATAGATTGGCATGATGGTTTGCTTTGCTTCTAAGCTATACAACTCAAGGACCATTTCCCCCCTCAGGTTCCATCTGTCCTTCATTTTTCCCTATGTTTCCCATTATTACTGTATTTATTTATCAGATTCTAGCCGTACCATTCGGTCCCTTTTATCATCCTCTCGGAGCTGTCTCCACGTTCAACCCCCCCACCCCATCTGTCCTTCATTCCTCATACCTACCTGGTCCACCCATCTACCTATTATCCCCTTTCACCTGTCGCCCTCTCCTCTTCAAACCGGTAATCTTCCCTTTCTACTCCCAGTCCTGATGCAGGGTCTTGACCTGATGCATCAACAATTCCTCTCCTGCACAGATGTTGCTTGATCAGCTGAGTTCCTCTAGCAGTTTGTTTTTTTGCTCTATGACTCCAAATACCCCCTTCATAAAACTAACGCAAACCATAAAAAAGCACTGGAGGCACAAGTAGCAACTCATTCCCCTCCCCCCCCCCCCCCCCCCCCCCCTCTCCACTACTAGCGGCATATTTTATTTCTGCAACTTGCTGGCTTTGTCCCTCAGCTGCAACACTTGTGCTCGATCCGCCATGATCAACTAGATCTCACCATTTTAACCATTAACCAGTTGCTAACCATTTTCACTCCCCTTCCTATAACGAATGTTCTGTCCTGAGCCTCCTCCATTGCCAGTGAGGCCACACGCAAATTGGAGGGACAGCACCTCATATTCCGTTTAGGCAGCCTACAACCCACCAGTTTTGTCCACATCTTTAGCACTATCTCCAGCAAGCCTTCAAATATTCCCTTTGCAATCTCTAGCTCTCTCCTGGAAAAACACCTGGATAATTCCTTACACGAAGTGTCCTATAAAAATACAAATTCTTCTTCACTGCCAGTGCTTAGACTTCTGAGAGAGAAGGTGCATAATATTTTTAAGTGGGGGTAAAGTAAAACCATTATCCATCTCAACTTAAGTACAAATCATATGAGAATGAGTCTTGGCCAGAAAGAACATGGCAATGTTTGTGAATCAACATTCTCACCTTATTCATCTGACGGTAATACTTGTCATAATCAGGAGGATTGTCACGGACCTGAAAGAAAACAGCAGCAAATTTAGGCTGGAAGTCTCCTCTACTTTTATCTTTCTCTTCTCTTAGCTTGGGTTCTCTCTCCCATTTTAAAGGGCAGAGTTCATCAGAAATCGCAATTCATATTTACGTTTTCATATAGCTGTACACCAACAGTTGAGGTAAGGCAGTTGGCAGCAGGGAGGGGGATGGATACAGGTGATTAGACTGAGGAAGGGGCAGGAGATTAGGAGAAATCTGGGAAGGAAGTGAGGATTGGGATAGGAGAAAGCAACAGAATTTGACTCTAATTTAGCTCCAACTCCATTGACAAGTTTGCAGCTGACACCACTGTGGTAGGCTGGATCATGAACACCGAGACGGAATACAGGAAGGATATAGAGAACTTAATAACATGGTATCAGGACAATAAGTTCTCCCGCAATGTTAGCAAGATGAAGGAGTTAATTATTGACTTTAGGAAGTGTGGTAGAGTATCTGCCCCAATCAGCATCAAAGGCGTCGAAGTAGAAATAGCTGAGTGCTTCAAATTCAATAGACAATAGACAATATGTGCAGGAGTAGGCCATTCGGCCCTTCGAGCCAGCACCGCCATTCAATGAGATCATGGCTGATCATCCCCAATCAGTACCCCGTTCCTGCCTTCACCTCGTATCCCCTGACTCCGCTATCTTTAAGAGCCCTATCTAGCTCTCTCTTGAAAGTATCCAGAGAACCGGCCTCCACTGCCCTCTGAAGCAGAGAATTCCAGACTCACAACTCTCTGTGAGAAAAAGTGTTTCCTCGTCTCCGTTCTAAATGGCTTACCCCTTATTCTTAAACTGTGGCCCCTGGTTCTGGATGCCCCCAACATCGGGAACATGCTTCCTGCCTCTAGCATGTCCAAACCCTTAACAATCTTATATGTTTCAATAAGATATCCTCTCATCCTTCTAAACTCCAGAGTGTACAAGCCCAGCCGCTCCATTCTCTCAGCATATGACAGTCCCGCCATCCCGGAAATTAACCTTGTAAACCTACGCTGCACTCCCTCAATAGCAAGAATATCCTTCCTCAAATTAGGGAACCAAAACTGCGCACAATACTCCAGGTGTAGTCTCACTAGGGCTCTGTACTCAGAACCCTAATTCCTCAGCGTCAACATTACCAACGATCTATCGTGGATCAACCACACTGAAGCAACAGCCAAGAAGGCACACCAACAAAAGACACAAAATGCTGGTGTAACTTGGTGGGTCAGGTAGCATCCCCGGAGAACATGGATAGGTGACGTTTTGGGTTGGGATCTTTCTTCAGACACAGTGTCCAAAGGATATTTCTGAAGTGTGTTCTTCAAGAAATAAAGAAGGGTCGTTAACAGAAACGTTAACTAACCAGGTTCTCCAGAGATGCTGTCTAACCTGCTGAGTTACTCCAGCATTTTGTGTCTTTCCTTGGTAAGTAAGCATCTGCAGTTCCATGTTTCTACAAGACACACCACGTTTTTACTTTCTCAGGAGACTGAGGAAATTCATCCAATGACTCTTACAAACTTCTACAGATCCACCATAGAAAGCTTACCATTGAGTTACATCAGAGCTTGGTTTGGGAACAGTTCTGGCCAATACCAGAAGAAATAGCAGAGTTGTGAATGTAGCCCAGTCCATCACATAAACCAGACCTCGCATCATTGACTACCGCGACATTTTACTCTGCCCCAGTAAAGCAGCCAACATAATCGAAAACCTTTCCCACATTGGTCATTCCTTCGTCTCCTTACTCCAATTGGGAAAATGATACAGAAGTTTGAAAGCAACCACCACCAAACTCGGAAGCAGCTTCTTCCCCTCTTATCAGTATTCTCAACAGTACTTACATAAGCTCGGGTACAACCTGATCCACCTCTACCCCATTGTGGACATTGGAACTTGTCTATGGAATGGATGTGTACAATGCTGGGAACAATATTCTGCAATCTGTATCTTTCTATTAGCTCTAACAATTGTACTTGAGTTTGCCTTGATAGTATTTATGTATAGTATTATCTAATTTGATTGGACCGCATGCAAAACAAAGCTTTTCACCGTACCTCAGTACACGTGACAATAATAAACCTAAACACCAACATCCTAATCATGTAGAAAATATTAAATAAATGCAACCTGCTGGCCTTAATTTCTGAGTTTCTGAATTGACAATATCTTGCTTTTCTATTGGAAGTGAGTTACATACAGAACACTGATTCCAGATGTACAAAAAACCCCATAAAAGATGAAAAAAGCACAATATCAACCCTAAAGGGTATATCAATCAGATTTTTACATGTAATGTAGCCATGTTTATTTTTCATCTAATACCTGACTTTACCTGTGTGATGTTGAAGTACTTGTGGGCATTTTTAAGGCAAGCAGTGAATTCTGGGATATTCTGTGCATCTGCCTGCATCAAAGAAACATTGGAAGTTACAGAGTAATAAAAACACAACTATGTTTGCACCAGTGTGAAATCAGCCCGAGGTACTCAGGTTCCCATTGGTCATGTTTTGGGTCTTCAGATAAAAGCTGCCAAATATGTTCCATATGCTGACACTGGCGGATAGAACTGAAAAATAATCTGGAAACACAAGTGCCCATTAAATTATAATATCTCAATCTTTTGAATTCCTCTCAATCAGCAAGTACTGGGTACACTCTTGCAACATGAAGGTGATCCAGGGCAGGATTTAGAGCATTGAAAAATGAGTAAACAAATACAGGGCAGGAGGAGAACAACCAATTGTTTGCAAGGGGCAGTACAACAATGTAGTGGGCTGAAGGATCCGTTTCTGTGTTGTATGATTTTATTACTTCAAACTCAACAAAGTGATGAATCTGCAGGGACAATTTTTCTGTGCTCAACCCACCATTCACAATGGTCTCTGGTCTGCAGTAGCTTTGGTTACTCACCTCAAGGAAGGCCTGGACTGTAAATGCTGTATCCCACAACTGGGATCCGTTGGTACCCTGAACACAGACACAGAGATTTCAGTGTGAGTGCGTGAATACCCAATGCCCCTTTCATTGACTGCATGTCACTATAAACAGCTGATCTTGTCACACCAATCAGTATTGAATTGGTCAGTAGGCTGCAAACTATAGTTTGAATGTTGTGGGTCAGCTTGGACTGCATTCAACAATCAAAATATAATATCTGCCTTTTGTTTTGCATAATACATTTTGCACAACGTATGAAACAATTTAAAGTTTTGACAACTTTATGAGAAGCAGATGCTACAAGGTGTTCAGATATCCACTTATTCTTGTAAAGTGATCAGACCCCGGGAAGTGGTAACTAACTCCATTATGATCCAACTAAACTCAGTGAATAAACATTACTGCTGTCGAGCTTCACTGCCCTCCAAGCTGCTTGAAACCTCATGTCACTTTTGCGGGCTGGAAGAGTCTGTGTACCACGTGTATATGAAGTGCGTGAGGCTGCAGCCACTGTTTGAATACCTAAAGGGGCTGCTCCTTGCCTTCTGGCTGCATTTTTCACCCACCATCCTCATCTTTGGACACCCTGTGCGTAGGGTTGCTCCTGGGCCTGGCCAAGCTGGCCATCTGCGAGTCACGGCGCCAGGCGTTGGAGGGCTTTACCCGAGCCGGCTGCCTGCCCCTTTTCCGGGGTTACGTCCGTGCCCGGGTAGGGTAAGAAAGGGAATACACCCAGTCCACGGGCACCCTGAGGGAGTTCCGGGACCGCTGGGCTCCGCAGGGTGTTGAATGTATCCTCAATAAGGATTGTAACAATTCAATACAATACGGTTTATTTGTCACATTGCACATAAAGTGCAAGTGAAATGAATATGTCAGCAGCGGTACAATGATAAAGAACACACACAAAAACACAATAAAAATTGAACATAAACATCCACAGCATTCATCATTGTGGTGGAAGGCAAACAATTTGGCCAGTCCTCCTCCATTTTCCCCTGTGGTCGGGACCTCAACCCTCCGCAGCCGTTGCTGCGGGCGTCCAGATGGTAAAAGGACAAGGTACGTCCAGGTAAGTCCAGGATCGGCTCTTCCCCACCGGAGACCGCGGCTTTAAGTTGGTGTAGGCCGCAGGCCGGCGGTCGAGATTTAAAGTTTAAAGTTCCCGCCGCGCCGCAGACAGAAGCACTGCAGACCGCAGGGCCAGCGGTCGAAGCTCCCCTCCAGGGGTGATGGTAAGTCGCCACCGCGCCCGCGGTAGAAGTTGGCCGCGGGCCAGCAGTGATGGCTTCTTCTTCCCCCGGGTCCCCCATGAGGACTTCCCCCGGGTCCCCCCTGTAGACGCTGCGCCAGCTGGAGCTGTGCAGACCGCGCGCGGCTTCAGGCTGCCGGCTGCCCCGGGCCAGCGAAACGGAGCGCTCCCCTCCAACGAGGGCTCACCCGCTCCACGCCGAGAGTCCACGCTGCGCCCGCTGCTGAAGTCCCAGGCGCGTCCCGGGAAAGGCCGCGCCGATCCTTGCTGTTAGGCCACGGGGGAGGCGACCTGGAAAAAGTCACCTCTCCATGGAGGAGGCGGCCGAAACGGTTTCCCCCTTACCCCCCCACACAAAACACACAAAGAAACATTAAAAACATACTTTAAAACATACTAAAAAAAATTAAAAAAGTTGAAAAAACTAACGCGCTGCTGACAGGGCTGCCGCCATTGCAGCGCCCCCACCGATACAACATAGTTGTATAGTAGTTTATTATGGATATATGTTTGTATTGTATTATGGTGGTGGGTTCTGGCTTGTTTTATTGGAGTGTAAATATTATTTTTTAATAATTGAAAACAAATGTTGATTAAAAAAAAAAAGCTGGTTTGAAATCTGGTGCTTTCAGCTATCCATCTAGGTCCACCTCCTGATCACAAAGCATGATTCATGGCTGGTAGTTGGACAACAGCAAGAGATAGCAAATAAAATATCATCAGTCATTTCATGTGAACTGTGCGAGTATATACTCTGCGATGGAAAGAAGTCTTAAAACTTGACAGAAATGACGGTCAGTAGTACTCAACTCTGTGTGGAACAAATGAGTTAAAAGGCAAAATAGAAAGGCACTGTTATGCCACAGATGGGAAACAGCAGTACTAGTTTAATTTGTTTTCACATTCTAAACAAACACAGTAATGTAATCCAAAAAGGCAATGGTGCAATTACTGAATACCCAAAAGGCAATAACGTAGTGAGAAATTGAAAAAGGAAATTCTTTACCTGCATTTTCAGTCCATCAAGGCCAAGCCTGTGAATTGAATTTGAAGCTGGAATTACAAGATGCTGTTTGGATGCCTTTTGGCAGTGCTCAAGGAAGTGCTGAATCATCAACATTGTCTGTACAATGCTCCAAACTTCACCGTGTTAATCTGAACACATCATTGATGTCACAGTAATAATTAGTCAACAGATTAACAATGTTGTACTTCCTGCCCCATCAGACCTTCACACTTCCAACACCAGCAGATCATGCCGGGTGAGTTTGGACTGAAGGCTGCAAGGGAATGAACTTGCAGGTGTAAGTATAAATTGCTGAGACAGCCCTTACAACAAGGTAACACAAGACACTATCTTCCACACCAATCCTCCAGCATGATCTCAGCACATTCTGGACATTTAACTTGTCAAGAGGTTGTTTTCAGCTTTGGCTGGGGTTGCCAACACTAGGTGACAGGTGATGAGGTTCCCTTGATGTGCGTCATTGCAACAGCAATTCCACATTAGTATTTGATTCAGTTGCTCAATGGTTCCAGTAAAGTCAATCCAGTATATTTGGCCTCTGCGCAGTGTTGGGTTTCTATGCATCTCAAAGTGAATACCACAAACAGAACAATGTTGCTGTAGGTCCACGCTCTACTAGAAATGAATTTGCAGCGTTAAACACTAATGCCTTTTGAGAGAGGAGAGAAGGTACAAGGACATTGCCAGGGCTGAAGAGTTAAAGGTATCTAAGAGAACCCATCTCCACTGGGGTATTTACTTTCGAACGAAGGAGGTCTAGGCTAGATTTACTTAACGCAAAATTATAAGGGGTACGGAGAGACTGAACAAGTCGGACAGGACAATGGGTTTAAGTTAATTGGCAAAAAGGATGAGGGGGTATTTGATGTCAAACAAATTCACTCAAATGTTAGTAAGAGTTTCAACTTCACTTTCTCAACTCAAACTACTTTCTTTTTTCCCCCGCCATCTCTCCCCAAAGCACTCACAAGAGGACTTACCAGAGATAATCTGGGATGCGAGAAACATGTTCCTGGAAACCAGAGGACTTGGACCCCTCCATGTGCCAGCGAACTAACATATTGATTGTCTTGGAAATCTAGAGGACAGGAAATCATGAAAAACATGAAATCAAAAAGATTCCCACTGAAAGTGATACAATTTCAAGGGGCCTCCTCTGGACTTCATAATCTCCATTTTATTGTTCCATGGAGTCTCTTCAAGACATGTCATTTTGAAGAAGTTTTGCTCCTCTCTTTTTCTGCAACTTCGGATTTATGCAACAGGCTCGCTCACTATTCCCTCTACGTGGTCAGTCCTGCTCTTTGACCACTTTCTCACTCTGACTCACTGTGACAGCCATGTCCTTTTTCAGTTCTTTTCTTTGCTCCTCTCTTGACCACAGCTCCATTTCAAGGCTTCCTAGTTCAGTCCCATTCAGGATATCAGGTATGGATGTTCCATTCAGGTATATGCCTGACTGGAATGTACATCCATCGATTCTCCCAACAGTTTTCCCTCTATGTTTTATGCTCTACCCTCTCTGCCATGCACGTTCCTCCAGCAGCACGTTTTTTTTGCTCCAGATTCCAGCATACACAGTCTCTTCTATTTCAAAATTAAAGAATGTCTTTCCTTCCTGCAGAATACCAACATACAATCGCAAAATTCAATTTACAAGGTGCTTGTTAAAGTACAGCAGATTGCCCATGATAATTAAAGTTAAACCAATATTTGTCTTTCATTGTGTAGATGTTTATAAAGTTATTGCAAGACTTTCCTGAACTTCCTTTCACTGCACAGTAATGCATCATTTGCATGTTTCTGGATTTAGTTGTGATAATTCAATTACATTATTCATGATCATTATTCATCTGGACCATTTAATACTCATTAGGCTGTGGGCTGAGGAGCTTTTTCGTTCATGTTCGTGACCCAACTCACAGAACTACCTGAATTTTTAACATATTGTGTAAAAATATTATATAAATCATACCTGAAACTCGTCAAGACCAAAACCTGCACATTTGTAAAAAATGTGGGAAAAACCTCAAATTTTCCGAGTAGTATTTGCCCAATCAATGCACGTTTGACATTGAGGTCGGACGCAAATTGACCAATCCCATTCTTTATTTTATGGTCGCTAGGCAGCAAGGACCCTGGGATCATGGCTGCCTCCTAATTACATCAAAACAATAGCAAGGTTTCCAAGGAATAAAGGTAATGCTCACCTTGCTGATCATTTTGTTTTTCAATTGATTTATCTTTATAAAGTTACGATGTGAACTGTTCAATAAAAATGATAAACAACAAATGTAGAGCTAGGGTTAGGATTAGGGTCAGTCAGTCATTCAGTCAGTCGGTCAATCGGTCAGTCAGTCGGTCGGGCTTGTCGGTAGGCCGATGGATGCTGTGGAGAATCGGTCGAGCTGTCGGGCGGCAGGTATGTGGTGAGAGTTGGGCCGGGCCTCCGGTGCGTGGTGAGAGCGGTTGGTCGTGCCAGGCCTCCGGTGGGTGGTGAACGTTGGGCCGTGCCTCCAGTGGGTGCGGCGAGTGGTCGGACGGCGGTGGGTGCGGCGAGTGGTCGGTCGGGCTGTCGGTAGGCCGGTGTTGCAGCGAGCGAGCGGGTGGACTGACGGCGCCGGCGCTATGAGGCTGCTGAAGGCGGCCCGGACGGCATGCATGTGTGTGGGTTGGTGTACGGGGTGATCGCTGGTTAGCGTGGACTAGATAGGCCGAAGGAATTGTTGCCTGAAAAAGGAAATGGCTGTCATGGCGAGTCAGTGAGAAAGTGATCTCTAATGTAAAGGAGGCAGAGTGTTGTGGTGGATAGGAATGGTTCTGGCTGGAGGTTTGTGACCAAGGGAGTTCCCGAAGGATCTGTGCTG
Organism: Amblyraja radiata; assembly: GCF_010909765.2. Lineage (NCBI taxonomy): Eukaryota > Metazoa > Chordata > Chondrichthyes > Rajiformes > Rajidae > Amblyraja > Amblyraja radiata. The sequence goes on from NC_045962.1 coordinate 38,031,202, forward strand.
GGACCTATGTTTGTAATATATATAAATGACTTGGATGTAAATGTAGATGGGTAGTCAGTACGTTTGCAGATGACACCAGGATTGCTGGAGTTGCAGACAGTGAAGAAGGCTGTCAAAGTTTACAGCAGGACATAGATCAACTACAGGAAAGTGCGGAGAAATGGCAGATAGAGTCTAATCCGAGCAAGTGTGAAGTGTTGCATCTTGGGAGGTCAAATGTATGCAAAGGTATACAGTTGATGGCAAGACCCATAACAGCATTAATTGCAGAGGGATCTTGGGGTCCAGCTCCCCGAAAGTGGCAATACAAATTGATAAAGTGGTAAAGAAGGCCTATGGCATGCTCACCTTCATTGGTCTGGACATTGAGTATAAGAGTCAGGAAGTCATGTTGCAGTTCTATAAGACTTTGGTTAGGCCATATTAGTATTATTGCCTGCAGTTCTGGTTGTCCCATTACAGGAAGCATACGAGGGTTTTGGAGAGGATGCGGAAGAAGTTTACCAAAATGTTGTCTGGATGAGGAAGTGTTACCTACAAGAAGAGGTTGGACAAACTTGGATTGTTTTCTCTCAAATGCCAGAGGTTGTGGGGAGTCCTGATAGAAGTAGATAAAATTATCAAAATAGTTACATTAGACAGTCAGAACCTTTTTCTCAAGGTGGAAACGTTAAAGTCTAGAGAGCATAGCTTTAAGATGAGAGGGGCAAAGTCTAAAGGAGATATGCATTGCAAGCTCTTTTTTACTCAATGGGTGGTGGGTGCCTGGAAAGCACTGTCAGGTGTGGTGGTGGAAGCAGATACAATAGAGGCAATTTAAGAGGCTTTTAGATAGGCACAGGGATATGCAGGAAATGGAGGGATACAGATAATGTGCAGGCAGATGAGATTAGTTTATATTGGCATTCTGTTCGTCACATACATTGTGGGCCAACGTGCCTGTTCCCTGTGCTGTGTCTTTCATGTTCTATGTTCTTTATTTGCATTTTACACATTATCTTACAATTATTTCACCTTTGCTGACACAACAACAAATATTTAAAAAATAAACATACAAGACATCTGTCCAGCACTGACAAGGACGAAAGAGGCACAAACTTTATAAACTACTACCGCGAGCAATAGTACCAATACCAATACTACACATCAAAAATAATTTACAAGATAACACATACCGGCCCAATACTAATGCACTTAGTGAATCTGTCATCAGCCACGATGTGGTCATAGAGTTCTTCGACTGCCCGCTTCCTCAAGCTTGTGCTGTGCAAATCCTCGTACACATTTAGTATAGCTGCAAAAGACCAAAATTAGAAACACATCATCTCAGATGCAACACAATGAAAGCCTGGAGTACATCAGCATGATTCATCTACATCTTGGTCTGAGTCATAAGGAATAGAATTAGGCCATTCGACACATCAAGTTTACTCCGCCATTCACTCATGGCTGATCTAGCTCTCCCTCCTAACCCCATTCTCCTGCCTTCTCCCCATAACCTGACACCTGCACTAATCAAGAATCTATCTATCTTTGCCTTAAAATGTATCCACTGGCTTGGCCTCCACTGCCTTCTGTGGCAGAATTCCACAGATTCACCTCTTTCTCATCATCTTCCTAAAAGAATGTCCTTTATTTCTGAGGCTATGACCTCTAGTCCTAGACTCTCCCACTGGTGGAAACATCCTCTCCATATCAAGTCAAGTCAAGTCAAGTTTATTCTTCACATACACATACGAGATGTGCAGTGAAATGAAAAGTGGCAATGCTCGCGAACTTTGTGCAAAAAGACAAACAAACAAACTATGTCTTGCTTCTCTGGAGCGCAGAAGGTTAAGGGGGGACTTGATAGAGGTCTTTAAAATGATGAGAGGGATAGACAGAGTTAATGTGGATCAGCTTTTCCCTTTGAGAATAGGGAAGATTCAAACAAGAGGACATTACTTCAGAATTAAGGGACAGACGTTTAGGGGTAACATGAGGGGGAACTTCTTTACTCAGAGAGTGGTAGTGGTGTGGAATGAGCTTACAGTGGAAGTGGTGGAGGCAGGTTTGTTGGTATCATTTAAAAATAGGCATATGGAATATGGATGAGAAGGGAATGGAGGGTTATGGTATGAGTGCAGGCAGGTGGGACAAAGGGAAAAAAGTCGTTTGGCACGGACTTGTAGGGCCGAGATGGCCTGTTTCCGTGCTGTAATTGTTATATGGTTATATTATATGGTTATAAACACACACATATTCCACTCTATCCAAGCCTTTCATTATGCTGTATGTTTCAATGAGGTTTCCTCTCATCCTTCTAAATTCCAGTGAGTACAGGCCCAGTGCCGACATACACTCATCATAGGTTAACCTAACTCCTGGGATCATTCTTGTAAACCTTCTCTGGATCCTCTCCAGAGTAAAAAAAAACATGCTTTTTCATAACAGGATACTCTGCATATTGGCTTTGGGGAGGGGACAAGTAAGAAGGAACCTACAGATATCACCATTCACTTACTACTGGAACAAAAATACAAATTTTTATAGTATTTTGAATTTAATTTGTCAATTATAGATATTACTAGACCAAGTGCAGACCCGTTGGGTCTATTCCCCCAACGTGCGGTTGTGGGGGGGGGGGGAGGGAGGCGGCATGCAGCGTCACACACTAACTACCACCCCCCCCCCCCCCCCCCCCCCGCCTGCACTCATGCTAATGGAGGGGAGAGAGAGAGAGAGAGAGAGAGAGAGAGAGAGAGGGGAGGAGAGAGGGGGGGGAGATGAGGGGCGGGGGAGAGGTGGGGAGCAGGGAGGGGGAGGGAGGGTGGAGGGAAGGGGGTAGGGGTGTGTGGAGGGGAGGGGGGTTTAGGGGAGGGACGGTGGGGGAGGGGATGGAGGGGAGAAAAAGAGGGGAGAGAGAGAGAGGGGGAGGAGAGGGGGGGGAGAGGAGAGGGGGAGAGAGGAGAGGGGGGAAGAGGAGATGGGGGAGAGAGAGGAGAGGGGGAGAGGGAGAGGAGAGGGGGGGAGAGGAGAGGGGGGGAGGAGAGGGGGGGGGAGGAGAGGGGGGGGGGGGAGAGGGGGGAGAGGAGGGGGGGGGGGGGAGGGGGGGGGGAGAGGAGAGGGGGGGAGAGGGGGGGGAGAGGAGAGGGGGGAGAGGAGGGGGGGAGAGGAGGAGAGGGGGGTAGAGGAGAGGGGGTAGAGAAGAGAGGGGGAGAAGAGAATGGGGCGGATAGGAGAGGGGGAAGAGGAGAGGGGGGAGAGGAGAGGGGGGAGAGGAGAGGGGGGGAGAGGAGAGGGGGGAGAGGAAAGGGGGGGAGAGGAAAGGGGGGGAGAGGAGGGGGGTAGAGGAGGAGGGGGTAGAGGAGAGGGGGGGGGGGGGAGTGGAGAGGGGGAGGGGGGGGAGAGAGAGTGCCTTTTTACTTCAACCCAAACCCAAACAACCATTTGCAGGCAGTGCTTTTTTACCTCTAACCATATTTTCATTTTCAAACCAAATTAAGGGTACTCACAGTGCTGTAGACATTTGTCAGTGTCATTCAGAGCTCTGATTGAGGCACACCACTTGCAGAGACTGATTGAGGCACACCACTTGCAGAGACTGATTGAGGCACACCACTTCCTGGTTTTACAGTCCCTCCCCCTCCCTCCAGCAGGGGCAGCAGAGAGAATGGGGAATTTTGTAAAAACATTAATATCTCAGTCAATTTTCATCGACGGGAAAAATCCTCAGCACACATGCGGCGGAGGGGGGCTCTGAGCGAGGTGGCCAAAAATGACGGCCGTAGGTGGCGGTGCACTCTCGGAAATCGCAGCACAGAAAGCCAAAACCGGTCAAGAACAGACTTTTAGTAATATAGATAGATAGAAGATAGATTATCTCCCTCTCTAACCTTTAATCTCATTGTTCAATTTTGTCTCCAACTTTATACTAACAATTTGAGTGAGAATGTACAAGGCAGGATTAGTATGTTGCAGATGACACTAATATAGGTGGTATTGTTTACAGTGAAGATGGTTATCGAGAATTACAGTGGGATCTTGAGCAACTGGGCCGGAAAATAGAAAATCTATTCAGATAAATGTAAGGTGTTACATTTGAAGAAGTTAAACCACGGCAGACCTTCACAGTGAATAGGAGGGACCTGGGAGTGTTGTGGAGCATCAGGATCTAGGGATACAAATAAATAGTTCCTTGGAAATGGCATCACAGGTGAAGGCGGCACACTGGCTTTCTCTGAAATGATGACAGTGCTTTAAGTGAGGCTCATCATAGGTTTCTGTAACATTTTAACCTGCACCCCTGCTGCCTTACTGAAATAAAAGTCAATCTAATTAGCTCCTGAGATAACTCAGCCTTAGTGAATTGCTCTGTGGCCAAGTTAAGACACTCAAATCATAATATCAATCATTTCTATTCCTGATCAAGAATAATCAAAGGCTAAGCTACTGAAGGAAATTACCCCCTTCGAAGAAAAAATGGCAAGATCAGAACAAAATTTCTTTTCGTAGTGAACTTTAGAATAAAAACTCAACACCAGTGGACTTCTCTCCAAATACGGATAAGCACAAAACACTTTCATGTCACAAAATTGAAGGGCTTCTCTGTACCGTATGCAACAGTGAGGAGCTTGCTTTGAGGTGTGTACAGGTCACAGGCTGCCACATTGTTTCGCTGGGCAGGCCAGTCGATGGATTTATAATCCTTAACATAGAGCTCCTGGAATAAAACAAGATAAAAAATTTAAATTCAGCATCAATGTAAATGTTTCTGATGCACTAGAAGTATCAACACAACAATTCGCTATGTGCAACGTGTGACTATCATTGCTCAAAGCATCAAAAGGTAGCACAGCCAGTAGTTCTCGAGGATGTAACTATGCTCCACCTACACTCGGGTTTAGATTTACAGAAATACCCAACCAGATTTACATTAACAGCACATGCTGGAAACACTCAGGTCCGGCAGCATCTACATAAAAACAAACAAAATTAACATTTCTGATCTAAGATTCTTGATCAGAACTGGGTACAATGTGTATTTTGCACACACTTCACTGAAAGAGGAATAGAAAGCGGGAACTGCAACAAGGAATTGCTGAAAGGAATGCTTGCTCCTTGTGTGATATTCAATTCAATACAAGCTTCACAAGTTATTGTTTAGTCTGGCAATCCTGTCAATATATCAGGGGGATATTGTGCCTCCAATCTTACATTCACAATTTAATAACTTATTCCCACTCAGTGTAACCACAGTCACTCCGGTTCTACGTTTTAAGTTCGATACAGAAAACATTCAAAGCTGGACATTAAAATCCGCCCATAGCAGGAATATAAACAGCGCTCATGAGGAAGGTTGTAGTGTCTGATCATACCTGGCGCAAACTGAGGATTAGGTCGTCCTCCTGTGCTGTGAGACGTTCGGCGTAGCAGTAACTCATGGGGAGGTAGACTTGACGACAGTGACACCACAGGGCGGAGGGGTGAGCCGGAACCCATCGCGGGAAGAGCCTGCAATGTTAAAATACAGAATAGTACAATATAGGAAAGGCCCTCCAGCCCCATTGTGACAGTGTCAACCATGATGACAAAGTAAGCTAATCCCATCTGCCTATACATGGTCTGTATTCCTCTCTTCCTTGCCTGTTCATGTGTCTGTCTAAATGCCTCTTAAATGTTATATACAGACACTCCCCCACTTATACAATAGGTGACTTACGTAAAGAATTCTGTACTCAGTCCCTAGAGCAATCAAGGCTGTTTGCAGTTGGAACCCAAGCTTCCTTTTTCTTTTGGACTCAACTTACAATATCTCTTCTATCATAAGCAGCACCAGCAAACCTCCCTGCAAGGATGTTGGTGCCCATCAAGTTTAGGTGAAACATATCCTGAAGATAGACACAAAATGCTGGAGTAACTCAGCGGGACAGGCAGCATCTCTGTATAGAAGGAATGGGTGACGTTTCAAGTCGAGACCCTTCCTCAGACTGAAGTCAGGGGAGATGGAGATATAGATAAGGAAGTGTAAGGGGACAAAACAGGATGATGATCAAGGAAGATGTTGAATTGATCATTGTTAGCTGGGAGAAGGTAGCAACAAAGCAGAGATATAATGTAGTCGGACACAGTCGGACTGTTCAGAGAACTGGGAAGGGGGAGGGATGAAGAGAGAAGGAAAGCAAGGTTACTTGAAGTTAGAGAAGTCAATATTCATTGACTTCTCTGGGGTGTAAGGTGCCCCTAGCGAAATATGAGGTGCTGTTCTTCCAATTTACGCTGGGCCTCACTCTGACAATGGAGGAGCCCCAGGACAGAAAAGTCAGTGTGGGAATGAGAGGGGTAGTTAAAATGGTTGACAACCGGGAGATCAGGTAGGTTTAGGCAGACTGAGCAGAGGTGTTCAGCAAAACGATCGCCGAGCCTGCGCTTGGTCTCACATATATATTGGAGTCCACACCTGGAACAGCAGACACAGTAGATGAGGTTGGAGGTGGTGCAAGTGAACCTCTACCTCACCTGAAAAGACTGCCAGGCTCCTTGGATGGAGTCGAGGGGGGAGATATAGTGACAGGTGTTGCATCTCCTGCGGTTGCAGGGGAAAGTACCTGGGGAGGGGGTGGTTTGGGTGGGAAGGGACGCGTTGACCAGGGAGTTGTGGAGGGAACAGTCTCTGCGGAGTGCAGTGGAGATGGGAAGATGTGGCAAGTGGTGGGATCCTGTTGGAAGTGGCGAAAATGTCGGAGGATTATGTGCTGCATGCGATGGCTGATGGGGTGGAAGGTGAGGACTAGGGGGACTATTCCTGTTGCAACTGGGGGGGTGATCTTCCATCATAGATGTGGCCTTCACTAGGGTCTCCTCGATATCCCACAGCTCCGTTCTTGCTCCACCTCCCCCCAGTCGCAACATGGACAGTGTCCCCCTAATTCTCACCTTCCAACACATCAGCCGTCGCATACAGCACATAATCCTCCTCAATCCTGTCCCATTTAGCAAATAGTACATACCGACAACCAAACAGAAAAAGCTCCCTTTATTACCACTCTTTGCCTTCTGCCATTCAGCCAATCTTCTATCCATGCTAGTATCTTCCCTCAAATACCATGGGCTCTCATCTTGCTTAGCAGCCTTACGGATGGCACCTTATCAAAAGGCTTCTGAAAATCCGAGTAAACAACATCCATTGACACTGTCTATCCGGCTATTTACTTCCTCAAAGAATCCTAACAAATTTGTTAGGCAAGATCTCCCCTTCACAAAACCGTGCTGACCAGCCTAGTTTATCGTGTGCTTCTAAGTACTCAGAGGCCTCATCCTTAATAATGGACAGTAAAATCTTACCAACCACCAAAGTTTCCACTCTTTTGCCTCACTCCCTTATTGAACAGTGGAGTAACATTTGAGATTTTCCAGTCCTCTGGGACCACTCGACTAGAGATTCTTGAAAGATTACTACTAATGCTAATGTTCCCCACAATATTTAAAGCTACCACTTTTTAGATGGGGTGTAATCCATCTGGTCCAAGTGACTTTCCATCTCCAGACCTTTCAGCTTCCCAAGCATCTTCTCCTTAGTAATAGCCACTCCGTCTAACCTCTGCTCCCTGACTCTCTTGAATTTCTGACACGTTGCTAGTGTCTTCTGTGTTCTGCTGAGAAGACTGACGCAAAAATTATTCAATTCGTCTGCCATTTCTTTATTCTCCTTTACTACTTCACCAGCAATATTTTCCAGGGGTCCAATGACCACTCTTGCCTCTTTTTTAAATATTATTAGCTGGTTTACCTTCATATTTCATCCATTCTCCCCCTATTGCCTTTTTAGTTGCCTTCTGTTGTGTTTTTTAAAGCCCCTAGCTTCCTGCTAATTTTTGCAATATTATATGTCTTCTTTACTTTTATACTGTCTTTGATTTCTTTTGTCAGCCACAGTCGCCTCATTCTCCCCTTAGAATCTTTCTTCCTCTTTGGGCTGAAAAGATCCTGCATCTTCCAAATTACTCCCAGATATTCCTGCTAGGGTCCCTTTCTAATCAACTATAACCTGCTCTTCCCCATGCCTCTGTTGTTACCTTTACTCAACAGTAATACTAAGACATCTGATTTCATCTTCTCCCTCTCAAACTGCAGGTTGAATTTTATCCTTTTTACCCAAACTCTACCCACAAGGATTGTACATCTTCTGATCCTATGTCATCCCTTGTTATGGATTGAATTTCATTCCTTACCAGCAGAGCCACCCCACCCCCTCTGCCAACCTGTCTGCCATTTCAATAGGATATGTAATCTTGGATATTCGGCTCCCAGCTCAGATTCGCTTTCAGCCACATCTCCGTGATGTCCATAATATCGTACCAACCATTTCTAACGGCACTATAAGCTCATCGACCTTGTTCCATACACTACGTGCATTCAAATACAGCACCTTTAGTTCTGTATTCATCAACCCTCATCTCAAATTGACCCCCATTTTAACTGATCTCAGACTCTTTTCCTTTCTTAAACTTTCTGTCCTACTACTTCGGGAAACTTCAGTAATTTCTCCTGCACTCTCCTTCCCTTTAACTTCATCCATATATTTCAAATCTGTTGACCCCATTCCCCCACTATTTAATTTATAGCCTTATCGACGGCCCTGGTTATGCGGTTTGCCAGGACTCTGGTCCCAGCGGGGCACACGTGGAGTCTGTAGCATCGGAACAACTCCCTCCTTCCTCAATACTCAGGCCACTGTCCCACAATTCAAATCCACTTCTCCCACACAAATCTTTGAGCCACGCGTTCAACTCTTTAATCTTCTCAATCCTATGCCAATTTACTAGTGGCTCAGGTAGCAATCCAAAGATTACCACCTTTTTGGTTCTGCTTTTCAATTTAGTCCCTAGCAGCTCAAATTACTTCAGCAGAACATCTTTCCTTGTTCTACCTATGTCATTGGAACCCACATGGAACGAAACGACTGAATCTTTTCCCTCCCATTCCAAATTCCTCTGCAGGTCAGATAAGATGACTCAAATCTGGATATCGGACAGGCAACACAGCCTTCGGGACACTCGATCCTCGTGACAGAGACTTGTGTCACATCTAGCACTGCACCCAAAAACAACAACTTGCATCTATACATCATATTTAATGTAGCAGAATATACCAAGATTGTTTATAGGAACATTACTTAAGGGCATGCACGGGAAGGCCACTGAATGTTTGGGTTATGAGGCAGGCTTTTAAGTAGACAAAAGAGTGAGAGACGCTGAAGTTTATTGAGAGGGGGAATCCCAAACTCTATAGCTTTGGAGTTGAAAGCACGGCGTCAATGGTAGTGATCAAATCTTTTGAAAAAGGAGGCCAGAATGAGAAGAATGTAGATATCAGATGATTGTAGAGCCGAACAAGATTACAGGGAGCAAAGACCATGAAAGTATTTGAAAATGTTACCCATTGTATGAACTGCAAAAATAAATCTAGGTTGCAACACACGTTGAGGTGCGGTAGGAAGATGCAAGTTAGGATGTGGACAGAGTTTTAAAAGACCTCAACTGGAATGTCAGTAGAAGTGCAACATGCTGTCTAAATAATCTCAGTGAAGTTACAATGAAATTTGTTCTTTACATAGCTTTTGTTACAAAACAAATTACTCTATTTTTTGCATTTCATTGTAACTCCATGCCTCTAGCATCCAGAAACATTCAATGGCTGAGTTAAACGACTCACCACATCTCAGGAAACAGAGTATTCATCCCCTCCCAGCTGTAGACATTAAGAATAGCCAACCAGAATTTGCCCCAAGATGGAATTCCAGTTGCACCACCTGAAATCATCGGAAGATCATTATAGAATATGTTTAACACAGTGCACAAAAAACTCTCAATGACAGATGACAATTTAAAATTCTATTGACAGGAACCAGCACAACCTCATCCTGAAAACAACGATAGATAGTAAATATACAGAGAAAGCAATGTAGCAGAAAAATGGAGACCAAGGGAATTATGCATGCCTAATCTTGAAATAGTGTAGCTCTGTAGTTTGTAATGCATTATTATAATATTAATAACCTATTATAATAACATTTAAAATACATTTAGACAGGTACACAAATAGAAAGGTTTTAGAGTGATATTGGTCAAATACAAATGAGACTAGCATAGATGTGCATCTTGGCTGGAGTGGAAGTTGGGCCAAAAGCCTGTTTCCTTGCTGCATGACTCTAAACTGACAAAAACAACATTAAGCCACACTGCCAAATTCTGCAGCAACACACACCTTTGCAAAATGCTGCTAGACATTCCCCAGGATGGAGTCACTGGGGCAGGCAAAGAATCTTTCTTTTTCCTTAATGTTCAGCTGAAGGAAAGTTTAGCCCATCTGCAATTTAAGCCCAGGCAGATGGTCTAACAGCAGAGTTGACCAGGGGAAGAGGTGGAAAGATGACTGCTGCTGTAGTCAGTATATGATTGTATGCTGGTCTTGCATTTGTACAGAAAGTCACCTGGCATCAGAGATGAACAAAGGGAAAAAGATAGGGAATAATTGATGATGAATGTCACTGATGATCACGCATGGTCCACTGATGACCATGCCCCCTTGTGCTGGGGCAGTGATAAGAATCTAGCTGAACAGATGAATGATGATGGAGAAGATCTGGAAAAGGAACTGAGGGCAGTCTTGTGAAATTTAAAATACTAAACTTTAAAATCACTCAGGGAATTACTCATGACAACAAAACACAATTGGACCAATCACGCAAAAACTACAGTGACAGGAACTGGTCAGACACTCTCTATGCTGTGGTGAGTGGCTCATCTTTTGCCAAGCTGAGGTCTTTCCGCCATCTTCATAACATAAGCCAGGAGCACAATGGAAGACTGTCTGCTTACCTGCTCAATTACAGCTCCAACAACACTTAACAAGCTCAACATCCTCCAGGACAAAGCAGCACACTACAATGGCACTCCCTCCGCCACCTGGACGTGAAGTTGGAGTGTGCACCATCTACAGCAGGGGTCGGCAACCTACGGCCCCCGGACCGAATGCGACCCGTAACCCGAAATCATCCGGCCCGCAGGCTGATTCTTTTTTCCCGTAATTATCCAGCCCAGCGAGCGCCGAGCTCTGGCTGCACCGCATCCTGCGCAAAGCCGCCGGCACGGCCGCGCACCTTCTGTGAACACGTTTGAGAAAGAACTGCAGATGCGGGAAAAATTGAAGGTAGACAAAAATGCTGGAAAAACTCAGCGGGTGAGACATGCAAGGATTGCATGAGGCTGCCTCACCCGCTGAGTTTCTCCGGCATTTTTGTCTACCTTCTGTGAACACGTGATTTGATTCCTACCATCCCGGGCGGGATCCATGTTCACACGTGATAGATGTGGCCCGCCATCCGCTCACAGACATGCATCCTGGCCCCTATGCAGAACAAGGTTGCCGACCCCTGATCTACAGAATGCAGTAGTTACCTATCTAGACCACATCTACAGCACCTGCACTTAGGAGGTCAAAGCCAGGTTACCAAATTGCACACGGTCCTGACTTGGAAACATTATGCTGTCCCTTCATCGCAGACGAGTCTAAATTCAGGATCTTCCTTCCCAATAGCATCATGAGACCTCAGCAGTTCAAGGCGGCAGCTCACTACCACTTTCTCACGAGCAATTATATTGGCATTAAATGCTAGGATAGTCAGATCCCTGAAGAGTGAATAAGACAAGCAACCAGCTTCAATCTTCATATAAATATCCATCATTCTCAATCATACATGATCTATTGAAATATATCAGTGTCTCCAGGTTCAAGAACAGCTTCACCCCATCAACCATCAGACACTAACAACATCCCCAACTCAGCAACAATCTACTATGGGCTTTGTAGTGGTTGCTCTACACTCTTTGGTTTGGACTATTATGGTCTGGTTACCTAGTATCATTTTACAAATATTGTCTTATTGATTATTGTATATTTATTTGTTGTTATTGCATTAATGTTGCTGCAAAATTGTAGCAAAAATAATTTTATTGTTCCATTCCCAGCACGTATAACAAATAAATATTCTGGAATCTTGCCCCTTCATCATCATCAGTTCAAAATTCTGAACAGCTGTACCAGCATTGGTGTAGGAATCTTTCTGCTCGCCTACCCATCCAGCACTCATGCAATTCTCCCCTCCTAACTTTGAAGTTATTACTGGAAGTGTTCCAACCACTGCTCCCCAGATTGCATAGCACTGGTAGAACATGTTTTCTTCACATCATGTCTGCTAGTGACGTGCAAAGAAAATCAATTCAGTTTTAGGTTAAGGTCACATCCTAGACAGAATGCTAATCGTTTCAATTTGACAGGAAATGTGGTACAGAATTCAAGAAGGCCATGTTGCTACTAGTAAAAGTAACTGGTATCAGGAACTATGAATTTCACAATGGGAGAAAGCAGCCTGCTCGCAGGTTGCCTGCAGAAGTGATCATGCAGAAACTGCGATTTAATTTGGTTGCAGTTGTGGACGGGGTGCAGGTCACCCGGTCCCAGTCGCCTAGTGAACTGACAATTGATTTAATGGGAACATCAGTCAATCAAATTGTTGGAGCACCGCGCGCGGACACTTTCTGCTTAGTGTCAGATACATCCCCAAAACCTAGCAGCTCGTCTTATCTTTTGGCATGTGTTCTGGCCACATTAAGTCAGCAGCATGGCTGCTGAAAATACATTTTATCTACCACTTGTTGCATTGGATCAAAGGAAAAAAAATGAAAACTCAGTTGTCTCCTATGTTCCTTCCTTTTGCTCTGTCAAGACACTTTCAATTCCAGTTTCTTTCATCTCAATATTTTACCAATCTGATATTTTTAAACAAAACAATCTATTTTCAAAAATCCCACTTCTGACACCATGTATACATAAGCCAAAGTCAGTGTGTGATTTAAACACATCTTTAATGAGCACTTTGCAACGTAGAGGACAACAGGTTATCAATGCATCCTGGCTGCTCGAACTGAAGTGCCGGGAACGGGTGTTAGTATAAGTGTTATGGAGGGGTGGAGTTAGTGATGCTGGCTTGTGTGAGATTGGCCCGCATGCACCATCAATCTACAGATATCCCCCTGAAAGGCTGTTAACAAATGTGATAACAAAAATAAATATGTATCAGTTTGGGAGAGGAGCTATAAAAGCCAAGAAAGGATTTGAGGTTTTCAGCTACATGGAAAGGTTGGATAGACTTGGATTTTTTCTTCTGGAACATTGGAGGTTGAGGAGAGACAAAATAAATATATGGAATTATGAGAGGCATAGATAGGATAGACAGTCAGGACCTTTTTCCTCAGGGTAGAAAAGTCCAACACTAGAGGCCATAGCTATAAGGTGAGAGGGGGAAGGTTTAGTGGGGATGTGCAGGGCGTTATTATTTACACAGGGTGGAGTGGGCTTGGAACGCACTGCCGGGTGTGGTGGTGGAGGCAGATATGATAGTGGCGCTTAAGATGCTTTTAGATAGCCACTTGGAAATGTGGGTAATGGAGGGATATGGATCATATAGGCAGATGAAATCAGCTTAACTTGGCATCATGCTCGGCACAGATATTGTAGGCAGATAGGTTTGTTCTAATGCTGTACTATTCTATGTTCTAAGATAAAAAGGAAGTTCCTTGCAAAGTGCAGCTCATTACTTAAAATCTAACCTTTATTGTGAAGGTTATTTCTTGCTCGCACCAGGTCAGGGTCATCTGGACCAATTCCCAGGATTCGTAAGGCTGTGTAATTCAGTGCTGTTCCAAACACTGTCGACTTGTCCTCCACATGCCTGATGTACAAATCAGAACAAGTTATATTTGCAGAAACAGGAACTGCAGATGCTGGTTTACAAACCCTATTAATATTATTATATTTGCATTAGGGGACAGCGAACACAAGGGGTCACTAAACACCTCCAAGACCAAGGAGCTGATTGTCTACTTCAGGAGGTCACAGAATGGGGAATACGCCCCAATCTCCATCTACGGGGAGAGTGTGGAGAGAGTGTCCAGCTTTAAGTTTCTGGGCACTCACATCTCAGAGGACCTCACATGGTCCACCAACACCGCTGCGCTGGTCAAAAAGGCACAGCAACGACTGTTCTTCCTGAGAACATTGACAAGGACTGGTCTGCCCCAACAGCTGCTGACAACCTTCTACCGCTGCACGACAGAGAGCATACTAACGTATAGCATCTCTGTGTGGTATCTCAGCTGCACGGAGGCGGAGAGGAGAGCTCTTCAGCGTGTCGTCCACAGAGTGCATTGGGACACCGTTACCAGCCTTGGAGGGCATCTACCACACACGGTGCCTCAGGAAGGCCGTCAGCATCCATAAAGACTCCTCACACCCTTGTAATGGACTGTTCGAACGACTTCCTTCCGGCAGACGTTACAAGGCCTTCTATGCCCGCACCTCCAGGCTCAGGAACAGCTTCATCCCCAGAGCTATGGCGGCTCTGAACCGGCCCTGCTGAGTGCCCCCCACCCCCATGGACTGTCTCCCTCGGATGGTCACGTCGCACGGACACATCTGCACTTTAGTCTGTTTTGACTGTTTTAATGTTCTTTTTACAAACCATGTTCTCGGGGTATCTAAATCTAAATTTTATTAGTTATTTAAGTTATGACATCGGATGGAAGCTGCATACCCAAATCTCGTTGCACTTATGTGCAATGACAATAAAATATATTATTATTATTATTATTATCATTATCTTTCTGGCATTGTACAGAAATCATAAGTCAGTGGGGAAGCACTTCAGATCAGTGACAAAAGTACTAAATTAATAGAAATTAATGGATTTCTTCATACAAGAAATAGTGCGGCATGGTGGTGCCGCGGTAGAGTTGCTGCCTTACAGCGTCGGAGACCTAGGTTTGATCCCGACTACGGTTGTGTTCTGGGCGGAGTTTGTATGTTTTATCCGTGACTGCGTAGATTTTCTCCGAGATCTTCTCCCACTCCAAAGACATAAGGGTATGTAGGTTAATTGGCTTGGTATATGTGTAAATTGTCCCGAGTGTGTGTAGGACAATGCTAATGTGCGGGGATCGCTGGTCGGTGCGGACTCGGTGGGGCGAAGGGCCTGTTTCCACGCTGTATCTCTAAACTAAACTAAATGTGTTATCTAAGGAACCTCGGATGTCAAGAGAGGTTGTAAGTTTGGACAAAAAGAAAAATGGAAGCTTGTGTACGATTTAGAAAATGAAAGGACAAGTTCTTTGAAGATATGAAGAAAGCAGGAAAGAACTCAGCCAGGAAATAGGAGGGCCAGAGGGCCTTGAAATGTCATTGGCAGGTCAGATTAAAGAGATTAAATCCTAAAGCATTTTACACAAACACAGCAAGAAGAACATGGAAGATGGTGATGTTTAAGAAAGAACTGCAGATGTTGGAAAATCGAAGGTAGACGAAAATGCTGGAGAAACTCAGCGGGTGCGGCAGCATCTATGGAGCGAAGGAAATAGGCAACGTTTCGGGCCAAAACCCTTCTTCAGACTGATGTAGGGTGGGGGAGGGGCAGGAAGAAGAAAGGAAGAGGAGGAGCCAGAGGGCTGAGGGAGAGCTGAGAAGGGTAGGAGGCAGTGCGGACTACCTGAAATTGGAGAAGTCAATGTTCATGCCGCTGGGGTGTAAACTGCCCAAGCGAAATATGAGGTCCTGCTCCTCCAATTTCCGGAGGGTCCCCACTCTGGCCATGGAGGAGGCTCAGGACAGAAAGGTCGGATTCGGAATGGGAGGGGGAGCTGAAGTGCTGAGCCACCGGGAGATCAGGTTGGTTATTGCGGACCGAGCGGAGGTGTTCGACGAAGCGATCGCCAAGCCTACGCTTGGTCTCACCGATGTAGATCAGCTGACATCTAGAGCAGCGGATGCAATAGATGAGGTTGGAAGAGGTGCAGGTGAACCTCTGTCGCACCTGGAACAACTGCTTGGGTCCTTGAATGGAGTCAAGGGGGGAGGTAAAGCGACAAGTGTAGCATTTCTTGCGGTTGCAAGGTAAAGTGCCCGGGGAGGGGGTAGTAACGGGTGGGAAGGGATGAATTGACCAGGGAGTTATGGAGGGAGCGGTCTTTGCGGATAAAAAACAGGGGATGAGATGGGAAGATGTGGCGAGTGGTGGGGTCACGTTGGAGGTGGCGAAAATGACGGAGGATTATTTGTTGTATGTGACAACTAGTAGGGTGGAAGGTGAGGACTAGGGGGACTCTGCCCTTGTTACGAGTGGGGGAATGGGGAGAGAGAGCAGTGTTACGGGGTATGGAAGAAACCCTGGTGAGAGCCTCAACTATAGTAGGGGAAGGGAACCCCCGTTCCCTGAAGAATGAGGACATCTCCAATGCGGAACACCTCATCCTGGGAGCAGATGCGGCATAGATGCAGGAATTGGGAGTAGGGGATGGAGTCCTTACAGGAAACAGGGTGGGAAGAAGTGTAGTCTAGATAGCCATGTGAGTCAGTGGATTTATAGTGGATGTCGGTCAGAAGTCTATCACCTGCGATGGAGATAGTGAGGTCAAGAACTGGTAGGGAAGTGTCGGAAATAGTCCAGGTGTATTTGAGTGCCGGATGGAATGGTGGTGGTGACTAATAAGACAGGATACTGTCTTAATTAAAAGGATATTAACAAAAAGGAGTGTTGGACAAATTTGGATGTTTTTTCCTGGAGTGGTGGCTGAGGAGCGATCAGATAGAGATTTACAACATTATGAGAGGCATAGATAGGGTAGACAGCCAGAACATGGGTGGAACAAGAGAGCACCATTTTAAGGTGAGATGGAAAACGATTAAAGGAGCCTGCAAGGTGTTTTTTAAAAAGTGGTGGGTGCCAGGAATGTGCTAACAACTACTCTACTACTCTAACTTACTATTTTTCCTATTAAAATAAATTACCTTACATGTTTACCCCATTATATCCCATCTACCATGCCCTTACTTCTTGTGTCAACATCCTCTGAAGCCTACCTCTATTCTCCTCCATTCACACTGGCCTCACAGCAGGATATTGGGATTTAAGTATTTTAGAGGAACGTGAATATCTACAGAATGGATGGATATCGCTCATTTGCAGGCAGATGAGATTAGTTCAGCCTGGTATCATGTTTTACCATAGAAATTATGGGCTAACAGGCACTATAGTATTCTATGTTCCAACTCAGGGAGGCAAAATGGGTAGAAGGATTAAAGGAATAAGAAAAGGATAGTCACTGGAAATTCACCCCATCTATTGCCCTCATGATTTTATACATCTTTACTTATAAGATCACCCCTCAGCCTCAAGCAATAATTCAAATCCAGTTTTTTTTCTGCAGGTTTGGCACACTCTTTCCTGTTGGAGCATTTAAAAAAAATCATAACATTTGGAAATGATCACTACCTTCCTTTATCCAGACATGCAACTCAAGATACAATAGAGAAAAGGATGTTTAAAAGTGACATGGGACAAATGTAGTCTTTCTAAACAATTAGCCGGTTTGCCAACAAGTTATTGGTACTTACAATCCCCAGCCTCCATCCGGGAGCTGCACAGAGCGTAGATATCGGATCATTTCCTTTCTCTGGAAGTCTGACAGTGGTATCTTTGCTGCATGACATGTAATAAGTAGACCTAAAAGATGAAAGGAAAATATTTTTTTTAATTGGCTTGCAACATGATATTTCACTGGATAAACAAGGAACTGAAGATGCTTTTAAAAAAAACACAAAGTACTGGTGGAACTCAGCAGGTCAGGCAGCATCACTGAAGGACATAGATTGGAATCTTTCAGGTTGGAACCCCTCTTCAGGCTGATTGCAGTGGGGGGGGGGGGGGAGTGAAAAAGAAGTGAAGATGTGGCAAAGCCTGTCAAGTTACAGGTGAGGGGTTTGACTGGCAGATGGGTGGACAAAGGGGTACAAGGTAAGGAAAGAAGAGGATCCAATGTTCATACTGTTAAAATGTAAGCTACCCAAAATGAGATGTTGTTCTTCCAGTTTGTATGTGGCCTCACTCTGGCAGTGGAGGACACCCAGGACAGGAAGGTCAGTATAGGATGGGAAGATTAGTTAGATTGGCTAGCAACTGGGAGATCCGGCAAGCCTAGGCACATCGGGTTTTTGTGCATTTTGCTGTATCTATGCCTGAAGTTAAGTGCACCCTTCTGATATTGACAAGGGCTGATCCTGAGGCATTTGAAAAGTCTGACTGAGCATCTGCAGTTATACGTCATTTCCAATTTTCTTATTTTCCCTGGACAGGATATGTTAAATGATGCAAGATACGTAGAACTTGTATTGTCAGAGGATTAACATGGGCTGCAGGACTAGAGATTGCACAAGAACCAACCTGGTCCAGAGCAACCCACATGGCAACCAAAGTGGCCTGTGGACCCGAGCTTTATAATATGATGCACAGAGCAGCGGTAAGGGATCAGACTGCACCAGCTTTAGAGTGAGCAAACTGTTGCGGCTTCACCCTGGGAGACAGCATGCAGCCGATAGCTGGAGATGAGGGTAATGGGCAGGTGGTAAGGTATAAAGGGAATAGGATGTCTGAGGAGGGAGTGTGAGCAAGTTTGTATTTTCATTGATGTGCACTCTAAATCCATGTGACTGAGCCTAATCTCCAGTTGCTTTAGATTGCTGCCATTGGACCAAGACTTCAATCTATCAAATCTGTGGTAACTGGTAATTGATAGGCAACAGGGATCAAATCAGATTTCACACCAGGGAATCAAGTCATCTCTTACGAACATCAATACAAAACCATGCACCTGATACTTCCTTTCTCTAGTCTCTTGTAAGATCTCTTCGTTATAAATATTCATTTTGAGACAAACTTATTCTTCCCACTCTTTTCCCTGGTCTCGATGGGATCAGAATCCAGGTGGCCAGAAAGGAAGTGTACCCCCAGTCCATTTCCAGTCCCCTGACTAACCTGGTAGAAGGAAGAGAGGTCCACCATAGTCTCCAGCCCAATGTCCATCCTCAGCCTGTAGTTGTGCATAAAATGTCATTCCATGGTGAGCTGCCTCATGCGGAGAACCAGCAACTCCCAAATCTTTGGCAAATTTACTCTGAAATATTAAACCTGTATTAGCTTATTTCAGAATTGTGTTGCAGTTCCACACCAGAAACTGTGTTAACCAAGTTCAAATTGTGAGATTAAATATACAATTTTGATTTATAACATTTGAAAAACAGGTTTGTGAACTATGTGGAGAGAATGGAAAAAAGCTGGTTTATGACTCAGATTTTGATAAGGAATATTTCTTACTCTTGTGAGCCTGGAGTTAGAAATTAACTATATATATAAATGTGGGATTGTAAGCAACCCACTTTGTGAAGATCATTCCTATCCACATAAGTCTTTGTAAATGACAGAGCTGTAATCTGTACCTCATATTCTGCTTGGCAGCTTAAAACACAATTGGTATGAACATCACTTCTCCAATATCAAGTAATACCCTCAGCCCCCACCCCCCCCCCCCAGGTGAGCACCCATTTATCCTTGTTTATTCCACTTCCACCTTCTGTTCTTCTCCCAACCCTACCATCTCTAGGTCCCCCATTTCCCTTTTATCCCCCTCTCCCTGTCCCTTTCTACCCACATTTCCCCCTCTGGCATAACATTTCACTACTCTTCTTTCCTTATCTGACACTCTTTTGCCTCCTTTTCTCCTCTGTCACTTTTTTCATCCATTTATCAATCATCCACCTCACCAATAACCACCCATCACTTGACAGATTGTGCCCCAACTCCACCTCTCTTTTCCAGCTCCACCTCTCTTTTCTAGCTCACCCCCCCCTCCACTCCCACTCCATCAGACTGAAGGATCCTGACCCGATACAGTGACTGTCTATTCCTTGTACAGATACTACCTGACCCGGACAAGGTCACCTCCCGAGTCGCAGCTGTGTCCCAACCGCAGGCCCGGCTCGCTCGGAGGGAAGGCCGCAGAGCCCGTCCCCTGCTTGCCCAGTGAATTGGACAGGGGGTGGAAGGAGACGACGACAGTGGTGGACGCTGGAAAAAGGGCCTGGTGAGAGGAACTGGTGGGGAGACCTCACCTTCTGCATCCTCGAGGTCGGCCATGGGAGGCCCCACCCCACCGAGGAACAAGGGCTGAAGAGTGCCAGGCGTGGAGAGGGACGATTGTACTGAGACTTATATGTGGAGCTCAGAGTAAGGAAGGTTGTGAGCTGTAGGCAGGCAGATCAAGTACCCAGAAGGAATAGAGAGATGAGGAACAACTCCGCACACAAACTGCAAAAAGATTCAAGGACTGGAAAGCAGGAATAAATATCAGAGGAGAGATAGTGGGGTGCAACTAATCTATTATAAACAGACAACAATAACATTGAAATAAACAGGAGAAGAAATCCAGAGAGGAATTTGAATTTAGTCCAACAAAATTAAATGGGGTAATGAGCATGTTTTTGCAGGGCAACATTTGGGGAACAGTGTTCATAATGTAGAACTGTTACCGAACAATATTTGGTATAATCATGCTTTCAACATACAAAAAAGTTTTAAGTGTTAAGGACATCAAATATAAAAATTACAAATTTAAAGGAACATAGAAACAGCTGGCAGAGCAAATTGGCAAGAGTTAATAAAAAAGCAGGGGTTCCTTTACTTACTTACAAGAGAAATAGAACACAGCGAAGTTGAAGCTTTAAAAACATTGTCGGACTGAATGCCTAAGTCGTCTTTTGGGCAGGTCTTGCAATGTGCAGAAACTTTACTGGGAATGAGTGTTACATGGAGAGTCTGCAGAAACTGGGTCTCATCTCCTCAGGGCTAGGAGAGTTAAGACGTCAGGGTTGGTAACTACAAGATAACAATTGGAAGGTGATTGGCAAAAATGTAAGGTGATTTTTCAAAAATATAAATTTGTGACCTGGAATGCTGTGACTGAATGGATACTGAGGAAGGATGTCATTATTCTGGAAAAGATGCAAAAAAGATTTACGAGGATATTACCAGGCCTGGAAGGCATGCCTTTTCCCCAAGGTCAAAACGAGAGGACAGATTGAAAGTGAGTGGATAAAGATTTAAAGAGGATCCGAGGAACGACTTTTTCCACAAAGAAGATGATAGATGGAAGGAGCTTCCAGAGGAAGTGGTCGAGGTGGATACAATCATGGCATTTAAACAACCATTGGATATGTACAAGAATAGGAAAGGTTTGGAAGGCTATGGGCCAAACACAGGAAAATGGGACTAGTTTAGATACATGGAACCAACATGGTTGCCATGGATGAGTTGGGCCGAAGGGCTGTTTCTGTGCTATATAGCTCTAAGAAATGATAATACATGCTAACTTCCAACTTATTGGGTCTGGACTTTTCTCACATCCAGTTCTTCACCTCCACCCCAACCTCTACTTTCAGTCTAAAGAAGGGTTCCAACTGAAAACGTCACTCATCCTTTTTCTCCAGAGATGCTGCCTGACTCGCTGAGTTACTCCAGCACTTAGTGTCTATAGTTGGTATTAACCAGCATTTGCAGTTCCTTGTTTCACTGAGAATTGGATGTTGGAAGTTAGCATGTATCAAAAAAAGGTGCAACTGGGATTAACTGAACTGTTCCTTCATATAACTGACTCTGGCACGATGAGCCAAATTGTCCTTCCTAAGCAATATCATTCTGCTATTCCCCAAGAGAGCAAATGGCAGACACCAAACGATGCTTTCGTATCCTTAATTAATGGTAAAACTATCTGCGCATATTTGCGAAATGATCAAAATATGTACATACGGTATCGAGTCCCAATGAGTGCAGCTCCAGCATTGTTTGTGATCTGCTTTCCGCTTCTCTATAGTCAATGTAACTCCATGTCTGCCTGCCCTCAACATTAGCCAGTCGCCATTGTGTCAGGTCTGTAGCTGGCTCAGTTTTATATGGCCCACCTCGTCGGCGCAAACACCTATTGCAGGGTAAAAAACATCAAACAAAGCTGAAAATGTATTTTTTAAAAAGCAGATTCTAGAAATGCTCAGTCTCACAACTGTGGGAAGAGAAACAGAGCTAATGTTTCAGATCAAAGTGGATGAAGAGTCTCTGACATGAAAAGTTGATTCTGTTTTTCTTCCCACAGGTGCACCTTGATCTGTTGAGTGCGAGTCTGCTGCGGTCTTGTATCTCCCGATTGCAGAGGGTGGTCAGTCACTGGTGTACAGCCGCACCCCGGCGGCAGCTCTCCACCTCAGGACCCTGCAGAGGTACCTGAACTCTAAGAGTCCTCTGCATTGGCATGCTCTGACAAAGTACCTTCTTCACCGGTGCCATTGCCTTCAGGGGGGCACACAACTCCCAGCAGCGGGCACCAACCGTGCTGTGTTGTGATAGTTGCCTCATTTTTACCAGGACCTACTGAGAATCCGGAATTTGGTCATCTTCAGCCAGTGGGTTGCTCCTCAGGGGGATGAGGGTTTTGTGGCTGTGGGTGCAGCCGGTCCCAACGCAGACACAGTAGATGTCCGGGGGCCTCGTGAGAGTGGAGATAGTCCCACACGCATGAGCTTCTTCTTTTTACGTCTGGCGTGCACAGCCTAAAGTTGTAGGACAACTTGTTCTATTTGATCTTATTTGATTGTGCACGCCGGGTTGATTGCATTCGTCAAAACAGGGCGGACCACGTGAAGGTTGCAATCTTCCACTCCACACGCATAAGCCATCACTCAGCACTGCATCATTATCCTTTGTGACACTGGGAATTTTTTTTTGTACGGCCTGCTCTTGCACACTCCACTTCCTGCCCCTCTTTTGGGCTGACGTTCCTGCCAGACATCCCTGGAGAGGGAGCATGCGGTGTCCACAAGCGCCTTAGCCGTATTCTGGGACCACTGGGGTTTGAGTGCTTCTGAGATGAAAGTAACAACATTTTGGTTTGATATGTATATTTGTTATTTTAGATAGATGTCTCCTCAGTGTATTCACTGTAATTTTGTACTTGTAAATAAACTTATACTTGTAAAAAGAAAGTGCAACCTCAGCAACGCCCTGTAAACCTGCAACATGAGGCCGCAACTCCTGTGCTCAGTATCTGACTAGACACTGAGTGTGACAAACACCTTCTTCATTATTATGTCTACCTATGGCGCCACCTACAGGGAACTTTATAATTGTACTCATAGATCACTGCTATACAACATTCCTAGAGGCCTGCCATTTACTGTGAAAGTCCTACCCTTAAATGACATCCCAAAACACAATTGAACTGAATGCCATCTGCCATTCTTCAGCTCTCTTACCGAGCTTTCAAAGCCTTGCTATAATTTTTTAGCCTTCTTCACGATCTATGATGCAGGGCTGCCAACATTGGGTGAGAGTTGAGAGTGAGAAATTGCGAGGGAGCATAGCGACCGGGGGGGGGGGGGGGGGGGGGGGGGGGGGGGGGTGTTCCCCCTCCCACGGTAGGGAGCTTTTGCATTTTTCAGCTTGAAATTGTGCAATCTGGTGCATACTGTAACAAGTCTTTTAACTTGCATTTGAATGCAACATTTATGCTTTAAATTGGATTAGGTATGAATAAGGTAAGGCTAAATTACATTCTTAATTACATTCCACAATAGAGCCAGGCTCTGATCAACAGGTGCAGCACATGAATGACTATATTCATGTATGGAAATCAGATTATATTCATGCTGTTATGCATATATATATATAGAGAACATTTCAGAGAAACAAAGCAAAAGTTGGACTTCCATCACTGTTCTGCACAAATAAATCAATCAACCTTGTTCAAGAAGGAACTGCAGATGCTGGAGCCTACTATGGGAGGGGGAACACCGCCTACCACACCCTCCCCCCTACGCTCCCTCGCAATTTCTCACTCTCAACTCTCACCCAATGTTGGCAGCCCTGCACACACACACACATGTCGCAGGGGCGGAAAGCCCGGGGGGGGGGGGGCAGAGGGGACACGTCCCCCCCATGTTTTGAGAGGTGGGGGACATCCCCCCCAAGTTTTTGTGATTCCGATTTTTAAATCGGCCGCCCAATGGGGAGTCTGGCGGGCACGGTGTAGTGTGGATTGGCGGCGCTGGCGCTGCCAATCAAGTTGAAGGGCAGGAGGGAGCGAGGTTGCCGTGGCAGCCGGCAGCGCAGAGCTCGCAGGCGGCGCACAAAAGTGCTGACACCCGCTGCCCTGGACCGACGCGCTTCCCCAATCCGTGCAGATCGCTGTCATGTGGCGCAACGAGACAAACTGCGCAGCAAAGACCCTTTATCTCCGCTATAGGATCTTTGCTGTGCAGGGACTGAAGACAGCGTGAGAATTCAGTCTTCAGCGTGAGAATTGGCTGGAATGCGTGAGTGTCACGCTCAAAGCGTGAGAGTTGGCAGCCCTGTATGATGCCTCCTAGAACATTTAACAGTATAGCACAGGAACAGGCCTTTTGGCCCACAATGTATGTGTCGGAAATGATGTTAAGACCAACTCTTATTTGCCTGCACATATTCCATATACCTCCATTCCCTGCATATCCATGTGTCTATTAAATGCCACTATCATTTCTGCCTCCACCACCATCTCTGGCAGCTTGTTCCAGGCTCTTACCACTGTCTTTGCAAATAAACTTGCCCCCATCGCTTTTAAACTTTTTCCCTTAAAGCTATGTCCTTGAGTATTTGATATTTCCATCCTGGGGAAAACATTTAGTGTCAAACCTAAGCAAAATATCCTCGGGGACCCCTTGTCTGGCATGGCGACCCTGTTTATAGAAGAGGGGGATGAGGAACAAATTTGGAAATAGTGTAGACCACCTCCCCTATATGCGTTGGCCACCAGTCCCTAGCAGGAGCTACGCCGCTAAGATCCCGTAGTGGGGGGGGGGGGGGGGGCACCAGCACCCCTACAGGGAAGGGCACCCTGCAGAAGAAAATTATACTGATAGCGACTCAGAAACTGAAATGGGAGATGAAGGGAAAGGGCTGAGGCAGAAGAGGAAGAGCACTAATTGAATCCAGCAGTGAGAGAGTTAAACAACGCAGCGAGTGGTGAATCTGTGGAATTCTCTGCCACAGAAGGTAGTTGAGGCCAGTTCATTGGCTATATTTAAGAAGGGGTTAGATGTGGCCCTTGTGGATCAGATGGTCCTGCACAGACCCTCTGATTCACACTGTACTGACCCCCCCATTCATCCTGTACTGATTCCCCCCATTGATCCCGCTCTGATCCCCCCCATCCATCCTCTACTGATCCCCCCATTCAAGAAGAATGGGAGGAACAGTCTGAAGTAGGGTCTCGACCCGAAACGTTGCCCATTTCCTTCGTTCCATAGATGCTGCCTCACCCGCTGAGTTTCTCCAGCATTTTTGTCTACCCCCATTCATCCTGTACTGATTCCCCCCATTCATCCTGTACTGACCCCCCCCCCCATTCATCCTGTACTGATCACCTCATTCATCCTGTAGTGATCCCCCATTCATCCAGCACAGACCCTTCGATCTACGCTGTACTGACCCCTCCCATCCATCCTATACTGATCCCCCCATTCATCCTACGCTGATCCCCCCCCCCCCATCCATCCTGTACTGATCCCCCCCATTCAAGAAGAATGGGGGCACCGGTCTGAAGAAGGGTCTTGACCCGAAACATTGCCTATTTCCTTTGCTCCATAGATGCTGCCTCACCCGCTGAGTTTCACCAGCATTTTTGTCTCCCCCATTCCTCCTGTACTGATCCCCCCCATTCCTCCTGTACTGATCCCCCCCATCCATCCTGTACTGATCCCCCCATTCAACACCACTGACATCCCCCGTGCTCTCCCCTCACAATTTTACATACTCCAACCAACACGTACTAATTCACCTGCCTCAATCCATCCATTCCGCACCGATTGCCTTCTCAACCCCCCCCCCCCCCCCCCCCCCCCCCCCGCCATCTACCCACCCCATACTGATTCACACCCCCCCCCCGACCCTATTGTGCTGGAAATGTCTTCAGAGCGAACATTGACTGGGTTTGATAACGGAATGCAATGAAATGTGTTTTAATTCCCAATGTTATTATTTGTTTTAGTCCATAAAGATGGATTAATTAAATTGTGAACACGTGAAACATTAAAACCGCAGTGTTCGATTGTTACTGCTACCGTTGACACGTTATTACAGAATTCATTTTAACGGCAAATCAATGCTCTTAATATGGAGTATCAGTACTGTAGTTATTTAATGAGCAACATTCACAACTGTACGTTGGATTTATCCAGGTTTTACTTCTACAGTCGGTCATATACATCACAAATTTGGTCAGGAGATATTTCAGTTGAAATTTTAACGTTAATTCTGAAGTGGGAATTATGGAAACAGCGTTTATCAATCTTTTTTTAAAATCTGGTGCGTACAAACTGGGTATCTTCATTGCTGTTCACAACACGTACATCTAATTTGAATGTCTGGTAATGTGGCGTTTTGACACCTTTAAACATATTACCAAAAGAACATTTGCTGCAGTTATGTCCTTTGGCCATCTCTTGTCAGTTAGTGTAATGTTTAACCTGTCAGATAGGTATAGTCGGTTTTAACAGCTATTATCATAAAATGCCTTTAGAAATTTCCATGCAACCTGTATATTTTGTTATGGATAAATTATGTGGGAAGCGAGAGTGTTTCTGTGCCAATAGCAATAACGACCCATGCTATATGTCATGTTATTTTCAGTCCTTCACAGAAAACATGCTTGCATCAATCTGTAGTGTGCATGGTTAAGCATATACCATGGTCCAGGATTTATTGACACAGGTTGATCATACGCTGAATAATCCAACCACATTTTTGTTTGGAAGTGGAAGAACTAAAAGAAATTGCATAAATTGCAATGTGTAAAAAGAGTTGGGATACTGTATTATAATTTTGCTGCATGTCATTGTGGTATATTTCATGTCTTGATTGGTGAATATGTTTAGTTTGTGACTTTATTTGAAGCAGAAATAATATGTGAATGCTTCATTGAGCATAATTCCGACTGGTAACTACGCACTTCGTCCGAGCACATTATCGCACGCGTCATGCAAACCGTCTTAAATGACCAGCTAAACTGTCATTTGGCAACCTAAAAAGCTGCCTAGGTTGCCCGGCTGGCAACAGGGAAAAAAAGTTGAGTGAGAGCCCTGATAAGTACGATGTCTGTCCTTTGTTTCAGTGAGTGGGGCCACGAGGAGCAGTGGGAATGTAATCTATTATCCCAAGCTGCCTCCCACTCCCGCTAGCGAATAAAGGACTCTTGTTTTACTTGATTTGTGTCTGTTTGTCTGTGGAAGGCAAAACGAACTTTAACACCACAACCCCTCTCCCCTCCCTAACCCCTCCTCTCCCTCTATCTGGTTTAAATAATATTAAAGAACAATCCGCTCCTCGTCCCCTCCCCCACTCCCTCCTCACGACAATGTTACAAATCTCTCATTGGACTGAGAGTATATATATCACTAAAACTCTCTTGTCTGTTTCTATGTCTGCGTGTGAGGGGTGAGGGCTGTGCTTCTGAAATTACGCCAAAATGGTACACGATAGCACTACAATTTTTGGGCTACCTTACTCACCATTGTCCTGGTGTGTGGTGTATCAAGTTTTGTTCAGATTGATGTTATATTTTACAAGTTATTCACATTTTTAACTTTACAAAACCTCACTTTGAGAAAAATCACTTGAAGTTGCAGTGGCAGTTACAGGTATGACGTTACTACGGTATCTCATTTACATAAACTGCCCGTCAGCAGTGCTTCACCCGATAATGACATCACAATGGGATCTCATTTACATAAAATAAAAGGCAGCAGTGGGGGAGGGGACGAGGAGAGAATTATTGTTTCATGTTATTTAAACAGAGGGAGATAGGGGGGTAGGGAGGGGAGATGGGTTATGGAGGGAGGGACAGAGTTGGGGAAAGGAGAGGGAGAGAGAGGGGAGGGAGGGAGTGGAGGAGGAGAGGGGAGAGAAGAGGGAGGGTGAAGAGGAGGGGGTGGGAGTGTATGGGGATGAGGGGAAATGAGCCACGCCTGCGCAGTTGGGGTGAGTGGTGGAATATTGCGTTGGGAGAACGGGTTGCGTTGGGGGAACGGGTGTGGTGGAAACGGGTTGTGTTGGGGGAGACGCGTGAGTGTTGGAATATTGCGTTGGAGCCCAACGGGTCCCACTTGGTCTAGTGGCTCATAAATCTCAGCAAAGGCTCTTGCAATTTCCTCTCTAGCTTCCCATAGTGTCCTTGGATATATCTGATACGGCCTGAGAGATTTGTCTATCTTCATGTGTTTACATAACTTATGTTACAATTGCACAAAAGCCAGAGGGGATTGAGCTGCTCCTGACACCTTACGATGGACACAAACGTAACTGTAACTGACAGGTGAATAGAAACTATTTCTGCAGTTCAGGTTTCAGGAATATTTTCTCATATCTCATTATTTGGCCTGCTGAAACTATGCAGGGTCTTGGGAAAATCTCATCCCAATCACACTAATTTCCCTGTAACCTATACTCTATTAGATATAAGAACCAGTTCATTTTTAACTAATAAGACAATGTATAATTGCACTCAGGCTGTGCACAACTTTCAAAACGTAATACGTCCCCTAATCATTTATCTAGCTCTTGATCGAGACTCCCAACACAGTTAAATTTGGTTCAATAAGAAAAACTGGAACAGTAGAGCATAACACAAAGCACTCAAAGGGTCGGCAATATTTGTGAAGGGGCGACGTTTAGGGTCGGGAGCTTTCTTCAGACTGATAGACCAAATGTTTACACAGGATTAAAACACGCCATCAGAACCTTTTCTATTTCATATCAAGAGCGACATTCAATCTGCCCCCCTTTCTGCTCCATGCACTGAGACACCAAGACCCCTTTTGCAAAGCTGCAGGATCCACTGAATGAAGTCTTCCCTCCCGTTGCCAAGCACCCGAGTGCCGTGCCCACCATCGTTGGCAGGGCATTGGGGAGAGGTGGGCTCGCAGGAGCGAGGGTATCCGCGATAGGCAAGAGGTGGGAAGGCTGAGCGGGGCAAGGGACGGAGAGCGCGCGGAGCCGATCGCCAACCGTCGCGTCCCTCGAGGCGGGCAGCGCGCGGAGCGGATGGCCAACGGTCGGGGCAGCGGAACAACTCACCCCCGCTCGGCAGCCTCCATCATCGCGCGCAAAGATTATAGAGGAGCTAGTATCTTTGGTCGCGCGTCTCCAGCTGATGGAGCGGTCGCGCGCAGACCAGCTGATCATGAGCCGAGGAGCCGGGGCCAATCTGACAGCGAGCCTGTCGGGCTTCAACCAATCGGCGTGGAGATAGGAGGCGGCGCGTCGGACGGGAGACCAATCATAGAGGGAATAGATGGACCGGTTGCCGTCCGAGCACTGAGGTGTTGCCGGGCCAGGACGAGCCGCTTAGCAACCGCTGCCGGCGGCGAAGGGCTGGGAGCCGCCCCTGGCAAGGGGCAGCGGCGAAGGGCTGGGAGCCGCCCCTGGCAAGGGGCAGCGGCGAAGGGCTGGGAGACGCCCCTGGCAGGCGGCAGCGGCTCTTGGGAAAATCTCAGCCCTAGGATCTCGATACTATGATTTACTGGTCACAACAATGGGGCATGCAGTTCAACCCTTCCAAATGTGAAACTATGCGTGTCACCTGAAAGAGGAATCCAAGCGAAACATCTTACAATATACTTGGTGCCACCCTTGAAGAATCCAAACAAACCAAGTATCTTGACATCAAATTGCAGAATGATCTGCGTTGGAATGGTCAGACTCATCATGCAACAGTGAAAGCAACAGGTGCCCTAAACTTTCTGAGGCACAACTTTCATCGTTGTTCAACTTCTGTCAAGGAGAAGCTATACTTCACCCTCGTTAGACCTCATTTGGACTACGCAGTTGCAGCATTAAAAACATTTCTTCCATCAAACGTGTCCAAAGACAGGCAGCTCGATTTGTTACTAACACCTATGAGAGAGAAGCGAGTGTCACCAAACTTCTGAATTCTCGGGTGGAACCCTCTCCAAGACAGACATGAAGCTCACCATTTGACCTGTTTTTACAAAATGTTAAATGGTCAGATCGACATAGATTACAAGACCTACACCAAACCCAAACCAATTAGGAGCAGACGAGGGCATTCGATCCAATTTGTGATCCCAGCTACAAAGACAGATGTATACAGCAGTTCGTTCTTCCCCCGCACAATTAAAGCATGGAATAATCTCCACCCAACTATAGTTACCCTACCAGATGCAACTAAATTTAAAGTAGCTCTTTCTTCCCAATAACCCTTTCTGGCTTAAGTCCTCCCTCCACCACCTCCAGTTTAAATTCCATTTGGAATATTTTGGAGGACCAAGAAACCAAGAAGCCGCCCCTGGCAAGGGGCAGTGGCGAAGGGCTGAGAGCCGTCCCTGGCAAGGGGCAGTGGCGAAGGGCTGAGAGCCGTCCCTGGCAAGGGGCAGTGGCTCACGTTGCGTGCACCCTATTTGCATAGGCTGCTGGAGACCCAGCATGGCCTCTGTTCCTCACACAATGCACAGCGAGCATGAAAGGGCTCCATGCAAACTGCAAGTGCTCGGCACTGAAAGGATCTTGCGGTCCCATTGATTAAAATAATCCAGAAAAAGACCCTAAGCGACAGACTGCTGCAGGACTCGGTAGCGAACGTAGAGATGCATGAAAGCAGAGATCATGAGCAATAAAATAAGCCATGGGGCTCGTTACTACATCCGTCGCACACAGCAAACACATGGTTATTCCACAAAAGAAGATAAAATGTTGGAGTAACGCAGCGGGTCAGGGTGACGAAATCGTTCTCCAGAGATGTTGCCTGACCCCTGAGTTGGAGTAACTCTTTCTTTCATAACACAGTCTGAAAGTCGTGCCTTGAGTGGCCACTGAATTGACAAGTAATCTGAATTGACAAGTATTGACATGTGTGCAATGAAATTCTATTTAAACAATGCAACCCACATACTTCAGTATCAAAAATAGCTATTATTAAAAAATGACTTTGTTTTTGAAATTCCAGTGAGAAATGATTGTGGACTTTGGAAGAGGAAGGATGAGGACGCCAAAACTGTCATAAGCCTGGAGTCAAAAGCTTCAAATTCCCAAGTGTGCATATTTCTGAAGATCTTTCCTGGACCCAGCACACTGGTGCAATTATAATTACAATTATAAAGAAAGCACATCAACGCCTCTGCTTCCTGAGAAGATTACGGAGATTCGGTATATCAGAGAGGATCCTCTTGAACTTCTACAGGTGTACAGTGGAGAGCATATTGACTGGTTGCATCACGGCCTGGTTTGGCAACTTGAATGCCCAGGAGCGAAGAATACTGTAAAAAGCTGTGAACACTGCCTAATCTATCACATGTTCTGACCGCACCACCATTGAAGGAATTTACCAGAGTCCCTGCCTTAAAAAGGCAGCCAGCATCATCAGAGACCCACACCACCACACACTCATTTCACCCCTGCCATCGGGAAGAATGTACAGGAGCCTGAAAAATAACGTCCAGGGTCAGGAACGGCTTCTTCCCTGCAGCCATTCGGCTATTAAACAGTACAACCTCAAATAAGCTCTGGACTACATAGGCTATTATTGTTTGTTTTTTGTGTACGTATGCGTGTGTGTGCATATATACACACACTGAACTTTTTTTTCCTCATTTATTATATTGTTTACAGTGTATTATGTTTACATATTCTGCTCTGCTGCTGCAAGTAAGAATTTCATTGTTCTATCTGGGACATATGACAGTATAACACTCTTGACTTGTCTCAAGTCTGAAACTCTCCAGCCCACCCCCCATTTTCAATTGTTTTTCACATAATTTTCTGTACTATTGCCTTGAAAATTCAAAAATGTGATATTCTCAAGATCAGAACTTTAATATTATTCTATTATATGCAGTAAGTCCGTAACAGATAGGTAACGAAATTACAATTTCTAGCAAAAGACCTAGTCTTTATGGAGAAGATCAGTTGCTAGCTGGTCCATTGGTATATCATAATCAGTAGCATCATCATACTCCTCAGATTGTAACCAATAAGCAACTCTGTACACCTTGTTTTTCCTCAACTTTTCAAATTTGGCACTGTAAACAAGAAGTTTTTGGTCTTCAAACCACACATGACATGCCTTTCTGCCCACTACTTTCCCATTAAGAATGTCCTGTAGATCATCACATTTGGAGTAGTCTAAATTCGGATAATCTCTGCGAATGCTGTCTAAATCAGTCTCTTTTGCTGGGCATTTGGATTGACAATTTTGCATTTCATCTTCGGAGACATCTGTTTAAAATGTAAAGAAAAACCACTGAACAGCATTAATAGAAACAAGTTATTATTTGCAGTTTTAGAAAAAAAGGTTGAAATGATAAAGTTAAACGCTAAAACAAATAGTAAATACCCAACAAAAAATTCATATTTATCAGTTTCATCAAATCAATTAAATTCATCTAATCAATCTAAATTCAATTACTATATCTAAACATCTATCCATTTCTTAAGAAAAGGCTAAAAAATTTAAATAGCCAAAGTATCCAAATAACAAACTGATCCCATTCACACAAGAATTCACATTATAACATGATTTAAAAATCTCACTTTGTCATGAATTTATATGCCAAATGGAAGGAATTTAACGTTTAATTCCCATAAATTAATACAGTCCACTCTCAAGATAATCAAAATCATTATTTTTTGCACAATACATCGGACTTAAATTGTACTCTGGATGTTTAGTATGAGAATATTGATCATAACACAAAATATAAATGATTTAGATGTTCTTATGACATGATTGTGCAAAAAAAATTGATTATCTTGAGAGTGGATGTTTCTGGAATGTGATCGATTAGAATGTTGCCGTCGCCATAAATTTAAGCCCATATCAGCAGGCCGATTCGTATGTGGGCCTAAATAACATTTTTCGCATCATAAGATTAAAATGAAGCTACACCAAAAAGCAGAATAATGCTAAATAAACGACAAACCTTTTGTTATTGCGATCCGTGATGTTGAAGGCGTTGAAGGTGTTTTTAGTCGCGTTTAAGTTTAATCCAGCGACGTAATGGTCCAGCAATTTTTTTTTTAAACCCGCGAACGGAATCCCGAACGATTTTTTTTCATCAGCTAGCAGCCCAAGGAAATCCCTCTCCAACAACCATTACAAACCTGCATTTTAATCCCGCCCCTCCCCCCCCGCTCCCCAAAGCCTCCGGAATCGCAGGCACTGGCAGTGGCAGATTTGTAGCGCCGCTGATGGTAGGTTATGTAACAACGCTAGATAGAGTAGCTGCTCATAACACCAGAGACACGGGTTCGATCCTGACCGGGGGAGCTATCTGTATGGAGTTTGTACACACTTCCTTTGACCCTGTGGGTTTGCTCTGGGTGCTCCTAGTGTATAGGATGTGAACCTGGGACAACATAGAGCTAATGTATGGGTGATTGTTGGTTGGTGCAGACTTAGTGGCCCGAAGGGCCTGTTTCCACGCTTTATTTCTAAACTAAAGAGGAAATGTAAAGCCAGAGGGAGTGATATAGGTGGAAGGTGGTCCGCAAGAAAAGGGAGCCGGAAGAGGGGGGTGAAGAAAGGGCAGGATAGAGGAAGAAATGGATTTCATGGGGTACGGGGGCGATACTACAAAGCTTGGTCTCGCCAATATAGAGGCCACACTGGGCGCACCGAATGCCAGGGACGAGGTTATAAGGTGTGCACGTACACCTCTTCAAACCTTATCTACTGCATTCAGGTGCTCCCTATGTGGCCTTCTTTACATCGGTGTGACCAAGCATAAACTTGGCGATTGTTTTCTCGAACACTTGCACTCAGTCTGCCAAGGCCTGCAGGATCATTTGCTAACCATTGCTAAATTGCTAACTATTTTAACTATAAAAGTTTCTTAAATGTCACAATGGTACCTAAGGTAACCAGCACAGCAGAACCAAGAGGCAGCCATTTTAAAGTGTTGAAGCATGGTCTGTGGCTTAATTTTTTTCAGATGGTCAATTAATTGACTAACGTTCTGGAAGTGGTACAGCCACATATTCCAGTCATGATGGGAAACATAAGATAAGCATTTGAAATGTAGTAGCTGTAGGATTTTGGTCACATGCACTGAGTGAGAGGTGTGCTATGCTCTTAGGCCCAGTTGACCTCGTATGATCATAAGACAGTCAGAATTAGACCTTTTAGCCCATTGAGTCTGCTCTAGCATTCGATCCTGGCTGATCTATTTTCACTCAACTCCATTCTCCTGCCTTCTCCCGTAACCTTTGACGCCTTTACTAATCAAGAACCTATCAATCTTTTCTTTAATAATACCCAATGACTTGGCCTCCACAGCCATCTGTGCCAATAAATTCCAGATTCACCACCCTCTGGCTACATGGATTCCACCTACTCTCCATTCTAAAGATATGTCGTTTTATTCTGAGGCTGTCCCCGCTGATCCCACTCTCCAACTGCTGGAAACATCCTCTCCACATCCATTATATCTTCATTATTTGATAGGTTTCAATGAGATCCGCCCCTCATCCTTCTAAACACCAGTGAGTCCATCCAGAGTTATCAAATGCTCCCAGTCATCCCCAGGATCATTCTGGTAAACCTCCACTTCTTCATCGCCAGCATATCCTTCCGCAGATATGGGGCCTTAAACTGCTCA
This sequence comes from Amblyraja radiata, assembly GCF_010909765.2. NCBI lineage: Eukaryota > Metazoa > Chordata > Chondrichthyes > Rajiformes > Rajidae > Amblyraja > Amblyraja radiata. The sequence continues at coordinate 38,065,816 of NC_045962.1, forward strand.
CAATATTCTCAGTGGTCTGAGCAGCACCTTAGAAAGCTTCAGCATTACAACCTAGCTTTCATATTTAGCAATTAACACTAACATTACATCTGCCTGCCTTACTACCGACTCAACCTGAAAATTAACCTTTTGGGAATCCTGCATCAGCACTCCCAAGTCCCATTGCACCTTAGATTTCTCAATCCTTTCCCCATTTAGAAAATAGTCTATGTTTTTATTCCTTCAGGTACAGGATACTGAGTTGGATGATCAGCCATGATCATATTGAATGGCGGTGCAGGCTCGAAGGGCCGAATGGCCTACTCCTGGCACCTATTTTCTATGTTTCTACCAAAGTGCATGACCATACACTTTGTTACGGTGTATTCCATTTTCCATTACTTTTCCCACTCTCCAAGTCCTTCTACAAACTCCCTACTTCCTCAACACTACCTCCCCCTCCATCTATCTTCGTATCATCCACAAACTTAGCCACAAAGCCATCAATTCCATTATCCAGATAATTAACATACTGTATAACATTTAAAAAGTAGTGGACCCAGCATAGACCCCTGCGGAACACCACTAGTCACTGGAAGCCAAGCAGAAAAGGCCCCCTTCATTCCCACGCTTTGCCTTCTGCCAGTCTGCCAATCATCTATCTATACCAGTACTTTGCCTCTAATACCATGGGCTCCTTCTTATCTTGTTTAGCAGCCTCACATGCGGTCCCTTATTGAAGGCCTTCTGAAAATCCAAATAAACAACATTCACTGCTTCTCCTTTGTCTGCCCTACTTGTTACTTCCTTAAAGAATTCCAACAGATTTTTCAGGCAAGATCTCCTTAACAAAACTACGCTACTGCGGCCTCTTTTATCATGTGCTTCTAAGTACCCTGAACCTCATTCTCAATAATGAATTAAAAAAATTTACCGACCACTGATGTCAGGTTAACTGGTCTATAATTTCCTTTTTTTTGTCTCGCTCCTTTCTTAAATGGTGGAGTTACATTTGCGATTTTACAGTCCTCAAGAACCATTCCTGACTATGGTGATTCTTGAAATATCGAAACTAATGCCTCCACAATTTCTACAGCTATCTCTTTCAAAACCTTGAGGTATAGTCCATCTGCTGCAGGTGACTTATCCACTTCAGACCTTTCAGCTTCCTAAGCACCTTCTCTTTCTACTTTTGCCCTGACTCTTGAATTTCTGGCATGCTGCTGGTGACTTCCACTGTGATGACTGACTCAAAAAACTCATTCTGTTCCTTCACCATTTCTTTGTTTCCCATTACTACTTCTCCAGCATCATTTGACAGTGGTCCAATGTCCACTCTTGCCGCTTTACTCTTTCTATATCCGAAAAAAAACTAGATATTCTCTTACTTATCATTGTTTAGCTTACCTTCGTATTTCATCTTTTCTCCCCTTTTTTACTTGCTTTTTGTTGCTTTTTATAAGCTTCCTAATCCTCTAGCTTCCAGCTGATCTTTGCCATATTATATGCCTTTTGCATTTATGCTTTCCATTCAACTTTAGCCAGCTCTTCCCTCATGCCTTGGTAGTTGCCTTTACCTAACAGTAATACAGATACATCCTATTTCATGTTCTCCCTCTCAAACTGCTGGTTGAAGTATAATAATATTATGATCACTGCCCCCTAGGGGCTCCTTCACCTTGAGCTCCCTAATCAAATCTAGAATTGCCTTTTCCCTAGTGGGCTTGACCAAGAGCGGCTCTAAAACGCCATCTCTTAGGCATTCTATAAATTCCTTCTCTGGGGATCCAGTACTAACATGATTTTTCCAGTTAACCTGCGTATTGAAGTCCCCTATGACCACTGTAACATTGCCTTTCTTGCATGCTTTTCAATGTCCTGATGTCCAATGTCCCTACATTCTTGCTGCTATTTGCCCATATTTTTAATATATATATTAAAAATATGGGCAAATAGTAGCAAGAATATAGGGATATATATATATATATATATATATATATATATATATCCCTATATTCTTGCTACTAATAACTCCCACCAGGGTATTTTTACTCTTGCAGTTTCTTAACTCAACCCACAAGGATTCTGCATCTTCTGATCCTATGTCATTTCTTGCTAAAGATTGGATTTCATTCCTTACCAACAGGGCCTCCGCTCCCCCCCCTCTGTTTAACTGCCTGTCTTTTTGATAGAATGTGTATTCTTGGATGTTCAGCTCCCTGCACTGATCTTCTTTCAGCCAAGACTCTGTAATGCCCGCAAATATGTACCTGACAATTTCCAAACTCGCTATAAGCTCCTCCACCTTGTTTTGAATACAGCGTGCATTTAAATATAACTGCTTCAGTTCTGTATTCACCACCGTTCTTCTCAAATTAGTACCCATGTTGTTTGACATTAGATTATTTTCCCTTTCTGAACTTTCTGTCCTATTTCTTATTCTGGAGTAACCTCTCCTGCGCTCTCCTTCCCTTTAAATTTATACTTTTCCGATTTGTTGAACCCATTAATCCTCCCACACTATTTAGTGTAAAGCCCTATCTACAGCCCTAGTTATGCGATGCTAGGACGCTGATCCCAGCAGGATTCCGGTGGAGTCCATTCCATCAGGTCAGCACCCTCCATCCCTAAAATTGATGCCAATGTCTCACAGATTCAAAGCCACTTCTAGTACACCAATCTTTAAGACAAGCATTTAACTCTTTAATCCTATCAACTCTATGCCAATTTGCTTTGTGCGTACTATGCACTCGCTCCCAACACGACCATTCCGCTAAACCTTTCCTTCCTTTTGTTGGCTGCCGTGTCTCTTACTCAGCAAATTAAATGTCTACTTCTTTAAATGATTAGATATATACAAATTGTAGTTCAGGATAGTGGCAGAGAATCCTAAATGGCTGGGAAGTGAACTTAAAATATTTATGGTAGAATGAGTTTAAACGTTACATAGAAAATAGGTGCAGGAGTAGGCCATTCGGCCCTTCGAGCCTGCACCGCCATTCGATATGATCATGGCTGATCATCCAACTCTGTATCCCATCCCTGCCTTCTCTCCATACCCCCTGATCCCTTTAGCCACAAGGGCCACATCTAACTCCCTCTTAAATATAGCCAATGAACTGTCCTCAACTATCTTCTGTGGCAGAGAATTCCACAGATTCGCCACTCTCTGTGTAAAAAATGATTTTCTCATCTCGGTCCTAAAAGACTTCCCTCTTATCCTTAAACTGTGACCCCTAGTTCTGGGAATGGCTGCACATGTGTAAATGCACAAATACACCCGAGAACATATTTTCACACATACCATTGTAAACTTTAATTTTTATGCAAAGAACAAAAGCCAACATTTACAAAAATAACCTTTAAAAAATTTTGTTTTCTACATTGAGATATGCACAATGGCTCAATTGGCTTAAAATATTTGACCATCATTCTTCTAGAAAAGCAAGCATACATACATGCATAAACACGCACATTCAAATGGTCACGCACTCCAATTCAATGATGAATACAAGCTCACCCAGCCTGATTGGATAGTGAATTTTCCAGCATCGGGAGACATAAACATCCTATTTATTATTGCAGAACTCATCTGCTTATTTCAAATACAAGATTCTCCTGTACTAAAAGTGTGTAGATGCAGTAATATACATTTAATTATCACTTGATCAAAATAGTGATCAATATGGATACACATTTTTAAGTCATAAAAGGAGCAATTTTTGCATTCATACATGATCCACTTATTTCATGCAGCTTTTACGTCGTGATGTTCCTGGAGATGTTCCTAGAAATGAAAGTAACAGTAAAGACAATGTGAGAATGATTACAGTGACAATTCATTGTGAACCAACTTTAAGGACAAAGACTAATAGAAGCCAAATATGAATAATGTGGAGAAGGCCAATGAGAGGAGAAAATTGGGGTCAAAGTTCCCCAGTCAGGAGATGGTAAAGAACAGAATACTATCTATCATTCTTTATTTCTCGTCAACATCAATCACAGATTTCTCCTATCTCTTAGCCACCATCACCCATGCGCCTTGAGTTTCTCAAAAAAAAGTCAACTATTTCAGTCAACAAAAATCATTATAGCGAAGATCTCAAATTCGCTCAATGTCTAGGCTCATTCATGGAGAATGGTCACTTTGCTATGGATTTCAAAGAGCCACTAACCCCAAAGAAAGGGAGAAATAAATAAAGAAAGAGAAGAAGTGGCTGGTGGAAATACCACTAAAGCTGACTGTGCAATATCCTCCAAATAGGATGGGAAAATTAACAAACCAGGCCAATATGACTGGCATTGTTGGGGGCCCAACAACATATGTCCAAAACAAACTATTCTGGGCAATAGCACAGCAAGAGATTATCGGGAGAACATTAGAAAACCTTCAAAGTTGTTCTTGAAGCCAGTTTGAAAATGTTGAACATCCCTGTCACCTTGTGTGGAAACTGTCCAACACTGCTCAAGATAGAAGACCATTCAGATGGCTTTAAGAACCTGGAGTACATGTATCAGGAGCACAAAGAAACAGTGTGAAAAGATGGCATCACATACTACCCTCCCATCTGTCTCGTCAAACACCTTCTGACCCCCTTATGGAAGTCTGCCCAACCCACGTTGACATCATGAGGCATCTCGGATAATTCAGAAGTAGAGAAGAAGCAAGTCATCATTAAACCAAAAGGATGGTCCAAGCAGACGATTATTTGAGAGCTAAACTGTTTATGTACCTCCAAGTCGCTGTTGGATTGCCTCAAGTCTCTGTATATATTCAGTGAGCGAGCGTTCAGGATCTTGATTGCTTGAAAAGCCTGATTGGTCCTGCCCTCCTCCAGGTGAGATATATGTTCTGCAAATAAAATAAAGAGAGAGGTCACTATCACCCTACGCTCAACGTGCACAATGTGACCTTCTCAGACATTTAACTTTCAGCGCGATAATGCTTCAAAAATATGATATTGAACCCAGCACAAAGTTCATGGTTGACTGGGCAGCAGCAGAACTACTGTGAACTAGGCACGGATCATCCACAGCAGACACTTTGAAGCAATGAAAACACAAAATCCTCCAATTTCAAATGGCAAAACAACTGGGTCAACATCACTGGCATCAAGACTCCAAGTACCTTTGTTCAACTCTGATAAACAGGACAGCTATTGCCGTATTTGCCAATCCGGAAGTGGCGGCGCTGTGATATGGCTGCGGCTCGCCTGCAGTCTGTCTGTTTTTACTTTTTTGTGTTGTTTTTTTTTGTCTAGTTTAGTACATTTTTTGGTTATTAGGTGGTGTTATGTGTGCGGGGGGGGGGGTGAAACAGTGCTTTCTGTCTTCCTTCAGGGGAATGCGACTTTTTTGTCGTATCCCCCTTCTCTTCCCCCGTCTGCGCTGAGGCCTAATGGCGGAGCTGGCGGCCTCCAACCTGCGACCGACCTCGAGGGTCCGGAGGTAGAGCCAGCCAGGACTCACCAACGCGAGGCTGGCCGTCTTCGAGCTGTGGCGACATCCGGGCAGCAGCACGACTCGGCTCTCCGGTGAGGGCGGACGGCGCGGGGCTGAGACACTCCCGTGCGGGCGGCACGGCTACCAGCTGGAAGGCGCTCCCGTGAGAGCGGCCTGGGTCCCGGCTGGAAGGCGCTCCCGTGGGGGCAGCGCGGTGCGGGGCTGAGACGCTGCCGTGTGGGTGGCCTGGCTACCGGCTGGAAGGCGCTCCGGTGAGGGCGGACCGGCTCCCGGCTGGAAGGCGCTCCCGTGGGGGCAACCCGGTGCGGGGCTGAGACGCTGCCGTGTGGGCGGCCCGGTGCGGGGCGGGACGGTGCTCCTGCGGCTGAGGCGGCGTTCTGGCGGCGGCGACCTGGACCCGGGGCTCGGCCGCGGGCCAGTGGATGACAATGTCGGGAGCTCGCAGGTCACAGGCTGGTGCCTGTTTTCCGGAGCTCCCGTTGCAACAGCTGCGTCCGCTGGACTGGAGGGCGGCAGCTTCGACCACCCCCGGGACGCGGAGCTTGAACCGCGGGACTGATACCATCGCCCGGTGGAGTATCGCCTCGGCGCAGAGGGAGAAGAGGAGGGAAGAGACAGTAACTCTAAGACTTTTGCCTCCATCACAGTGAGGGGGTGTTTGGTGAACTCACTGTGGTGGATGTTAATTTGTGTTTATTGTGTGTTGTTATTATTACATGTATGGCTGCAGGCAACAGCATTTCGTTCAGACCGAAAGGTCTGAATGACAATAAAGGAAATCTAATCTAATCTAATCTAATTTGACATAAAACTCTGAAGTTCTATCATTACAAAAGATTATCAGGAGGACTAAAGATACTTTGAAAATCTCACATTAAATGAATGGGAAAAACCATAACAAAGAATCCAACATGAGTAATAAAGGCCGATCCATCTTGATCCAGAAAATTGTAGGTCCCCTCGCTGAGACTTACAAGTCCTAATTAAATACAGGTGAGGTGTGGAAGACTGCAGGGTGGCAAATATTGTGCCTCTATTGAAGGACTTCAGTGAAAAGCCTGAGAACTACAGGCCAGTAAGCCTGACATCTGCGGTCAGACGGTTACTAGAGAGTACTCTGAGGGATAAGATTTACATGCATTTTGATGGACGAGCCGATTAGGAATAATCAGTAAAGTTTTGTACATGGGAGATCGTGTCTCATGAATTTGAATGTTTTCTGAAGATGTGACCAAAATGGTTGATGAGGTAAGCATTGATCCCTTATAACATGAGATCAGGCAATTCGAAGGGAAATAAGAGAATGTCAGATACATAAATATGTGTGTGCAAAAACACAAAAATATCCCAATACTTGTAGAAAATTCAGGCGTAAAAGTTAAATAATCACTCGAGAATCAGGCACATTTGGCAAAGCAAATTTGACAAAACCTTGGATCTGATGGCCTACATTCTGTAGTCTTAAAACATTGGTTGCAGAAACAGTGGATATATTGGTCCTGATCTTCCAAGTTCCCTTGGTTCTGAAAGCTGGAATCCCAGAGCCAAATAATTCATTGAGATTGCATTAGTCTTAAGGGACTGTCCCACTTAGGCAATTTTTTTAGGCGACTACAGGCGACTAGGCTGTCGCCACATGGTCGCCTGGGTGTCGCCTCTATGATCGTGAGTAGTCTCCTCAGTCGCCCAAAGAGTAGTAGCGTCTTTCTGGTCGCCATTGGATTTTCAAAATGTTCAAACATTTTCGGCGACAGTTGGCTTGACGCCAATGAGCGTAGCTTGACTTCTCCTGACGTAGGTGCTATCGTAGGTTGTCGCCTGGTGACGTAGGTTGTCGCCGGAGCTGACTTCGGTGAATACCATTGGCGACTACCTACATCAACCGGCGACAGGTACCGGCGTCAAGAGAAGTCAAGTAGCGACAGGCATTGGAAAAACCCAAGTAGGAGAGGATCTTGCAGGAGTCTCCTGGAGCGGAGGGTGATAGCTAGGCGCAGGCCTGGTTCCATTGGCTTCCTCATGAAGGTCTCCTTTTTCTCCAGGAGAGGGCCCACCCGTGTCTTCAGCCCCTGAAACAGCTTAGGGGGGAGCCTAGGTGTTTCCACTGTTTTGGAGACCAAAATGGGACAGGGTCGGCGACAACTGAAGACAATGAAGACAGGGCTATCAGCTGAAGACAATTCATGTAATTTGGTCTACAAAACAGTGGAAACACCCAGCTTGTTTCGGGAGGGTGTAGGTTTACTTTGGTTGTCGCCTGTCTGGTCGTAAGAGTAGTCGTAGGTTGTCGTAGGTGGACGTTCTAAGTCACCACGATTGGGTCGCCGGTTGTCGGTACCTTTCCGTAGCTTGATGTCGACTAGGTGGTAGGTTGTTGTAGCTTGTTGTAGACATTGTCGTGGGGGGGGGGGTCCAATGGCCGTGTTTTTGGCGACCTGCTACGACTATGACAGTTGCCGGCAGTTGCCTAAAAAAAATCACCTAAGTGGGACAGGCCCTTTAGTTCTACAGAAACTGCGGCTTGAGTGGGATCCTTGCAAGCGGGTCTGATTTCGGACCCCAATGGTTCATGAATGGCAATCTAAGTGCTGTTATGATTTTCACTCAACAAGACCATTGTGTGACTCGATTCAGGTTTACAAAAAATGTAGCTATGGAGTTGATCATCCAAGAGATACATTAGGTCCAATATTTAATCTCACCTAATCTGCAATCGATAGGGAGACTTCGGTGATTGGTGACTTGCATTATTAGGTCTTTGAGTAGACACACTCTCTCTGGTTGGTGGTGAGTTTATAATGTGGGTCAATGTTGACTGCTGTTGGCGGAGAACTTCAGTTTTGATGGCTGGAGCTGGAAACAGAAACAGAAATTGATGAGACATCACCATTTGTTGCTTGAGTAGACAGAAACTATCCCTCATCTGAACTAATAATTGTGGATTGTCTGGTGCCCCTTAAAGGTGTATTTACGTACAGAAACATTAATAGATACAGCAATACAAGGGATCCTACTTTATAGCCGTTCAGGTAATGTAGTACTATCCGATTATTTGAGTTAGACTAAAATTGGCTCTCAAAGAATTTACGTGAAAAATAATAAATATTTATTCCCCCCCACTCATGTTTCTTAACACATACACAAATGATGGGGCTTTGTGTTATGGAAATACACTACATAGACTGTTTTCATGGAGTGCAATGCTCCCCTGTAATCCAGTCATGAACATTGAAATAATGACCAAGTGTATTTCCCATTATTCTAAAAGATGCAAATTGGGATTGGATGCATTTTCTGTTATATTAATCAAAGGATGTAAAATAATAGCTCCAAGTTCTAAATGGTTCACCTTCATTTGTTCAAAGCAACCAAAAAGATTTCCACTGCTGCTATGAGTTTAGGGATGGCTATCAGCAACACGTGTTCCGTGGATTGAGAGAAGATAACCAATCCTTTTGATTTGTATAGTTCTTTTTACATCAAAAATGTGGTGTTATTTTAAGGCAAGCATGATATATCTGAACAACAATGTCACAGAGATTGTTTTGACAAAGGAGCAGTGTAAAATATTTGGTCTTTTCAGTATCTTGCACTGGGCCAGATTTAGTTGGACCATACGACATGCATGATGGCCAAACCTGGGCTGAGCGTAGAGTGCTGTCTGCACACATGATGAGGTGCATCTGGGTAGATGGCCCGACTGAACGAGCATCTGAAAAGCTTTGATAGCTGGCACATCTGGGAGAAGAGCTTCATTTCCTCTCCATGTCAACATGGAGTTTGCACAGTTTTTCTAAAGTATCTTTGTCATCACAATAATTAAAACTTTCAATTAAAAAAATAAAATAAAATAAAAAGCACTGAAAAATAATCACAAGCATTTTTTTTAAATGTTTTGCTTTAGTTTGCTCCTTGCCACTTCCAGTGCATGTGGTCAAGTTCAGGAGTGGCATTCTCAAATAAATGAATAGCAGTATTTTGCTCTAAACCCATTAGCAAGATTATCCTCTCCTTTGTTCATGCTGTCAACCCATCACAGGGCTATCAATATCAACCTTTCAAATCAGTAAAGCGTAGAATAAATGCCATTAAATTAAAATTAAAATAATGACAGTGATACCTGACAATTTTATTTGGTCTTCCCGAGACGATGAAACAAGAAGAAACATCCCCATTCTGTGTATACTAGTATTGGTCTGTAGTGATAACAAGAACTGACCTTTTTTGCATTGTTTGACAACTTCCCTGCATTGCGTTTTGGATTTTTACTGAAATTCATGATTGACTTGCAAGGTATTATTAATGGCAACTGTATCATTTTGACTTGTTTGGCAATCTAAATTAATAAAAGTCTGATTAATTTATCAATTAAAAAACACCTGATATCTTGGAGCAAAGTGTGCTTAAGCGTCTTGGACTGTGAACTGAAGGAAGCAGGGATCCTCACCAAAAAAGTTCAATTCCCGCACGGAGCAATGCTCAGAGGAAGAGCAGGCTGATTATGTGCATCAGATTTATTCCAAAGCGGAATAAAGAACCATTAAACAAAACAGCGTTATCTGAACCAGAAGAGTTAACATTAATAATGTTAGTGAATTTTTTGTTACGTTTTTGTTGTGGATAATGAAGTAGATTTTCAAAGTCTACAGAGAGATTTAGGCCATTTGGAAGAGTGGGCTGAAAGATGGCAGATGGAGTTTAATGCTGATAAGTGTGAGGTGCTTCATCTTGGCAGGCCAAATCAAAATAGGACGTACATGGTAAATGGTAGCGAATTGAGGAATGCAGTTGAACAGAGGGATCTAGGAATAACTGTGCATAGTTCCCTGAAGGTTGAATCTCATGTAGATAGGGTGGTAAAGAAAGCTTTTGGTGTGCTGGCCTTTATAAATCAGAGCATTGAGTATAGAAGTTGGGATGTAATGTTAAAATTGTACAAGGCATTGATGAGGCCAATTCTGGAGTATGGGGTACAATTTTGGTCGCCAAATTATAGGAAAGATGTCAACAAAATAGAGAGAGTACAGAGGAGATTTACTAGAATGTTGCCTGGGTTTCAGCACCTAAGTTACAGAGAAAGGTTGAACAAGTTAGGTCTTTATTCTTTGGAGCGCAGAAGGTTAAGGGGGGACTTGATAGAGGTCTTTAAAATTATGAGAGGGATAGACAGAGTTGATGTGGATAAGCTTTTTCCATTGAGAGTAGGGAAGTTTCAAACAAGAGGACATGATTTGAGAATTAAGGGACAAAAGTTTAGGGGTAACATGAGGGGGAACTTCTTTACTCAGACAGTGGTAGCTGTGTGGAATGAGCTTCCAGTGGAAGTGGTGGAGGCAGGTTCGATTTTATCATTTAAAAATAAATTGGATAGGTATATGGACGGGAAAGGAATGGAGGGTTATGGTCTGAGTGCAGGTAGATGGGACTAGGTGAGAGTAAGTGTTCGGCACGGACTAGAAGGGCCGAGATGGCCTGTTTCCGTGCTGTAATTGTTATATGGGTTAGGTTGCGGTGGATATCAAGATTTATTCTGCAGACTAGACATATTCAATTCAACTTTAATGTCATTGCACAAATACAAGTATGGGTACAACGAAATGCAGTTTAGCGTCAGTCCGTAGTAATAGTGCAATATAGAAATAAATATGGTGCTTCTTGCGGGACATGTGACAAAATTGGGTTTATTCTCATCCCATACTTATACTTGAATGCGGGAGTTTCGATCGCCCCGCTGTCTGCGGGAGCTTTGATTGCCCTGATGGATGGTTCGACTGCCCCGACCGTGGGGAATAAAGAGGAAGATTAGATTTTTTTGCCTTCCATCAGTGAGGAATGTGGGGAATCCGCTGTGGATGCTTATGTTAACTTTTATGTATTTGTGTCTTGGTGCTTCTTTTTCCAGAAGGCTGTATGGTAATTTGCATATCACTGTACCTCAATTGGTACCTGTGACAATAAAATACCTTTGAATTACATTATTTGATGTTGAAACTTCAAATGCTTCTAGATTTCCTTTAAAATCTTCTCAACTCTAGTTGGCTACAAAATACCTCACGCAAATATGCATAACACAGTTATTACTTTATCTTCACTGGAATAAATTGAGAAATTAAAGATGAAAACACAAATATTTCCATTCGTACCTTGACCACCACCAATATTGTTTGTTGCAGATGTAGGGTACAGACCTTTTCTTGTTGCTTTCTGCCATTTTTTCACCAGGAATTTAAGCCTGAAGAGGTACAGAGTAAAGCATTAACGAAGAACAAAGCTAAAGCAAACCTCATGAATGATTAAATCAAAAATTCTATATACTCAGCAATCCGCACAGCACCCACTCCCACAACAAAGATTTACTGTCAATTTTAATCTTTCCTCATAACTTATTTTTGATTTAGAGAGTTTTTGGTTCCCTGAGTCAGGGAACCTTGAACACACAAAGTGCAACACCTTTTAATACCTCAACAACACTACGTATCAGACAATGACAGTTAGGAATGTATTACTTAAATAAATTACATTTTGAACAGTTCCATGCTTGGCTTAGTTATAGATGGGGTAGACTGCAAGAAACATCTCCCCCTTGTCAGAGGTGAATAAGTTTTAGGGCGAGGGGAAAGATTAAAGGTGGAGGGAATCTGTGGAGGATCTTTATCACCCAGAAAGTGGCGAGTGCCTGGAATGAGCTGCCGGAGAGAGCGGTGGATGCCGAATTGTTGAAAGCATTTAAAAAGTGTCTAGAGGAACAAATGAATCACATGCATACAAGGCTCTGCACCAAGTGCAACAAGATGGATGGGTGCCAACTGGTTGGTACGGACGTGGTGGGACAAATATCCGGTTTCTACTCTATTTGACTCTATATACTCCCATTGTGCACAGGTCTGGTCTTCCTATTAAAAGGAAGTAGCGGGAGTGCAAGAAAGATTCACCAGCATGAATCCTGGGATGGAGAAATTGTGCTATGAAATGATATTAAACATACTGAGCCTATATTCTTTGGAGTTTAAAAGGAAAGGTGAAATAAAGACATAGGTCCAAACAGGATCGCTACAGTGATGCTGCTTTTCCTGGTGGAGGTGGCGGTGTCAAAATCAGGGGTTATCCATTAAACTACTAAAATGAAGAAATTACTCCATGTAGAAAGTAGCAAATCTTTGTAATTTACACCCCAAGTGAATAATTAGATATTTGGATATTTTTTAATATTTACAGTGTAACAGAGATAAATGTTTATGAACTGGCAGTTATTACAGAGACATGATTATAAAGGAGGCTGAAGCTGCGAATTCAATTTTCAGGAAATAAAAGGTGGTACGGTAGCTCGGCTAATAAGAGATAAAGCAATGGGTAATGGAGTCTAAAACTAGGTTTAAGGTAAAAGGGGAAAGATTTGAAGGGAATCTGACAGGCAACTATTTCACAACGAGGGTGGTGGGGGTATGGAACAAATGACCAGAGAAAGTGGTTGAAGCAGAAATAATTTGAAGTGTTTAAATGACACTGTAGGCAAATAGGACTAGAAGAGGAAGACACCTTCCTTGATCAGGTTCAGCTCGAAGAGAGTAAACAGTTTATTCAATGGAGGAGCAAGATAGCACCAAGCAGGCATTTTAATGGGAAAAAAAAATCATAACAGCTACATTTTAAAGCATATGCATTTTCCCATAATTTAAACAGCTTCAGCATTAAATGTGATGAAGAGAATTCATACCTGGAAATTGCAATGACCACTCGAATTGTAGAGCGGAACTTTGTTAATGGACGGGAATGCCGGTTGGGCATGTGGAAGTCCGTGGGAGAAGGATAAACTCCCATGCGTGCAATTAAACACAGAGTTGCCTGCTCACATTCCTGAAATCCCCCTAAGAGCAGCAACAGGTATTTCTTCTGGTACACCAAAGCTTTTCTGAAGCTTTCAGCTCGGAGGTACTTGCCATAAAGTCGTTGCATCTGCATATAAATCACAGTAAAGTAGATGTTGAGTCTATAGGTTAAGAGCAAAGTAACAGTATGCTTTAAGAAAAAAGTATAGATCTCTTTTGATTTACATTTTAGAAAAATTGCGAAGTTTCAACGTGAAAATATTGTCCGTGTTGTAAAGCTCAAGAATTTAATTTTAATAAACTTGAACATCTTAAAATCACATCTTCAGAATAGGATTTACTTGCATTTGAAACAGAATAGGCTAATTAGAGACAGTTAATATAGATTTGCCACAGCAGGTCATTTCTTACTGAGGGTAGCAGTAGGAAGATAGGACAGATGAACATGTGTGTGGCTGAGGAGTTTGTGTGGAATAGAGGGATTCAGATTTTTGGCCCATTGGAATCTTTTCTGGGGAAGAGTTGACCTGAACAAGAGGAATATGGGTTGCACCTAAACTGGAGGGGTACCAATATCCTGACACACAGGTTTGCTAGTGCATCACCAGATAGTCAATAGCAATGTCTCGAGGACAGTAAGTATTACGGTTGAGATGGTGGTAAACATCTCGAGGCGTATGAAGGTAGACAAATCTATCTGGCCTGATCAATATATCCGAGAACACTGTGGGAAGCTAGAGAAGAAACTGCAGATGCCCTGGATGAGATACAGTGCCCTCTATAATGTTTGGGACAAAGACCCATCATTTCTTTATTTGCCTATGTACTCCACATTGAGATTTGTAATAGAAAATAAATCACATGTGGTTAAAATGCATATTGTCAGATTTTAATAAAGGCCATTTTTATACATTTTGGTTTCACCATGTAGAAATTACAGCAGTGTTTATACATAGTCTCCCCATTTCAGGGATCCATAATGTTTGGGACACAGCAATATCATGTAAATGAAAATAGTCATGTTTAGTATTTTGTTGCATATTATTTGCATGAAATGACTGTTTGAAGTCTGCAAATCATGGACATCACCAGTTGCTGGGTGTTTTCTCTGGTGATGCTCTGCTAAACCTGTATTATTGGATTTGGATTGGATTCAATTTTATTGTCATTTGGTTTAGCCGGAGTCATAACATAGAACAATAACAAAATAAACACTCAACACAGTTTAAAGTCCCAAAGTCATTGTCTCTTCCCTCCTTGCTCTCCCTCTGCGCCGAGGCAATACAAGCCTCCGATGTTGCGACCCCGTCGGGTGATGGTGTGCAAATCCCGCGACTGAATCCGTGCTCCGCAAACAGGCCGGTTCAAACTCCGCGGCCCGGGGCGGTCGAAGCTGCCAAAGCTGCCGCCCTCCAGTCCAGCGGACGCAGCTGTAGTTGCGGGAGCCCCGGAAAAACAGGTCACCAACCCGTGAGCTCCCGACGATGTCGTCTACTGGCCTGCGGCCGAGCCTCCAAAGTCGGGTCGGAAGTTGGGTCGCACCGCAACCACAGCCCCGAAGTCGGCCAGCCTCGCGTTGGTAAGTCCTGGCTCTGCCTCTGCAGCTTCGAGGTCGGTCGCAGTTGGAGGCCGCCAGCTCCGCGATAGGCCTTAGCGCAGACGGACACGGAGACGGGGGATACAGCAAGAAAGGTTGCATCCCACCCGAAGGAAGAGTCAAAAACATGTTACACCCACCCCCCCACACATACACAACTAAATAAACCGAAATAAACTGTAAAAACGGGACAAAAGAAAACAAAACAAGAAAAGACAAACGGACTGCAGGCGAGCCGCAGCTGCAAGGCAGCGCCGCCACTTCCGGAAGCTTGCTTGTTTTGGGGGCTAGTCCCTTTCAGTTTTCTCTTCAGCATATAAAAGGCATGCTCAATTGGGTTCAGATCAGGTGATTGACTTGACCACTCAAGAATTGACCATTTTTTAGCTTTGAAAAACTCCTTTGTTGCTTTAGAAGTATGTTTGGGATCATTGTCTTGCTGTAGAATGAACTGCCGGTCAATGTTTTGAGGTATTTGTTTGAACTTGAGCAGATTTGGATGTGTCTATACACTTCAGAATTCATTAAGCTACAACCATCAGCAGTTGTATCGTTGTTTTGTAATCAATCCATTACAAAGTATTAGGTGAACCACAAAGCTTTTATTAAAACCTATACAGAGAGAAGAATACATACTGCTGCATTTGTTGTATCATTTTGCACACTGCCGAGCTCAGGGACAAACTGGGTTGTTATCAGTAACTGCATTCCTTACTCAAATCCCGGACTGGATTACATGGTAGAATGTATATCATGCATAATATATGTGGTGAAGGTTATATTGACAGAGATGAATATGGTTGATCTACATTCTTCCTCTTAAACAAGCAAATTATAATTAAACAAGCATATAGTGGAGTATATAGAAAAACACCAATATGGGGGGAGTGCACTTTACTTTGGGTACTGTGCGCTGAGAGCAGCAAGTGAGAAGACGGTTCAAAGGTACTTTGGCTTGCAGACGCTACCTACACGCGTACGATGTCCACCGTTTTCTCCCTTCACCGGAGATTGAATAGGTGAAGCGAGTGATACTGCAAGTCTGACCGGTGTTGAGGGCGAGGATGGGGACCTCGGCAGCGGCCAGGGAGGCGAAGCAGCAGGAAAAGCATCTGGTCCGGAGTCCGCAGGCAGTTGTGGGACCGTGAGATTGGAACCGTTGGACCGTGGAGGCCACACAGCTGTGTACTCAGGATAGCGTGGAGGCGGCACTGGCTCATTGACCGGGCGAAGGTGTTGTCGGGTACGTCTGTAGGTGCCATCATCAACACTGACCAGGTACGAGCACGGCTCAGGAGTAGTGTCTTGAATGACGACCAGCCGGTCGTAGCCTTTTGGCGTTTTGCAAACGGACAACCTGTCCCTTGGTCAGAGGTGGAAGCAGTGTGCTTGACTTGTCATAGTATTTTTTCTGAGTATGGCGTCGTTGTTGGAGTTTTGCCTGGATCGCAGCTGGGGCACGAATTTGTGGTTGCAACATCTGTTTCGCTATAGGTAGCGCAGTGCGAGTCTGCCTTGATATTAAGCGCTGGGCAAGAGAACCCAGAATCGGATCACGTGAAATGTTCCGTAAATTGAGTATGTGGAGAAAGACGTCGGAACAGGCCTGGAACAGGCCCGATGGGACTGTTCCATCACTTGTTTGGCACTTATCGCACGTTCGGCCAAACCATTGGACTGCGGTTACTCCGGGCTGCTGGTGATGTGGTGAATTTCCCAGCGTTCAGCAAAGTCCTTAAAATGCTGACTGGTGAATTGGCTGCCATTGTCAGAGAGAAGATGAACTGGAGCCCCGTGGACAGAAAAGTAGCGTGCCAGCTTTTCAACAACCATGGCTGAGGTTGGACTGCGGAGTAGGTCGATCTCGAACTGGTACGAGTGGACCAGGACCAAGTACTGATTGCCATGCCACTCGAAAATGTCAGTTGCAACTGTAGACCATGGCAAGTCAGGAGTGGGGTGCGAGAGAAGGGGCTGTATGGGTTGGTGCGACGTTAGGCTATTGCACACCGCACAGGACTCAACTTTCTCACGTATAAATTCGGACATTCTAGGCCAGACGAACATACTCTTTGCCCTCAGAATGGTTGCCTCCACACATGGATGACCCCTTGGATGGCATCGTAATACTTGTTTTGCAGAGATGCAGGAACAACTGCCGTGTGTCCTTTCACGATGCAGTCCTGAAGTACCAGTTCATCACGAACAGGGTAAAATGGGTGAACCAGGGGTGGTAGCCTGTATTGCGTCGGATGACAGAGGAGAGTGACTGTAGAGTGTCGTCTGTATCTGTTTGTGCTGCCAGATCGTCCAGACACGAGTATGGGAGGTAGGAGACCATCAAAACAACAAAACCATCATCGCCTGACAGGTGTTTCTCGCAGGTGTTGCACGGAGCTCGTGACAGAGTGTCAGCTAAGTGCATAACCTTTCCGCGTTTGTAAACCAGTCTAATGTCGTACTTCTGTAATACCATCATCATACGTTGCAGTTTTGCACTGTTCCGCAGAATATAATCTTAAAATACCTCCTGGTCAACACTGGCAAAGGGGCAATAGTTCATGCAAAGAAATCTATAACTCAAATTTTTAAAAAAAGGAACATTTAGGTGGGTTTTTACCTTTGGATTTGCCTAAAATGCAAAAGTATTTAAGTATAGTGTCAGGGGATAAACTTAACATGTGTTGGAAAGAGCTGTGTAGGAAAAAACTTAACACCGGCATTATAAATGAAATTATATTTACTTAAATTTGGTCTTGGAGAACATGATACTGCACACTATATACTTGAAGGCACTTCATACCATGGTTGCATTTCGTTACCTGAATTGCAGAGTCAAATCTCCTTTATACTAACCTTCAAGCTTGAGGGGTCAACAAGGTCATGCCGCAGAGGTCTATTTTCAATTTCTGCCATCACTCTGGCCAGTTCCGATTCAGTCTCTTTTAAGGCATTCTGCAACTGATTTCTTTCTTTCATCCAACTTAGCCTTTCTAAATTCAGAAGAGAATTTGCATGGTCCATTTTCTTCTCCTAGAACAGCAGGTTACACAGCAACATCAAAATCTGAATTGTTTAATGGTTATGTTGAAATAGATAGTGCTGTACTATTATCCAGGGTAGGGGAATCAAGAACCCAAGGGCATGGGCTTAAAGTGAGAGGCAAAGGATTTAATAGGAACTTAGGAGCAGCTTTTTCTACACAGATGGTGGTGGGTGTGTGGAATGAGCTGCCCGATGAAGTAGTTGAGAGGCAGGTACAATAATTACATTTAAAAGACATTTTTCAGGTACATAAACAAGAATGCTTTAGAGAGATATGGGTTAAACGTAGGCAAAAGGGACTGGCTTGGTTGGCGCACATTGGCCGGCATGGATGTGTTAGACAGAAGGGCCTATTACCATGATGTATAACTATAATTAAATCTAAATAACCTAGTTTATACTTTTGCCTTCAACCGCAATTCACAAACACCAAGATGGGAGGTCATGTTGCAGTCATATAAAACGTTGGCGAGACCACATTTAGAGTATTGTGTTCATTTTTGGGCACCATGTTATAGGAAAGATGTCAAGCTGGAAAGATGCAGAGATTTGCGAGGATGTTGCCAGGACTCGAGGGCTTGAGCTAAGGGATAGGTTGAGCAGGTCTGACCTCTTCCTTGGAGCGCAGGAGGATGAGGGGTGATCTTATGGAGGTGTACAAAATCATGAGAGAAATAGATCAGGTAAATGCATGGAGTTTCTTACTTAGAGTAGGAGAATCGAGAACAAGAGGACATAGATTTGGGCTGAGGGGGGAAAAGTAGGAACCCGTAGGTAGGAACCCGAGGGATAAGTTTTTTTACACAAAAGATGGGTGCATGGGACGAACTGCCCGAGGAGGTAGTTGGGGCATGTACTATCGCAACTTTTGGGAACGTGGTATGTGGATGGGATAGGATTAGAGGGATGTGGGTCAAATTCAGGCAGGTGGGATTGGTGTAGATGTTGGTTGGCATGCACAATTTGGGCTGGAGGGCCTGTTTCCACACTATACGACTCGAAGATACAAGTGTTACGCCGTTAATATTTGACAGGAAGTAATGCAAGAAGTCAATATCTGGATAAAGAATGCTCAACACCAAGTATCAGAGATAGCAAGTAGCAAATTAACAACTTAGGACAACATGAAAAAAAAACGTAACTGGGATCAAATCGGAAATATCTCAAAGTGCCTGTATTACGTTATTCTGATATATATTTTTTTATTAAAGGTAATCAATTACAATGCTTCAAACAACTTTATATCAAATTAATTCAATTTGCATTAAGTAAAACACTAGTAATACTTATCTACTATTTTTTTTAGAAATAATGATAGAAAAAGAATAGAACAGTTATAAATCATTAAGAGAGCGATTAAATAATAATTTGATTATATATAAGAAAGAAAAGAGAAACGAAAAAAAAAAAAGAAAAAAAAAAAAGAAAAACCACAATATGTATTGTTAATAACACTACTACAAGTGATAGTATCAATAAAGACATATATGTTAATTCCAATATAAAAATGAATTATTCTCACCAAATCCCGCAGGGTGCACGCCGAGCTGTGTTGCCAAGAACAGCTACTTCTCTAAATACTGTATATATGGAGACCATATCTGTTCAAAAGAATTATACTTGTCCAATAGGACAAATCTAATTCTTTCCAGATGTAACGTCTCCATCATCTCTGTTGCCCACATTTTGGTTGTGGGGGATAATGTTCCCTTCCAAAATTTCAATATGATTTTTTTCCCAATTATCAAACAGTAATCAAAGAAATTTCTTTGATTTACTGTAAGTGATAGATGTAAATCCGGAATTCCAAATATTATTAGCTTTGGGTTAGGGTCCAATTTAACTTTGATGACTTCAGAAATAACTTTAAAAATTTCTGTCCAGTAATAATTCAATTTAGGACATGTAACGAAACTATGTATTAAATTTGCCTCTGCTTTCTTGCACTTATCACAAATAGCGGAGAGATTCGGAAAAATACTATTTAATTTAGTTTTCGAATAATGTAACCTATATAATACTTTAAATTGTATCAATATATGTCTGGCGTTTAATGAACGTGTATTCGTTGTAGACTTTCTTCCCAGTTTTCTTTTGTTATAGCCAATCCCATTTCATTTTCCCATGCTTGACGATATATTTCCGTTATTGGATTCTCCTTATCCAAAATGATGTTATATATATAGGCTATTAATTTTTCTGTATTTGGATATAAATTAAACAGTTCGTCTAACAATCCTGCTTCTTTATTTTTATAATCTTGTGTATTGGATTTAATATAATCTCTAATTTGTAAATACCTAAACAAATGTTGTGGAGACAATCCATAAATATCTTGTAACTCCTGGAATAAAAGAAATTTTCCTTTTCTATAAAGGTGTTCTATCCTTGTAATTCCTAAATCATCCCATTGTTTAAACCCCCCATCTAATATAGCAGGTTTAAACGATGGGTTATTCATAATTGGTAATCTAAATGAGAGATTATCCAAATGTAGAGTCTTAACTATTTGTTTCCAAATACGTCTATTATTATATATTATTAGGTTGTCTTTATAATTTTTTTTTTGTACTTCCGTTGGTGCAAAAATTATCGAACCTACATTGAAAGGTAGACAGTCTTCCTTTTCTATATTTAACCATGTCGGTTCATGATCCATATTTACCCACCAGAAATTCATATTCTTAATCTGAACAGCCCAAAAATAATATAAAAAGTTTGGAAGTGCTAATCCTCCATTTATCTTAGCTTTGCATAGATGTTTTTTATTTATTCTGTGATTTTTATAATCCCAAATAAAACTATTAACAATATTATCAATTTAAAAAAAAAAAGTTTTCGGAAGAAAAAAAGGAATAGCCTGAAACAAATATAACAACTGTGGTAGAAATACCATCTTTATGGCACTTATTCTACCAATCATGGATATAGGAAGTGTTTTCCAATATAAAATATTTTTTCTAAGTTTATCTAATAGTTGAGGATAGTTGGATTTTATTAATGAGTTATGAGTTTTAGTTACGTTAATCCCTAAATATTTAAGTTTGTCTGTAACTACTTTTAATGGGTATTGTTGTAATGTATTTAGATTTATTCCTGTTATTGGCATAATCTCGCTTTTATCCCAATTAATCCTATACCCAGAAAATGCACCAAACTTAGTTATAATGTTTAGCAGGTTGGGAATACTAATTTCCGGTTTTGTAATATAAATCAAAACATCATCTGCATATAAAGAAATTTTATTAATTGTTGTATCAGTATTATAGCCATATATTTCAGGTTCAGATCTAATTTTTTCCGCCAATGGTTCTATCACCAATGCGAACAATAAGGGTGATAACGGACATCCCTGTCTGCATCCCCTAGAGAGTTTGAATTTGGCTGATAAAATTTGGTTAGTCAAAATTCTTGCAATAGGATTCGAATATAAAATTCTTACCCATTTACAAAATCTATCCCCCAATTGAAACTTTTCCATTATATTAAATAAATACATCCATTCCACCTGATCAAACGCTTTTTCTGCATCTAATGATATAACCGCTAGTTCCGTATCTCGTATTCTTTTTGAATATATAATATTAAACAAGCGTCTGAGATTATGGGATGAATAACGTTTTGGGATAAAACCTGTTTGATCATAATGTATTAATTTAGAGATCACTAAACTTAATCTCCTAGATAAGACCTTAGTTAATATTTTTTGGTCTGTATTTAAAAGGGCAATCGCTCTATATGATCCAGGATCTTCCAAATCCTTATCTACTTTAGGGATGAGTGTAATTGTGGATTCATTTAGAGATTCTGGTAATTTTCCTTGGTCATATGCATATCTATACATTATTTGTAATCTTGGAGAAATCAGATCTTGAAATTTTTTATAAAATTCTGCACTCAGGCCATCCGGGCCCGCTGCTTTAGTTCTTTAGCGAACTAATTGATTCTATAATGTCTTTTACTGTTATTTCAGCATTTAACAATTCTCTACCTTCCTGATCTAAGCTATTGATTTGACATTCTTGTAAAAATATTTCCATACTATCTGTTTGTCCTGTTAGTTTTGACAAATAAAGATTTTTATAATATTGTAAAAATCTATCATTAATATCTTTTGGAGTAGTCAATATATTTCCATACTCAGATCTAATTCCGTGTATCATCTTCTCATCTTCTAATTTTCTAAGCTGTCGTGCTAGTAATTTTTGTGGTTTATCTCCAAATTCAAAATACACTTGTTTAGTTTGTTGAAAAAGTTTAATAACTTGATTAGAATATATTTTATTTAATCTATATTTTACTGATGCAATTTTATTACTTAACTCTTTGGAAGGCTGTTTTATATTTTCATTATCTAGACGTTTTATCTCATTTTCTAAATTTTGTTCTATTTTTCGATTTTCTTTATTGAGATGTGCTTGTGCGGATATTATTGCGCCACGCATGAATGCCTTAAATGTGTCCCAAAATAGTGATGGGGAAGTTTCAGGATTATCATTAGTTTCAAAAAATAATTTAATCTGATCCATCACATATTTACAACAGTCATTGTCCTTTAATATCTGAGGGTTAAATCTCCAGGTAGTAGTTTTATTAGATATATCTTTTAATTTTATCTTAAATGTTAATGGCGCATGATCCGAGATGATAATATTATGATATTTTGCGTCATACGTAAAAGGAAGTAATTTAGAATCTATTAAAAAATAATCTATCCTCGAATAGGTTCCATGTACGGGCGAGAAAAAAGAATATTCTCGTCCGGATGGATTATCTAACCTCCAGATGTCTTTAATATTAGATGTATTGATAAAAGCATTTATGAATTTACTTGATTTCGAGGCAGCTTTCCTTTTTGCAGATGATCTATCTAAGTAGTTATCTAAAGTACAATTTAAATCACCTCCAATTATTAAATTGTGTTGAGTGGATAAAGGAATATTATTAAATATTTTCTTAAAAAATAGTGGATTATCAAAATTAGGGGCATATATGTTCATTAAAATTACCTTTTTTGAATATAATTCCCCTGTAATTATTACATATCTGCCTTCTTTATCCTCTATAATAGAACTTTGTATGAAAGGTATACCTTTGCGAATAATTATTGCAACTCCTCTAGATTTATGTATAAATGTAGAATGATACACCTTAGAAATCCATTTAGCTGTTAATCTATGTTGAGCATCTTTTTTAAGATGAGTCTCTTGAAGGAAAATGACATCTGTCTTCAATCTGTTCAACTGAGCTAACACCTTTCCCCTTTTAATTGGTTCATTAATTCCTTTTACATTCCAACTGCAGAAGGTTACTCCATCACCCCCAGTCTTCACCTTTATATCATGCATTTTACTATTAGGGCGGCTTTTTTTGGAGTAGCTTTCTTGACTCCCCCAGCTCCCCGTTGCACCCGGACATCAATCCAATGAGAATTTCTATCCACCTTAATCCGCATCTATGTCTTCTTAAACTATATACACAATATCCTTCACATCTACATTCAAATAATATATAATATAAGATCAATAAAAAACAAAAACAATAAGAAATATCAATAATAAAAAAAAGTAAAGGGTGTTAATAGGGTGCTCAGAAAAAAAAGAAACTACACTTATATAGTGTGTAGTATGTGAAGGTGAAAGCCACACTAACGTGGCCATTAATCTAAAGACTTCCGTTTTTTTAATTAAAAAAAAAGATGTTAATTATACCAGCTCCTATCTCAAATGCTATATATATTGGGGTGGGGTACTAACTTTATATACTTAGTACTTAGTAATTATTTCTATTATTCATATTACTATTTGCTAATTACTAATATCAATTGTATTTAATACTATAATATGTAATACTATTATCATGGAATAATTAAATATTTTCTAATAATTAATACAGAACTACAACTAAATGTCCATTATTCCACTTCCTTCTAAGTGAGTATTTCATAACCACAGGTCGATGATAAAAGTTCAGTTCTCTCCTTCTCCCTCGGGTCCTTCCTCCACGTCTTCTCTCTCTTCATCTTCTGGCTTCTGCTGTATGCCTCGGGCGAATTCCAATGCTTCAGTATACTTAACGAAACGATATTCCTTGTCATCATAAGTTACTCTCAGTATTGCTGGGTACATCAAGCCATATCTCAGATCCTTAGTATTCTGTAAATTCCTCAGGATACCTTTTGTTTCTCTAAATAGTGATCTTTTCTTGGCCACTTCTGCTGGGTAGTCTCTAAAAATACTGATGTTGTCTCCCTCGTATTTCAGGTTTCTCTTTTTTATTATTATCTTCATCATTTCTTCGAAGACATGATCAAAGGCCACTTTTACAATCATTTGTCTGGGCGATGAACCTATCCCAGGAGCCCGTCTTAGAGCCCTATGTGCACGGCTCAACAGGGGTTCATGATCCAAATTCAGAATATCCTTTAAAAGTTTTGCAACAAATTTTCGAGGATCTTGATTCCCCTCACGACGTTCGCTCAGACCAACTATACGCAAATTTTTACGGCGTTGGCGTCCCTCCAGATCAATACATTTCTCGTTTGTTTTGCGTAATAATTCTAAGAGGCGTTTGTTCTCGGCACGGAGTTTTTCGGTCTCCTTAGTATTCAGTTCAGCAATCTTAGTTAGCTCTTTAATTGCTTCGCCTTGTTGGTCTAGCGAAATTATAGTAGGATCTATCTTGCCATCCAGCTTTCTTTCCATCCCAGCAGCTATATCCTTTACCTCCTCAATTTGAGTTTGTAACTCGGCATTAGCCTTTTCCTTCCACTCATCCATCATATTTCTTACCGTCATTATAACTTGTTTTATTAAGTCTTCTTTATTTTTCTCGTGAGACACCAGCATATCCGCTGTTAAACTTTTTATCTCCTCCATATACTCCTTCCTCTGCTTCTTTATCTCACCTAGAATGGTAGTCTTGAGTTCCTCCATTTCAGCTTTCCTCTGTGAGACATCTTCTTGAGAAGCAGCAGCAGCACCCGAGCTCAGGCCTGTTTCCCTTCTCGCAGCTTTTTTTCCAGTGGTGGGGGGAGGGGAGCGCTGGGTCATAATTTCTTCTTAAAATCGCGCGCCTGATGACGTCACGCACCTTTTAAACGCTGCCGGAGCCATTTGCAATCGATCTCCTGTGGTAAGTGCGTTTGTTTGACCCTTTTACCCCCGTTTTAAATTCAGTTTTTTGCGGAGCTGTAATGGCGCGATTCCACTCACATCGTGGCGCCAACGTTATTATTATTTCAAATTACGTTATTCTGAATGGTTTCTAAACCGGTAATTTAATCAGCTTAATATAATATTTGATAAGGTCCACGGCTGCCAAAACAGGTTTTATTTTGTGTAAGTAAAAACTGAGATTGAATTTCGCCAAAATGAAGCAAAAGAAACAGGAGCAGATGAATCAGCCCCTTGAACCTATGCTGCCATTCAGTTAGACCATGGCTATTCCAACCTTGATGTCAAGCACCATTTTTCTGCACTCTTCCCAAACCCCTCAACTCCCTGTAGTTCAAATATGCTCCCACCTTCATGCGAGATATATTTAATGACTACTTTTACAAACCTCTGGGATAGAGAATTCATGAAACTCATGACGTCTGAAAAAAAGATATACCTCTGCATCTGTGCCAATTGAAATTTACACTGTTAAATTGATAAGAACAAAAGCAGAGAAATCTATTCAGATGTTTAACATCTTCAAATGTTATCCTCGTAACTTTTTAACCTAACTCACCTGTGTCCCTAAAATGAACTGTTGCGATTCAGAGTTTGATTCAATTAAAGTCTGCAAAAGATCTCTTATATCGTCAGTCTTTATGTGACCATCCTGTCCCCTAGGAAAAAGGGAAGAGAATTGTGAAACGTTGCGTTATATGCCACTTCAGAATCTACTTGCTTAATAAAGATTACATTCCAAGGAGTCGAGGCCAGAGGCAGATCATCTATGATCATATGCTGCTAAAGTTAAAATTGTAGTCTTACAAATCGTTCAGTAACATAAAATGGCACATATTCCCTAATTTTAGCTACTTTTACCTGACAACCAACTAATTCACAGTTAGCAGAATGGGTCATTATTGCACATGGGTTAGCTGGTGGAATTAATCAATCTGATAAAATGGCCTCTTTTTATTCCCAGCAGTGGTTTATAAAATATCCACAAAATTACCTTTTTCTAATTTGATACGAACACAAATGTTATGTTTTGGAAAGTACAGAATATTTCCACAACTGGCAGGCACAGAGAAGACATTTATGTATCGCCTTGCAGAGAACTAATCTCTCCATCAGATTTCTTGGTGGAAAAAAACATTACTATCAATCATTCTCACATTTATTTTTGGTGACTTGGTTTCAAAGCAGCATAACATTCTGGACTAAAAAAAAGTTTTCAATTTGCATTGTTTATACTGTGATATGCTCATATGAAATACAAAGAATCTTCAAGGATTTAGATCTTATGCATATTTTAAAACATGCCTATCTTATTTTTTTGTCAAACAGAATATTGATTCAGCAGATAAAAGGATTTGTACTTTGTATGTAATTTAATCTGCACAAGTCTTGACAAAACGTGTTTTGTCCTTCTCACACGGACACGTCCTCTTTCACATGCACAAACATACCTTTGCTCTCTGTGAAGCAATTCTTTCAGTCGGACAGTCAACAGAAGGAACTGCTGTCTTGTGCTTTCTAGACGCTGTTGCACATTTAGTGGACTGCCTTCTACATTGTAGCTAGCAGTATTCAAAATGCATTTCGCTGGGCTACTTTCAGGTTCTCCTCGCTGCCGCTTGCGAGACACAAGTTTGCACTCCTGTTCCTCCAAGTCTGCAAGCATTTGTTGCAATTCTCTAACTCGCTGTTGATCTCGTTGGTGTTGTAACTCCAGTTCGTGCTGTTTAGGAGCCAGTTAATTAAAAACAGAGTGAATTAATGTAGGAGCAGGTCAGCATTATGTTAGTTAAGAGGACATTAATTGTGAAGCATGGTTGATTATTGACTACAAGTTTAGAAATGCTTTAATGGTTTCAATTTCTATAGCAGATATTCCCCATTGTCTAGAGTTCAGAGTTCTCTATTCAGTTTGATGCTGCCAACAGGTGCATCCTCATATCTCATGAATTAAAATATTTTAGCAATAATATATTTGTGGTTACTGAATATTGATACAATGCATAGTAAATTATTATAAGTTTAGAGGTGCAGAAGAAGGAATAAACAGATTTTAGTTTAGATTAGTTTAGAGATACAAAGTGGAAACAGGCCCTTTGGCCCATCAAGTCCACGCCAACCAGCGATCACCCGTACACTAGTTCTATCCCACACACGTGGTCACAGGGAGAATGTACAAACTGTACAGACAGCAGCCGTATTTAGGACCAAAACTGGGTCTCTGGTGCTGTAAGGCAGCAACTATACCACTGCACCACATGAATATTTTGTGCTGTTTTTAGCAAGGAAGAGGATGCTGACAAAATATCGATAAAGGGGATATAGTGTAGGTAATGGACGGGTTGAATATTAATAGGCAAGAGCAATTATATAAGGTAGATTTGCTTAGGGTGGATAAATTGCCTGGTTTGCATCCCAGGTTGCTTAGAGAAACTAAATGGTCACAACACGATGGCTTGCCATAATCCTACAATCTTCCACAGAAAAGCAGATGTCAGAGGGCTGGAAAATGGCAAATGTGGCACTCCTGTTCAAGAGGTGGTATGTGGACACTAAGTAACTACAGACCAGTCAGTTTAATTTCTAAAACCAATTATCAGAGAAAAAGTAAACCAACATTTCCTTGTGTTAAGTATGGACACTCTAAGTAACTACAGACTAGTCAGTTTAATTTCCTAAAACCAATTGTTAAAGGTGGGTCACTTTTGCTGTGGCCTCCTCTACATCTTTGAGATCAAAACGCAAATGCTTCACTGAACGCTTCCCTTCTGTCCACTAGAGCCAGGTGGAACTGTTTGCTAGCCATTATAACTCATCCCTCTATTCCTATTCCGACCCGTCTATCCTTGGCTTCCATCACTGCCAGAGGGAGGGCACACACAAACTGAAAGAACAGCACCTCACATGCGGCTTGGGTAGCCTACAACTCAACATAATTCTCAAATGTCAGATATCCCTAGTTCTTCTCATCTACCCCACTTACCCCACTCTTGCACATCTTTCTTTGCATTGCCCCATCCTCGTCACCCAGTTCCTTTCTCCTCCCCCACCCATTCATCACCATTCCTCTCTGCGGTGGATGCTGTCAATATGAATTTTCCAAGAGTGTTTTTCCACGTAAAATATTGGTTACAATTGAGGTTTGTGACTAGGAGAGCCAGCGCCTGTCCACCAGGAAATTGGCTTAAGGATAGGAAAAAGTGAATAGTTGTTAACCTGACCAGAGGGTCTGGGACCAATGATTATGTCTGAGATATTCAAGTAGAGTAATGATGCAAGTTAACAGAAATGATCATAAGAGACAACACAGGCTTTGCAGCTCAGTTTCAAAGTATCCAGAGGCAGAGGAACCCAAGATAGACACAAAGTGTGGGAGTAACTCAGGCAGCATCACTGGAGAAAAAAGACGGGTGACATTTTGTGTCGGGACACCTTCTTCAGACTACCCTAACTAGATTCTGAAGAAAGGTCCTGACCCGAAACGTCACCTATGTTTCCTGACCCGCTGAGTTATTCCAGAACTTTGTCTCTTTCGTATAAACAGGCATCTGCAGTTCTTTGTTTCAACATTTCGGCAGAGGAACCTAGGTATCCACGTGCAGTGGGATTGGACTGAGTGGATTACTCTGAAGTGTCCCAACATGCATTCAATCAGTTGATGGCTTCCTCCAATGCTGCAATGATATATTATCTCTCATCTCACGAACCAGGGTTCAAGTCCTACATTGCAGACCCTTGAGAAATGGATTGGGAGTTACAAGATGACAACTGTTTAAATGTTGTATCATTCAGGGATGTTAAAGAACATGGGGAATGGAACATTGTTAAAATTGAGTTATGCTTTGGAGCTTGGGGCTGAGGCACTTAATTGAGGATTACAAGAGGGAGGTTTACTCTGCAGATGGACACAAAATCAGGAGTAACTCAGCAGGTCAGGCAGCATCCCTGACTGTGTTGGAGCGAAGTAAGATGTATATGAAATAATTCTAACTCCATCTAAGATTTTTAAAAAGTGTTACTGTATTCTGTTGAACTTTGGACCTATTCTATTCACCACCACCGCTTCTGATTCCATCTCCACACTTTCTACATTTCATCATGTCACCCTTGTTCCTGCCATTTATTGCAACTAGACAGGTTGCAATTAGACCGATACATGGATAAGACAGGTTTGGAGGGATATGGACCAAACGCAAGCAGGTGGGACTAGTGTAGCTGGGACATGTTGGCCGGTGTGCGCAAGTTGGGCCAAAGGACCTCTATTCACAGTATGACTATGACTGTAGACTTGCCAATTCCAGTGTTCGCCTGACTGTCTAATCTCCACCCTCTTCAAACTTCAGTCCATTCAGAGTTCTGCCACTTTGATTTGAAAGTAGTAGTAGTAGTTTTTGCATATTGCAAATTACAACTGACTTTTAAATAAAATCGTAGCTGGAAATACTTTGTTTCTAATTTGAAGAATTTTAAATTAATATTCTAGTATGTGTTCACTGACTTACCAATCGATCTTTCAACATCACTTGTTCTTGCTCATGGTCAGCTAGCTCTTGCCTTTCCTGCCTCCTCTCACGCCCTCTTCGATCATCCTTATTTCGCTCTTTCTCTTTGACTGCTAGAATATTAGCCTGAAGCCTCTCACGCTCGTTCTGCAGCCGGAGGTTGTGCTGCCTTTCTGACTCCAACAAACGATTGAGTTCCTGCACTTGAGTCTGGTCAGACTCGAGGATGGACCTCAATTTGGAGCTGATGTCCCGTTCTTTTTGATTTTCTTGTCGGGATAGTTGGATTTCTTCTTCGAGGTTTCGCTTTGCTGAAATAGCTTGCTGTTGTGTTTTTTCAATCATTGTTGCTAGTTCAATAGTCCTCTTCCTTTCTTCCTCAAGCTGACTCTGCAGTTCTTTTGTAAAGACACGTTCCTGGCTAGCAGTTTCATCACGACGAGAATTTACAAGCTGATATAGCTGTTCTGACCGAGTGCGTTCACGATCCAAGGACTCGCTCAATTCTGTCACATGACTTCTTTCCATTTTCAGTAGTTCTTGAGTCTCTGTCAGCTTCCTATGATCCTGTAGTAGCAATGATTCACTGTTCAATAACTTGGCTTCAATTTCTTTGCGGCAGTTGTTATTCGCCATCTTTTCTTCCTCCAAGGAAACAGACAATTGGTGGTTGTGTGCATGCTGCTCCTCCAGGGCCTTCTGCAGTTTCTGAGATATAGATGCAATGCAGTATAAAAATAAAATCATTTCTCTGGTTACCAAGCATAACAGTGTAAATAGATGATATTTACAGCTATCAGAAATCTCTATTACAGTTCCCTTTTATCTTCTCTCTAAAGAAGACTGCCTCAGGTTCTGTGATTTATCTCCATAATCAAAGCCTCATCACTGGGACCATCAAGGCTAACATCCCTCCTAAACTGAAGTATTCAGAATTTCAATCATTTAACCTGGGATCCAACCAGTGATTTGCAAAGGTCTGATAAATGTCTTAGCTTTGTACTGTGTACCTCTTTTACAAAAAGGTATCACAAATCCCACATGTTTTTTCTTAAAATAGCCATCTCAGCTTATCTTGCTTTTATGTGTGGGAAAGAACTACAGATGCTGGTTTAAATCAAAGGTAGACACAAACTGCTGGAGTAACTCAGCGGGACAGGCAGCATCTCTGGAGATGCTGCATGTCCTGCTGAGTTACTCCAGCAGTTTATGTCTACCTTTTATCTTGCCTTTAGTTTAGTTCAGAGGTACAGCACAGAAGCAGGCCTTTTGGCCCACTGAGTCCGCGCCGACCAGTGATAGTACACTAGCACTATCCTACACACGAGGCACAAATTACAAACTTTACCGAAGCCAATTAACTTGCGAACCTGCAAATATTTGGATTGTGGGAGGAAACCGGATCACCCAGGGAAAACCCACATGGTCACGGGGAGAACATACAAACTCCATACAGACAGCACTTGTAGCAGGATCAAACCTGCGTCTCTGGTGCTGTAAGACAGTAAATCTACCACTGCACCACTTGAAAAAACAATTAGACAGGTACACAGATAGGATAGGTTTAGAGATATATGGGCCAAACTCAGGCAGGTGAGACTAGTGTAGATGGGACATGTTGGTCGGTGTAGGCAGGTTGGACAGGGGGATCTGTTTCCACGCTGTATGACACTATGACAATGGCCTCCATTCAGTACCTGTTGGTTCAGACTGCCAATTCGAACTTAGCCATGCAGGTCTTAAATCTTTTCATTAATCTCACATATTTAAGCATTGAAAATGAATGACCAGATAGTGGACTGATATCAATAGTGCAAATAGGATTCACAGCTATGATGAGAAGTAAACCATACGTCGATGAGCCTCAGCATTGCCATTTTACTATCTATTTACCTGATGAGTTAGCCATTCGTGTTCTTTATGCTCTTTATGATGAAGCTGCTCCTTCTCCATCTTGTTCTGTAATTGCTGTACTTTTTGCCGTTCCTGATCAAACACCTTTGCGGCAGTTAACAATTCATTTTCTTTAGCATTCAATTCTCCCCTAAAACAGATGGAAAGCCACATACATGAGTTGGGGCGAGGTGTACATTGATAGAAGATGCCAGTGGCATGGAATAAGCAATAAATTAAAACAACATTGGCTGACAACAAAAGAGTGGGTGTGTGCAGGACAAATTCATCCAATGAGAAAAGGATTGTAGGCAATGCAACATGGCATCTCAGGAGAGGCACGTGAGCAATGTAAGAGTGAAATCACCACATTTGGTGATGGGAAAATCACAATAGCATCTTTCTCTTAAACTATGAAGACTGAGGGCTACAATTTCTTGAGTAGAGCACTTTGACTACTCAGACATTACCTCAGATCTCCAGCGGGGGGGGGAAGAGAAACATCTGCAGTATGATGAGGAAAATGATCTACAATTCCCATTCAGCCAACTGAGACCCAAATGCAAAATATCAAGTGCGTTTACCTTACTGTTCAATAATTCAAGGCAAAATACTGTGATGTCTATTTATTTTCTATAGCCCGTGTTGAATTATTTCATAGATATTAGCAGAAAAGCAGAAGATGGAATTCAATCTGGAAAAGCTTCAGGCCAATAAACAAATAAAAGGTATTCCCAATAAACGATATGATAAGGCAGTGCAGAGAAACAGAATGCATATCTACATTCTCTGACATTTGTTAGACTGGCAGACAAGGAGGAATATCAACAGCATGGTTCACTGGCCAAGATACAGAATTTAAGAGCAGGGAAATGTATAAAGTACGACCAGATGACAGATAAGCGCACCACCTATATTCAAATAATCACATTTAGGGCAGCACAGTGGTGCAGCAGTATAGTTGCAGCTTTACAGTGCTTGAGACCCGGGTTCGATTCTGACTCCGGGTGCTGCCTGTACGGTGTTTGCACGTTCTTCCTGTGACTACGTGGGCTTTCTCCGAGTGCTCCAGTTTTCACCCACATTCCAAAGACATGCTGGTTTGCAGGTTAATTGGCTTCTGCAAATTGTTCCTGGTATGTAGGATAGAACTAGTGTACGGGTAGTTGCTGGTCAGTGCGAATTTAGTGGGCCAAAGGACCCGTTTCCACGCTGTATCTCTAAACTAAACACATTGTAGAAGGGATGGAATAGCACCAGTATAGATAAGAGCAGAATTAGGCCATTTGGCCCATCAAATCTACTCTGCCATTAAATCATGGCTGATCTATCTCTCCATCCTAACCCCATTCTCATGCTTTCTCCCCGCAACCCCTGACACCCGTGTAAGATGGAGTGCAAGATGGAACTTAACAGGATTGAAAAAAGGTTACAAAAAGTTATGAGTAAGTGTTTTTGTTGAAAGAAGGGAGATTTAATTGAAGCAATAACATTTTGATGAATTTAGACAACATGGCTAACAAGGTATCAGTAATTCAGTAAACTATTCACTATTTCTGGACTAGAAACTTGGTGTAATAATTTGGGGATACAAGTTTAAATTCCACAAAGGCATTTGAAAAATCTAATTGAAAATATATTTAGAATTAAAAAACAGCTCAATGTCTTTAATGTTGACCTGGTTATTATTGGTTATAGACATATCTGTCTCACTCTTCTATAGACAGACAGTGACAAAGGTGACAAACCTGAGTTTCTGGAGGTTTTGCTGCAGTTCATGTCGAGTCTGTAACGCAGCTTCCAGTTCAATTGTGACTTCAGACAGGTCCGACTTCAGGTCTGACACTGTACTTTGCTCAGTTTGCAAGTGTTGGCGAAGTTCAGCTGATCTGTCCTGCTCTGCTCTTAGGGAATTCTGCAGATCATTTGCTATAATCTGTTCTTGCTGAAGTTTGTATTCCAGCAACTCTACTACAGAGAACAGAACAAGCATACTCAGAAAATAGTTTTCCATATGAAGTTTGTGCATAACTTTGAGATCTTCATACTAAATCTAATTATCACTTTTGCATCACATTTGCAATTGAGTTTTCTAGACAGTGGGGATTCTCCACAATTCCTGTTCGTGGACCATCAAGTCCTTGAATTTGCAGGTCAGTAATTGTGAAAACTTGGGTTGTCAGGATCCATCCTACAGCTGCAAATTATAACTACAAATTGACAGAAAATATGCTATGATAACCTAACCTAAAGTCTGTTATACTTTGAGTTGTCAAATTACACAAAACAAACTCATGTATGTTCAGATTTTTTTAAACTTTCATTCAAATACTGAAACTGCAAAAAGATATGGACGTGTTCCTTAGTTAGTCCGGGAACAAATCCACACCGCAATACCTTGCCTATGTAGGTTCACACAACCGACAATCACCGTATTTATTTGCCGTTTAGGAGACGTAAAGAGAATCCAGCTGAAACACAGCAGAAGATAGACACAAAATGCTGGAGTAACTCAGCAGGACTGGCAGCATCTCTGGAGAGAAGGAATAGGGAAGAAGGGTCTCGACCCGAAACATCACCCATTCCTTCTCTCCATAGATGCTGCTTGTCCCGCTGAGTTACTCCAGCTTTTTGTTTCTATCTTTGGTTTAAACCAGTATCTGCATTTCCTAAAACACAGCAGATCTTGTCTTGGAAAAAACCCCAGCAATAATAGCAGCAGCGTGAGGGCCGTGCCTCACAAGGGGCGGGTGACACTTCACTCACAACACAGCAGCTGGAGTGAAACCTTGTCAACACGTTCACACATTAAGAATGAAATTCTAGTCACATGACAGAATTGCACATTTTAAAATAGTTAAGGCTTCCTTTCACAGGAATAAATTTCTGCAGTCTCAATTTAAGAAATGAATGTGGGCCTCTATTATCCTCTATTTTCACAAACAGGTAACAACTAAGATGTGCACCTACAAAGAAAATGAGAAATACATGGTGTTGTTATGTTGTTGCACTTTATTCTACATTTAACCTGCTATATCTGACAATGACCTGTTTCTATCTAATTACATATCTCATCATGATAATATTCACCAAAAAACTGAAATGTAAAATTCAATAGGCAAGGGAAGAAAACAATGCACCTGTCTGATAAAATGGCACTTAACCCAGTAATTTTCACTTGTCTTGCAGAAAGTAATATATTTAATCCTTACTTTCTGCAAGACAAGTGAAAATTAAAATTAAAAGCGCCAGTTAAATTATCACTGTGACCAATTATGGAAAGTAGGGAGGAAGTAAAAGATAGTTGTTGCATGTGGTTTTAGCTACTCAGTTTAAGAAGAACAAGGAAATAAAAGCCAGTACGCCATACTGGACCAGTACGTTTCTATTTTCCATACACTCTGAAGAGCTAATCAATATGATTCTTTACTCGACTGCTGGCCATAAAAGATTGAGGCTACTCGAATGTCAAACCACATGTAATACCTTGCCTGCGAAGTGGCCTCTCCTGCTTCTTGGCCTGCTCCTCTGCACTGGTGAGTGTATCCTGCAGCTGCTGTAGTTTCTCCTGGTGCTGAAGGTGTGCAACACGGAGCTGTGAACGGAGGTCCTGCACCTCTGACAACAAGCTGCTTCTATCCACGGATAAAAGGTCTTCCAGGGCAGATTGTTGCTGCTTTTCCTAAACATAGAGCGTTAAAGGACACAAAGATGGATACGAGTTAATTGCATTCATTGAATGCGACCGATCCTTCGCATACTCATTAAGAAAATAGCTATCATGTTCCTACAGTTGGCATGACATGCAAGATTTTTGTATGTTTGCACATCCCTGGAAAATGCCCATCGTCATAGATAACATATATGCATCCTTCTCAATATGCCTTCCCAAAACAAATAGTCAAGAGTGTTTTATTGTCATATATCCTGGATGGGACAATGAAATTCTTCCTTGTATGTATACTACTGCCACTGTGTGTATCAGCTCATGCATTAAGAAATATTGTGTTCTGTTTTGATCACTCTGCTATAAGGAGGATAACTTGCAAAGAGTGCAGAAAATGTACAAGGATGTTGCCAGGACCTGAGGCCCTGAGCTAGAGCAAGAGGTTGGGCAGGCTGAGACTTTATTCCCTGGAGCGCAGGAGGCTGAGGGGTGATCTTACAGAGGTGTATAAGATCATATGGGGAATAGATAAGGTGAATCCACTGGGTATTTTAGGCATGACATTCTCAAGGGGGAAGGTGAGCAGCAAAAACTTGTGTGCATATTGGTACAAATTACATGGGATGAGGCCCTGCAAAATGAATGTAGGGAGTTTGGCAAAAGGTTAAAAAGCAGGAACACCAGGGTGGTGATCTTGGATTAAGCCCAGTGCCATGTGCTAGTAAAGATAGGACCAGGAAGATAGAATAGACGAATCCCTGGGCTGTGGAGTTGATGCAGGGGACAGTGATTAAGATTTTTGGACCATTGGGATCCCTTTTGGGGCAGATGTGATCCGTACAAGAGGGACAGCTTGCATCTGAACTGGAGGAGAACAAATATCATGGCAGGCAGGTTGCCAGTGTACTTGGGTAGGTTAAAACTAGATTGACAGGGGAGGTGGGGATCCAATGTAGGACTGAGGCAGGTGAGAGGCTAGTAGTTGGTATGAAAGGAGATGAGATAAACCTCAGTGGACAGGGTAGGCAGGTGCATGGCAGAGAGGGAGGAAGGATTGTTGGATTGGATTGCATTTATTTTAATGCAAGAGGCCTGCCAGGTAAGGCGGATGGATGAACACAGGGCATGGATTTGTACCTGCAACTGGGACGATGTAGCTATTACAAAAACCTGGATAAGAGAGCGACAGGACTGGCAGCTTAATGTTGCGGGGTACAGGTGCTACAGAGGAGAGAGAGGTGGGGGGGGGGGGAGGGGGTTGCGCTGCTTTATATACTATGTCACAGCAGTAGTCCGAGATGACATTACTAATAGTACCTCCAGTGAGGCTATATGGGTGGAGGTGAGAAATAAAAAGAGCATCAAACCATGTCAGGAGTGTACTATAATCAATGGTCACCAATAGTCAATGAGAATTAGAAAAACAAAGATGGCAGGAAATTGCAGGCAGCTGCAACTTAAAAGATTATCAAAGTAAGGGATTTTAATGTTCTCAAAATATACCGTGACTGCCAAGGTGTCAAGAACTTAGAAAGGGTGAAATTTATCAAATGTATTCAGGAAAGTGGCCTCAGGCAATATGTGGAGGGCCCTACAAGGGAGAGGGCAAAGCTTAATTTCCTCTAAGGAAATTGGAAAGGGCAAGTGACTGAAGTGTCCATGGCAGAGCCTTTTGGGACCAGTGACCGCTGTTCTATTTGCTTTAAAATAGTTATGGATAAAGTTGCAGTGGGCTCACAAGTTAAAATTCTGTATTGGGGCAAGGCCAACATTGATGGTATTAGACAGGAACTCGTTCACGTTGATGGGGGTGGGTTGTTTGCAGGCAAAGGAATGTGTGGAAAGTGACATGCATTTAAATTGTGATGACAAGAGTTCAGGGCATGCATGTTCTGGTTACCCCCTAACCAGAGCCTCAATTGTTTCCTTATTCCCACCTGTATTGCCCTTCCCCCAAGGGCAATACAGGTGGGAATAAGGAAACAATTGAGGCTCTGCTCTGGAAAACGGCGGCATGGGACAGGTATAGGCGGCAGGGATCAAGTGTATCGCTGGCAGAGTTTTGGGAATGAAGGAGCATACTTAAGAAGGAAATCTGGAGGGCAAAAAGGGGGCAGGTGATGACTCTGGTAGATAATATTAAGTAAAATCCTAAGAGATTTTACGTACATTAAGTGAAAGAGGATAACTAGAAAGAAAAAATGGCTCCTCAGAAACCAAAGCTGTCATCTTTGTGTCGAGCCGCACAGATGGCAAGGTCCTCAATGAGTATTTCACCTCTGTTTGAACCGTAGAGCAAGACATGAAGTCTGAGGAACTTGGGACAGCTAATAGAGATGTCTCGAGGACTGTCTGTAAAACAGTCCAGGAGGTGCTGGATGTCCTAAGGTGTATGAAGGTAGATAAATCTCCTGGGCCTGATCAGATATATCCAAGAACACTGTGGGAAGAGAATCATCATTCGACGTGAATGAGGTGCCGGAAGACTGGAGGCCCATTAACTTGTAGTTTGCTACCTATCAAAAGTTATGAAATGGTTTTATGCTATCTGTTTGATCCTCACCTCATTGGATTCTGCATCATCCAGGTCGGTGTAATAGGTTGGGAGGGCTTCATTACTATAGGAAACTTTGACTTTTGAACCTTTCCATTGTTGTTCTACCCACTCTTCCACAATGTCCTGTTTATGATTTTTCATTGTACTCATCTCTCATTTTTCCTACTGTACCCTAGTTTCTTTTACGATTTATGATCAACAGGATGCAATAAAGCCCACACATGTTCTGTGACATCATAATGACAAAGTGACAGGATAGGACTGCTTCAACTTTCTGCCTCAACTGGGCTTCATTTTTGAAAGTGACTGAAATGTTTAAAAACCTTGGAAGGATTAATTTAATCTGTCGCTACTTTAGACATTGCAGTTTATCATATCTTAATTATCAGCCATTATTATAGTTAATTGAAGATGAAACCATATCCAAGGAAGTGAGTGAATTTATTTGAATAGAAATTCCCAATTTTCAATGAATCTATGATTAAAGAAGCAGAAAACCTGGAAGAATACCCTTACGTTTCCAAGCCTCTTTCATGTTAAAATCAATGTAGTTCATTAATAGTTCCAGATGTATTTCTGTGCTGAACTACTCCCTCCCCCCCCCCCCCACCCCCCTAAACCAGGTTCCTAAATATTATGAGATGTATTAACAGTGGATTTATAGAGAAGGACTGCCTCAATTTACTGCAATGAACAGCAGTCTCAATCGTTTTACTTTACAGGTGTCCAGTCTTGGCCAGTGGCAACCAATCACTCGTTATCGCAGATTACAGTATATACAAGGAACTGAAAAACTATTGTTCAACAGCCATCTTAGACTTCATTACGGTGAATTCTATATAAAGCAGGACAGTTAGAATTACTTTAAGTTTCAGCATCATTTCAATTTTCAATCCATTGGCTGAACTGAAGTCATGTGTTAACACTTGACACACGGGGAGAAGCAGGGCGGCTGGGGGTGGGGGCGCGAGACGGGGGTGTGCGGGGAGACGCACCGGGCGCCGAGAGGGAGTGTGGGGAAAGACGGGGCGAACGGGGAGACGGGGTGATCGGGCAGGAATGGGGAGACGTGGGGGGGTGCACGGGGAGGCAAACAGGGAGAAGTGGGGGGGTAAAACGGAGATGGGGGAAGGTTGGTAGGGGGAACAGGGGGACAACAGGAAGCCGGAGGGAACAGGGAGAACAGGGAGAACAGGGAGAATAGGGAGAACAGGGAGAACAGGGGGAACAGGGAGACGGGGAGAACAGGGAGAACAGGGGGAACAGGGAGACGGGGAGAACAGGGAGAACAGGGGGAACAGGGAGAATAGGGAGAATAGGGAGAACAGGGAGAACAGGGAGAACAGGGGGAACAGGGGGAACAGGGAGACGGGGAGAACAGGGAGAACAGGGGGAACAGGGAGAATAGGGAGAATAGGGAGAACAGGGAGAACAGGGGGAACAGGGAGAATAGGGAGAATAGGGAGAACAGGGAGAACAGGGAGAACAGGGGGAACAGGGGGAACAGGGAGACGGGGAGAACAGGGAGAATAGGGAGAACAGGGAGAATAGGGAGAACAGGGAGAACAGGGAGAACAGGGGGAACAGGGAGACGGGGAGAACAGGGAGAATAGGGAGAACAGGGAGAATAGGGAGAATAGGGAGAACAGGGAGAACAGGGAGAACAGGGAGAACAGGGGGAACAGGGAGAACGGGGAGAACAGGGGGAACAGGGAGAACGGGGAGAACAGGGGGAACAGGGGGAACAGGGGGAACAGGGGGAACAGGGAGACGGGGAGAACAGGGAGAATAGGGAGAACAGGGAGAATAGGGAGAACAGGGAGAATAGGGAGAACAGGGAGACGGGGAGAACAGGGAGAATAGGGAGAACGGGGAGAACAGGGGGAACAGGGAGACGGGGAGAACAGGGGGAACAGGGAGACGGGGAGAACAGGGAGACGGGGAGACGGGGAGAACAGGGGGAACAGGGAGACGGGGAGAACAGGGAGAACAGGGAGACGGGGAGACGGGGAGAACAGGGAGAACAGGGAGACGGGGAGAACAGGGAGACGGGGAGAATAGGGAGAACAGGGGGAACAGGGAGACGGGGAGAACAGGGAGAACAGGGGGAACAGGGAGACGGGGAGAACAGGGAGAACAGGGAGACAGGGAGACGGGGAGAACAGGGAGACGGGGGGACGGGGGAACAGGGAGACGGGGGGACGGGGGAACAGGGAGAACAGGGGGAACAGGGAGACGGGGAGAACAGGGAGAACAGGGAGACAGGGAGACGGGGAGAACAGGGAGACGGGGGGACGGGGGAACAGGGAGACGGGGGGACGGGGGAACAGGGAGAACAGGGAGAATAGGGAGACGGGGAGAATAGGGAGACGGGGAGACAGGGAGACGGGGAGAACAGGGAGAACAGGGAGACGGGGAGACAGGGAGAACAGGGAGACGGGGAGAACAGGGAGACGGGGAGAACAGGGAGAATAGGGAGACGGGGAGAACAGGGAGAATAGGGAGACGGGGAGAACAGGGAGACGGGGAGAACAGGGAGACGGGGAGAATAGGGAGACGGGGGAACAGGGAGAACAGGGGGAACAGGGAGAACAGGGGGAACAGGGAGACGGGGAGAATAGGGAGACGGGGAGAACAGGGAGACGGGGAGAATAGGGAGAGGGGGGGGGGGGGAACAGGGAGACGGGGGAACAGGGAGACGGGGGGGGGGGAACAGGGAGACGGGGAGAATAGGGAGACGGGGGGACAGGGAGACGGGGGGGGGGAACAGGGAGACGGGGGGAACAGGGAGACGGGGAGAATAGGGAGACAGGGAGAATAGGGAGACGGGGAGAACAGGGAGACGGGGAGAACAGGGAGACGGGGAGAACAGGGAGACGGGGAGAACAGGGAGACGGGGAGAACAGGGAGACGGGGAGAATAGGGAGAACAGGGAGACGGGGAGAACAGGGAGACGGGGAGACGGGGAGAACAGGGAGACGGGGGGAACAGGGAGACGGGGAGAACAGGGAGACGGGGAGAACAGGGAGACGGGGAGAACAGGGAGACGGGGAGAACAGGGAGACGGGGAGAACAGGGAGACGGGGAGACGGGGAGAACAGGGAGAACAGGGAGACGGGGAGAACAGGGAGACGGGGAGACGGGGAGAACAGGGAGACGGGGAGACGGGGAGAACAGGGAGACGGGGAGACGGGGAGAACAGGGAGACGGGGAGACGGGGAGAACAGGGAGACGGGGAGAACAGGGAGACGGGGAGAACAGGGAGACGGGGAGAACAGGGAGACGGGGGAACAGGGAGACGGGGAGAACAGGGAGAACGGGGAGACGGGGAGACAGGGAGACGGGGAGACGGGGAAACAGGGAGACGGGGAGACGGGGAGAACAGGGAGACGGGGAGACGGGGAGAACAGGGAGACGGGGGGAACAGGGAGACGGGATAACAGGGAGAGACGGGGGGGAACAGGGAGACGGGGAGAACAGGGAGACGGGGAGAACAGGGAGACGGTGAGAATAGGGAGACGGGGAGAACGAGGGAGGGGACAGGGAGACGGGGGGGGGGGGGTGACAGGGAGACGGGGGGGGGGGGGGAAGACGGGGGGGAAAACAGGGAGACGGCGGGGGGGGCGACCTAGGAGAATTTGAGGGGGACGGAGAGCTCTAACATGATTTCTTAATCACCTGCTCTTTCAGTAATTGCAGAAGCTGTTGAGGCAAAGAGCAGTCTTCTCCAGTGGGCGGGTTCTGTACATACGATCGTAATTCAGCCAATAACGTTCTTTGCTCTTGATTGAGGACAGCCTGCACAGACAGAAGTAACTCCTTTCGCCAATCAATTCTACTTGCAGAATCCTGTCAATGATAAAATGGATGGAAAAAGTAGTCAAGGCTTTTGAAAAGTAGATAATGAATGTAACCACAGTTTCGTGGTTTGAATAAAGGTTACAGTAATGATTTAAAAACAGAAAATCACGATTATATCCAACACATCAGGGAGTATCAATGGAAAGAAACAATGATCATTTATTTTAGTCCGAAGAAGCGTCTTGACCTGAAATGTCACCTATTCCTCTTCACCAGAGATGCCGCTGAGCAAGAGAAATTTACAAGATGGGAAGCAATGAACTCATGCAATGTTTTTAAA
Source organism: Amblyraja radiata (assembly GCF_010909765.2). Classification (NCBI taxonomy): domain Eukaryota; kingdom Metazoa; phylum Chordata; class Chondrichthyes; order Rajiformes; family Rajidae; genus Amblyraja; species Amblyraja radiata. The sequence continues at coordinate 38,107,661 of NC_045962.1, forward strand.
CCTATCTTTTATTGAAATACATGCCTTATGATGAAGTTTAGAAAGTAAATTAAATGTAACAGTAATGGTAGGTTAACCTATGATGAGCGCTTGTCGGCACTGGCCCTGTACACACTGGAGTTTAGAAGAATGAGGGGGGACCTCATTGAAACATACAGAATAGTGAAAGGCTTGGATTAAATGGATGTGGAGAGGATGCTTCCACTAGTGGGAGATGTCATAGCTTCATAATTAAAGGACATTCTTTTAGGAAGGAGATGAAGAGAAATTTATATCGTCAGAGGGTGGTGAATCTATGGCATTCTTCGTTGCAGAAGGTTATGGAGGCCAAGTCAGTGGATATTTTTAAGGCAGAGATAGAAAGATTCTTGATTAGTACAGGTGTCAGAGGTTGTGGGGAGAAGGCAGGAGAATGGAGTTTGGAGGTAGAGATAGATCAGCCATGATTGAAAGGTGGAGTAGACTTGATGGGCCGAATGGCCTAATTCTACTCCTATCACTTATGACCTGACAAATTCACATTAAAGAAAAGTTATATTTCAAGCGAGGTCAATACAGCACAAGATCCAATAAAGAACACTGATGTGCCAAAGACTGCTCTCTACAATCTGTTCAAACTTAATTGTGGTAAGCTGCGAAAGTTTATCACACTATTTCTGGTGATCTGTCACTAACATCACAGTCATTACAAAAGTTGTCAGGCTGATGACAAAAACTAATGAACTAATATTAATACTACTATTATTACTAATATCTCTAACTTGCTTGGTTTATAATAGTTAACTAATTATTGAATAGCCTTGAGGAAATTAAAATGGCAACATTCAAACACAGAAATGACAGACAATTGCATCAAAGAAAAGAAAGCTCCTGCAATGGACCATGCAAAATTGTTGAACACAAATCAAGCATTTTTAACATTTAAAAGTGGCATCTTTCTCTGAATAAAGTCCTCTGCTTGAAAAGATGATACCAGTGAACTTCACCATATTTCAGTTGTGGTGTGTTTTCTAAGTGATGGGAGGAAGGGCAAAGTATTCCCATGCCTTGGACCAAGTTGGACTTTGGTACAATTTGTCACAATAGCTGGATAAACATACCTCATCAAACTTGTTCAATGCCTTAGAAAGCAAGTCTTTCAATAGCTGAATTGTGTCAAGCAGTCCCACTTTCTCTTGTTGCCATTCATCCACTGTATTACTGGAACCAGACACACGCTTAGATCCACGGCAGTGGGAAGGCCTTTCTGTTAGTGCGAGCACATGACACCCTTCCTCATGTACTTGGTTTAGCAATGCCTGTTGGGGAAGAAGTTGCGCAGACTTCAATCTCAACAATAGAAAGAATGTTGGAAGCAGTTTAAATTAACCATTTACATCAGATCCTAAAATGAAATTGTATGATTGGAAAGAAGTGTAGAGATTAGTTTAGTGATAACCCTCCACAAGGTAATCGCAAAATATTTTTTACTTGGTATCACCCTCATTGGAGATAATCCAATATTAGCATTTCTAATTGAATTTTGTTTGGACAAGAAAATGTTTGGCATGAAATCAGCAAGTTGTATTAAGCACACATTGTTTCAGCAGATTACTGACCATTTACCTGGAGGATCAATGCAACTGAAAGTCTAATACCAGTATGACCACAATTTATCCATGTCTATTTGACAGCGCAGACTGAACAGACACTTAGAGAGTGATTATTAGAAGTTTTATTTTCCTATCCCGATGTTAGGAACATGAACTTTCAAAAGACATTTGATACAACACAACATAATGGACATTTCCTATGTGAAAGCTTATGGACTTAATAGCTTGTCATAGTATTTGTACAGAGCCGACTACAGGAAAGGAAGCTACCACTGGAAGGTATGCATAGTGGCATTCAAACCATTGTCTATTTGGTATACATAGTTATACAGCACAGAAACAAGCCCTTCAGCCACCATCTCCATGCCAACATGTATGCATGTATTCCATTTACCTGCATTATGTCTGGATCCTCCTATGTACAGGGAGACGAGGGGTGGAACATCTGATTCCATCACCTCCTCTGGCAGTGTGTTCCAGATACCAACCACTCTGTGTAACCATCAACTTTTCCCTCAGATCCCATTTGAAACTCCTTTCTCTCATCTTACATCTATGCCCACTTGGTTTTGATTCTCTCACCATGGGAAACATATTTAGACTTATTTTTGCCTTTCATAATCTTGTATCCTTCTATCAGGTTAGCGTTCAACCTTATTCACTCCTTGGAAAATAAGACCAGCCTATTTGATCTCTCCCCATAACTAAAGGCCATCAATCCAGGCAACATCCCAATGAATTTCCACTGCATTAACTTGAGTGCAATCACATTTTCCCTGGTGAGCTGACTAGAACTACTCCCAATAAGTGTGGTCTAGCCAATGTAGTTTGAAGTTACAGCAGAACTCTTATAACCCAAACTTTTGAAGGCAGCATGCCATATGCCTTCTTCATCACACTATAGACCTGTATTTCAGGGAACAATGGATTTGAATCCCTGGGCCTCGCTCTTTATCAACATTCCTCAGTCCCACAATTAACTGTATATGTTCCATCCCTATTCCCAAACAGCAGCACTTTGCACATGACAGGATTACATTTAATCTGCCAATGCTCTACCCAACTTTCGCATGGATCTATATCTTGCTGTAGTTTTAAACAACCTTCCTCACTATCCACACACCACCAATTTTTGATGTAATTCACTAACATTAATCTTGCCTTCTCCATTGATAATATATAACAAACATCAGTCCCAGCATCAATTGCCTTAGTACACCACTAGTCAAAGACTTCCAATTAGAAAACATGTGTCCACCAATAGCGTAGAAAAATAGTCCCACAACAATGTTAGTAATGCACTTCAAAAGGCCCGATGACATGGCAGCCAAATGCAACCTGGAATTTAAGACAAAACCTAGGGCACTGATAAGTGGTGATGAATGCAAACCAACCTTTTATTATGGCAGGCTGTTGAAAAAGATTTAAATCAAATAGCATAGAAACAGGCCCTTTGGCCCAACTCGCTCATGCCAACCAAGATGCCCAATCTAACTTATCCCATCTGCCTGTGCTTGGCCCATATCCCCCTAAACCTTTCCTATCCATGTACTAGTTAAGATGTCTTGTGCTTCTTGTGTCACGATGCTTCACAAACAAAAGCCAAGAAATTATCATAAACCAGATCTCCAGCTAGGCTCCAGCTGTAACATTGGTTCTAGGATTGGCAAGTCCATTTCAAGAATGATAAAAAACTATGTGAAGTTGAAATGATTTCCAATGAAGGATTAACAAATGAGGGACTTCAGTTACCAATGAAATGAGAAGGAAAAAAATCTTAAAAAGTGGAAAATGGGTCAGCAAATAGAGGGCAAAATTAGGCAAAAGTCCCTGAAGAGAGATTGGAAGATTTTTTATTTATCTACCCATAGAACTGGCCAGGGTCCCAGTTCCAGTTCTCCCTTTAAACTTGCTTGCTCTTTTGAAACTTATCTGGTTATATTTCTTGCATTCGCTTGAAATTTATTGGGCTTACAAAACTGTTATTGGATTATGTTCATAAGATTGTATAAATGCTTCTCAAATGTTATTGTACGTTTGTTTCCTTCTGCAGCAGAGGAAATGGAGGGAAGACCTGGTAGAGGCATATTAAATGATAAAGAGGCAAAGATAGTGGATAGTGAAGAACTTTGTTCCCTCATCGCAGAGGTATCTGATACAAAAGGTCATGGGTTTAAGGTGAAGATCAAGAGGTCTAGAGAGGATCTCAAGAAAAAATATATTGTTAGAAGTGGTAGTAGTTGGAATGCACTGCGTAATAAGTATTGATAAAGTTACATCTGGTAGTCCCGAAAATCTGCTATCCTGGCACCAAAGTCACACGTGTGCCAGATAAAGTATTTTCAAGCTCCACATCCTTCTGCACTTTGAATATAATATGGAAATTATATAAGGATTACTTTCAATTTAAATTCAATTTAAGCAGTATCTATATTTAAGGAGATCATATAGATGCTTCTAGACGTCTCTCTGGTTCTACCATCACCCCAAACAGTGCATTCCAGAATGTAACTACCTCTAAAGGGCCTGTCTCACTTGGCGATTTTTTCGGTGACTGCCGGCGTCATATCAGTGTCACCAAATGATTTTGAACATTTCAAAATCCAGCGGCGACAAAAAAAATGTTGCGACACTTGAAAAAATACTGCACGTCATATGTCATCACACCGCGTCATGCCGCAAATTTTTCAGTGACCTGATACGTCAGTCAATGATGCTGGCCGTCGCCGAAAAAAGTGCCAAGTGGGATAGCCCTTAACTGAATATATTTTTCTTGGAATTCCCTCTAAACCTTTTAATCTTCACCTTAAGCCTTTGCCCTTTAATATCAGATACCTCTGCTATGAGGCTAAAATGTTCCACACAATCCACTCTATCTTTGCCTCTTGTAATTTTGTACCCCACCACCAAGTCTCCCCTCATTTACATCTGCTGCAAAAATAAACAGAGTGCAGGCAACATCCTGGTGAACCTGCACCAGTGCAACCATGCCTTTCTAACAGTGTGGTGGCTAAAACTGAACTTAATCCTCCAACCACGGCCTAACTAAAGTTTTATAATATTGTATTATGATTGCCCTGCACTTACATTCTATGCCCCAATTAATGGCCAGCCATCCTCTGTCTGCTATAAAGTCAACTAGCCAATTTGCCTTGTATCCCAAGGGCTCAAAAATGTTAGAGCTGCCTTCCATGTGAGATTTTCACAATGGCAATATTGAAGTCCACACAAACTGCTTAACAGTCCCTCACTGTCCCTATCAAAATTATGAAGTAAAGTTAATAGCTTACCTGTAGCTGTGGAGAAGGCACTTCGTCGGCAGACAAGTTATGCTTTGTTGCATGACTACCCACATCTATTAATTCAATTCCACGACTCTGCAGATATTCAACAAAACTATTGTCCAGACGTTCTGTGGTATCAAGCTCCTGATTTAGTTTTGCTCCAAGATCCAAACTTGTACCTGTGGAAGGAAAATTAATCAATATCTTTTCCAAGCCATTCTTCCATTTACAGTCAAACCTTTATCAATTTCTTCATGCACCCAATTCTTGCACCCAAGTTTGTGAAAGGATGTTTTACTATTAAAAAGAGATAGATTGACTGCATACTAAGAGCATACTACCACACTAAAAGCTAAAACTGCCACCATCATGATGCATGTATTGCTAGGTTCCTCTGTTCTACAACACTTTCAAGTGCTCTGCCTTCCACTGTGAAAGTCCTATCCAGGTTTGACTTCCCCAATGCAACACCTTGCACTTATCTGAATTAAACTAAATTTACCATTCCTTGGCTCATCTACCCAGCTTATCAAAATCACACTATAGTTCTTACTAACCTCATTCACTGTCTACGATACCACATATTTTAGTATAATCTGCAAGTTTACTGCCCATGCCTTATACCTTCTGATCCAAATTGTTAAGGAAGATGACAACTAATATTGGGCCCTGCACTGACATGATATACATCATGAATCACAGTAATCCAGGCCTAAGTTTGAGACTGAACAAGTTCAAAATCAACATCCTCAACTTAAATAAAGGCAATTACAAAGGTATGAAGCAAAAGTTGGCTAGAATGGACTGGGTGAAAAAAGGGAAAAAAGGCAAAAATAAAAGTTTGTAGATGTGAAATGGTAAATATTTAAGCAGCTATTTTATAATGCCCCATCAGAAAATAAACTGATGGGGCATTAAGAGATGAACTATGTGTTTAACAAAAGAGATCAATTAAATATCAAATCAAAATCTAGAGCATACAAAGTGGTAAAAGACGGAGGTTTTCCTGGAACCAGAAAGAAGAGCATAACATGTTAATAAAGAAAGAGAAAATTAATTAATAGAATATTGGAAAGTAATACCAAAACAATCTGACAGAGTGTTTTGAAGAAGTAACCAAGGAGGTTAATGAGGGCAGATCCGTAGTCTATAGGCACTTCAGCAAGACCTTCAACAAGGTTCTGTTTGCTAGGCTGCTCTGGAAGGTTAGATCAAATAGAATCCAGGGAGAACAAGAGGGTGGGTGAGGAAGGTTGTTTGTACACTAAAATAGGTGGTATTGTAGACGGTGAAGATGATTATCAAGAAATACAGCGGGATCTTGATCGGCTGGGCAAATGGGCATGGAATGGCAAATAGAATGTGAAGTATTGTATTTTGGGAAGTCAAACCAGGGCAGGACCTTCAGAGTGAACGGTTGAGGCCTGGGAAGAGTTAAAGAGTAGACGGGTCAAGAAGTACATGTTTATTAGTTTAGATTTTTGTTTACAGATATATCATGGAAACTGGCCCTTCAGGTAGGATCTACCACGGGTGCTGTATGGAGTTTGCACATTCTCCCTGCGACCACATGGCTTTTCACCAGGTGCTCCGGTTTCCTTCCACATTCCAAAGACATGTAGGTTTGTAGGGTTAATTGGCATCTGTAAATTGTCCCAAGCGTGGAGGATAGAACTAGTGTTCAGGTAATCGCTGGGTGGCGAGGACATGGTGGATGGAAGGGCCTGTTTTCACATTGTATCTCTAAATGAAACGGGGGTTTCTTCCGGGTGTTCCGGAATCCTCCCACATGGTCACAGGGAGAACATGCAAACTCCACACAGACTGTACGCGAGGTCAGAATAGTTCGACAAAAGCAGTACACAGGTTATATAGGGTGGTGAAGAAGGTTTTTGGTACGATGGTCTTCACCAATCAGGAAAGGGAGTACAAAAGTTGGGAAGTTATGTTCCAGTTGTACAAGACATTTTTCAGCAAGACGTCCGTCAGTACCCTCTATACCAGAAAATCCATGGACACTTGGTGATTTGGACACAGAACTGACTTACTCATAGAAGACAGTTGTGGTGGAAACATGTTATTCAGGCTGGAGGTCTGTAAGCAGTGGAGTGCTGGGAACTGTTGTTTGTGATGTATATAAACAACTTGGATGTAAGCGTAGATGGGTTGGTTAGTAACTTTCCAGAGGACATCAAAATTACTGTGGTTGCAGAAAAGAAGTGTGGTCAAATTATACAGCAGGATATAGATCAGCTACAGAAACGGGCAGAGAAATGATAAATGGAGATTAAACCAAGCAAATGTGAAATGTTACACTTGAGGTTGAATGCAAGGGTAAAATATACAGTAAATGGCAGGATAAACAGAGGAATCTCAGGGTCAAAGTCCCTAGTTTTCTGAAATTTGCAACGTCGATAAGAGTGGTAAAGAAATTAAAGAGACAAATAAAATCATATGGCAGTTTTATAGGACTTTGGTTAGACCGCATTTAGAGTATTGTGTGCAGTTCTGGTCAAACCATTGCTGGAAGGATATGGAAGGTTTGGAGAGGTGTAGAAGAGGTTTACTGGATTGCAACCTGAATCAGAGGATATCAGCGATAAGGAGAGGTTGGACATAATTGGATTGTTTTCACTGGATGTCTGAAGCTGAGGAGAGACCTGATAGAAGTATATATAATTATGAGAAGCATAGGTGGGTAGAAAGTCAGAACCTTTTCCCCAGGGTAAAAATCTCAGAGACTATAAGGCATCGTTTTAAGGTGAGGCAAAGTTTGAAGGAGATATGCAAGCCAGGGATGGTGGTGAAGGCAGATATGATAACGGCATTTAGTGGCTTTTGGATAGCCATATGGATATGCAGGGAATAGAGGCATATGAATCTCTGCAGGCAGAGGAGATTGGTTTAACTTGGCAACATGTTTGGCAGGAGAATAGTGGGATCGAATGACCTGTTGATGTGGTGTATTGTTCCATGTTAAATATTGTGGGAGCATCTGTCTTTCCACATTCTAATACTCAGGAAAAACGTCACCCTCAGATCCCATGTAAACTTCCTACCTTGTATCCTCTTCCTTAGAAGTCCATGCCAACGGAAATAGATTCTATTTATTCTCCTCACAATTTTGTGTACCTCTGTCAGTCATTCCTCAATCTTCTGCCAATGCTCCTCCCTATTACAAAATCAACTATGGGTCCACTCTGGCGGCATTCTCTGGATTGACAGACTTTAACCTTTGAGCAGGACAGAGTTTCATATATCCATGCTTGCGGATGACATGAAAATAGGTGGCAGGACATGATGCAATGTGGATATTTGTCTCTGGAACAAAATATAGGAATGACAGAATGGGCAAAAACCTGGCCATCAGAGTTTGTGTGGTCACACGCTTTGATGAGAGGAATATAAAGGCAGCCTTTTATCCAAATGGAGAAAGGTTGAGGAGGAGCAAAATAATGAGCGATCTAAGAGTTATTCAATATGAAACACAAGTTAGCAGACAAGCAATGCAAGTTGGAAGGCAATATACATATTGATGCTCATGGCAAGTGAGATGGAGTTTAGATATAGAGAAAGATTGTTGCAAACATACAGCATGTTGGTAAGGCCATATCTGTGGTATTGTTCACAGTGTTATTCCCCTCAAAGAAAGATGTACTAGTATTGGAGACCAATAAAGAGTTTCACTTGGCCAATTCCAATGATGAGTTTTGTCCTCATAAAGAGCAAATTAGATCTGCATCTAATAAAACGGACAGCACAGTGGCATAGCTAATGGAGCTGCTACCTCACAGCACCAGAGAGCTGGCTTTAACTATGCCCCAAGTGCTGTTTGTGCAGTTTGGAATGATTTTTATGTTTGCGCTGCTCTTTTTGACGTACTTACAGCTGCCACAACCATCACTTATCCAGTCAGGAATTGAAACTGTTGAAGCCTTATCTTCCTGCATTGCTGTCAGTGTCAATTCAAGTTGTGCATCATGTTGTGCCTGTGGAGGGAAACACAAACCGTAAACATCCCTGGAATTGTATAAATCTGGTATTCTATTCACCCTAATCATATTGGCAACAGTTTCTGACATATTAGCGGAGGAACTTAGCAAAAAAGAAAGACCTACCAACCCAAAACGATAGACATTTTATTTATTCATTCACTTTTATGTCAACGTTACCATATACCGTCCATCCCCAACTGCTCCAGAACTGGGAAGGGAATTGCCTCTTGTTAACTCACAAGAAAAATATTTTATGCCACCATCGTAAATGTCATTCGTCATTCCACCTGACCTACCACATGTTTCCATCATTTTCTATTTTTATTTCAGATTTACAAGATTCTGCAGTTATTTTTATTTCTGTTCATCATGTTTGAACTGGTTTAAACAGATGCTGCAAATCTAAACCAACAACAGAAAACACTCAGCAGGTTTGTGGAGAGAAAACAGGATCAATATTTCAGATATATAATGGAGACACAAGGAATTGCAGATGTTCAAGTCTTGAGCAAAACACAAAATGCTGGAGGAACTCAGCGGGTCAGGCAGCAACTGTGGAGGGAAATGGACAGACTATGTTTCAGGTCAGTACCATTCTTCGATGCGGTGGGAAAGAAACAGGAAAAGACACGTGCGGATATGGCAAAACCTAGCAAAGGTTAGGTGGATACAGGTGATGGGTTTTTTTGTGGCAGATGGGTGGAATAAGTGGCATAAGCCAGAGGCAAAAATGAGACAAAAGGATGTCAGGTAAAGAGGGATGAGAAGTGAAATGTAGTTGGAGGCATGGGATATGGTGGAAGGGGATAGAGGTGAAATAAGTGACTCAGGGATGTGGAAAGAGCATACAGGGGGGGGTGGGGAAGTGAATAGTGAATGGGAAAACTGTGTGCACACTATGTGTGTTAGATGGGGAAGGAGGGGAAAAGGAATAGTAGGGAGTCAGGAAACTCGAAACTGGAAAATTCAATGTTTATACCAATGGGTGGTAAGTTATCCAGGCTGAATGTGGTGTCAGGTTGCATCTGCACTGAGGACTACACTTGTGAGTGCTGCTCCTTGGTGTAGCTCCTTTCCAACAGTGTTAAGGAACTGGGGTAGTAGCTGGACCATCTCAGCATCATCCGGGATACTATGGATGTCATAGATGGGGTTACAGTGAGGTGGTCATGCCTAGGTTATGGCAGAAAGTAGATAGGAAGCCATCGGGAGAGGGGGAAGACAGAGAATACATGAGACCACTGGAAATATTCTCCCAAAACAGGTATGCCGCTTTGGTTACTGTTGGGCAGGGTATCGGTCAGGGGAGAGCATTCTTCTGAAGAAATGGCAGGCATGTTGGTGCAGTGTGTTTCCTGCAGGATGTGGGAAGTCAGGGACACTGTTGATGCTACTGGAAACTAAACCTGCAGAAATTGTGTCCAGGTGCAGCTCCTGAATGAACGTGTTGGGGAACTGGAGAAGCAGCTGGATGACCTCAGGGCCATCCGGGAAAATGAGAGTTTCATGGACAGGACCTACAGTGAGGTTGTCAGGCAAAGGATACAGGAAGAGCGAAGGTGGATGACTGGGAGAAAGGGGAGTAACCGTGGAGTGCAGGAGACCCTAGTGGCTGTGGCAAGTGAAAACAGGTACACCCTTTTGGGAGCTGTCGGGGCAGACGACGTTTCCAGTCCAAACGGTGGACAGGTCGGTGGCTCCAATCCTAGCGATGTGACTCGACCAGCGAGACCGACGTTGGGCAGAGCCATGGTGGTGGGTGACTCCATTGTCCGAGGTGCGGACTGGAGATTCTGTGGCGGCAGGCGAGACTCGAGGATGGGATGTTGCCTCCCTGGTGCCAGGGTTCAGGATGTCACGAACCAACTTCAGAACATCCTCGAGAGAGAGAAGGTGAACAGCTGGAAGTAGTTGTGCACATGGGCACAAACGACGTCGGGAAGAAGAGGAAGGAGGTTCTGCAACGTGAGTTTAGAGAGTTAAGCAGAAGACTGAAAAGCAGGACTTCTAAGGTGGTTATCTCTGGATTGCTTCCTGTACCTTGTGCTAGTGAGGGCAGGAACAGGGAGATAGGGGATCTGATTTCCCGGATTTCCCGGATTTCCCGGATTTTTTTCCCGAATTGGACCTGGGTTTTTATCCGTTTTTTTGCCTCCCCCAGGAGATCACGAGGTTCTTGGGGTGGAGAGGGGTGATAGCGGTATAAAGGGGAGGGTAGTGTCTTGTGTTCTGTGTCTTGTGTCTACTGTTTGTGGGTAAGTGTGTCTGTTTAGTGTTCAGCCATGAGCGAATGGCGGTGCGGGCTCGACGGACCTGGTGGTCTACTCTCGCACCTACTTTCTATGTTTCTATGTTTCTATGAATGGGTGGCTGGGGGGCTGGAGCAGGGATTTAGATTTATAGACCACTGGGATCTCTTCTGGGGTAGGGGTGACCTGTACAAAAGGGATGGGTTACACCTTAACTGGAGGGGGATCAACGTTCTGGCAGGCAGGTTTGCTAGTGCTACACGTGTGGGTGTAAACTAAATAGTGGGGGGGAGGGATTGACAAATTTGGAGTATAAAGATGGAGTTAAAGTGGAAATGAGTACAGGAAAAGTTACAAAAGACTCCCTAATTAATGGGAAGGAAAGTTCGAGAAGGGATAAGAGAGTAAGGTCAGAGCCAATATTGACCGATGTAAGAGGGGAGGTGAATACCGAAGTTAAATTGTTGTATATGAATGTGCAAAGTATAAGAAATAAAGTAGATAAGCTTGAGGCTCAGTTACAAATTGGCAAGTATGATGTTGTGGGAATTACAGAGACATGGCTGCAAGAGGACCAGGGCTGGGAACTGAATATTCAAGGGTATACGTCCTATCGAAAAGACAGACAGGTGGGCAGAGGAGGTGGGGTAGCTCTGTTGGTGAGGAGTGAAATTCAGTCCCTTGCAAGGGGTGACATTAAAACAGGAGATGTGGAGTCAGTATGGATAGAACTGAGGAATTGTAAGGGTAAAAAGACGCTAATGGTAGCCTGGATATAGGGTGCAAGTTGAATCAAGAGTTAAAATTGGCATGTCATAAAAGTAATGCTACGGTTGTTATGTGAGATTTGAACATGCAGGTAGATTGGGAAAATCAGGTTGGTACTGGACCCCAAGAAAGGGAGTTTGTGGAGTGCCTCCGAAATGGATTCTTAGAGCAGCTTGTACTGGAGCCTACCAGGGAGAAGGCAATTCTGGATTTAGTGTTGTGTAATGAACCGGATTTGATACGGAACTCGAGGTAAAGGAGCCATTAGGAGGTAGTGACCATAATATGATAAATTTTAATCTACAATTTGAGAGGGAGATGGGAAAATCGGAAGTATCAGTATTACAGTTGAACAAAGGGAGCCATGAGGGAGGAGCTGGCCAAAGTTGAAAGATACCCTGGCAGGGATGACAGTGGAACAACAATGGCAGGTATTTCTGGGAATAATACAGAAGGTGCAGGATCAGTTCATTCCAAAGAGGAAGAAAGATTCCAAGGGGATCCAAGTGGCAACACAAGTAGATGAATGCTAACGGGCTTGCTGATTGCTAACGCTTGCTGATTGCGCTAACGAGGGACCGGAGACCGGAGACCGGAGACGTGAGGCTGACCTACCGGACGTGAGCTACCGGACGTGAGCACACAGTTAGCTGCAGACTCCGCCCAGGACAGGAAGGCTCTGCAGGAACGGAAGGGAGTCACGACCGCGGTGCCACAGGTGCTGTCGCCGAGGGAGGACGGACGGAGCCGCGGCTCGAGAGAGTAACAGAGGCAAAGAGGTTTGCCACGCACTGCAAGGGAGCAGTGGACCAGACAGGAAGAGCGGACGGAATTACCACTAGACAGCCAAACCAGTAGGTAATTTACGGCTGGGGTGAGTACTTTCCCATTTATAGGAGGTAGGATTATATAAATAAGGGGTGTATCAATACAGTAGGGGATTCTTAAATAGGACCAGTTAATTACTTATATAAGATGGGCGGTCAGGAGATGTGCCAATACTGCGAGATGTGGGAATTTGTCGACACCATTGAAGTAGAAGATCCCTACAGCTGCAGTAAGTGTTTGAGGCTAGAGGAACTCCAGCTCCGCATTGATGAGCTGGAGACCCAACTTCATACGCTGCGGTACATCAGGGAGGGGGAGTATTACCTGGATGTTTTGTGCCAGGGGATGGTCACACCGACCAGTTTAACTAATTCAGTAGGCAGTGAGCAAGGAAAGGAAGGTGTGGCCATAAGCGAGGCAGGTAGGGGGAACCAGGAGGAGATGTGGCAGGAGCCACAGCCCTTGTCCCTGACAAGCATGACCGAGGCTCTTACTCAATGTAAGGACGGGATCAGGGGCTGTGGGAGGGATGAGCAACCTGGCTGCAGCACCGTGGATCAGGAGGCCATTCAAGAGGGGGGAGTTAGAAGAAATGCCGTAGTGATAGGGGATAGTATTATTCGGGGGGTAGATAGGGTTCTCTGCGGCCAGCAGAACATGTCCCGAAGGCTGTGTTGCCTACCCGGTGCTAGGGTTAAGGATATCTCTGCGATGCTGGAGAGAAATTTGCAGTGGGAGGGGGAGGATCCAGTGGTCGTGGTCCATGTGGGGACCAATGACATAGGAAGGACGAGGAATGAGGATCTGCTGAAGGAGTTTGAGCAGTTAGGGAATAAATTAAAAAGCAGAACCTCGAGGGTACTGATCTCCGGATTGCTACCTGAGCCACGGGCCAAATCGGCGAGGGTACGTAAAATTAAAAAGCTGAATGCGTGGCTCAAAGACTGGTGTGGGAATAATGGGTTTGGTTTCTTGGGCCACTGGCACCAGTACTGGGACAGGGGGGATCTGTTCTGTAAGGACGGACTTCACCTGAACGGTGCTGGGACTGGGGTCCTGGCAAATCATATAACTAGGGCAGTAGAGAGGTCTTTAAACTAAGTAGCGGGGGGGAGGTATCAAGGGGGGTAATAACGGCAGGGGTAGAGGAAATAGAGCAGGGTATCAGTGGGGAAGCGGAAAGTCAAAAAGTGACAGGAGACAGAATGTGTGAAGATAAAGCTCTAGATGTAAAAGGGGCAAAAACGGAAAGGAAGGGTAGTAAAAATCATCTGAAAGTGCTTTATCTAAATGCACGGAGTATTCGTAATAAGATAAATGAATTAACGGTGCAATTAAGTATATATAGTTATGATATTGTGGCCATTACGGAGACATGGCTGCAAGGGGATCAGGACTGGGAGTTAAATATAGAGGGGTACTCGACAATTAGGAAAGATAGACAGGAAAGAAAGGGAGGAGGGGTGGCCCTTTTAATAAGGGAGGGAATAACGGCAATAGAGAGGAAGGATATTGCGTTGAAGGATCAGGATAGTGAAACAGCTTGGGTACAGATAGAGAATAACAAGGGAAAAAAAACACTAATGGGTGTAATTTATAGACCTCCAAATAGCTGTGACGCTGTTAGTCAGAACATAAATCTGCAAATAGTTGACGCATGTAAAAAGGGAACTGCTGTAATCATGGGGGACTTCAATTTTCATATTAATTGGGCAAACCAAACTGGGCAGGGTAGACTAGAGGAAGAGTTTATAGAATGTATTAGAGACGGGTTCCTAGAACAGTATGTCACAGAACCGACAAGGGGGGAGGCAATCTTGGATCTGGTCCTGTGTAATGAAGCAGGATTAATTAAAAATGTCATAGTTAGGGACTCGTTGGGAACAAGTGACCACAATATGGTCGAATTCCATATTCAAATAGAAGGGGAGCAGGTTGAAACTCAGGCTAGGGTGCTTAGTCTAAATAAGGGGGATTATGAAGGTATGAGGAATGAGCTGATCAAAGTTGACTGGGATAGCAGACTCAAGAATAAGACGGTACATGAGCAGTGGTGTACGTTTAAGGGTCTACTGTATAACCTTCAAGAAAAATTTATTCCTATGAAGAAAAAAAGGGGTAAGGGTAAGAACAGTCAGCCATGGCTCAGTAAAACTATAAAGGATAGTATTCGGCTGAAGGCAAGGGCATATAAGGTAGCCAGAGATAGTGGGAGGGTAGAGGATTGGGAAGCATTTAAAGGTCAGCAAAATATAACTAAGAGATTAATTAAGACGGGGAAAATAGATTATGAAAGGAAATTAGCAAACAACATAAAAACTAATAGTAAGAGTTTTTATAGCTATATAAAAAGAAAAAGGGTGGCTAAGGTGAACGTTGGTCCATTGGAGGGTGAGACTGGAGAGTTGTTGGTGGGGAACATGGAAATGGCAAAGGCATTAAACGAGTATTTTGTATCAGTCTTCACCATAGAAGACACAAAAAATATTCCAACGCTGGATAAACAGGGGGCGGTAGGAATGGAGGAGCTAAATACTATTAAGATCACCAAGGAGGTGGTATTAGGGAAATTAATGAGACTGAAGGAGGATAAATCCCCTGGGCCTGATGGATTACATCCAAGGGTCTTGAGGGAGATAGCGGTGGGGATTGTGGATGCATTGGTGATAATTTTCCAAAACTCCCTGGAGGCAGGAACGGTCCCAGTGGATTGGAAAATGGCCAATGTAACACCTATATTTAAAAAAGGAAGTAAACAGAAGGCGGGTAACTATAGACCGGTTAGTCTAACATCGGTGGTGGGTAAAATGTTAGAGACAATTATTAAAGAAACACTAACGGGGCACTTGGATAAACATGACTTCATCGGACAGAACCAGCATGGTTTTGTGAAGGGGAAGTCCTGTTTAACGAATCTGCTCGAATTCTTTGAGGAAGTAACAACCCGGGTGGATAAAGGGGAACCGGTGGATGTGGTATACTTGGACTTCCAAAAGGCTTTTGACAAGGTGCCACACAAGAGACTATTGCTAAAAATAAAAAATTATGGGATTGGGGGTAATATATTAGCATGGGTAGAGGATTGGCTAACAAATAGGAAGCAGAGAGTGGGGATAAATGGTTCATACTCGGGATGGCAACCGGTAACTAGCGGGGTTCCGCAAGGGTCGGTGCTGGGACCCCAGTTGTTCACAATTTATATAAATGATTTGGAGGAGGGAACCAAGTGTAATATATCAAAATTTGCGGACGATACAAAAATGGGAGGAAAAGTAGGGGATGAGGAGGATAGGAAGAGTCTGCAAAAGGATATAGATAAGCTAGGTGAGTGGGCAACAACTTGGCAGATGAAGTTTAATACTAATAAATGTGAAGTCATTCACTTTGGGAAAAAAAATGATAGGGCAAGTTATTTTCTAAATGAGGAGGAGCTGCGTTGTAATGCAACGCAAAGGGATCTAGGGGTATTAGTACATGAATCACTAAAAGTTAGTATGCAGGTGCAGCAAGCAATCAGGAAGGCCAATGGAGTTTTGGCCTTTATTGCTAGGGGGATTGAGTATAAAAACACGGAGGTCTTGCTGCAGCTGTACACAGTATTAGTGAGACCACATTTGGAATACTGTGTACAGTTCTGGGGTCCATACTTAAGAAAGGATGTACTAGCCCTGGAGGCAGTGCAGCGAAGGTTTACAAGATTAATTCCTGCAATGAGGGGATTGACATATGAGGAAAGGTTAAGTAGGCTGGAACTCTACTCTTTGGAGTTTAGAAGAATGAGAGGCGATCTCATTGAAACATATAAGATCGTGAGGGGCCTTGATCGGGTGGATGCACCGAGGATGTTCCCAATGATCGGGGAAACTAGAACTAGGGGACATAGTTGCAGAATAAGGGGGGGCTCTTTTAAAACGGAGATGAGGAAGAACTTCTTCACCCAGAGGGTGGTTAATTTATGGAATTCACTGCCCCAGGGAGCAGTGGAAGCAGAAACTTTAAATATATTTAAGACTAAAATAGATGGTTTTTTAGCTGCCAAGGGGATAAGGGGCTACGGGGAGAGGGCAGGGATATGGACCTAGGTATGGTTAGTATAGAAAGACCTGAGTGATCTCCTGGACAAGTGTCGATCGCCTGGATTGGGGTCGGAGAGGAATTTCCCGGATTTTTTTCCCGAATTGGACCTGGGTTTTTATCCGGTTTTTTGCCTCTCCCAGGAGATCACGAGGTTTTTGGGGTGGAGAGGGGTGATAGCGGTATAAAGGGGAGGGTAGTGTCTTGTGTTCTGTGTCTTGTGTCTACTGTTTGTGGGTAAGTGTGTCTGTTTAGTGTTCAGCCATGAGCGAATGGCGGTGCGGGCTCGGCGGACCTGGTGGTCTACTCTCGCACCTACTTTCTATGTTTCTATGTTTCTATGAGTAAGGGGTGACCGTGGCTGAAGAAGGAAGTTAAGGACAGTATAAAAATAAAAGAGAAGAAGTTTAACATAGCAAGGTTGAGCGGGTAGCCAGAGGATTGGGAAGCTTTTAAAGAGCAACAAAAGGTAACTAAAAAGGCAATACGGAGAGAAAAGATGAGGTACGAAGGTAAGCTAGCTAAGAATATAAAGGAGGATAGTAAAAGCTTCTTTAAGTATGTGAAGAGGAAAAAATTAGTTAAGACCAAAGTTGGACCCTTGAAGACTGAAAAAGGTGAATTTATTATGGGGAACAAGGATAAGTTGAACAGATACTTTGGATCCGTCTTCACTAAGGAAGTCACAAACAATCTCCCTGCTATACTAGTTGCCAGAGGATCTAAGGTGATGGAGGAACTGAAGGAAATTCACATTTGGTAGGAAATGGTGTTGGGTAGACTGATGGGACTGAAGGCTGATAAATCCCCAGGGCCTGATGGTCTACATCCCAGGGTACTTAAGGAAGTGGCTCTTGAAATCGTGGCCGTATTGGTGATCATTTTCTAATGTTCTATAGATGCAGGATCAGTTCCTGTGGATTGGAAGGTAGCTAATGTTATCCCACTTTTTAAGAAAGGCAGGAGAGAGATAACAGGAAATTATAGACCAGTTAACCTGACATCGTTGGTGGGGATGATGCTGGAGTCAATTATACAAGATGAAAAGCAGCACATTTGGATCGCAGTAACAGGATCGGTCCGAGTCAGCATGGATTTACGATGGGGAAATCATGTTTGACTAATCTTCTGGAATTTTTTGAGGATGTAACTAGTAAAATGGACAATGGAGAGCCAGTGGATGTAGTGTACCTGGACTTTCAGAAAGCATTTGATAAGGTCCCACAAAGGAGATTAGTGGGCAAAATTAGAGTACATGGTATTGGGGGTAGGGTACTGACATGGATAGAAAATTGGTTTGCAGACAAGAAACAAAGAGTAGGGATTAACGGGTCCCTTTCAGAATGGCAGGCAGTGACTAGTGGGGTACCGTATATTTACAATATACATTAATGATTTAGATGAAGGGATTAAAAGTAACATTAGCAAATTTGCAGATGACACGAAGCCGGGTGGCCGTGTGAACTGTGAGGAGGGTGCTATGTGGATGCAGGGTGGCTTAGACAGGTTGGGTGAGTGAGCAGATGCATGCATGGCAGATGCAGTTTAATATGGATAAATGTGAAGTTATCGACTTTGGTGGCAAAACAGGAAGGCAGATTATTATCTAAATGGTGTCAAGTTGGGAAGAGGGGAAGAACAATGAGATCTGGGGGTCCTTTATTCATCAGTCACTGAAAGTAAGCATGCAGGTACAGCAGGCAGTGAAGAAAGCAAATAGCATGTTGGCCTTCATAACAAGAGGAGTTGAGTATAGGAGCAAAGAGGTCCTTCTGCAGTTGTACAGGGCCCTAGTGAGACCACAACTGCAGTATTGTGTGCAGTTTTGGTCTCCAAATTTGAGGAAGGACATTCTTGCTATTGAGGGAGTGCAGCGTAGGTTCACGAGGTTAATTCTCAGGATGGCGGGACAGTCATATGTTGATAGAATGGAGCAGCTGGGCTACTATATTCTGCAATTTAGAAGGATGAGAGGGTATCTTATTTAAACACAAAAGATTATTCAGGGTTTGGACATGCTAGACGCAGGAAACATGTTCCCGATGTTGGGTTGGAATCCAGAACCAGGGGCCACGGTTTAAGAATAAGGGGAAAGCCATTTAGAACGGAGATGAGGAAAACTTTTTTCACACAGAGGGTTGTGAATCTGTGGAATTCTCTGCCTCAGAAGGCAGTGGAGGTCAATTCTCTGAATGCTTTCAGAGAGAGTTGGATAGAGCTCTTAAAGATAGCATAGTCAGGGGATACGGGGAAAAGGCAGGAACAGGGTACTGAGTGTGGATGATCAGTCATGATCACAGTGAATGACGGTGCTGGTTCGAAGGGCCAAATGGCCTACTCCTGCACCTATTCTCCATTGTCTATTGTCTATTAGCAGCAGCAATCAGGTCTGTAGCATCGGACCGGGCTCTGAGGCAAAGTGGGGCAGGGTGTTGACAGGCAGAGCTATAGTGATATGAGGCTCGTTAGAAAGAAGGGCTGGCAGGAGATTCTGTGATAGCAAATATGACTGCAAAATGGTGTGTTTTCTCCTTGGTTCCAGAGTTCATATCTCAGAGCGGCTGCAGAACATTCTCAAGGGGGAGGGTGAGCAGTCGGATGTCATTGTGCACGTTGGCACAAATGATACAGGTGTGATAAGGGATGCTTCCTGTGGAATGATTACAGGGAGCTAGGCAAAAGATTAAAAAGCAGGATCTAAGGAAGTAGACTCCAGATTGCTCCCAGTGCCACATACTGCTGAGGATAAAAACAGGAATTTATGACAGGTGAATTTGTGGCTGACGATTTAATGTAAGGGGCAGGAATTCAGATTTAAGGACTATTGCAATCTGGAGCTAGAGCAGAGCTGTATAAGAGGGACGAGTTGCACATGAACTGGGACAAACCAATATCCTGATGGACAGTTTCCTAATGTTACTCAGGAGGGTTAAAACTAGATTGGCAAGGGGACAGGATCCAATGCCGAGTGAAGCAGGTGAGAGGCTAGAAGTTGGTAAGAAAGATGATGAAAGCAAGTTCAGTGGACAGGATAGGCAGGAGCATGGCAGGACTGTTAGTTTCAGATGCATTGATTTCAGTGCAAGAGGCCTTTTGATAAAATGTAACTATTGTGCTGAGAATGTATGACTAGTTATATAATGCTATGATTGATTCAATCACACACACACACACACATAATAAAAGTACAACATTAAAACTGTTTGATGCCCACCTTCTCTGCATTAGAATATTCAGAGAGTGAATGTGGATAATCAGATGGGGATGGAGAAGGCCGATGCCATCTGTCTTTTGCAGAGGAAATGCTCCGATCCTCTCTATCTGTGTCTTTTTCAAGTTCCGATGATCTGCTACGTATCACCTCCATTTCTGCACTGTGAACACCGCTGATCTCAGAAATTCTGGAGTTGTGCAGGCCATTCATCCATTCCAGACTTTCCTCAAACTTCCTCATCAGCTCTGGAGAACTCAGCATGCTCCCACTCATTGTGTGGTTGTAGGCAAGTGGTCGATGTCCACCTCGACTAAGAGCCTGAGAATCTTCATTGTAAATTGATGGGGTGGTCTGTGGCCTATCAGTCTCCGCATTGGACTGCTGTTGCAACTCAAGTCCCTGCCTCTGACATTTCTCAGTCAAGTCCTCCACTTCTTTTGCCCGATTCGCCAGTTCCTCCTCTTGCTGTAATAAGGCTTCCTGCAGTTGGTTCACCTGAGTTTTAAGATTGCGGGAATGGATCTCTAAGTCAGCAATGGTGTGTTCTTTTACCTATAAAAATGAAAAGCAACAAATTAAAAAATAAATTAGTAGGAGAATATGTATTTGCTTGCCTATATTGAGTACTTGACCGACTCTTATAGCAAATTGTAACATTTCCATGCTGCAAATATGATCGACAGACATGGTTGCCAGCAAATGTTCTGCAACTGACAAGTGAGCCAGCAACTGGCATGTGATAACTCCACCAAAAACAATGCAATAAACTTTATACTTCACACTTCATACATTTTGTTAAGGAGAAGCAATGTTTGAGGGGGGTGGGGGGGTGAAGTGTTGTGTTTTGAGGGTAAGCATTGAAGCTTTGGCAAGAGAGACCTTGGCAAGGGACGGAGTTTAGTTTCGTTTAGAGATACAGCATGGAAACAGGCCCTTCAGCCCACTGAGACCTCGCCGAACATCAATCACCCATTCGCACGAGTCCCATGATATCCCATTTTCTCATCCACTCTCTACACACTAGGGGAACTTTACAGAGGCCAATTACTGACTGGTGCAGCTGGTAAAACCACTGCCTCACAGCGAGTGTGTAGGGAGCGGCATAGAAAGTGAGATAACATAGAACTAGTATGAATGGATGATCGATGGTCAGCATTGGAGTCGGCTTGTAAACTAAACCTACAAACCTGCCCATCTTTGGATTGTGGGAGGAAACAGGAGCACATGGAGGAAAATCACAATTATTTTTTAAATGTAACACAGTTAAATACATTTCTCAGTGAACTAATCATCTTTAAAGGTTACTCTGGAAATAGGATCCAGGTGTGTCTTTAAAGGGAGCTCGAGAAACAGCGTATATACATTAACAATTTTGGTAGGTGGAGCGGTTAGTAAGTTTGTGGATGACGTCAAAATTACTGGTGTGGTGGACGGCGAATTTTGTTTCAGGTTACAATAAGATCTAGATCAACTGAGAAAATAAGCAAAGGAATAGCAGATGGAATTGAACTTGGACATGTTTGCATTTGATGCATTTTGGTGAAGGTAAACCATGCAGGGTATACAAAGTGACAGCCATAACTGGAATATTTTCTTGGATATGTTAACTCTGTGTTAATTCATTAAAAGGTAGCCATTGTTTTGTTTACTGTCGCACTCTCCCAATCTACGATAACCGTTAAAATTACTTTTCCTTTTTATTTTGTTTTGTACTTAGCTAGGAGATCATAGGTCTGAGTAGGCTGTATTGATTGTACATATTGATTAGCTCAGACAATGTGACCAAAGGTTTTTGTTCCCGTCACAACTTGCACAACTTGTTGGTAAACTGGAATATTTTACAAATGTAACAGCAAAGTGAATTCAACTGCAAATCACAAGAAAAATAATTGGTTTACATAGAGGAATTTAACAAGACATTATTAGTCCTTAATCTCTCACCTGTTCAGCCTCCAGCAGTTTATCTATGTTCTCTACACTAGAGTTCAGTTCTTCCTTAACTGCAGAAAGATCTGCTTGCAGGGTCTCATGTTCAATATTTAGCTGGGTGATGATCATTTCCTTCTGCTGCAAGGTAGCTTCCAACTGTTTCAGCTTCTCCTGCTTTTGGAAATAAGAAATACCCATTCCCATTAGCCATTTTGAGGGCAGAACAGCATTTTAATTTTGTGTAATTAGATTTATTGATCATTAGAACAAATCAGTTCCAATGTTTCCCCTGCAGATTAACTGGAAATATTCAGTTAGTGAAGATATATTGAAAAAATAACAAGCATTCATTGCAGCCATTTTCAGTTTAAGAGTTTGCAAACTTCTGTTCCCAGATAGATCTGGCTCATTGGTTTTGCTGGTCATGGAAGCAAATAACTGAGTCACACAGAGCATGGTCAAAACTGATCACTGATTTAAGCTCAATTTTCAAAGTGAAACATCTTAGGTTAAATGAAACCACTCAGTAATGAGGAAGGATGACCAGGATTTTGCACCAAATGAATTACATAGAAAAAAATAGGTGCAGGAGTAGGCCATCCCATGGCTTATCATCCAAAATCAGTGCCCCATTCCTGCTTTTTCCCCATATCCCTTGATTCAGTTAGCCCCAAGAGCTAAAGCTAACTCTCTCTAGAAAACATTCACTGAATTGGCCTCCACTGCTGTCAGTGGCAGAGAATTCCACAGATTCACAACTCTCTGGGTGAAAAAGTCTTTCCTCATCTCAGTCCTAAATGGCCTGCCCCTTATTCTTAACTTGTGACCCCTGGTTCTGGACCTCCCCCAACACGGGGAATATTTTTTCTGCATCTAGCCTGTCTGGAGTGTAGTGTATTGCTTTATCGAACACAACACTGTCCAATCCCTTAAGAATGTTATATGTTTCTATAAGATCCCCTCTCATCCTTCTAAACTCCAGTGAATACAAGCCCAGTCTGGGCAATTGCTACTGGAAGAAGATGTACGTAATGCCAAGACACGAATAGCTCAGTTGTGATACGCTACAACTACTACTGATGCATAAGCATTGGATATGCACAATGTGATTAACTATCTTGGAGACAGAAGAAACTATGATCTGAAGTTACCTTCAGTCTTTGAATCATATTGATCCAAACACAGTACAAGTATAGAAGGGTCCCAATCCGAAATGTCACCTATCCATTTTGTCCAGCGATGCTGCCTGATCCGCTGAGTCACTCCAGCATTTTATGACTATCTTTGGGATCAAATGTAAGCTCTCCATCTTTGTCGATAATAAGAAAGGAGGAAGGCGAATAATGAGAATGAAATGAAGCTTCAAGGTGATATTGACAGGCTGAGTGATGAGCAACAACATGTTGTACAGATGGAGTACAATGTGCAAAAAAGTGAAATCACTTACCCGTGTAGAAAAAGTAGAAATATCTAGTCATTTTTATACCTATTACCAGCCACACTTTGTACTGCCCTTCTTCTCTTCCAGCTTCGCTCTCGCTCCCCCCCCCCCCCCCCCCCGCAATCAGTCTGAAGAAGGGACCGGACTCGAAACATCACCTATTCTTGTTCTCCAGGGATGCTGCCTAACATTTCAAGGTACTCCCGCACTTAAGAATCATAGTCATATAGCATGGAAACAGGCCCTTCAGCCCAACTTGCCCACACTGACCAACGTGTCCCATCTACACTAGTCCCACCTACCTGCCTTTGGCCCATATCCCTTTTAATCTATCCGGTCTAAATATTTCTACCTAAATATACCTGCCTCAACTATGTCCTCCAGTAACTCATTCCACACACCCCTCAGGTTCCTATTAAATCTTTCCCCCTTCACTTTAACCCCATGTCCTCTAGTTTTCGATTCTCCAACTCTGGGCACAAGACTGTGTATTTTCCCGATCTATTTATCTCATGATTTGGTACACATCTATAAGATCACCACTCATCCTCCTGCACTCCAAGGAATCATGTCCTTGCCAGCTCAACCTCTCCCTGTTCCTCAGACCTCCGAGTCCTAGCAATAAGCTCATAAATCCTTTCCAGCGAGACAACATCTTTCCTATAACATGGTGCCCAAAACTGAACACAACACTCTAAATGTGGCCTCACCAGTAATAGGCCCCCTTTGGTCATGACTGACCATGGGTAATGCATCCTAGTTTGCAGGTGCATCCAAGCCTGGGCGATGTCATATGGAGGACAGGCTGCCTATGCAGCACGTCCCCCCTCTCCACGTTGCTGATCAATCCAAAGGAACAGCAGGGCCATTACAGTTTGGCACCAGCTCCATCGCAGGAGCTGCCAGAGCGAGGTTGTTGACAACGACAAACTGCCTTAGGGGCTCCAACTCCGGATTTTCTTGAGGTTTACTCCAGGAGCCTTTTCCATGACTGGATATGGCCACAAGGCAGTGGAGGTTTTCAATCAGAGTTTTCCCTCTCATAGATGGACTGCCCTCCCAGGCTGACGAGCCCCATCTGCCCGAGACTCATGGGGGCGGGAGCGTCTACCTTCCCGTGCAGGTTTATAGCACCTGCCCACTGCCTATAGGGCTCACCAACATCTAATATAATTGCAACATGACTTCCCAACTTCTATGCTCAATACTGCGATAAAAAAGCCAATGTGCCGAAAGCTTTTTTGTCTGCCCTATCTACCTTTGACGCCATTTTCAAGACTTTGTGCCTTTTCTGGTAAACCTGCAACTGCAGTTCCTTATTTGTATTTTTTTTTTAAATGGTGATACCATGGGAAATGTTCACAGAGAACATAACAGTACAACACAGGAATAGACCCTTTGTCCCTCCATGTTTGTGCCGAACATGATGTCATGACCATCTCTTATCTGCCTTTACATACTATAGACACAAAATGCTGGAGTAACTCAGCGGGACAGGTAGCATCTCTGGAGAGACGGAATGGGTGATGTTTCAGGTCGAGACTCTTCTTCAGACTAGTCAAGGGAAAGGGAAACGAGAGATATAGACAGTGATGTAGAGCGATAGAACAAATGAATGAGAGATATGCAAAAAAGTAACGATGATATAGGCCATTGTTAGCTGTTTGCTTGGTGAGAACGGGAACCTGGTACGACTTGGGCAGGGGAAGGATGGAGAGAGAGGGAGTGCAGCATGAAATATACTTAAAGCATGCAATAGATTAGATGTAGAGATGATGTTCCTCTTCTTGAAGTCTAAAACAGATTCAAAGAGTCAAACTAGTGATGGGTCATTCATAATGCAGTAAATCCATGGAATATTTTCTTTGAGCTGGAGTAAAGTGGAGATTCAGACTTGTACTCAAAGCTGAAACCAACAGTTTTCTGGATATTTTAGGAATCGATGGATATGGGAATTGTGGTGGAAATAAAATCGGGTTAGCAGCCACAATCTTGTTGAATGGTGTTCTACGTTCGAGAATTGAATGGGAAACTTTCACATAGGAAATAATCCTATATCTTTTAACTCTTCAGTTCTTGCTCTGATGAAAAATGAAGATTTAGAACTTTTGCGGGATGTAATATTATGTACTGGAGAAACTACGTGCATTACCTCACTTACATAAAGTATTACATATTAAACATATTCTAGATTGTGCAAATCTTCACTCCGAAAGTACCCACCATAAATGTTTGTCAGTACTCTCAGGGGAAGTAGAAATGGACTCACCAAAGCATCATCTTTCACCTTTATTTTTGCAGCAGTCGGGGTAGTGCGAACAGATTGCTGTTCACTCTCAAGTTGGTTCAATTGATTTTTTAGTTTTTCATTCTGGCCCTCCTGTCTGGATAATTCACCCTCCAAACGCTCAACTTCGACTTGTAGATTCATACTCTTCTGCTTCAGTGTCTGAAGCAGACAATCACGCTCCAGAAGGTCAGAGTGTAAGGTTTTTAATTCATCATTACATTTTTGGAACAGAGCTGTTTTTTCTGCCAGTTCCTGTTCAAGCTCCACGATTCTATTTGGAAATAATCTTATATCTTTTAACTCTTCCTGTCTTTGTTTCTCAATCATTTGCAGCAGCTTCTCCTTTTCATTCTGAGCATCTTCCAGTTCTTGGACACGTGATGAGAGAAGAGATACATCAGCATCTCTTTGGGAAATGTGAATCTTCAACAAACTGTTGTCCTCCTGAAGACCATTGGATTGCAGCTGAAGTGACGCGAACTCCTGCTGCTGCTGCTGATTCATCTCCTGCAGGTTTTGAAGGCTTGTTTGCAAAACTTCCAACTTCTCTTGGAAACAAACTTCATTTTTATCCAAGAGCTGCAGAAAACCTTCTCTAGTCATTGTCTCAGTCTGATCCTGAAACTCTGCTGTGTGCATATAAAGATCTTTTTTGTAGTCTCCAGCACCTCTGTTATCTACTGACTTAAATGCCAGCTCCTGTTGCAGATTGTCATGAAGTCCTCTGGAGAATGTCGTATTTGGTCCAGAGCCTTTCTCCATGCTGAAAATATCAAGTTCTTCCTGAGAATCACTGACTTCATGGCAATTTGGACCCAACAGTGACAGTTCTTGCTGCAGTTTCTCTATAACCTCAATGAGGTGCTCAATCTCCTCTTCTTTTGCCTGACGTAGTCTTTCTTGGTCAACAGTAAGTTGTTCAATTTGTGTTTTCAGCTCTTCAATTTCATCATTTTTCTCTTCAAATGCCTGAAATAAAAAGACAATCACATCACTGATGTATATCACTCTAGCAAAAAATAATTTTCCTATTATTGTCCCCTTTTGACGCATCATTTTGCCCTTCAGTCTCCTGATCATTTCTGCCTTCTAGCCAATCATAAACTTTCTCTTTGATTTTTTACAACCCTTTATCCTCCCAAATACTCCTTTCCATCTCTCATATTTGCTTTTAAATTGTTAAAATCAGCAATGCATTCACCATTTAATGTAACCTGAAAGATAAATTCAGAATCTCCATTAATAGATGCTGTTTGACTTGCTGGTCGCTTCCATATTTTCTATCTTTACTCCCAATGCAGTGCATGTTTGAATGTTATAAATAGACTGACCAAGGTCATCAAAATGACTAAGGAAGTAAAAACTATTCATTCATCATTACCAAATAACTAATTGGCTATAAACAGCTTTTGGGAGACCTTGAAATCATAAAAGAGATCCAGATCCTTCCTTTCTCATGAGGAGAATGCAGTGATTCAGAATTAGAATAGTGAAAGCTGGATAATTGAAGGATAGTTCAACTCAATACAATGAATTACATTTAAATATATTTTAACTAAAGAGCTTTATTAATTGCAAACCTAACTGTCATGAAGTGCAATAAACAAGCTGTTGGTAACATAGTCATGGTTACCTTGTTGTCTAAAGTATTTTCCATTTCCTTCTGCAGCTTGAAGATCTGTTCCTTTAGCTCATCAATTTCCTGGTTCTTCTCCATCAGCAACGCTTGGGGCAGCTGTAATCCTGATGCTTTGCCATTATCTACTTCCAAGCCTAAGCGCATATGGAGACTGGCCACATCTTCCTGTATGTGGAATTGTTAGGAAGATGTGTTGCAGGATGCAAGTCAGAATAAACAAGAGATTGTTAGGTAATGGTACTAAATAATGAAACAGTATCAGTCAGTTATTTAGTTATACACCCATTATGAATTGAAGGTATTTTTGTTGACTAGATTCAGGGCGGGAAAAAACAAAACAAAAAAAAACTTGCCTTCACACGGATGTTCTCCTCGTGGAGCTGGTTGATTGTTATTGCCGACTGCTTTGTTTGGATTTCCAGCTGCATGTTCAATTGCAGCATCTCATCATTTTTATTCATCAAATTTTCTCTGAATTGATCAAGCTGCTCCTCAAGGATTTGGATCTAGAAAACACCAAAATATACCCCATGTTGCTTAAAGTGAGATTGAATTCTTTACCATACAAATTTCAGTAAACATCTCGTCTTCCTAGAGAACAGGAACATATTACCACGCAAGCTTGCACCACTATTTATTAAAAATTAAAATATCCCAATTCCCACCCTAGCCCCTTAATATTTGAAGAAATTAACTAAATGAATGTAAACTTGGAAATGGAAAACTGAAGGATTGTGTGAAAGAAACAACATGTAACTATATATATCAACCTTATTAAAGCCAATAAATTATTTCTGGTGATTTTTTTAAGCCACATATAGTAGCCAATTTACTACCTATAGTTCCAAAATCAAGTCAAAAAGTCAATGATTATCTCACTGTGCTATTGGTTGCATAGGATGAGAGGATTAGAAATTATAGTGCTGGTAATCAGATTCTAGAAAGTATTAAATCACACTGTTGTACTGTGATAAATAGCTCTGCACACAATCAGAGGCAGAGCGAAGCATAGATAAACAGTCAGAGCTTATTCCCCAGAAAGGGAAATAACAAATACTGGAGAGCATAGCCTGAAGGTAAAAGCAAAGTTTAAAGAAGATGTGCGGGCAAGTTTTTTTTACACAGAATGTGATGAATGTCGTGGTGGAGCGCTGACGATAGTGGCATTTAAGAGACTTTTAGATAACCACATAGTAAGTTATACACGGAATGGACAGATATGGATTTTGTGCAGGCATATAAGGTTTGGCCTTGGCATCATGTTCGCCACAGACATTGTGGGCCTCGGGCTTGTTCCTGAGCTGTACTGTTCATTGTTCTATGTTGATCATCATCGGCAAGTTAGGCTGTGACCAAATGGTCTATCCTAAGTCTTTATAGATAATATAATTACTAAGTCCCTTTCTGTGGCAACTTGCAAACTTGGCATGACACACTGATCTGTTCTGTATTATGCCTACAATATTCTGTTGTTCTTCAGCAAGCAAGAACTTCATTGTCCTATCTGGGACACATGACAATAAACTCTGTTGACTTGACGAGAAATATTCGGAATTAATGCTCAGAAGCACGTGTGTTGAGATAAAGCATGCATCACTTAATTTAGATTTTTGGTCAGTAACATAATCAAACAATATAGACTGGGACTGTCAGGGTGCCAAGAACTTAGACAGGGCATAATTTGTCAAATGTGTTCAGGAAAATTTCCTCAGGCAATATGTAGTGGGCCCTACATGGGAGAGGGAAGATTTGATCTAGCCATAGGGAATTGGGAGGGGCAAATGGTTGACGTGTTCGTGGACAAGCATTTTAGGACCAGTGACCACTGTTCTATTAGCTTTAAGATAGTTATGGATAGAGATAGGGCGGATCCATGAGTTAAAATTCAAAATAGGGGCAAGGCCAACTTTGAAGGTACGCAAAGAGAAATTTGTTTAAACGGAGAATGATTATGACCTGGAACTCACCGTCTCCAAGGATGACAGAAACAACCAATCAGGATTTTCAAAGGAACTGGTCAGACAGTTGTGGAAAAATAAATTGCAGACCTACAGTCCGTTATTGGGGAAACAGAGAAGAATGGACTGGTGTGCAAGGAGCCAGCAAGGATTAAGTAGGCCCTATTTAATTCTTATTTTCCTCTTTATTATTCTATGATTCCATTAGATTCATGTTGGATAACTAATAAGGCCATATAAGGTCCCAACCCAACTTTGTGCAATCGACTAAAGAACAGAAAGAATATTGAGATGTGTACAGTATTAATATTATATCCTCAATAACTGCTGACCTGAAATTCTGAAAATAATTCCTTTGTTTACTACCTTAGTTCCTTATGGTTTTATTGGTCTCTGTTCAACAAATTAAGCACTCAACTTCCAGTGGCCTTTCACTTGATTTCTCCATCCAACTCCCATCTTTTGCACTATTCCAATCTCATGAAGTTATCAACTGGAAGCATTAACTCTGGTTCTCTCTTCACAGATGCTACCTGACCTGCTGTGTCTCGCTGAGAATTTTTTGAATCTGATTTCTCAAAATTCATTCTCTTTTTACTTTGAGGTACGGTTTGTTCCAGATTTTCAGGGATTATTAATTAGAGAAGGACATCAGATTGACCATTAAGTTTACAAACCGAATAAGTCGATTCCCCGATTGCAAACTAATTTCATTGGTAGCAATCATGTTGCCTCTGGTTAGGACACCCTAATTAAACTATTATACATTGGAATTAATCATAAATTGTTTCCCTCAATTCTACCTCATCCTCCTTAGTCTGGAGAGCCTGTCGTTCATCCAGTAACTGCTCCTTTAGTGTCTGACCAGAAAGCCCTTCAGTGGGTACTCTATGTCTCACTTCATCCAGTTTTGACTGTAGAGAAGAGATCTGCATCAGATTACTGTACTGCTGCTGCTGTAAAGATTCTTTGTCCTGTCAAAAACACAATAAATATATTAGTTCAGCTAATGCCTTTTTAAAGAAAAATATTCTATTTAGTTGGATTAATTTTGTTCTTATGTATTCTGTGCATTTCAATTTAAATCAACACAAGAGTGAGGAGCAGGAGCTGGCCACACTTCTGCCCCACTATTTAATATGATCACCGCTGATCTGACAGCAACCTCTGCGCCACATTCCCTTCTACCCAGATAAATCTTTCACCTGCTGAGGGAGGCAGAGGGGCAATTTGGGATTGCAAGGAATCCATAGACTGAGCAATGTTCAAGGACTTGGCAACAGACCTGAATGAATGCACCACGGTTGTTACTGACTTCATAAGAAAACGTGTGGAGGAGTGTGTTTCCTGCAAAACCATCCAATTTTCCCCCCCCAAAAAGAAGCCTCTGATGAACCAGGTTAGATGTAATTTCTGGTTTAGATATCTGCCTGACCCGCTGAGTTCCTCCTGCACTTTGTGTTTTGCTCAGGATTCCAGCATCTGAAGTTTCATGTGTCTTTATTAGCTTGCGGTTTGTTGGTAATTGAAAGAAATTGAATACTATGTAGTTGATGCACAGGTCGATGAAATTATTCAGAGTTTCAAAATCTAATGCCATAAAATATTTTTTTTAAACTCAAGACAAGTCAACGTGAACAGGATGTAATGGAGCAAATCACAATTAGCTTTTGCAGTAAGTGCACAGTCTTTCTTTGCAATTAAGATAATATTTACTCTAGGAAACTAAGTTGGTGTTTTCAAAAGTGAGGGGCGATTTTTGATTTTTAAGCATTGTTCTATTCTGTCTGGATTTTTCGCATTCCCAATTTATTTAGCCTGGAGGATTACCCAATGCATATGGTATTCAGGAACCATCATAAATTATAAATAAGGAATTCAGTTCTAAGTCCACCTAGGTATTATTATCAGTAACTATCTAATTAGCAGCAACAAGGCTGCAGTAATTTAAAATAATGGGAGATTAATTTGCTCAGTGCAATTTCTTAACATTTCAAATGTGGGGGAGGGCACGACGATATAAAACTCGCTTGCATCGTAAATCTTAGTAAGAATGATTAAGCATTTAAGACAACCACTTCTTTTGTACCTGTACTTCACATATGACAATAAACTCTATTTAACACTATCATATGTATGCTGGTCACTTAAATTACCATATCATTGTCCCACACCCAAGCTATTTTCCAGCAGCCAAAAAAATGTCTCCCTTAGGATTGACTGCGGGATGTAGAATTATGAGAAGTATAGGCAGAGTGGACTGCAGACAACTTTTCCGCATATCAAAAATTGACAAAACAAGAGAACATAGAGTTACGAAAAGGAGAAAGTGATTCAGAGAGGAGACAAGAGGGCTTTCTCATCCAGAAAGCGATGAATAACTGGAATGCACTGCATGTGAGTGGTGAAAGCAGGATCCCCGACAGTACTTAAGACATTTCTAGAATGAATCATTTAGACATAGAAGACATGGGCCAACAACTAGGAGACGGAATTAGTGCAGATGGATGCCCACTATTTGCCACAGATGCAATAGATTAAATGGTCTGGTTTCATACGGTCTATGTGATTGTTAAGTAAATATCTAGCTGCTTTTTGACACCATAATTTCTTGAAAGTTCAAGACTATACCAGTTGAGATTTAGCTGATAGAAATTATTGGCTTTGAACTCTTTTTTGATTAATTTTAAGGAACTAATACCAAGGTGTCACAATTTAAAGGGAACATCAGTTCCCATAAACCCTCCTCTCCCGACCCCCAAAAATGTCCTATATACCAACTGTTTTGAAGTAAATCTTTGGAAAGATATAATTACTGATCCCCAATTACCTGTGATAATTCTTCCTCTCTTCGTCTCATCTTCTGGATCTCCTGCTCAAGCTGACCAATTCGTTTTTCTGTAACTGCATGCAAAAATGCGGCCTCCTCGAGCTCTTTTACCTGTGCTTCCAATTTTACTATTTCTTCACTTTGCTCCTGCATATCTCGCTCTAGGCATTCCTTAGTGATCAACAGCTCACTGTAATCATCCGACTTTGACTGAATCTGTGCCTCCATTGTTTCCATCTTAAGAGGAAAGTGCATAAATATATAATTGGTGAGGTGTACATGGAGAGTTCTTACGATACTTTCCATATTGGTTGATTGAAGTCTTCTTGAAACCGGATATCTGCTTAAACCTTGTACATTGTACTTGCATTCGAAATGGTTATACACTAGAGGTAAATTTCATCATTTAGTAAAGACGTGAATCTGATATCAACTGGTTATGTAGATTTAGAAGGACTAATAACACAACTAATACAAAATATTAATGCTAGCATTTATATCAAGAGGACTAGAATACAAAAACAGAGATGTAATGCTGAGGCTCTATAAGCGCTGGTCAGGCCGCATTTGGAGTACTGTGAGCAAATTTGGGCCCCATATCTGAGGAAGGATGTACTGGCTCTGGAGATTTGAGGAGATTTTCAAGAATGATTCCAGGAATGAGTGGGTTAGCATAAACTTTCACTTCATGTTGTGAATGTTGGGCACACCTGCAACAAAATTCACTGCAGCAATCAAAGGCCCCCGATCCACAGTTACACTATTTGGAAGAACAATTCAACTTAAATGTGAGAAAATAAGTATCTCTCCCGATGTAAAGAGAATTCCTGCCACCGGATACCGGAAAAAAAGTGGAAGGTATGGGAATGGAGAGATTGCTCTGCTGCCGGAAATGGCATGGATCCAAAGGGTCAAATGTCTCCAACGGGCCAAATATCTCCTGTGTCGTAATAAGAAAGAAACACATTATTGCGACTTGAAAATATTTAACTGCATCTTCATTGTTGCTATATCTGATCATTGGAAGGATGCTTCAAAGGATCTACTTGACAGCACTGCAAAAGCAACATTATTAGACAGACTGCAAAAATTTAAGCACGTAACGTGTACAAAATCATGAGGAATAAATCGAGTAGACGCACAGTCTCTTGCCCAGAATAAGGGAATCGAGAACCAGATGGCATAAGTTTAAGATGAAGGGGGAAAGATTTAAGAGGAACCCTGAACTTATTTTATTTACACAAAATGCAGTAAACCCTAATTGTTACGGACCTCTTTAAAACAGACTTCACATATAACAGAAAGAGATTTCCAATTAGTTCTATTTCCCTGTTGTTTTTCATATCCCTGCACTTTTTCCTTTTCAGCTATAGCACCAACGTGCAAATTATTACCCAATCTGCCTGAATCAAGCAGTGTATTAGAACTTGCCAGTGCATCAAAAAGAATAAATAAATACCTCCCTCTTTTGCCAAATATTTGAAGTCTGAAAATTTGGTTATGAATCCATTTATCAGATGAATTAGTTTTGTACTTCCTACTTTTGGAAAGTAAATTTATATGCCAAAACTTCAAACAAGCTCTTGACGATTTATAATTAACATACTGTAAATTTAAGACTGATCCGATGTCCCAGAATTTTTTTTTACAGAATTGTAGAGCTGATATAAACATGGTTAACAGGTACGGCACAGGGGCGTTTAGAAATATTTAATGAAGCAAAACCCTTGTGATTAACTGGGTTAGATAGACTAACGCGTATTATTTTACACAAGGAACCACTGACATGACGATATTTTTCCAAATTCGGGAATAACCAGAATCTATAACATGGAAATAGGGGAACAAGGAAGTGCAGATGCTGGTTTACATAAAAAGACACAAAATGTTCAAATAACTCAGTGGGTCGGAAGACTGGAGGTGGCAAATATTTTGCCTCTATTTAAGAAGAGTTGCAAGGAAAAGCCTGGGAACTATAGACCAGTGAGCCTAATGTCCATGGTAGTCTAGTTACTTTTGCCATATTGGCCTTCATCAGTCAGGGCATTGAGTATAGAAGTTGAGATGTTATATTACAGTTGTACAAGACGTTGGTGAGGTCACATTTGGAGTATTATGTTCAGTTTTAGTCACCCTATTATAGGAAAGATTTTGTTAAGCTGGGAGGAGTGCAGAAAAGATTTTTACAAGGCTGTTCCCAGGGCTTCAGATATAGGGAGAGATCAGGCAGGCTAGGACTTTATTCCTTGTAACGCAGGAGGACGAGGGGTGATCTAATAGAGGTATATAAGATTATAAGGAGAATAGATAGGGTAGATGCACAGTCTATTCTCCAAGGTAGGGGAATCAAAGACCATAGGTTTAAGGTGAGAGAAAGATTTAATAGAAACTCGAGGGGTCACTTTTTCATACAGAGGATGGGTATATGGAACGAGTGCCTGAGGAGGTAGTTGAGCCAGCTATTATAACAACACTTAAAAGACATTTGGACAGGTATATGAATAGGAAATGTTTAGAAGCATATGGGCCAAACGAGGCGACGTCGGACCAGTGTCTGGCATTGGATTTGTCGGCAGGTCTGAATGCAAAAGTTGGGCCGACAGTGTATGACTATAACTAATTATCCGTCTCCAAATCTACTTTGTTGTGGCCATTGCACTTGTTTCTTTCTGCACTCTGTAGCTGTAGCATTAGATTCTGCAATCTGTTTCCTTTCTATTTTGTGCTGTTGTGCTCAAGTACAGTATGTTTAGACTCATTACAATCTGCTCGAATAGTGCGCAAAATAGATTTTTCAAAGTATCTTGCTACAAGTGACAATAATAAACCAATACCAATATTATTCATATATGTGCAGTGAGCAAGAGAGAAACATTCTGGTTAGCTGCATCTCAGTACAGTGGAGATACTTACGATAATGAGGTACGCTGAATCAAAACCCAACCCAAATCATGTATTTTCATACATTTTCTTATAACAAGGTCGGAGGTCGTTCAACCCTTCGAGTCTGTGCTGGTTCAGAATAATCCTCTCGATCCCATTTCACATAATTTATTCTCTCATATGTCCATCTACTCCTGGTTTTCCTAACCTTAAACCTCCTACACTAAGGGCTGCTTAAAGAACCCAGTTATTCTAACAAGTATATCGTTGAAATACAGAAGTGTATCCAAAAGTGCTGGGAAAAACCGCACAGTTGAAAGAAAATAACAATTTTTACAAATTCAGCACCAGAAGTCTGGATCATCCCAGAGAGGCAACAACATTACCCGATTCACCACTATACCACCTTAGTCAGATGTTCTTGTATTCCTGACCATTTATTGTTCAAGGTTGAATTGCCTTTTTTCTAATTTTACTGTCTTCTCAAATTAACATCAGAAATACCCAAGTTGGTCACATTATTAGTATTGAGAGTATGAAAAGCTTTTGAATTTAGATAAGGAATTAAAAGACAAACTTAATTACAAAATTAACTAGACAAGTAAGACAGTAAAGATGCCAAAGAGAAATGATTAGGAGCAAAGTGGCATGCAGCCAGGTTGTTACTGATTGAACAATATTTACTCATACCTGAAGGCTCAAATAATCGTTCTAAAATATCC
Organism: Amblyraja radiata; assembly: GCF_010909765.2. Lineage (NCBI taxonomy): Eukaryota > Metazoa > Chordata > Chondrichthyes > Rajiformes > Rajidae > Amblyraja > Amblyraja radiata. The sequence continues at coordinate 38,143,357 of NC_045962.1, forward strand.
ATGGTTGGGGGTTGGAGGGGTAGGGTGGTGGAAGAAAGAAAAATTCTGTTTAGAAATAACATGAAATGCAAATAGTGCATCTGAATGTGAATAATGTGCAGAAAGTGATCCGCAGGGGCAGATACCTTAGAGACTGTAAAATCAGCAACTCCTTGTGATTTGATTCCTTGTTTTAACTGCTTCTCCAAATTTTCAATCTCTTGTTGGAATTCATCTCGCTCATGTTCACGCTCAGCTGCTTGCTCCTGAGTGGAAAAGGTCACGTGATTAGAGTCCCAGTCATACAGCATGGAAACAGGCCCTTCAGCCCAACTCGCCCACACCGACCAACATGTTCCACTACACTAGTCCCATTTGCCTGTGTTTGGCCTATAACCCTCTAAACCTGTCCTATCCACGTACTTTCTCAGGAATGATTTTGTGACATTTATATGCTCATACAAGCTCACAGCAAATATATGAGCTGGTAGCTGGTAATATATTTAGAAGTGAACAAAAGAAACTGCTGGAAGAACTCAGTAAGTCAAATAGCCTCAGGACATGCAGAGTCACAATCTGAAATGTTGACACATCCTTTTTGCCTCTACAGATGTTGCTTGACCCATTAAGTTCTTCGAGCAATTTATTTTTGGCTCCAAGTTACTCTTCATTTCAAGAGGTAGTAGATAGGTACTTAAGGATGATGAACTCAGAGGGTTGCAGACATAAAACAGAGCATATGACAAAGAACAATTGTTTCTCCAAAGATCATGCAAAGGTGTTAGTGGATCAGGTCGCCTACATTTACACTACATATCTCAACAATTGTTTGAGTTCTGACTTCTGAATTGTTAGTGTTGTCAGCTACCACGGCTCTTCACTTTGTTTGCCCCTCGATAATTGAAAGCTATCTCTCCTTTGTTAGGAAGCATCCAGAATCACCAAAATATTCATGGCTGAACAGAGACCAGCTACTCTTTCTTGTTAGTGTTATTAGTAGCAGTTTACAATATTTCAAACGTGAAGATGAAAACAATCTGCTTGCATCTTTCCCAAGTTTTTATCAATTGCTGATGCCACCTTTCCTCACTCACTTACATTACCCAGCCTAGGAAAAGGGACATGAAACCAAAGCAAGGCAATGCTACGTCACTCATTCTCAATGTCTTGTTACCTTAGTTTTTTCCAATATGCAAGGTAATCATTTATCTCTGTGGTCCAACACTCAATAGATAAGCAAATAAAAAAGGGTAAATAAAGAAGAAACAAAGTTGAGAATTAAATGATTGCATAGAGGATGAACAGAATATAAATTTCACAAAATCATTCCTGAGAAGGTACATGGATAGAATGGGTTGACAGAAAATTAAACAGGTGCTATTGTTTGTATGATAAATTATATCGAGGCCTGATTTCTCCTGCTGGTTCAGATTGTTTTAAGATATGCTATGATACAACCCAAAACAAAGCATTTCTTCAGATATATCTTCAGATATACTTGACAGCTTTTCTTCCCTTGAAGTAATGGCACCAACAATGATTTAACATGCAAGGGTGACAACCTCCAGTTTTGATTTTCCACTGCATTTTGATCGCTTTGTCTTTTGCTCTTAATATTATTCCAACAAAGTCCAACATGAAATAAAGGGTATCGTATATTACAGAGCTCAGGTTTCTCCAATACATTCAATAATTTCAGATACCCAACTTTTCCAGTGTGCATTAAAATTAGTTCTGATGAAGTGTTATCAACTTCTCCACATTTTAGCTTTTGACTATTTCTTTTCTATCCCTCAACCCTTCAGACCAAGGTGACATATTTGTTCCCATATTTTTCCTCATAATAGCAACTGTCCATCAAACTAATTCACAGGCTGCAAAGTATTTTGGAGCACCAACAGGATACAATTATGATATCAGCTAAAAATGTTTTTCCTACCTTTCAATTTTAAAACCATGTTTTAGTGATTCAATTAACAAGTTGATATTAGTTCCCTTGCTTTAAAACAATCTGTATACCATTGAACCAGATCAATATTTGAATATGTAATCTAACTAAGTTGAGTTATTATCACAGCTCACATTCTCTTTTACTTACATCCATAAACTGTCGATAATTCTTGTGCTGCTTTTCAAGAGCCTGGACTTGCTGTTGCAGGTCAACAACCTCCAAGTGCCACTTGTCTGACAGCTCAATGTTGCGGCTGGTCTCCTCCTCCAACTCCACTTCCATTCTCTTTGTCCTCGATAGGAGATCAGCAAGATCCTTATCTGCCTGACATTGGATGTCTAGCTTCTCTTTGGCCAAACGCTCCGTCTCCTCCAGTAATCCTGGACATAGCAAATACAATATTAATGAAGCAGATGTGGGAACCAAATGACAACTGCCCAAATCACTTTCTACACTTTAATGTGAACTTTTCAAAATCAGATTATAATAAAATCTGAACAGTACACACGTTCAGTACTTATTTTGTTAATTCATCCAGAGCACTACAAACCAATTCCACCTCAACATTTAAAGCAGATTCATCAATATAGCATTCCAGATAGAAAATTTCCAAATTATTGAGGACGTTCCAAATATATTTTGACTCCCCACCATACTTGAGAAAGAAACATTCCGCACAGCAAGATAAATCCAAATTACCCAGAGGGAAATTCCACTTTTAAATGCCACCAGTGGTGAAGGGTCCTATATATTTAGTATACATCAATCCTTCCAATGACAACAAACACTGTGGATTAACACTGCAATCCTGTAAACAGTTCCTTATGAGCGGACACCTTTTTCAAAACATTTCAGAAGGTAGCTGTTTCACGTACAGTACAGGTCTGGATGGCTTTATGTAGAACCAAGTTCCTATACTGATCCAATGTTTAGCTAGGCATTTTCTTTGAGCTGGATATTTATGAGGGATGTGTTAAATAAAAATCTTGGCTCCAAAGGTTTTTCATTTGTTTCCAAAGACTAACCATGAGAATTGGCATGAATAAGAAAAGTTTGTGTACTTTGGTTTTCTTAGTGGAAGTTTTCATGCCTAGAAAATTATGCATCTTGCTTTCAAACTTGGATGCAAAGTCAGACTTTCTCTCTGGAACACAAGCACAGAGGCTCAACATTTAGACATGCTCAAGAGAATAGCAAACACCAGACATTATGAACGTGATAATGGAGAGAAGGGCAACATTCCTAATACTTTATCAGGTTCAGATCATGCCATGCAGAATTCAAGTAGGAAGAATGCAGGACAATTCTTAATACTCGTAAATGTGTCCTAGTTCCACATACAAGGCTGGAAATATGAATTCTAAGGCACACTTTCGATAGAAAAAAGACACTTTGTGCAGTAAAATTAAGATTAAAAGAATGCTTAAATATGGAATATTTAGCTTTGAATGAAAGGAAATAGGAATGCAAAAGGAAATTGAACGTAAAAAATGTAACAATTTAGAATGGCACAGGGCATGTGAACAACCAAGGCTTGGAGTTATTTTCAAGCAAAATACACTTTTAAACTGAGATTTTATGCTTCTCTGACACTTGAATAGAACAACAGAAAGTGTTAGGGATACTGGAGGTCGAATTTACACAACCGAACATCCTACTAATAGTGCAAGATAAATTGTATCATTTCAAGTTTATTTAACTTATTCCATTTTGAAGTGACTTTTGCTTTGCACATATTTAATCTAAATTTACATAAATGGCAAATGGAAGTTGAAAATGGCCACACAAATTTGAGGTACGCCATGCTTGTAGTCTCGACTTGCACATGCATCACATTTCACAAGCACAGTGAGTAAAAAATAAGTTTGTGATTACTCTGCCCAGATCAATTTGGCAATAGATTATAAAAAATAAAATGCTGAAAACATTCAAATGTAATTAAAAAATAAATACAAACTATACAACATTGTTTTCAAAAAAGGGACAAACCTGAACCTTTTTTATGTGGTTTAATTTGATGGCCTGAGAAACAAAGAATTGAGAGAAGACAATCATCACAACCAAATACATTGCTTATGATTAGTACTGCAAAGTGGACAAATTGGAAAATTTAGCGCCAATAATTTGTGCAACTTGAAAACCAATATATAAATTGCGATCATTCAGTTGAACAAAACATCTATTAACAGCGAAAATAATTCCAGATTTTTCCAACAACATTTTCTTTAAATGATGAATGGAAAATTGATGCTCCTGTTTACTCATGTATGGCACTTCCTAGCAAACCCTTATTCCAATGGAGATTTCTCTCAAGACAAATAATTAGGTCATATCAGAGACAGGAATTACAACGTAAAAGTTTCTGCAATGGCTTGATAACCCATCTGATTTACCAAAGCCAAATTTCCATCAGAAGTGCAGTTAGATTTCTAGCCCAAGATACATACAAAGGGACCAACAATGTTTCAGGAAATGCAGAAGATTTTATTGTACTGGCTTCTTGAGTTTCCATCAGCTGTCACTGTCTTCTAAATCACCATGTCAAAGCAATACAGTATGGAAACAGGTCCTTTTTCCCAACTGGTCCATGTTGGTGAAGTTACCATTCTGGGCTAGTCCCATTTGCCTACATGTGGCTCACATACCTCTAAATCTTTCCTATCCATAATACTGTCCTGAAGTATTTTGAAAGTCGCAACTATATCCACTTCCATAGCTTCCTCTACTACAATTTCGAGATATGGATTACCCTCTGGGTGGAAAAGTTGCCACTGAGGTCTTCCTTAAATCTCATACCTTGCCCCTTAAGCCTATGTCATCTAGTTTTGCTCTGGAAAAATGACTAAAGATTTTTAAAGTATATCAAGGGAAAAAGGGTAACCAGAGAGAGAATAGGTCCCCCTCAGGTATCATAGGAGTCATCTCTGTGCAGAGCCACAGGAGATGGGCAAGGTCCTCAATGACTATTTCTCCTCTGATTTTGCCACGGAGAAAGGCATGAGGACAGTGGAACTTAGTTTAGTTTATTATTGTCATGTGTACCATGGTACAGTGAAAAGCTTTTGTTGCATGCTATCCAGAGAAAAGACTATACACAATTACAATCATGTCGACCACAGTGGGCAGATACTGTAAAGGGCACAACATTTAGTGCAAGATAAAGTCCGATTAAAGATAGTTAAAAGTCTCCAATGAGGAAGATGGGAGGTCAGGTCCGCACTGTAGCCGATGAGGGGACGGTTCAGTTGCCTGATAACAGTTGGGAAGAAACTGTCCCTAGTATGTGCTTTCAAACTTTTATTCCTCTTGCCTGATGAGAGGAGAAAGGGAGTGACTTGGTGAGACTGATCTTTGATTATGCTGGTGGCCTTGCCGAGGCAGCATTAAATTTAGATGGATTAAATGGAAGGGATGTTGGTTGGCCTGATGGTCTGGGCAACGTCCACACTGCAATTTCTTGTGGTCTTGGATGGAGCTGTTCTTAAACCTAGCTGCGATGCATTTCGATAAAATACTTTCTACGGCGCATCTGTAGAAGTTGGTGAGGGTTATTGGGGATATGCAGAACTTTCTAAGCCTTCTAAGGAAGTAGAGGCATTTGATGGGCTTTCCTGGTAATAGCTTCGATGTTGCTGGTCCATGAAAAATTGCTGGTGATATTTATTCCGAAGAACTTAAAGCTTTCAACCACGTCTACTTCTGTGCCATCAGTGAACGTGTACTGCTTCGCATCATGAAGTCATTCACAATCTTCTTTTCCTTGCTTTCATTCAGGGAGAGGTTGTTCCTTTGGCACCAAGTTACAAGGCTCACAATCTCCTTTCTAGATTCTGTCGCCATTATTTGATATCCAGCCCAGTACAGTGTTGTCATCTGCAAACTTGCAAAGTTGGATTGGTATTTGGCTGCACAGTCGTGAGTGTATAATGAGTATAGTAGGGCGCTGAACATGCATCCTTGCGGGGCACCAATGTTGAGGATTACTGTAGAGGATGATTTGTCACCTATCCTCACCGATTGTGGTCTGCTGGTCAAGAAGTTGAGGATACAGTTGCAGAGGAGAGTGCCAACTCCATGTTTGGAGATTAGCTTGGTTGGCATAATTATTGAAAGCAGAGCTTATAGTCGATGAAGAAGAATCTGATGTGGGGGTCCTTCTTACCCAGGTGTTCCAGGGATAAGTGTAGGGCCAGAGAGATGGCATCAGCATGGACGTGTTGTGGTGGTAGGCGAACTGCAGTGGATCAAGGCTGCTTAATAGACTGGATTTTATAGGTTCCGTAACTAGCCTATCGAAGCACTTCATGATGCTGGATGTTAAGGCCACTGGATGGTAGTCATTAAGGCATGAGGTCTTCTTTTCTGTGGCACCGAGATCATAGCCATAGTGGTCTTCCTGAAGTAGATGGCTACCTTAGAACGGAGCATGGAGTAATTAAAGATGCCTGTGAACACTCCCTCTAGATGGCCTGCGCCGTTCCTAAGGACGCGGTCAGGGACTCTATCCGGGCCAGTTGCTTTCCTTGAGTTCACCCTCAGGAAGGCGGAAATAACTGCTTCAACAGTGGGGAAAGGCACACTCGAGTCTGACAGGACGGAATGCATCGCCACGTTGTCCTTCGCTCAAAGCAGGCATAGAATGCATTAAATGCATCAGGGAATGCCGAACAATAATCAGGGATGCTGGTGATTGTTCACTTTGCTGCCAATTATAGTATTCAGGCCTTGAGCAATCAATGGAAATGTGTTGAGGTCAGTCAATATTATGGTTGAGGAGGTGCTGAACACCCTAACGCGTATGATGTTAGACAAATCTCCTGGGACTGATCAGATATATCCAAGTGCATTGTTGGAAGCAAAAGAAGAAATTGCAGTTGCCCTGGCTGAGATGTACGAGTGGGGTGGAAGATTGCAACCTTCATGTGGTCCGCCCTGTTTCGACTAATGCAATCAACTCGACTGTGCACAAACGGAAGATCAAATCGAACAAGTTGTCCAACAACTTTAGGCTGTGCACGCCACATGAAAGAAGAAGACATACGAGTCATCATTTAATATAGGCGAGCTGCCAGAAGACTAGAGGGTGGCAAATGTTGTGCCTCTATTTAAGAAAGGCTGCAAGGAAAAGCCTGGGAACTATAGGCCAGTGAGGCTAACATCTGTGGTCTTAGAGTTACAAGAGAGTATTCAGAGGGATAAGATGTACATGCATTTAGATAGACAAGGCTGATTAGGGATAGTCAGCACGGTTTTGTACATGGGAGATCATGTCTCACAAATCTGATTGAGTTTTTTGAATATGTAACTAAAGAGGTTGACGAGTGCATAACTGTAGACGTGGCCTATATAGATTTCAACAAGGCATTTATAGTCATAGAGTCATACAGCATGGAAACAGGCCCTTTGGCCCAAATTGCCCATGCCGACCATTATGCCCATCTACACTAGTCCCACCTGCCCGCACTTGGCACATAACCCTCCAAACCTATCATATCCATATACCTGTCCAAATGTCTCTTAAATATTATGAAAGTACCTGCCTCAACTACCTCCTCAGCAGCTCGTTCCATTTACCCACCACCCTTTGTGTAAAAAAGTTACCCTTCATGTTCCTATTAAATCTTTCCACACTCATTTTAAACCTATGTTGTCTGGTTCTCGATTCCCCTACTCTGGGCAAAAGAGTCTCTGCATTACCCCAATCTAGTCCTAGCCTGTTCAACCTTTCCCTATAGCTCAGGCCCTCGAGACCTGGCAACAACCACATAAATCTTCTCTGCACCCTTTCCAACTTGACAACATCTTTCCTATAACATGGTGATCAAAACTGGACACAATATTCCAAATGTGGCCTCACCAATGTCTTATACAACTGTAACATGACCTACCAACTTCTATACCTAATACTCTGACTGATGAAAGCCAATGTTATCTACCTGTGATGCCACGTTCAATGAACTATGTACCTGCACTTGCTCTGCTCTACAACACTCCCAAGAGCACTACCACGCGCTCTGTAGTTCCTGCCCTGTTAAGACTTCCCAAACTACAACACCTTGTATTTGACAAGGGTCCACACAGTAGGATGATCTGGAAGGTTAGATTGCATGGGATCTAAGATGAGCTAGCCGACTGGATGGAAAATTGGCTTCATGGAAGGAAGCAGAAGGTGATGGTGGAAGGTTGTTTTCCTGACAGGAGGCCTGTGACTAATTGCGTGCCTCAAGGATCGCTGCTGGGCTCATTGGTGTTTGTGGATTATATCAACGGGTTGGATAAGAATGTACAAGGCATAGAGTCATAGAGTGATTAGTAAATGTGCAGATTACACTAAAGTGGGTGGTATTGTAGATATTGAAGATGGTTATCAAAGATTACAGCAGGATCTTGATCAGTTGGGAAAGGGGGGAGACGGGTCAATGGAATTTAATGCAGATACGTTTGAGGTGTTTAAACGAGGCATTTGGGGAAGTCTAACCAGGGCAGAGCCGTCACAATAAATGGCAGGGATCTGGGGAATGTTGTAGAGCAAAGAAACCGAGGAGTGCAGGTGGGTTTCCTTGAAATTGGCGTCACAGGTTGATAATGTGATTAAGAAGGCTCTTGGCACATTGGCCATACCACCTTATCTACCTGTGTGACCAATTTCAAGGAAACGTACCTGCACTCCACGTTTTGTACAGCTATAACATAACATGCCAAATTTATACTCAAAACCCTGACTATGATGTTATGTTATAGCTGTACTAAGTGTTAGTGAGGTCACAGTTGGAGTATTGTGTTTAGTTTCGGTCACCCTGCTATAGGAAAGATGTTGCTAAGCTGGTAAGACTGCAGAGAAGATACACAAGTGTGTTGCCAGGACTTGGGGGACTAAACTTTCGGGAGAGGTGTATAAGATCATGATGGGGAATAGATAGATTAGATGAACAGAACATTTTAACCAGAGTAGGGGAATGGAGATCCAGGGGACAAAGGTTTAAGGTGAGAGGGGAAAGGTTTAATAAGAATCTGAGGGGCAAAGTTTTCACACAGAGGGTGGTGGGTATAGACAATAATAGACAATAGGTGCAGGAGTAGGCCATTCGGCCCTTCGAGCCAGCACCGCCATTCAAGGTGATCATGGCTGATCATCCCCAATCAGTACCCCATTCCTGCCTTCTCCCCATATCCCCTGACACCACAATCTTTAAGAGCCCTATCTAGCTCTCTCTTGAAAACATCCAGAGAACCGGCCTCCACCGCCCTCTGAGGCAGAGAATTCCACAGACTCACCACTCTCTGTGAGAAAAAGTGTTTCCTCGTCTCAGTTCTAAATGGCTTACTCCTTATTCTTAAACTGTGGCCTCTGGTTCTGGACTCCCCCAACATCGGGAACATGTTTCTTGCCTCTAGCGTGTCCAAACCCTTAACAATGTTTCAATAAGGATGCCCTATCATCCTTCTAAACTCCAGAGTTTACATGCCCAGCCGCTCCATTTTCTCAGCATATGACAGTCCCGCCATCCCGGGAATTAACTTTGTAAACCTACGCTGCACTCCCTCAATAGCAAGAATGTCTTTCCTCAAATTAGGGGACTCCAGGTGTGGCCTCACTAGGGCTCTGCAGAAGGACCTCTTTGCTCCTAAACTCGACTCCTCTTGTTATAAAGGCCAACGTGCCATTCGCTTTCTTCACTGCCTGCTGTGCCTGCAATCTTACTTTCATACACTGATGAACAAGGACCCCCAGATCCCATTGTACTTCCCCTTTTCCCAACTTGACGCCATTTAGATAGTAATCTGCCTTCCTGTTTTTGATATCAAAGTGCATAACCTCACATGTATCCACATTAAACTTCATCTGCCATGCATTTGCCCACTCCCCCAGGTATATATCCATATATGGAATGAGCTGCCAGAGGAAGTAGTTGAGGCAGAAACTATAACAACAATTAAAAGACATTTGGACAGCTACATGGATAGGAAAGGTTTAGAGAGATATGGGCCAAACGCAGGCAGGTGGGACTAGTGTAAATGGGGCACCTTGGTTGGCATGGGCAACCTGGACCGAAGGGCCTGTTTCTGCGTTACATGGCTCCGTGACTTCAAAAAGGTCATCCTTGGCCTCCTCCGCTCCCAAGAAAAAAGTCCCAACCTATCCAGCCTCTCCTTATGACATCCTCCAAAAGCTGGGCACCTTGAACTGCACACAACATTCCATGTGGTCTCAACATGTACTTTTACAGCTGTGCCATAATGTCCAACTTTTGTAGTCAACACTCTTCCCATTTAATGCAAGCGAGTCAAATATCTTTTCACACCCATTGAGGGAACCATTCACCTGTAGTTTGGTTTAGTGATACGGTGTGAAAACAAGCCCCTCGGCCCATCGAGTCCCTGCCAACCAGCGATTACCAGTACACTAGTTCTATCCGACATCATAGGGACAATTTACAGAAGCCAATTAACCTACAAACCTGGACGTCTTTGGAATGTGGTAAGAAACCGTAGCACCCGGAGAAAACCCATGTTGTCACAGGGAGAACGTACAAACGCCATGCAGACAGCACCCATCATGAGGATCGAACCCGAGTCTCTGGACAAGAGACTTAACAAGAAATTAAAGCCCAGCAGAGCCAGCAATCATAAAATCAACAGAAATCAAAGAACCCAATAGTATTAAAACAACTGATGTGACCCAGAAACACTTTCTATTTTTTTTTTAAATGAACAAAGCTGCTGGTGTGTGAATTTTCACATGACATGTAACAAGAAAGTCTGTATGAGAATTTTCAAACACCATTTTTCAGTGAGCTTTTAACACCACAGAATCCTACCATGGTTGTATCACTTCAGAAGAAGCACGGTGTATCAAGAACAAAAATAATCAACTCATGTTTTGCAAAGCTGATAAAATTTGAAGGCAGAACAGATTCCTTATGTTCTTTTACAATTCAGATCCAAATTAACAAAATTGTCAAATATCAGGTAACATCAAACGAGATGAACTACAATTTGACATGGATAGATTCAATGTCTGCTTCATTCCATTGTAATATTTACTCAGTGCCCTGGAAAAGAAGATTACAATCTCTTTGCAGGATAAAATATTACAAGGTGGCACTGTGGCACAGCTGGTGGAGCTGATGCCTCACACCACCAAAGACCCTGTTCGATCCTGACCTGTGTGGAGTTTGCATGTTCTCCCTATGACCGCATGGATTTCCTCTGGCTGCTCCGATTTCCTCCCACATCCCAAAGACATGCGGGTTAATAGGTTATTTAACTGCTGTAAATTGGTCCTAGTGCGTAGGATGATAAAGTGGGATAAAAAAGAATTGGTGTGAATGGGTGATCAATGGTCAGCGTGGATTCAGTGGACCTGTTTCAATGCTGTAACACTAAACCAAACAAAATAACTTATTTTAAGGGTCATTTTGCTGTACCATCCAGGAATGTGCCCAATTTATATTTTTAAGGCAGAAATAGATAGTTTTTTGATTAGGATGGGTGTCAGGAGTTATGGGGAGAAGGCAGGAGAATGGGGTTTGGAGGGAGAAATAGATCAGCCAGTTGACTTGATGGGCCGAATGGCCTAATTCTGCTCCTATCACTTATGATCTTATGACCCAAGTTTGCAGCATTTTGTAAACTGAGAATGGGGTCGAGGAAAGAGCGTTCACGTCGCAGCCCTGTTTCCACCAATCTTTCCACCACCGCGCACAAGAAGCGACAAGACATACACCATTGTATGCAGATGCAGAGAAGTGTGTTCAGCTCGATAAGAAGAAGAACTGAGAATCACCAGCCTAAAGTTGGTTCTTACCACGTTCTACATCGTTGCCAACCATGACTTGTTTCTGGCGTAGTAGAAGATCATGCTCCTCACATAGATGAAGATTCTCCAGGTTGAGTTCATGAAGTTGCTGGCTCAGAAGTTCCACCTGAAGGGCCAGATGCTCCTCCAATTCTTCCTTCTTCTGCAAAGCTTCTTCCAGTGCTGCTTTCTCCATGACATATCCTTCAATCAACCCTAGTAATGGCAGATGATCGAGCGAATCATTTTTTTTTAGAAATGATTGCAAATTCTAAAACTTGTGGTCGGAGCCAACATTAAAATGGTGGCAAGTTTAAAACAAAGCAAGTTTCTTTCTAAGAGGGATCAATAATGTAAAGAAAAAGGTGATCAATAGGTGCAGGTGTATGGTTCCTTGAAGGTGGAGTCGCAGGTAGATCGAGTGATCAAAAAGGCTTTTGGACATGTTGGCCTTCATTAGCCAGAGTATTGAGTATAGAAGTTGGGAGGTCATGTTGCAGTTGTATAAGACGCCGCATTTAAAGCATTGTGTTCAGTTCTGGGCACCGTGTTATAGGAAAGATGTTGTCAAGCTGGAAAGGGTACAGAGATTTACGAGAATGTTGCCAGGGCTAGAGGGTCTGAGCTATAGGGAGAGGTTGAATAGGCTGAGACTCTATTCCTTGCAGCACAGGAGGATGAGGGGTGATCTTATAGAGGTATACAAGGTCATGGGAGGAATAGAGAGGGTAGATGCATAGAGTCTTGCCCAGAGTAGGTGAATCGAGGACCAGAGGACATAGGTTTACGGTGAAGGTGAAAATATCTTGTAGGAATCTGAGGGGTAACTTTTTCACACAAAGGGTGGTGGGCGTATGGAACAAGCTGTCAGAGGAGGTAGTGGAGGCAGGATCCCAACATTTAAGAAACAGTTAGACATGTACATGGAAAAAGGGAAGTGCAACGAGACCTGGGTGTCCTTGTACACCAGTCACTGAAAGTAAACATGCAAGTACAGCAGGCAGTGAAGAAAGCTAATGGCATGTTGGCCTTCATTACGAGATGATTTCAGTATAGGAGTAAAGAGGTCCTTCTGCAGTTGTACAGGGCCCTGGTGAGACCACATCTGGAATATTATGAGTAGTTTTGGTCTCCTAATTTGAGAAAGGACATCCTTGCTATTGAGGAAGTGCAGCGTAGGTTCACGAGGTTAATCCCCGGGATGGTGGGACAGTCATATGAGGAAAGATTGGAAAGACTGGGCTTGTATTCACTGGAATTTAGAAGGATTTGTTTTATTTGTATTTTTTTTTAAGAAGCAGTGTACAGTAGTATAAACCGCGGCATATGACAAACATTTCGTGTACAACTGCTATTTTAAATTTAACAAGAAAAAGGTAGATCAAGAAAGAGAGAGAGCGAGAGAAGAAAAGAGTGAAGGAAGTAGTGATGTGTAAACCCCTACTGTACCAGAAGGGCAGTCCAGGGGTGAACAAGTGATAGCCTGTAGAAAAATAAAGACAAAAACCCATAAAATTGTAAAGAAAGAAAGAAAAGGAAAATAGAAGAGAAGAAAAAGAAAACAAGAGAGAAAAAAAGAGACCTTTGTGTAGGGATATACCTGGTTCATATCTTACCACACCCATCACCCAGTTCGTGAATCGGTTTATTTCCAGAGTTGTGTTGCACCATACTATACTTGTAATAAATCAATTAAATGGAGACCATATCTTTAAAAATTGCGCTGATTTTCCTGCTAAGACGAGTCTCATATCTTCCAGATGTAGCGTCTCAGACATGCTTGTGATCCACATTAAGCGTTGAGGTGGAATTTAGAAGGATGAGAGGGTAATTTCATAGAAACATATTAAATTATAAAAGGACTGGACAAGCTAGATGCAGGAAAATTGCTCCTAATGTTGGGGGGGGTCCAGAACTAGGGGCCACAGTCTAAGAATAAAGGGGAGGCCATTTAAAACTGAGATGAGAAAAAAACGTTTTCACCCAGATAGTTGTGAATTTGTGGTATTCTCTGCTACAGAAGGCAGTGGAGGCCAATTCACTGGATGAATTTAAAAGAGTTAGATAGAGCTCTTGGAGCGAGCGGAATCAAGGGGTATGGGGAAAAGGCAGGCACGGGTTACTGATTGTGGATGATCAGCCATGATCACAATGAATGGAGGTGCTGGCTTGAAGGGCCGAATAGCCTTCTCCTGCACCTATTTTCTATGTTTACATGGATAGGACAGGTTTGGAGGGATGTGGACCAAATGCGGGCAGGTGGGACCAGGGGCGGAAATCGCTATCAAAACATGGGACACACACAATTTCTTGCGCACACGCACACGCGCCCGCGAGGCTTTGGCCGCGGGCACTGTGAACGGTAACATCGGGAGCTGACCTGGTTGGTGACCGACTCCGAACTCCAGCTACAGCAGCTTCGTCCACTCCGAATCAGTGGGGCTTGAATCGGCCCGTTCGCGGGGCCTTTCATCGCCCGGCGCTGCTTAAAATCGGCCGGCGGGGGCTTCAACATCGGGAGCCTCGATCTCTTCGACGTTGCAATTTGACCGCGGGGCGGCGGAAGTTCCGGCGGCCGATTTTAACCCACGCCGGGTGATGAAAGACCTCGCGAACGGGCCGATTCAAGCTCCGCTCTATGATCTTTGGACGTCTCCCTCCTCCAATCACCACGCTCTATCCTCAGTCCCACCTCCCTTCATCCACCTCTGACCGACACCTCCCTCCTCCAATCATCGCGCTGAATCATCATGTCTCGCCCCGCCCCCCACTGCCTGCTGACCGACGCCTCTCTCGTCCAATCGACGCCTTCGATCATCAGTCCCAGCCCCACTGTCTCACAGAAAGCAGAGATTTTTAATAGATTTTTTTTTCACCGTATTTCAAATCCAGATTACAAACATGGGGGGGATCGTCCCCCACCTCTCAAAACATGGAGGGGACATGTCCCCCCCCCCCACCCGGGATTTCCGCCCATGGGTTGGACTAGTGTAGCTGAGACCGTATGGGCAAATTGGATCGAAGGACCTGTAACCACACTGTATCACTCTATGTATCACTCAATGAGTCTAAAAAAAATAGAAGTTACAGAAAATGTTAAGGATTGAAACGACAGTAGAAAGATGTATCAATTGGGGAAATTATCCAAATAAACTCTTGTAGGTTTCTCAGTAGAATGATCATCTACCATCTGGATGCTGAAGGGATGAAATTAAGATGTGTAAAAACACCAAAATAAAACTGAATAAGAATAATAATCTGGAAATTCAAACTGCAGCATAAAAAAGTTCTGAGGTTAAATACAGCTTTGAATTCAGTCAAGTACTCATCATTAATCCTTTACAAATGAATTCAGATACATTAACAATTTGATAAAGAGAAAATGTATTTAAATACCACATTCAACAAAGTTGACACAGTTTTTAAAAATTCAATTCTCCACTCATTTGTACTTTTAACAACAAGCTATAGGGAGAGGTTGAATAGGCTGGGACTCTATTCCTTGGAGCACAGGAGGATGAGGGGTGATCTTATAGAGGTATACAAGGTCATGGGAGGAATAGAGAGGGTAGATGCATAGAGTCTTGCCCAGAGTAGGTAAATCGAGGACCAGAGGACATAGGTTTACGGTGAAGGTGAAAATATCTTATAGGAATCTGAGGGGTAACTTTTTCACACAAAGGGTGGTGGGCGTATGGAACAAGCTGTCAGAGGAGGTAGTGGAGGCAGGATCCCAACATTTAAGAAACAGTTAGACATGTACATGGAAAAAGGGAAGTGCAACTCATGCGATTCTGCACAACCTTTCCCCAATTGACAATCTTACCCTCAGCCTTGTGGAGCTCCAATGCCAGTTCATTCTTCGCCTCAGATTCAGAGTTCAGGTGTTCTATTAATTTCTGGTGTTGTTTGCCAATTAGCTCCACATTCTCTAGGTTTTGAGCTATGAACCCTTGCTCCACGTGTTTATGGGTTCCATGATTTTGTATCAACTGGGCAAAAACAGACATATCACAATAAATCAAGACAAGTTCTAAACCTTAAAGCTTACTATAACTATTGAAAGGTGATATCTGGTGCAGCTTTTGACATTGATATCATACAGTAATAGTCATACAGCATGGAAAACATGCCTTTCAGCCCATCTTGCCCATGCCGACGGGATGCCCCAACTACACTACTCCGACCTGCCCACCTTTGGCCCATATTCCTCTACACCTTTCCTATTGATGCACAATGCCAAATGTCTTTTAAATGTGAGGTTATCCACTTTGGTAGCAAAAACAGGAAGGCAGATTACTATCTAAATGGCGTCAAGTTGGGAAAAGGGGAAGTACTACGGGATCTGGGGGTCCTTGTACATCAGTCTATGAAAGTAAGCATGCAGGTAAGCATGCATGCAAGAAAGCAAATGGCATGTTGGCCTTTATAACAAGAGGAAACGAATATAGGAGCAAAGAGGTCCTTCTGCAGTTGTACAGAGCCCTAGTGAGACCACACCTGGAGTATTGTGTGCAGTTTTGGTCCCCAAATTTGAAGGAGGACATTCTTGCTATTGAGGGAGTGCAGCGTAGGTTTACAAGGTTAATTCCCGGGATGGCGGGACTGTCATATGCTGAGAGAATGGAGCAGCTGGGCTTGTACACTCTGGAGTTTAGAAGGATGAGAGGATATCTCATTGAAACATATAAGATTGTTAAGGGCTTGGACACGCTGGAGGCAGGAAACATGTTCCCGATGTTGGGGGAGTCCAGAACCAGGGGCCACAGTTTAAGAATAAGGAGTAAGCCATTTAGAACGGAGACGAGGAAACACTTTTTCTCACAGAGAGTGGTGAGTCTGTGGAATTCTCTGCCTAAGAGGGCGGTGGAGGCAGGTTCTCTGGATGCTTTCAAGAGAGAGCTAGATAGAGCTCTTAAAAATAGCGGAGTCAGGGGATATGGGGAGAAGGCAGGAACGGGGTACTGATTGGGGATGATCAGCCATGATCACATTGAATGGCGGTGCTGGCTCGAAAGGCCAAATGGCCTACTCCTACATCTATTGTCTATAAACTATGCTGGTAGTCTTGCTGAGGCAGCGTGAGGTGTAGATGGAGTCAATGGAAGGAAGGTTGTTTTTTGAGTGATGGCCTGAGCTACGTCCGCAACTCTCTGCACTTTCTTGTTGTCTTGTATGTGGTCATCCCAAACCAGGCTGCGATGCATCCGATGAAATGCTTTCTACGTCATATCTGTAGAAGTTGTTGAGGGCCCACTACAGCGGTGTCATCTGCGAACCTGTAGATTGAGGGATTGGTTTTTGGCTGCACAGTCATGAGTTTTTAAGGAGAATGGTAGGGTGCTGAGAACACATCCTTGCAGGGCACCAGTGTTGAGAACTATCGTAGATGATGATTTGTCACCTATTCTCACTGATTGTGGTCTGTTGGTCAGGAAGTCGAAGATCCAGTTGCAGAGGGGAGTGCTGACTCCAAGTTCCGTGAGTTTGGATATCAGCTTGGTTAGGAAAACAGAGCTATGATCAATGAATGATATCAGGCATCCCAAATTAGTTCCCCAGGCAACTGCAGGGGAATGCAACACTTATCCGTTCACCTCCTCCTTTTCCAACCAGTCCTTCCAGTTGAAATAGTAATTCACCTGCACTTCTTCAAATCAAGTGCACTACATTCCTTCCATTGACTCCATCTACACCTCACGCTGCCTATGTGACCCCCTCTGCATCAGAGAAACTGAACACAGCTTTGCAAAACACCCACATTTAGCCTGCAGTAGTGTCCTCCTGTTCCCCATCACCATAATTCATCAACCCACTCTCACACTGACCGGAATGTCTGATGCCTCCTAAACTAGAAACCAGAGGAACGGCCATTGCAATTGCTAAAAACATCCTTGTTCATGGAATTGCTACAACCCAGTACCAAAGCACTCCAAGTAGAAAGAGAAGACGTTGAAAGAGAAAGAACAATGAAAAGTCTGTCTCTCACCAACTTGTGACTTCACTGAAAAAAAATCATAACAATAAGGTATCCTTCTGCATAAGTTCAAATAAATTGAAGATATCTGCCAAATATAAACTGTTCATCAGAACATACCTGAAGGAATTCCATAACCTAACAGAGCAGGGATGATTCAGTCACAGAATATATTCAAAATAGTTCCATAGATTATTTTGATATTAAATGAATCAAGGGACGATGAGCTATTAAATGAGAGTGGGACCAAAGTAAAAGATCAATTACGAAAACTCACCTGTCTTGTGGATATTGTAACCAAATCGAGCAATTTTTCCACAGCAGCCTGCAAACGTCCACACGTGCTGAGAATTAGCTCCTCATTTTCAGGTTCACCATCAGGCCCAACGAACATACTCTCTGACAACCACTGGGAAAGCTCTAATCGCCCATCTGTCAATGCTGACCACATGCTGTTATCCTCAGTGATAGTAGCACTTTCTTGACTTGTGTTCAAATCACCTAAGAGACAGAATGATTAAAAGGAAAATACAGCCGTTTGTTCATCAAGAACTGAATACTGAAATGATTATATTTGGAGTAAGGGGAGACGGGAATAAATTAAATAAACCCCAAAATTCATTCTTTAATTATGGGTTAATAATAGCAAAAAAACTATACTTAAATTCTGGAAAAATGCTAATACACCAACAGTTAAAATGTGGATTAGTAATATATTAGACACAGCACATTTGGAAGAAATGAGACTCCTCCTAAAAGACAAACAAGACCAATTATTAATGAGTTGGTCTCCATTTATTGATTTCTTGGAGTCATGTAGTGCAACAGTATCGTAAAAATTAAAAGTTTCAGGTACGTGTGAAAGAC
This sequence comes from Amblyraja radiata, assembly GCF_010909765.2. NCBI lineage: Eukaryota > Metazoa > Chordata > Chondrichthyes > Rajiformes > Rajidae > Amblyraja > Amblyraja radiata. The sequence goes on from NC_045962.1 coordinate 38,161,930, forward strand.
GACATAAAATATAAAAAATCATCTCCTTGTGGCGATTGGATAAACTCCCTCCTGCTTCTTACTCACGCACACTACTCTATCCTTCACTCTTTAACACCTCTTTTTCTTTTTCTCTTCTTACTTTTCTTGTTAAAAAAAAAAAAAAAGGAAGTTGTACAGAGAATGTAATATGTTAACATAATTTTGGGAACCTGGAAAAAGGTACCAATGTATTGTACTGACATAATAAATAAAATAAAAAAATAAATAAAATATAAAAACATCCTCTGTGCTTCTACTCAAATTACAACACTGCCTTGATCATCAAAACTCATAGATTACACGGTTTAGGTGTTGATATTTTGAAACTGTATGCTATCCTGTCAAATCATACCATACGATTAAAAGGTGGCGTAAACTTTTAAACCTTCTGTCCTCTGGGAGAAGGGAGAAGAGGGGGGGGGGGGGGAAGGGTGAGTGGTCCCCATGCATGAAGGGAGGTTATGTTGGCTGCTTTCCCTAGGTAACATGAGGCACAAGGAGGTTGGGAGGATGATTGGTTTGTAGGATGCACTGGGCTATGTTAACAAATCTAAAATGTCTTGCGTCTTGGGCAGAGCGGTTCCCATATCAAGATGTGATGCATCTTGACAGGTTGCTTTCATAGAACATAGCCGAGTACAGCAAAGTAACAGGCACTTCGGCCATGATGTCTGTGCTGAACACACTGCCAAGACCATCACTTATCTACCTGCACATAACATATAGCCCTCCATTATTATATGCCCATCCAAAAGCTTCTAAACAGCACTAATGTATCTACTTCAACCACCAGCCCTGGCAGCACATTCTAGGCCATCATCACTATCTGTGTAAAAACCTGTCCGCACATCTCCTTTAAACTTTACCCCTCTCACCTTAAAGCTTTACCCTCTCGTATTTGATTTTTCTATACTTGGAAAAAGGTCTGACTGTCTACCCTATCTGTGCCTCATAATTTTATATACTTCTATGATATCTCTCCGCAACTTCTGGCATTCCAGAGAAAACGATCCAAATCTGTCCAAGCCTTCACATCCTCCCTGTAATGGGGCGACTAGAACTGCACACAATATTCCAAATGCTGCTGCACCATGACTTCCTGACTTATACTCAATGCCCCGATCTATGAAAGCAAGCAGACCGTATGGCTCCTTTTCTATTCTTATCTACTTGTGTTGCCACTTTCAGTGAGATGTGAATTTGTTCCTCAAGATCCCCCTGCTCATCAATGCTATTTTGGGTCATGCCATTAATTGTATATTTTCCCTTTACATTTGATATCCCAAAGTGCAACACCTCACACTCGCTCCGATTAAACTTGATCTGCCATTTCTCCACCCATTTCTGTAGCTGATCTACAGTATATCTTGGTGTATACGTCACAGTCCGCGACGCAAGGAATCTTGGCGTTAGTTTTTTTAGGTGCATTTATAGCAGTTGGCAAGAGTCATTGAGACACCCTGAATTTCCATAGTCGTTTGAGTAATTGGAGGGCTGGTGTGCTTTCATGGCCAAGACAATTTGGACTAGACAAATTGGACTAGACAAATTGTTAGTCAGTAGAAAATGGGCTAACTCAGATATACTCAAATCTTCTTAATTATAAATTTGAAAGAATCCATAACATATTTTAAATAATGCTGGAATCCCCAAGAGTCGTACAGTGATGCAGTTGGTAGAGCTGCTGCCTCCAATGACCTAATGCTCCAATGACCTAAATTCAATCCTGACCGCTGGTGCTGTCAGTTTGTGGTGTTTGAACATTCTCTTTGTGGACATACGACTTTCCTCCCACATTCGAAAAAGGGACGGTAAATTGTCCCGAGTATATATGCGAGTAGTAGAATTTGGGAAGAATTGTTGGGATTGTGGGGAGAATAAAGAGAGATTAGTACAAGATTTGTGTAAGTGCTTAATAGTAGGAGCATACTTAATGTCAAAGGTGCTGTTTCTGGATTCCAAAGCAAAAAGCATACCTTTATCATTTTCCAGCAAGGCTTTGGTTTTCATCGATTGAGGTCGGCCACTAGTTCCCACCAGGCTCTGATTATTTCCATGATCCAGTGTATTCCCTGGCTCCCCTCCCTCGAAGCACTGTTCAATTTGCTTACTAATCATGTCTTCTGAGGAAAACATCACCCGCACCACCTCTGAAAACAGCTTTAACATCCGCTCATGAGAATGCTCCAAATTTTTCCTAAATGGCAATAAAATACACTAATTTTTACCCAGGCTAATGAAGGTACTCAAAAAATAGAGTGTTAATTTTGTCAGTATCATGAAATATTTCACCTGCAGTTAATTCAATTAACTGTTATAACTTCTATTATAACTTTCAGTGTATATTTATAACTTTACCGTGTACATTTAACCAAAGGCTACATAACAGCAGAGACCAATCTTTTCAGTCGATGGTAGACATCTCCTAACATTGCAAGAAAAGATTCTCATGGCATGTTTAATCAAATAAAGTAAATATAGCCTGCAGTTTAAGATCAGTTAATCGGGCATCTTCCTATTCTGAAGCAAATCAATGGACAAACTCATAAAGTCCTAAGGAGATTAAAAAAAGATTTCACAGGGGATACAGCAATAAGATACTTAAAAATACTGTTACAATTCGTTATCAGATTCAAATGGTGAAAATTCTGCACCATATTTTAATTTACGTAGCACTGAAGCAGCTGTAAATAAATATCTTGGGGGCATATTGGGGTTTTCAGTGGATCAAAACCAATTCAAACCATGCATTGTTTGCAATGACATAATGAAAATTAACGTATTATGCTTTGACCAAATAGCAGAAGACTACAGGACAAACGAGGCAGCAAGACTAAACAGCCAGGGTTGGAAAGATTGAGACTAGGTAGTATCAGTGTTAACTTTTCACTAGAAAAGGTTTTAAAATAAATATGTTAAGTTACTGAAAAGGGGAACATGAGGAAAGACAAAATAGGATGGTCTTTCTCTCTCACCCATATATATTTGTGAATCAGGGAATCATATTAATAATGTGGTTTCATTCAATGATGTTTATTATTATCATCACATTATCATGAATGTTGGTGAAGTGGCCGACTTACTGAAGTAACAATCTAGTACCAATATGCACCAGTAATGTGGAAGCACAAATTCAAATACTTCTACAACAGCTGTGGAATTTTAATTTTGTTAATTAAGTTAAAAAATTAAAAAGTAAAAGCTCATCTCAGTCATGGTGGCCATGAAACAAATATGATGTGATGATAATAATAAACAGATGGATTGAATGAAACCACAATATTAATACAGACTATCATTAAAAAAAATCATATGGTTCACTAATGCCCATCAAGAAAGAGAATTCGCTGGTGGTATCAGGCCTGTCAAAGATACAATTCCAAACTGACAGCAATGCAGTTGATTATTCACTGCCTTCTGAAATTATGTCATTCAGTGAGATTAAATCAGTCTCTGATCTTGTCACAAACACAAACAAATCCTACTGCATAAATGGTGGAGCTGTGAGTACTTAAGACATTAACAATTTGCTATCTTAAAATACCTTATATTCTTGGAATAAGAAATACATTGCTGATATTTAAATGACTACAGGAAAACTGACCAGTGCAAGAATGGGAATGTGGAAGCTTAAGATCAATATAAACTCTCAGGAATCCTTTGGGGGGAAAAAAGCACATTGTTCCCAGTACATGATGATGCATAAAGTGAAGGAGTATTAATTCAACAAATGCTTGAATGATCTATGCTAAAGCTACTGTCATGTTAAGAGCAGTTGCCCTCTGCAAAGATTTGAAGCTTTAATTATCTCCATCAATTACCGTTCAGTAGTCATTCGCTCAAGGTCGGAGTGCAGCATTGCCACCAGATTACCTCCTTCTTCATTTTCACGATCACGGCGCTGCAACAAAGTATCCTGCTCAGACCTCTTGTCCTGGATTTCTCTCTGCAGCTGAGTAAAGGACAATAAGTAAAAGCTAAAGAATCCAGCCACTCAGGTTTCATTTAGTTTAGTTTTGTTTAATTTAGAGATAAAGTGTGGAATCAGGACCTTCGGCCCACCAAGTTCATGCCGATCAACAATTAACCATACACTAGTTTTATACTACACACTGGGGACAATTTACAGAAGCCAATTAACCTACAAACCTGCATGTCTTTGGAATGTATGACGGGCATTTGATGTCTCTAGGCTTGTACTCAGACGAGTTTAGAAGGATGAGGGGAATCTCATTGAAACTTACTGAATAATCAAAAGCCTAGTTAGATTGGATGCAGAGAGTTTAGGGCCAGAGGGCACAGCCTCACAATTAAAGGATGTTTCTTAAGAAAGGAGGAGGAATTTCTTCAATCAGAGGATGGTGAACGTGGAATTCATTGCCTCAGACGGCTGTGGAAGCCAAGTCTTTGGGTATTTTTAAAGCAGAGATTCACAGGTTTTACAGAGATAAACCAGAAAGCAGTTGAGAAGGCTAGATCGCTCAGCCATGATTGAATGGCAGAGTAGACTCAAAGGGCCAAATGGCCTAATTCAATAAAGGGGAGAGGGATGTCAGAAATTATTCAAGTGAACTCGAGGACAAAGTGGAAGTTAGTGGTGAATTTGATTAAATTGACAGCTTCCACACAGATGCAGGAGGCAGTCATCAATGTAGCAGAAAAAGAGATGGGGGGTGGTGCCAGAGTAGGAATCCTCCATGTTGGCAACAAAGAGCCAGAGGGAGCTGGGCCCATGGGAGTGCCCATGACGACCCATATTATCCCTCAATCACCATTAGTATTTGCAGCTGTATTAGTATTTCCGTGCACAAATTGAACACTGGACATCATTAAAGGATAAAATTAAGCAGTTTCTTGAAAAAAAACTACATTGACAAAGGATTTTCAAAGATTCAACCTGTTTGGTTAGCTCCATCTGCTGTTGAAGCTTTGCAGACAATTGTTTCTTCTCATCTTGGTGTGTTTGTTTTGTTTTGTCCTGCTCCTGAGAGAAGACTTCTTTCAGTTCCTGGAGTGCGAAGATCTTTTCAGCTTCAAACTCCTCCTGCACAGAAAGTAATAATAAAACATTCCATAATTGTAAGAGAAATGACTCTGATGTCAAAGACATATGATCGGTGGATTATATTATTATTATTATTTTATATATTATGGATTATATTATAATTATTATATTAGACTGGATTTGTAATAACTGAACAATATACTGCTGGCACTGATCTCAAATCCAACTCATTTTTGAGAAACATAACCAGTTTCACATTTTATTAAAATGAGTATGTATCAGGGAACTTGATCTGACCTGATCTCTAGTCTTTAGGACCAAACAATTATCATCATATTACCAAAGCACAATATAAAACTGATACTTATCCTCCCTGACCCCTCTGCCTACTTCATATCATAGGCTTCCAAATGTGTTTTCTCTAAACACAACATGCAGGTGATGGATGATATAAGTAGACTTGAGTCTTAAATAGGGTAGATAATTGTACATTGTGTATAGAATATCTTTGGTGGGGTGGGGGGTAAAGGGACATGAAGCCAGTGTAAGTTCAGCCAGGATTCAGGGGTAGGGTGTTATATAACGCTTGTTGGGAGTTGTATGCAGATCACCAAACAGCAGTAGGAAAGTTGGGGATAGCATCAAGCAGGAAATTAGGGATGCGTGTAGCAAATGTACAGCGGTTATCATGGGTGACTTTAATCTACATATAGATTGGGCCAACCAAATTGGTAACAGTGCTGAGGAGGATTTCCTGGAATATAGACGGGATGGGTTTTTAAACCAATGCGTAGAGGAACCGGCTAGAGGGCAGGCCATCCTAGACTGGGTATGGTGTAATGAGGAAGGATTAGTTAGCGATCTTGTTGTGCAAGGCCCCTTGGGTCTTGAACTTGAATAAAGGAGACTTTGAAGGTATTTAAGAATAAGGAGTAAGCCATTTAGAACGGAGACGAGGAAACACTTTTTCTCACAGAGACTGGTGAGTCTGTGGAATTCTCTGCCTCAGAGGGCGGTGGAGGCAGGTTCTCTGGATGCTTTCAAGAGAGAGCTAGATAGGGCTCTTAAAGATAGCGGAGTCGGGGGATATGGGGAGAAGGCAGGAACGGGGTACTGGTTGGGAATGATCAGCCAGCCGGGCAACCTTGGCAGCTTTTTAGGTTGCCAAATGACAGCTTAGGTGGTCATTTAAGACAGTTTGCATGACGCGTGCTATAATGTGCTCGGACGAAGTGCGTAGTTACCAGTCGGAATTATACTCAATGAAGCATTCACATATTATTTCTGCTTCAAATAAAGTCACAAACTAAACATATTCACCAATCAAGACATGATATATCCCACAATGACATGCAGCAAAATTATAATACAGTATCTCAACTCTTTTTACACATTGCAATTAATGCAATTTCTATTAGTTCTTTCCACTTCCAAACTAAAACGTGGTTGGATTATTCAGCGTATGATCAACCTATGTCAATAAATCCTGGACCATGGTAACATATATGCTTAACCATGCACACTACAGATTGATGCAAGCATGTTTTCTGTGAAGGACCGAAAATTACCATGACATGGCCATAGCATGGGTCGTTATTGCTATTGGTACAGAAACACTCTCGCTTCCCACATAATTTATCCACAACAAAATATACAGGTTGCAAGGACATTTCTAAAGGCATTTTATGATAATAGGTGTTAAAACCGACTATACCCATCTGACAGGTTAAACATTACACTAACTGACAAGAGATGGCCAAAGGACGTAACTGCATATATTTAAAGGTGTCAAGACTTAGATGTACGTGTTGTGAACAGCAATGAAAATATCCAGTTTGTAAGCACCAGATTTAAATAAAATTATTGATAAACAGTTTCCATCATTCCCACTTCAGAATTAATGTTAACATTTCAACTGAAATATCTCCTGACCAAATTTGTGATGTATATGATCGACTGTAGAAGTAAAACCTGGATAAATCCAACGTATAGTTGTGAATGTTGCTCATTAAATAACTACAGTACCGATACTCCATATTAAGAGCATTGATTTTCCGTTAAAATGAATTCTGTAATAATGTGTCAACGTCAGCAGTGACAATCGAACACTGCGGTTTTAATATTTCACGTGTTCACAATATAATTAATCCATCTTTATGGACTAAAACAAAAATTTCCAGCACAATAGGGTCAGGGAGGGGTGTGTGTGTGAATCAGTGCGGGGTGGATAGATGGCGGGGATGGGGGGTTAGAAGGCAGTCGGTGCAGAATGGATGAATTGAGGCAGGTGCAGCTCAAAGATCCTAGATCCTATGACAGGTCCCGCACAGTGGCAGCAGCGGCCGCGACAGCGGCTTCATCTCCTCCTCCTCCCTGATAGCGGCCGCTGCTTGCAAATCTGCTAATGGCGCATCCTAGTGGCGGCGCGGCTCTGGCTGCAGCGGCTCTCCGGCAGTCCTGTTAGTTTTGTGTTTTTTGGTTTGTTTATTTTCGTTTTGGTTAGTCTAGTTTTGGTTTTTAGTTTGTGTTTTGGGGGGGGTTGAAACGGGGCTTGCTGTCTCTCCCTGCGGGGGAATGCGACTTTTTGGTCGTATTCCCCTTCTCTGCCTCCGTCTGCGCTGAGGCCTAGTGGCGGAGCTGGCGACCTCGAGGCTCAGGAGGCAGAGCCCGCCAGGACTCGCACTGAGCTCGCTCCCGTGAGGACGGCCCGGCTCGGGGCTGGACAGTGCTTTCGTGAGGGGCTGTGACGGCCGGCCCGAAGAAGGAACGGTGCTCCCGTCGGAGTAGCCGAGTTCGGGGAGGTACGGCGTTCCCAGCTTGAGGGAGGAGCGGCGCCCGGTCAGGGCGGCCTGGCGCGAGGGAGGAGCGGCGCCTGGTCGGGGCGGCCCAGCTTGAGGGAGGAGCGGCGGCCTGGCGCAAGGCTGAGACGGTGGCAGTACTCACGTGAGGGCGATCCGGCTCGGGGCTGGAACGATGCTCCGGGGGCTGGGACGGCAGTTCTGGTGGCGGTGACCTGGGACCGGGGTTCGGCCGCGGGCCAGCGGCTGCGTCAGCAGGTCTGGTGAGCGGCAGCTTCGACTACCCCGGGCCGCGGTGTTTGAGCCGCGAGGACAGGTTTTAACATCGCCCGGGGGGTATCGCCTCAGCGCAGAAGGAGAAGAGGAGGGAAGAGACTGCAGCCCTAAGACTTTTGCCTCCATCACAGTGAGGAGATGTTGGGTGGACTCACTGTGGTGGATGTTAATGTGTTTATTGTTGTTTTTTATTGTATTGTATTATATGTATGACTGCTTAAATTTCGTTCAGACTTCGGTCTGGATGACAAATAAAAGGCTATCTATCTATCTATGATATGAAAACAAACCCTACCGCACGCCGAGGCAGGGAGGAGGGAGGGAGGAGGAGGCCTCGGCGTGCGGTAGGGTTTGTTTTGAAAGCGCCGTTAGCAGATTTACAAGCAGCGGCCCTTATCAGGGCGGGCGGGGTGCGGGAGGTGGAAATGGAGCCACTGTCGCGGCCGCTGCTGCCGCTGTTCGGGGCCCGTCATTCGCTCCGGTCCTTGATGAAGCTGCCAGCCTTTTTGAGGCAGCGACTGTGGTAGATTCCCTCGATGGTAGGGAGGTCAGTGCCAATGATGGACTGGGCAGTGTTTACAACTTTTTGCAGTCTTTTCCGCTCCTGGGCGCACAAGTTGCCAAACCAGTCCACGATGCAACCGTTCAGAATGCTCTCTACTGTGCACTTGTAGAAGTTCGAGAGAGTCCTCCTTGACATACCGACTCTGTAATCTTCTCAGGAAGTAGAGGCGCTGATGTGCTTTCTTTATAATTGCATCAGTGTTCAGGGACCAGGAGAGATCTTCTGAAATATGCACGCCCAGGAATTTGAAGTTCTTGACCCTTTCCACCATCGTCCCGTTGATATAAACGGGACTGTGGGTCCCCATCCTAACCCTCACCAAAGTCCACAATCAGTTCCTTGGTTTTGCTGGTGTTAAGAACCAGGTTATTGTGCTGGCACCATTTGGTTAATCGGTCAATCTCACTTTCGGGGGGGGGGGGGGGGGGGGGGGGGGAAAGAGGGAGCGAGAGCACAACTATGGGGCATAGAGAGTGGGTCGACTGGGCTTGTATTCACTGGAATTTAGAAGGATGAGAGGGTATCTGTAGGAAGGGAGGGTGTACGCTGGCGCGGTTTCGCTGCCGCTGCTCTCTCTTCACATTGTGTTTTTGATTTTTTGTCTTTGGATCGAATTCTGTCTTTAATTTGTGTATTGGTGATGTCTTTATTATTTATTTTATTCCGATTATATGTTTTTTTTACTCTTGTTAATTTCTGTAAGGTGTCCTTGAGACTTTTGAAAGGCGCCCACAAATAAAAATTTAATATATAATATTATTATTATATATCTTATAGAAATATATAAAATAGAGGATGGGACGGGGTAGATGCAGAAAAAAGGTTCCCGATGTTGGGTGGGTCCAGAACCAGGGGTCACAGTTTAAGAATAAGGGGTAGGCCATTTAGGATTGAGATGAGGAAAAACGTTTTCACCCAGAGTTGTAAATCTGTGGAATTCTCTGCCACAGAAGGCAGTGGAGGCCAATTCAATGGATGTTTTCAAGAGAGTTAGATTTAGCTCTTATGGCTAAGGGAATCAAGGGACATGGGGAAAATGCCAGAACGGGGTACTGATTTTGGATGATCAGCCACGATCATATTAAATGGCGGTGCTTGCTCGAAGGGCCGATTGTTCATACTGTTGAGTTGTAAGTTCACTAACAAAATATGAGGTGCAGTTCCTCCAGTTTGCATGTGGTCTCACTCTGGCAATGGAGGGGGCCCAGGGCAGAACAGTTCTTCCCTGGTTGTTATAGATGAATCTTGCAGTCTCTATGCCCCATAGTTGTGCTCTCGCTCTCGCTCCCTCTCCCCCTCTCCTCCCCCCCCCCCCAAAGGTGCACTAAGGATAGTGTTTTCCTGGTCCTCGCTTATCAACCCACCAGTCCCCACATCCAACACATCATCGACATTTCCATCATCTTTCACTTGATTCCACCACGAGTCACATTTTCCCATCTCCACCCTTTTCCACCTTCCATAGATACCGCTCCTCCGCAACCCCTTGGTTCACATCCCTTCACACCCAAACCACCCCCTCCCTCCCCATGTACATTCCACTGCAAATGCAGGATATGTAACACCTATCCTTGTACTTCCTCCCTCGATTCCATCCAAGGACCCCAGCAGCCCTTCAAGGTGAGATAGTATATTAAAACCTCCCTTCCCCTCCACCATTTTCTCCCCAACACTCCCCTCGCCCATTTTATCCCCCATCCCTCCCTTCCCCTTAACCTTGGCTGACCTTGCACTGGTTTCTCCCCTCCCCAACCCACTCTACCAAATGTCTTTCAACAAGCCTTACAGTTTCCAACTATGTATTTCTTTTGGGCTCATACCTCTTTCTATCCCACAAACTGCCTATCCGGGAACTTCTTTGACTGAGGTCATATGCTGCCAGCTGTGATAATTGGCCCGCCTCTTCTCTCCCTTTTTTCCCCCACTCCCACCCTGCAATCAGTCAGAAGAAAGTCCTGATCCGAAACATCATCTATCCATTTTCTCCAGTGTTGCTGCCTGATCTGCAGACTTAGTCTAGCATTTTGTGTCTATCTCTATATAACTAAAAGTCCTCATCTTGCGTGTGTGTCCACGCGCTAATCTTGTTAATTCCTATCTTCTTCCAGATGATAGGCCACAGCCTTCCCATTTTCACACATCCTACTCACATTTTTCCTATGGTGGCGATAAACATCTTCCCGTCGCATTTCCACCTATATTTCCGAAGTTATTAATCATTTAAATATTTTAAACAGCCAAACCAGCCTTCTCACAGTGATGATGTCACAATGCCTCTCACAGTGCACCAATCACAATGGGATCTCAAGCTGGGTGCCAACTGCCACAATGACATCACAATAGGGATGTTGCCAACAGTAACGAGGTTGCTGCCCCTCTACCAATATCTGAAGAGGCTGCTCATCAAGTTCTGGTTGCATTTTGGTTGCATTTTGGTCCCACGATCCCCCCCCCCCCCCCCCCCCCCCCCGGGGCAAACGCCGATGCTGCACCCCCCCGGGGGGCAAACGCCTACAATGCAATTGTCTAGTCTTACATATAATTCGTTTTTGTGGGGTTTTTCATTCCACGAGCTTCAAAAATACAGACTGAAATTAATTACATGGCAGTAAATGCAAGATTATTATGTGATGCAGTGCCAGCATTTGAAACATATATGCTATCAATAAAGTCTTGAAGACCAGGCTCACACCATAAAGCCACCAACAAACATTTCACGTCAAATGCAGTCATTTCTACAACTTACCATACTGGTAACTTGGACAAGTCCTAGTGGTATGTGAAAGATGTGAATGAAGAAAACATGATATAATCAAAGATAGAAATTAAGTAGATCTTGAGATTCATAACATTTCTAACAAGTCTGGCATTTCAACCATCATTTCTGTGCCCTTCAACTCGGACAATTTTGTCTAATTTGACGTCTGCCATTTCCCTCTATAAATATATTTTTTTGCCTCAAGTTTGCAGAGTCGCATAGCTATACAGCAGAGAAACAAACCCTTCAACCCAACTTCAACAACCGACCAAGTTGGCTAGTCCCATTAGCCTGCATCTGGCCTATAACCCTCTAAACCCTTTATATCCACATGTCCCCAAATGTCTTTGAAAAGTCATAATTGAATCTGCTTCTATAGTTTCCTCTGGAAATTCATTCCAGATATGGATTACCCTCTAACATCCTGACAAAAATACAGACACAAAATGATGGAGTAACTCAGCGGGACAGGCAGCTTCTCTGGAGAGAAGGAATGGGTGACGTTTTGAGTCAAGATCCTTCTTCAGGCTGAAATGTCACCCATTCCCTCCCTCCAGAGATGCTGCCTGTCCCGCTGAGTTACTCCAGCATTTTGTGTCTATCTTTTTGCCAGGATGTTGGATGTTCCAGCATTTTGTGTCTATCTTCGGTTTAAACCAGCATCAGCTTCCTACACATTTCAGATCCCATGTGCTTTAACCTTCTGGACCATCCCACCATGCAGGTCAACTCGATCATTAATACAGATTGTAAATTGTTGAGGTCTCAACCACTCTAAGTTACAGGTTGCCAACATGAATGTGACACTAATGTATGGACCGATAACAACAATTAACCCCTATTTTGCAACCAGATTGTTCTACTAATTAAGGAAGGGACCAACAATCATTACCAAGTCTGGCTAACGTGTTTTCCAGTCTTGCACTAACCTTTCCCTATTTTCAGGGCTTTTACATTTTATCTTGTCAATGCAAACCACATTCCAAGAAACCATATTTTATGTCTGCAGATCATTACACACAAATAATACATATATTTCCACTGGGTTTAAATATATTTTTTAAATCACCCTATAGAAGTTAAAGAGGATACTGGTCAAATACATTCAAACCACATCACTAGAAAAAAAACCCATAGCTACCTTAAAGACCTGCATGTGCTGCAACTCTACATTCTTAATTATGTCCCAATGTTTTTAAAGTCAATTTGACCAGATTTGAAACATAATTCAGATCTCTTGAAACAGTAAAACTTATTTCACAATAAAAAAAATAAAAAAAATAACCTCAATTTCTTGTGCACATTACCTTAAGCTGCTTAATTTTCTGAGCAAGCAAGATCTCAGACTGACTCTTGAGGAGTTCAAACTCTTCTTGAAATTGTAGCAATTGCTGTGATTTCTCTTTTTCAAAGTTGAACTGCAGTTCCTGCTGTACTGTTTGTATTTCTGATATACACACATGATCCTAACAGACAAAAAATGTAAGCTATAATGTGTACAAAAAACTGTTGAACTAAAAAGGCATCAACATTAAATCTCAAAACTATAAGATACTACAAACTGCTATGACCCCACCTAAAATCATTCAGAAATATACTAGTTGAGTTTTATGTTTTTACACCAATTGGAAGGATTTGGGATAATGAATTCAAATAAAATTCTGCTATTGTTAAATTCAGCAGAAAGATTAAATCCAGAACTAATTTGACTGTGTGTTTTAAGGAGGTTAATGAAGGTAGGGTGATGGATGTTTTATACATGGATTTTCGTAAAGCTTTTGATGAGTTACCTCATGGTAGGCTGATCTAGAGGAATGGGATAAACGGGATTCATAATGGGTTCAGAGAAAACAAAGGGTTTTGGTGGAAGATGGTTATTCTGGCTGATAGACTGTGACCAGTGGAGTTTGCAGGGATCTTGCTGGAACCTGCTACATATAAATGACCTAGACGTAAATGTAGATGGGATGATGTTTATGTTTAATGACAAAGCCAAAATTGGAAGGGTTGCAGACAAGGAGGAATGCTGTCAGATGATACAGGATTCTTTTTTGCAAAGATGCAAATTCTTTTTTTTTAAATGCTGTTTTTTACTACATTTGCAGATGATTCCAATGGGCGGAAAAATGGCAGATGAGTTTAACCCGACCAAGTGTGAGGTGTTGCACTTTGAAAAGTTGACTGCAAGGAGAGGACATACAGTTAATGGCAAAACCCTTAACAACAATGACGTGCAGAGAGATCTTGGAGTCCAAGTTCATAGCTCACTAAAAGTGGCAGCACAAGTAGTACGGGTGGTAAAGAAGGTGTATGGTAAGTTTGCCTTCAATGTTAGAGGCATTGAATATAAGAGTCGGGAAGTTCATAGGACTATGGTTAGGCTGCATTTGGAATACTGCATGCAGTTCTGGTTACCCCATTACAGAAAAGATGCAAAGGCTTTGGAGAGGGTGCACAGGAGGTTTACCAGAATGGTGCCAGGATTAGGGGGTTTCAGCAACACGGAGAGGTTGGATACACGGATTGTTTTATCGGGAACGTCAGAGATTGAGGGGAGATTTGGTAGAAGTATATAAAATTATGACAGGCATAGATAGGGTAGACAGTCAGAAGCTTTTTCCCCAGGGTGGAAATGCCCAACACCAGAGAGCATAGCTATAAGGTGAAAGAGGGAAAGTTTAATGGAGATGTGCGGGGCAAATTTTTTCTTACAGTGGTAGGGGACTTATAACACATTACCTGGGGTGGTGGTGGAGGCAAATATGATAGTGGTATTGAAGAGGCTTTTAGATGGGCATATGGAAGTGCAGGGTATAGAGGATCACATACAAGCAGTTGAGATCAGTTTAACAAGGCATCAACATAAACATTGTGGGCCGAAGATCCCATTCCTATGCTGGACTGTTCCATGTTTTGTGGCAGCACCCCTCTCCCTTGGAGGTCGCTCTGATCCTTTAACTGGCTGACAGGCCAGGAGAGACCAATTCCCAGAATTATTGCTGTTGGTTGGCCACTTGAACCATCCCAGCCTATTCTCTATAAAACCCAGGCTTTTGAGCCAGAGAGCCTGGAAAGAAGGGAGCGAGCGAGGAAGGGAGATAAAGTGGGCTGCCTCCATCCTAGTTGTGTTCCCCCATCGCAGCTATGAGGTAGGCTGAGCTACTGGGACACACCTGAGATCACCAGCGCCACCGTGCGGTTAAAACTGGACTGCTGTGAAAAGAAGCCTTAGACAGCCAATGCGTGAGATGACAGCACCACTTCCTGCCCCTCTGTGGGATTGCGCCCACGCACCCACAGAGGCATAGACTGGCCGCCAGGATAATATAGAGATTGCCAACATCACTTCTCCAAGCCCGAAGCTGAGCTGCCAGGAAAAAAACCTGCACTGTCAGCCACGCCTTTTGTGGCAAGGGTGAACTGCAGGAAGAAGCCTGGGATCACCATGCCGTCTCCTCTGAAGACCAGGACTAGGACACTGGGACAAGCCTGAGATCGCCAACGTCATCGCACATGTGCTTTGACGGCGAGGAACAGTTCCCCCATGCAGTCCTGGACTTTCTTACCACTGTAAATAGAATAAAAAAGTGAGTTCACCCTATTGTGAGTTTGTGTGGTCACTGTCAAATTGCGGCATCATCCCCGACACCACAATTTTAAATAAGTTACCATCTCTTGAATTATTGCTGACACTGGAGTCTTAACTGATTATTGAAAATAGAAAAAAGTGCACATGCTGGAAATCTGAAATAAAAATGGAAAATGTGGAAAATACTGTGGGCAACAAAAGAATGAAAGAATGCTCAATGCCCTTCATTAGAATGGGAAGCATGGGGAAAAAAAGTATGTTTTAAGCTGCAGAGAGGGGGAAGGGGAAAGAATAAAGGGAATGCCTATTTATTGTTAAGGCTGGGGCTCCCCCATTCAAATTAATGGAACAAACAAAAATGTTTGGTCATTAACAGAACTAAACAAAGAAGCTTCAGCATCTGTGGAATGAGATGAACTACTAACCTGTTCTTGCATTTGAATCCGCTTCAGCTCTTCGCCGAGCTTCTGTACATATTCCTCTTTCTGCTTCTCCAGTTCTGCAGATTGCAGAACATGAAACTCCTTGAGCTGCTTATGTTGATCTTCAAGTCGAAGAACCTCATCCCTAATCACATCCAAATGCTTCTGATGCTCCTGCTCCAATGATATTTTCTGGTTGTTTAGAGCCGTCTCCAAATCTGCCTGAAGTTGTAAAGAACACAATAAGAATAATCTAAGTCCCTACTTTAAAAGTGATACATCAAGCCACTTATTCACATTTATGTCACATTGCAAATTTAATGACAATTTCCAAAATACAAAGTAAAGGCAATGACAGCATCTGAATTCCTCTCCTGTGCCCAGGGAATCCACTGGAATGTGAATGCAGTGCAACTAATTTACACAAAGTGCAGGAGTAACTCAGCTGGTCAGGTAGCATCTCTGGAGAACTTGAATGAGCGATGTTTTGGGTTGGGACCCTTCTTCAGACTGATTGCAGTATGGGGGAAGAAAGTTGGAAGAGAGGAGGGGGCAGAACAAAGCCAGGCAAGTGATAGATAGATACATACATGCGAGGGAAGATTTCAGAAGGGCAAACAAAGACCAGAGATGGAAAGAAAACAAATGGTTGTAAGGGAAGAAATGGTGCAGAATGTGAAGCCAAAGGAAGGAGAAAGGGAGGTGGGGAGACAGAGGCGTTCATGCCCTCCCCCCCTTTTCCCCTCTCTTCCTCATGCCCCACCTGGATGCGCACCCATGTCTTCCACCATCCTGTCCTACCCCTTTCTTTTTCCCAACTCCTTCAACCTATATCCCTTCCTCTGGTTTCACATTTCGCACCTTTTCTTATCCCACATCCCAGTTGCCAATCAAAGCCCACCTCACCTGCATCCACCTATTACTTACCTGCCCCCCTCTCTTCCAGCTTTCTCCCCAGACTATAATCAGTCTGAAGGGTCCTAACTCAAACCATCACTATCCATGTTCTCCAGAGATGCTGCCTGACCGGCAGAGTTTCTCCAGCACTGTGTCTTTTTTGTTAAGGCTCTATCTGCAGTACCTTGAGGTTGCAGAGAATGTTCTTTTCTTCATTCAGTTCTAAGAAACTTAACACAATCGCAGATAAAAAAGCAGAGAGGCAGGACTAAGCATTGCTGTTCTTTCAAAAGCCTAAAGTCACAGCAGGCTGCTTGACTTTTTTTTTTACCCTGTACATTTCTATAATTCCATGATTTGGAGAAGTTGGAATTTACACTTGGGAAATAGCAACACAAAGTGCATGCAGTAATGTGGTTTTAATAAATTAGAGGTAGATTTATTATTGCTTTAGGATAACAATGATGTTTATAAAATACAAATAATACTAAGATCTCCATACTTCTGAAAATTAGGAGGGGCTCTGCTTTTCCATTGATTATTTTAGGGATTTTTTAAAGAGCTAAAACATTCTGTCTCAATCGCAAAATCTTTAATTAAGACTTTAACATGTTGCAGTTCACAACTGGTATGAAGAACATTTAATGCAATTATTGGCATTGTTATGTAAAGTAACTAAATAACAAACCTTATGAATTTCCTCCAGTTCTGCAGCCATGGCTTTGAATTTTTCCACATGAACAGCAGTCAATTCCTTTCGGAGCTGCTCTTGAGCGTTAATCAGCTCAGCCTCGCGTTCAGCTTTCAACTGATTAATTTCCATATGTTGTTTGTCAGCGTTATCTCTGTTAAATCTCTCTAATTCCTCCCGACAGGTTTTCATCTCTTCCTTCAAGCTCTGGATCTTAGATTTGAATTTACACGCAACATCCTCAAACTCTGCCAAGTGCTTCAGTTTTAAGTTTTCCAAAGCAACCAACTTTGTATTCTCTAAAGCTTCCATTTCAGCTTGATGCTTTGTGCATATCTCAGCGTTCAAATCTTCAATTTGATTTTGGTGATTTTCTATCAGGTGCTGCTGTTGAGTTTCTAACTCCTCTGCATGTCTCACCTTCAACTCCTGGAGAAGGATCTCTTGCTCAGACATAAATTTGTCCATCATCTGCCTGTGTTCTTCCATGAACCTAGAGTTAATATAAATGCAAAAACAACATTGGTATATGAGATCTATTAAACAAATTATACAAATTTGTTTCAATATTTTTATACAAATTTATTTTAATTCTATTTAAAGATTTACATAACTCCAATAAATAACATTTACAGTGAAAGACATTACAATAAAAATGCTGGCAGATGAAAAGGCAGCACCAAAGTCTTGGATTCTGCTGAAACCACAAACAGCTTACTTTTTAGGAAAGGAGAACATAATGACCACTAAGAAACTAGCTTCTGGACTCAAAATATATAATTTTGGACTAAAAATACAAATTATACATCAAATAAGGACTACGAATGATTGGACCTCTGTACATCAATGCCATTAACTGCAGGTTTTCACCTTACATTTGAGCTCCAAAAGTGTGACACTTGTCTGGATTAAACTCCATCTACCATGTCTCCGCCCATATCTGCAACTAATCTATATCCCACTGAATCTTTTGACAGCCATCATCACTGTCGGCAACTACACTTATTTCTGGCATCTCCAAACTTACCAACCAACCCATTGATATTTCCGTCCAAGTCATTTACATAAATCACAAACTACAGAGGTGTCACCAATGATCCCTGCAGAACATCACTGGTGACAAACCTCCAGCTAGAATAACACTCTTCCACCACTACTCTCTAATTGCTCTAGGTCACCTGGACCTTGATCGAGGCTAGCGAGGATACAAAAATCTCTGATAAAGGGGAGTTAATTTCAGTTTGAGCACTGGCAAAAAGCAGCTGCCCGAGAACTGAAAGGCAGAGCAGATTAAGGATAGAGCCATCTGGAACTGTAATTCGTGCAAACCCCCCACCCCCACTGGAACTGAAAATCACCCAATTTAGTCTGGATTACAAATAGTGAATTGATTGTTTGGAAATATAAAAATGGTATTCTTACTTAACTCAGGTAATTAAGGGAATTCCATTCTCTATTAGAATTTTTATCTTGCTTTATTTGTTTCAGATAAAATATATTGAATAAAGTTGGGAGCTATTTCTTGTGTCAACAGAAGTGGGCTTAATAGATCAAATGGTCTTTCTCCTGCTTTCAGATTTTTTGAAAGACCCCAGTCCCTTGAATCCAATCTCGGATTATCCTATATATGGCGCACGGGCCACATCCGACCCTCCACGAGATTTTATCCACCCCGCAGCAAACTCTTAACACGTTCCGTGCAGCGGGCTATTTAGCGGGTTCTGTGGTAGCGCAGCTTTAGAGATACAGCGCGGGAACAGGCCCTTCGCCCAATCGACGCGATGCCCGTACGCACTAGCACTATTCTCCACACACTGGGACAAATTCAATTAACCTGCAAACGTGGATTGTGGGAGGAAAGCAGAGTACCTGGAGAAAACCCACGCAGGTGTAAACTCCGTACAGACAGCACTCGTAGTCAGGATGGAACCCGGGTCTCTGGTGCTGTAAGGCAGCGACTTTACCGCTGCACCACCATGCCACTGCTCCTTGCAAAGGCAAGTTGTGCGGGGGTGGTATTGTGGGGTGGGGATTTGGAGGGGAGCTCGTTAGCGGTAGGGTCGGTGTGTAGCAGTTTCCCCCGTTAGGGTGACCCGTGAACAGCTCCCGCTCCGGGGCACCACTGACCTGGACCCTCGGCCAGAGGAATATATATATACTCCCTCTCTCTGATCACAGTGCATGTGTGAGAGGGAGGGGGAGGGGGAGGTGGAGGGGGAGGGGGAGAGTGTGTGGGAGTCCACATGTGGATTTCTGTGTGTCTGCGTGTGCGTGTGTCATTTCTTTAATTTTTCCTACGACGCACAAAAATGTGCCAAATGTATATGGGGCCCTCATGCTGAAAAGTTATAACAAGTTATGAAGTCAGACTCTGAAGAAGGGTTTCGACCCGAAACATCACCCATTCCTTCTCTCCAGAGATGCTGCTTGTCCTGCTGAGTTACTTGAGCATTTTGTGTCTACCTTTGATTTAAACCAGCATCTGCAGTTCTTTCCTACACACGGTGAATGATAGCCATACGAGAGAGAATATGCCACAGAGAAATACATACAGGAATAGGATTGTTCTTAGAGAATTGATGGACCGAATGGCTGCCTATGTCATAAGCAACAGAAATTTAGGTTTTTCCAGTGAGCAGAAAAAGAGCAGGGTGAAGGTAGAAGTACAATAGAAAATAATCCTTCACTTTTTTCTTGTAGCAATCTGTATTATTTATGCTGAGGTATGTTACACATTACCATCTAATACTCAAGTCCCACTGACCTATTCTGTGCCTCCAGGATTTTCAGAGCTGACTGCTCCTGTACACTGATATGGAGTTTCTCAAGCTCCTTTGCCATTAGAGACTTGGCCAAGGCAAGTTCAGCATCAAATTGTGCTTGAATTTTCTGACGAATCACCACTATCTCTGGCAACTGTTCATTTGCCAAGCTATCTTGGATCTGTAGCAAGTGGCTCTTTTCTTCCTTCAGCTGTATCTCAAGTTTAGAAATTGTGGCACTCTGGGCTTCTTGAATTTGATTCATCTCTGCACTTTTCTTGTCAAACTCCTGTTTCAGTGTTTGTCTTTGCTCCTCAAACTCATTGGCGAGCTCCTCGTGCAAGGCTGATAGTTTCCTTTCAGTGCTGGCTTTTAGTTCTTCTTTCAGAATTGTCAGTTCCCGTTCTTTATCCATTGTGCATTCCTGCATTTTAGCCATAACTTCCTCTCTGCCGGCCTGAAGTTTACGACTGGTTTCTTCCAGTAACTGTGCTTTATGCTACAGACAACAAACAAGGAAATAATAAATGAATTAGCTCATACTATAACATAAGCAAGAGGACTGACGCAAGCAGATTTCACAAGTTCTTACACCACAATCATTATAATGGCTTTTGTGGAGGCAGTCAAGAATACCTTCTTAAGTGGATGTCCTAATACCCCTGTCCCACGATGCGAGTTCATTCAAGAGCTCCCCCGAGTTTAAAAAAAAATCAAACTCGTGGTAAGCACGGAAAATGAACGTAGCGGGTACGTTGGAGCTCGGGGGCGTCTCTTAGCGGCTCGTAATGCTTACGGCAGGTACTCGGGAAGACTCGCTAAAGGCAGGTAAGCTCGGGAAGACTTGTGAAGATTTTTCACCATGTTGAAAAATGTCCACGAGAGCCCCGAGTACCGACGAGCGGCCATTACCGTAAATCTCCGAGTTCGAATCAGGGCAAACTCGGGAGAACTCTTTGAATGAACTCATACAGTGGGACAGGGCTTTAAATATAGATTACTGTTTAATCAATGATGGAAAGTACATCCCAAGCATTGGTTTATTCATTCCTTGAAAATGTTTAATTCCCCCATAAACTACTGATCCATCATTGCTACCTTTGCATGCCAAGATTTGAAATTTCGCCTTCGGGCAAGCCAGAGTTACAAGAAACTGCAATGACAGAATCCTGAGCAAAACACAAAGTGTTGGAGGAGCTCAATGGATCAGGTTTTATCTGTGGAGGGAATGAGTCTGAAATGATATCTGACCATTCCCTCCACAGATGCTGCCTGGCCGCTGAGTTTTTAAGATAAACTAGTTTGACAGTAGAATGACAATATAACTTTATTCATGACGCCAAAGAAGAGATGATCGAAAGCTTCAAGTTGCTAGGAGTAAATAACACCAGTAATTTGTCCTGGGCCAGCTACATCAAAGCTGTAGCACACTAATGCCTCTACTTCGTAGAAGACTTAGAAAGTTTGGCATGTCCCCAACAACCCTCACCAGCGTCTACAGATGCGCCGTAGAAAACATTTTATCGGGATGCATCACAGCTTGGTTTGGGAATAGCACGATACAAGACTACAAGATATTGCAGGGTTGTGGACGTAGCCCAGACCATCACGCAAACCAACCTCTCTTTCATTGACTCCATCGACACTTCACACTGCCCTGGCATGGCCGCCAACATAATCAAGGACCAGTCTCACCCCTCGTCTCCACTCTCCCATCAGGCAAGAGATTCAGAAACTTCAGATTCAGGGACAGTTTCATCCAAGCTGTTATCAGGTAACTGAATGGTCCTGTCATCAGCTGGAACGCTGCCCTGACCTCCCATTAACTTCATTGGAGACCTTTGAACTATCTTTTATCGGACTTTATCTTGCACGAAGTGTTATACCCATTATCTGTACATTCTGGATGACGATTGTAAACATGCATAGTCTTTTCTATGACTGAATAGCACACAAACAAAACCTTTTCACTATTCCTCAGTACACATGACAACAATAAACTAGACAGGTTATTGTTGTTATTATTTAAACTAATCGAGTTAGGAAAGGCAGCCTATACTCAGGAAATTAGAATGTCTAATAACTTGAATTTTCACTCTAACAAAGGAGAAATAGCTGGAGGACACATGTGTATGTATACCTGCTTCATTTCCAGCATTCTTTCCTCATGCTGTTCAGTGAGCTGCATTATGGTAATTGCATGATCTCTCTTTAAACATTCAATCTCCTCCTGTAGACAAGCAATTCTCTCTCTTTCAGAGTCTTTCTCAGCAAGCTTTTGAGTCTTCTCCTCCTCCAAATGATGGAGCCGCTCATTAACCTGTACCTCCACCTCTTGAGCAGTCTGTTGTGCACACCGGAGTCGTAACCTGGCAATCTCTTTAAAAGGAAAACATATTTTGCATTTAACGAAATATCACATAAGAGTAAAATTAACATTGAGTACTTTGAAAAATAATCAGCTTTAAAGCTGTGGGTGTTGTTTATAGGCTTATAATGGCCTGTTTACAGGCTTGTCATTTGCGTACCCCCCCCCCCCAGAATTGACGACAAGGCTATTGAGAAAGAAAGATACATTTTCAATGCGTGCCTTTGAGATGCCTTCTTTTTTCTTGAACTGCAGCTTCCCATCTAATAAAGTTTATTTTCCTTGCAAGTATCTCATCTATTTCCACACCCACTCTCCTCCCAAACAAAGTATAGATATAAATCCCTGTCGATATAGAAAGAGGAAAGAGGCGCAACAAATATTTCTCCTCTGTTTTTACCGCAGAGAAGGATATGAAGGCTGGGAACCTTGGGAAAGTTACTGGAAATCTTGAGGACAGTCTGTATAACAATGAAAAAGGTGCTGAACATCCCAAGACGTACGAGGTAGATAAATCTCCTGTGCCTGATAAGATCTGTCCAAAGACACCCACAAAGCTAAAAAGGAAATTGCAGAAATTGCTGAGGTTTGTGAATATCGTTAGACACGGGTGAAGTGCTAGAAGACCAGAGGGCGGCTAATGTTATGCCTGTTCAAGAAGGGCTACAAAGAACAACAAGAGCTGTAGGCCGGTAAGCCTAACATCTGTGGTAGGAACGTTCCCAGAGAGGATTCTGAGGGATAAGATATACATGCATTTGGAAGGCATGAGTTGATTTGGGATAGTCAGCACGATTTAGTGTGTGGGAGACAGTGTATATGATTGAGATTTTTGAACCAAGAAGGTTGACATGTGGAGGGCCCTGGACGCAGTATATATGGACTTCAGCAAGGTCTTTGACAAGGTTACGCGGAGTAGGCAGCTCTGGAAGGGTAGATCACATGGGATCCAGGGAGAGCTAGCCGACTGGACAGAAAATTGGAAGCAGAGAGTGATGGTGGAAGAATGTTTTTACGATTGGAGGCCTACGACTAGAGGTCTGGCTCGGGAAGCAGTGCTGGATATGTTTGAAGTCTGTATCTCCAATAAAGATGAGAATGTACAAGGCATGATTGGTATTTTTGCTCATGACACAAAAATAGGCGCTATCGTTGACA
This sequence comes from Amblyraja radiata, assembly GCF_010909765.2. Classification (NCBI taxonomy): domain Eukaryota; kingdom Metazoa; phylum Chordata; class Chondrichthyes; order Rajiformes; family Rajidae; genus Amblyraja; species Amblyraja radiata. The sequence goes on from NC_045962.1 coordinate 38,185,240, forward strand.
GTGAAGCTGGTTATTATGAATTACAATGGGCTCCCAATTAGCTGGCTACGTGGCCTGAAGAATTGCTAATGGAGTTTAATTGAATTTTGGAAAGTCGAACCAGGGCAGTATTTTTAAGGTGAACGGTAGGGCCCTGGGGAATGTTATAGAGCAGAGTATACAAGGAGCACATAATTCCCTGAAAGTGCATCGCAGGTAGATAGGGTTGTGAAGAAGGATTTTGGCCTTCATAAGTCAGGCAATTGAGTATACAAGTTAAGACGTTATTTTACAGTTGTAGAAGAGGCTGCATCGAGAGTATTATGTTCAGTTTTGGTCAGCCTGCAAGAGGAAAGATATCATTGGCCTGGAAAGATTTTTGAGGATAATGGCTGGATTTGAGGGTCTGAACTACAGCAAGTAGTACAGGCTTGGACTTTATTCCTTGGAGAAAAGGAGGCTGAACGCCAATCCAATGTATAAAATCATGAAATGTACAGTGTGAATGCAGAGAATCTTTTTTCCAGATTGTGGGAATCATAGGTTTAAGGCAAAATGGGAAAGATTTAATAGGAACCTGGGTGCAGCCTTTTCATACAGGATGGTGGACATATGGAACAAGCTGCCAGAGTAAGTATTTGATCCATGTACAATAACAATGCTTAAAAGATGTGGTCAAGTACATGGACAGGAAAGGTTTGCATCAGGTAGCCCTCAAACAGGTCAAGCTTAGATGGGGCACCTTGGTCGGCATGGAGAAATTGGGCCAAAGATCCTGTTTCTTTACTGTACACATTTATTTTTCACCTCTTTACATGTCACATGGCATTATAATAAATACTGCGTAACTAGGAAAATTTAAATAATGGGGAGAGTTGCAAACATATCAGCAGTGTGGATTACTGGAGTTCTACAGCATTTGTTTTGTCCTATCCATACCACCCCCACTAACATCTTGTTTACTTTCTTTCACAGTTTTGACAAAGGATCTTCCACCTGACATGCTAACTCAGTTTCTTTCCACAGATGCTGCTTGACCCGCTGAGTCTTTCTGGCATCTGCACATTTTGAATCACATAATCAATAACTGAATATCTTGAATATCAGCAGCAGACAGTTGATAGAATGGTTCGGTGAACTTTTGTTACTCTGTCGGCGCTAAAACATGGCGACATTTGTGTATTGCCTAGGTGAGGTCTGCCACATGTTTCTACCGGGTTGTATGCGAAATAAAGCATTTCACAGTACCGAGGTACATGTGACAATAAAGTATAATTGAATCACTGAATCATCAATGAATCAACTAATACCCCTGTCAGCGCATTCCAGGGACTCACCGCCCTCTGTGTAAAAAAAATTCCCGTTCATCTCCTTTAAATTTTGCTCCTCTCACCTTAAACCTATGCACTCTAGTATTTGAGTAATCCAGTAATGGTGCACACAACTTCAAACTCAAGTTATTAAAATGCTTTCAGTGGATGCTACACAATAGTTACCATCAAGACCAGGGAGAATCAGGAATCAGTCTTCATGGCCAAGTTGTTTTTGTTTTAAGGGCTTTTTACCTTTAAGATGTTTCTCAGAAAGTTGATCTTGTAACTGTTCTAACTCTTGGGAGTGCTTCATCTTCATCTTTCCAGACTCTGCCATATATCTCTCTGACAGCTCTTTTTCAATCATCGCCATCTTCTCTTTATGCATCAAAGAGGCTGCCATCTCCTGCTTGCCTTTCTCCTCCAGCTGCAGCTGAAGTATTTTTATTTCTTCCTGAAGAAAAGCAGAAACACAATTGCAAGCTAATTGAGTCATCATAACAGGCTGCGAGTCATAGTCATAGTCTCTTCTTAACCAGGCATTTTTTTTTCATGGAGATGGAGGACAATAGATTCCCCAAGTAACCAAAAATCAAGTTTAGCCTTGAACGCACTTAATGATTCAGTGTCCACGGCCCACTAGGATTCACAACAATGAAGAAATCCTATTTTATGCTGGCCTTAAGTGGCTTATCCCTTTGTCTGTGACTACATTCCCTAATAGCAACACCAGAAGGATCATTCACTCTGCATCTATCCTGCTAAGTCCACTCAGAACCTTGTGTCACCATGAGATTACCTGCCTTGCTTCTGAAATCCAGAACCCAATTCTGAGAAATCTAACAGGACAAAATCCTCATCTCAAGAATCAATAGAAGAAACCTCCTTGGATATGAAGACATAAAACATAGAACCGTACAGCACAAGAACAGGCCCTTTAGCCCACAATGGCATGATACAAAGATCAACTCTTAACTAACTACACATTATCCCTATACCTCCATTCACTGCACATCCATATGCCTATCCTTAAATGCCATTATTGCACCACACCCCTGGCAGCGCATTCGAGGCACCCACCACTCTCAGTGCAAAAAAACTTGCCACAATACATCTCCTTTCAACTTTGCCACTCTCACCTTAAAGCTATGCCCTCTAGTATTTGATTTTTACATCCTGGGAAGAAGGTTCTGTTTGCCTACCCTATCTATGCTTCTCATAATGGTATAAACGTCGATCACGCCTTCCTGCAACATCCGGCATTCCAGAAAAAACAATCCAAGTCTGTCCAACCTCTCCCTGTAGCTAATACTTTCTAATCTAGGCATAATTCTGGTAAACCTCCTTTGCTATCTTTCCAAAGCCTCCATGTCTTCCTGGGACGACCAGAACTGCACACTATATTCCAAATCCAGCCTAACCAAAGCCATATAAAGCTACGCCATGACTTTCTGAGTCACTGGTTGACTAACTTATTAAGAATGCCATTTTCAGCTATGTCTGGGGTGGGAAATTGCAACCTTCACGTGGCCCACCCTGTTTCGACGAATGTAATCAACCTGGCGTGCACAAACAGAAGATCAAACAGAACAAGTTGTCCTACAACCTTAGGCTGTGCACACCATACGCAAGAAGAAGAAGAAAAAGCTATGTCTGAATGACACCTGTGGAATGCATGTATTTGAAAAGCTTAGTTGCTTAGTATGCATGCTTCAGACTTTTCAATCACATCAACTTTAAGAATGGTGATCACAATGAGAGGCCAAAGAACTGTTGCCATCTGAAAAACATTGCTAAAATAACTATTTCTAAAGGCATTTCTTAAAGCATGGAGACTACTTTGCATTTAGGTCCAAAGACATAAAAAATAGACACGAAATGCTGAAATAACTCAGCGGGACAGTATCTCTGGATAGGAATGGGTGACTTAGATGGGGGAGGGATGGAGAGAGGGGAAGCAAGGGTTACTAGAAGTTAGAAAGGTCATGGTCCAAAGGTAAGTAGGGTATGTCTGACGGCTGGCGCCTGGCCCCAGATCAGAGGTCAGATCGCCAGACTTCCACAGCACCTCCCTTATCGGCGGGTTTGATTATAATGTCGGGGTTGCTGCATTGGGAGCGGAGGGCTGTATGTTCAGAGGGGGAGAGGTTCGAGTAGGCAAGGGGAGTGGAAAAGATGAGACGATTGATGTCACGGCGGCAGTTAGAAATAAAAAGGTCTAAAGAGGGTAGAAGGCTGGCCAGGGTAGTCCAAGAGGAGGGGGACCGGTGGAGACAGTAGAAGGGGTCATCACTGGGTGTTGAGGACTCCTTCCCACAGAGAACGACATCAATTTGCAAAACCCATTGAAACTTCCACTGAGTACAAGAGATGGGGCTGAGCACTAAAGTTCGGACGGTAGAAACAAAATGCTGGAGTAACTCAGTGGAACAGGCAGCATCTCTGGAGAGAAGGAATGGCTGACGTTTCGGGTCAAAACCCTTCTTCAGACTAATGTCAGGAGAGTGGGCGGGACAGAGATAGAATGTAGTTGGAGACAGCAAGACTGGTGGGAGAACTGGAAAGGGGGAGGGGATGGAGAGAGAGAGAAAGCAAGGGCTGTCCAAACACTTCCTCAAAGAATGCCCATTGTCAGAGGGAAGCACTCTGCGCCAACCTAAATTAATGCAGGTTAAATGAAAATCATGTAGTAAACTTTAGATCTTGTTGATCTATCAAGTTCTGCTGCTCAGCTTAAAATAGAGTTATCACAAAGTAATAGTTATCCAGAAAAAGAATATCAAACTATTTCATCCTGGAAATATTACAATCACCTTGGACTATTTTAGATTACCTTGTATTGCTCTAATTTATGTGCCAATTCTTCCACAATCTGAATCCTATGCTGAAAGTAATTTTTCTCTGTGAGGTCCGTAAACGACAACAAAGCCAAACTGAAAGAATAAAAAAAATGCATTTCACATTCCAATAAGTACAACATCTTCCTACGTATGGTAGAAGTGTAATGTTAAGATTCGTATTCCTCAAGGTCTTCCACCAAGTATTAAACACAACAATATAAAGCTTAAGCAAATTAAACAATTAACTTTAAACAATGGAGCACAAACACCTGCAGATCCTGGAATCTTAGAAACATAGAAAGTAGGTGTCCTATCTGGGACACATGACAATAAACTCTTGACTTGACTATGATCATCCAGAATCAGTACCCCGTTCCTGCTTTCTCCCCATATCTTTTGATTCCGTTAGCCCTGAGCTAAATATAACTCTCTCTTGAATGCATCATCGGCTCTATGTTAATTACCTTGTGCAAGAGACAAAGCGCATGGGCTGAACTCAACGGCTCAGTCAGCATTTGTGGAGGGAATGGACAGGCGATCCAAAATGCCATCTGTCCATTCCCTCCACAGATGCTGCCTGACCCACTGAGCTCCTAAACATTAATGTGCATAGTGCCACTGGGCTAGCTGCAGAGCTGCACATAATCAACAGTAGGTGCAACAAATTCAAATCCCTGAAAATAGAATGTTAAAGATTGGTGCTTCAAATCCATTGTGGCAGCACAACAATATCTCCATTTCAATTAATTTGATTTCAAAAGCTAAAAAGAAATTCAAAGATCTGAAGTATTGGTGCAGTATAACTTTATGATACACAGGATAAAGCAGCGTAACTGATGGCATTACAACTGATTCACTGCATCTGCAGTGTATGCCAAGAACAAAATACACTGCGGCTACTTGCTGAGGCTAAGTCTGACAGTACTTCCAAGGGCTGTGATTTTGATATAAAGGATAAATGGAGCAGGTAAATGGGAATGCAACCAACTGCAGGATATTGTCCAAAACGGACATCATCCTGTCTTGAAATAGCTCACTGCCCTTCATCATCTCTGGGCCCAAATCCTCAAACTCCAGCTCGAACCATATCCCCAAAATAATTAAAAACTTCAAAGACCTCCCAAAACCACCTCTATATCTTAAACACAAAGAAATGCAGGAAATACTTAGTGCCCTCCATAATGTTTGGGACAAAGACGTATCCTTTATTTAATTGCCTCTGTACACAATTTGAGATTTATAATAGAAAAAAAATCGCACGTGGTTGAAGTGCACACTGTCAGATTTTAATAAAAGCCATTTTTATACATTTTGGTTTCACCATGTATATATTACAGCAGTGTTGAAGCATAGTCCCCCCATTTCAGGCACCATAATGTTTGGGACACATGGCTTCACAGGTGTTTGTAATAGCTCAGGTGTGTTTAAATGCCTCCTTAATGCAGGTATAAGGGAGCTCTCAGCACCTAGTCTTTCCTTCACCCTTTCCATCACATTTGGAAACTTTTATTGCTGTTTATCAACATGAGGACCAAAGTTGTGCCAATGAAAGTCAAAGAAGCCATTTTGAGACTGAGAAACAAAAAAAAAAATAGGCTTACCAAAATCAACTGATTGGAACATCATTAAGAAGAAAGAGAGCACTGGTGAGCTTACTAGATGCAAAGAAACTGGTAGGCCAAGGAAGACCTTCACAGCTGATGACAAATGAATTCTCTCAATAATAAAGAAAAATCGCCAAACACCTGTCCGACAGATCAGAAACACTCTTCAGTCAGATGTGGATTTGTCAATGACCACTGCCCGCAAAAGACTTCATGAACAGAAATACAGAGGCTACACTGCAAGATGAAAACCACTGGTTACCTGCAAAAATAGGATGGCCAGGTTAGTTTGCCAAGAATTGCTTAAAAGAGCAATCACAGTTCTGGAAAAAAGGTCTTGTGGACAGGTGAGACAAAGATGAACTTATATCAGAGTGATGGCAAGAGCAAAGTATGGAGGCGGGAAGGAACTGCCCAAGATCCACAGTATACCACGTCATCTGTGAAACACGGTAGTGGGGGTATTATGACCTGGGCATGTATGACTGCTGAAGGTACTGGCTCACCTATCTTCATTGATCATGCAACTGCTGATAGTAGTAGCACAATGAATTCTGAAGTGATTAGATACATCCTATCTGCTCAAGTTCAAACAAATACCTCAAAACTCATTGGCTGGCGGTTCATTCTACAGCAAGACAACGATCGCAAACATACTGCGAAAGCAACAAAGGAGTTTTTCAAAGCTAAAAAATTGTAAATTCTTGAGTGGCCATCAATCACCCGATCTGAACCCAATTGGGCATGCCTTTTATATGCTGAAGAGAAAACTGAAGTGGACTAGCCACCAAAACAAGCATAAGCTAAAGATGGCTGCAATACAGGCCTGGCAGAGCAGCTGCTGTAATTTCTACATGGTGAAACGAAAATGTATAAAAATAGCCTTTATTAAAATCTGACAATGTGCACGTTAACCACATGTGATTTTTTTTAAATTACAAATCTCAAATTGCGGAGTACAGAGGCAAATAAATAAATGATGGGTCTTTGTCCCAAACATTATGGAGGGCACTGTGCTTCAAATTAGTTGCAGCATAACATAGAAACATAAAACTGCTATCCTACCTTGGCTCTGCAGTCCGATTTAGACTCGAGTCAGATTCAAGGCCAAGAGACGGTCGTGTGTCTTCCTGCAAGCGTTGTTCTAGCTGTGTAACTTCCTCATCGTTTTTCTCTTTTATCTCTTTCAGTTTCTCTTCAAAGTATTTATTTAACTGTTCCAGCTCACAAACATGCTGCTTCTGTATTTGCTCCATCTGTTCAGCAAATTCCTGCTTCATCAGTTTCACGTCTTCCACACGAGATGTACAAGCCAGCAAATGTTCTTTAAACTCTAAGAGGAGTTAAAAGACGTACATGCTCAATTGTCCATTTGTAATAAATACTGGATGGATACGAGTAATAACCTGCACCAATTGCTCAAAATACTGTTACAACCCGAATCCATGCGACAGGCCCCATCACTGCAATGTAGCTTCTCGGCTTTTCCAAATAACAGCATCAAATTTATTTTCAAAATATACGGATTAATGTGTAAAATGCAAGCTCAAAATGTTGCCAATTAGCATGCAAATACATCCAATCACCAATTCATTATATTGTCACACTTGATAAAAAAGTGTGCAGCTAAGAAGGCAGTCTTATATTAAGCACTAGACTAAGTGGGACCCCTTGTCACATGGGAGGCCTGGTCCCCCAACAAAATATTCCACCACTCGCGCATAGCCCCCAACTGCGCAGGCGTGGCTGACGGGTTCCCAGTGTGACACCCCTGATTCCCCCTCCTCCCCTCAACCCCCCCCCCCCAATCTTCCCTTTGCCCTTCCCCACCCTCACGCACACTCACTCCATCCCCCTTCAATCTCCCCCCCCATCCACTCACAGCGGCACTGCCATTCCCGCCCATTGGGTTCCCATTGTGACGTAGAACATGCAGGTATTACTGCGCAGGCGCAGCTGACGGGCATGGCAGGTGGAAAAGGGATTTGTGAATGCTTAAAATGTGAATAACTTAAAATATAACAACAATTTAAACATTAAAGATGAGATTTATTCAGTCATTCTTTCTTGTTGCGTCTCTGGTTGCGTTCTTCAGCCAGGGAAGGGGGACGGCTTCAGGCGGGGGTTGTCGGGGGCCGGCGGGGGGAGCGTCCTGCAGCCGGGGGAGGGGGACGGCTTCAGGAGGGGCCTGTCGGTCGGGGGCTGGGGGAGCGCTGTCGTGGCCTACCGCTGTCTACCGTTGCCACTGCCGTGGCCTACCGCTGCTGCTGCCTACTCCTGTTGTGGCCTGCCCCTGCCTATCACTGCAATGGCCTGCTGCCGGGAAGGAGGATGCCGGTTGGGGGGGGGAAAAGAGTGTCCTGCAGCCGAGGGAGGGGGACAGCTTCAGGCGGGGGCTGTCGGGGGGGGGGGGGGGGAGGAGAGAGAGTCCTGTAGCCGGGGGAGGGGGGCAGCTTCAGGCGGGGGCCGGTGGGGAGCGTCCTGTAACCGGCAGGGGGGGGGGCGGCGGGGGGTTGGAAGCGTCCGGCAGGGTAAAGCGTTGGATGTTATCTATATGGACTTCAGTAAGGCCTTTGACAAGGTTCCACATGGAAGGTTGGTTAAGGAGGTTCAATTGTTGGGTATCAATGGTGGAATAGCAAGATGGATTCAACAGTGGCTGAATGGGAGATGCCAGAGAGTAATGGTGGATGGCTGTTTGTCAGGTTGGAGGCCAGTGACTAGTGGGGTGCCTCAGGGATCCGTGTTGGGTCCACTGTTGTTTGTCATATACATCAATGATCTGGATGATGGTGTGGTAAATTGGATTAGTAAGTATGCAGATGATACTAAGATAGGTGGTGTTGTGGATAATGAAGTAGATTTTCAAGGTCTGTCTACAGAGAGATTTAGGCCATTTGGAAGAGTGGGCTGAAATATGGCAGATGGAGTTTAATGCTAATAAGTGTGAGGTGCTACATCTTGGCAGGACAAATCAAAATAGGGCGTACATGGTAAATGGTAGTGAATTGATGAATGCAGTTGAACAGAGGGATCTAGGAATAACTGTACATAGTTCCCTGAAGGTGGAATCTCATGTAGATAGGGTGGTAAAGAAAGCTTTTGGTGTGCTGGCCTTTATAAATCAGAGCATTGCGTATAGAAGTTGGGATGTAATGTTAAAATTGTACAAGGCATTGGTGAGACCAATTCTGGAGTATGGTGTACAATTTTGGTCGCCAAATTATAGGAAAGATGTCAACAAAATAGAGAGTACAGAGGAGATTTACTAGAATGTTGCCTGGGTCTCAGCAACTAAGCTCCAGAGATAGGTTGAACAAGTTAGGTCTTTATTCTTTGGAGCGCAGAAGATTAAGGGGGGACTTGATAGAGGTCTTTAAAATGATGAAAGGGATAGACAGAGTTGACGTGGATAAGCTTTTTCCATTGAGAGTAGGGAAGATTCAAACAAGAGGACATGACTTGAGAATTAAGGGACAGAAGTTTAGGGGTAACATGAGGCGGAACTTCTTTACTCAGAGAGTGGTAGCTGTGTGGTATGAGCTTCCAGTGGAAGTGGTGGAGGCAGGTTCGATTTTATCATTTAAAAATAAATTGGATGGGTATATGGACGGGAAAGGAATGGAGGGTTATGGTCTGAGTGCAGGTAGATGGGACTAGGGGAGAATACGTTTTCGGCACGGACTAGAAGGGCCGAGATGGCCTGTTTCTGTGCTGTAATTGTTATATGGTTATGTATCTGTTCTCTGAGATCCCTCTCTTCTACAATACTCCTCGGGGCCCTTGATGTGAGAATCTTGCCCTAGTTTGACTTCCCAAAACACACCTCACACTTATCCGAGTCTCAAGTCCATTAGCAACTCCTCAGCCCACATGCCCAGATTCCGATCAAGATTCCGATGTAATTACTGCTAACCATCTTCACTGTATGATACGACCTACTTTAGTGGCATCTGAAAATTTACTAATCATGCCTTATAGAAACATAGAAACATAGAAACATAGAAATTAGGTGCAGGAGTAGGCCATTCGGCCCTTCGAGCCTGCACCGCCATTCAATATGATCATGGCTGATCATCCAACTCAGTATCCCGTACCTGCCTTCTCTCCATACCCTCTGATCCCCTTAGCCACAAGGGCCACATCTAACTCACTCTTAAATATAGCCAATTAACTGGCCTCGACTACCCTCTGTGGCAGGGAGTTCCAGAGATTCACCACTCTCTGTGTGAAAAAAGTTCTTCTCATCTCGGTTTTAAAGGATTTCCCCCTTATCCTTAAGCTGTGACCCCTTGTCCTGGACTTCCCCAACATCGGGAGCAATCTTCCTGCATCTAGCCTGTCCAACCCCTTAAGAATTTTGTAAGTTTCTATAAGATCCCCTCTCAATCTCCTAAATTCTAGAGTATAAACCAAGTCTATCCAGTCTTTCTTCATAAGACAGTCCTGACATCCCAGGAATCAGTCTGGTGAACCTTCTCTGCACTCCCTCTATGGCAATAATGTCCTTCCTCAGATTTGGAGACCAAAACTGTACGCAATACTCCAGGTGTGGTCTCACCAAGACCCTGTACAACTGCAGTAGAACGTCCCTGCTCCTATACTCAAATCCTTTTGCTATGACTCATTTCAATAGTTGATATAGATGGTATACAGCAATGGGCCCAGTCCATGAGGCACACCAATAGTCACAGGCCTCCAGTCCAAAACTCAACATTCCGTCACCACACTCTGCCTCCGATCATAAAACCAATTCTGGATCCCAGAATTGCAATTTAACCTCCCAGGGCATGCGGAATCTTATCAGATTTCAAGTGCAACTAGACTATATCTACTGTCTTGCCCTTGTCAACCTTAGTTATTTTTTTCAATGTTATCATAATTTTATCAAATTTGTGAAACACAAAACCAAACACATAACTATCCCTAATCAACCCCATCTTTCTAAATGCATGTATATTTTGGTTAGGGCTCATGCAATCTCTTCTCTAGTTTTCCATGAGTCCTTCGATATATTTACCTTCATACATCAGAGAACCTACAGCACCTCCTCGACTGCAACACAGACTGTCTTCAAGAAATCTCCATTAACTTTCTTGATCCCTAGTCTTTTTGCCATTCTTCAAGGCAAAGGCAGAGCAGAAGTATTAGTTGAGGATCTTGCCCATCTCATGCATCCCCACCCTTAGATGACTACTCTTTTTTGAGGGGCACTATTCTCTCTAGTTATCATTTCCCCCTTAATATACATATAAAATGTCTTTGAATTCTCCTTAATCTCATCAGCCAGAACTAATTTTTGCCGCCCTTTTTACTTCTTAAGTATGTGCCTCAATCCCTTATTCCTACATTAAACAAGGGGGTAACAAGCAGTCTTTAGTATTTTTGGCTAGCAGTAACAAAAATAAAATTTTAGCTGTTAAAAATAACTTTTTATTTGAATACAACTCGTTGTTTCACCGAGTGACCGCAAGCTGGTTGGAGCGAACGCCTTACTCGGTAATAGCGAACAATGGACAATAATGGACTACATTCTTTCTCCCCCCCCCCCCGCCCCCCCCGCCAAGGGTTAAAATGTCCAAATTTTACTCTTTTCACCTGTCCTGAAAGGCACAACTTAAATTTTGTTGGGGCACTAACATGTGAAGATAACATATTTCATGAAATGAGATGCAATCATCTCTGGGAAATCTGCATTTTTTAACTCATTAATAATGGTTCCAAATAAGTAGCAATTAGCTAACTTTCTGGCATTTTCTGGAAGGCAGCGACACAGTGATATTTGGATAAAGCTTGGCAAGATTTAGAGCCACTGGCAAAGATGAAGTCCTGAGAATGCACGTTGCAGAGGCTTATTGAATGCCGCACAAAGCGAGGAGTTTTTAAAGAGCTAACAATCTGACATTGCAGCATTTGAGAGTGTGCATTTATAGGTAGGTCCTATTTTTATGATACCTTCCCCCTTTTGTTCCAATATTGGAAACAGCAGATAGTACTGTTCTCTAGTATGGGTAAAACGTATGGATCACTAAACGTGAAGGCATTCAATATGAAACAATAGATGAAAAATACTTTTTCTTTTAGGATTAAAAACAATATTAAGCCTTGTCAGTTAAGATATCACAGCCAATTCTTATTTTTGCCTTATTTCCGTCTGCCTTATTACTGTACAGCACAGCATGTGACAAGCATATTCATAATCAATCTAATTGCATTTTCATGGTTTGACAATTTTTTAAATACATAAATATAAAACATTAAAAAAATGTTGCAGATCTCTCCCTGAAATGGAAGCATATGTGAAAGATTTACCACTTAGCTCTTCACGATGGGACTTCGTATTCTCAAGCTGTGACCACAGGTGTTCAAGCTCTTGCTCCGAACGCAATTTAAATTCATCATAGGTTGCCTGCAATTTCACCATCTGTGGAATAACAGACTGTTAGAACAAGGACTACTGAGAGGATAGAGGATATCATACTAGAAAAATTAACAATGTCAAATAACGATTTTAAATTTGAGGTTCCCCAATGGCTGGAATAGTCCAAAACATAGTGGATACATAGTGGATACAAGCAGCAAAACAGAATAATGACCAGTTTCATTTAATTTGGAGACCTCAGCAAAAGTGTCCCATTAGAGAGATCCATGTAATCCCCAAAGGAAATGAGGTGCCCAAAGTTTGTGTAAAAGTCCAGGGTTTGATTTCAACTGAACACCTTCTTCCCAACAATTATCAGGCTTTTGAACACTACGAACTCCAACTAAACGCCGAACTACAAGCTGCCTGGGTTGCACTTGGGACTTTCATTGTTTTGTGTTGGGACACGTGACAATAAAACACTCTTGACTTTCCCATCGCTGAAAACTCATGGTTAGTGCCGTGGTCTGCCAGATCCCAGACAATGAAAAGATGGAATATAGGAAGGCAAAATAAAGCTCAATAGCATGGTGTCAAGACAACAACCTCTCCCTCAATGTTAGCAAAATGGAGGAGCGTCATCGACTTTAGGAAGCAGTGGGGGGGGGGGGGGTTAGTTTTCACGGCAGTCACCGCAATAAAAGCATATTGACACTGCTGCAAAGAAAGCACATCAACACCTCTATTTCTTCAAAAGACTAAGTAATTCGGAATGTCTCCAGTGACTGGATGCATCATAGATTGATATGGCAATTGCTCTGCCCCAGTCCACAAGAAATTGCAGAGGTTGTGAACAAAGCTCAGTTAGCCCCGCAAGCCAACCTCCCCCACATCAACTCCTCCATTACCTCAGGAAGGCAACCATCATATTTAAGGACACTCACAGCTCGGTCATACTCTCTTCCCCCCCCTTTACTGTCAGATACAAAAGCTTGAAAGCAAGAACCCTTGAGTGGACATCTTATAGCTAAAGGCATATTCCAGATCTTCCATTGTAACTCGTTCTGGCCTTTGCACTGGTTTTTAACTGCACTCTCTATAGCTGTCCCACTATATTCTGCACTCGACATTTTCTCTTTTGTACTATCTTGATCTACTCACGTATGGTATGATTTGCCTGAATAGCACACAAAACAATATTTCATTATCTTGGCACACATGACGGAAATAAACCAATACGATTCCAGACAAAATTGCTCAGATATTCTGTTAGCATGGTGCAGAAGAATAAAAACAATGATCCAAAAGTAAAGTATTGCGGATAATGGAAGTCTAAAAACAAGCATTCTGGAGAAACTAGCAGGTCGGCAATAAATGTATTATTGTGGGAGAAGAGAACTCAGGAGGGAAGAATTCATCTTGTAATATTTCTACGAAACATTGAATAAGAGTTTTCAAAATAATCTTGACGAGAGTTAAAATAAGTTTCCAATTAAAAGCAATTAGTTTCACGCACCTCTGCACGATGCTCCTGTTCCCTCTCCTCAAATTCTCTCTTCAATTCCTCCTGTTTCCGTTCGTATTCATGTTGAAATTGTTCTTGAAGTTTTGTTAAGCTCATCTGGCAAAGACTCTCCAAATTCTGATACTCATCTGCAAGAGATCATTGAAGGTTTATCTCTGTGACAATTTTACTCATTTCCAAGTTTCTAAGACAATAAACAAAATAGTACAATAAGAGTTTCTCAAAGGTAATAAAAATAGAAAGTGGTGGAAACACCAGCAGGTCAGGCAGCATCTGTGGGAAATGAACAGGATAACATTTCAAGTTCAAGATCTTTTGTCAGAACTGGGAAGGACCCAAAAGAAGCAGGTTAAGCTGCAGGGAAAGAGAAGGAGGGTTTCTTTGATCGGGTAAAACTGGGATGACCATGGGGATAAGCTATTAACACAGTAATCTATCAATGAATAAGTGGGAGCAGTTAGAGTGTGAGAACAGATAAAAGAACACAAAATCTGCAAAATGTAGAACATGAAAACAAGTCGGGCTGGGCATGTCTTTCACTTCAGAGGGGAAAAAAAGTAGGAAAAAAAACACAACCAAGCTGAGCCAAAGTTAGATGGACATCTGGTACAGGCAGAAATCAAGTTACCTGAAGTTGGAGAAATCAGCATCAAGTCTAAAATGCTGTAATGTTTCCAGATGGAAAAAGAGGCACTGTTCCTAACGCTTGCACTGGGCATTATTGTAACAGTATACAAGGCCACAGATCGACAGCTTATAGCCCGAGTTGGAAATTAAAGTGGTAGGTAACAGGAAGCTCTGGGCTGTCCCAGCCGACGAATGCAATGGCTCCACAAAGCTGTCATCCAATCTATGTTTCATTTCTCCAATGTAGAGAAGACCACATCATGAACACTAAATGCAGTACTCTAGATTGGAATAAGTGTAAATGAATCGCTACTTCAACAGGAAAAACTGTTGCACTCCTGGTTGATGGGAAGGGAAGAGGCGAAGGGATAAGTGCTGCATTATCTGTGGTTTCAAGAAAAATGCAGCAAGGGGATGAGTGGTTGGTGAGAACAAGATTGGAACACTGTCACAAAGGTAATGAGCCTTAAACTATAACCATATAACCATATAACAATTACAGCACGGAAACAGGCCATCTCGACCCTTCTAGTCCGTGCCGAACACGTATTCTCCCCTAGTCCCATATACCTGCGCTCAGACCATAACCCTCCATTCCTTTCACGTCCATATAACTATCCAATTTATTTTTAAATGATAAAAACGAACCTGCCTCCACCACCTTCACTGGAAGCTCATTCCACACAGCCACCACTCTCTGAGTAAAGAAGTTCCCCCTCATGTTACCCCTAAACCTTTGTCCCTTAATTCTCAAGTCATGTCCCCTTGTTTGAATCTTCCCTACTCTCAGTGGGGAAAAGCTTATCCATGTCAACTCTGTCTATCCCTCTCATCATTTTAAAGACCTCTATCAAGTCCCCCCTTAACCTTCTGCGCTCCAAAGAATAAAGCCCTAACTTGTTCAACCTTTCTCTGTAACTTAGTTGCTGAAACCCAGGCAACATTCTAGTAAATCTCGTCTGTACTCTCTCTATTTTGTTGACATCCTTCCTATAATTAGGCGACCAAAATTGTACCCCATACTCCAGAATTGGCCTCACCAATGCCTTGTACAATTTTAACATTACATCCCAACTTCTATACTCAATGCTCTGATTTATAAAGGCCAGCACCCCAAAAGCTTTCTTTACCACCCTATCTACATGAGATTCCACTTTCAGGGAACTGTGCACAGTTATTCCCAGATCCCTGTTCACCTGCATTCTTCAATTCCCTCCCATTTACCATGTACGTCCTATTTTGATTTGTCCTGCCAAGATGTAGCACCTCACACTTATCAGCATTAAACTCCATCTGCCATCTTTCAGTCCACTCTTCCAACTGGCATAAATCTCTCTGTAGACTTTGAAAATCTACTTCATTATCCACAACCCCACCTATCTTAGTATCATCTGCATATTTACTAATCCAATTTACCACACCATCATCCAGATCATTGATGTACATGACAAACAACAGTGGACCCAACACAGTTCCCTGTGGCACCCCACTAGTCACTGGCCTCCAACCTGACAAACAACCATCCACCATTACTCTCTGGCATCTCCCATTCAGCCACTGTTGAATCCATCTTGCTACTCCACCATTAATACCCAACCATTGAACCTTCTTAACCAACCGTCCATGAGGAACCTTGTCAAAGGCCTTACTGAAGTCCATATATACAACATCCACTGCTTTACCCTCATCAATTTCCCGAGTAACCTCTTCAAAAAATTCAAGAAGATTAGTCAAACATGACCTTCCAGGCACAAATCCATGTTGACTGTTCCTAATCAGACCCTGTTTATCCAGATGCTTATATATATTATCTCTAAGTATCCTTTCCATTAATTTGCCCACCACTGACGTCAAACTAACAGGTCTATAATTGCTAGGTTTACTCTTAGACCCCTTTTTAAACAATGGAACAACATGCGCAGTATGCCAATCCTCCGGCACTATTCCCGTTTCTAATGACATTTGAAATATTTCTGTCATAGCCCCTGCTATTTCTACACTAACTTCCCTCAATGTCCTAGGGAATATCCTGTCCGGACCTGGAGACTTATCCACTTTTATATTTCTCAAAAGTGTCAGTACTTCCTCTTCTTTGAATCTCATAGTTTCCATAGCTACTCTACTTGTTTCCCTTACCTCACATAATTCAATATCCTTCTCCTTGGTGAATACCGAAGAAAAGAAATTGTTCAATATCTCCCCCATCTCTTTTGGCTCTGCAGATAGCTGTCCACTCTGACTCTCTAATGGACCAATTTTATCCCTCGTTATCCTTTTGCTATTAATATAGCTGTAGAAATCCTTTGGGTTTACTTTCACCTTACTTGCCAAAGCAACCTCATATCTTCTTTTAGCTTTTCTAATTTCTTTCTTAAGATTCTTTTTACATTCTTTATACTCCTCAAGCACCTCATTTACTCCATGCTGCCTATAATTATTGTAGATCTCCCTCTTTTTCCGAACCGTGTCCAATTTCCCTTGAAAACCATGGCTCTTTCCGATTTTTACTATTTCCTTTCAACCGAACAGGGACATAAAGATTCTGTACTCTTAAAATTTCACCTTTAAATGTACTCCATTTCTCTTCCACATCTTTCCCATAAAACAAAATGTCCCAATTTACTCCTTTTAAATCCTTTCGCATCTCCTCAAAGTTAGCCTTTCTCCAATCAAAAATCTCAACCCTAGGTCCAGTTCTGACCCTCTCCATAATTATATTGAAACTAATCTCCTCTTCCTACATATAATCCATTTCCCTCCATTCCCAGCAAAACTATATGTCAATCCAAAAGTCTCTTAAATGCCACTGTAGTATCTGCCTCAACCTGGAACACAGGCACCCACCATCCTCTTTATAAAAATGTTCTCCAGCACATCTCCTTTAAACTGCCCCTTCCTTCTTAAAACTATGCCCTCTAGTATTTGATTTTTCCATCCCAGGAAAACATTCTGACTTTATCCTATCTATCACTCTTATAATTTGATATACAGATGCACAACCTTTTATCCGTAGTTCCGGAAACCGAAAAGCTCCGAAAACCGGATATTTTTTCCAGGATGTCGTCTGCACACCAAAGCTCGCGTTTGGCGCCAAACTTGACCCGAAACGACCCACGGTCAACCCAGGTCTGTACTACTGTAGCGGCTGCCTCCTCCCCGGAGACCGGGGAGACTTAAACATCTGTAAATCATTGCTTAAATGTTAGTCAGTTAGTTTGGAGGGCTTTCATGTGAAGGGGGAAACTTTAATTCTTAGTCCCCTACCTGGTCGGAGAGGCGGGGAGCGGGCAATGCCTTACCGGGTCGCCGTGCAGTAAGCTCCGGAGCGCTGTGGCCGCCCACTCCCAACATCGCGGAGCTGGGGCTGCGGGCGTCCGGCCGCGAGCGGCGCCGGTTGTAGCTCCGACCCCGGCAACTCTACCCCTGGCTGCGCGGCGCTCCAAATCCAGCGCCGCCCGCGGCCGGACGCCCACAGCCCCAGCTCCGCGATGTTGGGAGTCGGCAGGCACAGCGCTCCAGAGCTTACCGCAAGGCGACCCGGTAAGGCATTGCCCGCTCCCCGCTGGTATCCCAGCGCTGTGGCCGCCGACTCCCAACATCGTGGAGCTGGGGCTGCGGGCGTCCGGCCGCGGGCCGCGCTGGATTTGGAGTGCCGCGCAGCCAGTGGTAGAGTTCGCCGGGGTCGGAGCTCCAACCGGCGCCGCCCGCGGCCGGACGCCCGCAGCACCAGCTCCGCGATGTTGGGAGTCGGCGGCCACAGGGCTCCGGAGCTTACTGCATGGCGACCTGGTAAAGCATTGCCCGCTCCCCGCCTCCCCGACCAGGTAGGGGACTAAGAATTAAAGTTTCCCCCTTCACCCCCCCCACCACATAAAATCCCTCCAAACTAACTGACTAACATTTAAGCAATGATTTACAATGATTCCCCGGTCTCCGGGGAGGAGGCAGCCGCTCCAGACTTTTCAAGCCGCCCGTGCTACCTACTTAATCTACGCTAAAAATCTTCCATTCCGAAATCCGAAAAATTCCGAAATCCGAGAAGTGTCTGGTCCCAAGGCTTTCGGATAAAAGGTTGTGCACCTGTCCTTCTATCAGGGCTTCCCACAACATCCAGCATTGCCGAGAAGACAATATAAATCTGTCCAATCTCTCCCTTCAGCTAACACCCCCTAATTCAAGCATCATTCCGGTAAACCTCCTCTGCACCCTCTCCAAAGCATCAACAGGCGACCATAATTGCAGTCGAACCAAAGTCTGATATAGCTGCACCATGACTTCCTGACTCTTACACTCAATGCCCCGACCAATGGAAGCAAGATATATGCTTTCCTTATCACTCCATCCACTTATATTACCACTTCCAGGGGGTTATGGACTTCGACTCCAAGATTCCTCTGTACATCAATGCTGTTCAGGGTCATGTCATGAATTTTATATCCCCCTCCTCCCATCCACTCCCTACATTTGATCTCCCAATTTGCAACACCTCACACTTGTTTGGATTAAACTCCATCTGCAATTCCTCCGACCATTTCTGTAGCTGATCTATATCCTGCTGTCAGTAAGCCAGTTCTGTTTCTATTTCATCTATCAATAAGCCAGTTCTGAATCCACACGACCAAATCACTTAATCATCTGGATCAGCAGACCATGGGGACTTTATCAAATGTCTTACTAAAATCCATGCAGACAACACCCATCACCTTACCCTCATCAATCACAGTCATCACCACCTCAAAAAAACTCAATCCAGTTGGTAAGACATGACCTATCGTGTACAAAGCCATGCTGACTGTCCCTAATAAATCCACCCTCTTCCAAATGGGAGTAAATTCTACCCAAAGAATCCTCTCCAATAGTTTCCCTATCACTATGTAAGGCTCACTGGCTTACTATACCCTGGATTCTCTCTACTTCCCTTCTTAAATAAAGGAGCAAAATTAGCTCTTCTTCAGTCCTCCAGGGCTATGCCTGTGGCTAGAGAACACGCAAAGATCTTCATCAAGGCTCCCATAATCTCATCCCTTGCCTCTCTCAATAACCTGGGATAAATACCGATGTGTTCTGCATTTTATCCACCTTAATGTTCTCCAAGAGCCTCAACGCCTCCTTCTAATTAATCTCAAACTGCTCTTGCATATTAATATTCTCCACACTTATCTCACTGGACTCTATGGTGCATATCAACTCCTACCTCGACAAGAACCTCGACCCACTACAGTTCGCCTACCGCCATAACAGGTCAACGGAGGATGCAATCTCATTGGCTCTCCACTCCGCATTGAACCACTTCGACAATAAGAAGACTTACGTCAGGCTGTTGTTTGTAGACTACAGCTCGGCGTTCAATACCATCATCCCCTCCAATCTGGTTACCAAGCGGTTCACAGACTCGCCAGCAGCCTGCCACTGTTGTGGGCTGGAAGAGTCTGTGTACCACGTGTACATGGAGTGCGTGAGGCTGCAGCCACTGTATGAATACCTAAAGGGGCTGCTCCTTGCCTTCTGGCTGCATTTTTCACCCACCATCCTCATCTTTGGACACCCTGTGCGTAGGGAAGAGGGTAGGGCTGAAGATGTCCTGGTTGGGTTGCTCCTGGGCCTGGCCAAGCTGTTCCATCCGCGAGTCACGGCACCAGACGGTGGAGGGCTCTACCCGAGCCGGCTGCCTGCCCCTTTTCCGGGGTTACGTCCGTGCCCGGGTGGGATTAGAAAGGGAATACGCCCTGTCTACGGGCACCCTGAGGGAGTTCCGGGACCGCTGGGCTCCGCAGGGTGTTGAATGTATCCTCAATAAGGATTGTATCATAGTTGTATAGTAGGTTATTACATGTTTGTATTGTATTATGGTGGTGGGTTCTGGCTTGTTTTATTGTAATGTAAATATTACTTTTAATAATTGAATAAATTTGTTGATAAAAAAAAAATCTGGTTACCAAGCTCACGGAACTGGGTCTCTGCACATCCCTCTGCAATTGGATCCTTGACTTCCTCATCCACAGACCATAGTCTGCTCGAATTGGCAGAAACACTTCATCCTCAGTAACAATCAGAACAAGAGCACCTCAAGGCTGCGTGCTCAGCCCCCTGCTTTACTCACTCTATACTCATGACTGTGTAGCCGGACATAGTGCAAACTCCATCATCAAGTTCGCCGACGACACCATTGTTGTTGGACAAATCACAGATGGTGATGAGTCAGAGTATAGAAGTGAGATCGACCGACTGACCAAATGGTGCCAGCACAACAACCTGGCTCTCAACATCAGTAAAACGAAAGAACTGATTGTGGACTTCGGTAGGGGAAGGATGAGGACCCACAATCCTGTTTACATCAATGGGACGATGGTGGAGAGGGTCAAAAACTTCAAATTCCTGGGCGTGTATATTTCCGAAAATCTTTCCTGGACCCAGCACACTGATGCAATTATAAAGAAAGCACATCAGTGACTCTACTTCCTGAGAAGATTACGGAGATTCGACATGTCAAAGAGGATTCTCCTGAACTTCTACATGTGCATAGTAGAGAGCATACTGACTGGTTGCATCGTGGCCTGGTTGAATTGATTTATTGAATTGATTTTATTAGGGACAGTGCATATTAATAAACATTTGCATGTAATATGCAAGATTATAGCCAGTAGCTAATTTCCATCTTTAGTCCCACACAAGGTAAACACATCCCAAACAAGGTAAAAACAAAAGACAAAAACAAAAAACAAAACAAACAATATGGTTTAGCCTGCAGTCATAACATAGAATAAATAACAAACACTCAACACAGTTTAAAGTCCCAAAGTCATTGTCTCTTCCCTCCTTGCTTTCCCTCTGCGCTGAGGCAATCCAAGCCTCCGATGTTATGACCCCGCCGGGTGATGGTAGGTAAGTCCCGCAGGCTGAATCCGAGCTCCGCAAAAAGCGCCTGGTTCGGCAACTTGAGCGTCCAGGAGCGGAAAAGACGGCAAAAAGTAGTGACCACTGCCCAGTTCATCCCCGGCTTTGACCTCCCCACCATCTAAGGGATCTATCAAAGTCGCTACCTCAAAAAGCCAGCCAACATCATCAAAGATCCACACCATCCTGGCCACACACTCATTTCGCCATTGCCATCGGGAAGAAGGTAGAGGAGCCTGAAAACTGTAACGTCCAGGTTCAGGAACAGCTTCTTCCCTACAGCATCAGGCTATGAAACACGACAACAAATAAGCTCTGAACAGCAACAGACTATTATTATTATTGCACTATATTTGTTATTTATTGGCAAAGGGGATTTGTACAAGATTAGTTTAGTTGAGTGGTTTAAAAAGTGAAATGTTTGTATGGGATAAGGTATGCCAAAATGCTTGTTTCCATGCTGGAGATATTCACTAAAGCCATGATGTTAGCTAAAATCATAGACAATAGTTCAGTTCTAACTGAAATCTCAAGACAAATACTGGACACGTCACTTTCAAAAGGGACATAGGCTTTGGAAAGGATACAGAAGAAATATATTTGAATAGTTCAAGGGTGAGTTATTAATATTACGCTTGTTACGTGGAGGACCCATTCTCCCTGACACAGTAGTCTGAGGAGAATTTTGCAGAAGCATGGAAACAGAGTAAGCACAAATTGGACTGATTTTCAAAAGTAAAATTGGTTCCACTGCGGAAACATTTAAATGATCTGTTAACTTATTCTTACTTTTCTCAAACTTTTGGCATGCCACTTCTTTATGCACAGCTTCAAGTTCATTTTGAAGTGTCTCCACATTTTTAATCCATTCTTCCAACTCAGTTTGATGTTCTGTGGATATTGTCTTCTTCTGGTTCTCAATGCACTGCTTCATCTTTTCCTCCCACTCGTTTTGCATGCTCTGGTGGGATGCACAGCCAATTGCGATTAATCAGTACAAAACATAGACCAAAATCAGACAAAAAAAGAAAAATTGCTCTACTGTTTTTAAAGGATGATTTCTTGGCACTCACCAATTGAACATCAACAACTTGTGCAAAATTATTAACATTCTAGAACTAATATGGTGTACCTTTGACTCAAAGAAGGCAATTTTAATGTGTTTCTAATTAATAGGGTTGTATTCTTCAAAATGAATCTGAATTTTGGGGGTATTCTTCAAAATGAATCTATTGTTTAACAACCTCCTCGCCCTCCCCCCCACATCAGTCTGACGAAGGGTCTTGACCCGAAACGTTGCCTATTTCCTTCGCTCCATAGATGCTGCCTCACCCGCTGAGTTTCTCCAGCAATTTTGTCTACCTATTGTTTTGGGGATCTATGTTAAAAGAAATTATCAAAATAGGTCTAATTATTCACATGGTGTTACATTGGCAAAAATTATATTTTTATTCCCTATAACTGTAAACAATAGTTTCTATATTCATTAAACACTTGAAAGAAAGTAAAAAATATTTGGGCAGGTAACCTGATGCTTAAAGAACTGAATTTTGAAGAGTGTAGACAGAGGAAACCTTACCTACCTGTATTTCGTCTTCCACCGAGAACAATCTAAGCTTGTCCAGCTTCCCTTATAACTAATACACTCTAACTCGGGCAATTCCAGGAGAACAGCTTCAGCATCTTCTCCAATGCCTTCACATCACTTTTATGGTAGGCACACTGCACACAAAATTCCAAATGTGGACTAACCCAAGTTTTAACTATGGCCTAACAGCTGCAACACAACTTCCCAAACTTTATGCAGATTGCCCCAACAAATAAAGGCCAGCTTGCCGCATGTCTTCTTTACCATCTTGTCCACTTGCGTTACCATTTTCAAGAAGATATGGACTTTAGACACCAGATCTCTTTGTACATCAATGCTCTTAAAGGACTGTATACTTGCCCTTGTTTTTGACTTCCCAAATGGAACATTTCACATGTTCAGATTCAGTTCCACCCGCCATTTTTCTGCCCAAATATCTTCCTTCTTTCTATACCGTGGCTTTCCCGTCATTGTGCACAGTTTGGACCACATTTCATTTATTTCCCGCAACTCTGCTCTCACCCATATTCTCCCTTGAAGGTCCTTACCTTTCGAGCCCCCAATCTCTACATTCAACTTATCATCCTTCTCAACAAGCTCCAATGCGATTCCACAACTCAAGAAATATTTTTCCCCCTTCCCCTTTCATCAATTTATTGGGATTGCTCCATTCCCAATCCCTCGTCCACTCTTCCATTCCTGCGTACCACTCCCCATGGTATGGCACTTTCCCATACAACAGCAGAGGGTGCAACACCAGGTGGCACAGTGGTGCAGCGGTAGAGTTGCTGCCTTGCAGAGTCAAAGTCCCGTGCTTGCTCCTGACTGAAAGTTTTGGCTGTACAGAATTTAGACGTTCTCCCTGTGACTGCATGGGCTTCCTCCCGCATTCCAAAGATGTGCAGGTTTGTAGATTAATTGACATCCGTAAATGGTTGCCAGTGCGTAGGATAGAACTAGTGCACGGGTGATCGCTGGTCGGTGGGCCAAATTGTCTGTATCTCTAAACTAAACTTGTCCTTTCACCTCTTTTCTTCCACCATTTTGAGACGCAATCATTCTTTCCAGGTGAATCACTTCTTTCAGTCTAATGTTCTGCATTCAAGGTTCACAACATCTCATCTTACATCTAGGCATGTTGCATCCTTCCGTACCCAACGCTGAATTCTCTAACTTTAGTTAACATGCTCTTTCTTCTTATCTAGACAGGAGTCATTTCCACCTTCCATGCTTCTTAATCCCCATCTGTGTAGAGTCTGGTCCACTGGCATGTCAGAACCATATCAGGCACAAATGACACAACCAAAATACCATCTCCCATATGTCACGCACCATCAGGCAAATCAGCTTGGTTTCACCCACATTTCACTGTTTCCCAGACTAACTTAGTTAAGTTTTTCTCAGGTCTAATGAAGAATACCTCTTCTGAAATATTACCTATGTCAGCCAGACCAGCTTAAATTTGTCCTGAATTTTCCATTTAGATAGATACATTTGGATTGTTTTGTCTGGAATGTCGGAGATTAAGGGGAGACTTGATAGATGTATGTAAACTTATGAAAGGCATAGATAGGGTAGAGAGTATGAACCTTTCCCCCCCCCCCCAAGGTGAAAATCTCCAACACTAGAGGGCAAAGCCAAAAGGAGAGGGGAAAAGTTTAATAGAGATGTGCTGGACAAGTTTTTTTACACCCGAGAATAGTGGCGGACTTGGAGGGTGGTGGTGGAGGCAGTGGTGGTGGTGCATGCATAGTGGTGTTTCAGGAGGCTATCAGAAAGGCACTTGGAAGTGCAGGGAATAGGGGGTAGGAATCATGTACTGGCAGATAAGGTCCGTTTAACTTGGCATCATGTTCGGCACAAACATCATGAGCTGACGTCCCATTCCTGCTATGTTCTTGACCTACACAAATAACTCTAGCGTTACAGACATGCCCCACCATCTTATTATTAATAACTCTGTCCCCATAAATACTTTGAAAACTGCCCCCATAAAGGCATTTTAACACCTTATCACGGACATTCCCTTTGAATTGTCCAATTTTAAGTAACCACACCACCCCCCTTATTCCCTCTCCTCTCTTCCCAGTGCCCCACCCAGACTTGCACCAATCCCCCCCCCCCACCAGCATTCCTTCCTCTGGCTTCACAATCCCTAACTCTTCTATCCTTACCTTACACTTTTTGTCTTTTCATCTCTGAGCTTTGTAGAATCATCTCCCTACCAACCCGGACCTCCCCCTCCCCCCTCACCTGAATCCATCTATCACTTGCCAGGCTTTGTCCTGCTCTTTTCCAGCTCTCCTCTTTTCAGCTTTCCAACCCCTCCCCCCCCCCCTCCTCAAACCAGCATCTGCAGTTCCTTCATACTCAAAAAAATCTAAATAGTTGCATACTTGCAGTTTCTCTGCTTTTTCTGCTTCTGTTCTGATCTTCAGATGTGTAATTTCTTCTTCCAAAGTCTTCCTTAAATCCTCTGAAAACAAAAGTATAGGATGGGATCATGCTCGTCTGGCATACCTACTATCAATCGGCACAAATTCAAACACATAAAGGGCCTGTCCCACTTCGGCAACTTTTAGACGACTGCCGGCGACAGTCAGTCGTAGCGGGACACTGAAAAGCCGGTTTCTCTGGACCCACCCTATGACAATGTCTATGACAAGCTACCACCTAGTCGACGTCAAGCTATGACAAGCTACGTCAACCAGCAACACAATTCCACGCGACTTGGGACGTCCACCTACGACCACACCTACGACAACATTCGACCACACAGGCGACAACCTACGACTGCCGGTCAACTTACGTCCACCCGCAACTAGATACGACAAGCTACAACCCTGTTGGCGACAACTTAAGAATTCAGTCGCCGGTTGACGTAGGTTGACATAGGTAGTCGCCAATGGAATTCACCGAAGTCAGCACCCGGCAACAACCAACGTCACCTGGCGTCAACCTACGAAAGCCCCTACGACAGGAGAAGACAGACAACGTCAACCCCACTTTCGCCGAAAGGTTTTGAACATTTCAAAATCCAGGAAGAGCTAGCTGACTGGATAAAGAATTAGCTTCATGGAAGGAAGCATGAGTGATGGTGGAAAGTTGTTTTTCGGACTGGAGGCTTGTGACGAGTGTTACGCCTTCAGGAATCGGTGCTGAGCCCATTTGTGTCTGCGGTTTATATCAATGATTTATATGAGAATGTACAAGGCATGATTAATAAGTTTACAGAAGGTGGCACGGTGGTGCAGCAGTAGAGCTGCTGCCTAAAAGCACTGTTCCACTTTACGAGATCATTCAAAGAGTTCTCCCGAGTTTGCCCTGATTCGAACTCGGAGATTTACGGTAATGGCCGCTCATCGGTACTCGGGGCTCTCGTGGACATTTTTCAACATGTTGAAAAATCTTCATGAGTCTTCCCCAGCTTACCGCGTTTCCCCAGGTACCCGCTGTTAGCGTTACGAGCAGCTAAGAGACGTCCCCGAGCTCTGACGTACCTACTACGTTCATTCTCCGTGCTTACCACGAGTTTAATTTTTTTTTAAACTCGGGAGAGCACTTGAATGAATGTGTACAGTGTCAGAATGAGGCCGCCATGGAGAGTAGCAAGAATTCTCGTGCCGTAGGTGCAGTGGTTGTGGGTTGCCAAGAGGTCGAAGGCTGTCGTAGGTTGTAGCCGGTGCTGACCGGTGAATTTCATTGGCTCATTTGAAAAAAAAGCAGTAGTTTTCAGAACCAAGGATAACCGACCCATATTCTGTGCTTTCACCGTGTAAAGTACAGCACCAACCTTCCTGTTCATCGCGGTGTGTCTATATCACATTGGCTTTGTACCGTCTGGATTTGACTCAGCAGCGCTCCTCCCGCTTGCATAACGGGTGTGTGTGTGTGTGTGTGTGTGTGTGTGTGTGTGTGTGTGTGTGTGTGTGTGTGTGTGTCTGTGTGTGTGTGTGTGTGTCTGTGTCTGTGTCTGTGTCTGTGTCTGTGTGTGTGTGTGTGTGTGTGTGTGTGTGTGTGTGTGTGTGTGTGTGTGTGTGTGTGTGTGTGTGTGTGTGTGTGTGTGTTCCACTCTGACAGTCGCTGGTTTTTCAAAAATCGCCTAAGTAGGACAGGCCCATTATTGTGCGGGTCGGCGAAGACTCGGTGGGTGGAACAGCCCGTTTCCATGCTGTAAACTAACGATGACACAAAAGTGGGTAGGATTATTTTCCTTGGAGCGCAGGAGGATGAGAGGTGTTCTTATGGAGGTGTATAAGATCATGAGGGGAAGAGATAGGGTGAATGGTCTTCTACTCAAAGGGAATCAGGAATCAGAGGACAAAGTTTCAAGGTGAGAGGGGGAAAATTTAATTGAAACCTCGGGGACAACTTTTTCCCCACATGGGTACAAGGAACAAACTTCCAGAGGAAGTAGTTGAGGCAGGTACTATAAGAACATTTAAAAGCTATTTGGACAGGCACATGGACAGGAAAGATTTAGAGGAATATGGGCCAATCACGGGCAGGTGGGACTAATGTAGATGGGGTACCTTGGTCAGTGGGGCAAGTTGGGATGAAGTGCTTGTTTCCATGCTGTATGACACCTATGCAGATTAATTTGATTTATCATTGTTTAAGAAGGTACATGTAGTTTTAGATGAACTGAATTTGATCCAAGATGTTAGATAGATGCCCAAGATATCATTAGAATTGTTAAAGTATTAAAGTTGTGCAAACATACATTTCAAGTGGTGGAGATATGTGTGTTTTTTTATAGAAAATGATTTGTGAAGGCTTGACAATGGAGAGGAAACAACAAAAGGAAGTAATTAGAATTTTCTTTGGCCCTATTTCACTGGGCTTCAAAGTGCCATTTGATGGTGCCAATATTGTTCATATCCTTTAAATCAAGGATGTGATAATATTTTCCCTAGGCATAATCCAAGAACATTTAGATTATCTAAGAAAATATTTAAAAAACTAACATTAATTTAAAACTACTTTCCTTGTACATAAATGCAGATTGGCAATCTATATCAATGTGGCATTTTCAAGGAAGTTTTCCAACACAAAATGTGTAATCCTAAAATATAGAAATCAAGGGCCTTCATCTAACAAAATACTTTACCAATTTCCTGTTGGTGCTTCTTTAGAGAATGTTCCATTTGCTGCTGGTTTTGTTCCCTAACATGTTCCAATCCAATTTGTTGTTTGTTCTGCAGCACTGCCACCTCCTGTCGTCGTTTATCATTCAGCACTTCACGTAGCTCAACAAGACACTCTTCCTTCTCGCGCTGCAAGTTGGACTGTACAAGCTCAAGTTGAGCCCTGTGCATGTTATTTAGACTCAGTCGAAGGGATTCCAGTTCCAGACTGTGTTCTGTCTGTTGGAAATAAAGTTCTCAGATTACAGAAATCATAGATGGCAATGTGGATATATTAGTACCTTTGCGTAACCCTCAGCGCATGCTTAGTTAAATACATTCTTCGAAACCTTTGGAAGTTTATTTTGCATTGAAAAACTATCCACATACACAGAAACATGGAACTGCAGATGCTGGAATCTTAAGCAAAACATAAAGTGCTGGAGGAACCAGAGGACATTGGTTTAAGGTAAGGGGGAAAAGATTTAATAGCAACCCGAGGGGTAACTTTTTCATTCTAAGGGTAGTAGGTGTATGGAACAAGCTGCCAGAGGAGGTAGTTGCGGCAGGTACGATCGCAACATTTAAGAAACATTTAGACAGATACATGGATAGGACAGGTTTAGAGGGATATTGGCCAAATGCAGCAGGTGAGACTAGTGCAGATGGATGTCGGTGTGGGCAAGTTGGACCGAAGGGCCTGTTTCCACGCTGTAAGACTCTAGGACTCCAACTCAGTGGGTCAGGCAACATCCGAGTGCTGGAGCAACTCAGTGGGTCAGACTCCAAACCAAACCAAAACGCCATCTGTCCATCCCCTCCAAAGATGTTTCCTGATCCGCTGTTCCTCTAGCACTTTAATTTTTACATGTAAACATCACGACCCCCCACCCCCCAAGATTGGTTCTCGTTTGAATCAAATAATATTTATGGAAACTCGCCTGTGTATCCATAAATTGGGCATTCGTAACCCGGGGAAACCATTTATTAAAAGAGAAAGAGGGAGAGGGATACAGGATATTAGAGGAAAGAAAGGCAGACCTTAAGAATTTTATATTTGTAAGCACAGATGTCAATTCAGGCACAATTAAGAGGACAGATCTGGATCTGCAACCATCAGGAAGAAATAGGACAAAAGGAGGGACAATGCCTTTGAGGGATTTGTCAACAGAAGCAAGAAAGTTAAGATTGAGATATTAACTGAAAACTGAAGCGAATCAGAGGGCGAATAGGCAAATAACAGTAGTTGCAAATTATAACACTGGCTAGATTTTAGGATGACCATGAATGAGGGAAAAGCTTTGGAAGTACAGGCCAGTGAGCTTAACAATTGTTGTCAGAAAGTTACTAGAGAGCATTCTGAGGGATAGGATATGTAGATTAGTGGCTCATGTTATGACTCATGCTTTTCGCCCATGAAACAGTGGCTTCAACGCCTGGGTGTCCTACATGGACAGTGTCAAAATACCGGTGATGCAGCGAAGCAGGAACCACGGCCTTGTGTCCTTTTAAAACAAGACTTCTTGTCGCACTAATTCGTCCCGAACAGGGAAGAAAGTTCGGACTGGCAAAGGATTGTTGTAGTGCTTGTCTGGCCAGCCACGCTTAATGACAGAGGTTAGGGACCGTAGGGTCTTGTCGGTGGCAGTGTTACGAATGCCCAATTTATGAATACACAAACGAGATACGATATGGAAAAAAAAAACGCATTTCCGTCGAGGTAAGAGATTTTTTTTAATTCTCCACCCCCTTCACATAAAACAATCTAAAGAACAATAAAACATACATTTAACTTAAACTAAAAAAAACAAAGCAGGAAGGGACAAGACAGACTGTTGGCGAGCAGGCCATTGCGGCGCCACTCAGTGGTCACAGGAATAACTTGAAAATTCCATACAGACAGCACCGAAGGTCAGAATTGAACCCAGGAATCTGGGCACTGTGAGGTAGCAGCTCTATCAGCTACGCCACTGCACCACCCTGAATTATTGTGTGTACACTTGCTACGGCAGTTCATCAAGCCCCATCATCTTCGGGAACAATGCATAGGAAATATATCTGGTCAGCGCCCACATTCTCAATAACGTATTCAGTCTTTCACCAATAATAACTAACCTGTATCTGTAGCCGAGCTTGGCATAGCTCTGCTTCATGTGCCGTGTCCAAACGAATCTGGATATCATCAAACAGAGATTGCTGTTCTTGAGTCAGATTTGCACGTTGCTGTTCCACTTCGTCCTTGTGCTTGTTAATCAATGTACTCATCTCTCGATTATGTTCCCGTTCATGAACCTACAAGTAATGGTAACAATTGCTTCTAAGTGAAAGCTCCAAACACTGCTTAGATATGGTTTGTAGACACAAAAGCAAGAATATTCAATTGCAGAGAAAGTTTTCTGGCACACTGGTCAACATTTTCCAAGGCTAAACAGATAAATCTGGGTCAATATCTTTGCTTTTAGAGTTGCAAACATGGTAGGCATGTTGACAAACAAGTGATCATACTTCAAAAAACAAATTAATTAGTTCAGAAGCTCTTGGGTCTGTTCAGAGGATATAAATACAGGCTGTTGTTACTTCAGTATCCAGTCTGTAGCAAAAGATTTTTGCTCAGCTACATACAGTGCCCTCCATAATGTTTGGGACAAAGACCCATCATTTATTTATTTGCCTCTGTACTCCACAATTTGAGATTTGTAATAGAAAAAAATCACATGTGGTTAAACTGCACATTGTCAGATTTTAATAAAGGCCATTTTTATACATTTCGGTTTCACCATGATTTCGCACAGCTTCCATTAATTACAATAACATAATCACCGGCCGGTGAGGGCGCTGCAAGCCCCGTCAGCAGCGTGTCTGTTTTTTTCTACTTTTTTTGTTTTTTTAGTATGTTTTAATGTATGGTTTTGATGTTTCTTTGTGTGTCTTGTGTGGTGTGGGGGGTTAAGGGGGAAACCGCTTCGGTCACCTCCTCCACGGAGAGGCGACTTTTTCCATGTCGCCTCCCCCGTGGCCTAACAGCAAGGATCGGTGCGGCCTTTCCCGGGGACGTGCCTGGGCCTTCAGCGGCGGGCGCAGCGCGGACTCTCGGCGTGGAGCGGGCGAGCCCTCGCCGGAGGGGAGCGCTCCATTCGCTGGCCCGCGGCAGCCTGAAGCCGCGGTCTGCAGAGCTCCAGCTGGCGCGGTGTCCGCAGCCTGGGATCCCTCGTGGGGGACCCGGGGGAAGAAGAAGCTCCAAATGCCGGCCCGCGACCAACTTCTACCGCGGACGCGGCGTGGACTTACCATCAGGAGCGGGGTCCCTTGCCGGGGATCCCTGGAGGGGAGCTTCGACTGCTGGCCCTGCAGTCTGCGGTGCTTCTAGCTGCGGCACGAACTTTAAATCTCCGACCGCCGGCTTGCGGCCTACAACAACTTGAAGCCGCGGTCTCCGGTGGGGAGGCACCGTTTCAGGACTTACCTGGACTTTTTACCTTGTCTGCACATCTGGAGGCCCGCAGCGACGGCTGCAGAGGGTTGAGGTCCCTACCACGAGGGAAAATGGAGGAGGACTGGCCAAATTTTGTGCCTTCCACCACAGTGAAGAATGCTGTGGCGGATGTTTGTGTTAAATTTTTTGTGTGTTTTTGTGTGTTCTTTTTCATTGTACCGCTGCTGGCAAATTCATTTCATTTGCACTTATGTGCAATGTGACGAATAAAATTGATTGTACACAAAATTGTGCTGGGGAAACTCAGCGGGTGCAGCAGCATCTATGGAGCGAAGGAAATAGGCGGGGTTTCGGCTCGAAACGTTGCCTATTTCCTTCGCTCCATAGATGCTGCTGCACCCGCTGAGTTTCCCCAGCAATTTTGTGTACCTTCGATATTCCAGCATCTGCAGTTCCTTTTTGAATAAAATTGATTGACTGATTGATTGACCATAGGTACACAAAAATGCTGGACAAACTCAGCGGGTGCAGCAGCATCTATGGAGCGAAGGAAATAGGCAACGTTTCGGGCCGAAACCCTTCTTCAAACTGATAGGGAGTGGCGGGGAGAAGGAAGGAAAAAGGAGGAGGAGGAGCCCGAGGGCTGAGGGATGGGAGGAGACAGCCCGAGGGCTGAGGAAAGGGAGGAGACAGCAAGGGCTAACAAAATTGGGAGAATTCAATGTTCATGCCCGCAGGATGCAGACTCCCCAAGCGGAATACAAGGTGCTGTTCCTCCAATTTCCAGTGTTGCTCACTCTGGCCATGGAGGAGACCCAGGACAGAGAGGTCGGACGGGGAATGGGAGGGGGAGTTGAAGTGCTGAGCCACCGGGAGGTCAGGTAGGTTCTTGCGGACCAAGCGGAGGTGTTCGGCGAAACGATCGCCCAGCCTCCGCTTAGTCTCACCGATGTAGATCAGCTGACATCTAGAGCAGCGGATGCAATCGATGAGGTTGGAGGAGATACAGGTGAACCTCTGTCGCACCTGGAATGACTGCTTGGGTCCTTGAACGTGACCCCACCACTCGCCACATCTTCCCAT
This sequence comes from Amblyraja radiata, assembly GCF_010909765.2. Classification (NCBI taxonomy): domain Eukaryota; kingdom Metazoa; phylum Chordata; class Chondrichthyes; order Rajiformes; family Rajidae; genus Amblyraja; species Amblyraja radiata. Next base: position 38,217,613 of record NC_045962.1, read on the forward strand.
CTCCCCCCATGTCTGCCTTCCGCAAAGACCGCTCCCTCCGTAACTCCCATGTCAATTCTTCCCTTCCCTCCCGTACCACCCCCTCCCCGGGCACTTTCCGTTGCAACCGCAAGAGACGCAACACTTGTCCCTTTACCTCCCCCCTCGACTCCATTCAAGGACCCAAGCAGTCGTTCCAGATGCAACAAAGGTTCACGAAAAGGAGGAATGGTGCCCATTATTATGTTTGTCCATTATACGGTATTATCATTGTTTGTAGTTGAACAAAGATCTGCGGATAGACACAAAATGCTGGAGTAACTCATCTCTGGAGAGAAGGAATGGATAACGGTTTGGGTCGAAATCCTTCTTCAATCTATCAAACTAGCATCTGCAGTTCCTTCCTACAGAGATCTACGGGTGATGGTTAATACACAAAAAGACACAAAGTGCTGGAGTAACACAGCGGCTCAGGCAGAATCGTTGAACAACATGGATAGGTGACATCGGGACCGTTCTTTAGACTGATTCTCCAGCACTTTGTGTTGTTTCACCTTAAAACTAGGCCGCTGGTCTGCACCAGTGAGCCCTTCTTCATCCGATGACCTGGCTGTTGTTGCGGCTCACGTCGAAGCGCCTAGGGACCGATCTTTCTTCAAGCCGCTGCCAACGACAAGACACGCTCGGTCACCAAGAGCTCCCTCTCCCACTGCCACTTTCACTGTGGAGTATGTTGGTGACTCCGGGAAAGGAGGAGGAGGTGGCGACAGTCATGGAGGGGAAGGTGGAAGAAGCCGAGAGGACAGAGCAATGGGAGATGGAGACAAAGTGATGGCCAATAAAAGGAAGCAGCAGCAGGTGAGAGGGGAGGGAGTCCCACGCTAACCGAGTGCGTCCTGTCGATGGCAGCATCCTACAACATGAGCGGCAACATTAGCCATGTCAAAGGGACCGTGTACAGGGTGAAGAAGGGCTCGCTGGTGCACGTTGCGAGTCAGGGGTGGCATCGGAATCCTGTGTTCTAAGCAGCGGGGGGGGGGGGGATCCATTCGCTATAACCAAAACTGTTACAAAGGGCTACATTAAAACTAGTTTACAGTATTACAACCATCTCCCATTAATCATAAACAGCAGCATCAAACAGAAGTCCACAGCAAATTGTCTGCACACATTCTTACCTGTTTAATTAAACCAATTTGTTTTCTCCTTTCCTCATCCTCTTTTTGTTGCAAATCCATCACTTTTTTATTCATTTGTGCATTTAACTCCTCTGACTGAAAAGTAAGTTAAAACAAAAGCACAAAACATTTTACATAAATACAACTCCGCATCCCCACCACAAATTGTAAAACTTTGTGTTACTTCCAATATAGTGCCCTCCATAATGTTTGGGACAAAGACCCATCATTTATTTATTTGCCGCTGTACTGCACAATTTGAGATTTGTAATAGAAACAAATAACATGTGGTTAAAGTGCACATTGTCAGATTTTAATAAAGGTTATTTTTATACATTTTGGTTTCACCATGTAGAGATTACAACTGTGTATATACATTGTACCCCCATTTCAGGGCACCATAATGGTTGGGTCACAGCAATGTCATGTAAATTAAAGTCGTCATGTTTAGTATTTTGTTGCATATCCTTTGCATGCAATGACTGCTTGAAGTCTGTGATTCGTGGACATCACCAGTTGCTGGGTGTCTTCTCTAGTGATGCTCTGCCAGGCCTGTATTGCAGCCATCTTTAGCTTATGCTTGTTTTGGGGGCTAGTCCACATCAGTTTTCTCTTCAGCATGCTTAATTGGGTTCAGATCGGGTGATTGACTTGGCCACTCAAGAATTGACCATTTTTTAGCTTTGAAAAACTCCTTTGTTGCTTTAGCAGTATGTTTGGGATCATTGTCTTGCTGTAGAATGAACCACCGGCCAATGAGTTTTAGAAAGATAGAAACATAGAATTGAACCATTTGTTTGAACTTGAGCAGATAGGATGTGTCTATACACTTCAGAATTCATTATGCTACCATCAGCAGTTGTATCATCAATGAAGATAAGTGAGTCAGTACCTTCAGCAGCCAAACATGCCCAGGCCATAACACCCCCACCACCATGTTTCACAGATGATGTGGTATGCTTTAGAACATGGGCAGTTCCTTCTCTCCTCCATACATTGCTCTTGCCATCACTCTGATATAAGTTAATCTTTGTCTCATCTGTCCACAAGACCTTTTTCCAGAACTGTGGTTACTCTTTTAAGGACTTCTTGGCAAACTGTAACCTGGCCATCCTATTTTTGCGGCTAACCAGTGGTTTGCATCTTGCAGTGTAGCCTCTGTATTTCTGCGGACAGTGGTCATTGACAAATCCACACCTGACTCCTGAAGAGTGTTTCTGATCTGTCGGATAGATATTAGCCGTTTTTCTTTATTATAGAAAGAATTTTTCTGTCATCAGCTGTGGAGGTCTTCCTTGGCCTGTCAGTCCCTTTGTGATTAGTAAGCTCACCAGTGCTCTCTTTCTTCTTAATGATGTTCCAAACAGTTGATTTTGGTAAGCCTAAGGTTTGGCTGATGTCTCTAACAGTTTTATTCTTGTTTATCAGTCTCATAATGGCTTCTTTGACTTTCATTGGCACAACTTTGGTCCTCATCTTGATAAACAGCAATAAAAGTTTCCAAAGGTGACAAAAAGACTGGAGGAAATAATAGGTGCTGAGAGCTCTCTTATACCTGCATTAAGGAGGCCATTAAACACACCTGAGCAATCACAAACACCTGTGAAGCCATGTGTCCCAAACATCATGGTGCCCTGAAATGGGGGGACTATGTATAAACACAGCTGTAATTTCTACATGATGAAACCAAAATGTATACAAATACCCTTTAATAAAATCTGATAATGTGCACTTTAACCACATGTGCTTTTTTTCTATTACAAATCTCAAATTGTGGAGTACAGAGGCAAATAAATAAATGATGGGTCTTTGTCCCAAACATTATGGAGGGCGCTGTATTGTAAAGGCAATACCCTGCACAGCAAGCTTTAGGATTTAATATCACGGCCATCTTGGAGGAGCTGGGATATGTACATTTAGCATCCATTTATGCACCTGTAAATATCTGGAAGTCACAATAAATGCCTGATTTCTCCCACCCACTTCCCTTCAATGAGAAAAAAACATTTTCAACTGGCTTTAATTCACTGTGCCTGCAATAAATTTAGCTGCCACTTTTGAATAACGTCCATCCCACTCATTCTTGCAAAATCAATGGCATAGGTCAGCCTGCTTTCATCCATCATGAACCTGGACTGTGAGTGCAAAATGCCCATTGACATCCTCCCTCTCTCTCAACAAGAATGTAAAGTTTCCCCCCCAAATCATCGTGGTAACGTGCTGCACTCTGGGTCCTGCTCTTGAGTTGATCCAAGGATGAACAAAATGAGACAACAACATTGGGCAACATAGTGGCATGGTTGGTAGTGTCACTTCCTCTCAGCACCAGGGTTAAATCCTGATCTGACCACCGCAGTCTGTGTAGAGTTTGCACACTCTCCCTGTGACAACATGGGTTTTCTCCAGGACTCGTTTCCTCCCACATGCAACGGTGTGCAGAATCGTAAATTAATTGGCTGCCAGTGTGTGGATGAGTCGCAGGATCCAAGGGAGTTTGAGAGGAATGTGGGGAGAATAAAATGGGGTTGTATAAAATGAGTGTACATGAATACCCAATGGATTGCATGGACTCTGTGGGCTGAAGGGCCTGTTTCCATGCTGAATAATTCTATCTACTTCCAGAATGCAGACTTGCAAGAGAAATGAACATATTTTAGATCAAGCTGTGAAATCCTGAAACCACCCAGCTGGCCTGCTGAAACAAAATAATGGTAGATTGGGTTTCTGCAGGCTATGAAAACAAACAAAATGGAAATATGTCTTTAAATTTTTTTTTAAATAGGTCCATAATCTCACTTCATAGATTAATAACTTGCAGGGTTACTGAAGAGTTGATAAAGAGTTACATGTTGATGAAGAGTACACGCTCAAATGAGAAATTAAGATCAGTAATAGGACAACAATCTAAAATCCATACCCAAATTCCGAATCCCAATAAAGATATCCAAGACCAACAATCCTAAGCAATTACAATGCTCTATCAGGTATTTAATGATAACCAGGCATACCTCTTTCTGGTGCTCTGTTTTTAAATTCATAATGTCAGACAGGTACAGCTCTTCCATTTTATTCAATTCCTCCTCATACTGGATAGTCACTTCTTTCTGAGCCTCTTCCACTGCACTGATTAGTCTCTCTTCCTGTTGCCGCAGGATACTTCGCACCTTTTCACTGTGGCTTTGTTCCATCTCATGTTGAGCTTTATTTTGATTGCTAATCTCCAGCTTCAGTGCAGATGTTTGCTGAAGATGTAGGGCCTCTTGTTTTTCTATGATTGCCTGTAACTCTTGCAGTTCAGCAACCTTTCCTTTCAACTCAATGTCCATGGCTTGAACCTCAGAATGCATTTTACAATCTAAATCTTGAAATTTACTGATCAAATCTCCTTTGTCCTTCTTCAAACAATCATTTTCAGCTTTGATCTGACCAAGCATTTCTTCAATCCTTAAGCAATCATTTGCAGTTGACAACACCTTACTTTCAAGCTTCATTTTTTCATCAGTTAGTTGCTTTATACATTCTTCTTTCTCTCGCAGTTTTGTCTCAATTTCCTCAAGTTCTTTGCACAGGGAGTCCTCCCGCATGGTTTTCTGTCCCAGCAATTCAGATATTGTTTGATTCTTGTTTTTTTGGATATCAAGTTGATTCTGCAGCTGATCCCGTTGGGTCTGCAATGTAGTGAGCTGACGACCAAACAAGGATTGCATTTCACTGGTCACTGAATCTGCAGCTAATTTTTGTTCTTGAACATCTTTGACCAACTGCTCCTGCTCCATTAGTTGGGCCAGCAACAACTGATGTTCTTGCTTCAAATCTTTAATCATCTCTTTTAACATTTCTAAGTCACGTTCTTTCTCTTTTCTCACTTTTTTCTCTGTTATTATCACAGATTGCATCTCCAGGTCATTTTTTTCACTCTCATGAACCATGCCCTTCAATTCTTCTTCACAGCGTAATCGTTCGGCACTTTCCTTTTCTAATTCTAATCGAAGGCTTGATAGTTCTTCCAACACAGCTTTCCATTTCTGCTCAGCTTCCTGTGTTTGGCTGGCTGACACTTTAGCTTCTTTATGTATCTTCTCCAGCTCCAACCCTCTTTGTCGCAGCTCTTCTGATAATTCTGCACATTTTTTGGTCATAATGTCCTTCTCTTGGTTTGCTGCCTCCATGTTTTCAGATATATCATTCAAGCGCAATATCTTTTGTGAATGTATTTTTTGATCTTCCATTTCCTCTCTAAGTGCCTCTGCCTTCAGGCTACATTGCATTTCTAGATCTTGCCGAAGTTTGGTCAATTCTGCTTCATGATCAAATAGCATTTCTGTTTTAAGCTGCTCAAGTTCTACTTCCTGAGATTCAGCCAGCCGACTCAACACTTCATCCTTCTCCCTCTCCATCATTTCTAATTTGATACTATAATTTGTAATTTCATGCTCATGTTGGACACGCTGCTCCCTATTCGCCTCCTTTTCTTGAGCCAAGCAAACATTCAAATGCTCTTTTTCAGATTTGTACATCTTAATCTGATCTTCCAGATCTTGCCCTAAATGTCTGTCCAGCTCATGAATTTCAGATTTCTCCTGTGGGATCACCATCATATTTTCTAACTTTTGCTGGAGCTCTTCTTTCTCAAGACAGGATTTTTGCAGCTTCTCACTTAGACTAGAGATCAGTTCATTTTGATCACCATCAGTATGGCTATGAATCTGACTTTGTAAAACGTCAAGCTCTGCTTTGTGCTTAATATTCAGTTCATCAATTTCTTGCTTGGTTTGTTCATGCAGCTCCTGCTTTAAGTGGTCTATTTCCTGTCTCTGCATCGTCTCCAGATCACGCCTCAGTTGCGCCACATACCACAGAGTATCTATTTGACCAAACTGCTTTTGCATGACTTCTACATGGTCCATTTGTGGTCCAACTTCTTCGAGAGACTGATGTTGCCTCTGCTCATTGGCAGATTCAACAATATTCAACTCAGCAACTTCTTGATGCCAGAGTGACAATGAGTGATGTAGCTGTGACATGGTGCTCTCTTTATTGTTCAGACTTTCCCTTAACTCTTTAATGGCTTCCTCTTTTTCTTCTATCCATTGATTTAATTGTTGCACTGTATTTTCAGTCATTTTCTGTTGTTCAACTATCTGAATAAGACAGTTTTCTTTGTCTTTAGCATTCTTTAAAAAAAAACATTGTTCGAACAATCAAAAACAGTATTAAAACCATAGTACTCCCCCTTCTGTTCCCATCAAAATTGTAGTTTGCATCTTTTCTAGAAACACAGGATCAATTTTATAATAAAATATCTCTGCCAATCTGAGTCAGACCAATATACAACATTTAACAGGCCCTATGGCCCAAATCACCATGCTGACCACGGTCTCTTACTGAGCTAGTCACATTTGCCTGAATTGGGCCCATATCCCTTTAAACCTTTCTATTTCATGAATCTGTCTAAACGTCTTTTAAACTTTGTAAATGTACCTGCCTTTATCATTTCCTTTGGCAGATTGTTCCATATACCCACCATCTTCTGTGTGGAAAAAGCTGCCCTCATGGTCCCCTTTAAATCTTTCCCCTCTCACGTTAAATCTATGCTTTCCAGTTTTAGACACCCCTACCCTGGAGAAAAGTCTATCCGTCTATCTATGCCCCTCATTATATAAACCCCTTTGAGGGTCACTCTTCAGCCTCCAGTACAGGGAAAACAGTCCCAGCTTATCCATTCTCTCCTTATAACTCTGCCTTCCAGTCCCGATAACATTCTTGTGAATATTTTCTGTACCCTCTCTAGCTTAATCACATCCTTCCTCTTATATGGCAACAAGAACTACACAAACTCACAATTCTGTGTGAAAAGGCTTTTCCTCATCACAGTTCTGAATGGCCAACCCTTATTCTTAAACTATGGCCACTGGTTCTGGACTCCCATAACATCGGGAACATGTTTCCTGCATCTAGCGTGTCCAGACTTGGATTGTTTTCTCTGGAACATGGAGGTTGAGGGGAGACTAGATAGAAGTATATAAAGTTATGAGAGGCATCGATAGGGTAGGCAGTCAGAACCTTTTTCCCAGGCTGGAAATGTCCAGCACTAGAGGGCATAGCTATAAGGTGAAGGGGGCAAGTTTAATAGAGACATGCAGGACAAGTTGTTGGTTTGTTTTTTTACAGAGTGGTGGGGCCTGGAACGCATTGCCTGGGCTGGTGGTGGAGTCAGATACGATAGTGGTGTTTGTGCGAATTTTAGATAGACACATGGACATGCAGGGAATAGAGGGATATGGATAATGTACAGATGAGATCACTAACTTACCATCATGATCAGAACAAACATCGTAGGCTGAAGGGTCAATTTCTGTGCTATACTGTTTTATGTTCAATGTAACCCTTACAACAACTTTTACTATTTTCTCACCTGCTCTGAATATTCCAGTTGAAGCTCTAGATCATGCGCTCGTTGCTCAAGAGTCTCCATAAGGTCACACTGGTCTTTATGACTCTGCTGGAACAGAGAAATCTGTTGCTGTGCCTGAAGCAGCTCCACATGTCCAGGACTTTTGTTTTTCAGAATATCACTTGCCTGCAAAATATCATCACACTTGAAAATGATTCTTGAATAAAGTTTTTTAATGAAAACTCCCAAGCAAGGATCAAACTTACTTTAATCTCAATAAAAATACCAATACAAACCACCAAAAAGACAAACATAAAATTGTAGCGAGACACAAGAGACTGCTGAAATCTTGAGCAAAACACAGTGTTGGAGGAGGTTCTGAAGAAGGGTCCCGACCCGAGGTCAAATCCCTCCATAGATGCTGCTTGACCCGCTGAGGTCTGCCAGCCCAGTGTTTTGCTTAAACTACTAGCTTATTACAGGTGCACAACCTTTTATCCGAAAGCCTTGGGACCAGACACTTTTCATAATTCAGAATTTGTCGGCCTTCGGAATGGAAAATTTTTAGCGTAGATTTTAATGGCTGGCTCAGTGGTAGAGTGCTCGGCTCATATCCGCAAGGTCGCGAGTTTGCGCCTTGATCCCGGCAGTTACTCGGTCGCGAGTTTGAGTCTTCAATGTCGTTTTTTCTTGCAGAATAAATGTCTGTATGAAATGCAGTGTGTTGAATGAATTCCTGAATTTGTAAATGTGCCCGCAGCATTGAATCACCTCTCGCACTCATGTCGCCCTAGCGGAGCTACATGCCCTTAGGCGGTCTAGCTCGGGGATTCTTGAATCCCCGAGCTAGGTCGCGAGTTTGCGCCTCGATCCTGGCAGTTACTCGGTCGCGAGTTTGAGTCTTCAATGTAGTTTTTTCTTGCAGAATAAATGTTTGTATGAAATGCAGTGTAGGAGAGGTGTACTGACTGTGTGGGCAGAACTTTGGAAGTGATTGCCCACCAGTCTAAAAAGCCGCTGTGTCTCCCTGTCCCTGGGATAGCAGGGGGCGATCAAACAGCACAATACCCCACTCCCCTCCAACTCCAGAGGAATCCGCTCCCCGATGGGCCGCTACGGCGACAAGTGGCAGTTTGCCCACAGCCCGAGCTGCGCCCCCTCATCCGCCACCCCAAGAACAAGACGTACCTTGCACGTCATCAGCTTCTGCCCCTACGTGTTCCTCTGGAGTTGGAGCGGGGCTGGGCTGGAGTTGCTGCTGGCTGTGGGTCTCTGGGATCTCCGTGCTTGCAGTGGGCCTGGGGGTCGGTGTCCCGTTGGTCCTGACGTCTCCGGCCATCCCCCTGGACTGGAGCTGAGACTGGGAACTGTACCGCCCTTGCCCCCTCCCTCTGCAACTGCAAACAACCCCACTCTCCTGCAAGGGCGGTACAGTTCCCGGAGGATGGCAGGTGGCCGGAGACGTCAGGACCAACAGGAACCCGCTCCCTGATGGGCCCCTACGACGCCCCGAGCTGCGCCCCGTCATCCGCAACCCAGGTTCCTCTGTAGTTGGAGCGGGGCTGGGCTGGGCTGCTGTTGGCTGTGGGTCTCTGGGATCTTCGTGCTTGCAGTGGGCCTGGGGGTCGGTGTCCCGATGAGGGGGCGCAGCTCGGGGAACGGCTTCTGGTGGTCCTGACGTCTCCGGCCAGTTTGCAGTTTTCCTCTGGAGTTGGAACGGGGCTGGGCTGCTGATGGCTGTGGGTCTCTGGGATCTCCGTGCTTGCAGTGGGCCTGGGGGTCGGTGTCCCGTTGGTCCTGACGTCTCCGGTGACTGGCACTGACCTGCTGGTATCGCTGACATGAAGACAGTGCAAAGCCCCCGCGCCGGTGCAATGAGCGGGGAGCTGGAGAGGGGAGGGAAGGGGTCACACACATGGCCGGGAAGCAGAGGGGTGTAGGTGAGGTGAAACTTAAGGGAGCGACAATCTGCTGCTGCCTGCCCGCTGAGTTAAAAAGTTCCCACGCAAGACTCACGATACACTGTATATCGTGAGTCTACCGTGGAAACTTTTTAACTCAGCGGGCAGGCAGCAGCATATTGTCAATTATTAACCCTCCCGCGCAATATACCCTCACCTTCTCTTTTATGAATGGGGATTTGGTTCCCCTTTCTTCGAGGACCGACCGGAGGTTCCGCTGTCACCTCTGCGGGCCGCCCTCGGTGAACGTTTTCAAGGACCTTTCTTCAAGGACCGAAAAAATGTCCGCTATTCGGAGGTTTTCGTTATTTGGATCTTCGGATAAAAGGTTGTGCACCTGTACTATCACACATAACCAGCTGCTTAAAAGATATCACAGCTCAAGCACAATACATAAAAATATACTTTCTACAATGGAATGGGGTACTGCATTTTTAATCAGACATGCTAACATTAAGCTGTTATCACCACACCACAGCCAGAGACCAGTATGTTAGCCACATCATATGCAACACCGGAAATTGGAGGAACAGCACCTCATATTCCTCTTGGGGAGTCTGCATCCTGCGGACATGAACATTGAATTCTCCCAATTTTGTTTGCCCTTGCTGTCTCCTCCTCTTCCTCAGCCCTCGGGCTCCTCCTCCTCCTTTTTCCTTTCTTCTCCCCACCACCCCCCATCAGCCTGAAGAAGGGTTTTGGCCTGAAACTTTGCCTATTTCCTTCGCTCCATAGATGCTGCTGCACCCGCTGAGTTTCTCCAGCATTTTTGTGTACCTTCGATTTTCCAGCATCTGCAGTTCCTTCTTAAACACATCATATTGTCATGACTTCCCACACCAATTATAAATATCCAAGACATTCTGCAGGCACTTTAAGGAAACATATTTTACTAGTATCACAGGACACCCTTTCTTATCTTGGGAGGATTTTAACTAGAGAGGCAAGAGGTGGTTACCAGAGAAATCAGTCAGAAATTGAAAGAAGTGATGGGAAGATAGAGGTTAGCGCCAGATAATTTCACAGGAAGGACAGGCAGGGAGAGTTGAAGGACTATGGTGACACTGATGGCCAAAGGTTGTTTATTTCAATGCAAGAAGTATTGTGGAGAAAGCAGATGAACTTAATCAGATAAATAATAACGAATAACAAAAACGGCAAGAAAACGTCAAGTCGAGTCAGAATGTGCAATATTCACAGTATGGTGTTGTGGTAGTACAAAATATTGGCTATGGGGGCTGTGTGTACAGTGCAGAGTTCAGAATGGTGATGGCCTTGGGGTAGAAACTGTTTGTTAATCTTGTGTTGTGTGATTTGATGGACCTGTAACGCTTTCCTGACGCCGAAGGGCAAACAAGTGACGTGCGGGATGAGATGAGTCTTTTAGTATGCGTGATGCCTTCTGCAGGCAACGGGAGCTAGATCTCTTCTAGCTCCCGTGCGGGGGATACCGTCCTTCAGCCGCTTCCTGGTGAAGACGCGACTATTATTCGAGTCACGTCCTCGCGTCCTCGCCCCCCCCCCCCCCCCGGAAGGTAGAAAGTAGAATGTTGTGGCAAGTTGACTTTCCTGAGTGATCTTAAGTAAAGCCATTGTTGTGCCTTCTTTACCAGGGAGTGCGTGTTAGTTGACCACCTGAGATATGGGTGCCCAGGAAGTACTTTGCCTTACCGGGGATCGCCGTCTGGAGCCTGGAGTGCTGGACCTGTGGCACCGACATCATGGAGCTGCGGTTTGCGGAGCTCCCAACGCGGGCGGCGCTAATGGACAGCGCGGGGTCCTGCGACTCTGCCCGGCTCGGGAGCTGCGGACTCGGGAGCTGCGGACTCGGGAGCTGCGGACTCGGGAGCTGCGGGAGGCGGCTGATCGGGAGGTCCGGGCCGCTGAGGATGTTCACCGTCAGGGTTCGGCGTCGGCGTTCCACCAGCCCGGCGTGAGGGCCTGAACATCGGGCCACCCACGGCGGCGACTGCGGGTGCTAGGAAGGCCTCGACCACGAGTGAACATCTGGGAAGAACGGAGGGGAGGCTGGCTGGACTATGGTGCCTTCCTCACCTTGGTGCCACTGTGTTATGTTGTGTCGTGGACTTTCACTGTTTGTGCTTTTTTTTAATTCTATTTTATTTTTAATATGTTTTATTATTTATTTATTTTTATTTTTATGATACTGCCTGTAAGGGAAATTCATTTCGTTGTCTCTGAGACAATGACAATAAATTTGAATACAATACAATACAATTCCAGGGCAGGCAGGCATGTGTTGGTGATCTTCTGGGCTGTGTTGATGTCTATCTGCAGAGCCTTCTTGTCAGCCATACCATATCATGATGCCATGAGACAGGACACTCTCTATGGCGCAACGGTAGAATGACACCAGTAAAATGTTGTGGCAAGTTGACTTTCCTGAGTGATCTTAAGTAAAGCCATTGTTGTGCCTTCTTTACCAGGGAGTGCGTGTTAGTTGACCACCTGAGATGTGGGTGCCCAGGAACCAGAAACTGGAGACTCTGTCCACTTTCTCCAACTTGGAGCCTGGATCAGTTTAGTTTGGAGATACAGTGCAGAAACAGGCCCACCCAGTAAGGCAAACTATAATGTTATTGAGCAGGAATGCAGGTGGTCAAATATGGGGGAAAATAAACATTTAATTACATGACCCTTGGTGGCATTGATGTACAAATGGATCTTGGGAACCAGGTCCATGACATCCTGAAAGTGACAACATAAGTATGACAGAGTAGTAAAGAAGGCATACGGTACGCTTGCTTTCATAGGTTGGAGCAGAAGGGGGCGCAGGACTAAAAAACCCCGGATGCCTGGACGCGAGTCAGTCACTCTGGCAGATCGCGAGGGAGAGTCCACAACTGTGATTCTAAGCTGTGAATGAACTGAACTGTGAGTCTGCAATGTACTTGCAATAAATGATTTGTTAGCCCTTAATGACAATGTAATGAGTTGTTTGGCAATTTGGTGGCCTGCACTCTGCTTGAAATGCTATTAAATTGAATTTGGTGGCCTGCACTCTGCCTGAAAAGCTCTGAAACTGAATCCGGTGGCCTGCACTCTGCCTGAAATGCTATGAAACTGAATCCAGTGGCCTGCACTCTGCCTGAAATACTATGAAACTGAATTTGGTGGCCTGCACTCTGCTTGAAATGGAATGTCAAGGAATAGCCATGAGTGGACTGCCAGCCCACCAGCCCCGAGTGACTGATCTGCCAGCCCATCAGCCCTGAGTGAGTGAGCTGCCAGCCCACCAGGCTTGAGTGACTGAGCTGCCAGCGCAAGAATCCATTCGGCCCACAATGTCCATACAAGCCCTCTGGAACCAAGTCCCTTCGGCCCACAACACCCATACTAGTACTACATAAAGCCCCCACCCCCACTGGCCACCAAAATTGGAATTGGTGGAGAGGTGGAATATTGCGTTGGGGGACCAGCCCTCCTGTGTGAACATGGGACACTTAGTCTAGTACTCTATAACGGGTTAGAGGGATACATGTCACAATAGAACCAGTTTAGATAAGGCATCTTGCTTGTCATGGATGTTAAAAAATGATGTATATTATTGCAATTAAATGTATATTTTCCCCTTATATTTGACCTCCCGCATTCCTGCTCAATAACATTATAGTTTCCCTTACTCCAATTTAGTACCTTTCTGCATCCCCTAAATAGCCATTGAAACACCAATCACTTGACCAGGCTCAAAACCCAACACAAGGTCCAGTATGTTCTCTTCTCGGGTTGGACTATCCACATACCGTTTCATGAAACCCTCATGGATACATCCCGTAATTAAAACCAACTGACTCCCATTGCTATCTAGACAACACTTTTGTGTAAGAAGGAACTGCAGATTCTGGTTTAAACCGAAGATAAACACAAACAGCAGGAGTAACTCAGCGGGACAGGCAGCATCTCTGGAGAGAAAGAATGTGTGATGTTTTGGGTCGAGACACTCTGAAGAAGGTTTTCGACCCGAAAGGTCACCCATTCCTTCTCCCCAGAGATGCTGCCTGTCCCACTGAGTTACTCCAGGTTTTTGTGTCTATCTTAGACTACACTTCTTCCCACCTTGCTTCCTGTCATGACTCTGTCCCCTACTCCCAATTCCTCTGTCTATGTCGCATCTACGCCCAGGATGAGGTTTTCCATATCGGGTCATCGGAGATGTCCTCATTCTTTAGGAAACGGGAGTTCCCCTCTTCCATTATACATGAGGTTCTCACTAGGGTCCTCAATATCCCGCAGCTCTGCTCTTGCTCCCCCCCCCCCATTCGTAACAAGGACAGAGTCCCCCTTGTCCTCACCTTCCATCCCATCAGCCGTCACATACAACAGATAATCATCCAACATTTTCACCACCTCCAACAGGATCCCACTACTGGCCACATCTTCCCATCTCCACCCCTTTCTGCTTTCCGCAGAGACCGTCCCCTCGCCACTCCCTGGTCAACCCATCCCCACCCAAACCATCACCTCCCCAGGTACTTTCCTCTGCAACCGCAGGAGATGCAACACCTGTCCCTTTACCTCCCCCCCTTGAATCCATCCAAGGATCCAAAGTCTTTCCAGGTGAGGCAGAGGTTCACTTGCACATCCTCCAACCTCATCTACTGTATCCGCTGTTCCAGGTGTCAACCAGTACATCAGCGAGACCAAGCGAAGGCTCGGCGATCGTTTCGCTGAACACCTCCGCTCAGTCCGCCTTAACCTACCTGATCTCCCAGTTACTCAACACTTTAACCCCCCCCTCCCATTCCCAATATGACCTTTCTGGCCTGGGCCTCTTCCATTGTCGGAGTGAGGCCCAGCACAAATTGGAGGAACAGCACCTCATATTTTGCTTGGGTAGCTTGCACCCCAACGGTATGAACTTTGACTTCTCTAACTTCAAATAGCCCTTGCTTTCCCTCTCTCTCGCTCCATTCCTTCCCAGTTTTCCCACCAGTCTTCCTGTCTCCGACTACATTCTAACTCTGTCCCGCCCACTCCCCTGACATCAGTCTGAAGAAGGGTCTCGACCCGAAACGTCGCCCATTCCTTCTCTCCAGAGATGCTGCCTGTCCTGCTGAGTTACTCCAGCATTTTATGTCTTCAGTATATTTAAAGATGGTACCTGCTGTAATTGGTGCTGGAGAGACTGAAGATTATCAGTTAACTCCAAGGCTTCTTGTTGTACCTCATCTCGATTCTGAATAGCTTGCTGCAGGTTATCCGTCAACTGGCCAATTAGATCATTCCTTTCCTGTACTGCTCTCTCCAACTCCTGACAAGACAAGAATATTATCACATCAATTTAATATATTGTAAATATGTACAATTTACTCAATTAACCTGGCTGCCAAAAATAGCTGTCTGATAAAATGCTTTAATCCTTATTTTAGACTATCCCATAAAAAAAAACGAAAATGCTATTACAGATTGCATAATAGACAAGTTCCAGGTGTTGCATGCTTTCAAAAGAAAACTCAATAATTATACTTAATTCAAATCCTCATTTGAAATACTGACATTTACTTTATTAAAACGTCACGCTTTGAAAGCCTATCAATAAACAGTCTGGAGTGGTATATCGATAGGAAAGGTTTAGCCGGATAAGGGCCAAATGCGGGCAGGTGGGATTAGTGTAGATGTGGCATCTTGGTTGGCATGGACATGTTGGGCTAAAAGGTCTGTTTCCATGCTCTGGCTCGATTAATTGTTTAGCGATTCTTTCATATTAATGTATAAAATACCCTAAAACGAATGTCGCATTTTAATTTAGGGTCTTCAAATGGGGCACGTTACCCCATCGAAATATCCTAAAATATCATCTAAGATGGAACATATTAAATAACACAAATGCATTACCATTCTTGCCAAATTCATTGGCTTTTATTCCACTGTGTCAACTTTAAAATGCTCATTCTAATTTGACCACAGCCTCAATCCCGCTCATCCTGGTGTCCTCATATTGGCCAAAGACTCTTTGTTAGAATCTTGTCCCCTCATTTCAGACATTCAAGAACCTTGGCCAATTTCATTCGGAGATAACGTTTTGACACCAGGTGACGCAACTCAGGTATGAAATAGTCGCCACATAGAGAGCGCTTACAAAGTACCTCCGCACCAGGTCCCCCCTTGTTCTCCCCCCCACCTCACGGCGGTCCCCCCAAGCCGGGTTCCCATTTTTCACCCCCTTCCCTCACGACGGTCCCCCTACGACGGATCTTCCATTGTTCCTTTCCCCGACGGCAGCGTCTTCACTTTCTCGTGGTCCGTCCATCGGCACCATCATCGACCGCCGCACCAATCTCTACACTACCACTGCCGGGCCCTCTCTGGATACCTCCGGGACGCAGACCGAGGCACCAGCCGCTGGCTCCACCGACTCCGTCAGCCGCGGGCTCCGACCTGAGGCTCCATCCTCGACTCCTTCGCAGCCTGCCGGGAGGCGCATTTGGGGGTACATTGGAGAAGGTGGGAGAAACACGCAGTCACAAGAGACTGTGCGAACCCCACGTAAACAGCAATAGAGCTCAGGATCAAACTCGGGTTACTGGAGCTATGAGGCAACAGCTCTATTTGCTGAGCCAACATGCTGCCCAATTTACTTTGTTGGCATCTGTCCATCCACAAGAGAAGATGATGCAGTTTGGCGTTGTCATGCTTGGAGTGGGGAATATTTAATCTGTGGTTGCATTTCATGCTATTGTTGACTAGGCCTATTGTTGACAGACTGACCCGACCTCAGCTTTTACACGTGAAGTTGTCTCTGGCCGTTGGAATGGGGAATGTGTTGCTGTACCCTTTGGCACCTGGCCTCCAGGATCTTGAATCACATGCTTCATACCCACCTGGAGGTCTTTTCTCCACCAATCCCCTGCAACTGCTTCCCAGTTGTCAGTGCTAATGTTAAACATTGTTATAACTATTTTAGTCCTATCCTAAGCTTTGGTCTTCCTCTTGGCCTCCGTGCATAGGTGCCTTCCCTGTATAGGACATCTTTGGGAATGCAAATATTTTTCATCCTGTGCACATGTCCAAGCCAGTGAAGCCGCGTCTGCTTGAGCATCGCAGGGATGCTAGACATGTTGATCAGGGAGAGAACAGATTCATTGGTGATCTGTCCTGCCAAGTAACTCCCGGAGTGTGACGAAGACAGCAAAAATGAAAATTATTGAATTTTTTGTGCTTGATGTAGGTAAATCGTCCACACCACTGTTGCCCAATAACATGCTCATGATACACCCTTTGTAGACAGTTATCTTGCTGTTGATTATGAGGTTCCTGTTCTTCCATGATTGCTTGGTTAGCTTCCCGAAGGTGGTTGCTGCCTTTCCTATACATTAATTTGTTGACAGTTTCCAGCAGAGTGGTGTTTAGGATGATTTCAGGGGGAAGTGGAGTGCCCACGACAACAGTCTTCTTAATGCGGACTGTCAGTCGGAATTCATTGTAAGCATTAGACAATCTATCCGTCAGCCCTGAAGTCCTTCTTCTGTTTGGGTGATGAGTGAAGCATCATCAGCGTACAGGAGTTCCCATATAAGCACAGTTCTCACCGGCCTGGGTTTCAACCTTGCTGGATTGAAGAGCTTCCCATCACTTCTGGTGTGACGGTACACTCTTTCAGTATCTGTCAGGAAGGCAAAGTACAGAAGGGCAGATAGGAAGATGTCGAACAGAGTGGGAGCTGGGACGCAGCCTTGCTTCACTCCACTTCTCGATGTGGCCCCATCACTGCACTCTACCCTGCATATTCTCATGGAGGACCGAATGAGGTTTAGAAGACATGGAGGACATCCAATCTTCTTCAGTACTGGATAGTGGCCTTGCCTGCTGATAGAATCGAAAGCTCTCGGAATTTTTCTGGATTAGACGCAGAGAGACAATCATGTCTATTGTGGATCTAGCACCGCGGAAACCACATTGCGCCTCAGGGTATATCCTCTCAGTAGGTACGTGCTTGAGTAATTACTCAGGGTAGGCGCTGGACAGTCAGTCGACCTTAAAAATAGTTAAAAACCGAGCATGAGCAGATAATCGTAAAACTGCGCATGCGCAGATCGGTCCTGTAGGTAGTCAGTCAACTTTTAAAACATCTTTAAAAACGCACATGCGCAGATTGGTCTCCTCTCCTGTGGGCATGCGCAGCACCTTGCACGCAGTCCACAGTGCAAAGGCAGGATTTCAGCTGCCTTTATTGCCCGTTGTCAGTGAAGGCTTGAAGCAGCGTCCACGGCACGTGAATTGAACATAGTTATGCGTATTTCGCGTACTGCGGATGAAAGGCACGGGAAAATTATGCCTACCTAAGATCGATTATAAAAATAATAACCATTTAATAATAAATACCGAATTTAGTAAATGAATTGGAAATCTTTACTATTTATATTTAATAATTACCTTTTTACAATTTTAGTCAGGGTAGGCACTGCCTACCTTGCCTACCCTGATGGCACGTGCCTGCCTCTCAGCGAGTCTGCAAAGTTTTTTTTACAGGACTCTCGAGCAAAGGCCATTCCTGTTACTTTCTTGTAATTATGTTATATAAAATCTACAAAACATTCAGCAAGGTAAAATTTGTAAATAATTTTTTCACTTTAACTTAGCGAGGAAAAAAAGTTCCATTCTGACTAGATTACAGGTTCAGTGCGAAATATTTGGTATATTGGGTAGCCATGACATCCTTTGGGCAAGAAACCAAAAAAAAAAAAAGTCTCGGTCTGATTCTGATAAATAGAGGCAAGGATTGGTACAAGTGTAATGCCATCCACCTTCACATAACTACCAACAGCTCATGTAGTTTCACGTGAAATGCCTGGTCTTTGGAGAAAATACTCACAGAACCATATACCAAAACCAACTGTTAAAACTGAAAGATTTTGAAACTAAAAGAGGAACAGTTAATTATCAGAAATATTTCTTTTGAAAGACATGTAATTCTGCACTAAGAGTTTTCATTAAGAGCTAAATTCTCCTGTCAAAAATAACATGAACAATAATGTATCATTAAGCTCATTAAGTTGCAAAACATAAGCCAATGGAAGTCTATCTAAACAATGTCTGCATTGTATATTTTTCAATACCTGTTGCCTTTCCTCGCTCGCCTGCTGGGTAAATTGTTGCTTCTGCAGTTCTTCCACCTCAGTGGTAAGTTGCTCCAAAATCACTTCCCTGTGGTGCAAATGTTCCTCAAGCTCAAATATTCTTAGCTGGCTGACCTCTAGCTCCGACTGGACATATTCTGCATTATTACTCACATCTCCCTGCTGGAAGAGATAGTTAGTTATGAAGGTCCTTTACATCAAATGAATGATGCAAACAATAGGAGCAGAAATTTGAATCAAATAGCAGTATATTGGTAACATTTTACCTCAAAAATCTATAAACAACTGATTATATAAAAACAAAGCAAGATGATATTTAGAATTAAAAACATAATGATAATAATCAGAAAAAACATATAGCCAATCCTCCATTTCCAGCAATCCAACCAAGACCTCAACGGTGGAACAGGCGGAGGATGATGGCTGACTTTAGTGGAGCGTCACAACAGTTGGGAAGGCGGATGAAGGCTGCCTCAGAAAAGGGTCTCTGGTCGTCTTGGACTCAATACAATACAATACAATTTATTGTCATTTGAGCCTCAGTGAGGCTCAAACGAAATTCCGTTTCCACAGCCATACAAACAAAGACAATTTCCTACAGACAGACACACAATTTAATTCACACAAACATCCATCACAGTGAACCCACTGTGATAGAAGGCAAAGTCTTTTCTCTCCCCGTTCTCCATTTCTCTCCCGATGTCCAAGCCCCAGGCGGGCGATGATAAGTCCCACGGCCATTTTAGGCCGTGCCGGGCGATTTACGGCCTCGCTCCCGGTATAAAAGTCACAGTGTTGGAGCCCCCGGCGGGCGCTGTAATGTCCCACGGCCATGAAGCCGTGCCGGGCGATGTACGTCCCCGCTCCGGGTCGTTCCAACCCCGCGACACGGGCTGGAGAAGTCGTGTTGCGGGAGCTCCGGGAAGCAGTCTCTCTCTCCACCGGGACCCGCGAGCTCCATGCCACTGGATTATGACCCAAATCTGTCAAGGACCGTGGGGTGGGTGGCTGTGCGCCAGTCTACCCACGTTAAACATAGTCACGCACAGGCACCCTCCAGGAGAGGACAGTCATATGCTTTTCGAGTGACCGCCGATGATGATGATCTGAACTGATGAGCTGGGCAAATAAGTCAAGGAATATCTAATTGAGTTAACAAGTGTGGGGCACTGTATTTCTAAAGTATTGTAGATAACGAAGAAATTTGTTAAAATTGCATCAGGATGTTGGGCAGGTGGGCTGAGGAATGGTTAATGGCATTTAATACAGAGAAAGATGAGGCTTTTCATTTTTGGAAGTCAAACCAGGGCAGTGAATGAAGGTCTCTGGGGAGTGTGGTAGACCAGTGGGATCTAGGACTACAGGTACAGACTCCAAACGCCCCACCTGTGTGGAAAAGGTTGCCCTTCAAGCCCATCTTAAATCTCTCCCTCACGTATATGCCCATTCAATTTTGACTCCTATTGCCAGTAAAAGACAGCCTTCAGCTCGTCAAGCTGCTACCTCAGCTCCAGTGATCTGGGTTCGATCTCCATTCGATGATAAGTCTGATTATTAACATGGCAATTAAACTTACTCAGTTTTTTTACGTACTATTTCTTTATAAAGTTAAACATTTTCTGTATTGGTTCTTCTCCATCATATCTAACCCTCTTATTCACAAACCTTGGAGGGAAGAGGCAGGAGCTAATTCATCCAATACATTTCCTCAACAAACTGAGCAGGCTGGCTCTTGATACAAGGTTGTTTTGGAAACACATAAGTGAATTGTACAACACTGTTTCACGCTGTTATATTATGAACGAGCTGCTGAGGAGGTAAGTGAGGCGGATACTAAATCATTTAAAATACATTTGTACAGATACATGGATAGGAAACATTTAGAGGGATATTGTCAAACACGGGCAGGTGGGACTAGTGTACATGAACCATCTTGATCGGCATCTTGAAGTGCCTGTTTCCATGCTGTATGACTATGATTCCAGAGTTACATCATAGCAATCTTGGAGGGAGGAGGGAAGATAACTTACTAAGTACTTATGGGCCTGCCTTCTCTTCATCCATTATCATTACTATTTTAAAACAAATAGAACTGGTCCCAAAAGGCTCACTGACTTCAGTCACTAGTACTTTTCTAATTCGTACAAGTACATCAAGCTTTACCCTCTCGTTTGTAGGGCCCTCTCTATATCGCCCAAGGAAACCAGTAGTGAAGCTGAACAGCTAAGAGGATACCAAAACTGTAATCAAAGAGAGAAACCATTGACAAGCCACCCACTTCAAAATATTTTATTGCAAGGCATTTTCCGTTTAATGTACACTCAAGCCTCAAAGATATTAAAAACAAAATGTTGCACAAGTATCTAGTTACTACTACTATTTAACCATTTTTTACCCGATTTGCTCTAATGCATCTTTAAAATGCAGCTTTTGTGTGCATATTCACCTTATGTTCCAAGACTACTCCATCTTCTTCCACTAATGAGTGTTCTTCCTGTGGAAGGTCATCCTGGTGGACAGCCTGGCTCTTCCTCTTCTTCTTTTTCGTCGAATCCGTGCAGTCACTTTTTGCTTTTCTTTGCTGGTAGTGAGCAAACTACGGAGGAAAGTAAAGGAGAGGTAAAGCGAGAGGAAGGTAAGGAAGAGATAACAGGACCAGAGCTGAAGGGAAACTGCACAGAGAGAAACGTTAGAGCTCAATGAGGCCTGGAGCAGATGACACAAACAAGTATTTCCTCACTTCGTAGGTTAATTCAGAATGTAATTTCTGCCCAGAAAATTGTGTTTAGAGGATTATTTAACAGGATTATTTCCCCTGGTTACATTCATATGTCTATGTAACAGACTCAATTAACAACATTGCATCCTTAGAATATGATACACATCCTTCATACTTCCTGCTCACAGGCATAAGATTAATGTTTTTTTCTTTACTTAGAGCCAAGAGGTTTTTGTCTGCACAAGTACAGCAATGCATTTGTTCACTAAAATGCTATATCCTCCCTCTGATTCTTAAAGCAGATTACAGCTTTGCCACATAATCCTTCTAGATTCAAACACTGTAACTACAAGCTATTCCTAACCAAGGAGCCTTCGTATGTAGGAATAACCAGAGAATCCCAGACTAAATCACTGAGAGGAATCAAACCTTGACGGTCATGTCCAGAAAAAAAAAAACTTGAGGTTACTATCATTTCTGGTTTCCACAAATCGAACATCTCAAAGTTGTTTAACTGATATAGCAATTTGATAGAACAAAAGATGAACCAAACCTTACCAAATGCAGCAGAAAGTTTAAATAGAAATGTTGAATTTGAAAATTCTCAACTTCTTGCATTCCAAGCATCAGATTTATCCTAAAGTCTCTGAATGTCCCCCTCATTAATCACTCAAGACTACTTTTCCACTACATTTTTGACAACGATCAAATATCTTATTGTTGCTCCATTTGACAGATGACATTTAGTAATTGTCATGGGATGTTTCTACTAAAAGGAAAATAGAAATAGATTCAAGGGGATTATAAAAATAAATCACTCTCAAGAAACAATGAAATGCAAAGACTTGGATAAGGGATCTATGTTAGCAAATTGTAGCGTCGTTACAAATTCCTGCCATCAGAGGCGCTCCAGATCTGCCACTGCCTGGGAGTGCGACTCCAGAGGTTGTGGGGGGTGATTAAAATACAGGTTTTTATTGGTTGTCGGAGAGGGATTTGCTCGTACGACAATCTTACGAAGAAATTTCATTCTGTGATCCCGTTCGCAATTAAAAAAAAAAAAAAAAGGTTCCTAACTATTCAATTGCTGGATGAAAGTCGGGCCCACTTCAACGCCATCAAAATCACAGATCGCAAGTTCAGGACAAAACAAAAGGTATTGTATTGTATTGATTGTATTGGATTGTATTCAATTTATTGTCATTATGTCATAAGAGACAACAAAATGGATTTTCCTTACAATCAAGTAACATAAAAATAAATAATAAATAAATAAAACTTTTTTTTTTTAAAGCAC